>NC_135233.1:88382000-89679000 GCF_051348905.1 Ranitomeya variabilis | reverse complement strand
GTCTCTAGGGTCCCGGAAGAACTCCAGGCCTACCTGACAAACGGGTGCCGTTCTTACTGTAACATCAGGAAGGGACGGAAGATTAGCAGAAGACCAGTTAATCGAGTTGTGAGGGAACTTAAGAAACAGACACAACAGTTGTGGGGTACTTTCCGTGAGCACAGCAGGGAAGGACTACAACACATAGCGCTAAGAAGGAAGGCACAGATTTCCACCTGAGAGGAGAACTCTGGAGGTGCCATTGGACCGGCCGGACTTGCGTAGCCTGGTGAACCGTGTTCTGGACTGAGGACTCAGAGATCTCCAGTAAAGAGGTAAAGAGACTGCAACCTGGTGTCCTCGTTATTTACCGCGACCTGCACCCCACAACTGCACCGCTACACCACCGTTACCACACGACTTATTGCACCGGACGTCCCCCACTGACGGACAGGGCCACGGACCGGGTCTAGCCACCGTGACAACCCCAGGACTGAAACTTAGAGGCCCGGCTCCGGGTACCCCTCGGCCCTGCGACGGTGCGGGGGCGCGCTCCATTATGACCCCAGTGGACAGGGTCTCAGAGGTACGTGTAAGTCTGCGAGATACAAAAATCCAGCTCATAGGGCAGTGGTAACTGGGTTGACCAAATATCTACTCCTAACACCAACACTAGAAGTAGCCGGGGATCATGCCTACGGTGATCGCTAGATGACTCGCGCCAGCGGGAGAATCTAACTACCCCTAGGAGAAGAAAACAAAGACCTCTCTTGCCTCCAGAGAAAGGGACCCCAAAGCAAGATACAAGCCCCCCACAAATAATAACGGTGAGGTAAGAGGAAATGACAAACACAGAAATGAACCAGGTTCAGCAAAGAGAGGCCAGCTTACTAATAGCAGAATAAAGCAAGATAACTTATTTGGTCAACAAAAACCCTATAAAAATCCACGCTGGAGATTCAAGAACCCCCGAACCGTCTAACGGTCCGGGGGGAGAACACCAGCCCCCTAGAGCTTCCAGCAAAGGTCAGGATACAGATTGGAACAAGCTGGACAAAAATACAAAACAAAACAAAAGCAAAAAGCAAGGAAGAGACTTAGCTTTAACAAGCAGGAACCAGGATCAGTACACAAGAGCACAACAGATTAGCTCTGATTTCAACGATGCCAGGCATTGAACTGAAGGTCCAGAGAGCTTATATAGCAACGCCCCTGAACTAACGGCCCAGGTGAGCATATAGGAGAAGACAGAAGCTCCAGTGTCAAATCACTAATGACCACTAGAGGGAGCAAAACGCAAATTCACAACAGTACCCCCCCCTTAGTGAGGGGTCACCGAACCCTCACCACGACCACCAGGGCGATCAGGATGAGCGGCGTGAAAGGCACGAACTAAATCGGCCGCATGAACATCAGAGGCGACCACCCAGGAATTATCTTCCTGACCATAGCCCTTCCACTTGACCAGGTACTGAAGCCTCCGCCTGGAGAGACGAGAATCCAAGATCTTCTCCACCACGTACTCCAACTCGCCCTCAACCAACACCGGAGCAGGAGGCTCAGCAGAAGGAACCACAGGCACAACGTACCGCCGCAACAAGGACCTATGAAACACGTTGTGGATAGCAAACGACACAGGAAGATCCAGACGAAAGGATACAGGATTAAGGATTTCCAATATCTTGTAAGGACCAATAAAACGAGGTTTAAATTTGGGAGAGGAAACCTTCATAGGAACAAAGCGGGAAGAAAGCCACACCAAATCCCCAACACGTAGTCGGGGACCCACACCGCGGCGGCGGTTGGCAAAGCGCTAAGCCCTCTCCTGTGACAACTTCAAGTTGTCCACCACAAGATTCCAGATCCGCTGCAACCTATCCACCACAGAATCCACCCCAGGACAGTCAGAAGGTTCCACATGACCCGAAGAAAAACGAGGGTGGAAACCAGAGTTGCAGAGAAACGGCGAAACCAAAGTGGCGGAACTAGCCCGATTATTAAGGGCAAACTCAGCCAACGGCAAGAAGGTCACCCAATCGTCCTGATCAGCAGAGACAAAACACCTCAAATAAGCCTCCAAAGTCTGATTAGTTCGCTCCGTCTGTCCATTAGTCTGAGGATGGAAAGCAGACGAAAACGACAAATCAATGCCCATCCTACTACAAAAGGATCGCCAGAATCTGGAAACGAACTGGGATCCTCTGTCTGACACAATATTCTCAGGGATGCCGTGCAAACGAACCACGTTCTGGAAAAACACAGGAACCAGATCGGAAGAGGAAGGCAGCTTAGGCAAAGGAACCAAATGGACCATCTTGGAGAAGCGATCACATATCACCCAGATAACAGACATGCCTTGAGACACCGGAAGATCAGAAATGAAATCCATGGAGATATGTGTCCAAGGTCTCTTAGGGACAGGCAAGGGCAAGAGCAACCCGCTGGCACGAGAACAGCAAGGCTTAGCTCGAGCACAAGTCCCACAGGACTGTACAAATGACCGCACATCCCTTGACAAGGAAGGCCACCAAAAGGATCTGGCCACCAGATCTCTGGTGCCAAAAATTCCTGGGTGACCTGCCAACACCGAGGAATGAACCTCGGAAATGACTCTGCTGGTCCACTTATCAGGCACAAACAGTCGGTCAGGTGGACAAGAATCAGGCCTATCAGCCTGAAATCTCTGCAACACACGTCGCAGATCTGGAGAAATAGCTGACAAGATAACTCCATCCTTAAGAATACCAACAGGTTCAGCGACTCCAGGAGCATCAGGCACAAAGCTCCTGGAAAGAGCATCGGCCTTCACATTCTTTGAACCTGGTAAATACGAGACAACGAAGTCAAAACGGGAGAAAAACAATGACCAGCGGGCCTGTCTAGGATTCAGGCGTTTAGCAGACTCGAGATACATCAGATTTTTGTGATCAGTCAAGACCACCACACGATGCTTAGCACCCTCGAGCCAATGACGCCACTCCTCAAATGCCCATTTCATGGCCAACAACTCCCGATTGCCCACATCATAATTTCGCTCAGCAGGCGAAAACTTCCTAGAGAAAAAGGCGCAAGGTCTCATAACAGAGCAACCAGGGCCTCTCTGCGACAAAACGGCCCCTGCTCCAATCTCTGAAGCATCCACCTCAACCTGAAAGGGAAGCGAGACATCAGGCTGGCACAAAACAGGCGCCGAAGTAAACCGACGTTTCAACTCCTGGAAAGCCTCCACGGCAGCAGGAGCCCAATTAGCCACATCGGAGCCCTTCTTGGTCATATCCGTCAAAGGTTTCACAATGCTAGAAAAATTAGCGATAAAACGACGGTAGAAGTTAGCGAAACCCAAGAACTTCTGAAGACTCTTAACTGACGAGGGCTGAGTCCAATCAAGAATAGCTCGGACCTTGACTGGGTCCATCTCCACAGCAGAAGGGGAAAAAATGAACCCCAAAAAGGGAACCTTCTGTACACCAAAAAGACACTTTGAGCTCTTGACAAACAAAGAATTTTCACGCAAAATTTTAAAGACCATCCTGACCTGCTCCACATGCGAGTCCCAATTATCAGAAAAAAACAGAATATCATCCAGATAAATGATCAAAAATTTATCCAGATAGTTCCGAAAAATGTCATGCATAAAGGACTGACAAACTGAAGGGGCATTAGAGAGCCCAAAAGGCATCACCAAGTACTCAAAATGACCTTCGGGCGTATTGAATGCGGTTTTCCATTCATCACCTTGCTTAATGCGCACAAGGTTGTACGCACCACGAAGGTCTATCTTGGTGAACCACTTGGCACCTTTAATCCGGGCAAACAAGTCAGACAACAGCGGCAAAGGATACTGAAATTTGACAGTGATCTTATTTAAAAGCCGATAGTCAATACAAGGCCTCAAAGATCCGTCCTTTTTAGCCACAAAAAAGAATCCCGCACCAAGAGGGGAAGAAGACGGACGGATGTGTCCTTTCTCCAGAGACTCCTTGATATATGAACGCATAGCGGTATGTTCAGGTACCGACAGATTAAACAGTCTTCCCTTAGGAAATTTACTGCCTGGAATCAAATCTATTGCACAGTCACATTCCCTATGAGGAGGCAATGCACTGGACCTGGACTCGCTAAAGACATCCTGATAATCAGACAAATACTCCGGAACTTCCGAAGGTGTAGAAGAAGCAATAGACACAGGCAGGGAATTCTCATGAATACCACGACAGCCCCAACTTGACACTGACATAGCCTTCCAGTCCAGGACTGGATTATGGGTCTCTAACCATGGCAGCCCCAAAACAACCACATCATGCATTTTATGCAAAACAAGAAAACGTATCACCTCGCGGTGTTCAGGAGTCATGCACATGGTAACCTGTGTCCAATACTGCGGTTTATTTACTGCTAATGGCGTAGCATCAATACCCCTAAGAGGTATAGGATTTTCTAATGGTTCAAGAATAAAACCACAGCGCTTAGCAAATGAGAGATCCATAAGACTCAGGGCAGCACCTGAATCCACAAACGCCATGACAGGATAAGATGACAGTGAGCAAATCAAAGTTACAGACAGAATAAACTTAGGATGCAAATTACCAACGGTGACAGGACTAACAACCTTAGTTATACGTTTAGAGCATGCTGAGATAACATGTGTAGAATCACCACAGTAGTAGCACAAGCCATTCCGGCGTCTATGAATTTTCCTCTCATTTCTAGTCAGGATTCTATCACATTGCATCAAATCAGGTGTCCGTTCAGACAACACCATGAGGGAATTTGCGGTTTTTCTATCACATTGCATCAAATCAGGTGTCCGTTCAGACATCACCATGAGGGAATTTGCGGTTTTGCGCTCCCGCAACCGCCGGTCAATTTGAATAGCCAGGGCCATGGTATCATTCAGACCTGTGGGAATAGGAAAACCCACCATAACATTCTTAATGGCTTCAGAAAGGCCATTTCTAAAATTAGCAGCCAGTGCACACTCGTTCCAATGTGTCAGCACGGACCATTTCCGAAATTTTTGGCAATACACTTCAGCCTCGTCCTGGCCCTGAGACATAGCCAGCAAGGCTTTTTCTGCCTGAATCTCAAGATTGGGTTCCTCATAAAGTAAACCGAGCGCCAGAAAAAACGCATCAATATCAGCCAATGCCGGATCTCCTGGCGCCAACGAAAAAGCCCAATCTTGAGGGTCACCCCGTAAGAATGAAATAACAATTTTTACTTGTTGAGCAGAGTCTCCAGACGAACAGGGTCTCAGGGACAAAAACAATTTACAATTATCCCTGAAATTCCTAAACTTAAATCGGTCTCCTGAAAACGGTTCAGGAATCGGTATCTTGGGTTCAGACCTAGGATTTCTGATAACATAATCTTGTATACCCTGCACACGAGCAGCAAGCTGGTCCACACTTGTAATCAAGGTCTGGACATTCATGTCTGCAGCAAGCTTAAGCCACTCTGAGGTAAAGGGGAAAAGAAAAAAAAAAAAAAATGAGAGAGGGAAAAAAAGAAATCAAAATTTTCTTTCTTATAATCCCACTTCTGCAATGCATCAAACATTCAATACTGGCCTGGCATACTGTTATGACCCCAGTGGACAGGGTCTCAGAGGTACGTGTAAGTCTGCGAGATACAAAAATCCAGCTCATAGGGCAGTGGTAACTGGGTTGACCAAATATCTACTCCTAACACCAACACTAGAAGTAGCCGGGGATCATGCCTACGGTGATCGCTAGATGACTCGCGCCAGCCGGAGAATCTAACTACCCCTAGGAGAAGAAAACAAAGACCTCTCTTGCCTCCAGAGAAAGGGACCCCAAAGCAAGATACAAGCCCCCCACAAATAATAACGGTGAGGTAAGAGGAAATGACAAACACAGAAATGAACCAGGTTCAGCAAAGAGAGGCCAGCTTACTAATAGCAGAATAAAGCAAGATAACTTATTTGGTCAACAAAAACCCTATAAAAATCCACGCTGGAGATTCAAGAACCCCCGAACCGTCTAACGGTCCGGGGGGAGAACACCAGCCCCCTAGAGCTTCCAGCAAAGGTCAGGATACAGATTGGAACAAGCTGGACAAAAATACAAAACAAAACAAAAGCAAAAAGCAAGGAAGAGACTTAGCTTTAACAAGCAGGAACCAGGATCAGTACACAAGAGCACAACAGATTAGCTCTGATTTCAACGATGCCAGGCATTGAACTGAAGGTCCAGAGAGCTTATATAGCAACGCCCCTGAACTAACGGCCCAGGTGAGCATATAGGAGAAGACAGAAGCTCCAGTGTCAAATCACTAATGACCACTAGAGGGAGCAAAACGCAAATTCACAACAGCTCAGCGTGTGGGCCTAGTGTTGTCTTTACTAAACGGGGATCCTCAAGCATGGGCGTTTTCTTTGCCTTCTGATTCTGCTGCATTTAATTCAGTGGAGAGTTTTTTTTCTGCTCTTGTTGTCCACATTGATCGCCGTTTGCATCAGGGGGAGCATGAAACGCCGCCTATGGGAGAAGATGTAGGTTCACGTGAGGTTGCTGCAGGTGAGCCCACGGAGCCTATGCAAATCGCAGAGGTGTCACATGTTAAGCGTCGAGCCCCTGTGCTCAAGAAGCAGGGTGCCTGTTTTTACTGTGGTAAAACTGGTCATTTTGTCAACATTTGTCCTCTGCTGTCTAAGAAAAACGCAACGGCGGAAAATTTCTAAGCTCAGAGGGTGTGGAGGAGGCCAATCTGAGCTTATGCATATCCTCTATGGTGGTTTCTCAATGCATTCTCCCTGCCAAAGTTATCATCGCTGGCAGAGAGCTGCCAATCACTGTTTTTGTGGATAGCGGTTCTGCCACAAATCTCATTGATGAGGAGTTTGCGCGCACAGCAGGTTTCAGGATCGAAAAACTGCCTCATCCTATTCGCGTGGTCACCATCAATGCAGCTCCTCTCTCACAGGGGGAGATTACTGAGTTTGTGGCTGAGGTGAAACTCTATATTGGGGTTCTACATTCCGAGCAGGTTACATGTAAGGTGCTCAGGAATCTTCCTGCACAGGTGGTTTTGGGTTTCCCATGGTTGTCTATGCACAACCCGGTTATTGATTGGAAAACTCAGGACATAATTCAGTGGAGCGAATTCTGCCAGGAGAATTGCCTGGCCACATGTGTGTCTGCTGTGACTTCAAGCGTTCCTGAGTCACTTCTGGATTTTGCGGATGTGTTCTCTGAGAAGGGTTGTTCAGAGTTGCCACCACATCGCTCCTATGACTGTACTATCAGGTTTAAACCAGGGGCCAAATTGCCTAAAGCAAGGTTGTTTAACATCTCCGGTCCGGAGAGACAAGCGTTAAAGGATATACATTGCTGACAGTCTGAGAAAAGGGCACATCAGGTCTTCATCTTCGCCTGTGGCAGCGGGGTTCTTATTCGTTAAGAAGAAAGATGGCGGACTACGCCCGTGTCTGGATTTCAGGGAGTTGAACCAGATTACGGTTCGTGATCCATACCCTATGCCACTGATACCAGATTTGTTCAACCAGGTGGCAGGTGCTAAGTGGTTTACCAAGTTTGACCTCAGGGGGGCGTATAACCTCATAAGAGTCCGTCAAGGTGATGAGTGGAAGACGGCTTTTAATACCCCTGAGGGTTATTTTGAAAATTTGGTGATGCCATTTGGGTTGACAAACGCACCAGCAGTGTTCCAACATTTCATAAATGATGTGTTCTCACATGATTTGGGAAAATTCGTTATTGTATACCTGGATGACATTCTCATATATTCTAGCGACCGTGATACTCATTTAGATCATGTCAGGCAGGTGTTACAGCTTCTCAGAGAGAATAAGCTCTATGCAAAACTTGAGAAATGTGTATTTTCGGTTCAGGAGTTGCCTTTCTTGGGTTATATTGTGTCTGCTTCTGGGTTTAAAATGGACGCCGCTAAGGTGCAAGCGGTGTTGCATTGGGAACGGCCTGATAACCTAAAAGCACTTCAGCGGTTCCTTGGGTTTTCTAACTACTATAGGAAGTTTATCAAGGATTTTTCTATCATTGCTAAACCGCTAACAGACATGACTAAAAAGGGTACCAATTTCTCCGTTTGGCCTGAGGCCGCTGTGCGCGCATTTGAGTTTCTTAAGAACAGTTTTGTTTCAACCCCCATTCTTGTGCAGCCAGAGGTATCGAAACCTTTTGTTGTGGAAATCGATGCGTGTGAGGTTGGTGTGGGGGCGGTGTTGTCACAAGGGTCATCCTTGAGCGATTTGCGTCCTTGCTCCTATTTCTCCCAGAAACTGTCGTCTGCCGAACGTAACTACGATATCGGCAACAGGGAGTTGTTGGCAATCAAGTTGGCCTTTGAGGAATGGCGACACTTCTTGGAGGGGTCGGTTCATCAGGTTACTGTAATTACCGACCATAAGAATTTGCTTTATTTGGAGTCTGCCAAGTGTCTATCTCCCAGGCAGGCTCGCTGGGCATTGTTTTTCACACGGTTCAACTTTGTTGTTACTTACAGACCTGGGTCTAAAAACACTAAGGAGGATGCTCTGTCCAGGTGTTTTCCGGGGGGGAACCTTGGGAAGATCCGGTACTCATCCTCCAAAAGGGTGTTGTGGTTTCGGCTCTCACAACCGAGGTTGAGGCTGAGATTGCCGAGGCTCAGGAGGAGGTACCATCTGAGCTTCCCATCAACAAATCGTTTGTACCGCTTCATCTCCGCTTAAAGGTTTTGGCGGAGCATCATGATGCTGTCCTGGCTGGCCACCCAGGGGTCAGGGGTACTTTGGAGTTGGTGTCACGTCGGTTTTGATGGCCCAAAATCCGACAGGACGTGGTCTCATATGTGTCAGCTTGCACCTCGTGCGCTAGGGCTAAAACGCCCCGGTCCCATCCTGTTGGCACACTACTTCCTCTCGAGGTACAGTACCTAGTAAGCCATGGACGGAGATCTCCATGGATTTTATCACTGACTTGCCCTCCTCAGCTGGGAACACGGTCATTTTGGTGATTGTTGATCGGTTCTCAAAAATGTCGCACTTTGTATCTTTGTCTTCGTTGCCTAACGCTAAGACTCCGGCTCAGGTATTTGTGCAGGAGGTGGTCAGACTTCATGGGGTTCCGTCTAACATCGTTTCCGATAGAGGTACTCAGTTTGTGGCAAAATGTTGGAAAGCGTTTTGCTCACGGCTGGGGATCAAGTTGTCTCATTATTCAGCGTTTCATCCTCAGTCGAATGGTCAGACCGAGCGTATGAACCAAAATTTGGAGCAGTACTTATGCTGCTTTGTTTCTGATAACCAGGAGGAGTGGTCGACGTTCCTTCCTTTGGCTGAGTTTGCCATCAATATTCACCGCCAGTAGTCTTCTGGGGAGTCTCCGTTTTTTTGTGTTTACGGGCTACATCCTCAATTTTGTACTTTGAGTCAGGGCGGCTCTTCTGGCGTCCCGGAGGAAGACCAGTTGGGAGCACAACTGTCATCAGTCTGGAGAAGAGTTAAACAGCGCTTGTTGAGCGTGGGTGCTAGGTACAGACGTGTGGCTGACAGAAGGCGTGTGCCAGGTCCGGACCTGAGTGTGGATGACTGGGTGTGGTTATCCACAAAAAACATAAGACTCAAAATACCATCCCTTAAATTGGGTCCTAGATTTATTGGTCCATTTAAGGTCATCGCTGTCATTAACCCAGTAACTTACCGATTGGAGCTTCCTACGGTGTATAAGATACACAACGTGTTCCACAGATCGTTGCTAAAAAAGATGGTGGGTCTTGTGGACGCGACACCGATGCCTTCCCCAGTCTTGGTGGATGGTAATTTGGAATTTGAAGTCTCCAAGGTGGTTGACTCTCGTGTAGTGCACCGCACCTTACAGTATTTGGTACACTGGCGTGGTTATGGGCCGGAGGAGAGGTCTTGGGTACCAGCCTCAGACATTAATGCGGATCGGCTGGTCAGTATGTTTCACCGCCGCCATCCGGACAAGCCGGGTCCTATAAGTCGTGAGGGCCCTGGGGTCCCTCGTAGAAGGCGGGGTACTGTCATGTCGGACGATGTTCATACTAGGGCATTCGACAGACAGCGGTAATTCCGCTTTTGTCCTCTATGCGCTCAGTGGCGTCGGCTAGATTTTATCTAGCTGGTCCGGGGTTAATTTAGCTGGTGCTCGGATTGGAAGCTGGGTCACGCCCACTGCCTTTAAATTGTTCTTCTGAACATTGGGCGTCGCCGATTATAGCTTCTGTCTTGTGCTTGATTATCTCGGTCCGGAATGGTGGTCTAGGAGAAGGAGTATCGTATCTGGTGGTGTATATTTCCCTTTGTCATATTTTCCTCCTTCCTATATTTGTATTTGTTTTGCCCTGTGCACTTATTGTGTATTCCTGTGTGACTGCAGCGTGGTGTATATTTTCCGTTATCCTTGTCTGTGCTAACTGTGGATATTGGTTAGTGGTCTCTTCATTGGGTAGTGGGTTGTGGTTTCAGCCAGTGGTTGTAACAGGAGACAGGGTGAGGATGGAGGCCTAGACATGCACACCATCAGTGTAAAAGGGTCAGTCAGGGTTTCCCAGAGTTGAGGGAAATCGCAGGGGCCCGGGTTATTAGCTCTTGCCTACCTAAGTTTCCCGTGACACCTAGGCTTCCCGTGACACCCCACTATCTTTGTACCCCATATACCATAAATTTTTGTTTTACAACATTCTTGGAGGGATCTATCCACTGTGGGTTAGTGTCAGACCAGTAGGGATGGTTTTGTTTGTTAACTTCACCATTCGCAAAAAAAAGTTTGCCTCATCACTGAACATAATGTTCTGGGTAAACTGAGGGTCCTGTTCCAATCTTTGTTTTGCCCATTCTTCAAATTTAGCGTGCTGATCTGGGTCATCCTCATTGAGATGCTGCAGCAGCTGGATTTTGTAATGGTGCCATTTCTGAGTACCTAATATCCGCCGAAGGGATGTTCCACTGATACCACTCTCCAGTAACATGCGGCGAGTGCTACCCTGTGGGTTCTTGCTGAAAGAAGCTAGGACAGACACTGATGATTAGTGACAGTTTTCTTGTGTCCACATTTTGGCAAATCCAACACTGAACCTGTTTCACGGAATTTGGCAAGCAGTTTGCTAACTGTAGCATTGGAGATGGGTGGTCTCGTAGGGTGTCTTACATTGAAATCTGCTGCAATGACCCAGATACTGCGTTCACCAGACATCAACACAATATCTATCCGCTCCTCACGTGTTAACCTCTGTGACATGTGAATGGCTGTAAACAAAGAGAAATTTGTAAATAACTCATGAAATAATAAAGTTATGTTAAAACCAAGCACACCATTGTTTTTCTCAATAAGTTTGATGTGTCATATGACCCTCTTTCCTTTGAAAAAAATAAAGTTGAATCCAAAATGGCCAACTTCAAAATGGCCACCATGGTCACCACCCATCTTGAAAAGTTTTCCCCCTCCCATATACTAATGTGTTATGATCCCAATGGCAAAGGATCTCAGAGATTACAGCAAAGTCTGCAAACATAAATACCAGCTCATAGGGACGTGGTAACTAGGCTGACCATATACCTGATCCTAGCACAAACACTAACAGTAGCCGGGGAATGTGCCTACGTTGATCCTAGACGTCTCGCGCCAGCCAGAGAACTAACTAACCCTATAAGGGAAAATAAGACCTCTCTTGCCTCCAGAGAAAAGACCCCAAAGTAATACAAGCCCCCAACAAATAATAACGGTGAGGTAAGAAGAAAAGACAAACGTAAGAATGAACTAGATTTTAGCAAAGAGATGCCCACTGACTAATAGCAGAATATAGTAAGATGACTTATATGGTCAGCAAAAACCCTGCAAAATATCCACGCTGAATATCCAAGAACCCCCAAACCGACTAACGGTGTGGGGGGGAGAATATCAGCCCCCTAGAGCTTCCAGCGATATCAGAAATCACATTTTGTACAAGCTGGACAAAAATATAAACATTGCAAATGATCAAAAATAAGAAAGCAGGACTTAGCTTATCTTGCAAAGAACCAGGACCTGAAGACAGGAGCAAACAGAAATGAACTGATTACAACGATGCCAGGCACTGGACTGAGAATCCAGGAAGTTTAAATAGCAACACCCCAGGCCTAACGAAGCAGGTGAGTACCAACCTGGTAAAAGACAATCCAAGTGCCAAATCACTAGTGACCACAAGAGGGAGCCAATAAGTATAGTTCACAACAGTACCCCTCCTTTAAGGAGGGGTCACCAAACCCTCACCAAGACCACCAGGGCGACCAGGATGAGCAGCGTGGAAGGCACGAACCAAATCGGCCGCATGAACATCAGAGGCGGCCACCCAGGAATTATCCTCCTGACCATAGCCCTTCCATTTGACCAAATACTGAAGCCTCCGTCTAGAGAGACGAGAATCCAAGATCTTCTCTACCACGTACTCCAACTCGCCCTCAACCAACACCAGAGCAGGAGGCTCAACAGCAGGAACCACAGGCACATCGTACCGCCGCAACAAAGACCTATGGAACACGTTGTGAATGGCAAACGACACCGGAAGATCCAAACAAAAAGAAACCGGGTTAAAAACTTCCAAAATTTTATAAGGACCAATAAAGCGAGGCTTAAACTTAGGAGAGGAAACCTTCAGAGGGACATACCGAGAAGACAACCAAACCAAATCCCCAACACGAAGTCGGGGGCCCACACCGCGGCGGCGGTTGGCAAAACGCTGAGCCTTCTCCTGTGACAACTTCAAGTTGTCCACCACAAGATTCCAAATCCGATGCAACCTATCCACCACGGAATCCACCCCAGGACAGTCAGAAGACTCAACATGACCCGAGGAGAAACGAGGATGAAAACCAGAGTTGCAGAAGAATGGCGAAACCAAAGTAGCGGAACTAGCCCGATTATTAAGGGCAAACTCCGCCAATGGCAAGAAGGTCACCCAATCATCCTGGTCCGCAGAAACAAAACATCTCAAATAAGCCTCCAGTGTCTGATTAGTTCGCTCCGTTTGACCATTAGTCTGAGGATGGAAGGCAGATGAAAACGACAAATCAATGCCCATTTTAGCACAAAAAGATCGCCAGAATCTGGACACAAACTGGGATCCTCTGTCGGACACGATATTCTCCGGAATGCCGTGTAAACGAACCACATTCTGAAAAAACAAAGGAACCAGATCGGAAGAGGAAGGCAACTTAGGCAAGGGTACCAAATGGACCATCTTGGAAAAACGATCACACACCACCCAGATGACAGACATTCCTTGAGACACCGGAAGATCAGAAATGAAATCCATGGAAATGTGTGTCCAAGGCCTCTTCGGGACGGGCAAGGGCAGAAGCAACCCGCTAGCACGAGAACAACAAGGCTTAGCCCGAGCACAAGTCCCACAGGACTGCACAAATGACCGCACATCCCGTGACAAGGAAGGCCACCAAAAGGACCTAGCCACCAAATCTCGGGTACCAAAAATTCCCGGATGCCCTGCCAACACCGAGGAATGAACCTCGGAAATGACTTTGCTGGTCCATTTATCAGGAACAAACAGTCTGTCGGGTGGACAAGAGTCAGGTCTACCAGCCTGAAATCTCTGCAACACACGTCGCAAATCAGGAGATATGGCCGACACGATTACTCCCTCTTTAAGAATACCAGCTGGCTCCGAGACTCCAGGAGAGTCAGGCACAAAGCTCCTAGAAAGAGCATCAGCCTTAACATTCTTCGAACCAGGCAGGTACGAGACCACAAAGTCAAAACGAGAGAAAAACAATGACCAATGAGCCTGTCTAGGATTCAGGCGCTTAGCAGACTCAAGATACATCAGATTTTTGTGATCAGTCAAGACCACCACACGATGCTTAGCACCCTCGAGCCAATGACGCCACTCCTCAAATGCCCACTTCATGGCCAACAACTCCCGATTACCAACATCATAGTTCCGCTCAGCAGGTGAAAACTTCCTAGAGAAAAAAGCACATGGTCTCATCACAGAGCAACCAGAGCCTCTCTGCGACAAAACAGCCCCAGCACCGATCTCAGAAACATCCACTTCAACCTGAAAGGCAAGTGAGACATCAGGCTGGCACAAAACAGGCGCCGAAGTAAACCGGCGCTTCAGCTCCTGGAAGGCCTCCATGGCTGCAGGGTCCCAACTAGTCACATCAGAACCTTTCTTGGTCATATCCGTCAAAGGTTTAACAACGCTAGAAAAGTTAGCGATAAAGCGACGGTAGAAATTAGCAAACCCCAAGAACTTCTGAAGACTCTTAACAGACGTGGGCTGAGTCCAATCATGAATAGCTCGGACCTTGACTGGGTCCATCTCCACAGCAGAAGGGGAGAAAATAAAACCCAAAAAGGAAACCTTCTGCACTCCAAGGAGACACTTTGAGCCCTTCACAAACAATGCATTATCACGCAAAACCTGAAACACCATCCTGACCTGCTTTACATGAGAATCCCAATCATCCGAGAAAACCAGAATATCATCCAGATAAACAATCATAAATTTATCCAGATACTTCCGGAAGATATCATGCATAAAGGACTGAAACACTGAAGGAGCATTAGAGAGCCCAAAGGGCATCACCAAGTATTCAAAATGACCTTCGGGCGTATTGAATGCAGTTTTCCATTCATCTCCCTGCCTAATGCGCACAAGGTTGTACGCACCACGAAGATCTATCTTGGTGAACCACTTGGCACCCTTAATCCGAGCAAACAAGTCTGACAATAGTGGCAAAGGATACTGAAACTTAACAGTGATTTTATTCAGAAGCCGATAGTCTATACAAGGTCTCAAAGACCCGTCCTTCTTGGCCACAAAAAAGAATCCCGCACCAAGAGGGGAAGAGGATGGACGAATATGCCCCTTCTCCAAAGACTCCTTGACATAAGAACGCATTGCGGCATGCTCGGGTACAGACAAATTAAATAATCGTCCCTTAGGAAATTTACTGCCAGGAATCAAATCTATTGCGCAGTCACAGTCCCTATGAGGAGGAAGAGCACTGGACCTGGACTCACTGAATACATCCTGATAGTCACACAAATACTCAGGAACCTCTGAAGGAGTAGAAGTAGCAATAGACACCGGCGGAGAATCGCAATGAATTCCCTGACAACCCCAACTCGACACCGACATAGCCTTCCAATCCAAAACAGGATTATGGGTCTGTAACCATGGCAGACCCAACACGACCAAATCATTCATTTTATGCAGAACAAGAAAACGAATCACCTCCCGATGTTCAGGAGTCATGCACATGGTCACTTGTGTCCAATACTGCGGTTTATTTTCCGCCAGTGGCGTAGCATCAATTCCTCTGAGAGGAATAGGAACTTTTAAAGGCTCCAGGACAAAACCACAGCGCTTGGCAAACGACAAGTCCATAAGACTCAGGGCAGCACCTGAATCCACAAATGCCATAACAGGGTAGGAAGACAATGAACAAATTAAAGTCACAGACAAAATAAATTTAGGCTGCAAATTACCAATGGAGACAGGACTGACAACCTTGGTTAGTCGTTTAGAGCATGCTGATATAACATGTGTAGAATCACCACAGTAAAAACACAGCCCATTCTGTCGTCTATGATTTTGTCGTTCGGTTCTAGTCAGGATTCTATCACATTGCATTGCTGGATCGGGGTTTCTATCACATTGCATTGAAACAGGTGTCTGTTCAGACAACACCGCCAGATGATTAGCGGATTTGCGCTCCCACAAACGCGATCAATCTGAATAGCCAGCGCCATAGAATCATTCAGACTTGTAGGAATTATGAAACCCACCATCACATTCTTAATGGCTTCAGAAAGGCCATTTCTGAAATTTGCGGCCAGAGCACATTCATTCCATTGAATAAGCACGGACCATTTCCGAAATTTTTGGCAATACACTTCGGCTTCATCCTGGCCCTGAGAGATAGCCAGTAGAGCTTTTTCTGTCTGAATTTCAAGATTAGGCTCCTCACAAAGCAATCCGAGCGCCAGAAAAAATGCATCAACATCCGCCAATGCCGGATCTCCTGGCGCTAACGAGAAAGCCCAATCCTGAGGGTCGCCACGCAAAAAGGAGATAACAATTTTAACTTGCTGAGCTGAATCTCCAGACGAACGAGGTTTCAAAGATAGAAACAATTTACAATTATTCCTAAAATTCCTAAATTTAAATCGATCTCCAGAGAACAGCTCAGGAATAGGTATTTTAGGCTCAGACATAGGACTGCTAACAACAAAATCCTGAATGCTCTGCACTCGTGCAGCAAGCTGATCCACACTAGTAATCAAGGTCTGAACATTCATGTCTGCAGCAAAGCTTACAGCCACTCTGAGAAAAAAGGGGAAGGAAGAAAGAGGAGGAAAAAAACAAACAAACTCAGAACTCCTTTTCTTTTAATCCCACTTCTGCAATGCATTAACTATTCATTGGCCTGGCATACTGTTATGATCCCAATGGCAAAGGATCTCAGAGATTACAGCAAAGTCTGCAAACATAAATACCAGCTCATAGGGACGTGGTAACTAGGCTGACCATATACCTGATCCTAGCACAAACACTAACAGTAGCCGGGGAACGTGCCTACGTTGATCCTAGACGTCTCGCGCCAGCCGGAGAACTAACTAACCCTATAAGGGAAAATAAGACCTCTCTTGCCTCCAGAGAAAAGACCCCAAAGTAATACAAGCCCCCAACAAATAATAACGGTGAGGTAAGAAGAAAAGACAAACATAAGAATGAACTAGATTTTAGCAAAGAGAGGCCCACTGACTAATAGCAGAATATAGTAAGATGACTTATATGGTCAGCAAAAACCCTGCAAAATATCCACGCTGAATATCCAAGAACCCCCAAACCGACTAACGGTGTGGGGGGGAGAATATCAGCCCCCTAGAGCTTCCAGCGATATCCGGAATCACATTTTGTACAAGCTGGACAAAAATATAAACAATGCAAATGATCAAAAATAAGAAAGCAGGACTTAGCTTATCTTGCAAAGAACCAGGACCTGAAGACAGGAGCAAACAGAAATGAACTGATTACAACGATGCCAGGCACTGGACTGAGAATCCAGGAAGTTTAAATAGCAACACCCCAGGCCTAACGAAGCAGGTGAGTACCAACCTGGTAAAAGACAATCCAAGTGCCAAATCACTAGTGACCACAAGAGGGAGCCAATAAGTATAGTTCACAACACTAATGTACCACAAACAGGAAGTTGATATCACCAACCATTCCCATTTTATTTAGGTGTATCCATATAAATGGCCCACCCTGTACTATTTGAGTGCACAGCAGAGCTCAGAACGGAAGGATCACCATTTGACTTTTTGACCGCAAAATTATCTGGAATCGATGGCGAGCACCATGTTGAGTTTGGAGAGCCCCCGATGTGTCTAAACAGTGGAAACCCCCCACAAATGACTCCATTTTGGTAATCACATCCCTCAATTATTTTATCCAGGGGTATAGTGAGCATTTTGAACCCACAGGTATGACACAGAATTTGATAACATTAGGTTGTAATATTGAATATGTCATTATTAGTGTTGAGCGCAAGTGCTCGCTTCTCCAGTTTGCATCAGGTGCTCGGGTATTCACCAGATATCGTGGGTGCTCGAGCGACATGCTCAAATCTCTGCCTCACATGTTTCTTGGCTGTTAGACATCCCTAAAAAAAATGCGGGGGATCTGAGATACTCGGTGCATACCATAGCACCTGATGCAAACTCGAGCAGCGAGCACTTGCACTCAACACTAGCTGTCATATCGTCATCACTTTTTTTTCATTTTGAAATAAACCCAATTCTCACCCTTATCCTATCCCCAACCCTAAAGAATGAAAAAAATTAAAAAAATGTATTTTATCATTTTTATGTAACTAACTGAGTGACAAAGGGGAGTTTGATTTACGATGTTTTTTTTATTTTGATCACTATCATAGTGTCTATCACAGGGATCAAAATGAACCAATAGGAAAAATTTCCTTCTGATGCCTGGTACCGGCCAACAGATCTCGGTGGGCACACTGCGCATGCACCCACCAGTGATGGCGGAGGTACCAGGGAGGCTCGGGGGGATGCCATTTCTCTCCTCTGGTATGCTAGATCATATCAGAGGAAAGAGAAATAAATTGAAAATCAGACCTTTTTTGTGATCGCCATTATTCGGTGATTAACAGCGTTCATGTTACAGGGGACTGTAAAAACCGGCCCTGATCATGTTCTCCAAGGTTTCAGCTATTCTTGGTAGCCGAGAACCTGGCGATTTTCCGACTTGCGCCTTACATATATAGCACATGTCATGAAGGGGTTAAAGAGAAGAAAACGTCAGACAACACTGAGCAAAGTAAAATTATCCTGGATCATTTCCTCAAATTTGTATCCCCTCCTAAATATAAATGTAACCAGGCTCGGACTGGCCCATAGGGGTACAGGGAAATCCCCCGGTGGGCCCCTGTACAGATCAGGGCCCCCAACCTTACTGTATTGGCAGTACTTGTCATAATTCACTTGATTCACTCTTTTCACAAAAAAGCAGCATCTCATCATTCATTATCCAAACTACCCAGTTTATTGTTATATATTTGTTAACCAGGGTTGTGTAATATTGTATACAGGTGAAAAGTGGGCCCCCAAAGTCAATGTTACTGGTGGGCCCTTGGCACCCCAGTCCGATACTGCTAACAATATAATGTTAAGTGAAGCAAAACTCACAACCTTCCTTGTGGTAAATAGCCCTAAATATTCAAATCTATCTGTTTTCTTTTTTTCTACTAAAATCTGTAATTCTCTTCATACTTGTCAGATATTTTTATCAAGTGTAAATAAAACCCATTAACTACATTGCCATCCAAGCCAGAGTGGGCACCAAAAAGACCTGATCACGTCTGTGGTCCGCTGGAGAGATTTCCCCATCTCTGACACATATCGATAATGGGGGTCTGTTTATTTTCCATTAGGGTATCTGCCAAATGCTGGATTTCTTAATTGAAACCAAACGGCCCCAATGATAGTTACGCTTTAGTTTCCATAGCTAACCTTGGATCCTACATTTCAAATATAGGACGTAAGGTTGAATATCGCCATTTTCCCCTGTATTGTGTAAATGGTCCACAAAACCCGAGTGATTCTGTATCTAGCTTTGAAGTTTCACTCTCTGTTAAGTCACATCCCTAAAGTACACCACTTTTTTTTTACTTTTAATTACTTTTTTGGGGGAAAAAGCTAACATTTCTAGTGGAAGTTGTGATCAGAGATCGTTTGCTATCCTCTCGGAGGGGGAGGAGGAAGGTTCATTAGGGTTCCTGTTACCTTAGTCTCTGACCCACTCCTGTACAATGGGGTGGGATGGCGCCATTTGCTTCATCTGCATAGGGCACCAAAATACTTTGTCCCGGCCCTGTTTGTACCGAAGCCTTCAAAATGGGTCCCGCCACGCATAACTTTTGCACAAAGTCATTACTTTTTTGCAACTTTTTAGCACAAAAAGTTTAATATTTTGTAAAATAGAGCAAAAATGGTACAAAAACAACTAGTATATTTAATATCAATCTAGGGTGGCCTGAAGTACATTTGTGCCTATTTTCTTTACTCTTTTTTTTTCAAGTAGCATTTGATGAATTAGCCCAAAATATCTGGAAAAAATATTGATATACAAATAAAATAAAAAAAAAAAAACACAAATGACAATTTAAAAAATGTGTTAATCATTTGATAAATTTGTCACAAATCAAAAAGTCTCTAATTGAAAGTAATTTACACTCCACAAAAATGGATAAAATAAAATGAATCATTCTCAAAATGCCAAGCATTTGTTATCAATCAGGGGAGATTATCAATATTTATTAAATCACTATGAAAAGTAAATTATTTTCTTTTCCTTAAAGAAAACCACTTACACTTGCATCCTGTAGTGTGACCTGCAAATTAGCAAAAAAGTTTCTGGGGGCTTGAGCAGTTTCAGTTGACGTCAACGGGGAGCATGGTGGCTCAGTGGTTAGCACTGCAGCACTGGAGTCCTGGGATGAAATCCCACCAAGGACAACATCTGCAAGGAGCTTGTATGTTCTCCCTGTGTTTGCATGGGTTTCCTCCAGGTTCTCCGGTTTCCTCCCACATTCCAAAGACATACTGATAGGGAATATAGATTGTGAGCCCCAATGGTGACAGCGATGATAATGTGTGTAAAGCGCAGCAGAATATGTTGGTGCTATATACAAATAAATAAATAAAGAGATTATTATTATATCAGTACAGTGGGTGATAAAACAATCATTGTTCTATTCTTGTTCTTAGGGGCAAAACCTGCAGAGCAATTTACTACTACAGCCTTTGTCTTATTTTTGATGCTGTTGGGGGAACTCAGGAGAACATGGGGGGGGGACTTTGGAGAACACGGAGGTAAAATTCTGGATAACACAGGGGGTAGAACTCTGGATAACACGGGGTGTAGAACTCTGAGTAACACGGGGGGTAAAACTCTGGATAACACGGGGGTAGAACTCTGGATAACACGAGGGGTAGAACTCTGGATAACACGGGGACAGAATTCTGGAGAACACGAGGAGAACTCTGGAGAGCATTGGGAGGAACTATGTAGAACACAGGGTGCTTTGATACGGAGAACCCGGGGTGACTCAGTATGGAGGACACAGGAGGGACTCGGTATGGAGAATACAGTGGGGGCTCGACATGAAGAATATGGCTGGACTCGGTTTGGAGAACATGTGGGGACTCGTTATGGCAACCACTTGGGGGACTCGTTATGAAGAGGATTGTGTGGTGTTTTTTGTTTGAGGGGATAGTGTGACTCATATTTTACTAGGGTAGACAGTGTGGTGGGAATATGTTATAGGAGAGAACAGTGTGGAGACTGTGTACCATAAGTGAGACAGTGTGGACTGGGATACGAGAGAGGCGGCTTGGCAGGCCTCTGCCTCTTCGGCCTTTTCAGACACTGTCACTAGTACACCAGATTCTGATTTTACCCATTTGACTACAGATTTGATCACAGCACAGAAACAGGGCATCAAACTGCTTTGGAATATTCGCTGTTTAGAGGAGTACGTGAAATTAAAATTAGTGCCCAGGGGTTTGAGAATCTCCATCTTTCCAGCATGGGAACCTTCCCCCAATTTCTGTGTAACATGGGAAGAGGGCTTGCTCAAGTGCTCTCAAATACTATTAAGCATGTTGCTAATACACGATAGAGATTTCCTGGTGCAAGTCAATTCTGAAATCAAGAGTCTTGAGAATAAACTAATTGATTTTGATGAGGTAGCGTAGGTCCAACATTTTAAGGTTAAATTGAAAGAGGTATTGGACAATTATGATACAGAAATTATGGAAAAGAAAAAATCAAAATTTCTCCGGGTTAAGACCGATTTTGATCAACACACTGTTTTTAATTGGAAGCATTTGGGCATTCAACGCCGGGGACCCAAAAACAGGCATAATCCTACTATATCCACACAGAATACAACTGCAACTGAAGGATATACTTCGAGCGATTTTTTATCATCCGCCGAAAGCGAGACAGAGCCAGGACCAGGTGAGGCCGCAGGAAACGTAGGACTGTTTACTCGAATAACCAGGAGCAAGAGCCACAGACCCTCACACTACAACCCACAGAAGAAACATTACAAGTAATTCAGCCATGTGCCCAGACCAACTGTGAGTATAACATGCCTCATGAGAGTGATAATTTCCAAATTGTAAACCTATCCCAGCATAAATTGTCATCTATAGAAATTTCTGTCCTCAGTAGGGGTCTCACTTTTTCACCGACTCAACAATTGGACAAATTCACGTTGATTAAGGACCTTTTTCTATTTTGTAGGAAAATTCTTTTACAGGTGTTACATAATCAGCCACAGGCAGCATCCTTGTCTATGTTTACAAATCAAACTGATCAATCGGTTTTTCAAGACCTGATGGCTCTTCTATGTGAGAGTGAAGCAGACACAGGTAGGCCATGTTTTCTCATAAGAACAAATCTTCGGTCTGTCCATCTTTTTCCATTATACCAGCAATACGCATCTTTTTTGAGATGGTCAAAAGAGACATTGAGGCACTACCCACAGGGGTCAGGTCTCTGATCAACCTTACATTACTTGAAAGACACGCCTGTTTGGCTTAAGATCTAACACCGAATTTCTATTCAGAGAAGCAGACAAGGGGGGTAATGTGGTTTTATGGCCTCATGGGCTTTACCTGGAGGAGGCTCATAGACAACTAAATAATCAAAAATTCTATCGCCAATTACCTTACGACCCCACTGGGGTGTATGCTACCAAACTAAGGGCTCTTATTGACAAGGCCTTTGATTTGGGCATCATAAATGTGGGAGAGCAAAATTTCACCTGGATTGAACAACAAATTGTTTCAACGTTCTACATGCTACCCATACTTCATAAAGATCTGATGAAGCCACCAGGGCGGCCAATTGTATCCAGTATTGGTAGCTTATGCGAAAAAGCATGCATCTACATTGATTTATTCTTGCAGCCCTTAGTGTTGAAACTACCCTCCTACATCAGGGATTCTTCACATTTTATCAGATCTCTCAAGGGTATCACCCTATCATCGGAGGAATTCATGGTCATGTGCGATGTGGAATCACTTTATTCCAACATCAACCATGATGATGGCATGCAGGCGGTCCTTTTCTTTCTTGACCAACAACTCAATTTGGATAGATTACATGACTCCTTTATTGTTGATCTGCTATCTTTCGTTCTTAGACACAATTTCTTCATTTTTGATAGGGCATTTTATCTGCAAGTATCAGGTGTGGCCATGGGGGTGCGATGTGCACCAGCGTTCGCTAATTTATTCTTAGGATGGTGGGAGTTAACAGTCGTCTATACCTCTACCTGGTTTCAACATAAGGTACGACATTGGTCACACTTTATAGACGACATTTTCTTCATTTGGTCTGGCTCTCCTGAAGAGTGTTTGGTATTTTTGGACTCTCTCAACCAAAACGCTGTGAACATCTTCCTAACCCATTCTTTTTCATCTTCCACTGTCAATTTTTTGGACCTTCAGGTTAAGTGTCAAGAAGGCATGGTGTCCACATGCCTGTATCGGAAACCAACAGCCACCAACAGTTTGTTAGAATACCAAAGTTTCCATCTAACACACATTAAGCATGGTGTTCCGATGGGGCAATTTCTGAGGGTTAGGCGTAACTGCACTGATGACCAAGACTTCCAACAAGAGGCACTAGATCTCACTAACAGGCTCAGGAGGAGAAATTACCTCAGGAAATGTATCTCTCGGGCCTACCAGAGGGCTAAAGCAGAAACACAGGATTCTCTTCTTATTCCAAGCATGAAGAATTCTGATAATCATGTTCGCTTCATTACGTGTTTTAACACCAGTTGGACACAGGTAAGAAACATCTTACAAGAACACTGGAGAATTCTGACCACTGATCTACAGACCTCCCGGGCTGTTAGTAAGTGGCCACTTTTGACAGCGAGGAGAGCCCCGAATTTAAGGGACATCCTCGTATAGGCTTAATCGATGTATTATCTTGAAGTGCTCATTCCCGTGTGGAGATTGCAATATTTGCCAATACATGCATCCTACACGTGATGTATTTTGCAATCCAGTTGATCAAACTCAGCACAATCTGAAGATCTAAATCAATTGCAAAAGACCAACGTCATTTATGCCATCATTTGCCCTTGCTCTCTTGTATACATATGGAGTGTCCCCACGTGTAGGGCAATGGGGTACTCGGTACCAGGTCCTTCTCAGCTCGGGGGATGTCACGGTGGCCCGACCCGGTCCGTGGCCCTTCTGAGGAGCGTCCAATTAAAGGTGAAGTTTGTACGGTGTTCGTGACGCCACCTGTGGTATTCGGTCAGGATGACCGACGCTGCTGAGGGGTCCGCTGGGGTGATGTTATAGCAGCTAGATGGTATGCCTTCCCACAGGTGAAGTATGTCCCCAGGGCATCCCAGTAGAGTAGATGGTGATGGTGTAGGTCGCAGAAAATAACGAGGACACAAGGTTGCAGTCTCTTTACCTTTTACTGAAGACTTCAGCGTCCACAGTCCAGAGCACTGTTCACAGGGCTGGCTGAATCCGGCCGGTCTGAAGGCACATCCAGAGTTCCCTTTGCAGGTGGAAATCAGTAGCCTTCCTACTAGCGCCTGTGTGTTGTAGTAAGTCCCTGCTGAGCACCACGGGATAGTCCTCACAACTCTCTGGGATGTCTCTGATGTTCTCTCTCTGTCCCCCAGATGGTATGGATAGGACAAACCCGTATGACGGGGTAGGCCTGGAGCTATTTTATAGGGACCCTAGTGACGCCCCTCTCCCACAATTTGCCTCTGTTGTCTTCATAGGTGTAAAGGTTGGGCAGCCAACTTGGAATTAACTGTCCTGCCATGTTCTGGAGTAATGCGTAGAGCCTATTACTCCCTCGGTGTTCCGACCACCGGCTACGCTCCTCAGAAGGAGGCCGCCGATCTCGGGGCAGACCCTCCTCCCGGTATTATCTCCTTGTGCTGTGATTTCGTTTCTCACTCTCCACAATATACTTCGCTTCGTGTCCTTTCTTAGGATGCTGCCGCAATGAAGAGCAGGCGCAGCTCCGTAACGTTCTAACTCGTGCTTGGCCTCTGTCAGGATCCCACCCCTGACAGAGACCCTCTGTCTGCAGCTCAGATGTTCCTCCTTCTCCCCCTGTCTGCCTGACAGGTCTTCTCTGGGTCAAACCCAGGCAGCTTCTCTCTCACTTCCTATCCAACCCACCAGTTTTACCCGTGTGTGAGGAGTAGCCTAGTAAATAGCGCCTTTGCTCCCCCTGGTGGACTGGAGTGTGAAGTGTAGTGTGTGACTGTGATAGCTGGTCAGGTGAACTCCTTTAGTACCATCAGACGTAACATCACTCCCCCTGGTGGGAGAGCAACATTACTGCAATGACCAGGACTCTGGGGCGCTGCACATAGGTCAGACTTCACAGGTACTACGACGAAGGATCCAGGGACATTTTTCTACCATGAAAACAGCTGCCACTGATAATTGTAAAGGTAAGACGCTTGCGACAGTGGCTTCCCATTTTTTCACCCATCATGCAGGTAGCTATTCCAACACCAGGATAATTGGATTAGAACACATAAAGGGCTCTGGTAGAGGTGGCTCTCTACAAGGGAAACTTTTACAGGCTGAATCCTGTTGGATTTTTTTGCTGCATTCCACGGCTCCGCAGGGGATTAATGAAGACCTTCTATTCACAGGTTTCTTGGGCTGATCTATTCTCGGAATATGCCGGGTTTCACCATAGAGAACTTGGCACATGTCTGGCCTTTTGACGAACTATCTCCGATGCTTGGATTTCCTTTGTTTTGCCCTGATGAGAACCAACACATTTACCTGAGGGTCTACGCATCATAAGGACATTTGGCTGACTTTGGCCTTACCTGTGGCTGCGGTACTTCACATCTGGTACCCTTGTGGATACCCGGAATTTCGGTTATACAAGATGGACTATTTTCAAATGTGCATTGGCCTTGGCGTTACCTGTGGCTGCGGTACTTCACATCTGGTCCCTTGAGGGTACTCTGGGAACTTCGTCTATACAAGATGGACTATTTTCAAATGTGCATTGGCCTTGGCGTTACCTGTGTCTGCGGTACTTCACTCTACATCTGGTACCTTGAGAGTACTCTGGGAATTTCGTTTACACAAGATGGACTATTCTCAAATGCACATTTATCTTGCATTCTGATTATTATGCCATTTTTTTTTCTTCCACTCCATATAGCTTTACTTTTTGGTACCTTGACACAATGGTGCCTGTCTTTGCAGGCATACTGCATACCTATATATAAGGTAATGGGCACTTATTATAGTACTTCTTGCTTTTTGGCCATGCCAGTCTGCCTGCCTTGGGTTTTTACATTCTTTGCACCCTCTATAGCTCTGCACATGGGCACCTTCATTTAGTGGTGCCTGACCTCTCAGGCAGATTCCATACTTTTGTACAGGCTTATGGGTGCAAATAAATATACGGTAAGTACCAACTGGTTAACTTTCTAGATATTTTTCATTATACATTAGCCTGGGGGCCCTCCTTTTCTTTCCTCTCCCTTGGGGGTTTTCGCCTCCCCCCCTCTTTTTTACCTTGTGGGTTTTGGCTCTCATTTCCTATACATATATTTTTTATTTATTTATTTATTTTCTCTTTTATCTCTTGCATTTGTCATGTTCCATGTTCTTGGTTCTCTAGTGTTCTTAGTTTCCATGTATTATTCACCTCTGTGTTCTTGCTGTCCTGACTCCCGGGAGCCGCGCACGCGCTATACTGTTTGTCTCGTGCAGCACACTGATCATTTGAACAGCGCATGCGCATTAGACACATTTCAGCAGAGACGTCTGCTCGCATTACTCCACTAGGAGCCGCCACCTCCGCTTCCCGGCTTGCCAGCCACACACCAGGCGTCACTTAGCATTTAGGATACAGGTATTTATACATCTTATTGGTAGCTCTTTACCCACTTCCCCGACGAAGCTGTCCTTGTAACAGCGATACACGTTGGGAGTCCACTCCTCCACTTCCCGCTCCTGTGTCTGGCTGCCAGCATGGTAGTTCTCTTTAGGTGACTTGCCTTTTTCAGCAGTACTTTTACTCACCTGACAGGTTGGATCTTATTTGTGGATCTTAAGCACCTGTCCCTCGTGTGGATCTCTACCACATTATTTCAGTTATTGGATTCAAGGTGTTTTGTGTACATTTCTTTGACTCAGTGCTGTGTATTATTCACCTGGTGGGTGTGCTGGTAGTATTATATATTCACATACCTCCATGGGTGTATTTTCTCTGGCTGCCATTACTTATTGCTTTAGTGTATAACACTATGTTTTGCTATTTTTTCACACAGGTGGGGGGGTTATGTGGTGGAGTGTTGCATGGTCTTTAATTGGTTTTAAAATTTTGTTACCAATAAAGTTTGCTGTTTTATATTATATGATATTGGGTGGTGTGCATACCTTATAAGTGACTTCTTTTTTTCTTTTGCCATTTCCTGCTTTTTGTTAACTTGGCTTGCACCCCCATTGATATTGTGAGATTTGCTCCATTTTGCTGTGCTCCAATTGCATTACTATGTATGGGAATATGTTACAGAAGAGAACAGTGTAGAGACTGTGTACCATAAGTGAGACAGTGTGGGGTGCCGTATTTTTCAGACTATAAGACGCACCTGGACCATATGATGCATCTATGTTTTAGAGGAGGAAATTAGGGAAAAAAATTGAAGCAAAAAATGTGGTCAATTCTGTATTTAATTTCCCCTATCCTGGTATATATGATCCCCTCATCCCCATCCTGATACACATGGCCCCCTCATCCCTATCTTAGTATGCATGGTCCCATCCCTGGTATGCAGGGTCCCCATCTCATCCTAGTATGCATGGCCCCTTCCCTATTCTGATATGATTGGCCCCCAACCCTGTCCTGGCATGCATGGCCCCATCAGAAAACATTAAAAAAAAATTACAAAATACGGCAATTTTTTAAAATAGGGAGAACAGTGAGGGACAGTTATTTATTCAGGCGCACAGCACGGGGCTTATTTATGGGCACATCGTGGGTGGTTATCTTTATTCAGGAACATTATAATGAAACTTTTAATTTTAAGGGCACTGTTTTAGGATGTGTAGCAGAAGACCAGAGAAGATTGAAGTCTCCGGGAGGCAAACAGATTGTGAGAAGTCATTATTGAGTCAGGTACTTAGATATAAGATGCATTTACATTGGTCAGCTGAAGCATTTAAACGTCCACTGACATGCTGTATGAAGCCGATCAGCAGTTGCTTACTAACCTGTTTAAACAGGATGGGGCCTCACTTTCATGTACACAGAACGATCGTTAACAAGATCATTCCCATCATTCCCCTTTGCCTCTGACACACAGCGGGTGCGCGATGACGTCACTTAATCGCTTACCTGCTGTGTGCCAGGCAAACTGCAACCTAGCTCCTGACATCGGAGCATCAGCATGGGAGTGAGGAGGAGAGGTGAGTATTGTGGTTTTATATATATATGTATATATATATATATATATATATATATACTGTATATATATATATATATCAATGAGTCCTGGGGTAGCATTATTCTCCATGGGGGAGCTACATTATACCCTATGAGGGGGCAGCGTTATACCCTATGGGGAGCTACATTATACCCTATGGGGGGCAGCATTATACCCTATGGGGGAGCTTCATTATACATTATGGGGGAGCTGCATTATACCCTATGAGGGGAGCATTATACCCTATGGGGGATCTGCAATATACCCTATGAGGGAGGCAGCATTATTCCCTATGGAGGGAGCTGCATTATACCCTATGGGGGAGCTGCATTATACCCTATAAGGGGAGCTGCATTATCCCCCATGAGGGGAGCAGCATTATACCATATGAGGTGGGGCAGCATGATAGCCTATGAGGGGGAGGGCAGCATGATACCCTATGAGGGGGCAGCATGATACCCTATGAGGGGGGCAGCATGATACCCTATGAGGGGGCTACATTATATTCTGTGGGGGCTGCATTATACTGTATGAGGGGGACTGCATTATATTCTATGGAGGGGCTGCATTATACCTTATGTGGGGGCTGCATTATACTCTGAGGGGGCTACACTATATTCTGTGGGGGGCTATATTATACTATATGAAGGGGGCTGCATTATACTCTATGAGGCTGGCTGCATTATATTCTATGGAGGGGCTGCATTATACCTTATGAGGGGGCTGCATTATACTCTGAGGGGGCTACACTATATTCTGTGGGGGGCTGTATTATACTATATGAAGGGGGCTGCATTATACTCTATGAGGCTGGCTGCATTATATTCTATGGGGGGCTACATTATATTCTATGGGAGGCTGCATTATATTCTATGAGGGGCTGCATTATATTCTGTGAGGGGGCTAGTTTATATACTATGAGGGGGCTGCATTGTACCCTATGAGGGGGATACTTTATAATCTATGAAAAAACACCAAAAAAACAGGCAAAGGTGCTTACCTGTCTAGGCCTTGAATCAAATGCACTATCATGGTGCAGCGGACCCAAGTAAAGATGGCAACTACACAGGTGTGGTAATACCAATGAGACAGCCAGCCTACAATCAGGGATTGGCCGTTTGGCACACCAGTGCAAACAATCTGCAGCTGTGTTCACACAGAGAATGCAAAGCATCTGGATCATAGCCTATTAATAACGCCCTGCGGCGGGCTGGCCAGTGCTAACTGTAATGCGTCCCTTGTGAACAGAGGCCAGAGTCTACAAAGCCATCTAGGCCCAACTTCACCCCGAAAAGTAAAAATAAATAAAGTGCACAAAAACATATAAAAATATGTAAGGTATTAGTTGATATTATGGCCAAAATACGTAAGCTGGCAACCCACGTCAAGGGTCCTCACACTTGCCAGTCCTACTCAAGCAGCCAAAACCACAAGAGGAGGAAAAAGTGGAAAAAACCTCCACTATTCTAGAAAAAAACACCAAAAAATCAGGCAAAGGTGCTTACCTGTCTAGGCCTTAAATCAAATGCACTATTACTTGGGCCCGCTGCACCATGATAGTGCATTGATTCAAGACCTAGACAGGTAAGTGTGGCACCCATGAGGGTTCAGTCAACACAAAGGTACTGCACCTCATCCAGAGGTGTGGTATTCCACTCTCAGGTAAGGAGGGGGCACTACCCGGGACTCTAACTCCAGCATCCAACACCTCACCACTCCAGTCAGGGCACCTGGGCGTACCCTATGGGAGGATGGCCTCATCCCAGGCTGGAGAGGTTAACTAGGTAGAGGGTGTGGGTGGAGTCGGTAGTTAGGAGAGGAGCTAATTAGGAAGGAAAAAGTGAAAGAGACGCTCTGAGGAGCTGAATGGAGTGAGACGTGCTGAGGAGCTCCCGGTGAGGAGATAGAGAGAGGAGAGGCTGAAGAGAGTAGAGAAAAAGAAGCTTCAGAAGGAAAGACGGGGTCCTAGGGGCACAGGGAGTGAGCAATCCACCTGTGGGGCCCACATCCAGGCTGACCATCACCAGGTGGAGGGACCAGGTCACAGTGGGGAACCGGTCCCCAAGACTAGTGGAGAACTACAAGGCTCAGCTAGCCAACTGGAGGCTGTGGCATCTGTACGTGCCACAGCCACACACATTTGCTGAAAAGGCAGCCACATAGGACCCAGGGGACTAGAGAGACATTGCCTGACAAGATCTGTGGCTGCTGGCTTGAGACACTGTGTGTGAAGGCGCAGGGCAGGAGAGGTTAGAACCAGCGCAGTGAGATGGCCAGGAAAGGAACATAAAAGAGGAGTCCTGGAGAAGTGTATCCCAAATCATCTGGGGGTTGGCTGGACCACAGACCCGGAGGAAACAACACACGGCTGAAGACAGTAATCTGCAGAACTGTGAGTAAAGTATTGAAAACTGCACCCAGCTGTGTCCTGAATTATTCCTGCTTCACTTGCCCTGCACTACAACTACCATAACCACCATCACTGACTTTAACACCATGGTTGCCCTGGGGCCCATCTCTACCTGTGGAGAGCTGTAACAACTCTGCTGCATCACCATCAGCCCCAGCAGTCCCCTTTAAGCAGCGTCGGCCATTCCTAACCGAGTACCACAGGTGCCATAATGAACAATTCCCCTATAAACTTTATTCCCCCTTCATTTCATGAATTTTATTGGATATGTAGGGCTACAGACCGGGTCACTGCTGCTGTGACCACCCCCTTAAGAACCGGCTCGGTACCAAGTATCCCCAAGGCCCTGACGGGCATTCCATAACCATCTTTGCCTGTTTTTTGTTTTTTCTAGAATAGAGGAGATTTTTTCGTCTTTTTCCTCCTTTTGTGGTTTTTGTTGTTAGAGTAGGACTGGCAAGTGAGAGGACCCTTATTCATGGGTTGCCTGCTTACGTATTGTGGCCATAATATCAACTAATACCTTACATATTTTGATATGTTTTTGTGCACTTTATTTATTTTTACTTTTCGGGGTGCAGTTTGGCCCAGATGGCTTTGTAGACTGTGGCCTCTGTTCACACAGGGCGCATTACAGTTAGCACTTGGCAGCCGGCCACAGGGCGTTATTAATAAGCTATGATCCAGATGCTTTGCATCCTCTGTGTGAACACTACTGCAGATTGTTTGCACTGGTGTGTCAAATGGTCAATCCCTGATTGTAGGCTTGTTGTCTCATTGGTATGATCGTACCTGTGTAGTTGCCATCTTTACTTGGGCCCGCTGCACCATAATAGTGCATTTGATTTAAGGCCTAGACAGGTAAGCACCTTTGCCTGTTTTTTTTGGTGTTTTTTCAAGAATAGTGGAGGTGTTTTCCTCTTCTTCCTCCTTTTGTGGTTTTTATATTCTATGAGTTGGCTACTTTATATTCTGTGAGGATACCCCAACCCCTGCTACATAATTAAGACGTGTTCGATTTTATAGTATAAAATATTAGCGAGTATTACCGCACAATTGGTGGTCTAGTATTTATTTCTATGTAGCTACATAGTGGGCCCAAAGAATGATTTTCTCTGGTGGGCCCAAGGTGCTCCAGTCCAACGCTGCAGTTCAGATCCTCTGGGGCAGATGGTGATGCAGCAGAGTTGGTGCAGCTCTACACGGGTAGAGCAAACCTCAGGGCATATGTAGTGTTGTATGACAAGATGATGGTGGTGATTATGCTGGGCTGGTGTTGTAGGAATAACACAAGGACACAGCAAAGTACAGTTTCAACTTTTACTCACAGTTCTCCAGTCCACAAACGCCAGCTGGATGCTGTGTTCTCCGGGTCAGTGGTCCAGCAAACTCCCAGACAAATTGGGAGGCACCTTTTCAGGACTCCTTTCATATGCCTTTCTCTGGCCATCTCACTACACTGGCTTTCCACTTCTCTTGGCCAGCGCCTTACTCAGTGTCCCAAGCCAGCAGCAACAAACCTGGTCGGGCGACGTCCTCTCAGTCCCCTGGATTCTATACGGCTGCCTTATTGGTGAAGTATGAGTGGATATGGCTGTGACTCTTGTAAAAGCCACAGCCTCCGGTTTCTTAACTGAACTTGAAGTAATCGACTAAGTTGGGGCAGGTCCCGTCTGCGACCTGGTCCCTCCACCCGACTACGATCAGCGTAGATACGGGCCCCACGGGTGGCTTCTGCACTACCCGTGTCCCTAGGACCCCTTCTGTCCTCCCGAGAGCTTCTTTCTGTCTCTCCCTCTCAATTCTCTCTTCAGGATGTCAGGAGCTGCAGACCTTCACGTCTGCTCAGCTCCACTTCTCCTCTCAGACTCTTCTCTGCACTGTTCTTCCCCCTTTAAGCTCCTCCCCTTTTCCTACCTACTCCACCCACTCCCACCACCTATTCCTATCCATCCTGGGATGAGGCCTTCCTCCCTAAGGGTATGCCCAGGTGCCCTGTCTGAAATGGTGTGTTGGATGAGAGAGTCCTGGGTGGTGTCCCCTCCTTACCTGAGAGTGGGATACCACACCTCTGCATGAGGTGAAGTACCTCTGTGGCGACTGGACTTCAGGGGTGCCACACCTCTGCTCCATTCAACTGAGGCTCTTCTGATTCCCAGTTCTGAGGATCGGTGGGATCCACAGCGACTGGATCCCTGGTGACAGGAAAGTAATTCCATATCCTGTGGATTGGGAAAAACTTTCCAACTTGAAATATCTGCTTTAAACACACCTCCCCCCCAAAAAAAAAAAAAATAAAAAAAAAAAAATTTACAATTCCTCAATGGCTTCCACTGATTCGGAGATTGTTTTTTCGTGACATAAACTTCATGATAATGGTAAAATTTGTTCCATGGTGACTTGAGTTTATTTCTGAAAAAATTGAAAAGTTTGGACTACTCAGGAGAAATTGCACAACAAATTGTATGGTGCATTGTCTCTTGATACCCTTGTGAAAATGCAAAATGTATCCACCAAGGTATGTTATGGCACTCTGCACCAGGCTGTTTGGGCACTCTGCACCAGGCTGTTAGGGCGCTCTGCAGCAGGTTATTACGGTACTCTACACCAGGCTGTTATGTTGGCTTGAGAGGGTGATTTCTGTGGTAAATATGTCCTCTGCAGTGCGCAGGCGCCGGGCCTCTCTGACCTTTCCCGGCGCCTGCGCACTGCAGTACTTTGCTCTTCCCTCAACAGGGCAGACAAAGTATGCCTGCACCGGAGCCACAGCGTGAAGACCAGAAGAGTACGTCATCCTATGAAGATGGGAGGCCCCGGACCAGACCGAGACACCCATCGGATCGGACCGCCCGCCCAGGTGAGTATGATATAATCTCTTTTTCTCATCTTTTATGATAAATCGGGGGCTTATCTACAGCATTACAGAATGCTGTAGATAAGCCCCTGATGCCGGTGGGCTTAGCTCACCGTTGATTTTGGGGGTGACAGGTTCTCTTTAATGCTGTGAGGAAACACATTAAAGAGACTTTTGTGTTGGAACTTTGTGGGTCACTGCCTCTTCAATGCATACGATGCTACTGTAGCCTTACAATTGTCACAAGTAGACAAGAAATTTGAGCATGTAAACATGCAGGAATGAAGTAAAAATAATCCACCAAAAAAGGTAAAAGCAAAGTAATTTTATTTAACCAAAAAAGACAATGTTAAAAAGACATATCATTGACAGAGTTCAAGAAACCAAGGAATCAAGTGCAACAAAAAATCAAGTGCAAACCCACAGGTACAGCATAGTAAAATCAAGCAATAAAATATGTGAATACAACTAAAGTGACAGTGCTTCAAATCCTATCCAGAAAGAGTAAACAGTGAAACACATGCAACCAGGTCAGCACAAGTGCACAAAGTATAATATCTTATGTATTTATCACAAATGATAAATGTTCTTACCCATGGCTGTCCTGCAGGTCACACGTGCAACCCCAACGCACGTTTCGCGTGGGCTTCGTCTGGGGGCTGTTGCCTTTGGTGATCTGGTTACATAGGCCTTGGGTCACCCTATATATGTGTTCTGTCCTAAAGATTTTGTATTATACGAAATTTGAGCACGTTCTACCATATATTCTCTTAAGCAGAGAAGAAACTAAGCTCGGGGAGAAGCCTTTTTGGATTAATAATGACCTTTGAAACTACAGGCAGTCAAATGCAGGCCGATCTCCGAGGATAGAAAACTGGGCCCTGCCTAAGGAGATCCGGAACATCTGGGAGGACCCATGGATCAGATATGGACATCACCCTCATTCATGTGAACCATGGTCTCTTGGGCCAGAATGTAGTAATCAGAATGATCCTTGCTTGCTCCTCCCATACCTTCCTCAATACTGTAGGAATCAACATCAATGGGGAAAAGGCATAGGACAGGTTGAAGTCCCAGGAAATGTGCAGCGCATCCACTGTATAGGGTTTTTCTCTTTGAATCAGAGAGCAGAAGTGCCCCCAGCGCTCCACAATCCGTTGGAATACCGCTGGATACAGCTCCTATTACCCTTGCTTTACCATATTGCAACTGAGGAAGTCTACTCTTTTGTTTTCCTTCCCTTTTATGTGCAGTGCTGTCAGTATCAAATGATGTTCTGCAAACTGAAGGATCTCGTCTGTCACCCACAGAGGGCGAGATCTCGTGCCCACTTGATGGTTGATGTAGGCGACGGTTGTCCGGTTGTCTGACATGCGAACATGACGCCCTTGCAGGCAGGCAGAGAAGGAGCTTCATCACTGCATTTCATACTGCCAATAACTCTTTCATATTTGAGGAATAGTCTCTCTCGGCCTTCAACCAGACTCCCTGGAGTATGCAATCTCTGAAATGTGGTCCCCATCCCTCTGAGCTTGTGTCTGTCACGATTATATCCCTGATCTGATAGAACCAAGGGACTTTCTGCAACAGATTCTCTAATTCCAACCTCCAAGTCATAAACAGTCCTTGAGTCTTTTTTTGCTCTTTTAGAATGTCCTGCTGCAAATATCTGGAGTGTATCTGGGCCCACTGGAATACAGAAAGTCATTGTCCCTAGTAGTGACATTGCCTTCCATAGACTCATAACTGGTTTTGTGACGGCCGCTGATACTAAAGCCATGAATTTGTTCTTTCCTTATGGTAGAAGGCAAGTCTGCTCTCTTGAGTTTAAGCTAAGCCCTAAGAAAGACTGAACCCTCTGCGGTTCCAGTGTTGACTTCTCCAGATTTAGCATCCATCCTAGCTGGGTCCGGCTAGTTCTGACTTTCATTAGTTGGTAATTGCAGTGCTCTATTGATCTGCCAACCACTAAAAAGTCATCCAGATACAGAATTATCAGGGTATTCCGTTCTTGGAGAGGAGCTGTAATTCCAGAATTATCTACATAAATACTCTTTGGAACATAGATAGGCCGAAGGGTAGAGCCCTGTACTGAAAGTGTCTGACTTGTTTGTTTTATATACAAGGCCACTCTCAAGAATTTTTGATCTTTCACGTGGATTGGGACGTGGTAATAAGGATCCTTCACGTCCAGGACACTCATAACATTCTGGAAACAGCATTTTTATGGTTGACTATGAACTCCATCTTAAAGGATCTGTTGACTAAAAACTTGTTCAGTCCTTTCAGATTGACTATGGTCCTGAAGGTGCGATCTTGGTTTTTTTTAATTAGGAATAGGGGAGAATAGAATCCTTTCCATGTCAAAATTACCAGTTTGTGCAGTAGAGTCTAAGAAAACTAACAGACTCCGCATTCATGATCTACATGTTTTTGAGTCTGTGTATTAGAATAATTAATTGAAGGGGCGGGGGTTCAATAGCAGAGTAGCTAAATTAGTTAGGTCAACCTCCTGTGAAGAAACAGGTGTGAATTAGGTGGCCCTTGTTTAAGGGTGAAGCCAGGACATGTTGTACATGCATTTCTCCTTGAAAGCCTAAGAAATATGGGTTGTCAAAGACATTGTCCAGAAGAACAGAGTACTTTGGCTGAATAGAGATGGTAAAACTTACAAAGAAATGCAAACAATGATAAGCTGTTCAGCTAAAATGATCTCCAATGCTTTAAAATGGAAACCAGAGAGATGTGGAAGAAAACTGAAGACTACCATTTGAATGGATGGAAGAATAGCCAGAACGTCAAAGGCTGAGCCAATGGTCAGCTCCAGGATGATCACAGTCTCAAGTTACCCGTGACAGTTAGAAGATGCCTGTGTGAAGCTAATCTCTTAGCAAGAAGTCCCTGCAAAGTCCCATTGTAAAAAAAAACCCAGATAACTTACCGGTAATACTCTTTTATGGAGTCCACGACAGCACCCACTGAGAGAGGGGATCCTTCCCTAGGAACAGGAAACCTACAGAGAGATAAGAGGGGCGGCCCCCCCGCTCCATCAGTTGGATTACAGACAATGAGAGGAACAAGCTTTACTTAATTGCTCCACAAGCCATTTAAAGTACGTACATATTTGCATCTCCAGCTATATACCTATCTGTATATCTTAATCTATATACAAATTTTACCCATCACCATTCAGAGTGAACCATCTGCAACTATAAACTAAGGGAGGGAAATTAGTGGGTGCTGTCGTGGACTCTATAAAATAGTATTACCGGTAAGTAATCCTTTTTTTCTCTTCGCCACGACAGCACCCTCTGAGAGATTTTCAGAGACAATCACCTGGGAGGGACCACAGTGTAAAGAATTGATCTACCAAAGGCTAAGTCCGCATAGGAAGACAAGTCAAGCCTGTAGTGACTGTAGAAGGTAGAAGGTGAGGACCAGGTTGCAGCCTTACATATAAGGTCAATCAGTACATCTGCTCTTTCAGCCCAGGAGGTTGCTACAGCTCATACGGAATGTGCTTTCACGCCCTGCGGCGGGTTTTCCCCTTTTGCCAAGTATGCTAGACCAATTGCGTCTCTGATCCATCGAGATAGCATGCCCTTCGTGATTCCAGATCCCTTCCTGTGGCCCTGAAAGGACACAAAGAGAGCCCTGCTCTGCCTCCAGGGTCTAGTCCTATCTAAATAGGCTAAGACAGCTCTCTTCATGTCTAAGGTGTGAAATTTTTCCTCCTGCGGTGTTGTTGGGTTATCATAAAAAGAGGGAAGATAAATCTTTTGAGATCTATGGAATTTAAGGGTCTGTTTTCAATACTACCCTATCGTGGAATACTGACAGAAAGGGGGTTCTACAGACAATGCCTGGATATTACTCACTCACTCTTCTTGCTGATACTAAGGCCACTAATAAGGGCGTCATTAATGAAATGTATTTTCTTGAGGCTGAGTGTAAAGGTTCAAAATGGTGCAAAATTTTGCGTTTCCGTGCAGGCGCCGCACACCTCAATTCGCCGCATGCGGACACATCAGCATACAACGCATGTTCCTGCATACCCAATGTTAAAGATAGGTACTCAGGGAAATGCAGGATGCAGCCGGCAGTAGGTGGAGCCTGGGCAGAGCTTCACGGGGGAAGCAAGGAGGAAGTATGCTGCCATCCGCAGCGCACAGGAACGTAAGTCTAAAACCAGCCTTAGCCAAATGTCACGAGGCTAATGGCCCAGGAATTAGAAGTTATTGATTTCCATTGCTGGCAGAAGAGTAATAACCTGACACCCACCGGCAGGTAGGAGCTACCGGAACTTATCTCCACTCTTGAAGAGACGTCTGCCAAACAGGGCACCCTTTTGTTTGGCTTCTTTGTTGACCCAGCAGTCTTGGTTCCTATAATCCTTCTTTTTGCTGAATGACTGCTTTCTGAAAGCTCTCCTATAGGATGGAATATATGCATAAGAGAACCCCTTCTCTCTTTCGCCTGCTTTGGTGAGAATTTCATCCAATACTGTGCCAAACAGGTACTCACCCTGGCATGGTATGGCGCAGAGTTTAGATTAGGTCTGTGCATCACCTTTCCAGCCTTTTAACCATAAGGCCCAATGGGCTGCATTGGTTAATCCTGCCGATTAGGCCGCTAGGCGCAGGGAATCGGCCGAGGTGTCTGCCAAGAAAGCTGCTGCGCCTCTGATTAGAGGGATAGAGGAATTTAATTTGTCTCTGGAAAGACAGTTTTTTTATATCCTCCTCTAATTGGTCTAGCCATACCAGCATGGATCTCGTGGTACATGTGGCCGATATTGCTGGTTTGAAGGTTCCAGTGCATGACTCCCAGGACCTTTTAAGGATCGTATCCGCTTTACGATCCAGGGGGTTGGCTAGCATTCCTGAGTCTTCCACTGGTAAGGAAGAACAACGCAAAGTAGAAGCTACGGCTGCATCTTGGGAGCTTTTACCCAAGAAGCCAGATTTTCATCATCAAACGGATATCACCGCTTAGATGTTGAGGGAAGAAAACTTCTCTGCCCATGCTTCTCCCATTCTTTTTTCACTAGTTCTTTTATTGCTGGTATTACCGGGAATGTGCGCCTCTTCCCCTGAGAGAGACCTGCAAACATAATTTCCTGAGGAGTTTTGGGATCTTTAGTATCCGTCGACCCCATAGTCTTCCAAACCGATCTGACAAGGTTATTAATGCTGTCGGTTGGAAAACGAGTATGCTCCTCCTCTTCTGATAATAATGACTCCTGGGAGGAGTCTGAGCCAAGCTCACCACTATCCGAAGATGATCTGGACCGAGGGGAGGTATATTCCCTGCTGGGCCTCTGCTATTTGGTCCTGCCGGAACCCCCCCAGGGCCTGTAGTTCTTCCCTAATCATAAGCCTAATGTCCTCCGTTCTCAATGAGGACTCCTCTTGCAGAGTATGCCCAATGCAGATCTGACACAGCCTCTTGGGATAACTGTCCGGAAGAGGCTGGGAACACAGGGAACATTCTTTATGTTTAGATTTTCCGGCCTTTTTAGCCTGAAGGGGTATATAGAAAGAAGGGGCTATCAACTTAATAGGTGTGATTAGTAACATTCACCCAGTGAAGCTTGTCAACATGGTACCGGTTGCGGAGGCAAAGGCACCAGATGAGGTGTAGAGTGACTTGACTTCTTGCTTGTTCCACTCCTGTCCGTAGAACCGCTCTGTCTGGAGCGTCCACTGCCACTTTTCCTGCTGTCATGCATAGACACCACCACTTCCTCAAGTGGGTGCATAGCGGGGTCATTTTGGGACAACATCGCTGCACACCGGAATGCCTCTGGCCGATGCTTTTATGCAGCTTCCCCCATTAGCGACAGAATCCATTTTTTTTCTTTTCCATTCTTCACCTGGAAGTGATAGCATCACTTCCGGGTCCTACATTCTCGCTCAGTGCGCCTGCGTGGCTTAGCCGCTCTGCACAGGCGCCCAGAGTCTCCTGCCTCCCCGGTACCCCGGAAACTAAGAAGGCACTTCCGGGAAAGAGCGCTCTCTGGGTATCTTGCCGCCCCAACCGGCTGCCACGGCTTAGCCGCTGAGGGTCAGACCGGCCCAGCACAGGATGCGGCTCTCACCTCCGGACCGCTGGATTCTTCTGGAGAAGCAGGGCGGCCGATGCCTACACCCTGCCCGCAGTCCCGGACGAGTATCGGCCCCTCCTGCCGTGAGCCAGGGCGGCCTTTCCCGGACCCTGGCCTCACGGTGTCCTTCCAGCTGAGGGGGGAGCTGAATACAGGAGTCCCCCGACGCTGCCTCTGGAGCCCCTGCTGTTCCCGCAGAGACCGCACAGGCGGCATCACAGCACAGGTATCCTCTTGCGATCTTCTCCATAGGTTCCCTTAGGAACAGGAAACCGACTGAGGGAGCGAGGGGGGCTGACCCTTTTATCTTTCTGTAGGTTTCCTGTTCCTAGGAGCGGATACCCTCTCCCAGTGGGTGCTGTCGTGGCGAAGAGAAAACAGACATTTACTGAAGCGGATACAATTTGCCACTGACTGATGAGAGTAAAATTTTTCTTTTTTGGTCAAGGGGCCGCAGACAGTTCATCAGATGACCCCCCCAAACTCTGCATTCAAGCCACAGTACACTCTGAAGACAGCATATCATTAACTTAAAACTGAAAATAAAGATTACACAATAACAACAAGATGGATTTCATCAACCAAGGTATCATTGTAATCAGTATAACAGCACCAACCCAACAGCATCTGTAGGTTACTCAGCACAATTCTGCTGACAGGTTTCCTTTAAAGGGAACCTGTCACCAGTTTTTCATGTTTGAACTAAGACTAACACTTTAATCCATGCTTATGCTGCATTCCATGAAGGGGTATATAACCCCGACTAACTCGAAAACCTTTTGAAACTCACCTGCGCGCTCTGTAAAGCCTCCTGTCCGATAGACGTCCTTGCTTAGGCGTCTATCCCTTCTCCCGACTTCTGATCGCAGTCTTCCTGCTCCGATTGACATGGGTGACGCAGCTGGCACCTGTGCATTTTTCTCTGCCCTACTGTGGGCAGAGTCTAAAACATAAGTCCACATGCACCCTTATGCTTTAGTCTCTGCCCATAGTAGGGCAGAACAGAGAGAGCAGACGTGACCTGATGATGTCTCTGCGCAGACACAAGATTTCGCCTGGCTATGTGGATGACACAGGAGGAGGCATCATCCATGTCAGTCAGAGCAGAATGTTGGTTATCAGAAGCAGAGAGGAGGGATAGACGCCTAAGCAAGGACACCTCCTCTCAGACCAGACTAACAGGATTTACAAAGAGCGCAGGAGAATTTAAAAAGGTTTTGGGTGGTATACAGGCGGAGTCAGTGGATTATATACCCCTATAACAAGTGAAGCATAGACACAAAATAAGATGCTAGTCTTAGTTCAGAGATGAAAAAACTGGTGACAGGTTCCCTTTAACCCTTATTTACCCCAGTCTCTGAAGGTGAATAGTGGTTTGGTTCCTGACATGTTCCTTTTAATTTCTGCATCTAATATTTTCTATACTCCCTGCTTGATTGTTGTGTAGGAAGCAAAGGAAGGAAAAAAAAACACAATTTGTTGCTGTTGCATACTGTCACTTTATTAACTGTACAATATGCACACAAAAGACACAGTATTTCCTGCTTAGAGTTATTAGATATTGGTTGCAGAATTTTACACCGAGAAGGAAGACAGATTGTCCTTTATATAGGTTGGAAACTGCAGCATGACATTCTGCACAACAGCTGACACATGCCATCCACTATTTAATAAGATATCCAGAAAATCTAATAGTTTATTAAGACACACAGGACGAGGCACAAGACTACAAAAAAACAAAACTATTGCATCATTTTACTGTGACACGGAGTAATATGCATATTCTCACAACTGTGCAAAAATACTGTTTTCTGATCATCATAAATGAAAAAATACCACGTAAAAGAAAATAAATTCACAAAATCATTAAAGTACGAAACAGTCAGAGGCTTCAGAAGTGACGTCCCAAGTATAAAATGGGCTGTGCTACATGACTCACAAAAAAAATAAGAAAAAACGCACGTACAAATACTAGAAGATAAAAAATAAAATCTTATTACATACTCTGCTGTACTGTAAATCAGGTCATATAAAATAATAGAGCAATGACTGTATCCTGAAAGAATTTCATATGAACATGATCAAGTTTGCCTGCTGCCTATGCACAGTGAAAGCAGACAATATTTATAGACAATATTTATCATACAGAAAAAAAAAATCTGGTGATCTGATTGGCTAGGTTTGCACAATTCAAGCAAAAATCAAAACTCCGCTTGTAAAATTTATAAGGAAACATATCAATAAATACTTTGCCTTATCCACTGCACGCAGAAGCTATTAAAGGGGCAGTCTCATCTTAAATGAGAAAAATTGCAAACTGCTTGTAAAATTAAGGAACCTTGCAATTTACCTTTTATAAAAATTCTATCCATTCTCAAGAACATGAGGAATTTTAATTTTATTGTGCATTACTTGTTGTCTAGGTTACCAGCCACCGCAGCATTTCTCTCTTAAAGCTTGTTGTCTCTTCAGAGAGGAAGAGGACTAGAAGTGGTGATCTGGTTTGGCTGATTGAGAGGCGTCTGACCGGGATCCAAGACGTATCGTTGCTCCTTATCATGTCACTTTCCGCAAGGAGAAACGATACTTCTTGGATTTCTTAAAGCTTGTAAGCCCTTCTCGGAATTTGGCTGCATTGCTGGATCTGACCAGATTCGGTGCCACTGCACTCCTCCGATGCTGCAAAGGTAAAACTGCCCCTGCTCACAACATCAAAGAGTACTTCCCCCGAGGAAGCAACAGCAAAACGCGCGTCGGGGCACCTGCGCACAGATTGGGCATCAGTATGGGTAAGATGATTTGGTGTTACAACTTCTAATGCATCTGTGGAAACATTATAGGCCATCATTATTTGGAGCTAATATATTATGGCCATATTTATGTGTTTGGCCAATAGATTTTGCCTGGCATTACATAATTATTATTAACTTTTGCCCTGCTTCTTTGTGGCCTGTGGTGGTACCTCAGTACATGCAGTTATATAGTTGTTCATATGTTATGCACTATGCACTTTATTAATGAACAGCATTTTGTCTTGCATGTCTGGGTTCCCCCATATGTTCACATTGTAGGCCTTCCACTGCTCTCATGGTTACATTGCTGACTGCTTGTTCTTTTAATGTAAATTTACTTCTAGTATGGACTCAATCCTTTATTCTTGGATGTGGTTTGTTTGTATTTTTGGCATTAATAAAGATAGTTTGTAACTTTACAGAATTTGCCTTTGATTAATTAATAACTAAGTACACTCCGCAGTGTATCCACATTATTGTTAGGGCATTTATAACTCTCTGGGGTCTTTATGCATTTTCTATTGCTCACAGATGAGGTAGCAAAACCTGCTGACAGATTCCCTTTAAGCCATACCCTTTTCTAAAGGTACCTTCACACGAAACGACATCGCTAGCGATCCGTGACGTTGCAGCGTCCTCGCTAGCGATATCGTTTCGTTTGACACGCAGCAGCGATCAGGATCCTGCTGTGATGTCGCTGGTCGCTGAATAAAGTCCAGAACTTTATTTGGTCGTCCGATCGCTGTGTATCGTTGTGTTTGAAAGCAAAAGCAACGATACCAGCGATGTTTTACACTGGTAACCAGGGTAAACATCGGGTTACCAAGCGCAGGGCCGCGCTTAGTAACCCGATGTTTACCTTGGTTACCAGCGTAAAAGTAAAAAAAACAAACAGTACATGCTCACCTGCGCGTCCCCCAGCGTCTGCTTCTTGACACTTACTGAGCGCCGGCCCTAAAGTGAAAGTGAAAGCACAGCGGTGACGTCACCGCTGTGCTGTTAGGGCCGGAGCTCAGTCAGTGTCAGGAAGCAGACGCTGGTGGACGCGCAGGTGAGTATGTACTGTTTGTTTTTTTTTACTTTTACGCTGGTAACCAGGGTAAACATCGGGTTACTAAGCGCGGCCCTGCGCTTAGCAACCCGATGTTTACCCTGGTTACCCGGGGACCTCGGCATCGTTGGTCGCTGGAGAGCGGTCTGTGTGACAGCTCTCCAGCGATCAAACAGCGACGCTGCAGCGATCGGCATCGTTGTCGCTATCGCTGCAGCGTCGCTTCGTGTGAAGGTACCTTTGGCCACACTCAAATCTATCAAAGTGAACAATATCTAAAACACAACAAATCAAGTTTTTGGCACATTTCGCTTCTAAATCTTCCCCAAGGAGTGATCACTACAGACAGGATTAGCATTTCTGAGAGCAGCTTAATCCATGAAGATCTTTGGACATCAGAAAGAAGGCTAGGGCTTGGGCTCCGGCAATGTCTGCAAGTCATGGTAAAAGGTTGGCTCAGGTTTCATCTTTTCCTATAGTAGGCAGGTTTGTTTTTGCAATGGCAATAAGTTTCCTGACAACTTTTTCTATAGGGGGGAAATGTGAAAATTTTCCATGTGGCTCTAACCGAACTCAAACACATACGGACAACACACCAAAGACACAATTCTACCTAAAGTCTATACTTGAACCATTATCTTCTTAATATATTTGTATAATAATTTTAGGTAATTATTTGATCGCGCATTAGCTTTTCTACATTTCAGTCCAACCAAGACTAAACCTATGGAAACCGGTTTCCAAATAACTAAGGAAAATGCAAAATAATTCATGAGCTACAGCACAGTGAAGGTGGAACACAATACAAGAAATTCCCCCTCCCCCGTGATATGACCGTATACAATATACTGAGACACATACATTACACACATCTTACTGTACAGACTTATTTGGAATACTAAACAGATAAGCCCTTATACTGAGTATGACTAAGGCTGGATAAGACCATTGCTCTGTCTTCTAAGCGATGCAATCACAGCTAGCCCATGAGACACGTTGTGGTGCTCCGTTGCCTACGTAACGCTAGGTTCACACTTGTGTCAGACACTACGTTAGGTTCCCAAGGTCCATTTGCTGTGCTTTTACGAAAAAGTGATGGACAACCAAGAAGAAACCTGTTTCCATCAACGGACAAACAGGTTTCTTACAGGAATTCTGGACTCCGGTGTGAACCTCGCCTAAAGCAGCTTCATTTTTAGCAATCTATTTACCATCTATTTCTTTAGAAAAATTCTAAACAGTGGTGCAGGAACAAACAAAAACAGAGGAAAGTGTGTTCTATTACGAATATTCTCCTCTAGACTCAGATCCAAACCAGCAAAAAGTCGAAAACTTCAAAAGCAAGTGAACTTTTTCTATTGGATTGGCAGCAGTCGTTCCCATTCTCTGGCTCCTTTTGCTTTAGTAATCAAATTTTTGTAAAAAAAAATTTAGTTAGAGAATAGTGATGAGCGAGTATACTCATTGCTCGGGTTTTCCTCGGGTGACCTCCGAGTATTTGTTAGTGTTCGGAGATTGAGTTTTTATTGCCACAGCTGAATGATTTACAGCTCCTAGCCAGGCTGAGTACATGTGGGGGTTGACTGGTTGCTAGGGAATCCCCACATGTACTCAGGCTGGCTAGTAGCTGTAAATCATTCAGCTGAGGCGATGAAAACTAAGTCTCCGAACACTAACAAATACTCGGAGACCACCCGAGTGTGCTCGGGAAAACCCGAACAATGAGTATACTGGCTCATCACTACTAGAGAACCACCTCGGATTTCATCCATCCCACCAGCCAGGTACTGTAAGAAACTGACTGAAGAATGACAATCTTGCATTCCTCTACTTATGTTCCTAACCCCCGGCCAGTGATCCTTAGGCATGGAAACTATTGGGACAGTCCACGTAATGGCCGCTTCCACTGTGCAGAGGCTAGGGAGAAATTGTGAAAGAATAGTAATGACACTTACTCATTCAGTAAGAATTCCCTCCATCCTCCTCCATTTTACACAATTAATTTGCTATGAAATCCCTTCAGTGCTCGATGACATGCAGCCATTAACATCGTGTAGTACTACAGACTAGACTGGCACTGAAATGTGAAAGTAAATTGAAACTCTAGAGACTGAAGCAAAGAAGGACCAGACATGAATTCACCAACTCCCTTCTTCATTTCAAGTCGCCATCGCCATCTCCTTGGATTGATTTCTTGATGCGGAGTAACATGGTCGTCAGCCATTGATCCAGACGAGATATTGAGTCAAACTCCTTCACCTGTAAAGTGGAGGAAAAAAAATTAAATCACATCTTATGCGTCGTTATCCACAAAGTTATATTAAAAGAGGATCTGTAATCAGTAGAGATGAGCAGATCGGGCAAAATTTCCTGGGAAATTCGTTTCGCAAGTTAATTCTCTAAGAATAATTAAATGGCCCTTTTTAGGCTATGGGCTTTTTTCCGACCACAGAGCATAATAAACATAATATGTAAAAAAAATGTACAGTGTACACAGAAAGCTGACAATCAGTGGTGGCGGTGGGGTTACACAGCTCATCATTCAGAGCATTTCTAGATATGTAGCAGAAGAAACAGTGATTGATTCAAAACTGCTGCACACAGTATATCAAGTGATATATCGTTGAATCAGGGTCTCTGTCCCTACATTATGCTGCTCCGACACAGGGTAGAAAAATCTGCTGACAGATTCCCTACGAAGGCTATTAAAAACCTTCAAAAACGTTTTCTTTTTTTTTTTAATTCTGTCAAATCATACACACCTATTCTGCAGCTCCCACGCACAGTTTCTGCAGCTCCCACGCACAACGTTTCTGCAGCTCCCACGCACACCGTTTCTGCAGCTCCCACACACAGTTTCTGCAGCTCCCACGCACACCATTTCTGCAGCTCCCACGCACACCGTTTCTGCAGCTCCCACGCACGTTTTTTTCCGCTCCCACGCACACCGTTTCTGCAGCTCCCACGCACACCGCTTCTGCAGCTCCCACGCACACCGCTTCTGCAGCTCCCACGCACACCGCTTCTGCAGCTCCCACGCACACCGCTTCTGCAGCTCCCACGCACACCGCTTCTGCAGCTCCCACGCACACCGCTTCTGCAGCTCCCACGCACACCGCTTCTGCAGCTCCCACGCACACCGCTTCTGCAGCTCCTATGCACACCCTTTCTGCAGCTCCCACGCACACCATTTCATGGTACCAGACAACAAACTCTGAAGTCTGATCTTGCTGTCAAAGTCCTCTATAATTAGGCTAGTTCTAGGTAACCTACCAAATGCATTTTAACACAGAGTAAGGGGCAAATAAAAAAAAAAATAGGAGACAGCAAAACTGCAGGACTACACTACTATCTATGCATTTATGTATTAATGCTGCTTTGCAGTGAGGAAAAACAAACCGCTTCACCAACACCAGGTCAGAACAGGGACTCACAAGGCAATACGGAGATTTTTGTGTACTCACCGTAAAATCCTTTTCTCCGAGCCAATCATTGGGGGACACAGGACCATGGGTGTTATGCTGCTGCCACTAGGAGGACACTAAGTAAACACAGAAAGAATAGCTCCTCCTCTGCAGTATACACCCTCCTGCTGGCTCTCAGTGAACCAGTTCGGTAACAAAGCAGTAGGAGCTTAATATTTAACAAGGATGAACTATGTCAAAAACCAAGTTAACTCAACAAAAACCAAAACCAATAGGCTAACAGGGTGGGTGCTGTGTCCCCCAATGATTGGCTCGGAGAAAAGGATTTTACGGTGAGTACACAAAAATCTCCTTTTCTCCTACGCCTCATTGGGGGGACACAGGACCATGGGACATCCTAAAGCAGTCCCTGGGTGGGAAACAATTAACTGCAATTGCTACTTGCACCCACAAGTTACAGATGCGGCACAGCCGCCTGCAAAATTCGTCTGCCGACGGTCGCATCTGCCGAGGCCTGAGAGTGAATATGGTAATGTTTTGTAAAGGTATGCAGGCTGGACCAAGTCGCAGCCTTACAAACTTGTGCTGCCGAAGCTTGGTGCCGGATGGCCCAAGACGCACCCACTGACCCGAGTGGAGTGAGCCTTAATCCCTGCTGGGACAGGAAGACCTCTGACTCGGTAGGACTCCTAAATAGCCGAACGGATCCATTTGGCTATTGTCGCCTTGGAAGCGGGAAACCCTTTCCTCGGTCCTTCCGGGAGCACGAATAGGGCATCTGACTTGCGGAAAGACGCTGTCCGCGAGATGTATCTCCTAAGAGCTCTCACTAAATCCAGTGTGTGAAGAGCCTTCTCGATGCGATGGACTGGTGCCGGACAGAGTGACGGTAAGAAAATCTTCTCATTGAGATGAAAAGAGGATACATCTTTCGGTAGAAAAGACGGGGATGTCCTCAAAACCACCTTATCTTGATGAAAATTCAGGAATGGAACTTGAGAGGACAGAGCCGCCAGCTCATCTGATAGAGGTGACCGCAACTAGAAAAGCAACTTTCCATGAAAGAAGAGACATGGAAACCTCCTGTAGAGGTTCGAATGGAGCCTGTTGCAAAACTCCGAGGACCAGAATAAAGGGAACCTGTCACACACACCCCCGCCAGGCGTTTTTAACTGAAAGAGCCACCTTGTGAAGCAGTAATGCTGCATTCTGACAAGGTGGCTCTTTTTGTTCTGTGTGCTGTAACTGCCGAAATAATCAGTTTTGTTATTTGTCCTAAATACCTTGTCTTCAGTCAAGGAGGCAGGCCTTTCCCCCCCGCTTTAGACGCCACACAGCCGTCACTCACATCTTCTTGGTGCCGGGCGCCGCCTCCTCCCCGCTGTTTTGAAATGATTCGGCGCCTGCGCTGTTTTCTCCTGCCTTGGGCAGGCGCAGTGAGCGCTGGCCGTCTGTCTTCTGTGCGTACGTACGCCCTGCCTGTGAATCCAAGCCCCGTAGTATGAATAAATCATAAGACACTGCGGAGCTGGGATTCATAGGCAGGGCGTACGTACGCACAGAGGACAGACGGCCAGCGCTCACTGCGCCTGCCCAAGGCAGGAGAAAAGAGCGTAGGCGCCGGATCATTTCAAAACAGCAGTGAGGAGGCGGCGCCCGGTGCCAAGAAGATGTGAGTGACGGCTGTGTGGAGTCTAAAGCAGGGGGGAAAGGCCTGCCTCCTTGACTGAAGACAAGGTATTTAGGACAAATAACAAAACTGATTATTTCGGCACTTACAGCACACAGAACTAAAAGAGCCACCTTGTCAGAATGCAGCATTACTGCTGCACAAGGTGGCTCTTTTAGTTAAAAACGCCTGTGGGGGGTGACAGGTTCCCTTTAAGATCCCATGGTTCCAACGGCATCCTATAGGGGGGTGCCCGATGGGAGACTCCCTGAATAAACGCTTGACCTGTAATCTGTTGGCAATCCTGCGTTGGAAGAGAACAGACAGGGCTGAGATCAGCCCCTTGAGAGAACGAAGGGCGAGACCCAAGTCCAAACCCGTTTGTAAGAATTCGAGAATGGAAGGGATGGAAAAATATAGAGGAGAATGTCCTCGGTCGCTACACCATGAAAAGAAAGTCTTCCAAGTGCGATGATAGATATGCATAGACGTAGGCTTTCTAGCATTGATCATGGTAGCTATGACTTCTGGAGAGAAACCTGCCTGGGTTAGGACCCAGGACTCAACGGCCATGCGGTCAAACACAGGGCCTCTGAGTTCTGGTGGTAAAAGGGGCCTTGAGATAGCAGATCTGCGCGATTCGGTAATCGCCAGGGAAAGTCGGCAACTAGTTGAACTAGTTCCGCGTACCACGCGAAGCGTGGCCAATCTGGCGCAATCAGGATTACCGGTACCCTCTCCACTCTGATTTTCTTGATGACTCTCGGTAGGAGAGGAAGCGGGGGAAATATGTACGGAAGCCGAAAATGATGCCACGGGAGTACAAGAGCGTCTGCCCCGATGGCTGCCGGATCGTGGGACCGAGCCATGAAGTCGGGAACCTTGGAATTCAGCCGTGAGGCCATCAGATCCACGTCCGGGGTTCCCCAACGACAGCAGATCTGGTGGAAGATCTCCGGATGGAGAGACCACTCCCCGGAGTCGAGGCATTGCTGACTGAGGAAGTCTGCCTCCCAATTGTCCACTCCCGGGAAGTGAACCGCAGAGATCATTGAGCGGTTTTCCTCGGCCCATCGGAGGATGTGGCCTACCTCTGTCATGGCCGCCCTGCTGCGGGTTCCCCATTGGCGGTTGATATATGCCACTGCAGTGGCGTTGTCGGACTGAATCCTGATTGGGCGACCTGCTAGGAAGTGATGGAACTGGAGAAGTGCCAGACTGATCGCCCGGATTTCCAAGATGTTGATTGGAAGGCGTGATTCCTGGGGGGACCAGCGGCCCTGAGCAGTGTGATGAAGGAACACCGCTCCCCAGCCTAGAAGACTGGCGTCTGTCGTCACAACCAGCCAGTGTACTGGAAGAAAAGACTTCCCTTGATTCAGGGAGGATTTCAATGTCCACCACCTGAGAGACTGTCTGACTCGCTGGGGAAGGAGGAACCGACGGTCTAGGGAGAACGGGTTCCTGTCCCAAACAGCCAGGAGGGCATGCTGTAGAGGACGGAGGTGTAGTTGGGCAAATGGAACCGCCTCCATAGCTGCTAACATCCTGCCGAGGACTCTCATACTGAAGCGCAGAGAGTGAGAGCGAGGCTGAGAGAGCTTCTGAGCTTCTCGCTATAAGACTGAGCTCTTTTTCCGGGGGAAGAAGAACCAACCCCCGGGACGAGTCGAGTATCATTCCTAGAAAGGAAATTCGCTGAGCCGGTACTGGGGAAGATTTTCTGAAGTTTATCTTCCAACCCAGGCGAGAAAGGGTATCTATTGTGATGGCCACGGCTTCCTTGCAGGAGAGGAAAGAGGGGCCTTTGATGAGGATATCGTCTAAATATGGGAGTGCCACCACTCCTCGGGTGTGGAGTATGGCCACGGCAGCCGCCATGACCTTGGTGAATACCCTGGGAGCGGTGGCGAGACCGAAGGGCAGAGCAACGAATTGGAAGTGATCTTCCTGAACTGCGAAGCGAAGAAACCTTTGGTGAGAAGGTAAAATAGGAATGTGGAGGTATGCGTCCTGGATGTCTATAGACGCCAGGAACTCGCCTTTTTCCATGGAGGCGATGACAGAACAAAGCGATTCCATCTGGAACCGTCGTACCCTGACGAACCTGTTCAGCAGTTTTAGGTCCAGTATGGGCCGTACTGTACCGTCCTTCTTTGGAACAATGAAGAGGTTTGAATAAAAACCTTGAAACCTTTCGCTTTGAGGGACCAGAATAATAACTCCGTCTTTTCTCAGAGAGCTTATAGCTTTGAAGAACTCTGATGCTTTTGCCCTGGGAGGAGAAGACAGGAAAAACTGGTTTGGAGGATGAGATAAGAGATCTATCTTGTATTGGGAGGACGCTAGATCGCGGACCCACTCGTCGTGAACAACCGAGAGCCACGCGGCACTGAAGGAAAGCAGGCGGCCGCCTACTTTGAGGGTGTCTCCCGGATACCGCAGGGAGTCATTGTGTGGAAGGTCTGCCCGTTCTGGCGCCTCTGGATCCCGGCTGCCTTGGCCTGCCTCTCCATGAAGGGGAGGGCTTAAAACAGGCCTGTGGACCTCTGTCTCCACGTTGTGCCCGGCCGGAACCGGGAGATGTGGAAGTAGAGGACCAGTTTGAGTTGTAACGAAAAAAAAAAAAAATCAGGAACGAGCCTGTGGTTGCAGGTTTCGAAAGGGCCGAGAGGGTCTCTGTTGTGGAAGAAATTTACTCTTCCCTCCAGTGGCGTCAGAAATTAACTGGTCGAGCTTTTCGCCAAAAAGGCGACCGCTCTGATATGGGAGAGAAGTCAATGACTTTTTGGAAGTAGAATCCGAACGCCAGTCCCTGAGCCATAAGGACCTCCGGATGGTGATGGCATTTGCTGCTGCTTGAGAAGCGCAGTCAGCGGCATCCAGGGACGCGGTCACTACAAAATCTCCCGCTCTGGCTATCTGAGTAGCGAGGTCTGGTATCTTGGGGGAAAATTGGTATCCAGTACTGCTGAAGACAAGACCTCAGCCAAGTGGGTCATAGCCTTAGCCACCCACGTAGCGGCAAAAGATGGAAAAAGTGCGACCGCTGAGGCTTCAAAGGCTGAACGCGCCATATTGTCAATCTGACGATCGGTTGGATTTTTAATAGAGGCGACCTCCGAGGAGGATAAAACAGATTTCGTAGCCAGGCGCGATACCGGAGGATCTACTGGGGGAGATTGTGACCAATCTTTTCTTAGATCCTGGGCAAAGGGATATTTGGACTCCATGGGCTTCTGCTCTGTGAATCGTTTATCTGGACGGATCCTGTGAGATTCAACAATTTGCTTAAACTCGGGATGAGTGGCGAACACTCTGTGAGCTCGTTTGGTCCTCTTAAAGGACACGGCATGATCCGTTTTAGATAAGGGTTCCTCCTCAAGTCTCAAAGCCTTATTCACTGACTCAATTAGAGAGTCGAGAGTCTCCTGATTGTGATGAAATTCTTGATCTCGGGACGTAGCAGAATCGTCCTCAGAAACAGGTTCTCTACTAGCCCCAATGGAAGGGGAGCGAGAAATGGAGCTCTCAGAACCCAAAAACCGTTGATGGTCTGGGGATATGGCATGAGTCCTTTTCCTGGAAGAGTGAGAACTCCTTAGCAAGGTACGACCCCTGGAGTACGAGGGGTTCTGACCATCGGAAGCGTCATCCGTATTAGTGCCCTGGTTAGAGGAAGGGTCTCGGAACGAGTCAAACGCTTTTGCCAGGGATGCCATAGACCGGGTAAGGGGACCTCACTCAGGGGGACTAGGCTCACTGGGTTCAGTATCAGCAACAGGTGGTTCCTGAGCCATCACCGGTTCACAAGCTGTGCACAATGCAGTATTGTGACCCCGGGGTAATGATACCTTACAAGAGGTACATGCAGTGAAAAAATACAGTGTGGGTTTTCCCAGACTTTTTGTGAGGCTTTGGTTGAGACATAGTAAAGCCTGGAGGAAAGCGCTTACTAGCAGGGGAAGGGTTAAGCTATGTGTCTGCAGCTTACCCAGGTCCTGTGTCTGAGTCCCCAGGGCAGGTCCGCAGTGTAGGCAGAGAAAAACGCTAGTCCTGAGGGCTGTGATAGGAAACGCTGGAGCAGTGCTGCAGCATCAGGGCTGTGGGTGTCCCAAGATGGCCGCCGAGACCAGGAAGTGGGAGCTCGTCACAGGGAACGAGAACCGCAAAGAAAAGTGGGCGGGGCTAACTGCAGGTGGGCGTGGCCTAAACTACGGCCTGTATTGAGGGAATTTTTTTTTTTCTTCTTTCTTCTGCGGTTGCAGCCTGCAGTGCCGCGATCACTATTAGCGCCATCATTAGCTGCACTCCTTCATGGGGTTGCCGCACTACGGACCACCCACGGACACAGGCATAAGCTGCGGACCTCACATACCCCGGGGACCAGGACCCCGTAGCGCCTCGGCCCCCGCAGTGTACTCACGGTAGATGCGGTGGGCCGGTGTTCAATCCACCTTCGCCATAGTCAGGGAGGGGGTGGAGAGGTTCTGCCACCATGCGTCATCCGCTAGATCAGTAGTGATACAGTGGGGGGCTGCACGGATGCCATACATATATGTCCGGCTATGCACCTGGCTCCAGGAGAGGTAGATGGAGGGCTACTCCACGTGGTCGCCTGCTATGGAGGGGGGAGATCGGAACGCGAAGGAACCGTCGCCCGTAAGGTGAGCTCAGGGCTGGCATCCAACGTTGCAGGAAAGGATACGGGAGGAACGCTCCACGTACTTGCCTGTTGATGGTTCGGGGGAGATCGGAACCTAGAAAGGATCCGTCGTCCCCATTCGCTCCGTTAAAGGAAAAAATAGAACAAAAAAATCAAAAATTAAAATAAAAACGGTGGGGGTCTGAAACAGACCCAAGTGCCTCCTACAGACACTAAGCAAGAACTGGTTCACTGAGAGCCAGCAGGAGGGTGTATACTGCAGGGGAGGAGCCATTTCTGTGTTTACTTAGTGTCCTCCTAGTGGCAGCAGCATAACACCCATGGTCCTGTGTCCCCCAATGAGGTGTAGGAGAAAAGGACCCTTGAGGTGGGTTGTGAAATTGTGTATTTTGGCCAAAATATTAACCAATACCTCATACATCTTTTTATTGCCCATTTTTCCATTTTGATACAGGATGAGACCAGGTTCTGTAGTGTTGGTTGGGTGAATTAGGGTGTCTGTCCTTGTGGGGTGCACTTATATAGTATTGTTCGTATGGTATGGACGTCACTTACAGTCTGTAAGCCAGGCACAGTGCGCTACACGTATCTGTGTGACTGGTGCCCCCTGCAAGACTCATCTATGTGCATTTTTAACACTTGGTAACCACCTCCTCCATGAATGCTCGGTGTGTGAGCGGTTGTTTCATCAGTATCTCTGATCAGTCTGTAGGCCATGAATGCAGCTCATTTCTTCAAATATGGCGTTAGTAAGTGGCGTAAAGTATTTCCTGCTGGGTGCCATTCATTGAAAACTGGCCTGCCACATCAAGACAAGGAACAAAAAATTATTATCATTTTTTAATGAATATTACTTACAGCTTCAGTATAGGCTTCACTGTTCTGTTCTTCATGAGCTTCAAGCAATTTCTGAAGAAATATACAAGATAAATTCATGGAAGGTTATGTTGCTCGCCAACCCTGAACTCCAAATCAGATGTGCCACCTGAGCCGAACCCTGAATCAGTCCCGCCAGCCTCATGTCTGCACACACTGACCTTTATTAGCTGGCATTCTCTTGAATCTGTAAATGCCGGGAACATTTCTTCATATTTCTCCACTGCAAGCTAGAAAATAAAAATAATAATCAGCTTGAAAACTAACAGAAGGCAGCAAGATGAGCAAGTACAGGGCACAATAGGATGACTTGTACTGTATGGTCACTGCTGTATGACTGCACAATGTATGGGCGCTGCTTGTGGGATGTCTCCCTGGACTCTGGTTAGAATTCGCTGTGCTCTACATGTGTCTGACAAAGGGAAATGAGCGTCAGACAAACTGGGAACATGAGCTGGGAATGGCATTGATTGATGAACAATGGATCACACGTTGGCTTTATACTAGAGCACCACTCCAGCGTTTTTTTTTTTTTATTTATTTCACCGCTGGAGTGGTGCTGAAAATCCAAGTCCCCTGCCCCCTGTCTGATACTCACCTTCCTGCATTTCCACCTGTTTTCTCCGCCGCTCCCGTCAGCTGCTCCAGCGTTTCATGTAGCGAGCGAGAGGTCACAACTCAATACAAGTCTACGAGGGCCTCGTTCTGTCCTCGCTCTGGCTCTCATACACTAGCCTTGAGAGCATGTGACGTAGCTTCAGACTTCCAGACAGACGCCAAAGGGCGAATATATAGGGAGGAACTTACATTTAAAGCACCACTCCAGCGGTGAAAATAATAACCACTGGAGTGGTGCTTTTACAAAGGGAAATAAATTGATATATTTTCCCTGGCTATATACTATATGTGCCGTGCTGCGCAAACAGTGGCCAACATTTGATAATCATCTTACCCCAATTTTTGTCCCAAAAAGTTTGCATAAAAACTTTCAAAATAGTTGCAAATTTTCCACTTTTGACAGCATGCTCGCCAAAAGTTTAAAAAGTAAGCATCATGTACCAGGAGGGAGATTGGATAACAACTTTTGGACAAATTTTAGGTCGGGTACCTGAACTCTATCCGAACTAGAACCCCATAGAAGTCAACGGGGACTTGAACTTTGGTGCTGTAAAATGGTCGTAGTAAGAGCTAAGGGGCTATCAACAGAGAAGAGTACCCCCACAGAGGCACTCTCTCTCTCTAAACGGACTTCCGGGAGAAGTCAGTGCTCGGAATTTAACACCGGACACTTGGTGTCCAGTATGATCCCAAACTTTACAGTTCGGGTTCGCTCATCTCTACTGACTACTGCTTTGTTCATTCCCCATGGCACTGCTTGGGCACTGCACTACGCTTGCGCCGGCAGTCTCAGACAATGAATAGAGTGGCGGTTGAGCACGAGAACCGTCACTCCATTCTAATGACGATAAACGTGCGAACTTCCGGTGATAGATTCGGGTTCCAACAATATATAAGTTATCACCCATCTTATCAATAGGTGGTAACTACTACTTACCGTAAGCCCCTTCTAAAGTGGTTATATGGGGCTTTTTTACCTATGAGACAAAGTACTTATTGGCAGGTAGTTTATGAATACCTGTCCATTCTGCCCTGCAATGACCTCTCCTGGCTCAGGGCGACCACGGGCCGCTCCTGCCAGCTATTCTGTTGCTTCCGGTAACGTCAGTTCAACATAGCGGTTCCTTCTCTTCTGCTCTGCTATGTCGATGGGGCGTTACTGCCGACGTCATGTTGATTGTCAGCCATCTCCCTGCATTTAGTAAGGAACTGCTCTGTCGATGTGACATCACAGGAAACGAGAAATCGCCAGCAGGAGTTGTTCGTGACATCTCTAAACCGGCAGAGGTTAATGCAGGGCAGTACTGGCAAGTTGTTAGCAACAAACTGACGATTAGAAAATTCCCAGATACTCTCTTTAAGCCTAAAGCCAGAAAATGTGAAATTTATAAAGATAAATTCTAATTTTCTGACTTAGGACAGTCCCACATGAGCCAAATTTTTGAAGAGCCGTACTTATAATATACAGTGGTCTTAATATTAAAGGGGAATTACCAGCATGCAGTAAGTGTAATAATAATAATATTAGCAAATTCCTCCAATTAGAAATGTAGCATAGTTCTTCTGATTCCCTATGTCTCTTTCCTCATGTGCAGGCATTGCAGTGGCTAAGGTATCCATGGCTATGACCACTCACATAGTGACAGTTAGCTAGCCGTTAGTGGTACTTCTAACTATAGACACCGTATATACTCGAGTATAAGCCGAGATTTTCAGCCCAAATTTTTGGGCTGAAAGTGCCCCTCTCGGCTTATACTCGAGTCATGATCGGCGGTGGGGTCGACGGGTGAGGGGGAGAGAGCGTGTCACATACTCACCTAGTCCCAGCGCTCCTGGCGCTCCCCCTGCCCGTCCAACGGTCTTCGGCGCCTGTTCAGCGGTCACGTGAGACCGCTCATTAAAGTTATGAATATGGACTCCACTCCCATAGGGGTGGAGCCACATATTCATTTCTCTAATCAGTGGTAACGGTGACCGCTGACAGAGGAAGAGGCTGCGGCACCCGGAGACCAGCTGTCCGGGATAAGGAGCCAGGGACGCCAGGAGCAGGTAAGTATGTCATAGTCACCTGTTCGCGTTCTACACACCGGGGTGCCGCTCCGTCTTCCCGTCCTCTGGCTCTGACTGTTCAGGTCAGAGGGCGCGATGACGTACTAGTGTGCGCGCCGCCCTCTGCCTGAACAGTCAGTGCGGAGAGACGCCGAGACAGGACACTGAGGAGCTGCAAGCAAGAGAGGCGAGTATGTCGTTTTTTTTTTTTTTATTGCAGCAGCAGCATTATATATTGCACAGCTTTATGTGGAGCATCTATGGGGCCATACTGAACGGTGCAGAGCATTATATATGGCACAGCTTTCTATGGAGCATCTATGGGGCAATAATCAACGGTGCAGAGCATTCTATATGGCACAGCTTTATAAAGGAGCATCTATGGGGCAATAATGAATGGTGCAGAGCATTCTATATGGCACAGCTTTATATGGAGCATCTATGGGGCAATAATCAACGGTGCAGAGCATTATATATGGCACAGCTTTCTATGGAGCATCTATGGGGCAATAATCAACGGTGCAGAGCATTATATATGGCACAGCTTTATGTGGAGCATCTATGGGGCCATAATGAACTGTGCAGAGCATTCTATATGGCACAGCTTTATAAAGGAGCATCTATGGGGCCATAATGAACGGTGCAGAGCATTCTATATGGCACAGCTTTCTATGGAGCATCTATGGGGCAATAATCAACGGTGCAGAGCATTATATATGGCACAGCTTTATGTGGAGCATCTATGGGGCCATAATGAACGGTATGGAGCATCTATTTTTAATTTTGAAATTCACCGGTAGCTGCTGCATTTTCCACCCTAGGCTTATACTCGAGTCAATAAGTTTTCCCAGTTTTTTGTGGCAAAATTAGGGGGGTCGGCTTATACTCGAGTATATACGGTACCTAAGCTACTGCCCTGCACATGGGGTAAGCAACATAGTGAATCAGGAGAACTATTCTCCTGGAGGTATTTGCTAATATTTTTATTACACCTTACCTACTACATATTGGGATAGGATCTTGGAGATGGGTATACCCCTTTAACCTTCAAAATGTCATTTAGGAGCAAAATAAGTCAAAACAATTGAGGGTGTCACAAGGTTCAAGCACCTAGGTTGATCCATAATGTTGCCATCAATGGGTCAGTCTCATCACTGACAGTGTAACTTTAGGATGGTATGATCTGATAGCAACCAATCACAGCACAGCTTCCATTATTCTACAGCAGCTTAAAGAAATAAAAGCTGAGATCTGATTGGTTGTCATATACACTTGTAGATATTGGGGGAAAGTTACCAAAACTATCACACATTGTTCGATAACAGAGAGGCAGAATTTGTGGAATTTCGTCTCAGTGTATAAATTGCTTTAACAGGTAATTCTCTGTATTGCTCTCCTCACTGAATACATGGCTGCGCTCACCTTCGCGTTCAGCTCATCTACAATGAAATGGCAGAGGGCAGCTTTGAAGAAATATTCTTTTGCGCTATACTTCAGCAGGACATTATCCATCGTGCTTGTGCCGATCTAGAAAATATTAGAATTTTGATATGAGAACAAAGCACAAAAAGATGAATACAACAGAAATATGTTGGCAGTGAATTATCTCACGTGCATACACAGTGCAAGGATACAACGTCGCGTTTCGGTCATCTCATGGGACCTTCATCAGATATCAGATTGTGGGATGACGGGTGTACTGCTAAGTAATGGTGCTGTGTGGGGAGCCCTCCGCAAACCCGAGAATTGGGACAACTTAATCAGAAGGCTAGATCTCCACTCCATCCATTGTCTATGGACCACCCAAAATATCCAAGTGCTCCGACTGGATCTCTGGCAGTTACGGAAGATGTGGAGCAGTTCAGCATCCAGACCTCCATTCTCTTGAAGACGTTCTTGGGACCCAGAGCCGAGGTCTCGGGATAGCGGAGGCAGGAAGTGGTTAGGACACCAGCGATCAGTTAGCTAGCCCCCAACTTGTGGTCAGGGAAGAATAAGAAGTCTTGGCAATACCCTATTAAGTAAATTTGGTGACAGAAATACTTGTAGGATCACAGATCAGTGGTGTTTTTGACTAATAAGAGCCAGTTTAAAACCACTGATGCTCAGAGACCTGGTGGATCTTGTCTGCATCCTAATTTTTAATGACGATGACAAACTTGTAAATATTACCAGCCCGTCCGTGCACCCCTTGGAATCACACTTCTGCTTCCTGACTGGTTTCACTGCTCCGTTTTTTTTTTTTTTTTACTTCTCCCACGCCTACCATTCATTATAGAGAACAAACTTCTAGACTGAAGATTCTTCAAAAAGGTCCCTGCACCAACCACCAATGTCCATAGAAATCACTGGGACTGCATTGTGCTTCATACCCTACATTGTCAACCCTTGTCCTCTACATCCCCCCATGCTCTCTATGAACGCAGCCTTCTCCTTACAGGCAATTTTATAAGTCATAATGGGGAGTTTACATCACTGACTATCTTATTTACCATTCATGAGACTGAGGAAGAAAGCCGAGCGTTACACAATGAATGGAGTGCCAGAGAGCATGCACCAACTCTGCTCTACCCAACAAGAAACAATGGACCCCACTATCATGTTTGATGCGCCTCCTAGCAGAGGGACCCTTGACAAATCACATTTATCCGCTATGCTGTGGCTATGTGCTAAATGTTATTCGTGGACAACCCTTTAAATGATACACCGGTACAAACCTGTTCATATATTTCTATTGCTTTTTGATACTGTTCCAGTTGAGCGGCGTACGCAGCCACTTTTAGCAGACACTTATTTGCTGAGCTGAAATGAGAAATGAAACATACCAAAGTGTTAAAAAAAAAATGTCCAGCTTCTTCCAAAGTTTAATTTCTTACAATGAACATATTTCTTATATTAGATCGGAGAATCCACAGTTCACCAAATGCATATGGTGACTTGGTCATGGGTCAGGAGGACATGTCACTATATTATATGGGGGTACAGCCAAATAAAATGCATGGCAAGCTTTAGTCACCAGCTGGCTATGAAGCTAGTACATTCAGAAGCCACAACACAAAACAGCTTGTACACATCTAGTAGAACCAAATCCCACCACCACATTTACCTGTTGGACTCTTCCCCCTTGTAGTAATCTGCAGACTGCTCATAGTGTGCAACAGCCTAGATAAAAATATTACAAAAAACATTGTAAGAATCACACCACAATTATGGACTCATTTCTATATTTTAGCAATTTAATTTACATTAAACAGGAAGCTGCAACTAATCAGGCCAGACCAAGACGCTCTACGTAGAAGGAGCCATATCAGTGATCCGCTAATCTCTGCAAAATACCGATTGCTGATGGGACCTTAGGGCAATGAGGGTGACTGGAGCAGGGCCTAAGGGTGCCATCTACAGTGGCTTGTGAAAGTATTCACCCCCTTGGCTTTTTACCTATTTTGTTACATTACAATCTGTGCTTAAATATTTTTGTAATCCGATTTGGGTGTGAAGCCCACCAAGACTCTCAGCCCAGGCAAGGAGGGCATTAGTCAGAGAGGAAGCAGGGACCAAAGGTAACCCTGAAGGAGGCTGCAGAGTTCCCAACCAGACACTGGAGCATCTGTTCATACGACCACAATAAGCCGTACACTCCATAGAGGTGGACTTTATGGAACAGTGGGCCATATCTGGATAACACTACAAATAAAATGTCACTATTATTTATCACACCCAAATGTCAAGTTTTTGTATATCATGATGGGATTGGATCCTACTTATGCCCCACTCACCAGAAGTGCCGTGTTTATCTCCTAAGGTCAGTGATTTGAGACTGGAACAGAGGTTCACCTTCCAACAAGACAATAACCCAAAGCTAAAGCAACACTAGAGTGGTTTATGGGGAAACGTGTACATACAGTGCCTTGCGGAAGTATTCGGCCCCCTGGAACTATTCAACCTTTCCCACATATCATGCTTCAAACATAAAGATACAAAATGTACATTTTTGGTGAAGAATCAACAACAAGTGGAACACAATTGTGAAGCTGAACGAAATGTATTGGTTATTTTAAATTTTTGTGGAAATTAAAAAACTGAAAAGTGGGGCGTGCAATATTATTCAGCCCCTTTAACTTATACTTTGTTGCGCCACCTTTTGCTGCGATTACAGCTCCAAGTCGCTTAGGGTATGTCTCTATCAGTTTTGTACATCGAGAGACTGAAATTCTTGCCCATTCTTCCTTGGCAAACAGCTCGAGCTCAGTGAGGTTTGATGGAGATCGTTTGTGAACAGCAGTTTTCAGCTCTTTCCACAGATTCTCAATTGGGTTGAGGTCTGGACTTTGACTTGGCCATTCTAACACCTGGATACGTTTATTTGTGAACCATTCCTTTGTAGATTTTGCTTTACGTTTGGGATCATTGTCTTGTTGGAAGACAAATCTCCGTCCCAGTCTCAGGTCTTTTGCAGACTCCAACAGGTTTTCTTCAAGAATGGTCCTGTATTTGGCTCCATCCATCTTCTCATCAATTTTAACCATCTTCCCTGTCCCTGCTGAAGAAAAGCAGGCCCAAACCATGATGCTGCCACCATCATGTTTGACAGTGGGGATGGTGTGTTCAGGGTGATGAGCTGTGTTGCCTTTACGCCAAACATATCGTTTGGCATTGTTGCCAAAAAGTTCGATTTTGGTTTCATCTGACCAGACCACCTTCTTCCACATGTTTGGTGTGTCTCCCAGGTGGCTTGTTGCAAACTTTAAACGACACTTTTTATGGATATCTTTGAGAAATGGCTTTCTTCTTGCCACTCTTCCATAAAGGCCAGATTTGTGCAGTGTACGACTGATTGTTGTCCTATGGACAGACTGTCTCACCTCGGCTGTAGATCTTTGCAGTTCATCCAGAGTGATCATGGGCCTCTTGGCTGCATCTCTGATCAGTCTTCTCCTTGTTTGAGATGAAAGCTTAGGGATGGCCTGGTCTTGGTAGATTTGCAGTGGTATGATACTCCTTCCATTTCAATTTGATCGCTTGCACAGTGCTCCTTGGGATGTTTAGAGTTTTGGAAATCATTTTGTATCCAAATCCGGCTTTAAACTTCTCCACAACAGAGCGCTCTTGGATGCGACCTAGTGCCACCTTCCCCATCTATCTTTTGGTGAGTGTTGTTCCTGTTACATATTGGCACATTCTGACCATTTGGTCTGGATATAGATACTTTGTATTTGGAACATACTCTTCCTTTTACTTTTTCACTACTTTTTCACTATGCATTGTATATTATTGGGGTATAGGTAGCGCTATTGATCCGACACATCATCCAATTTTAGTATTACTTTTTGGTACATATCTATAATATTTTATATGTTTTTGTAATAAAGTTTACTACTTTTTAACCCCTAATACTCCTGTTTCCTCCGATTTCTTCAACAGTATCACGGACCTGCCTGCTGTGTTCCTTGGTCTTCATAATGCTCTCTGTGCTTCAAACAGAACCCTGAGACTATCACAGAGCAGGTGCATTTATACGGAGACTTGATTACACACAGGTGGATTATATTTATCATCATTAGGCATATAGGACAACATTGGATCATTCAGAGATCCACAATGAACTTCTGGAGTGAGTTTACTGCACTGAAAGTAAAGGGGACGAATAATATTGCATGCCCCACTTTTCAGTTTTTGAATTTCCACAAAATTTAAAATAACCAATAAATTTTGTTCAACTTCACAATTGTGTTCCACTTGTTGTTGATTCTTCACCAAAAATTTACATTTGGTATCTTTATGTTTGAAGCATGATATGTGGGAAAAGGTTGAAAAGTTCCAGGGAGCCGAATACTTTCGCAAGGCACTGTATTTTGGAGTGGCCTAGTCAAAGCCCAGACCTTAATCCAATTGAGAATCTGTGGTCAGACTTGATAATTACTGTTCACCACAGCAAACCATGTAACCTGAAGGAGCTGGTGCAGTTTTGCCTTGAGGAATGGGCAAAAATCGAAGTATCATCTCAAGATGTCGAAAGCTCAGAGAAACGTATCCAAAGAAACTTGCAACTGTAATTGCTGCAAAAGGAGGCTCTACAAAGTATTGACTTTATGGTGGGTGAATAGTTATGCACACTGAAGTTTTCAGTTATTTTGTCCTAATTGTTGCTTGCTTCACAATAAAAAGAAAACCCAAATGCTCACAGTCATAGGTGTGTTCTTTACATGCACTGACACAAACTCTCAACAACAACAAAAACTGTGAAATTCCAGGTTGTGAGGTAGCAAAACACAAAAAATGCCAAAGGAAGGGGGGGTGGGGGTGAATACTTTTGCAAGCCACTGTATGTCATGCACCATGACCTTACACTAGGCATATGTATTATTAGTCCTACATGTAAAGATGCAGCATCAACATAATCAGCGTTATTTTTTTTTCTACCACTAGAGGGCAGTGTTGTACCAGTGAATATGGACTTGTCATAGTCACTATAGATTTTCTGTTTTTACTTCAGTATATAACAGTCTAGGTGCTCTCTACAGATGACGTCTCCACCTTTGTGTACGTACAGTCTAGGTGCTCTCTACCGATGACGTCTCCACCTTTGTGTATGTACAGTCTAGGTGCTCTCTACCGATGACGTCTCCACCTTTGTGTACGTAGTCTAGGTGCTCTCTACCGATGACGTCTCCACCTTTGTGTACGTACAGTCTAGGTGTTCTCTACCGATGACGTCTCCACCTTTGTGTACGTAGTCTAGGTGCTCTCTACTGATGACGTCTCCACCTTTGTGTACGTACAGTCTAGGTGCTCTCTACCGATGATGTCTCCACCTTTGTGTACGTACAGTCTAGGTGCTCTTTACCGATGACGTCTCCTCCTTTGTGTACGTACAGTCTAGGTGCTTTCTAACGATGACGTCTCCACCTTTTGTGTACGTACAGTCTAGGTGCTCTCTACAGATGACGTCTCCATCTTTGTGTACGTACAGTCTAGGTGCTTTCTACCGATAACGTCTCCACCTTTGTGTACGTACAGTTTAGGTGCTCTCTACCGATGACGTCTCCACCTTTGTGTACGTACAGTTTAGGTGCTCTCTACCGATGACTAGTGATGAGCGAGTGTACTCGTTGCTCGGGTTTTCACGATCTCCGAGTGTTTATGACTGCACGGAGATTTAGTTTTCATCGCCTCAGCTGAATGATTTACAGCTACTAGCCAGGCTAAGTACATGTGGGGGTTGCCTGGTTGCTAGGGAAGCCCCACATTTACTCAGGCTGGCTAGTAGCTGTAAATCATTCAGCTGCCGAGATGAAAACGAAATCTCCGAGGAGTCAAACACTCGGAGACCACCCGAGCAACGAGTACACTCGCTCATCACTACCGATGACGTCTCCTGTGTACATACAGTTTAGGAGCTCTCTACTGATGACGTCTCCATCTTTGTGCAAATACAGCCTAAGTGCTCTCTACTCAGGGCCAGTGTCAGCACCCGGGCAAGTACCGGGGCCCTGAGCAGACGGGAGGGCCCACTCACAGTCAGGGACCCCTGTGCACTATGGAGGCCCGATGCCAGTGCCTGTGAGTGGGCACATCCCCCGTTGCTCAGGGCCCCGGGACTTGCAATACTTTACCTTTACCAGAGTCTCCTGACTCTGTGACAATTCAGGGCAGAGGGCACGATGACGTGACTAGTGTGAGCCCTGTGCTCTGAACAGTCACAGTGCAGAGAGCCGGAATACGGCGACGCTAAGGAGTCTGGAGCAAAGCAGCAGCTAGTGAGGTGTTATTTTTTTTAATATGTTTGAAGCATTGTATGAGGCCCATCATATATGGAGCATTGTATGGGGCCCATCATATATGGACCATTGTATGGGGGTCCCATCATATACAGCATTGTATGGGGCCCATCACATATGGAGCATTGTATGGGGCCCATCACATATGGAGCATTGTATGGGGCCCATCACATATGGAGCATTGTATGGGGCCCATCACATATGGAGCATTGTATGGGGCCCATCACATATGGAGCATTGTATGGGGCCCATCACATATGGAGCATTGTATGGGGCCCATCACTTATGGATCATTGTATGGGGCCCATCACTTATGGATCATTGTATGGGGCCCATCACTTATGGATCATTGTATGGGGTCCCATCACTTATGGATCATTGTATGGGGTCCCATCATATATGCAGCATTGTATGGGGCCCATCACATATGGAGCATTGTATGGGGCCCATCACATATGGAGCATTGTATGGGGCCCATCACATATGGAGCATTGTATGGGGCCCATTACATATGGAGCATTGTATGGGGCCCATCACATATGGAGCATTGTATGGGGCCCATCATATATGGAGCATTGTATGGGGCCCATCATATATGCAGCATTTTATGAGGCCCATCATATATGCATTATATGGGGCCCATCCTATATGCAGCATTATATGGGGCCCATTATACTGCATATGGAGCATTGTACGGGGCCCATTATATACTGGAGCAATTTATGGGGTCCATAATATACTGTATGGAGCATTATATGTGGTCAATTATTCTGTATGAAGCAATATATGTGGCTTATTATTCTGTATGGATCAATATATGGGGCTCATTATTCTGTACTAGATGGTGGCCCGATTCTAACGCATTGGGTATTCTAGAATAGGTATGTGTAGTGTATAGCACAGCCCACGTAGTATATTGCGCAGTCCACGCAGTACATTGCGCAGCCCATGCAGTACATTGCGCAACCCACGCAGTACATTGCGCAGCCCACGTAGTACATTGCGCAGCCCTCGTAGTATATCGCGCAGCTCACTTTGTATATCGCGAAGCACACGTAGTATATCGCGCAGCCCACGTAGTATATCGCGCAACCCACGCAGTACATTGCGCAACCCACGCAGTACATTGCGCAGCCCACGTAGTACATTGCGCAGCCCTCGTAGTATATCGCGCAGCTCACTTTGTATATCGCGAAGCACACGTAGTATATCGCGCAGCCCACGTAGTATATCGCGCAACCCACGCAGTACATTGCGCAACCCACGCAGTACATTGCGCAGCCCACGTAGTACATTGCGCAGCCCTCGTAGTATATCGCGCAGCTCACTTTGTATATCGCGCAGCCCACGTAGTATATCGCGCAACCCACGCAGTACATTGCGCAACCCACGCAGTACATTGCGCAGCCCTCGTAGTATATCGCGCAGCTCACTTTGTATATCGCGAAGCACACGTAGTATATCGCGCAGCCCACGTAGTATATCGCGCAGCCCACGTAGTATATCGCGCAGCCCACATTGTATATTGCGCAGCCCACGTAGTATATTGCGCAGCTCATGTAGTATATTGCGCAGCCCACGTAGTATATTGCGCAGGCCATGTTGTATATTGCGCAGGCCATGTTGTATATTGCGTAGGCCATGTTGTATATTGCACAGCCCATGTTGTATATTGCGCAGCCCACGTAGTATATTGCGCAGCCCACATTGTATATTGCGCAGCCCACGTAGTATATTGCGCAGCCCACGTAGTATATTGCGCAGCCCACGTATATAGCAATGTGGGCATGATATCCCTGTTTAAAAAAAAATAATTAAAATAAAAAATATACTCACCTTCCACTGGCGCCTAGATCCAGGAAGCGGTTACCGACGCTTGGGATCCACCGAAGCTCCACCGAGCCGCTGGCACCGGCCGCCATCTTCCTTTCCCAGGATGCATTGCGAAAGTACCCAGTTGACTTAGCGGTCTCTCGAGACCGCTAAGTCTTCTGGGTAATTTCGCAATACATCGCCGGGAAGGGAAGATGGCGGCTGGCGCGAGCGGCTCGGCGAACTACCGAGGGTGAGTATAGCAGGTTTTTTGTTTTTTTATTATTTTTATCATTACATTTTTTTTTACTATTGATGCCGCATAGGCTGCATCAATAGTAAAAAATTGGGGACACACAGGGTTAATAGCAGCGGTTACAGAGTGAGTTATCCGTGGCATAACGTGGTCCGTTACTGCCGGCATTAACCCTGTGTGAGCGGTGACCGGACAGCGTATGTGGGCGCCGCGCACTGAGTGCGGGGAGTAAGGAGCGGCCATTTTCTTCCGGACTGTGCGTGTCGCTGATTGGTCGTGGGCGTTTTGCCACGACCAATCAGCGACTTGGATTCCATGACAGACAGAGGCCGCGACCAATGAATATCCGTGACAGAAAGAAAGACAGACAGACAGACGGAAGTGACCCTTAAACAATTATATAGTAGATGGAGTACTATGTGGGGCTTATTATTCTGTATGAAGCGCTATGTGGTGCCCATAATACTGTATGGTGGACTATACTGTCTGGTTTCTGAGCTCTTGTAGAATTTACAATAGATATCACTCAGGTAATGTAAGAAGTGAAATCTTTGCATTATACTATATTTGTATTTCATATCTTTGCATGATGAATTGTGGTATGTGTTAAAGGGGCCACTGAGACTCTTGCCAGAGGCCCACGAAAACCTGGAGCCGGCCCTGTCTCTTCTGAGGACGTCTCCACTTTTATGTATGTTCTTACCTTTTCAATATCTACAAGTTCAGTCTCATAAATTTCTGCAATTGTAATGTGATGTTTAGCAGCGATCGTAAACCTTCCCTGTAGACGAGAAGAGCAGATATTCATTGATATAGGCTTCATAAGGCAACAGTGACACGGTACAGGTTCAAACGGCATAATACAAACGTATATAAAGAAAAAAGTCTAATCCCTAGCGGTATGATGTAGTACCATGCACAAAGCACAATGGTGACTTTAAACAACACGAAAACATAAAACAATATAACGCAGGATAGTGGAGACTACAGAGTGTATATTGGCTGCCAGAAAGACTCCGAAGCCCATTACTGACCGCTCACTGGATATAAGAGCCCCCATTAAGGTCTACCTGATGACTGCAATCAACCACTTAGCCATCACTGATGTGGAGAAATTATTATTACTGTAATCTATTACACAATCTACAGCCGGCCGACAGCCACGGCTGCCATCTCTCACATACACAGGAGCGCTCCTGTGTCCTCTATGAGAAAACCGCAGACTGGCCGGTCGGCCGGCAACTTATCTCCAGGAGAAAAATGTGATTGGCAGCTCGAAATCACACACACTCAACATTTCTGCCGACCATCAAACCGACCATCGAAATCGCACATGCTCAACATCTCTGCCGATCATCACACACGCTCAACATCTCTGCCGACCATCGAAATCGCACATGCTCAACATCTCTGCCGATCATCACAGACGCTCAACATCTCTGCCGACCATCGAAATCGCACATGCTCAACATCTCTGCCGATCATCACACACACTCAACATCTCTGCCGACCATCGAAATCGCACATGCTCAACATCTCTGCCGATCATCACACACGCTCAACATCTCTGCCGACCATTGAAATCGCACATGCTCAACATCTCTGCCGATCATCACACACGCTCAACATCTCTGCCGACCATCGAAATCGCACATGCTCAACATCTCTGCCGATCATCACACACGCTCAACATCTCTGCCGACCATCGAAATCGCACATGCTCAACATCTCTGCCGATCATCACACACGCTCAGCATCTCTGCCGACCATCAAACCAACCATCAAAATCGCACATGCTCGATTGGGAATGATGGCAAACATTAGTCAGCCAGAGTCCCCATTAGACCGTTGGCCGAACCCCTTGCAATCAATGGATTCCGTTGACATTGGTCTAATGTACATGGGGACCTTTAAACCCATCACATATTTGTCCCTAGGTTCAGTTAACTCCAGCAGAAAATAAAGGTTACAATACTGTAATTTCCAGCAGCTATTAAAAGAAAACCCCTTTGGCATATGGTGCGTTGCTGAGCAGTAAGCAGCCGCGTCCTAGGCGATTTAGCACATTTATAATGTATGAAATGTGCTACTGTCTCTAGATTCACTGTGAATTGTAATACCATGAAAACCACAAACTGCAGACGCAAAGAACCCAATGCTCTAAGGAAAGCACAGACAATGCCAGTCAGATGTGATCTACAGGAGATACCCCTGTACTGGTAAGCCCCTCGGATCAGCGCATGTCAGCTGCACTGTGCTGGCCCCCGGGGTACACACCGGCCGCTGCACTGTAATGTCCGTGTAGCAGATCGTTACGGGGAGTACACTCATCATCCAGTGCAGCTACACTACACACACATCCGACCAAATCTATATGAGGGAGATCTGAGAATTAGTCCTTACCATATCTGTGTAAATATCGATGGCTGCGTTTAAGCAGTTGATGGCCTCTGATGTTAGCAATTGGGAAAGACAATGAAAAGCAAAGTGACCAAAATAATGCAGTTACTGAAAGTAATTATAGAGTTAAAGTGGAAATGACCGGAATGAAACCAACCCAATATATAGAATGTAAAATAATATACCAGGTAGAAGCAAAAGACTACAAACTGCGGTGATCTCTTAGATAATGATGAATATATGTCATTAATATCAGATAAATGGGGGTCTGACATCCAACAGTCAACGGCTATCAGCTGCGGCAGCGGCCGGATGTAAACAGTGTACGGAGCGGCGCGCCATCACGCCATTCAGTGGCCGCTACCAGGACCTGCTCATATTCAGTGAATGGCCCTAAAACAGTATGAGAGTGCCGGTGTGCTTCTTATTAAATCTGGCCGCTGCGGCACCTGGAAACAGCTGATCAGTGGTGATTCTGGTTGTCAGACGCCCACCAATAGGTGATAGCCATAGATTTGGATAACTCCTTTAAAGGGAACCAATTGTTCGATTCATGCTGCCCGCAGCTTAGACTATTCTGGCCGGCTCTTTCCAGCGCCGTTTTAGGTGATTGACAGGTCTCTCACAATGGAAACAGGACGCCAGTCACACAGATACAGGTGATGCACAGTGTCCGGCTTAGGCTACTTTCACACTTCCGTTTCTTACAATCAGTCACAATCCGTCAAAATGTTGAAAAGACAGATCCTGTGCAGATTGTAAAAAACAAGTGCACTGGGTTCTTTTTTTGTCGGACCCATCGAGGCAGTTGTTGCCAGAAATGGATATGTGAGGACGTTGCGTATGAGTCTTCGCCGCATTTTTCTGCTGCAAAAACGCATACACAACACAACCCATGTTTAAAATAATTAAAAAAATAAAAAATAGTGATATTCTTACCTTCCGGCGTCCCCCGCAGCCTTCCTTATGCTCCCAGCAGCTCCCGTTCCCAATAATTAATACTGTTAAAAATAATTTAAAAAAATAAAAAATAGTGATATTCTTACCTTCCGGCGTCCCCCGCAGCCTTCCCGATGCTCCCGGCAGCTCCCGTTCCCAGTAATGCCTTGCGAGACAATGACCTGTGATGATGTAGCGGTCTTGCGAAACCGCTACGTCATTGGGTCATTTTGCAAGGCATCACTGGGAACGGGAGCTGCCGGGAGCATCGGGAAGGCTGCGGGGGACGCCGGAAGGTAAGAATATCACAATTTTTTATTTTTTTAAATTATTTTTAACAGTATTAATAGTAATAATAAAAGAGAGAGAGAGCGAGAGAGAATTTCCCTACTGGAAATTCTTCCGCGCACGCTCAGTTTCAAAAGACGGTATCTGTTGCTGGATTCCTGCTTTTGACAGTCAGCGATGGATCCTGCGTCCATAGGCTTCCATTATAGCCAACGACGGGCAGCGCAGGATCCGTCGCTGAGCGATTTTCCGACGTGCACAAAAAATGTTCCTCTGTACGTTTTCTCCGCCCGACGGACAGCAATTTTACGACAGATCCAGTGCACAACGGATGAAATGGAAGGCCATCCATCACAATCCATCGCTAACACAAGTCTATGAGAAAAAAACGGATCTAGCAAAAACATTTGCTGGATCCGTCTTTTTCACAAAACGACGGATTGTGATGGAAAAAGAAAGACGGAAGTGTGAAAGAGGCCTTATTACAGCCTATTAATGATGCCCATATTATGTTAGGCGGGCTGCCCAGCACTATGTGAGTGCCCCCCACAAGGACATACACCCCAGTTCACCCAACCAGCACTAAAGGGTCTGGCTGCCTCCTGCATAAAAATCCAAAAATGTGCAAGGTTGGTAAGACTTTATGTCCTTTTTTGAGTAGTCTTTGATTTTAGTGAAGGGACTCGCAATTATGAGGACCCTTGGCATGGGTTATGAGCTTGCGTATTTTGGCCAAAATATCAAACAATACTTCATGTGATGTATTTATCTTATGCAGAATTTTTATTGCACATTTTTCCATTTTGTTTGCAGGATGCAGTCAGGCGCTTTAATGTTGGGTGAATTGGGGTGTCTGTCCTGTGGGGGGCACTCATAGTGCTGGGCAGCACACCTGATCTAACAGTATGAGCGTCATCGATAGGCTGTAAGCTAGACACAGTGCACTACACGTATCTGTGTGACTGCCGTCCTATGCAAGCCTCATCTGTGTGCATTATTTACTAGGCAGCCATTATCTCCATGAATTGATGGGTTTGTGAGTGGCGGCTTCCATCAGTAGTTTGCACCTGTGCTGCCCCCGCTATTGTTATTGGGGTCTGCTGCATCCTGCTAGTCACTAATCTGACTTGGTGTTGGTAAGGCTGTTTCTTTTTCCATTATTGTTTGCTTTTGGAAAACCACTTCCCTCCAGGCGCACTATGAGAAATAAACTGTCCTTTACTCACAATCCCTGGTTGAAGCCAAGTCTCTGCCCCTGCTCCCACTGTCTGTTATTGTCTGCAGCACTGACATGTCGACAGCACTGCAGCCAATCAGTGAGGTCAGGATCTCTGACCGAGTAGGCTGCACAAGTCACTGAAAGCCGCTGAGCTCACTGATTGGCTGCAGCGCTGGCGATGTGACGAGAGACCAGTGGTAGAGACTCAGTGCTGGACCTGAGGGGGCGAGTATAGCGCTGTTTGTTTGTTTTATTTTTTAAAAAAACAAACTTTTTAATAATCAACAATAAAGAGTTGCTAATTCTATTTTTGATACATTGTAGCAGGGGTCTTAATTACTACAACTTTCTGCCACATGGTCAAAGAGAACAACGGTCATGGTTCCTTTAATGGTTCTAGATATGTCTTGTTTCTACAGTAAAAAATGTCCCCGGCAGCCGGAAGCACAGCTCAGACCCTCCCAATCACATGTCATCACCCTGAAATGCACCATACTTTTAGGGATTCTCCAGGACTCAAAACATTGGAACCAGGGACTTGTACATATGCAACAATGGTAGATGAGGGGCCCTGATACAAGGGCCCAGGGGCTTAATACAATTCATCAAGCATTAGGGAAGCTCCGAAAACATAAACCCGTGCCCCCTAGAATGACTGGTTCCTGGGGACGGACCGTGCACCTCAGATGGTCCAAGGTTATGCTTCCTGGAACAGTCCAGGTGCTCTTGTATAAGGTCTATGCCACGGTGGAGAACCTCGGCCCTGTTCTTCTATGCCGGAGTATCTCCATGTCTTGTGATTGTCACGTTGGGGCGTATTCCAGCCTTGGATAAATGGATGTAACAAATAATGGTGAACGCGGTACCACAATGAACACTTCACGGCAGTTACCTTGAGGATCAGCTTTCTTGTAGGCGTTCCCGGCATCAACAAAGCTCGTGGCCGCGTCATGCTTACTCTGAAGCTGCATGTGTAGTTTGGCCGCCTGACAGAAAGCATTTCCGGCAGCTGGAAAACAGATTAACATGGATTTCAAGAGCAAAATCAAATCCCCTTCCTAAAATCAACACGCTAGGACAGAATGGTTTCACCAGAAGAAGATCAAAGTTTTGGAATGGCCCGGCCACAGCCCAGACCGGGGTCCTATTGAAAATCTGTGGGCTGCCCTGAAGAGGGCGCTGTACACAGGAGATGTCCTCACAGTCAGACAGATTTGGGGCTACTGCCAGGAAGAGAGGGCAGAGATTGCCAATCCTAGATGATTACTACCCGAAAACACTGAACGCGGTCAGAAATTCAAAGGGTACTTCAACAATGTATTAGTTTAAGGTCTGTATATTTAGGCAACAACATTATTTTAGTTCTTTAAATTTTGGTTTTCCACCCAAAAAGATTTCTGTTTATTTTCCAACTAAATTGTACAGATTATGGGTGACATAAAAGGTAGAAAAAGTTTTAAAATGGTTCTTTTTTTCTTGGATTGTTTTCTTGCTACGACGTTTAGCGATCGGGTTAATTATTTTTTTTATATTGATAGATCGGGTGATTCTAAAAGAGGCAATACCAAATACAGGTGCTTCTCACAAAATTAGAATATCATCAAAAAGTTAATTTATTTCAGCTCTTCAATACAAAAAGTGAAACTCATTTATTGTATAGCGTCATTACACACAGAGTGATCTATTTCACGTGTTTATTTGGCTAGGTTCACATTGCGTTAATGGGTTAACGCTAACGGACTGCGTTGCACGGCGAAAATGTCGCAATTAACGCTGTGCAACGGGTCCGTTAGCGCACCCATTGACAGCAATGTGATTTTTCCCTGTAGCGCATCGCTAGCGCATGCCATTTTCGGAACGCGCTAGCGATGTGCCGTTCTTTTGTGACAGACCTCGGACGCTGCTTGCTTGTGCAGATCGGGGATCTGCGCTAGCGGGGATGCCGAACGCGGACCCTAAAGAAACATTGCGTTAGCGCAATCCGCTAGAGCTATGCGCTTATCGGATTGCCCTAACGCAATGTGAACCTAGCCTTTCTGTTAATGTTGATGATTATGGCTTACAGCCGATGAAAACCCAAAAGTCATTATCTCAGTAAATTAGAATACTTTATAACACCAGCTTGAAAAATGATTTTAAAATCCAAAATGTTGGCCTACTGAAATGTATGTTCAGTAAATGCACTCAATACTTGGTCGGGGCTCCTTTTGCATCAATTACTGCATCAATGCGGCGTGGCATGGAGGCGATCAGCCTGTGGCACTGCTGAGGTGTTATGGAAGCCCAGGTTGCTTTGATAGCTGCCTTCAGCTCGTCTGCATTGTTGGGTCTGGTGTCGCTCATGTTCCTCTTAAGGTACCGTCACACTCAGCGACGCTGCAGCGATATAGACAACGAGACGATCGCTGGAACGTCGCTGTTTAGGTCGCTGTAGAGACGTCAAACACAGCAGCTCCACAACGATGCAGGAGCGATCCTGTGACGTAACGGTGACTCACTTATCGTTTTCACAGGTCGTTAGCTCCATGTAAAACATTGCTGGCATCGTTGCTTTTGCTGTCAAACATGACGATACACGCCGACCTGATGACCAAATAAAGTTCTGGACTTCTAGCTCCGACCAGCGATATCACAGCGGGATCCAGATCGCTGCTGCGTGTCAAACACGAGATCGCTATCCAGGACGCTGCAACGTCACGGATCGTTGTCGTTCTCGTTGTAAAGTTGTTGAGTGTGAAGGTACCTTTAAGGCTGCCGTCACACTAGCAGTATTTGGTCAGTATTTTACCTCAGTATTTGTAAGCCAAAACCAGGAGTGGAACAATTAGAGGAAAAGTATAATAGAAACATATGCACCACTTCTGTATTTATCACCCACTCCTGGTTTTGGCTTACAAATACTGATGTAAAATACTGAGGTAAAATACTGATGGTGTGACGGCAGCCTAACCGGAAAGGGGCCTAAGGATACTTTCACACAGTTTCTTCAGGCTTTGAAAAACAAAAAGTTTATGCTCTTTTTTGGGAGGAGTTTGAGGTGTTTTTTTTTAATGAAACGTTTCCCAAAGTGAATATGAAGAACTCTGGAAGAGTTTTTTTGTCCGTAAACATTCTTTGCAGCCTTCTGATTAGACAGTGCCTAGTTTTGAGAGGTTTCCATCAGGATCCACTTCAAAGAAGTGACATGTGCATTTTTTTTTTACCCAATTGACAATTTTTAAACAAACTCTTCATATAAACAGCAGAGTAAACTTCCCATAGAAATAAACAAGAGTTTTCCAAGTTATTTTTCTTAAAGGATTTTCTAGAGAACTCAATTCCCCCCCCCACACACACACACTCCCCATAAAATTTCTCTATGTCCTAATAATGTTTTTTTTTTCTTTATTATGATGTACAATAATAAATAGTATTGTGGTACCGTGTTAGCCAGAAAAATCTATGTGAATACTTTTCTGCCCAATGATGACAGAAGTATTCTAGGAGTGATACTACACAGACACACAATCAGGAATGAAATGGACACGCCTGTGGGAAAACATTTCTCTGCACCTGGACACAGTATGACAGATTTCGGGTATGTGCACACGTTGCGGTTTTTGCTGCGGATCCGCAGCGTTTTTGACGCTGCGGATCCGCAGCAGTTTTCCATGCGGTGTGCAGTACAATGTTAACCTATGGAAAACAAAAACCGCTGTGCACATGCTGCGGAAAAAAACGCGCGTAAATGCAGCGGTTTATTTTCCGCAGCATGTCAATTCTTTGTGCGGATTCCGCTGCGGGTTTGCACCTGCTCCAATAGAAATCTGCAGGTGAAAACCCACAGAGGAAGAAAAAAAACCACGATAAATCTGCAGTAAAAACCGCAGCGGTTTTTCACTGCGGATTTTGCAAATCCGCTGCGGAAAATTCCGCAATGGAATCCGCAGCGTGTGCACATGGTCTTTAAAGTCTTAATACTAAAAGGTCATTTTAAGGATGACAGAGAAAGAAAAATTTGGGAATTTAAACTAATGAAGATTTTCAATTCTTTAACACTAGGACTTAATTTAACACCTGGATTTTTGACTCACTACATAGATACAAGTCACACCTCCAGCAGACGGACTCCAGATAACTAAGAACATTATTCCCACTGCCTCTCCATTTGTAAGAAAATGCCTAATTTGATTACCATGGCTTATCTATGGACTCATCACACTTCCCACCCCCTAACAAATGTCCTCCTGCAGTATTCCTTAGGGTACTGTCACACAGTGCAATTTTGATCGCTACGACGGTACGATTCGTGACGTTCTAGTGATATCGTTACGATATCGCAGTGTCTGACGCAGCAGCGATCAGGGATCCTGCTGAGAATCGTACGTCGTAGCAGATCGTTTGGAACTTTCTTTCGTCGCTTGATCACCCGCTGACATCGCTGGATCGTTGTGTGTGACAGCGATCCAGCGATGCGTTCGCTTGTAACCAGGGTAAACATCGGGTAACTAAGCGCAGGGCCGCGCTTAGTAACCCGATGTTTACCCTGGTTACCAGCGTAAACGTAAAAAAACCAAACAGTACATACTTACATTCCGGTGTCTGTCCTCCGGCGTCTCAGCTTCTCTGCACTGTGTGAGCGCCTGCCGGCCGGAAAGCGAGCACAGCGGTGACGTCTGACGTCACCGCTGTGCTTTCCGGCTGGCGCAGACACAGTGGAGAGAAGCAGAACGCCGGGGGACAGACACCGGAATGTGAGTATGTACTGTTTTTTTTTTTTACGTTTACGCTGGTAACCAGGGTAAACATCGGGTTACTAAGCGCGGCCCTGCGCTTAGTAACCCGATGTTTACCCTGGTTACCCGGGGACTTCGGCATCACTCCAGCGCCGTGATTGCACCGTGTGACCGCAGTCTACGACGCTGGAGCGATAATCATACGATCGCTGCGACGTCACGGATCGTGCCGTCGTAGCGATCAAAATTGCACTGTGTGACAGTACCCTTAAACGTTGTGCTTATTTCTTATTAATCTATTTGTAATCTCGCCTGAAGGAGCCACTGTGCTCTGACAGCTGCAAACATATTATTTTCTGGTTAGCCAATAAAGGTATCACTCCGAGAATACTTCTGTCAGCATTGGGCAGAAAAGTATTCACATCATTTTTTCTTTATCGGCATTGTTGAGCTGATGTGATAAAACAATAGTAAAGCATTTTCTGATAGATTTCCAATCAGGGGATCGTTTGTTCAAAAATGTCCACACTCCTGACGCCCTAAACATGCCCCTATATTTGTATATGATGCTAACCACAAAACATATGTAACAAACATTAGAAACCCACTGTATCAAATGGTAAGGGACGGCTGTAGGTAAAGTAATTATGGAAGGCGCTGAAAGATTTTCCGTATCTGGCCCAGAAATTTCAGCTACGGTTCCCCACCAGCTACCTTACGTGATTGGAAAGCAGGTGTAAACAATCCCTCTAAAGCATCGCGCTGAGAAATAAGTCACCTACCACTCCAGTTCTTGGCCATCTTGAACATGTTGGCAGCTCTAGCATACATTTCACAGGCTTCTTCAATCTTTGTGTTTCCACTGAAAAAGTAAAAAAATAAAAATGACCATTTCTTGTAGATATATGGTAGGTCCGACCTGCATCTAAGTCATCCCTGTTTTCTTATACAGAAAGTTTTGGAACAATCCACATGGTTTATTTCTTAGGGAAGTAGTGGTGTGGCTGGTGCACACTTGTCCCCTTTTAAAAATGAAAGTTTTCATAGGAAACCTGGAATAGAATTGATATGCAATTCCCCTGGGGTGGGGGTGTCCTTACACTAAGACAGCTTTTTCCAAGTGCATTGTCTTGCCTCCACTTCCAGAATGGTTTTCATGTGACGCCTACACTAGATTTCTCATGATTGAAACCTCAAACTCCTAAAAATCATGTTTAATTGTCATTGTCGGCCAAGTATCAGCAGGTTTTTAGAATGTAATCTGAGGACAGCATGCGGTAGGGATTAAAAAACAGATTTCAACCATGTGTCATAAATCAGGCTGTGTGCTGTGGTTTTCTTACATAGTATGTTTTATCACCTGGTGATTATCATTGCTGTGACTAGCTGGCACGTGCTTGCTAGTCTAACTCCGCCCCTTATACAATAATCAGCTCACTGCTTATAGACAATGTACATAGAGAGCCTGGTGTTGGCGGGGTCAGTTTACTCAGCTCTCCTACATGCTAAATCTAAAAACTCTGATTGTGTCTGCGGCACCCAGTAAACTAAGTGAAACATCGTTGGATTCATGGTCTATTTTCATACTTTATACTGTTCTCAGAAGAAGTAGCAAAAACCTGCTGTCAGATTCCCTTTAAGAGTACCAGTTACTAGATTCACGCTGATCTTGCTTCAGAGCTGGCGGTGTGACATAGTATGAAAAGCCATAGTACAGTGCACAATATCATGACAATCACTAGAATACGTAATTAAAGGTGTCAGCACATGGAAATAGAAAAAATGGCCAACAGTTCAGTCTATCCCAGACCCTGATCACAGCCTAGTGGGTCATGCAACAACAATCAAGTGGCAGTTTTCCTTCATCACATACTTTAAGAGCAACAGGGTTTTTTTTTGTTTGTTTTTTTACGTTTCAAGTCCTCTTTGTTAAAGGAACACTTAAAACATGAAATGTACAAAAAAAAATAATAATTCCAGCACATCCTCCCCATCTGGTCTCATATTGCAATTACAAATAAGAAATGTAAAGAAACAAAGAAACTGTAAGACAAACGTCTGCAGCAGAAGCCTCTCCCCCTGTGTCCTGTCTACAGTAAGAAAAGATCGCTAGGTTCCCTCTCCTAACGTTAGGGTTAGGGGTAGGGTTATGGTTAGGATCCCTAGGGTTAGGGGTAGGGTTAGGATCCCTAGGGTTAGGGTTAGGATTCCTAGGGTTAGGGTTAGGGTTTGGATCCCTTTATCACCTTGATGGTGGGGGTTGGCTTATGCCTGGACTAAGTCGTTACCCAGCAAAAATGGAGCTGATCGGCGGGAGATCTGGGCCTCATTCAGACGTCAGGGTTATTTTATGTATGAGAAAAATAGACAGAGTTTCATCAGTGATTTCGGTGAGATTTTCGTCAGAGCTTGGTTAGTTTTTTTTGTTCACTGATGAGGAAAAAAAGTTTCTCCACCTTCTCATATCAGTCAGTGAAAACAGGCAGCACGCAGATAGCGTCCGAATGCTGTCAGATGTTTTTCACTGATCCATAGACTTGCTTTGCCGATTTTGGTCTGACACTTGGATCAATATGGAATAGGTCTCCAGGATTTTCCAATTTAAAAAAAAAACTCATGTAAACAGTCCCATAGACTGTCATAGGTGTGAGTGCTATCTGTGAAAATAACGGCGAATAGTCGTAAGGGAAAAACTGACGTGTGAATGAGCCCTAACTCACAGATCTCGGCAGGGTTTCTACAAGACCAACTGATCCAGGATCCCAAAGAAAGTGCCGCAGGCTAAAACAAGGACAGTTATACTTAAGCTAAATATTTTTTTAATAATACAATGTGAATTGAGTTTTTACATTAATATGGCAAACCAGATCTACCATCCCGAGCCCCATCCTCACCCACCACACAGTGCATCCCCAAACATTACCTACAAAACCACAGAGAACTCAGCACACATGGCTGAGTATAAACAACCATTCTTTAGGTTTAATAAAGTGTACGGCAAGTTGTCACAGTACGTGCTGCACAACTGGAAATGATCTATGCTTTCAGTTTGACCATCAGCTGTAGACATGTCTGGGCCTTCCCCAGGGTTAGGAGCATGGTTGGAGATATATATGTACACACATGTGTTGTGAATTCTGTTTGTGGGCTCCCCCGGTGGTGTTTTATGGTAGTGCCACTTATTTGCCTTCTTCTATCCCTGATCACCTGTTGCCACCCATTAGGGGAGTTTCCTATTTAAGGCTGCTTGGCTGTTAGTTCTATGCCGGCCAACAATGTTTCAGTAGCATTCTGTTGCATTCTCCAGCCTCAAGTTCCTGTTCAGCTAAGTTGAATTTTGTTTCTAGTTTATGCTATTTCTTGTCCAGCTGGCTGCAATGTGACTCTCTGTAGCTGGAAGCTCTTGCGGACTGAAATTGCCACTCCAGTGGCATGAGTTGTCACTGGAGTTTTAAAGTAATTTCAGGATGGTGTTTTTGAGTAGTGTTTTTTAAGTTGACCGTGAAGTAGCTCTTTCCTATCCTTCTGCTATCTAGAAAGCGGACCTCACTGTGCTAAATCTGCTGTTCATCCTACGTATGTCTTTTCCTCTTGACTCACCGTCAATATTCGTGGGGGGCTGCTATCTCCTTTTGGGGTTCATCTCTGGAGGTAAGGCAGGCCTGTATATTCCTCTGATAGGGGTAGTTAGATCTCCGGCTGGCGCATGGTGTCTAGGGCATCGTAGGAACATCTCCCGGCTACTTCCAGTGTTGTGTCAGGTTCAGGTCACGGTCAACTTTAGTTTCCATCACCCGAGAGCTAGTCCGTTTTTGTTATTTTTATTTCCCTGCCATTAGGGAAATCATGACAGTTTGGCCGGCCGTATGTGTTAAAACTATGCACTAATGCAGGAAAGGATGAGAAAAGGTGTTTTTTTTTTTTTTTCTGTGTTTGAAAGTGCACCTTAGTTGCTCATTTGTATTCCTTGCTTAAACTGCAGTCTTCAGCCTTTTTTTTTTTTCCTCTCCTCTTAATCTCTGAATGGCTTTGGTTTCACCTGTTTGAATCATGGATCCACAGAGTTTGGTTGCAGGTTTGAATACCCTTGCTACAAAGGTCCAGAACTTACAAGATTTTGTTATACGTACTCCAATGTCTAAACCTAAGATCCCTATGCCTGAATTTTTTACCGGAGACAGATCTCGTTTTTTGAATTTCAGAGAGAATTGTAAATTATTTTTGTCTCTGAGATCTCACTCTGCTGGTGATCCTGCACAACAGGTTAAAATTGTTATTTCTCTACTGCGGGGTGACCCACAAAGTTGGGTATTTGCATTGTCGCCAGGGGATCCTGCGTTATTAAATGTAGATGCGTTTTTTCTGGCTTTGGGGTTGCTTCATGAAGAACCTAATTTAGAGATTTTGGCTGAGAAAGCCCTGATAGCTCTTTCCCAAGGGCAAGATGAAGCTGAGATATACTGCCAAAAATTTCATAAATGGTCGGTACTTACTAAATGGAATGAGTGCGCTCTAGCAGCTAATTTCAGAGAAGGTCTCTCTGATGCCGTGAAGGATGTCATGGTGGGGTTCCCTGTGCCTACAGGTCTGAATGATGCCATGAAATTGGCTATCCAGATTGATCGGTGTTTACGGGAGCGCAAATCTGTGCACCATATGGCGGTATCTTCTGAGCAAAAACCTGTGCACCATATGGCGGTATCTTCTGAGCAAAAACCTGTGCACCATATGGCAGTATCTTCTGAGCAAAAACCTGTGCACCATATGGCGGTATCTTCTGAGCAAAAACCTGTGCACCATTTGGCGGTGACCTCTGAAAGGGCACTAGAGCATATGCAATGCGATAGTGTTTTGTCTAGAGGCGAACGACAGAATTACAGGCGCAAAAATGGGTTGTGCTTTTATTGTGGAGATCCAGCTCATGTTATATCAGCATGCTCTAAACGCATAAAAAAGGTTGATAAATCTTTTTCTATGGGTACCTTGCAGTCTAAATTTCTTTTGTCCGTGACTTTGATTTGTACTTTATCATCTGTTACCGTGGATGCTTATGTGGATTCTGGCGCCGCTCTGAGTCTCATGGATTGGTCCTTTGCCAAGCGTTGTGGGTTTGATTTGGAGCCTCTGGAAGTTTCTATTCCCCTGAAGGGTATTGATTCTACACCTTTGGCTAGCAATAAACCACAATATTGGACACAAGTGACTATGCGTCTTACCCCAGACCATCAGGAGATTATTCGTTTCCTTGTGTTACACAATCTACATGACGTTTTAGTGCTTGGATTACCATGGTTACAAATTCATAATCCAGTCTTGGACTGGAGATCAATGTCTGTGTTGAGCTGGGGATGTCGGGGGATTCATGGGGATGCACCTTTGGTTCCCATTTCTTCATCTACTCCCTCTGAGATCCCAGCATTTCTGTCAGATTTTTATGATGTCTTTCAGGAGCCTAAAATTGATTCTCTCCCTCCTCACAGAGAGTGTGACTGCGCTATTGAGCTGATTCCCGGTAGTAAATTTCCTAAGGGTCGCTTGTTTAATCTGTCTGTACCTGAACATACTGCTATGCGGGAGTATATCAGAGAATCTTTGGAAAAGGGTCATATTCGCCCCTCTTTGTCTCCACTAGGGGCAGGATTTTTCTTTGTGGGTAAAAAGGATGGTTCATTGAGACCTTGTATCGACTATCGACTTCTGAATAAGATTACAGTTAAATACCAGTACCCGTTACCTTTACTGACTGATCTGTTTGCTCGCATAAAGGGGGCGAAGTGGTTCACTAAGATCGATCTACGTGGTGCGTATAATTTGGTGCGGATTAAGCAGGGGGATGAGTGGAAGACCGCATTTAATACGCCTGAAGGCCATTTTGAGTATTTGGTAATGCCTTTCGGTCTCGCGAATGCCCCTTCCGTTTTTCAGTCCTTTATGCACGATATTTTCCGTGAATATCTGGATAAATTTATGATTGTGTATTTGGATGATATTCTGATTTTTTCGGAGGACTGGGAATCTCATGTTCAACAGGTCAGGAGAGTTTTTCAGGTTTTGCGAGCTAATTCTCTTTTTGTAAAGGGCTCAAAGTGTATTTTTGGGGTTCAGAGAATTTCCTTTCTGGGATATATTTTTTCCCCTTCATCTATGGAGATGGACCCTGTTAAGGTTCAGGCTATTTGTGATTGGATACAGCCTACTTCTTTAAAGAGTCTTCAGAAATTCTTGGGATTTGCTAATTTCTATCGCCGATTCATAGCGGGTTTTTCTGCCATTGCTAAACCTTTGACTGATTTGACCAAAAAGGGTGCTGATGTTGCTAATTGGTCCTCTGCGGCTGTGGAGGCCTTTCGGGAGCTTAAGCGCCGCTTTTCTTCTGCTCCTGTGTTGCGCCAGCCTGATGTGTCGCTCCCTTTCCAGGTTGAAGTAGATGCTTCCGAGATCGGAGCAGGTGCAGTTTTGTCGCAGAAAGATCCTGACTGCTCAGTGATGAGACCATGTGCGTTTTTCTCTCGAAAGTTTTCGCCCGCTGAGCGAAATTATGATGTTGGAAATCGGGAGCTCTTGGCCATGAAGTGGGCATTTGAGGAGTGGCGTCATTGGCTTGAGGGTGCTAGACACCAGGTGGTGGTCTTGACTGACCACAAGAATCTGATTTATCTTGAGTCAGCCAGGCGTCTGAATCCTAGACAGGCGCGCTGGTCGTTGTTTTTCTCCCGATTTAACTTTGTGGTTTCATATCTGCCTGGGTCTAAGAATGTGAAGGCGGATGCCCTCTCTAGGAGTTTTGAGCCTGACTCGCCTGGTGATTCCGAACCTACTGGCATCCTGAAGGATGGGGTGATATTGTCAGCTGTCTCCCCAGACCTGCGGCGCTCTTTGCAGGAGTTTCAGGTGGATAGGCCTGATCGCTGTCCGCCTGGTAGACTGTTTGTCCCTGAGGACTGGACCAGTAGAGTTATCTCGGAGGTTCATTCTTCCGCGTTGGCAGGTCATCCTGGAATTTTTGGCACTAGGGATTTGGTGTCTAGGTCCTTCTGGTGGCCTTCCTTGTCTCGAGATGTGCGTATTTTTGTGCAGTCTTGTGATGTTTGTGCTCGGGCCAAGCCCTGCTGTTCTCGGGCCAGTGGGTTGTTGTTGCCCTTGCCCATTCCTAAGAGGCCTTGGACGCACATCTCTATGGACTTTATTTCTGACCTCCCTGTTTCTCGTAGGATGTCTGTCATCTGGGTGGTTTGTGACCGTTTTTCCAAGATGGTGCATTTGGTGCCTTTGCCCAAATTGCCCTCCTCCTCTGAGCTGGTTCCTCTATTTTTTCAGAATGTGGTGCGTTTGCATGGTATTCCTGAGAATATAGTGTCTGACAGGGGTACTCAGTTTGTCTCTAGATTTTGGCGGGCGTTCTGTGCCAGGATGGGCATCGACTTGTCTTTTTCGTCTGCATTCCATCCTCAGACCAATGGCCAGACTGAGCGTACTAATCAGACTTTGGAGACTTACTTGAGGTGTTTTGTGTCCGCTGATCAGGATGATTGGCTTGATTTTTTGCCATTGGCAGAGTTTGCCCTTAACAATCGGGCCAGTTCTGCCACTTTGGTTTCTCCATTTTTTTGTAATTCAGGGTTTCACCCTCGTTTTTCGTCCGGTCAATCGGAGTCTTCGGATTGTCCTGGAGTGGATGCTGTGGTTGATAGAATGCATCAGATTTGGGGACAGGTTGTGGACAATCTGAAGTTGTCCCAGGAGAAGACTCAACAGTTCACTAATCGTCATCGGCGTGTTGGTCCTCGTCTTTGTGTTGGGGACCTGGTGTGGCTGTCTTCTCGATTTGTTCCTATGAAGGTCTCGTCTCCTAAGTTTAAGCCTCGGTTTATCGGCCCTTATAGGATTCTGGAGGTTCTCAATCCTGTGTCCTTTCGTTTGGACCTCCCAGCATCTTTTACTATTCATAATGTTTTTCATCGGTCATTATTGCGGAGGTATGAGGTACCGGTTGTTCCTTCTGCTGATCCTCCTGCTCCTGTGCTGGTTGAGGGTGAATTGGAGTATGTGGTGGAAAAGATCTTGGACTCCCGTGTTTCCAGACGGAAACTTCAGTATCTGGTTAAGTGGAAGGGCTATGGTCAGGAGGATAATTCTTGGGTGACTGCATCCGATGTTCATGCTCCTGATTTGGTTCGTGCATTTCATAGTGCTCATCCAGATCGCCCTGGTGGTTCTGGTGAGGGTTCGGTGCCCCCTCCTTAAGGGGGGGGTACTGTTGTGAATTCTGTTTGTGGGCTCCCCCGGTGGTGTTTTATGGTAGTGCCACTTATGTGCCTTCTTCTATCCCTGATCACCTGTTGCCACCCATTAGGGGAGTTTCCTATTTAAGGCTGCTTGGCTGTTAGTTCTATGCCGGCCAACAATGTTTCAGTAGCATTCTGTTGCATTCTCCAGCCTCAAGTTCCTGTTCAGCCAAGTTGAATTTTGTTTCTAGTTTATGCTATTTCTTGTCCAGCTGGCTGCAATGTGACTCTCTGTAGCTGGAAGCTCTTGCGGACTGAAATTGCCACTCCAGTGGCATGAGTTGTCACTGGAGTTTTAAAGTAATTTCAGGATGGTGTTTTTGAGTAGTGTTTTTTAAGTTGACCGTGAAGTAGCTCTTTCCTATCCTTCTGCTATCTAGAAAGCGGACCTCACTGTGCTAAATCTGCTGTTCATCCTACGTATGTCTTTTCCTCTTGACTCACCGTCAATATTCGTGGGGGGCTGCTATCTCCTTTTGGGGTTCATCTCTGGAGGTAAGGCAGGCCTGTATATTCCTCTGATAGGGGTAGTTAGATCTCCGGCTGGCGCATGGTGTCTAGGGCATCGTAGGAACATCTCCCGGCTACTTCCAGTGTTGTGTCAGGTTCAGGTCACGGTCAACTTTAGTTTCCATCACCCGAGAGCTAGTCCGTTTTTGTTATTTTTATTTCCCTGCCATTAGGGAAATCATGACACACATGTACACACACAGTACAGACCAAAGGAGGTTTGGGCACACCTTCTCATTTAAAGATTTTTCTGTATTGTCATGACTATGAAAATTGTACATTCACACTGAAGGCATCAAAACTATGAATTAACACATGTGGAATTATACACTTAACAAAAAAGTGTGAAACAACTGAAAATATGTCTTATATTCTAGGTTCTTCAGAGTAGCCACCTTTTGCTTTGATGACTGCTTTGCACACTCTTGGCATTCTCTTGATGAGCTTCAAGAGGTAGTCAGCGGGAATGGTTTTCACTTCACAGGTGTGCCCGGTCAGGTTTAATAAGTGGGATTTCTTCCTTTATAAATGGGGTTGGGACCATCAGTTGTGTTGAGCAGAAGTCTAGTGGATACACAGCTGATAGTCCTACTGAATAGTCTGTTAGAATTTGTATTATGGCAAGAAAAAAACAGCTAAGGCTAGTTTCACATTTGCGTTTAAAACGCAAACGCAGGTGGTGAAAAAAACGCATGTAAACGCGTGCAAACGCTGCGTTTTTTAGACGCATGCGTTTTCTCATGCGGTAAAAGAAACGCGGCGTTTTGACGCGTTTACATGCGTTTTTTCATGCGTTTGCGTTTTTGAAACACATGCTGAGAAGTGTGTGACAGCTGTCAATCATCAAAATCATCTAGAAAACCCACTATAAATAGAAATAGCTAGGGTCGAGGTTAGGGTTAGGGGTAGGGTTATGGTTAGGATCCCTAGGGTTAGGGGTAGGGTTATGGTTAGGATCCCTAGGGTTAGGGTTAGGGGTAGGGTTAGGATCCCTAGGGTTAGGGTTAGGGGTAGGGTTAGGATCCCTAGGGTTAGGGTTAGGATTCCTAGGGTTAGGGTTAGGGTTTGGATCCCTTTATCACCTTGATGGTGGGGGTTGGCTTATCAGTGTGTATTCTTGTTTTTTTCTATTGAAACGCATGCGTTTAAAACGCAACCAAACGCATGTGCTTAAAAACGCATGCGTTTACATAGACAGCAATACGTTTTTTTGCCGCAAAAAACGCATGCTTTTTTTGCGGCAAAAAAACGCCTCTAGAAATTACTACATGTTGCATTTCTGCAACAAAACGCAAGCATAGAAACAACGCATGCGTCGTCAAACGCGGCAAAACGCATACAAAAAAAACGCATGCGTTTTTAATGTTAAATATAGGAAAAAAAAAACATGCTTTTTTTGCGCTAAAACGCAGCGGCAAAAAACGCAAATGTGAAACCAGCCTAAGTAAAGAAAAACGAGTGGCCATCATTACTTTCAGAAATGAAGGTCAGTCAGTTCGAACAATTGGGAAAACTTTGAAAGTGTCCCCAAGTGCAGTGGCAAAAACCATCAAGTGCTACAAAGAAACTGGTTCACATGAGGAACGCCCCAGGAAAGGAAGACCAAGAGTCACCTCTGCTTCTGAGGATAAGTTTATCCGATTCACCAGCCTCAGAAATCGCAGGTTAACAGCAGCTCAGATTAGAGACCAGGTCAATGCCACACAGAGTTCTAGCAGCAGACACATGTCTACAACAACTGTTAAGAGGAGACTTTGTGCAGCAGGCCTTCATGGTAAAATAGCTGCTAGGAAACCACTGCTAAGGACAGGCAACAAGCAGAAGAGACTTGTTTGGGCTAAAGAACACAATGAATGGACATTAGACCAGTGGAAATCTGTGCTTGGGTCTGATGAGTCCAAATTTGGGATCTTTGGTTCCAACCACCGTGTCTTTGTGCGACGCAGAAAAGGTGAACGGATGGCCTCTACATGCCTGGTTCCCACCGTGAAGCATGGAGGAGGAGGTGTGATGGTGTGGGGGTGCTTTGCTGGTGACACTGTTGGGGATTTATTGGAAATTGAAGGCATACTGAACCAACATGGCTACCACAGCATCTTGCAGTGGCATGCTATTCCATCCGGTTTGCGTTTAGTTGGACCATCATTTATTTTTCAACAGGACAATGACCCCAAGCACACCTCCAGGCTGTAAGGGCTATTTGACCAAGAAGGAGAGTGATGGGGTGCTACGCCAGATGACCTGGCCTCCACATTCACCAGACCTGAACCCAATCGAGATGGTTTGGGGTGAGCTGGACCGCAGAGTGAAGGCAAAAGGGCCAACAAGTGCTAAGCATCTCTGGGAACTCCTTCAAGAATGTTGGAAGACCATTTCCAGTGACTACCTCTTGAAGCTCATCAAGAGAATGCCAAGAGTGTGCAAAGCAGTCATCAAAGCAAAAGGTGGCTACTTTGAAGAACTTAGAATATAAGACATATTTTCAGTTGTTTCACACTTTTTTGTTAAGTATAAAGACTTCTGCAGTTTTCTTTTTGACAACTGTCCCCAAAAAATACATACCAATCAACATTCTGATTTTAGTAGGGTGCAGGTAGTCAGTACCCGGCCGTGGCCATGATACAGTCGCCGCTGGCACTGGAAACAACCGATCAGCTTGTGCTGGGTATAGCATCCCACCGATCAGACATTGATTATTAATCATTGCTTATGTAGTGCTATCCAGACATTATCACTGTCCCCATTGGGGCTCACAATCTACATTCCCTATGACTATGTCTTTGGCGTGTGGGAGGAAACCAAAGAACCCTGAGGAGACCCACGCAAAGATAGGTCAATGTTAAAGTCCTAGACAATCCCTTTAATCAGGCATGTAGTTTGTATTGTGGAATCTGGAGATAGATCCATTGTGACATCTATACTGCTGTTTTCTTAAAGGGGGTTGTATAAGATTAAAATAACATCACTGCCTTCTGCCCACAAACCGCACCACTGTAGTCTGATACTGGATCATGTAAATCAGGCTGGGCTGCAATACCATAAACAAGCCATGGATAAGTGTGGCGCTATTTCAGGGTATGTTTCAGCTATGGAAATGATGGGGCTGTCTGCAGACAATGGAGCTTGGATGTCATTAACACTTCTCCACCCGCTGTGCCGCACGGTGATCTCCAGCGATGGAAGTTATAAAAAGCGAACAAGTAACATCACCAGCCTGTCCATAAATTCCCCAGCAGCAGTGAAGGACAGGTGGCGCACAATGGAAGCTAAAACTGACTCCTGACCTCAATCTTCTCTGTGAAATCAGCAGCTTGTATATTCACAAGTCTGGATTAACAAGAATCAACTTGAATAATGAAGGGTTGTGTGTCCCCAGACAGATCTGACAGATCCCTGCTGCGGACAGAAGTCGGGGCCGCAGGGAGGACTGGAAACGCGTCTCGCTCATCAGAAGTTACTGCAGCACAATAATCCTGGTTTTATCTGATATCCAAAGAATAAATTGAAAAGAAGCTTTACTTAAAACAATAAGCATGTGACTATATTATGTGTTCATATGCGGCATAAAAGGAAAATGCACGGCATATAGCAAATCATGGGCGATCTCATAGCCCTGTGTACCAAGGATGTCACAAGATCAAGGAGGAACCTGGGATAGATCTACAAGATCCAAAGACATGTGGATAGGGAATGTAGAATGTGAGCCCCAATGGTGACGATGATGTCTGTAAAGTGCTGCGGAATATGATAAGAGGTGCCATATACATCAGCTGAGGCCACCGACCATAGAACATGCATGACGTGTTCGGTTTAGGACTGGGATGAGGCAGGTTAATTTCAGCATGTCCTATCGAGCTCAAGATGGTGCCAGAAGTTGCTGGCAGCGGCTTACACCACTGATGATCGTCACACCGTATGGGGAGAGGGAGATTGTATGGTCAGGTTATTAGGAATAGCAATACCAATACCACGGCATAAACGCGGTGTAACATAGGAATTAATGGCGGCCTTAACGGACTATGTCGGACGCATCGCTAGCTCACGCCCACAATGGGCATGCGCTAGGGATGTGCCGTCATTGAGTGACGGACCCTGGGACGTGGGCTGCAGCGTTTCCGGGTCCGTCACTGCTAGCGCAGATAGAGCTAGCAGATGCTCTATCTGCGCTAGTGTGCTGCCATACCGGCACTTGCGTTTACAGCAGCCCGTTACCGTATGTGTTGAACGGGCTGCTGTAAACGCAATGTGAATCTAGCCTAAGGCTCACAATTCAGTACAATGACGGGATCCGTCACGTGGTGGTAAATAACGCCGCCCAATGGCCTCCATGCACTATAATGGGGTCTACCATCGTAATGGAAAAAAGTAACACGATGGGCTGCACTTATTCTTCTAGTGTTTTTTTAATTATTCATTCTGCGGTGAAATCTCCAATGTAGATGTGAGCCGGACCCAAAGTCTTGCCCCCGACCCTAGGACTCCTGACCCCGGCCCAAGCTACAGGGGGCGTAACAAAACAAGACAGCTAGACTCCGTCTCATCATTCTGGCCTGTTGTCCTCAGGCTGTGTTCACGTGGCGTTTGTGGTTCATTTTTTCCCCTCATAGATTTCCAAAATCACAGAATTTTGTCATCATTTTGGAAAATCGCAGCAAAAATTATGCTCTGTTAATACAATTTCATTAAAATCTTGGAAAACCCTGCACCGCGGACACATTTTGTTGCCCCATCCTCAGTAAGGGGGGCTGCTACCAGATCCACGAGTGGAGATGGATGAGGAGCTCACAGGTAACGGGCCAGTGTTACTGCGCTCAGTCATCCGTGCAGGTGGGCGCAGATTTGGGCCGCAGCGTCACACCCCACCCTACGGCTCGGTTCACACGGACACTCGGCGGATCTTCAGCACCATACCAAATCTCATCCACACACTTCACTAAAAAGCCGCAGAGCGAATGACAAGATGCTGCAGATTTTCACCATTCCCAATGGACGAGATGTGATCGCTGCAATCCTCAGGATGCGTCACGACATAGAAGCCAGAGGACGGTCTGCTGCTGACGGGTCGTGACATAATGACATCACAGGGGCACGGAAACATCTATGCACCAGTGATGGACACTTGCAGGCAGTGACAGGCCTGACACAGTATCCCAGACTCTGGCAGGGAAAACACCTCTCCCTCCTCCTCCTCCTCCATGCATCCAGCCTGCATCCCCACCCCCACCTCCTCCTCCCTGCTCTCACCCGAAGAGACCCCTCAGGAAGGACTGCGAGGACTTCACCCTCTTCTCGGCCTCGGCCATCAGCTGCACGGCTTCTCGCTCTTTGCCGGAGCTGTCCATGTCTGTTCCCTGGAATCTCCGCGAACCTTACAACCTGCAGCGCAGTCTGTCCTGTCTGCCTGCACCAATACACTGACACTGACCCTCTCCGGCCACCGTCTATGTCTGTCGCGCTGCTTCATGGGAGATGTAGTCATTTTTTGTTTTTTTTGCCTCTGTGAGCGCTGCATTGGCGGCCATATTGAATGAGGGCAAACATGGCAAATAATTCACCTATTTATGTACTGTATGACATCCTGCAGCTATGTGTGTCATATACCTTCGTCTCATGGCCAGAGACTCCCCACAACCATGTGCACGTAATTAACAGAACTTGCTTTATCAGCAAGCTACCGCCTCACCAACACCGGAGCTCCTGCAACCCTCACCTATTGTCTCCATCCCTATAATCCTGTAGAATGTAAGCCCGCAAGGGCAGGGTCCTCGCCCCTCTGGGTCAGTCTGTTTGGTTACTGTAAGTGATATCTGTAACTTGTGTATAACCCCTTCTCATGTACAGCACCATGGAATCAATGGTGCTATATAAATGAATAATAATAATAATCAGAAAGACCGATAAAACAATTTAAAGGAACATTTCAAGAAAACTAAATGAGACTAATGTTGTCGGGACCAATAGAAATTCACTTTCTTATTAATACTTCAATAAATGAGGACAGGAGCTCTGGTAGAAAACAAAAATAAGAATAAAGGCCTCGCTGTGATTGTGTGAGGCATAATTGGAAGAAAGTCACTACTTTCTTTCCAAATTTGGATGGTATGGACGCCTTCACAGCAACATGCAGAGCCCCCCTAACAATAGTGTCCGTCCCAGTGACCCCATAGTAGTATCAGCCAGTATCAAGGATAGAAAACCAAAAACGCACTCCTCTCCTCCATTTTCTCTGCCAGGAAATGTATCATGTCCCAGTAAGCAGTCATAAAGCAAAACTCGCCAATCGTCCAGAATTTGGTGCCAGAATGCTGCCTTCATTTGGGCTTATTCTGTAGACGATTTTGAAGTGCAGGTGACATGAGTGAGTGATTGGATATACGGAGAGAAGGAAATATCGGAGTTAAATATAACCCTAAGACAGTGAGTGTGATACTTAGGAATTATGGTAGAACCACACACGGAAATGGTAATATCAGGCATAGGTAGGTTAATAGAGGTAGGAAACCCAAGAAGTATGGTTTTAGACAGGTTGAGTAGGATATGATGATGTTAGAGACAATCACTGGGAATTTGTAGTAATGCAGGTGTGATGTCAGGAAAAGAATATTTGAAGTTAGCATAGAGATTGTAACGGGGTGTACCGTGCTGGAGTACCACCCCGTGTTTCAGGAGGTCCACTCTGCTTTGGCTGGAGTCTGAGTGAAGGACGCTGGCTGGAATTGCTTGGTTACATGGGCGCATATAAAAGATCACTGCTTCTCCACGTATTTCCAGTGTGACAACACTTTACTCACAGGACACAGAATATATCACACAGATACAGAGGGCAGGCCAATTGAAAATCGGCAGGCCAGACATACATTACAATAGCCGCATGTGGCCGGAGCCTGCCGATATTTACTGTGGGAATTACAAAGGTGGGGGAGGTCAGAAGGGGGATATCTTGTCCCCTCTGCCCAGGGGTGCAGTCTGTGGGCTGATGCATTAGGGACATGCGTCTCACATGGAACCTATTATACATACATATAACTGCACAACATATTCTGGGTGCTGGGGGGTTCCGTAACACGGCTCCCCTTTTCAGCGACGCGATCGGCATACACAGTCTGATCCTTAATGGATCGGTTTGGGGATGACAGAATTTTATGGGGTTGGTACAAGTTCCGTTTGTTGACTTAGTCCATCGGCGTTACCGTTTTGTTTGCCAGGTCTGTAGTGGATGGTGAAGTCCAGAGGTTGTAGGGCTAAACTCCACCGCAGTAATCTGGCGTTGTCTCCGGAGACCCGATTAACCCCTTCCTGACATCTGACGTACTATCCCGTCGAGGTGGGGTGGGCCCGTATGACCACCGACGGGATAGTACGTCATACGCGATCGGCCGCGCTCACGGGGGGAGCGCGGCCGATCGCGGCCGGGTGTCAGCTGCATATCGCAGCTGACATCCGGCACTATGTGCCAGGAGCGGTCACGGACCGCCCCCGGCACATTAACCCCTGGCACACCGCGATCAAACATGATCGCGGTGTACCGGCGGTACAGGGAAGCATCGCGCAGGGAGGGGGCTCCCTGCGGGCTTCCCTGAGACCCCCGGAGCAACGCGATGTGATCGCGTTGCTCCGAGGGTCTCCTACCTCCCTCCTCGCCGCAGGTCCCGGATCCAAGATGGCCGCGGCATCCGGGTCCTGCAGGGAGGGAGGTGGCTTACCGAGTGTCTGCTCAGAGCAGACACTTGGTAAGCCTGCAGCCCTGCACAGCAGATCGCAGATCTGGCAGAGTGCTGTGCACACTGCCAGATCAATGATCTGTGATGTCCCCCCCTGGGACAAAGTAAAAAAGTTAAAAAAAAATTCCCCACATGTGTAAAAAAATAAATAAAAAAAATATCCTAAATAAAGAAAAAAATATATATATATTATTCCCATAAATACATTTCTTTTGCTAAATAAAATTAAAAAAACAATGAAAGTACACATATTTAGTATCGCCGCGTCCGTAACGACCCAACCTATAAAACTGCCCCATTAGTTAACCCCTTCAGTAAACACCGTAAGAAAAAAAAAAAAAAAAAAACGAGGCAAAAAACAACGCTTTATTATCATACCGCCGAACAAAAAGTGGAATAACATGCGATCAAAAAGATTGATGTAAATAACCATGGTACCACTGAAAACGTCATCTTGTCCCGCAAAAAAACGAGCCGCCATACAGCATCATCAGCAAAAAAATAAAAAAGTTATAGTCCTGAGAATAAAGCGATACCAAAATAATTATTTTTTCTATAAAATAGTTTTTATCGTATAAAAGCGCCAAAACATAAAAAAATGATATAAATGAGATATCGCTGTAATCGTACTGACCCGATGAATAAAACTGCTTTATCAATTTTACCAAACGCGGAACGGTATAAACGCCTCCCCCAAAAGAAATTCATGAATAGCTGGTTTTTGATCACTCTGCCTCACAAAAATCGGAATAAAAAGCGATCAAAAAATGTCACGTGTCCGAAAATGTTACCAATAAAAACGTCAACTCGTCCCACAAAAAACAAGATCTCACATGACTCTGTGGACTCAAATATGGAAAAATTACAGCTCTCAAAATGTGGTAACGCAAAAAATATTTTTTGCAATGAAAAGCGTCTTTCAGTGTGTGACGGCTGCCAATCATAAAAATCCGCTAAAAAACCCGCTATAAAAGTAAATCAAACCCCCCTTCATCACCCCCTTAGTTAGGGAAAAATTAAAAAATTAAAAAATGTATTTATTTCCATTTTCCCATTAGGGTTAGGGTTAGGGTTAGGGCTAGAGTTAGGACTAGAGTTAGGACTAGAGTTAGGGCTAGGGTTAGGGCTAGGGCAAGGGTTAGGGTTGGGGCTAGGGTTGGGGCTAGGGTTAGGGTTGGGGCTAGGGTTAGGGCTAGGGTTAGGGCTAGGGTTGGGGCTAGGGTTAGGGCTAGGGTTAGGGCTAGTGTTAGGGCTAGTGATAGGGCTAGGGTTATTGCTAGGGTTAGGGCTAGGGTTAGGGCTAGGGTTGGGGCTAGGGTTGGGGCTACAGTTAGGGTTGGGGCTAAAGATAGGGTTAGGGTTTGGATTACATTTACGGTTGGGAATAGGGTTGGGTGTGTCTGGGTTAGAGGAGTGGTTAGGGTTACTGTTGGGATTAGGGTAAGGGGTGTGTTTGGATTAGGGTTTCAGTTATAATTGGGGGGTTTCCACTGTTTAGGCACATCAGGGGCTCTCCAAACGGGACATGGCATCCGATCTGAATTCCAGCCAATTCTGCGTTGAAAAAGGAAAACAGTGCTCCTTCCCTTCAGAGCTCTCCCGTGTGCCCAAACAGGGGTTTACCCCAACATATGGGGTATCAGCGTACTCAGGACAAATTGGACATCATCTTTTGGGGTCCAAGTTCTCCTGCTACCCTTGGGAAAATACAAAACTGGGGGCCAAAAAATAAGTTTTGTGGGAAAATTTTTTTTTTATTTTCACGGCTCTGCGTTGTAAACTGTAGTGAAACACTTGGGGGTTCAAAGTTCTCACAACACATCTAGATAAGTTCCTTGGGGGGTCTAGTTTCCAATATGGGGTCACTTGTGGGGGGTTTGTACTGTTTGGGTACATCAGGGGCTCTGCAAATGCAAAGTGACGCCTGCAGACCAATCCATTTAAGTCTGCATTCCAAATGGCGCTCCTTCCCTTCGGAGCTCTGTCATGCGCCCAAACAGTAGTTCCCCCCCACATATGGGGTATCAGCGTACTCAGGACAAATTGGACAACAACATTTGGGGTCCAATTTATCCTGATACCCTTGTGAAAATACAAAACTGGGGGCTAAAAATCATTTTTGTGAAAAAAAAAAAGAATTTTTATTTTCACGGCTCTGCGTTATAAACTGTAGTGAAACACTTGGGGGTTCAAAGTTCTCACAACACATCTAGATAAGTTCCTTGGGGGGTCTAGTTTCCAATATGGTGTCACTTGTGGGGGTTTTTAATGTTTAGGCACATCAGGGGCTCTCCAAACGCAACATGGCATCCCATCTTAATTCCAGTCAATTTTGCATTGAAAAGTAAAATAGCGCTCCTTCCCTTCCGAGCTCTGCTATGCGCCCAAACAGTGGTTTACCCCCACATATGGGGTATCGTCGTACTCAGGACAAATTGCACAACAACTTTTGTGGTCTAATTTCTTCTCTTACCCTTGGGGAAATAAAAAATTGGGGGCAAAAAGATCATTTTTGTGAAAAAATATGATTTTTTATTTTTACGGCTCTGCATTATAAACTTCTGTGAAGCACTTGTTGGGTCAAAGTGCTCAACACACATCTAGATAAGTTCCTTAAGGGGTCTACTTTCCAAAATGGTGTCACTTGTACAGGGTTTCAATGTTTAGGCACATCAGGGGCTCTCCAAACGCAACATGGCATCCCATCTCAATTCCAGTCAATTTTGTATTGAAAAGTCAAATGGCGCTCCTTCCCTTCCGAGCTCTGCCCTGCGCCCAAACAATGGTTTACACCCACATATGGGGTATCAGCGTACTCAGGACAAATTGCACAACAATTTTTTGGGTCCAATTTCGTCTCTTACCCTTGGGAAAATAAAAAATTGGGGGCGAAAAGATCATTTTTGTGAAAAAATATGATTTTTTATTTTTACGGCTCTGCATTATAAACTTCTGTGAAGCACTTGTTGGGTCAAAGTGCTCACCACACATCTAGATAAGATCCTTAGGGGGTCTACTTTCCAAAATGGTGTCACTTGTGGGGGGTTTCAATGTTTATGCACATCAGGGGCTCTCCAAATGCAACATGGCGTCCCATCTCAATTCCAGTCAATTTTGCATTGAAAAGTCAAATGGCGCTCCTTTCCTTCCGAGCTCTGCCATGCGCCCAAACAGTGGTTTACCCCCACATATGGGGTATCAGCGTACTCAGGACAAATTGTACAACAAATTTTGGGGTCTATTTTCTCCTGTTACCCTTGGTAACATAAAACAAATTGGAGCTGAAATAAATTTTGTTTGAAAAAAAGTTAAATGTTTATTTTTATTTAAACATTCCAAAAATTCCTGTGAAACACCTGAAGGGTTAATAAACTTTTTCAAAGTGGTTTTGAGTACCTTGAGGGGTGCAGTTTTTAGAATGGTGTCACACTTGGGTATTTTCTATCATATAGACCCCTCAAATTGACTTCAAATGAGATGTGGTCCTTAAAAAAAAATGGTGTTGTAAAAATGAGAAATTGCTGGTCAACTTTTAACCCTTATAACTCCGTCACAAAAAAAAATTTTGGTTCCAAAATTGTGCTGATGTAAAGTAGACATGTGGGAAATGTTACTTATTAAGTATTTTGCGTGACATATGTCTGTGATTTAAGGGCATAAAAATTCAAAGTTGGAAAAATGCGAAATTTTCAACATTTTCGCCAAATATTCGTTTTTTTCACAAATAAACGCAAGTTATATCGAAGAAATTTTACCACTATCATGAAGTACAATATGTCACGAGAAAACAATGTCTGAATCGCCAAGATCCGTTGAAGCGTTCCAGAGTTATAACCTCATAAAGGGACAGTGGTCAGAATTGTAAAAATTGGCCCGGTCATTAACGTGCAAACCACCCTTGGGGGTGAAGGGGTTAATCCAGACTAGGGGATTATGGTCCGTTAGGAGGGAAAACTGTCGTCCATACAAATATGGTTGCAACTTTTTGAGTGCCCATACTACCACCAGGCACTCCTTCTCGATGGCCGCTTTTGTGAATTCTGTTGTGGGTTCTGCTCTTAGGCTCCCTCCGGTGGTTATAAGTGGTAGTGCTGCTGTTTGTCCTTCACAACAGTCATCAGCTGCTTCCACTTTGGACGGGGCTATTTAGTCTGGCTCCTTCCTTTAGTGAGTGCCAGTTGCCCATTGTTTTCTAGGGATCCACATCTCTGCTTGGTTTCTCCTTCTGGATTGTCCAAATCATCAAAGATAAGTCCTGGCTCTGTTTTTGCAGTCCACATGCGGTGGACTTAATAGTTCTGTGAATTGCTATGTTTTTTCTTGTCCAGCTTTGTTTGTGTTAAGATTTATTCAGCCAAGTTGGAAGCTCTGGAGTCACAGAGTTACCCTCCATGCCTTTAGTTAGGTGTGGAGATTTTTGTATTCTCTGTGGTGGATTTTGTAGTATTTTTTATACTGACCGCACAGTACTCTTTCCTGTCTTTTCTTTCTAGGTAGCATGGCATCCTTTGCTAAATTCTGTTTTCAGTCTGCGTTTGTAATTTCCCTCTCCTCTCACAGTCAATATTTGTGGGGGGCTGCCTTTCCTTTGGGAATTTTTTCTGAGCAAGACAGTATTCCTGTTTCTTTCTTTAGGTGTAATTAGTCCTCCGGCCGTGACGAGGTGTCTAGGGAGTGACAGGAACATCCCACGGCTACTTCTAGTTGATGTGTTAAGTAGGGTTGAGCGAAACGGGTCGTGCATTTTCATAAGTCGCCGACTTTTGGCAAAGTCGGCGTCTCATGAAACCCGACCCGATCCCTGTGCGGGGTCGGCCATGCGGTACGCGATCTTGGCGGCAAAGTCTCTTTTCGTATGACGTGTTTAGCGCCATTTTTTCAGCCAATGAATGAGTGTGGGCAGAGTGATGACATAGGTCTTAGGGGAGTGAACGCCTATCGTCATGTTATCGCTTGTGCGCAGTAGGGATTTGGAATGTGCAATACGAAATTTTCTGTGCTGGGATGGAGGGGAGAGAGAGAGAGAGAGAGAGAGAGAGAGAGAAGAAAAAAAAAAAAAAATTCCTTCATTGGGTTTCGTGTTTCGGCCGAAACCCGACTTTTCACGGTGGTCGGCCGATTTCACTCGACTCGACTTTTAAGACAGTCGGGTTTCACAAAACCCGTCTCGACCCTAAAAAACTAAAGGTCGCTCAACCCTAGTGTTAAGTTCAGGGTCTGCGGTCAGTATAGAGGCCACCTACTCCAGAGCTCGTCCATGCTGCTCCTAGGCCACCAGTTCATAATAGTACAACTGGCCAACAATGAGTTAACCGCATCTCAAAAGAAGGGAAAGAAAGTGCTGAGCCATTTTTTTTTCTGTACTCTGTTGTGGGTTTTTTTGCCTCTTCACCTCTGGGTGGCTCAGGAGTTAGGCGTTGACATGGATGTTCAGGGACTTGCTTCTCGGGTGGATCAACGTGCTGCTAGAGTACAGGGTATTTCTGATTATATCGTGCAGACTCCTGTTTTAGAGCCTAGAATTCCTACCCCCGATCTGTTCTTTGGGGACAGGTCCAAATTTTTGCGCTTTAAAAATAACTGTAAACTGTTTTTTGCTCTTAAGCCCCGTTCCTCTGGTGATCCCATCCAGCAGGTAAAAATTGTCATTTCTCTGTTGCGTGGTGACCCGCAGGATTGGGCATTTTCCCTGGAATCTGGGAATCCGGGCTTGCTTAATGTAGACACCTTTTTTCAGGCGCTTGGGTTATTGTATGATGAACCTAATTCTGTGGATCATGCTGAGAAAACCTTGCTGGCCCTGTGTCAGGGTCAAGAAGTGGCAGAGTCATATTGCCAGAAATTCAGAAAATGGTCTGTGCTTACTAAGTGGAATGAGGATGCTTTGGCGGCAATTTTCAGAAAGGGTCTTTCTGAATCTGTTAAAGATGTTATGGTGGGCTTCCCCACACCTGCAGGTCTGAGTGATTCTATGTCTCTGGCCATTCAAATTGATCGGCGCTTGTGTGAGCGCAGAGTTGTGCACACTATGGCGTTGTCTTCCGAGCGGAGTCCTGAGCCTATGCAGTGTGATAGGATTGTGTCTAGAGCGGAACGCCAAGGATTCAGACGTCAGAATAGGTTGTGCTTTTACTGCGGCGATTCTGCTCATGTTATTTCTGATTGCCCTAAGCGTGCCAAGAGAATCGCTAATTCCGTTACTATCAGTACTGTACAACCTAAAATTCTGTTATCTGTGACCCTGATCTGCTCATTATCGTCATTCTCTGTCATGGCATTTGTGGATTCAGGCGCCGCTTTAAATTTAATGGACTTAGAATTTGCCAGACGTTGTGGTTTTTCCTTACAGCCTTTGCGGAGTCCTATCCCTTTGAGGGGGATTGATGCTACACCATTGGCTAAAAATAAACCTCAGTTTTGGACACAGTTAACCATGTGCATGGCGCCAGCCCATCAGGAAGATTTTCGCTTCCTGGTGTTACATAATTTGCATGATGCTGTTGTGCTGGGGTTTCCATGGTTACAGGTACATAATCTGGTGTTGGATTGGAAATCTATGTCTGTGACTAGTTGGGGTTGTCAGGGGGTTCACGATGACGTTCCTCTGATGTCAATTTCCTCCTCCCCCTCTTCTGAAATTCCTGAGTATCTGTCAGATTTCCAGGATGTTTTTGATGAGCCCAAGTCCAGTTCCCTTCCACCACATAAGGACTGTGATTGTGCTATTGATTTGATTCCAGGCTGTAAGTTTCCTAAGGGCCGACTTTTCAACCTGTCTGTGCCAGAACATACCGCCATGCGGAGCTATGTAATGGAGTCTTTGGAGAAGGGGCATATTCGGCCATCTTCTTCTCCATTAGGAGCAGGGGTTTTTTTTGTTGCCAAGAAGGATGGCTCCTTGAGACCCTGTATTGATTATCGCCTCTTGAATAAGATCACGGTCAAATTCCAATACCCTTTGCCTTTGCTTTCTGATTTGTTTGTCAGAATTAAGGGGGCTAGTTGGTTTACTAAGATTGACCTTCGAGGGGCATATAATCTGGTTCGTATTAAGCAGGGTGACGAATGGAAAACTGCGTTTAATATGCCCGAGGGCCATTTTGAGTATCTTGTGATGCCATTCGGACTCTCTAATGCCCCATCTGTGTTTCAGTCCTTCATGCATGATATTTTTCGGAATTATCTTGATAAATTCATGATTGTATATTTGGATGATATTTAGATTTTTTCAGATGATTGGGAGTCTCATGTGAAACAAGTTAGGATGGTATTTCAGGTCCTTCGTGACAATGCCTTGTTTGTGAAGGGGTCTAAGTGCCTCTTTGGAGTACAGAAGGTTTCTTTTTTGGGCTTCATTTTTTCTCCATCATCTATAGAAATGGATCCGGCTAAGGTTCAGGCCATTCATGATTGGATGCAGCCCACATCCGTGAAGAGCCTTCAGAAATTTTTGGGCTTTGCTAATTTTTATCGCCGTTTCATTGCCAACTTCTCCAGTGTGGTTAAACCCCTGACCGATTTGACGAGGAAGGGCGCTGATGTAGCTAATTGGTCCTCTGAGGCCGTTTCTGCCTTTCAGGAGCTTAAGAGCCGATTTACTTCTGCCCCTGTGTTGCGTCAGCCGGATGTTTCTCTTCCTTTTCAGGTTGAGGTTGACGCTTCTGAGATTGGGGCAGGGGCCGTTTTGTCTCAGAGGAATTCTGATGGTTCCTTGATGAAACCGTGTGCCTTCTTTTCTCGAAAGTTTTCGCCTGCAGAACGCAATTATGATGTCGTCAATCGTGAGTTGTTGGCTATGAAGTGGGCATTTGAGGAGTGGCGACATTGGCTTGAGGGGGCCAAACACCGTATTGTGGTCTTGACCGATCATAAGAATCTGATTTACCTCGAGTCTGCCAAACGGCTGAATCCTAGACAGGCCCGATGGTCCCTGTTTTTCTCCTGTTTTGATTTTGTTGTCTCGTATCTTCCAGGTTCTAAGAATGTTAAGGCTGATGCCCTCTCTAGGAGTTTCTTGCCTGATTCCCCTGGGATTCTTGAGCCGGTTGGTATTCTTAAGGAGGGGGTGATTCTTTCTGCCATCTCCCCTGATTTGCGACGGGCTCTTCAGGAGTTTCAGGCTGATAAACCTGATCGCTGTCCAGCGGGGAAACTGTTTGTTCCTGACAGATGGACTAGTAAAGTGATTTCTGAGGTTCACTGTTCTGTGTTGGCTGGCCATCCTGGGATTTTTGGTACCAGAGATTTGGTTAGTAGGTCCTTTTGGTGGCCTTCTTTGTCACGGGATGTTCGTTCTTTTGTGCAGTCCTGTGGGACTTGTGCGCGGGCCAAACCTTGCTGCTCCCGCGCCAGTGGGTTGCTTTTGCCTTTGCCGGTCCCTGAGAGGCCTTGGACGCATATTTCTATGGATTTTATTTCGGATCTTCCTGTTTCCCAGAGGATGTCTGTTATCTGGGTGGTCTGTGACCAGTTTTCTAAGATGGTTCATTTGGTACCTTTGCCTAAGTTGCCTTCCTCTTCTGAGTTGGTTCCGTTGTTTTTTCAGCATGTGGTTCGTTTGCATGGCATTCCGGAGAATATTGTGTCCGATAGAGGTTCCCAGTTTGTTTCTAGGTTTTGGCGGTCCTTTTGTGCTAAGCTGGGCATTGATTTGTCTTTTTCTTCCGCATTTCATCCTCAGACAAACGGCCAAACCGAGCGAACTAACCAGACTTTGGAAACTTATTTGAGATGCTTTGTGTCTGCCGATCAGGATGATTGGGTGGCTTTCTTGCCATTGGCCGAGTTTGCCCTTAATAATCGGGCTAGTTCTGCTACCTTGGTGTCACCATTCTTTTGTAATTCTAGGTTTCATCCTTGTTTTTCTTCAGGGCAGGTTGAGTCTTCTGATTGTCCTGGGGTGGACTCTGTGGTTGACAGGTTGCAGCAGATTTGGGCTCATGTTGTGGACAATTTGGTGTAGTCTCAGGAGGAGGCTCAGCGTTTTGCCAACCGTCGTCGGCGTGTGGGTTCCCGGCTTTGGGTTGGGGATTTGGTCTGGTTGTCTTCTCGTCATGTTCCTATGAAGGTTTCTTCGCCGAAGTTCAAGCCTCGGTTTATTGGTCCTTATAGGATTTCTGAGATTATGAATCCAGTGTCTTTTCGTTTGGCCCTTCCAGCCTCTTTTTCCATCCATAAAGTTTTCCATAGATCTTTGTTGCGGAAATATGTGGTGCCCGTTGTTCCCTCTGTTGATCCTCCTGCCCCGGTGTTGATTGATGGGGAGTTGGAGTATGTTGTGGAGAAGATCTTGGATTCTCGTTTTTCTAGACGGAGGCTTCAGTATCTTGTCAAGTGGAAGGGTTATGGCCAGGAGGATAATTCTTGGGTTGTTGCCTCCGATGTTCATGCTGACGATTTGGTTCGTGCCTTCCATTTGGCTCGTCCGGATCGGCCTGGGGGCTCTGGTGAGGGTTCGGTGACCCCTCCTCAAGGGGGGGATACTGTTGTGAATTCTGTTGTGGGTTCTGCTCTTAGGCTCCCTCCGGTGGTTATAAGTGGTAGTGCTGCTGTTTGTCCTTCACAACAGTCATCAGCTGCTTCCACTTTGGATGGGGCTATTTAGTCTGGCTCCTTCCTTTAGTGAGTGCCAGTTGCCCATTGTTTTCTAGGGATCCACATCTCTGCTCGGTTTCTCCTTCTGGATTGTCCAAATCATCAAAGATAAGTCCTGGCTCTGTTTTTGCAGTCCACATGCGGTGGACTTAATAGTTCTGTGAATTGCTATGTTTTTTCTTGTCCAGCTTTGTCTGTGTTAAGATTTATTCAGCCAAGTTGGAAGCTCTGGAGTCACAGAGTTACCCTCCATGCCTTTAGTTAGGTGTGGAGATTTTTGTATTCTCTGTGGTGGATTTTGTAGTATTTTTTATACTGACCGCACAGTACTCTTTCCTGTCTTTTCTTTCTAGGTAGCGTGGCCTCCTTTGCTAAATTCTGTTTTCAGTCTGCGTTTGTAATTTCCCTCTCCTCTCACAGTCAATATTTGTGGGGGGCTGCCTTTCCTTTGGGAATTTTCTCTGAGGCAAGATAGTATTCCTGTTTCTAATTAGTCCTCCGGCCGTGACGAGGTGTCTAGGGAGTGACAGGAGCATCCCACGGCTACTTCTAGTTGATGTGTTAAGTTCAGGGTCTGCGGTCAGTATAGAGGCCACCCACTCCAGAGCTCGTCCATGCTGCTCCTAGGCCACCAGTTCATAACAGGCCGCATAGCTTACTTCACGGGGCAGTAGTTTCTGACTCAGGTAAGCTACCGGGTGTTCTTGGCCGTCCGGCCCGACTTGGCTCAGAACTGCCCCCACTCCAAACATAGAAGCGTCTGTGTGAACAAGGAAACGTTTAGTTGGATAGGGTGCGGCCAATACAGGGGTATTGGTGAGGGCATCCTTTAGCTGGCGGAAGGCTTCCTCACACTCTGGGATCCAGGTTACCTGGCGGGGTTGGTTCTTATGGGTCAGATCAGTGAGGGGCTTGGCTACGCTGCTGTAATTGGGAACAAATTTCCTGTAATACCCCTCTGTCCCTAGAAACGCCATGACCAGGGTTTTAGTGCGTGGGGTGGGCCATTTGGCTATGGCCTCAATCTTGGCTGGTTCTGGTCGCTGTTTCCCACTTCCCACCCAATGCCCTAAATACTGAACCTCTGCTTTGCCCACGTGACACTTGTTTGGGTTCAGCGTGATTCCGGCCTTGTGGATCCTGTCCAATACTGTCTCTAGGTGATTTAGATGCTCTTCTCATGTCGCGCTGTAGATGGCGATGTCATCCAGGTAGGCACAAGCATAGTTCTGGAGATCATCCAGAAGCCGGTCAGCCAGCCTCTGGAAGGTCGCCGGGGCATTCTTCATCCCGAATGGCATAACTCGAAACTGGAATAAGCCGAACGGGGTGACAAATGCCGACTTCAGAATAGCGTCAGGACTAAGGGGAATCTGACAGTAGCCTTTGCATAGATCGATGGTGGTCAAATACTTTGCCCCCGCCAGCCAGTCTAACAACTCATCCACATGCGGCATGGGATACGCATCCGTCACCGTTTTCTCATTGAGCTTACGATAGTCTACACAAAACCATGTAGTCCCATCCTTCTTGGGCACTAACACTACGGGGAATGCCCAGGGACTATCTGACTCTTCAATGACCCCTAAACGCAACATCTCTTGTATCTCTTGTCGCATCCCTTCTAGTACAGACTCAGGGACGCGGAAGGGGGGTTGTCGCAGGGGGGTCTGATCCTGGGTCTCAACCTTGTGTTGTGCCAGGCGAGTGTACCCTGGTCTCCCCGAAAACATCCTCTGTCGCTGCCTCAACAACGCCTCCGCCTGCTGTCTCTCCCGGGGACCTAGGTCTTCACCCAAGTTTACCTGGTCCCATGTTTTAGACTGAGTCCTTTCCCCTAAGACATCAGGCAAGGGAAGTCCGGCTAAATCCTCTGCCTCAGGTGCACAGATGGCCACTATCTCGTCAGGGCGCTCCCTGTAGGGCTTCAGAATATTCACGTGGAACATGCGGATAACCCTGGGGTCGTCACAATCGTCGACATTATAGGTGGTGTTGGCTATTTTCCCCACTACCTGATAGGGCCCCTGCCATGCAGCTTGGAACTTGTTCTGCCTAGTGGGCTCTAACACCAGGACTTTCTGTCCTTTTTCCAAGGTGTGTTCTCTGGCCCTCCGATCGTACCATAAGCGCTGGCATCGCTGGGCCACATGCACATTCCCATGCACTCCCGGCGCGTGCGCACTCGGCCTCACGCCCTGCCCCCATGGCGGACCCGTCCGTTGCCGTGCGCATGCGCCGCCGGTGCCGCTGGTATTGGATTACCATGGACATGTGACGGAGGTCAGCCGGTTCAAATACAGGTCCTTTTTGTCATACTTGCACTTCCTTGAAAAAGCGGCGTTTTCCAGCCGCGAAACACGTGTCGGGAGTTGGTATTCTGGCGGGACCCCGCTCCTCTATCCCCTTCTTTGCACCCTGGTAAGCTGACTTGGTCTAATTTATTAATTATATATCATTTTTCGGATTGGTACCTGATCACTTGCTGGTCACCTAACCGGGCTGCATGATATGGAAGGGATTTCCTTCCTGGACTATTATTAATATGGGGATCTTAGAGGGGTGGGTGCCCTCTTATATTTGTGAATCATGGTACTTACCATACACCTTTAAGTGTTACTGCTGTTTTTAAATCTTTTGTTAAAATAAAGTATTATTCTTTTCTATATAAATGTGCTCCGGTTTCTCCTATTTTTTCTTCATGTTCCCATGTACAGCCTGGGTCAGCTCCTGTAGGCGGTCCTGGAATTCCAGCACATAGGGTACAATAGGTACCATGATGGCTGCTATCAAATCCGCTTTTGTTTTGTTGCTGACAATTAACCCTCGGGCTTCCACCAGATCTTTTATTGTAGCCCTCTTTAACTTCTGGTAGTTGTTTTCCATTCATTCCTTTCCTCCTGTAGACGGGGTATCACATCCCGCTGTCTGCCACCAGTGAAACGGGGTCTACCGTGCTGGAGTACCTCTTTCAGTACCACCCCGTGTTTCAGGAGGTCCACTCTGCTTTGGCTGGAGTCTGAATGAAGGACGCTGGTTGGAATTGCTTGGTTACATGGGCACATATAAAAGATCACTGCTTCTCCACGTATTTCCAGTGTGACAACACTTTACTCACAGGACACAGAATATATCACACAGATACAGAGGGTGGGCCAATTGAAAAGCGGCAGGCCAGACATACACTACAATAGCTGCAGGTGGCCGGAGCCTGCTGATATTTACTGTGGGAATTACAAAGGTGGGGGAGGTCAGAAGGGGGATATCTTGTCCTCTCTGCATAGGGGTGCAGCCTGTGGGCTGATGCATTAGGGGACATGCATCTCACATGGAACCTATTATACATACACATAACTGCACAACATATTCTGGGTGCTGGGGGGTTCCGTAACAGAGATGATCTCAAAAAACAATCTGCAGATGGTTTGTCCAATAGGGGTGGTATATAGAGAAGGTGAGGAAGGGGCCTAGGACTGAACCCTAAGGAATCCTGACAGTAAGGAGAAGAGAAGATGAAGAAGAGGCAGCAATACAAGTAGGAGAAGAACCAAGATAGAGTGGCATCCTTGAGGCTGAGAGAGTGGAGCATAGTGAGGAGGATTGGGTGATCCACAGTGTGAAATGCTGCAGACAGATTCATCATTCGCCTTTCAATAGTTCAATTTTTGGTGAGAATAAAAGGGACTTTTGAGGCTAAAAGGAGTTGAATTGCTGTCAATACTTTGATTGTCATGCTCAAAGGTGAAATACCTCTTCATCTTCATTTTTTTAAAAGAAGCCTGAAGGTTTTGAGGCAAAATTGACTGAATTAAATAGTAACATAGTAACATAGTTAGTAAGGCCGAAAAAAGACATTTGTCCATCCAGTTCAGCCTATATTCCATCATAATAAATCCCCAGATCTACGTCCTTCTACAGAACCTAATAATTGTATGATACAATATTGTTCTGCTCCAGGAAGACATCCAGGCCTCTCTTGAACCCCTCGACTGAGTTCGCCATCACCACCTCCTCAGGCAAGCAATTCCAGATTCTCACTGCCCTAACAGTAAAGAATCCTCTTCTATGTTGGTGGAAAAACCTTCTCTCCTCCAGACGCAAAGAATGCCCCCTTGTGCCCGTCACCTTCCTTGGTATAAACAGATCCTCAGCAAGATATTTGTATTGTCCCCTTATATACTTATACATAGTTATTAGATCGCCCCTCAGTCGTCTTTTTTCTAGACTAAATAATCCTAATTTCGCTAATCTATCTGGGTATTGTAGTTCTCCCATCCCCTTTATTAATTTTGTTGCCCTCCTTTGTACTCTCTCTAGTTCCATTATATCCTTCCTGAGCACCGGTGCCCAAAACTGGACACAGTACTCCATGTGCGGTCTAACTAGGGATTTGTACAGAGGCAGTATAATGCTCTCATCATGTGTATCCAGACCTCTTTTAATGCACCCCATGATCCTGTTTGCCTTGGCAGCTGCTGCCTGGCACTGGCTGCTCCAGGTAAGTTTATCATTAACTAGGATCCCCAAGTCCTTCTCCCTGTCAGATTTGCCCAGTGGTTTCCCATTCAGTGTGTAATGGTGATATTGATTCCTTCTTCCCATGTGTATAACCTTACATTTATCATTGTTAAACCTCATCTGCCACCTTTCAGCCCAAGTTTCCAACTTATCCAGATCCATCTGTAGCAGAATACTATCTTCTCTTGTATTAACTGCTTTACATCGTTTTGTATCATCTGCAAATATCAATATTTTACTGTGTAAACCTTCTACCAGATCATTAATGAATATGTTGAAGAGAACAGGTCCCAATATCGACCCCTGTGGTACCCCACTGGTCACAGCGACCCAGTTAGAGACTATACCATTTATAACCACCCTCTGCTTTCTATCACTAAGCCAGTTACTAACCCATTTACACACATTTTCCCCCAGACCAAGCATTCTCATTTTGTGTACCAACCTCTTGTGCGGCACGGTATCAAACGCTTTGGAAAAATCGAGATATACAACGTCCAATGACTCACCGTGGTCCAGCCTATAGCTTACCTCTTCATAAAAACTGATTAGATTGGTTTGACATGAGCGATTTCTCATAAACCCATGCTGATATGGAGTTAAACAGTTATTCTCATTGAGATAATCCAGAATAACATCCTTCAGAAACCCTTCAAATATTTTACCAACAGTAGAGGTTAGACTTACTGGCCTATAATTTCCAGGTTCACTTTTAGAGCCCTTTTTGAATATTGGCACCACATTTGCTATGCGCCAGTCCTGCGGAACAGACCCCGTCGCTATAGAGTCCCTAAAAATAAGAAATAATGGTTTATCTATTACATTACTTAGTTCTCTTAGTACTCGTGGGTGTATGCCATCCGGACCCGGAGATTTATCTATTTTAATCTTATTTAGCCACCTCTTCTTGGGTTAGATTGGTGACCCTTAATATAGGGTTTTCATTGTTTCTTGGGATTTCACCTAGTGGAGCGCCCCCACACCGCCGCAGGGCCGAGGGGTACCCGGAGCCGGGCCTCTGAGTTTCAGTCCTAGGGTTGTCACGGTGGCTAGACCCGGTCCGTGGCCCTGTCTGTCAGTGGGGGACGTCCGGTGAAATAAGTGGTGTAACGGTGCAGTTGTGGGGTGCAGGTCGCGGTAAATAACGAGGACACCAGGTTGCAGTCTCTTTACCTCTTTACTGAAGATCTCTGGGTCCTCAGTCCGGAACACGGTTCACCAGGCTGCGCAAGTCCGGCCGGTCCAATGGCACCTCCAGAGTTCACTTCACAGGTGGAAATCGGTGCCTTCCTTCTTAGCGCTGTGTGTTGTAGTCCTTCCCTGCTGTGCTTACAGAAAGTACCCCACAACTGTTGTGTCTGTTTCTTAAGTTCCCTCACAACTCGATTAAATGATGTTCTTCTAATCTTCCGTCCCTCCCTGATATTCTGGTTGGAACGGCACCCGTTTGTCGGGTAGGCCTGGAGTTCTTCCGGGACCCTAGAGACGCCCCTCTCCCGCAATTGCCTCCCAAGACTTCATAGGTGATATGTGTTAGACAGCCCGCCTGAGACTGACTGCCCTGCCGCTGTTTAGAGTATTGCTTGAAGCTGAATGTTATAATACTCTCTCGGCGTTCCGGCCACCGGTATTGCGCCTCAGTAGGATGTTGCTCCGGTCTTACAGCACGACCCCTACTGGAATTCTCCTATTGCTTGATCTCGTTTCTCACTCAGCACAATCTATCTCGCTTCTAGTCCTTTCTTGGATCCCGCCGCTTCCCGGAGCTGGCGCGGACCCGTTACGTTCTTCTCAATGCCAAGCCTCTGTCAGGATCCCACCCCTGACAGAGACCCTACTGTTGTGAATTTGCTTTTTGCTCCCTCTAGTGGTTACTAGTTTTTTGACTCTGGTTTTTCTGTCATTCCTTTTATCCGCACCTGGGTCGTTCGTTAGGGGTGTTGCTATATAAGCTCCCTGGACCTTCAGTTCAATGCCTGGCAACGTAGTTATCAGAGCTAATCTGCTGTGCTCTTGTCTACTGATCCTGGTTCCGGTTATTTCAGCTAAGTCTGCTTTTTGCTTTTTGCTATTTGTTTTGGTTTTGTATTTTTTGTCCAGCTTGTTCCTAATCTGTATCCTGACCTTTGCTGGAAGCTCTAGGGGGCTGGTGTTCTCCCCCCGGACCGTTAGACGGTTCGGGGGTTCTTGAATTTCCAGTGTGGATTTTAATAGGGTTTTTGTTGACCATATAAGTTACCTTTCTTTATTCTGCTATCAGTAAGCGGGCCTCTCTGTGCTAAACCTGGTTCATTTCTGTGTTTGTCATTTCCTCTTACCTCACCGTTATTATTTGTGGGGGGCTTCTATCCTGCTTTGGGGTCCCTTCTCTGGAGGCAAGAGAGGTCTTTGTTTTCCTCTACTAGGGGTAGTTAGATTCTCCGGCTGGCGCGTGTCATCTAGAATCAACGTAGGAATGATCCCCGGCTACTTCTAGTGTTGGCGTTAGGAGTAGATATATGGTCAACCCAGTTACCACTGCCCTATGAGCTGGATTTTTGTATTCTGCAGACTTCCACGTTCCTCTGAGACCCTCGCCATTGGGGTCATAACAGTTTGCCAGGCCAGTATTAAATGTTTAATGCATTGCAGAAGAGGGATTATAAGAAAGAAGATTCTGAGTTTTTTTTTTTTTTTCTCTTTCTCCTTCCCCTTTACCTCAGAGTGGCTATGCTTGCTGCAGACATGAATGTCCAGACCTTGATTACAAGTGTGGACCAGCTGGCTACTCGTGTGCAGGGCATACAAGACTATGTTATCAGAAATCCTAGGTCAGAACCTAAGATACCGATTCCTGAACTGTTTTCCGGAGACAGGTTTAAGTTTAGGAATTTCAAGAATAATTGTAAATTGTTTTTGTCCCTGAGACCCTGTTCATCTGGAGACTCCGCTCAGCAAGTAAAAATTGTTATTTCGTTCTTACGGGGCGACCCTCAGGATTGGGCTTTTTCGCTGGCGCCGGGAGATCCGGCATTGGCTGATATTGATGCGTTTTTTCTGGCGCTCGGTTTACTTTATGAGGAACCCAATCTTGAGATTCAGGCAGAAAAGGCCTTGCTGGCTATGTCTCAGGGGCAGGACGAGGCTGAAGTGTATTGCCAAAAATTTCGGAAATGGTCCGTGCTGACACATTGGAACGAGTGTGCACTGGCCGCTAATTTTAGAAATGGCCTTTCTGATGCCATTAAGAATGTTATGGTGGGTTTTCCCATTCCCACAGGTCTGAATGATACTATGGCACTGGCTATTCAAATTGACCGGCGGTTGCGGGAGCGCAAAACCGCAAACTCCCTCATGGTGTTGTCTGAACAGACACCTGATTTAATGCAATGTGATAGAATCCTGACTAGAGATGAGCGGAAAATTCATAGACGCCGGAATGGCTTGTGCTACTACTGTGGTGATTCTACACATGTTATCTCAGCATGCTCTAAACGTATAGCTAAGGTTGTTAGTCCTGTCACCGTTGGTAATTTGCAACCTAAATTTATTCTGTCTGTAACTTTGATTTGCTCACTGTCGTCTTATCCTGTCATGGCATTTGTAGATTCAGGTGCTGCCCTGAGTCTTATGGATCTGTCATTTGCTAAGCACTGTGGTTTTACTCTTGAACCATTAGAAAATCCTATTCCTCTTAGGGGTATTGATGCTACGCCATTGGCAGCAAATAAACCGCAGTATTGGACACAGGTTACCATGTGCATGACTCCTGAACACCGCGAGGTGATACGTTTTCTTGTTTTGCATAAAATGCATGATTTGGTTGTTTTAGGGCTGCCATGGTTACAGACCCATAATCCCGTCCTGGACTGGAAGGCTATGTCAGTGTCAAGTTGGGGCTGTCGTGGTATTCATGGGGATTCCCTGCCTGTGTCTATTGCTTCTTCTACGCCTTCGGAAGTTCCGGAGTATTTGTCTGATTATCAGGATGTCTTTAGCGAGTCCAGGTCCAGTGCATTGCCTCTTCATAGGGACTGTGACTGTGCTATAGATTTGATCCCAGGCAGTAAATTTCCTAAGGGAAGACTGTTTAATCTGTCGGTACCTGAACATACCGCTATGCGTTCATATATCAAGGAGTCTCTGGAGAAAGGACATATTCGTCCGTCTTCTTCCCCTCTTGGTGCGGGATTCTTTTTTGTGGCAAAAAAGGACGGATCTTTGAGACCTTGTATTGATTATCGGCTTTTAAATAAGATCACTGTCAAATTTCAGTATCCTTTGCCGCTGTTGTCTGACTTGTTTGCCCGGATTAAAGGTGCCAAGTGGTTCACCAAGATAGACCTTCGTGGTGCGTACAACCTTGTGCGCATTAAGCAAGGTGATGAATGGAAAACCGCATTCAATACGCCCGAAGGTCATTTTGAGTACTTGGTGATGCCTTTTGGGCTCTCCAATGCGCCTTCAGTTTTTCAGTCCTTTATGCATGACATTTTCCGGAAGTATCTGGATAAATTTTTGATTGTTTATCTGGATGATATTTTGGTTTTTTCTGATAATTGGGACTCGCATGTGGAGCAGGTCAGGTTGGTCTTTAAAATTCTGCGTGAAAATTCTTTGTTTGTCAAGGGCTCAAAGTGTCTCTTTGGTGTACAGAAGGTTCCCTTTTTGGGGTTCATTTTTTCCCCTTCTGCTGTGGAGATGGACCCAGTCAAGGTCCGAGCTATTCTTGATTGGACTCAGCCCTCGTCAGTTAAGAGTCTTCAGAAGTTCTTGGGTTTCGCTAACTTCTACCGTCGTTTTATCGCTAATTTTTCTAGCATTGTGAAACCTTTGACGGATATGACCAAGAAGGGCTCCGATGTAGCTAACTGGGCTCCTGCTGCCGTGGAGGCTTTCCAGGAGTTGAAACGCCGGTTTACTTCGGCGCCTGTTTTGTGCCAGCCCGATGTCTCACTTCCCTTTCAGGTTGAGGTGGATGCTTCAGAGATTGGAGCAGGGGCCGTTTTGTCGCAGAGAGGCCCTGGTTGCTCTGTTATGAAACCTTGTGCCTTTTTCTCTAGGAAGTTTTCGCCTGCCGAGCGAAATTATGATGTGGACAATCGGGCTAGTTCCGCCACCTTGGTTTCGCCTTTTTTCTGCAACTCTGGTTTCCATCCTCGCTTTTCTTCGGGTCATGTGGAGCCTTCTGACTGTCCTGGGGTGGATTCTGTGGTGGATAGGTTGCAGCGGATCTGGAATCATGTGGTGGACAACTTGAAGTTGTCACAGGAGAGGGCTCAGCGCTTTGCCAACCGCCGCCGCGGTGTGGGTCCCCGACTACGCGTTGGGGATTTGGTATGGCTTTCTTCCCGCTTTGTTCCTATGAAGGTCTCCTCTCCCAAATTTAAACCTCGTTTTATTGGTCCTTACAAGATATTGGAAATCCTTAATCCTGTATCTTTTCGTCTGGATCTTCCTGTGTCGTTTGCTATTCACAATGTATTTCATAGGTCCTTGTTGCGGCGGTACATTGTGCCTGTAGTTCCTTCTGCTGAGCCTCCTGCTCCGGTGTTGGTTGAGGGCGAGTTGGAGTACGTGGTGGAGAAGATCTTGGATTCTCGCCTCTCCAGGCGGAGGCTTCAGTACCTGGTCAAGTGGAAGGGCTATGGTCAGGAGGATAATTCCTGGGTGGTCGCCTCCGATGTTCATGCGGCCGATTTAGTTCGTGCCTTTCATGCCGCTCATCCTGATCGCCCTGGTGGTCGTGGTGAGGGTTCGGTGACCCCTCACTAAGGGGGGGGTACTGTTGTGAATTTGCTTTTTGCTCCCTCTAGTGGTTACTAGTTTTTTGACTCTGGTTTTTCTGTCATTCCTTTTATCCGCACCTGGGTCGTTAGTTAGGGGTGTTGCTATATAAGCTCCCTGGACCTTCAGTTCAATGCCTGGCAACGTAGTTATCAGAGCTAATCTGCTGTGCTCTTGTCTACTGATCCTGGTTCCGGTTATTTCAGCTAAGTCTGCTTTTTGCTTTTTGCTATCTGTTTTGGTTTTGTATTTTTTGTCCAGCTTGTTCCTAATCTGTATCCTGACCTTTGCTGGAAGCTCTAGGGGGCTGGTGTTCTCCCCCCGGACCGTTAGACGGTTCAGGGGTTCTTGAATTTCCAGTGTGGATTTTAATAGGGTTTTTGTTGACCATATAAGTTACCTTTCTTTATTCTGCTATCAGTAAGCGGGCCTCTCTGTGCTAAACCTGGTTCATTTCTGTGTTTGTAATTTCCTCTTACCTCACCGTTATTATTTGTGGGGGGCTTCTATCCTGCTTTGGGGTCCCTTCTCTGGAGGCAAGAGAGGTCTTTGTTTTCCTCTACTAGGGGTAGTTAGATTCTCCGGCTGGCGCGTGTCATCTAGAATCAACGTAGGAATGATCCCCGGCTACTTCTAGTGTTGGCGTTAGGAGTAGATATATGGTCAACCCAGTTACCACTGCCCTATGAGCTGGATTTTTGTATTCTGCAGACTTCCACGTTCCTCTGAGACCCTCGCCATTGGGGTCATAACACCCTACTGTCTCTTCCTCCACAACACCCTCTGCCACCAGGTGTTGCTTCGTTCAATCCAGTCAGCTTTCTCTACTAACTTCCTGCCTGACCCCCAGTTTACCCACTATGGTGGGGAGTGGCCTAATGAATAGAACCCTTAGCTCCCCCCGGAGGCCCAGCTGTGAAATGTATTGGTGTCTGTGATACCTGATCAGAGGAACTCTGTTATGGTTCTCAATGGCAAGAGAACATAGCCCAGCAAACATTAGAACTAGCTCTTGGAATGATGGAAACTAAACTGACCATGAACTAAACCTGCCGCACAACTAACAGTGGCCGGGTAGCGTTGCCTACGTTTTATCCCTAGACGCCCAGCGCCAGCCGGAGAACTATCTAATCCTGGCAGAGGAAAATATAGTCCTGGCTCACCTCTAGAGAAATTTCCCCGAAAGGCAGACAGAGGCCCCCACATATATTGGCGGTGATTTGAGATGAAAATGACAAACGTAGTATGAAAATAGGTTTAGCAAAATTGAGGTCCGCTTACTAGATAGCAGAAAGACAGAAAGGCACTTTCATGGTCAGCTAAAAAACCCTATCAAAACACCATCCTGTAATTACTTTAAGACTCTGGTATTAACTCATAACATCAGAGTGGCAATTACAGATCACAAGAGCTTTCCAGACACAGGAACGAAACTACAGCTGTGAACTGGAACAAAATACAAAAACAAACGAGGACTAAAGTCCAACTTAGCTGGAAGTTGTCTAGTAGCAGGAACATGCACAGAAAGGCTTCTGATTACAATGTTGACCGGCATGGAAGTGACAGAGGAGCAAGGCTAAATAGCGACTCCCACATCCTGATGGAAGCAGGTGAACAGAGGGGATGATGCACACCAGTTCAATTCCACCAGTGGCCACCGGGGGAGCCCAAAATCCAATTTCACAACAGTACCCCCCCCTCAAGGAGGGGGCACCGAACCCTCACCAGAACCACCAGGGCGATCAGGATGAGCCCTATGAAAGGCACGGACCAGCTCGGAGGCATGAACATCAGAGGCAGTCACCCAAGAATTATCCTCCTGACCGTATCCCTTCCATTTGACCAGATACTGGAGTTTCCGTCTGGAAACACGGGAGTCCAAGATTTTTTCCACAACGTACTCCAACTCGCCCTCAACCAACACCGGAGCAGGAGGCTCAACGGAAGGCACAACCGGTACCTCATACCTGCGCAATAACGACCGATGAAAAACATTATGAATAGAAAAAGATGCAGGGAGGTCCAAACGGAAGGACACAGGGTTAAGAATCTCCAATATCTTGTACGGGCCAATGAACCGAGGCTTAAACTTAGGAGAAGAAACCCTCATAGGGACAAAACGAGAAGACAACCACACCAAGTCCCCAACACAAAGCCGAGGACCAACCCGACGCCGGCGGTTGGCAAAAAGCTGAGTCTTCTCCTGGGACAACTTCAAATTGTCCACTACCTGCCCCCAAATCTGATGCAACCTCTCCACCACAGCATCCACTCCAGGACAATCCGAAGACTCCACCTGACCAGAAGAAAATCGAGGATGAAACCCCGAATTACAGAAAAAAGGAGACACCAAGGTGGCAGAGCTGGCCCGATTATTGAGGGCAAACTCCGCTAAAGGCAAAAAAGCAACCCAATCATCCTGATCTGCAGACACAAAACACCTCAAATATGTCTCCAAGGTCTGATTCGTCCGCTCGGTCTGGCCATTAGTCTGAGGATGGAAAGCAGACGAGAAAGACAAATCTATGCCCATCCTAGCACAGAATACTCGCCAAAATCTAGACACGAATTGGGTTCCTCTGTCAGAAACGATATTCTCCGGAATACCATGCAAACGGACCACATTTTGAAAAAACAGAGGAACCAACTCGGAAGAAGAAGGCAACTTAGGCAGGGGAACCAAATGGACCATCTTAGAGAAACGGTCACACACCACCCAGATGACAGACATCTTCTGAGAAACAGGAAGATCCGAAATAAAATCCATCGAGATGTGCGTCCAGGGCCTCTTCGGAATAGGCAAGGGCAACAACAATCCACTAGCCCGAGAACAACAAGGCTTGGCCCGAGCACAAACGTCACAAGACTGCACAAAGCCTCGCACATCTCGAGACAGGGAAGGCCACCAGAAGGACCTTGCCACCAAATCCCTGGTACCAAAGATTCCAGGATGACCTGCCAACGCAGAAGAATGAACCTCAGAAATGACTTTACTGGTCCAATCATCAGGAACAAACAATCTACCAGGTGGGCAACGATCAGGTCTATCTGCCTGAAATTCCTGCAAGGCCCGCCGCAGGTCTGGAGAAACGGCAGACAATATCACTCCATCCTTAAGGATACCTGTAGGTTCAGAATTACCAGGGGAGTCAGGCTCAAAACTCCTAGAAAGGGCATCCGCCTTAACATTCTTAGAACCCGGCAGGTAGGACACCACAAAATTAAACCGAGAGAAAAACAACGACCAGCGCGCCTGTCTAGGATTCAGGCGTCTGGCGGACTCAAGATAAATTAGATTTTTGTGGTCAGTCAATACCACCACCTGATGTCTAGCCCCCTCAAGCCAATGACGCCACTCCTCAAAAGCCCACTTCATGGCCAAAAGCTCCCGATTCCCAACATCATAATTCCGCTCGGCGGGCGAAAATTTACGCGAGAAAAAGGCACAAGGTCTCATCACGGAGCAATCGGAACTTCTCTGCGACAAAACCGCCCCAGCTCCGATTTCAGAAGCGTCGACCTCAACCTGAAAAGGAAGAGCAACATCAGGCTGACGCAACACAGGGGCAGAAGAAAAGCGGCGCTTAAGCTCCCGAAAGGCCTCCACAGCAGCAGGGGACCAATCAGCAACATCAGCACCCTTTTTAGTCAAATCAGTCAATGGTTTAACAACATCAGAAAAACCAACAATAAATCGACGATAAAAGTTAGCAAAGCCCAAAAATTTCTGAAGACTCTTAAGAGAAGCAGGTTGCGTCCAATCACAAATAGCCTGAACCTTGACAGGATCCATCTCGATGGAAGAGGGGGAAAAAATATATCCCAAAAAGGAAATCTTTTGAACCCCAAAAACGCACTTAGAACCCTTGACACACAAGGAATTAGACCGCAAAACCTGAAAAACCCTCCTGACCTGCTGGACATGAGAGTCCCAGTCATCCGAAAAAATCAAAATATCATCCAGATATACAATTATAAATTTATCCAAATAATCACGGAAAATGTCATGCATAAAGGACTGAAAGACAGAAGGGGCATTTGAAAGTCCAAAAGGCATCACCAAATACTCAAAGTGACCCTCAGGCGTATTAAATGCGGTTTTCCACTCATCCCCCTGCTTAATTCGCACCAAATTATACGCCCCACGGAGATCTATCTTAGAGAACCACTTGGCCCCCTTTATGCGAGCAAACAAATCAGTCAGCAGTGGCAACGGATATTGATATTTAACCGTGATTTTATTCAAAAGCCGATAATCAATACACGGCCTCAAAGAGCCATCTTTCTTAGCCACAAAGAAAAACCCGGCTCCTAAGGGAGATGACGAAGGACGAATATGTCCCTTTTCCAAGGACTCCTTTATATATTCTCGCATAGCAGCATGTTCCGGCACAGACAGATTAAATAAACGACCCTTAGGGTATTTACTACCCAGAATCAAATCTATGGCACAATCGCACTCCCGGTGCGGAGGTAATGAACCAAGCTTAGGTTCTTCAAAAACATCACGATATTCAATCAGGAATTCAGGAATCTCAGAGGGAATAGATGATGAAATGGAAACCACAGGTACGTCCCCATGCGTCCCCTCACATCCCCAGCTTAACACAGACATAGCTTTCCAGTCAAGGACTGGGTTATGCGATTGCAGCCATGGCAATCCAAGCACCAACACATCATGTAGGTTATACAGCACAAGAAAGCGAATAATCTCCTGGTGATCCGGATTAATCCGCATAGTTACTTGTGTCCAGTATTGTGGTTTATTACTAGCCAATGGGGTGGAGTCAATCCCCTTCAGGGGTATAGGAGTTTCAAGAGGCTCCAAATCATACCCACAGCGTTTGGCAAAGGACCAATCCATAAGACTCAAAGAGGCGCCAGAGTCGACATAGGCGTCCGCGGTAATAGAGGATAAAGAACAAATCAGGGTCACAGATAGAATAAACTTAGACTGTAAAGTGCTAATTGAAACAGACTTGTCAAGCTTTTTAGTACGCTTAGAGCATGCTGATATAACATGAGTTGAATCACCACAATAGAAGCACAACCCATTTTTTCGTCTGAAATTCTGCCGCTCGCTTCTGGACAGAATTCTATCACATTGCATATTTTCTGGCGTCTTCTCAGTAGACACCGCCAAATGGTGCACAGGTTTGCGCTCCCGCAGACGCCTATCGATCTGAATAGCCATTGTCATGGACTCATTCAGACCCGCAGGCACAGGGAACCCCACCATAACATCCTTAATGGCATCAGAGAGACCCTCTCTGAAAATCGCCGCCAGGGCGCACTCATTCCACTGAGTAAGCACAGACCATTTACGGAATTTTTGGCAGTATATTTCAGCTTCGTCTTGCCCCTGAGATAGGGACATCAAGGCTTTTTCCGCCTGAAGCTCTAAATGAGGTTCCTCATAAAGCAACCCCAAGGCCAGAAAAAACGCATCCACATTGAGCAACGCAGGATCCCCTGGAGCCAATGCAAAAGCCCAATCCTGAGGGTCGCCCCGGAGCAAGGAAATCACAATCCTGACCTGCTGAGCAGGATCTCCAGCAGAGCGAGATTTCAGGGACAAAAACAACTTGCAATTATTTTTAAAATTCTGAAAGCAAGATCTATTCCCCGAGAAACATTCAGGCAAAGGAATTCTAGGTTCAGATATAGGAACATGAACAACAAAATCTTGTAAATTTTGAACTCTAGTGGTGAGATTATTCAAACCTGCAGCTAAACTCTGAATATCCATTTTAAACAGGTGAACACAGAGCCATTCCAGGATTAGAAGGAGAGAGAGAGAGAGAAAGGCTGCAATATAGGCAGACTTGCAAGGGATTCAATTACAAGCACACTCAGAACTGAAGGGAAAAAAAAAAAAAAAAATCTTCAGCAGACTTCTCTTAGCTCTCCTTTCTCTGTCAATTAATTTAACCCTTATTGGGCCGGTCAAACTGTTATGGTTCTCAATGGCAAGAGAACATAGCCCAGCAAACATTAGAACTAGCTCTTGGAATGATGGAAACTAAACTGACCATGAACTAAACCTGCCGCACAACTAACAGTGGCCGGGTGGCGTTGCCTACGTTTTATCCCTAGACGCCCAGCGCCAGCCGGAGAACTATCTAATCCTGGCAGAGGAAAATATAGTCCTGGCTCACCTCTAGAGAAATTTCCCCGAAAGGCAGACAGAGGCCCCCACATATATTGGCGGTGATTTGAGATGAAAATGACAAACGTAGTATGAAAATAGGTTTAGCAAAATTGAGGTCCGCTTACTAGATAGCAGAAAGACAGAAAGGCACTTTCATGGTCAGCTAAAAAACCCTATCAAAACACCATCCTGTAATTACTTTAAGACTCTGGTATTAACTCATAACATCAGAGTGGCAATTACAGATCACAAGAGCTTTCCAGACACAGGAACGAAACTACAGCTGTGAACTGGAACAAAATACAAAAACAAACGAGGACTAAAGTCCAACTTAGCTGGAAGTTGTCTAGTAGCAGGAACATGCACAGAAAGGCTTCTGATTACAATGTTGACCGGCATGGAAGTGACAGAGGAGCAAGGCTAAATAGCGACTCCCACATCCTGATGGAAGCAGGTGAACAGAGGGGATGATGCACACCAGTTCAATTCCACCAGTGGCCACCGGGGGAGCCCAAAATCCAATTTCACAACAGAACTCCTTCAGTGCCATCGGACGCACCATGGCTCCCCATAGTGGCGGAGCCACAGTACTGCAACGACCAGGACTCTGGGGCGCTGCACTCCCCCCTGGTTAAACACAGTACTCCGGGACTGGGAAGAAAACAACAATACAAGTTAGCAAAAAGACATACAATTTTGTTGAGTGCAGAACAATAAGCATACTTAAACAGGCTTCCCTTTATGGGAGGTGAGGACACTTGAACGTTACAAACATAATTAACATTATAAATTACAGGCTATAAATAACTCCTGTTACCCAACCGGGTATTCTACTAAGTGCGAAGTGGTTGAACAATAATTTAACATTGCCTTTAAGGACTCACACTCTAAATCCACTAAAGACCTTCCTATAATCACATTATAAGGTGCTTTAACTTTTTCATTCTCCTACTTTGGATCTGCAGGACCGCCTGTCCTATCGGCACCAGACCTACTGCCTCTCCTTTCTATTACAGGACCGCCCCGTTCAGCCAGGGCCTACTGCCTTTTCAACTACTATACACAGTATAGAACATAACTTTTCTTTCAGTTTGAGAACACTGAGCCGGCTCTACTTGGCTCCTAAAAGGACTCACTCACTAACCCCTACGGGTTCACTTTCTGTCCTTAGTAACACATTACTAACTTTCGATGGGGAACGCGGGGTTTACCTTCTATCCCCCCCTTTTCTTATCAACATTATCAACTATCTTCTTTTCCCAACATTAAACTTTCTCATTACTTCTTCTTTCAGAGAACATTATCAGCATTCTTTTACAATTTAACTAACGGCATACATATAACTTTTACATGTAAACATTATCATCATTTTCTTCCATCGACATTATTGCTACCGTTCTTAAAGCAATATCACCAATTACGTGCGACAAATGAACATCCCCTTTAAGAGAGGATCAAGTCTTTCTGAGGTAGTTCGTCTTCTCAGACTACCAGTCCATGCTCAGCAAAGGTTCCGGTACGGTATCTTCGCAAAGAGTCTTTAAATAAAACCAGTAGGGAGCGCCTTTAATAAGGTGCAAACTATTTACAAGGAAAGAGTTTGTATCATGCACGGTCCATGATTACTGCAGTTCTTTAAACTTTGTGCAAACTTGAAGAACATAAACAAACAGCAAGGATCCCGGGTCAGCAGAGGGATCCATAAAGGGTTAACCCTGGACGGGTTTAGCAGCAAACAGTAAACAAACAGTTAAATGATGAACTATTTACATTTTCATGGTATCGAGGTTTATCTTCATAGTAAATCACAAGACACCAGCCGAAAGTGGGCACCTTCCGGCTGTGCAGGCTTTGATCCCAGGTCAGCGGCTGACACAGCGCCAATACCGCTGGGGGGTTTCTCGGGTGCAGTCAGACCACCCGATGTCTGAACCCGGAGGCGGACTCTAGCCGCCAGCTCAGTGGCTGCAATGAGACGTACAGCGGCAATATTGGTAAGATCCGTCACGCCTGGTTCCATCATGGTTGAAGTAGCAGATGACGCTCCTCCGAGTTCACAGCGACGCACGTTCCTGGCATACCACCCGTATGCATTCCGATGACGGGTGTAGGTCACTGGATCCCCCCTTTGCAATGGATCACCACTCCGACCGCAGCAGGGAGTCTTCACGTTGCAGCTGGCAACAAAGACGTCAGTTGATAGCCCCGGTTCCTGTATGGAACCCCATCCTCTCTTCGGGTGGAAGGCCAATACAGTGCCTCGCCTCAACATGTCCCGGTCATCACATGCAGGAGGTGGTTGCTGTGCCCTCGGTGGGGCAGCCAGCTCTGCCTCTTTCTGCCTTTTCCAATGTAGGATTAGACATTGCTTGTATTGCTCCCAAGTAAGCACAGCAAGGGTGAACCCTTCTTCCCGAGCTCCATCTGGCCCAACCCGGGGGGTGTCCCACTGGAGGATCACCCCATCTGGCCCCACGTCTATGGGTTCTCCCATCCTAGTCGGCAGCGGCGGTACCAGCTTCCCCATTGCATCAGGAGGTAACACCATTAACTCTGCCGAGCGGAGACGACTTTTACTGAGGTGAGGACCGGCCGCGGGAGCGGGATCGAGCGGGGGAGCAGGGGCGTCTTCCATACCTGCGCCTGATGTGGTTCCACCGATGCCGTTCCAGTCCGCTGACAAGGACACTGGAATCGGCTGCTGCTCGGACCGCGGCTCCTCCAACGCGGTCCCCGCACGCAGCTCCGCTCGCTGTGGCCCCGAGATCGAGATAGGCGGGCTCAGCTCCGCGGTCTGTCCCAGGGGCTTCGGATCCTCCGGCTGCAGGGGACACGGGTCCGCCTCCGGTAGACGAGGGTAAACCGGGACTGTTCCTTCCCCGTTCCGGCACTCGCTGCTCTTCGTCATGATCTGCTGATCGGTGGCAATGCATGCATCGGACTCCGCCATTTCTCCAGGGCCGAGCTTCTCCATCACCCGCTTCCCGCCGTCGCAAATCAGGGGGTGGTTCTCTGCTTTGGGGCAGGTCATCACTTTGCAGCAAGAGGCGCAGGGGGCGATCACCGTTTCTGGCACCTCTTTGGTAGTCTCCTCCCATGGCACGCCCTCCCCTCTCTCTGGCGTAGCAATGGCGGCGGTTTTTGGCGGGAACTTTTGGCTGCAAATGGCACAGCCGCAGGGCCGAGGGGTACCCGGAGCCGGGCCTCTGAGTTTCAGTCCTGGGGTTGTCACGGTGGCTAGACCCGGTCCGTGGCCCTGTCTATCAGTGGGGGACGTCTGGTGAAATAAGTGGTGTAACGGTGCAGTTGTGGGGTGCAGGTCGCGGTAAATAACAAGGACACCAGGTTGCAGTCTCTTTACCTCTTTACTGAAGATCTCTGGGTCCTCAGTCCGGAACATGGTTCACCAGGCTGCGCAAGTCCGGCCGGTCCAATGGCACCTCCAGAGTTCACTTCACAGGTGGAAATCGGTGCCTTCCTTCTTAGCGCTGTGTGTTGTAGTCCTTCCCTGCTGTGCTTACAGAAAGTACCCCACAACTGTTGTGTCTGTTTCTTAAGTTCCCTCACAACTCGATTAAATGATGTTCTTCTAATCTTCCGTCCCTCCCTGATATTCTGGTTGGAACGGCACCCGTTTGTCGGGTAGGCCTGGAGTTCTTCCGGGACCCTAGAGACGCCCCTCTCCCGCAATTGCCTCCCAAGACTTCATAGGTGATATGTGTTAGACAGCCCGCCTGAGACTGACTGCCCTGCCGCTGTTTAGAGTATTGCTTGAAGCTGAATGTTATAATACTCTCTCGGCGTTCCGGCCACCGGTATTGCGCCTCAGTAGGATGTTGCTCCGGTCTTACAGCACGACCCCTACTGGAATTCTCCTATTGCTTGATCTCGTTTCTCACTCAGCACAATCTATCTCGCTTCTAGTCCTTTCTTGGATCCCGCCGCTTCCCGGAGCTGGCGCGGACCCGTTACGTTCTTCTCAATGCCAAGCCTCTGTCAGGATCCCACCCCTGACAGAGACCCTACTGTCTCTTCCTCCACAACACCCTCTGCCACCAGGTGTTGCTTCGTTCAATCCAGTCAGCTTTCTCTACTAACTTCCTGCCTGACCCCCAGTTTACCCACTATGGTGGGGAGTGGCCTAATGAATAGAACCCTTAGCTCCCCCCGGAGGCCCAGCTGTGAAATGTATTGGTGTCTGTGATACCTGATCAGAGGAACTCCTTCAGTGCCATCGGACGCACCATGGCTCCCCATAGTGGCGGAGCCACAGTACTGCAACGACCAGGACTCTGGGGCGCTGCACTAGCATTTCATTTTCCACCGTGAATACCGTGGAGAAGAAGGTGTATAATATGTTAGCCTTTTCCTCGTCATCTACAACCATTCTTTCCTCACTATTTTTTAAGGGGCCTACATTTTCAGTTTTTATTCTTTTACTATTGATATAGTTGAAGAACAGTTTGGGATTAGTTTTACTCTCCTTAGCAATATGCTTCTCTGTTTGCTTTTTGGCAGCTTTAATTAGTTTTTTAGATAAAGTATTTTTCTCCCTATAGTTTTTTAGAGCTTCAATTGTGCCATCCTGCTTTAGTAGTGCAAATGCTTTCTTTTTACTGTTAATTGCCTGTCTTACTTCTTTGTCTAGCCACATTGGGTTTTTCCTATTTCTAGTCCTTTTATTCCCACAAGGTATAAACCGCTTACAGTGCCTATTTAGGATGTTCTTAAATATTTTCCATTTATTATCTGTATTCTTATTTCTGAGGATATTGTCCCAGTCTACCAGATTAAGGGCATCTCTAAGCTGGTCAAACTTTGCCTTCCTAAAGTTCAGTGTTTTTGTGACTCCCTGACAAGTCCCCCTAGTGAAAGACAGGTGAAACTGTACAATATTGTGGTCGCTATTTCCTAGATGCCCGACCACCTGCAGATTTGTTATTCTGTCAGGTCTATTAGATAGTATTAGGTCTAAAAGTGCTGCTCCTCTGGTTGGATTCTGCACCAATTGTGAAAGATAATTTTTCTTGGTTATTAGCAGAAACCTGTTGCCTTTATGGGTTTCACAGGTTCCTGTTTCCCAGTTAATATCCGGGTAGTTAAAGTCCCCCATAACCAGGACCTCATTATGGGTTGCAGCTTCATCTATCTGATTTAGAAGTAGACTTTCCATGATTTCTGATATATTTGGGGGTTTGTAACAGACCCCAATGAGAATTTTGTTACCATTTTTCCCTCCATGAATTTCGACCCATATGGACTCGACATCCTCATTCCCTTCGCTAATATCCTCCCTTAAAGTGGACTTTAGACAAGACTTTACATAGAGACAAACACCTCCTCCTCTCCGATTTTTACGATCCTTTCTAAACAGACTGTAACCCTGTAAGTTAACTGCCCAGTCATAGCTTTCATCTAACCATGTCTCGGTTATTCCCACTATGTCAAAGTTACCTGTAGATATTTCTGCTTCTAGTTCTTCCATCTTGTTTGTCAGGCTTCTGGCGTTTGCGAGCATGCAGTTTAGAGGATTTTGTTTTGTTCCAATCTCCTCGCTGTGGATTGTTTTAGAAATGTTCTTACCTCCCTTCTGAGTATGTTTTCCTGGGTCTTCTTTGTTCAAGTCTAATGTTTAATGTTCAAGTCTAATAACTTGTCATAATTACCTCAATTTTTACTGAATCCTAGTTCTATGTGTCAAAAAATGCCCCAAAGCATATTGCTGCCTCCCCCATGCTTCACTGTGGGTATGCTATTCTTTTGGTGATGTGCAGTGCTGGCTTTCCACAAAACATATGCTTTGGAATTATGGACAAAAAGATCAACCCTGGTCTCATCAGACCATAAAACATTAATGCTAATGTGGTTCTGGTGATATATTCATGTATTCCTGTACTGATTGTGGCTATTGTGATGTATTCATGTACTGATAGTGATTCCTTTGTTGCATTTATGTACTTATGATTTTTCCGGTGATGTGTTCATGTACTGATGGTTGTTCTTGTGATGTATTCATGTACTAATGGAGGTTATGGCGTGGTATTAAAGTGTTAGTAGTGGTTCTGGATATGTATTCATGTACCGATGGTGATTCTGGTGATATATTCATGTACTGATAGTGGTTCTGTTGCTAAACTCATGTACTGTTAGTGGTTCGGGTGATATATTCATGTACTGATGGTGGCTCTGGCGATGTATTTATGAACTTATGGAGGTTTCTATGCTGTATTCATGTAATTATGGTGTTCCTCGTGATATTTCATACATAAAATTTGTGCACAATAAGGAACAACAGATATGAAACTACAACTCCCAGTATTCTCTAAATCTCTGGCTGATAAGGTGCTGGAGTTGGAGCAGTTGGAGCTTTTTAAGCTCTGGAAAGTCATAGGTAAAGCTATACAATATGATAATAAAATAGTGGATGAGAACTGTACAGTCTTCATGGATTTAAATCTTTTATGACTACACTTCACCTAACATCCTGTATACTTTGTCCTTTAAGAAGACTACCCCTTAAAAAAAAAAAAAAAATTCACTGTGTTTGGACGATTGTCTCTAGTTTTTATATCTGTCCTATTTATTTCATTTGTTTGTTTTGAAGCTTTTATTTCTTCAAGCACAGAAATATCAATCTAGCTAAAAGTAACTGGGTGACATGGTCTCACGAAACACAGATGCCAGACTAGAGTTCTTAATGGGGTTGTCCAGTCAAAACATCTAAGTCTGCAATCACTTATAAATCCCCCCAGCGCGCACACTGTGTGCTGTGGGGAGTCGTCAGTTTCTGACCCGGGACCGGAGAGTATGTATGAGTTATACATACCTCCGGCCAGTGGGTGCTGCCTTGTTCCATACACTTGTATTGAGCAACGATATAAGTGTAGCGGTGGTATGTATAACTCATACATATGTGTGAATGCAGACTTATGAATCCACCTGCCCACGTACTATGCACTGTGGGGATTCACCAGTTTCAGACCTGGGAATGTATGTAAGTCCCACAGAAGGGCAGAATAGGTACTGTATAATCACGCTATTGCAGGGCGCAGGCATGGGATTCCGGGGCCAGCAATACACATAACAGGGAACTGTGACACTGATGGGAAGGGGGAGGTGACGGTGTGATAATGAAGACGGCAGGTAGAGATTTCTTCCAAGCACCGCACACACCCCCGGAGCCTGGAATAAATCATTAATATAAAGAAATAAAATATGATTTCTCAATAACACATCCATTAATATGATGCATACATCATATGGATTTTACTGGAAAAAAAATGCTAAGAAACATTTTTTACAGTATTATGACTTGTATATAAGGCAAAATAAATAAGAGAAAAAAATGCTTCTCCACACCTCAAGCTATGTTCACAAGTAGTGTTTTTGCTGCATTTTTGCACGTTTGCATTGCTTTCAATGGTGAAAAAACATTCACTAGAAAATGTAATTTTAGCATTTTACTACCTTATCTGGCCATGTGGTGTGTGATCAGACACATCCTGTGTAATTCATGAAGGAGGGACTCTGAAAGTGACAATTTGTTTTGTTCAGGGTCATCAGGCATCGCTCACTATTTTTAGAGGGCCATCAGGAGGCCCATACTATTAGAGGGCCAGAAGTTGGCCCTCATTATTGTTAGAGGGCCATCAGGCAGCTCTCACTATTTGTAGAGGGTCAGCAGCTGGCCCCCACCAGTAGGCATCCCCCACTATTTTGATGAGACCAAGACAGAGCTTTTTGGTAAAGCACATCATTCTACTGTTTACTGTAAATGGAGTGAGGTATACAAATAAAAGAACACAGTAGTTACAGTCAAATATGGTGGAGGTTCAATGATATTTTGTGGTTGTTTGGCTGCCTCTGGCACTGGGTGCCTTGACTGTGTGCAAGGAATCATGAGATGTGAAGCTTGCAAAAGAATTTTGGTTCGCAATATAGTGACCAGTGTCAAAAAGCTGGATTTGCATCCTAGGTCATGGGTCTTCCAGCAGGACAATAACCCCAAATATACTACAAGAAGCACCCAGAAATGGATGGTAACAAAGCACTGGAGAGTTCAGAAGTGGTAATTCCAGCTCCAGCAGTGTAAAGTCTCTCATCACTACTTCTTACATACAGCTGCTACAGTGAAACTGCGAATCGACACATTAAATCAGTTAATTTTGCCTGCTTTGATAAATTTCTGAGTACAGGTCACCGTAAAAAAACACAAATCTGTCAATGAGTGTATGAAAAAAGCTGCAGTATGGATTATAAATTATAAGGCAATAATCCCTGACTAGATGCCTGTAATACGCAATCCCTACTGCAACATTTCACCCTAGATGAATTGCATAAAAGAGCGGTATTATTGTAAAATATAGAAGGAATTTGAAACAACCCTTAAAATATATCTTCTTGTAAGTGGTAGCAAGAAAGCAGCGGTATTAATAGGGAATAGAAGATACCTTGACATTTTTTTTTTAGGTTGCAGCAGCAAAGATTACAAGTCAGTAATCCCCAACTAGATGCCTACAATACGCTATCCCTACTGCAACTCTCACACTACACGAATTGCAGATAGGAGCGGAATTATTAGAGAATAGAATCTATTTGAATTAGCCCTGAAAAAAGCTATTAGTTGAATGTAGCAGCATCAAGGACTGTTATTTCATCAACCCTGCTGGGGAACATAGTGGAGCGTTTCGCATCTACGCAGCCTGGTATGGAGGAGACCAGGATTTTCTGTACTTACTGTACAAAGTCTCCTATCCTGGCTGTGAAATCCTGTATGCAGCATGAGAACTCCCTATGTGATGATCACCTGACAGCCCACAACAAGGCACTGCATCACATGCTAATAGAACCCACCAGCTCTTTTGATTTCCAAAAATGTTCCCTCAACTAGAAGTAGTGAAGTCTCAGAAAAGCATTTTCCTCATTACTAAGGAGTGGGTCTCCTACACTGGTAAAGCGTATGCACTAAGTGCAAGGGATACCAAAAATGAGAAGTAGGCACTACAATACCCTTTGAAGTGACCTACTGTAGTTCCTCAGAAAACATTTTTTCCCCATTATTAAGGAGTGGGTATCCCAGACTTATTGCGCATGCATTAAGTGCATGGGCTGAAAAACATTTCCCCCTAGGGGCATATACATATACATCAAAGAATGTTAGAGGTAGGCCTCTCAAAATTCTTAACGCGGGTATCATAAACAGTCTTAAAAAATTTATAGCGAGAGTAACATGATCATCCTGTTTTTATGGTGGTGGTGGAAAAGGAGGAAGATGACATAAAAAAAGATGAACTCCTGAAGCATTTACACATGTTTGGGTGGGAAGGGGTGCATGGGAATAGACAAGAAAAAAAACCACTGGATTTAAGTTTATGTTCCGCTGCTGTCCAGTGGTATTGACAAGTCTGTGCCAATTCAGCCCTTGTTCATTTTTATGAGTCAGCCGGTCAGCATTTTTAGTTGACAGGCGGATGCGCCTATCAGTTATAATACCCCTTGCACCACTAAGAACTTGCTCTGACAAAACGCTAGCGGCAGAGCAGAGCAGGACCTCCAAGGTGCAGAGAGACAGGTCATGCCACATGCCTAGCTTGGATACCCAATAGTTGTAAGGCACAGAGGAATCACGGAGGATGCTGGTACGATCTTCAAGGTACTCCTTCAGCATCTTTCAAAACTTTTCTGTCCTTGTCAGAGTGCCCCGCGCATCAGGGTCTGGGTGCTGGGAGGATTTGAGAAAAAATGTCACAGACCTTTGAGTGTTCTCTGCGGCATCTGGTGTGTGTCTCCTTTGTCTGTACTCCTTGGTTTTCCAAGGAACTGTGGCCTCTGCCGGCAGCGTTGACAGATGGTAATTTTTTTAAATAATTCTTCAACTATGGCCTTCTGGTACTGCCACATTTTATTAGACCTCTCCGCCATGAGAAGAGATGGAAAATTCTGCTTGCAGCATGGGTCTAGAAGGGTGACCAACCAGTAATCAGTGTTGGCCAAAATGCATACAATGCGAGGGTCACGAGAAAGGCAGCGGAACATAGACTGGATCATGTGTGCCAGACGGCCAGCAGCCAAGACTTCCCGTGTCCCCACCAAGAGGATGACTGTCCATCTTCTCTCCCTCCCTCTCATCTTTAGGCCATCCGCGCTGAACAGACAGGATAAAGATAGTGTGGGTAGTACCGTCTTTAGCGCAGGCAATCAGCTCCTGTTCCTCCTCCTCCTCATTATCACCTAATCTGAGGTGAGAAGATAAGAGGCAGGGCTGAGTAGCATCCCCTGTATAGTTTCTTGCTCCATCTCAACTTGCTCAGCCTGCAAAGTTTCCTCTTTAATTATGAGCAGAGAGCGTTCCAGCAGACAGAAAAGTGGTATGGTGATGCTGATTATGGCGTCATCGCCGCTCGCCATCTTGGTCAAGTCTTCAAAGTTTTGGAGAAAGAACAGATGTCAGACATCCATGCCCACTCATCAGCTCTTATGTGCTGAACAGAATACTGATGGGCATTTTGTATCTGGTATTCAACTACTGCCCTCTGCTGCTCAGAAAGCCTTGCCAACATATGTAACGTTGAGTTCCAACGCGTGGTGACATCACACACCGGTCAATGAGGTGTAAGTTACAAACACTGCTGCATGCTGCAGCACTGCCACGGCAGCTATAGCAGACTTGCGGAAATGGGCAAACATGCGGCTTACTTTCACAAGTAGCTCAGGCAGATCTCGGTAGGTTTTGAGAAACCGTTGAACTACTAAGTTGAGCATCTGGGCTATGTTTGGTATGTGTGAAGTTACCAAGCTTCAGAGCTGTCACCAGATTATGGCCATTGTCACACACGACCATGCCTGGTTGTAGGTTCAGGGGCAAGAGCCACAGATCAGTCTGGTCTGTTAGACCTTTCAACAATTCCGCGGCGGTGTGTGATTTGTCACCCAAGTAGATTAGCTTCAGCAGAGCCTGTTGCCACTTGGCCAAGGCAGTGTTTCTAGCTTGCTACTGATGTCGATGTTTCACAGATGGAGGGTGATGAAGAGGAGTAAAAGGTGCAAGAACTGCTGTAGAAGGTGGGGGAAATCCTGATTGAAGCAGGACACACAATCCTCGATGTCGGTAGCACATGTTCCGTCCCATGGTCCGATTGGGTCACGGCTTCCACAATGTTCACCCAGTGTGCTGTCAGAGAAATTTAGCATCACTAGTTACAAGCATTGGTCCATATGTCTGTGGTTAAGTGGACCTTTCCAGTAACAGCGTTGGTCAGGGCACGGCTGATGTTATGGGACATGTGCTTGTGTAAGGCGGGGACGGCACACCAGGAGAAATAGTGGTGGCTGGAGGCCGAGTATCGACACAGCCATGAGGTTGCGGAAAGCTTCCGTCTCCATAAGCCTAAACGGCAACATTTCCATGGCAAGCAGTCTGGAAATGTGGCCGTTTAGTATTGGGGCCGGTGGGTAGGTGGGTGGGTGGCTGCGTATTTACGCTTGCGATTCAAGGACTGGGGTAAGGACAACTGAGCGCTGCGCTGAGAGAGTGATGTGGTTGGTGATGGTGGTTGCAAGTGTGCAGCAACAGGTGCAGAGTGGGAGGCATCTTCGCCTGTGCCATGGACAGTGGATTGGTGTGGATTAGAACAGAGGAAGAGGCAGTAGTGTCACATGCAGACACTGTTTCTCTACCCTGTCATTTGGTCCAACTAGTCAGGTGCTTTGTTGTCATGTGCCTGAGCCTGCTGGTGGTCGTCAGGCTGGTAATTGTGCTGCCCCTGCTGAAGCACTGGCAGCACGATGGCTCAGTGGTTAGTGCTGGAGTCCTGGGTTCAAATCCCACCAAGGACAACACCTGCAAGGAGTTTGTATGTTCTCCTCGTGTTTGCGTGGGTTTCCTCTCACATTCCAAAGACATACTGATAGGGAATGTAGATTATGAGCCCCATCGGGGACAGCGTCGGTAATGTGTGCAAACTGTCAAGCGCTGTTGACTATGGTAGTGCTATATAAATATTATTATGCTGGCATGGCAGTTTGTGCAAATGACTTTTTGGGAGTTAACTAGGCTGTCTTAAAAAAAAAAAAAGCGCCTGATTCGGGAACACCTAAACCTTGGCCTGACAACTTCACCTGCATTGGTGTTCTGGGGAAAACTTGCCCATCTCCCATCTTGTGTCTCTGGAAACCCTGCTGCCTCTTCCTGACTGTTGTGGTGCTGCAGATCCCTTCCTCTGTGCGCTGCTGTGCTCACTTTGCATGTCACCTTCCCAGGTTGGGTCAGTGACTTCATTGTCCACCACCTTTTCTTCCACTTCTGCATCCTGTTCCTTCTCCTGATTAGGTGACTTAACAACATCAGTAGTTGGCAATTGTGTCTCATCATCATCCACCTCCTGCGACAGTAATAGCATTTTCCCATTGTCGCCTTCTTGTGAGTGTGGCTGCTAAAAATATTTAGGCATTGCTACATGTGATCTCCTCATGTCCTGCTTGAAATGGGCAGGGCAAGAGGCCAGAATCTATACATGGAAACGTTAGCAGCTCTTTAGTTCAAGTGCAGGATCACTTGTCTCGAGGCACTTGCCATGGTGGGAGGAACAGGGTGGGGAAAATGTGGTTCAGAATCAGGGCTCCTGAGGCTGGACCGTGCAGTCGACAGGGTGGTACTGGCAAAGCGACTGGAAGCATTATCTGCTATTCATCCAATAACCTTTTCACACTGGTCTGGCTTCAAGAGTGGTGTTCCGCATCCCCCTGGAAAGTGGGACAGGCACAATTTCACCTTGCCCATGCCTCGGCCTCTGAGCTCACCATCACATCCACTTCCCTTACCACGCCCCTTGCCCATTTTATATTACGTAAGATATATCCCTGTTGAGAAAACTTTGCAGGATTGGTATGGCAGGACAATTTGCCCACCTCAGATGGACTTGTTACAGTACAGGAGCAATATAGCGATGCTATTGCTAACCAACCAAGTCAGGCTGTATGTTTTTGATGAAGTATAAATGCCATGGAGAGATCTTAAAATTCCTTTTGGGAGAAGGCGCCTTCACATGTGAGAAACCTAGAGCAGTTTGCAAAAGAAGAGTGGTCCAAAATTTTAGTGGAGAGGTGTAAGAAGATGGTTATAGGAAACAACTGATTGCACACACTTTGGAATAAATAACTGCAACCAAATATTAAGTTGAGAGTGCCAACAATTTTGGGGGTTTTGTGTGAAATAATGTCCAATTTGCCCTTTCTTTGTTGTTCCAATACACACAAAATGAAATAAACACGTGTATAACAAAACACGTGCAATTGCAATAATTTCCTAGGAGAAATACTCCATTTCCTTGAACAATTTCAAGGGTGCTAACACTCATCTATGGCTGTACATCTCTCTGCATCTATCCTAGGTACTAGGGCATTATTCCCCGATGTCTGATACAAATGCAGAGCAGTGTATGTAATAACACACAGCTCCACTCTCCTCCCCCTGTGCTGGTAATCACAGTAAATACCAGAATGGAGATCAGTTACATAAATCATTCTTATCAGATCAGACTGAAAATTCCAGTTATGAGCTTCTCTGTGGGCATTTCACCCACCCTCCACTGTATGTCACTGTCTGCTTATAATTTGTCATACATTTGAAAAAGTAAACACCCCCAGAAAACAATCTCCGCTAATGTCCCCTTGGTTGAAAGGGAAATGATCATATACATTTTCCAACTATTGTCTCTGCAATGGAGGTGAGAAATGAAATTACATTTTAATCAGATCTTCAGCCACTATCATGATGTGGCCAGTTTAACACATAACCATGATGAAAGGTCTTTATGAAAGTATTCCCAGTTTCAGGCAACTCTCCAGAATAAAGCGGTTTGTGTTTATGTGAATGAAGAATAACATTATTTCAGGTCAAGGCTTTATCTAGTCATTATAGGACTTATAAATTAAAATGACAGCTACTCTATTCCGTATCAGAGAAATCCGCTTCTTTCTCCTCCTGTGTGGATCTTTTATTTTCAGAATTCTCAATTCAAGGATAAAATCCGTATTCAGTGAAGACAGATTATTACATTACAGAGATAAGAGCCTATCAGTAGTAAGTGCTATGTAGACGGGATGAAGGAGGAACTCTGCCTCTAGGTCCTCCTCCAGTCCTCACCTCTACTTATAATCTCATCAGTACCTGTCATTTCCTACCTCAGTAATGCGATAACCTGTCTTCATTTTTTACTCGTGAATTCAAAATTTTGAGGATGAATTATCAGTTCTAGCAGAGAAAGAAGCAGATTTCTGATAAGATATATTAGTTTCTTATTTTCATGTGCAGTGTTGATTTAGGAAATAAAAATTAAAATGACGATTACACTTTAAAGGTAATCTATCAGAAGGTTATGGTAACGTAATCTGAGAGCAGCATAATGTATGGGTGGAAACCCTAGTTCCAGTGATATGTCGCTTATTAAGTTGTGGGCTGTAGTTTCAAAACAATCAGTGTTTTATCAGCAGATTATCACTGCAGGACTAAGTCTCATGTTTAAGCTAGTCAGGCTAATGTGTAACCCCGCCCCCACCACTGATTTGCGGCTTACTGGCAATGTACAGAATACACAGGGAGCTGCCAATCAGTGCTGTGGGCGGGGTTATACAGTGGCCTAAATTCTGAGCACTGCTACATCTACAGCTAAGAAAACAGGGAATTTATCAAAACTGCACCAAGCAGCCCAGTAAGGCTACTTTCACACTAGCGTCGGTACGGGGCCGTCGCGCTGCGTCGGCCCGACGTACCGACGCATACTGTGCAAGCACCGCACAACGGGGGCAGCGGATGCTGTTTTTCCACACATCCGCTGCCCCATTGTGAGGTGCGGGGAGGTGGGGGCGGAGTCAGATGGATTACTTCGTGGGACGAGACGGTTCACCAGAAGGTATGTATCTTGTGCGTTTATTATTTTTCCAAGCGAGGGTGTTCCTGATGGATTGAGAGAACAATAAATTATTACAACAACCGCTGTGTTTATTTCATTAAACTACTTTTAAATCATGTGTGTGTGTGTGTGTGTTTTAACCCTTTCCAACAATTGGATTAATAATGGATAGGTGTCATAATTGACGCCTCTCCATTATTAATCTGGCTTAATGTCACCTTCCAATAGCAAGGTGGCATTAACCCTTCATTACCCCATATCCCACCGCTACAGGGAGTGGGAAGAGAGTGGCCAAGTGCCAGAATAGGCGCATCTTCCAGCCCACGCCAATTTTTTTCCGCCATTTAACCCTTTATTTTAGCAGCTACAGCGCTGAAATTTTGCACATACACACTACTAACATTAGTAGTGTGGAATATGCAAAAAAAAAAAGGGGATATGAGATGGTTTACTGTATGTAAACCATGTCTCATATCCTGTCGGGTTTGTACAGGAGAAATGAAAAGCCGGCAATTGAATTACCGGCTGTTCACACATATCGCGCTGAATGAAATCTAAATACAGAAAATATATATATATATATATATATATATATATTGTATATATGTTTTCCCGAACATTTGAGCACATAAATCCATTAGATGTCGGTTTTGCAAGCCTGCGCGAAAATCTCGCAGTACGGATGCCATACGGATTACATACGGAGGATGCCATGCGCAAAATACGCTGACACACCCTGACTACGGATCAATATTTTGGGAACATTTCTCCGTATTACGGCCGTAGTACAGATGTATAATACGTGGCGTATTGTCTTACGCCAAGTGTGACTCTAGCCTTAGAGTTGCAATTCGGATAAGGGTTAGAAGTAGGCTATGTGCACACGGTGCGGATTTGGCTGCGGATCCACAGCAGATTGGCTGCTGCGGATTCGTAGCAGTTTTCCATCACGTTTAGGCTACTTTCACACACAGCATATTTGCTGCGTATTTTTACGCGCACGTATTTTGCTGCTGCTTTACCTGCGTTTTTTTACGCAGGCAAAAAAACGCAGCTGCTTTCACACACTGCATTTTTTGCTGCGTTTTTGGCTGCGTTTTTTTCAGCATTGTGTACTGAAAATAAAGTTTGTTTGAAAAAAAAAAAAAGGGGAAAAAAAAAAGAGTCATTGAGGTCATTTCCTGTCTTTATGACTCGGAATACAATACACACTGGAGTTAACATCATGTCGATTCTGCCAGCTGCAATGGCCTTGAGCCAAAGATGCCTCAGCAAGCGGAACAGACATCAGCTGGGGTTTACTAACCCCACTGTCACTAACCCCAGGTTACTAGGGCAGGCGTCAGTCAGACGCCCCCCCTCGTAACCCTGTACGGTAAGGGTATGTTCACACGATCCTGATTTCAATCCTTTTTTTTCAGGACAAAAACCGCAGCTCTTGGCAGAAAACGCAGGTGCGTTTTTGGTGCGTTTTTGATGCGGTTTTTAGTGCGTTTTTTTATGCAGTTTTCTCTGCAGATTGTCTGTGTTTGACACAAATAAAGCTTTAACTGCAGTGGGGGAAAAAAAAAAAGAAATTATGTCATTTCCTTGTCCAACCCTTTTCTTCTTCCATCCTCCATTTTGGGACTAAACACCAAAATGAGTGGACGTGTTTTGAATGACAGCGCTCCGCAGAGTGCTGAGCGTAGGCCAGATCACAGCCCGCGGATCCAGCTCTATCCAGCTATTTAAGTCTACGTTCACATTTGCGGTCTGCGCCACAGCGTCGGGCGCCGCATGCGTCATGCGCCCCTATATTTAACATGGGGGCGCATGGACATGCGTCGCACTTGCGTTTTGCGCCGCATGCGTCACTGCAGCGCACGCATCCGGCCGCAGAGGACGCAGCAAGTTGCATTTTTGCTGCGTCCAAAATCAATCAAAAAAAGGACGCATGCGGCACACAACGCAAATGTGAACATAGCCTAAGTGCCACGTATTTAAGTGCCACGTATCACGTATTTCAGTGCCACGTATCACGTATTTCAGTGCCACGTATTTCAGTGCCACGTATCACGTATTTCAGTGCCACGTATTTCAGTGCCACGTATTTCAGTGCCACGTATTTCAGTGCCACGTATTTCAGTGCCACGTATTTCAGTGCCACGTATTTCAGTGCCACGTATTTCAGTGCCACGTATTTCAGTGCCACGTATTTCAGTGCCACGTATTTCAGTGCCACGTATTTCAGTGCCACGTATTTCAGTGCCACGTATTTCAGTGCCACGTATTTCAGTGCCACGTATTTCAGTGCCACGTGCCACGTATTTAAGTGCCACGTATCACGTATTTAAGTGCCACGTATTTCAGTGCCACGTATCACGTATTTCAGTGCCACGTGCCACGTATCAAAGTGCCACGTATCAAAGTGCCACGTGCCACATTTCAGTGCCACGTATCACGTATTTCAGTGCCACGTGCCACGTATCAAAGTGCCACGTATCAAAGTGCCACGTGCCACATATTTCAGTGCCACGTATCAAAGTGCCACGTGCCACATATTTCAGTGCCACGTGCCACATATTTCAGTGCCACGTATCAAAGTGCCACGTGCCACATATTTCAGTGCCACGTGCCACATATTTAAGTGACACGTGCCACGTATTTCAGTGCCACGTATCACGTATTTCAGTGCCACGTATCACGTATAAGTGCCACGTGTCAGGTATTTAATTGCCACATATTTAAGTGCCACGTATCAAGATTTTCCATGGAGAACAGACACATCCAGAGATATGTCTGCTCTCCACGGCTGCAGCAACACACTGACAGGAGCCATAGTTCCTGTCGGTGTGTCACTGCGCATGCGCGAGCGAGTTTACCGGCGGTCATTGACCCCGGCACTCTCGCTTAACGGCAGTGCTGCGTGGGAAAGTTCAACGCAGCTGTACTGCTGTTAACCGAGACGCCGGAGTCATTGAACTCCGGAACAGTACGCGATACACTGCTAGGAGCTTCGCTCCTGGCAGTGTATCGCCGGAGAGCAGGGGATCGGCTTGGGACACTCGTTTTATGGATTCTGCGGACAGGGAGTATGAATTTGGTTTATTATTTTTGGATTTTTTCCTGGAGGATCGAGGGCTTTCGCCTACAAGTGTGCTGTTGGTGAGTATATACTCTGTGTTATGTGTTGTATGTACTGTACTGTGTGTCATGTATGTGTATTGTGTGTAGGTGTTTTGTGTAACTTTACAATTGTGCTAAGTCGCTGGACACAGGGACAACTCTCCCATCCTAATACCGGATGGGAGTAGTAGTCCCATACGGCGACTTAGCATAATGGTGGCACTAGCGTCGCATGGGGACACACATGCGCGCGCGCGCGCACACACACACACACACACACACACACACACACCAAATCGATCAGCAGCCCCACGTTTAAGGACTCCATGCTGCTTCACTGGGGGGGCGGGGGCTTCCCTCTTCCTGTCCGACGTCACGTCCGGTCCTGGGTGTCAACCCCTCCGTACAAAGACGCCGACACCCAGGACAAAGGCGCTGTGTGTGGAAGGTAATATGGGGCCCTAGGGGGATACGCAGACACGCCGCTGCGTAAAGAATTGACATGTCAATTCTTTTTACGCCGGCGTGTTTGCAGACAAAAGCGCCGCGTTTTTTTGCGGTGTGTCTGAACGGCAAAGTGAATTTCTCATTCACTTTGCCGGCAGACGAAAATGACATTGCGCATTTTTGAAAAGCGCCCGCAAAATAGCGCTCAAAAATGCGCTATGTCTGAAAGTAGCCTTACAGTACCATCTAAACCTATGGAAAACCAAATCCACTGTGCCCATGGTGCGGAAAATACCACGCGGAAATGCTGCGGTGCATTTTCCGCAGCATCTCAATTCTTTGTGCGGATTCCACAGCGTTTTACATCTGTTCCTCAATAGGAATCCGCAGGTGAAATCCGTACAAAAAACACTGGAAATCTGTGGTAAATTCGCCGGTAAAACGCAGTGCGTTTTACCTGTGGATTGTTCAAAAACTGTGCAGAAAAATCCTCACACGAATCCGCAACGTAGGCACATAGACTTAGGGTTGGAATTAGAGTTAGGGTTGGAATTCGGGTTAAGAGTGTGTTGGGATTAGGGTTAGGCTTGTGGTTAGGGTTGGGATTAGGGGGGTATTGAGGTTAGGGTTGTGATTAGGGTTATGGCTAGAGTTGGGATTAGGTTAGGGGTGTGTTGGGGTTAGTGTTGGAGTTAGAATTGAGGGGTTTCCACTGTTTAGGCACATCAGGGGTCTCCAAACGCGACATGGCGCCACCATTGATTCCAGCCAATCTTGCGTTCAAAAAGTCAAATGGTGCTCCCTCCCTTCTGAGCCCCAACATGCGCCCAAACAGTGGTTTACCCAAACATAAGGGTTATCAGCGTACTCAAGAAAAATTGCACAACAACTTTGGGAGTCTAATTTCTCCTTTTACCCTTGGGAAAAAAAAAAAAAAATGGGGGCTAAAAACTTATTTTTGTGGAAAAAAAAATATTTTTTATTTTCACGGCTCAGCGTTATAAACTTCTGTGAAGCACTTGGGGTGCACATCTGTGTACTCAGGAGAAATTGCCCAACAAATTTTAGGATCCATTTTATCCTATTGCCCATGTAAAAATGAAAAAAACTGAGGCTAAAAGAATTTTTTTGTGAAAAAAAAAGTACTTTTTCATTTTTTATGGATCAATTTGTGAAGCACCTAGGGGTTCAAAGTTCTCACTATGCATCTAGATAAGTTCCTTCGGGGGTCTAGTTTCCAAAATGGGGTCACTTGTGGGGGAGCTCTAATGTTTAGGCATACAGGGACTCTCCAAACGCGACATGGTGTCTGCTAAAGATTGGAGTCAATTTTTCAAAAAGTCAAATGGCGCTCCTTCCCTTCCGAGCCCTGTCGTGCGCCCAAACAGTGGTTCCCCCCCACATATGGGGTAAAGACAAATTGTACAATAACTTTTGGGGTCCAGTTTCTCCTTTTACCCTTGGGAAAATAAAAAAATTGTTGCTAAAATATCATTTTTGTGACTAAAAAGTTAAATGTTAATTTTTTCCTTCCATGTTACTTCTGCTGCTGTGAAGCAGCTGAAGGGTTAATAAACTTCTTGAATGTGGTTTTGAGCACCTTGAGGGGTGCAGTTTTTAGAATGGTGTCACTTTTGGGTATTTTCAGCCATATAGACCCCCTCAAACTAACTTCAAATGTGAAGTGGTCCCTAAAAAAAAATGGTTATGTAAATTTTGCTGTAAAAATGAGAAATCGCTGGTCATTTTAACCCTTATAACTTCCTAGCAAAAAAAAAAAAATTGTTTCCAAAATTGTGCTGATGTAAAGTAGACATGTGGGTAATGTTATTTATTAACTATTTTGTGTCACATAACTCTCTGGTTTAACTAAATAAAAATTCAAAATTTGAAAAATGCAAAATTTTCACAATTTTCGCCAAATTTCCGCTTTATTTTTCACAAAAACGCAAAAATTATGGACCTCAATTTACCACTAACATGAAGCCCAATATGTCACGAAAAAACAATCTCAGAATTGCTAGGATCTGTTGAAACGTTATAGAGTTATTACCTCATAAAGGGACCCTGGTCAGAATTGCAAAAAATGGCCAGGTCATTAAGGTCAAAATAGGCTGGGTCATGAAGGGGTTAACCAATCAGAGCGCAGATTATTTAACTGCAGCAAAATAGAAGCTGAGCTGTGATTGGTTGCTATTGGCAGCCTGATAAATCCCCAGCAAACAGGAAGCCCTCCCCCCCGGCAGTATACATTAGCTCACACATACACATAATAGACAGGTCATGTGACTGACAGCTGCCGTATTTCCAATATGGTACATTTGTTGCTCTTGTAGTTTGTCTGCTTATTAATCAGATTTTTATTTTTGAAGGATAATACCAGACTTGTGTGTGTTTTAGGGCGAGTTTCATGTGTCAAGTTGTGCGTGTTGAGTTGCGTGTGGCGACATGCATGTAGCGAGTTTTTGTGTCGAGTTGCATGTGACAGGTTAGTGTAGCAAGCTGTGTGCAGCAAGTTTTGCACATGGCGAGTTTCGCGTGTGGCGAGTTTTATGTGTGGTGCGTTTTGAGTATGTGCAAGTTTTGTGTGAGGCAACTTTTGCATGTGTTGCAACTTTTGTGCATGTGGCAATTTTTCCGCGTGTGCAAGTTTTGCGTGTGGCGAGTTTTCCATGAGGTGAGTTTTGCACGTGTGGCGAGTTTTGCGTGACAAAAAAGAAGAGAATGTCCAGCTTCACCGAATCCGTAAAAAAGAGTATTCTTTATTCACAAACTTTAAACAGAGTATACAGACTTCAGCACAAACCATATGGGTAAGAATCTCAACGCGTTTCTGGAGACTAAGCTCCCTTAATCATGACATCATGAATTTTGCTTGAGCCTAGTTTTGCGTGTGGCGAGTTTTCCATGAGGTGAGATTTGCACGTGAGCCTAGTTTTGCATGTGGTGAGTTGTGCATGTGGTGAGTTGTGCATGTGGTGAATTTTGCGCGTGGCGAGTTTTGAGCGGTGACTTTTGTGTTTCGACTTTTATGTGGCGAGGTTGGTGTATGTGTGGTGAAATGTGTGCTGAGGGTGATATATGTGTTCAAGCACGTGGTAGTGTGTGGCGCATTTTGTGTGTGTGTTCATATCCCCGTGTGTGGTTATTATCCCATGTCGGGGCCCCACCTTAGCAACTGTACAGTATAAACTCTTTGGCGCCATCGCTCTCACTCTTTAAGTCCCCCTTGTTCACATCTGGCAGCTGTCAATTTGCCTCCAACACTTTTCCTTTCACTTTTTCCCCATTATGTAGATAGGGGCAAAATTGTTTGGTGAATTGGAAAGCGCGGGGTTAAAATTTCACCTCACAACATAGCCTATGACGCTCTGGGGTCCAGATGTGTGACTGAAAAATGTTGTGGCTGTAGCTGCGACGGTGCAGATGCCAATCCCACACACACACATACATACACACACACATTCAGCTTTATATATTAGATAAATAAAATAACCAACCCGACACATTAATATAATGCAAAAAAAATGCTACATTCACTAAATTCAGAGTGAAAACACTTTATTAAGTAAAAAGTAAACACTTATAATGACAAACCCCACAAAAGACAGAAAACCAGCAGACATTAGAGGTGCTGTAATAAATAAGATGTGGCATATCCCCAACATTACCGTATCAGGAGGTGCAGTGAGCTCCTGACTGGGTGGTCACAATCACATCGCTCCTGAATAACTGACCAACTGGTTGTGCTGGCATGCGGGTGCACATGGATTTCATTGGTCAGGTGAGCAAGTTTACACGTATGGAGGCTTTGTTATTTCGGAGGTACCCAAACCCAGGTTTACCACCCAACGAAGGTGCTCATCACCCACTCGGAGATGGCTGCGACTCCCCCCATTGGTGAAGTTTTATACTGCAAAGAATGCACACAACTCTAAGACTCCTCTGTAAGCACAAGAAAGGATTTCAGAGCAGCGAATACATTTTAGTGTCATTGCCTGTACGCTGCCTGCAGTATGGAAATGGCACCACTGTCCAATTAATAGATTTTCCCATTGCTATTGGCACTTTGTCTTGGCAATTGAAAAAAAAATAAAAATAAATAAAATAAAGAGTCTCTGGTTCATCACGAAGATCAAGCAAAGGCATTACCTAAGGTTTTACTTGCACGTGGCAGAAAAATAACCTTGTAGATTCTTTTGTTGATCCATAAAATCTTCCTGAAATATTTGCATATTTTGTTACTGATTTGCTGTAAGTTTCACCATTTGCTTCACAAAGTGAAAACTCCACACAAAATGAACATATTGTGGATTTACAAATACACAGCACAAGTCACTTTCCACATGGAAACTATCCCCAGCCTGGGGATGGGATTTCTAAGTTCTCCATTACTTTGCTACTACTGGAAGCTGCTGCGTATTTTTCGTCAAAAAAGTCTGGATGAAAAATCTACAGCAAATCTGCAACATGTCAAAAACGCCTAAATGTTACATTTACAGGGGCTAGAAGCAGGAGAGGTATGGCTTCAGTCATTACAGGAACCACGACTAATAGATCCATTGTGAACAGATCTCACAGACTTTCACTGATCAACAGTAAGGACCCCCACTGATACATTAGTACATTTTAGGCTTCAGACCCATCAGGGAGCTGCCATTCTATTCAGAGCTTATACAAGGCGGAGGGTATTTGGTGGAAGTATAGTCCTTTTATGCACAATGATGAGATTTTTTTAAATGTAGTTTAGAGTGTTTATATAATCACCTACCACGGCCTTCCCCAGGATCCAGAGCTGCTCTACTCTTCTCAGTGACCTCACGGCTGTCCAGGCTAGCTAGCTCCTCTTCTGGCTCACGCATAGTCTTCTAGGGCTCCACAGAAGTCTGTAGCTCTTGGCCTAATCACGGACCACAATGTGTGGACTGGCCGCAGTTCTCCAAACAAGAATGTTACAGCCTCACAGAAATACATGAAGTAGTCACTCTCCGGTTGGGAGACGCACGGCCAATCCATGCATTGTGGTCCGTGATCGAACAGAGATCCACAGACGTCTACTTGAGCCCTCATAATATAAGTCTAGGGTACCCCTTTCTCATGATCCATAGACTTACATTGTAAAAGTCACTTCTGGGTCAGGCAGAGCGCAGTGTAGCCTGGAGAGTGTGAAGAGCGGACATAGAAGAGGACCCAAATGGGGCTGGATCCTGGGGAAGGCTGGCACTACATACACAAATATAGGTTTAGTTAAAGAAAAAATGCTTCCTTACATTGACCCAGACATCAGTGTAGACATTGTATGGTGTAAACATGGAGCCTGCCATCAGTAGCAGAAACAGTCCGTATACTGACTATGGTGGTGAAGCAAAGTTCATGACAAGAGCCAGGTATAAAGTGTAGATGTTTCTTGTAGGCACGCCATAACTTACATCACTACGAAGAAACAAATCTGCTGACCCCATTTTATGGGCAGAACATGTGGTGACAAATGGTACAAGACACCTAAAATGTAGGCAGGTGTACGGCTAAGATGTGAATACACAGATATTAAGGGGCTTGTGCGGAAGACAAAGCTACATTCAATAGGTGGTGCGGATGTACAATATTATCTGCAGTGGGTGCAGGAGCCTGTCATGGTGGACAGGTTTTGCGCTCGAAGGCTGGATTTACAGGACAAGTAATGTGATCATTTCTTATGTATACAATCCGCTAACTGTACACACTTGCGCTTGTAAAAGTGTTTCGGCCCCATGTTTCACCTTTGTGGCTGCAGTAAAAATCAGCAGGAAGAACAAGCACTTACTAAATATATTAGTATCTATGTTCCCCTCCCCCTACAGATATATTAGAAGTATACTATATTAATATACATGCTGCACATAACTATCTGCTATGACTATATACAGAGGCCTCCGAGCAGTAAGTGCACCGCCTGAAAGCACTAGACCCCTTATGCCCGAACCTACGGCACTAAGCTCATCTGTCCGAGCAGAAGACAAGCAGGCACACACTACAAAAGAGAAATATATAGTACCAGGATACAATATAATAAGCCTGGTGACCATGACACCATATCCCTGTAATTTAATGAAAAAAAAAAAAATCATAATGCAATGACACATTTACATTGTACCACTGCATTTAGCCGTGCAAAAGTCTGCAACTGAGGTAATCCATCAATGGCCAGAAGTCATTATGAATACAGTACAGGGATTAATGTGCACGCTGTGAGGATAATGAATATTGCACTTGGAGGAAGAATGCAAAGCCTTCTCTGCTGAGGTACTATGGTTACATGTAGTAATAATGCCATGCTGGGGGGCTGCAGGAAACCTCATGACCGGCTCACTGCTTGCGCGGATGAAGAGCCCTGCATCAGATTCATATATGGGAAAGACAACTAGATGTGGCCAAAAGAACAGAAGTGATAAGCTGAGATAACAAACGAGAGGGACTCAAGGTGTGTAACGGGACAACGAAAAGGCTTCACTATTGCTTTGCTAGAACGAGGATGATGCAGCCCTGAGATGCCAGTGAAAGAGTGCGACAACTAGACCGGCAGGTGGTTGGCGACGCCATTGGTTTCGGCGTGGACGCTGCTGTTTGTACAGTTCGTGGCATCACACACAAAGTGATTAACCACTGGGCAGAGGCAGCTCCGGAGCATTTCTGCAGGCAGCTCCTTCTTTAGACGCTCCATTTGTTCAACCTTGAATATGTTTGGTTGTTCTGGGTTCCAGTCATAAATCCTGAAAGAAGAAATACACAGAGAATAATTGACGGCACGTATCATGGCCTACCATTAATTGTAAAGTGCTGCGGAATATGGTGGCGCTATATAAATAATAATTATTATTATTATTACCATGCAGGAAGCCATGTAATTATTATATAGAGGTTCACACTCAGACGTTCTCCGTGGGACAATAGCAGGGAATAAGGCATGTTCCCAGTCCATGCAGCAGATTTATCCATGGCTCTACCACTTTCCAACAGGGCGGTCCCTTTTAACCCTGGAGCTAACTGTATCATACATCTGGAAATACTGTTGATGTCATTGTCTGATGGAAGGCACAAACATATCCAAGCCGTATACATCAGGCTAGATCTAGTAATCATTTCATCAAGACAGTGTACAGCAGCACTGGGAAAACTGCAGTCCACAGGCCACATATGGCCCTCTGGCTGCTCCAGTCTGGCCCATGGACTGACACAGGCCAAAGGCTGAAAACCATGGCCCACAGATCACACACTGCCCTCACCCACCGGGGCTCTCACTGTATACAGGGAGCTATGTAGGAGCTCATACTTTATATAGAGGCTATGTGGGAGCTCATACTTTATATAGAGGCTATGTAGGAGCTCATACTTTATATAGAGGCTATGTGGGAGCTCATACTTTATATAGAGGCTATGTTGGGGCTCATACTTTATATAGAGGCTATGTTGGGGCTCATACTTTATATAGAGGCTATGTTGGGACTCATACTTTATATAGAAGCCATGTTGGGGCTCACAGTATACAGGGGGCTCATATGGCAAAAAAGGAATGTCAGCATACTTAATTCTGCTCAACATTAAATGATACAATTTATATATATATATATATATATATATATATATATATATATATATATATATATATATATATATATATATATATATATATATATATATATATATATATATAATATGCTACTATTAATATTGAGCATAATTAATTTCAGCCTATTGATTCGGTCCTCTACAACAGTCATGGTCTTTCATGCTGCCCCTGGAGAAAATGAATTGCCCACCCCTGATTTCCAGCAATGTAGACCATATCGTGAGTCTTATATATCACATTCATGAGCGGATTTAGTGGCCCGTAAACCGTGCACATAACGCTATTGTTATTACAGGCAACACAATCACACAAGCCAGAGCTGGGCAAAGCCGAGCAGGAGAAAACCAATAGCAAAATAAAGAGGAATGACATTAAATGTTTTTTTTTACATATTTTTCTACATCTATTGTTTTACATACGATTGTAGTTCACCTGTCTATTATTAATACATGTAAAGCGCATGGAGGGTAGACCTGTCTGCTGTGTATGAAGGGCTTCAGACTTCTATGAGTTAACAAAAGTAATAAATGTTGAAGTCCTGATTCTCATTACATTTTTAATCTACTTAGTATCTTATAATTCCCAATTAATTGCATGGAGTGAGGCCACGCCTACTGGTCGGTCACGCGTGCATGCGTGCAACTCGTACATATCCTCCGTAGGGTTGAGCGAAACGGATCGTTCATTTTCATAAGTCGCCGACTTTTGGCAAAGTCGGCGTCTCATGAAACCCGACCCGATCCCTGTGTGGGGAGAGAGAAAAAAAACCCCAAAAAACTCCATTGACGTGCATAGGGTTTCGTGTTCCGGCCGATCCTCGACTTTTCGCAGTAATCGGCCGATTTCGCCCGACTCGACTTTTCAAAAAGTCGGGTTTTGCAAAACATGACTCGACCCTAAAAAGGTCAAGGTCGCTCAACCCTAATCCTCCGTCCTGGGTCTGCACTTCCCCGCAGTGCACAGTACGTGCGTTGGGGGAATTCATTAGTCTGCAGTTACACAGAGGGACTGCAGACTTATCGGCTTGGACCGGACAACCCCTTTAGAGTGTCTGTAAAACTGGAACTTGAATGTAAAGCAAGTGGCACCTAATCGTCCTTGGAATTTGTCTAAGTACAGAATGCCTGTACTATGTACCATTAGGGAAACAAAATGGTTTCATTTGCCTGTGACCCGCCGGGTCAGACTATTATTTATTTTTTTAACTGGTGCAAAGAAGAGTTAAAGACATAGAGTGACTGCAAACTTATAACCCAAGTTCAGCCAGCCTCTTTATGTGACTGCAACCTTCCGAATCCTCACATTGCATGCACTGTATGGATTCTCCGGTGTCGGGAGCTTTATCACAAGTTTGTGATTTGCATACATGCGGTCACGTGATGATTAGAAGGGTGCAGACTCACTCAATGCAAGTGAATTGAGCAAGGACAGACACGTCTAGTTGGAATGTGGCAGGGTCGCTCACTATAGAAGCAACACAGCAAAGCAACATCCTTAGCAGAACAAGTTACACGATAACTGCACGTTGTCACCACTTTCATGAGTCAGCACAGTAGTTTTCCCGCTAGTCGTTTCTAGTACGACAGTGCTCCCTTGTACAGGAGATTCTGATAATCCTTGCCTGTGTTTCCAAGTTTCTTCTACAAATTACTATCTACAAACATGGGCAATTTAAAGTCAGTCATTAATCGATTACCATAATTATGTTTTACAGCAAACTGCGATTTGTAGATAGAAAAAGTTGCATTCACTCCAGATGGAGTTTTCTATTCTATTATTGGCTGAACATACCAATTTTGGCAGGACCAGCTAACCATCTAATAAGTATGGTGGGGCCGCTGATTCGTTGTCCTTTAGAGAGATAAGGAGCCATCAGAGGCGTTTTCCCGCAGGGCAGGCCTGGAATCCTGGCGGACACTATTTCAGATAGTCTTACAGGAAGCGAGTACAGGCATGTGATTTAGGTTTCACCAATCTGTTCATGGTTAATAAACCATTATAGGTCCTACATGTGAAATCCGTCGGCTAGTTAAGTACTGATACATTACCCCATTATCACAAATTAGCCCAGCAAATGCAGATCAAAATACGCAAACGTAAGCTGCGCCCTCTTAGAAACTAATGTAATCAGAAAGTCAGAAATGGCTGGATGACTGTTCATATCTTGTGCAGTTTTACCATACATTACTGTGATCAGATCAGACTGATATACTATCGATGTCCACAGACTATTTATTCAGGTCACTTATACAATGGGACAATATTCTGCAGATAAGGCTCATGAGATCTTGGGCTTTAAAAGGTATTTGCATTATCAAGATACAGTTATCGATAAAACTTGTTCGGCAAAAAAAAAAATGCATTCATGCGTCTAATACCAGAATACAGTGCAAGACCTGAGAACGTCTACAACGTCACAGACCCTTTAAATGCAAGACGATCAAATCAAGGAAATTCTGTAAGAAGATAAAAAAACAGAAAAAAAAAAAACAACAGAGAAAAAAAAAAAATACTCAAACGACGCTATGAAAAAGCCAGTGTAGCCACTGCTTATGATTGGACTTTGGGGAGAATCGATTCACACGATGAACCAGTCTTCTGGCCATAACAGGTAACAGCAGCCGTATAAAGGGAGCTGTGAGAACTCGTACCTGATGGCATCTGCAGCCCTTCTTTTGAATGTTGGGCCAGGCCGGCCTATCGAAAGAAGAGCCACGGATGTCGTAAAAAAAAGGGGCAGTTCTCACGTCATCAGTCCAGTGGCCACAAATGGACAGGGTCCTGCAAACTGACTCTCACCAACTCCAACTACGGTAAATACCCGACTAATGGAAAGCAAAAACAATACAGTGTTATGAGGTTATTAAATAAACCTTAAAGGGGTATACCAGCCTAATGCATTTATCATCCATGCTCTGGATAGGTGACAAATGCTAGATCAGTAAGGGTCTAATGGCTCAGACCCCCAGCGATTGCTACGGTGCGGCCCCGTTCACCTTAGCTGGAAGAGTTCTAATAGAGCAGTGGTGGAGCGAGGTGCACAGCCGTCTCCATCAGTGAAATCGACCATTAATCGAGAGGTAGGAGCATACTCGACTGACACTACATTCAAGACTCTTAGCAGTTATGGACCCCCAAAATCTTTCATTTCTCACCCATCTATGCACATACCTCTGGCTATCCTCAGAGTTGTACAGACAGCGCCGATAAATCCGATAGGGCTCTACAATACCTCAATCTTGCATAGGAATAGATTTATTCTTTCTATTGGATGTCAGATGATGCCAAAACAAATTTTGTGGCATTGCTCACATTACTAATTGCAGTTCTATTCTCCCCCCTAAAAAAAAAAAAAAAAAAAGTATTAAAGGGAACCGGTCAGCAGATTTTGCCGCTATAAGATGCGACCACTGCCTTTCAGGGCTTATCTATAGCATTCTATAATGCGGTATATAAGCCCCCGGTCCGACCTGCAAGTGAAGAAAAATAAGTTATATTATACTCACTCGGGGGGCGGTCCGGTCCAATGGGTGTCGCAGGTCTGGGTCTGGCACCTCCCATCTTCTTGCGACAACGCCCTCCTGCTTCTTCATAGCTCCCCAGCATCGGCGCGCAGGCGCACTTATTTGCCCTGTTGAGGGCAGAGCAAAGTACTGCAGTGCGCAGGCAGCGGGAAAGGTCAGAGAGGCCCGGCGCCTGCGCACTGCAGTACTTTACTCTGCCCTCAACAGGACAAATAAGTGCGCCTGCGCGCCGATGCTGGGGAGCAACAAAGAAGCAGGAGGGTGGCATCGCAAGAAGATGGGAGGCGCCGGACCCAGACATGCGACACCCATCGGACCGGACCGCCCCCCGGGTGAGTATAACAACTTATTTTTCTTCACTTGCAAGTTGGAGCGGGGGCTTATCTACAGCATTATAGAAAAGCTCTGAAAGGCAGTGGCTGCATCTTATAGCAGCCAAAACAGGTGACAGGTTCCCTTTAATACCCCATTACGTTTGAAATCAAGGGGCTTGTGCAGGTTTAGAGAAACAAAGCTGCTCACTTCTGGAAAGAACACCATATCTGCTCACAGGGAGTGTGTGGTATTGCAGTTTAGCTCCATTCACTTCAATGGAGAAGAGATGCCATATCACACACAACCCATGAACAAGTGTGGCTATTTGTACAAGAAAGTAGCCATGTGTTTCCTAAGTTTCTGCAAACCATTTAAATGGATAATTTGAGATGAGCAAAACGATTTGTACTACCCTGTTATGGCATACAATTCTATAATCTGTGGCAGCCAAACCAGGGCCACACGAACTTCCTCAGCCAACACTTGTAAGTCGGTACCTGCACCTTTTACTAAGGACTAGGCTCATCATGACATTGCAGGGGCCCAGTAATTGCAAAGATGCCTGCATCCCAGCGCCAGCAGAGGGCGTTGTACTGCCCTGGTCCGGCTGCCATAGAATGCCAAAGTGGATGCCAGACCGGGTATTGTGAATCATTCGCTGGTTGTGTGCATTTGTTTAATGAAACAATCCCAGAAAATCAACGACCGTGCTCTGTCTAGTGTGAGACGGGAAGGTGTGGAGCACAACATGGGGATTCTCTGCTGCCATGTGTACCACGGCCCGCAGGCCTTTAGTGAGGAAGTAGAAGGTATCCGTTGTGGCCCGGAGTACACCTTTTGTCACTAGAATTGTGTCTATGTGAAGGGTTGCACAAGTTTTACATTTTAAGAAGATTTCCATTTTTTTATGTCGGAGTTCAAAATGACAATTTCCATATGCAGGAATGATTTCCATCAGAAAATCCACCTTTTACCAGGTTTTTGTTATATTTTTATAAATTTATCAAGACCAAATCTAACATTAGCCTCAAGATATACGAAAACTTGGCACTCGAGTGCGATAAATAATAGCAAAATGCTATTTGTAGTATTATACAGACGTAAAGAAGAGACGTTGCAGTCTACAACTTGACCTTCATCAGTCCCTGGCTAAGGGAACACTGAGTGCTCTCCTTCCACAGCAGTGGATACTGCTTATCTCTTTATTGCGCCACTCAAGCCGTGTTTCCTTATCCAGGGAACTGAGGAAGGTCAAGTTGTAGACTGCAACATCTCTTCTTTAGGTATGGATTCTACTACAAATAAAACTACACTATTATTTATCACACTCGAATGCCAAGTTTTCGTATATATCTTGGAGGAATTGGATCCTACTTGTACACCTGAAGTGCCGCATTGGTATTTTCTCAACATTAGACTCAGACTTCCTGTTGTGTACTGAAGACTTTTCAGTAGTCTCATTATCATGGCAGACAGGATTACAAGGAAAGGCAGCAGGAGCTACCATTCACACTAGGTTATGTCACAGCTCATCCCATCCACTCACTTTTAGAAGAAGTTAAAGTCAGCACCAGTTTATAGCATTATGTCCATGTGGCTACGATACAGAAAAGGGGCATGAGTCGAGTATTCTGCTTAGTGGCTAGTGTGAAAGTTGCACGTTTTCGGACACTTTTTTCAATATAGATAAGAGATTTGAAAAAAATATATATATATTTTAGATAAAACTGTGACTTAAATAAAAGGTCATTTTTTGATGACAATTTTAATAAATCATTCTAACAGATATGTGATAGTTTGGGGAATATTTTAGTTGAATATTTTCTCATCCTAACCGGGGAAACAAAACAAAGTGCAAAAATCTGCATGTCAAGCAAAAACAGTACCTGTCATAGATGAGTCCATCAATGCCATATTCTCTCATAAGCCTCCGATTCTCAGGGTCATTGGTATCATCGCCCCAGCAAAATATTACTAAGCCTTTTGACTTTGCTTCTGGAATATAATGTGGATTTTTCAGTAGATCCTCAGTATGGACATTTATTCCCTAGTTAAATATAATAAAGAAAAAGAAAAAAACAAAGTTAAAATAAATAATAATTAAAAAATAGAATACAACAGTGCCTAATAACACTATGCATACAGCAATATTGACTTTGGCCTTTACATAGCAGCAGGAGCTTCACTGAAAATCATTTACCCAATGACGCCTCTAGATTTTTTTTATATTTTACTCGCATAGCGCCAATAATTACCTAGCACTTTACAGAAATCATTAGGTTTAGCTCTATGATAATATTTTTTGGGAAGGGCAGCCATCTCCCAACCATTCCAAAATTACACAACTTTGAAACATAATTTAATTCATTATTTCAGCATTTTATATTTTTAATATCAATTTTTTACCGTACATACAAAAGACATAATAAAGCTCTTACCAAGATGTTTTCAAATTGAGCAAAACTCATGGCAAAAGGAGTTGATCTAGACCGGAGATCCATGAGTTCTGGGTAGATTTCTGAATGGCCTTGTGTCAGGAAGAGGATGGGATATTTGTTTTGTTTCATTCGAACCCTTGAGATGAAAAACAAAACCCACACAAATATATTGAGAAATTAATAAATGTATTGCTAGAACTCATTAGTGCAATAATGGTATATTTAAGAGATCATTGTGGAATCTTCAAGGCAAAAACAGATGCCGGATTACTTAACATGTCGTCTGGCCTGTTGGGTTCGCTTTTTGATTGCTAGATCAGAATATATAATACAGATGTTTGATTTTTTGGATGCACTTCCACAAAGAAAAAGCAAATCCACTGAAATTACATAACGGACACTGACGAAAATCGTACAATCTCAAATTGTTTTGTGCTAAATGTATTTTCCCTAATAAATTGTAAAGTGAATGTTTATGCCCCAACAGCGCCCTAAATCCCTACATGTACAGCAGACTATTAGTCAGCAGCGGTAATTACGGAGAACAGGAACTAATGCAATAGCTCATTTCTTAGCGAGAAATAGGCGGCTTACAAGCAGTCACACCGAGGAAAGCTGTAATTTTACAATCACAGAAATGGAGTTAAGTTTTTAAACGATGTAATGACAGTACAGGAAACCGGACACAGAAAAAATTCAGTGGCTGCTGACAAATATAAATTACTGGCTTTCAATGGTCCTACATAGAAGATAAAAAAGAGAAAAGTGACGTCAGAGTTAAAGATATTGGATTTGGAAATCACACTAGATTTGGAAGATGGGATGATAATTTCTGGAACCAGATGTCTTTTTTTTTCATTTTTTTTTTTTTTTTTTTTTTTTATTCGGGCACAGATCACCTTTCAGAGGCAAAACAAGTTTAATCCTCTCTCAAGTCTTTTTGCAACTTGTTTTCTCACCTTAAATTTAACTAGTAGTCAGAAATATGCATTAAAGAAAAAAAAATCTATTTCAGGCAGAAAATGTGCTAAAATAACCTGCAGTTGACTCAGTCCAATGTGATCCCTGCTGCCAATCACGGACCACACCGGTGTATTTGGCTGCAATGGTCAGCACCAGCGATGAGTGAGTGTGCTCGCCACTCGATCGTGTATCGGGGTGCTCGAGTTTCCAGCAAGTTAGGTGGGTGCTCAAAAGCGCCATGCAAGAGTCCTCGTGTTTCGCGGCTGTTAGCCAGCCAATAAAAATGCAGAGATTGCCTGTAATACACAGTAATGCTGTAGCCATGTTTATTGGCTGTCTAGCAGCCACGAAACATCCGGGTTGGGGACTCGAGCATGCCACTGAAGCACCCGCGATACTCTGCGTACCCGAGCACGGTTGTCATCACACATTACTGCAGCATAAGTGCTATACCGGCATGGAACAATGAAGAACTGGGGGAATTAGCAATTGATCATATTATTATTATTATTTTTAATAGCACATGTCCTTATTTTATCACATTTTTTTTACTTATATCCAGGACAATTACTTTGTGGTGCAAGATCTGAGGAAAAGCTTGTTGATACAGATGTGCGGTCTATCAACTTTATTAAAAACAGTGTGGTTATTACACAGAGAATTCCTAGCAATCAGACTGGCAAACTAGATAAAATTGTTCTGCTAAGGCTGGACTGATGCTGTGCAAGTAGAGAAAAGTATATGCAACTTTGGAAAATAGATTCAACTTTCTCAACCAGTAAGTTTGTGGCATTTTATCTTACATTGTGCAAATATCAGCATCGAATGAGGAGAACACAATCCTTCGGCAGCCGGCCTTTTCCAGGACAGTTTTCAAAATAATATCCAGAAAGATGTTCATGTCAAAGTAACTTGATAAATTTCCATCCCATTTGCCATTCTAAGAAAACAAACAAACAAAGAAGCAAAAATCCAAATTAAAACCAGAGCATCTTTTTAACAAATTAATCTAGAGCTTCATTTAGAAAAAAAAAAAAATAAATTATATAATATAAATAATATATAAAAAAAGCAGTTGGCAATAAAAATATCAGCTGGAGCAATCTATGTCACCTGCAATGCATACAACATTGTTTGCTGGAGTACCTGAATATTTTTGGAATAAAGAACAATATACAACTTCCTGCAAGTCAGGGTCATAAGCTAGAAAATCGTCATGGAGAGTGCACCCACTGTCGGGATTCTCTGGTGCTGGACTGGCGCGTGACTGCAAGCACGTGAAGCCTCCCTCAGTACAAGTGAATTTAGTGCGGCCGGACACGTCTAGTTGGAATGTTCCCGGAGGTGTGCTAAGTACATACTTGTGGTCACATAACCGCTCGCTCCTGGTGAATTGTGAACTTGCGTAGAGTAACTGCGGATTTGCATCCCAAGCCTGTACAACCCCTTTAAAATTTTAAATAATAATAATTAAAAAAAAAAATATTAAAAGACAGTTTTCACTGACCTTTTCTTGACAGATCCACTTGATTTCAATATTGAACCCAACATCTTCAGGTACAGCCTCTAGCACCTAGAAAACATCCGGATTGTAGCCATGACATATAATCATCTAATAGCTGCACAATCATTTTTTACACCAGAAGCAACATATACAAAAACGTATTACAGTCCATGTGATGCCAGTGACTTACATGGGAATACCACATGACATACTCAGATCTCGTCACGAGGTCTCCGATGGCGTACAAAGCCGACGACTACTGATAACGAATCATTATCTACATATATATGTGTATATTTCACACTCATCATTTCTATTCTGAAGTGTTGACCTTAGATAGAATAAAATCTTTACCGTCTGGAGGGAAGGAAAAGGCTGATTATCAGACACAGAGCATTCATCTTCAGTGGAATCTGCAAGTAAAGATTACGAGTATAAAAGTTACAATAATATTTTGAAAAGAATTGTGGAAACTTCGAGAGAAATCAACGTAATCTAAAAACAGAATAGAAATTAACTAAAATGTTGGTAAAGAGTATGTAACATAGTTGACAATGAGAAACACATTTTTTCTGTCCTCTCACTTGTGAGTTCAGAATTTGAGAAATAACCTGAAACTAATGAGATACTGCATCACCGCTCAATTACGGTAATTGTATATGGGACTGACAGACATTGCTAAGTACAGAGCTTGACATTCTCATTAAGTCCCATAGACAATGCACGGAATGATACTCTACTATTGCTGTACCCAAATCAGGGGTCTTATTAGTCCCGTTCTCAAAATTGCTCAGGTTCCAACTAATGGGACTGCTATCAGTTAGCAACTTCTCACCTATAAAAACCCCTTTAATTCAGAAACTCATAATATAATACTTGAAAACAGGTTTTTTTAACAAGATGACCCTTTAAAGCTGAATAATATACACTGGCTCAATATGAGAGCAAGGTCTGCAATTAAATCTCAGTTCCTAGCCGGGTAATCCGCATGGGGAAAATATTATATTTCAATCATCATCTGGAGAATTAACAGAAGAAAAGCTCTTAATTCATCCTTGCAGAGCTGGTCAGGTTTGCCTTGATCTTGCACCAATGTCTTTACTGAAGGAGAAGGTGATGTCATGCTGCCGTGTTGGGGAGAGGCTTGTTTGCAGACCAGCTATGGTATGAGTCACGGCTGCTTAGATAAAGCATGCCGCAAGACTTGGTGCACAAATTACTCATCATGGCAATGCTGAATAAACACACAGAAAAATACATTCTGGAAAAAAAACCAAAAGGACATAACCAGCGCCTTTATCACCTGTCTTCTATTATAATTAATATGAAAATATGTATGTTTATTTGGGTGAAATAGGCCACTGGGTCAGGGCTTATTATAATATATTTAACTTCAAGCATAAAGTTCTTTTTTTTAACCCTAAAAAAAATTAAAAAAACCAAACATATGCTTGATGGTAGTCGTTTTTTCGCTTCCTCTGATTTACTGGTGCAGGATAATAAGCTGCCCTAGATGATTTGTCAGTAGTTTACCAAACTTCAGTATTATGAAAGTATTGTTTACCTGTGGCACCTTTCTACCACTATTAACCTGCAGGTAAATGGCTTTAGAAAGGTACTGAAAGCCTGGCTGATGGGAGAAAATTAACCCTCTGGTTTCAATCATGCCTCCTGTATGACTGAAAGCGTGACTACAGTCACTGCTCATGACGGCTGTAAGCACACCCAGAACTCTTATCGACAGCTCAGTCTGCAGTACATGAGTGCAGAGCCAGCCGCCGTCAGTCGAAGATCCGGGGTGTGCTTACTACTGCCACTCAGTGTCTGTAGCCATGTCAGCAAACCTGTATACCCGAAAGTTCATTTTCTCTAGGGAGCCGCATTTTCAGTACAGTGGCCGGACACCTTTCTAACCCCACTAACCTGCACACTGTCCCTACATCTGCGGGTAAATATGGATATCCAAAGTGATTGGTTCCCTTTAAAGATAATAAAACATTCAGTGTTGCACGTCTAAAATCAAAGGGAAAACCTGGGGGAAAGGAAATGATTCACCATAACAATGTAATGCTCTTTATTTGCTCCTTCATGTGGATGAACAGTCATAGCAATAACTGAGGGGCCCGTCTGAGCAGAGGTTGAGCAGGCACACATTCATTCTCTATGGGACGGCCATCGATAGAGCAGTGCCGTAGTTGGCAATTTCCAGCAGTCCTAATGAATGCAGCGCTGGTGCACATGCTCGACCCCTGCTCCATTTGGAAGTAGCTCTTCAGGGCCCCATTCTCAAGATTAGATGCGGTCATAGCAGCTGGACCCCTAACGATTATTAAGTTATCCCATTTTCACAGGTTGGGGTTAACTTATTAACTTGGTACAACCCCCTTAATATCAGACATCTACATACCAGAATGATCTTGTAACTTTAGAGCAGTCACATGAGCAAGCTGGAAAAAAAACAAAAGGATTGTAAGGATGTGAATTTATAAATATGTTACTAATGTAAAGATTATAAGAGAGGGAGATTTTTAGCTCAGAGTATTCTTGATAAAATCCTCCATTTATCGTGAAGGGAAGGTTAGTCTGCAGGTTGTCATGCATCTGTGTTCGAACCCTTGAGCCTGTGCATTGTCGTCTGTTTCTCTGTCCGCCGAGCCACAGCAGATACACTTGTTCTCCGGTTGTTTAGTTTCTGTTATCCTTGCTTCAGTCTTTTTAGGGTAACAGGTGTTTTCATTTACTCATTTGTCTGACCTATCACCTTTCGGGTGCAGCCTTATATACTTTCCCACAGCTGGTATTTCCTGCTGGTGATGGTCTCAGTTGGGTGTCCAGCCATACCGCTGTAGTCACTCAGTGAAAGACCACCTACGGTTTCTCTGATGTTCATGTTCTTTATCCTGCACCTATTTTCTGTTTCCATTTAGGAAGTAGGCAGCATATTTTCTAACAGTACACACTTCATCTTTTATTTTGTATTTCACAGTTTGATTTGCTCACTCTAGGATCTCTTTCATTTCCGTACACTTTCCCTTCTGTAGGTAATTTGCACTCCGGTTCTTTAGGAGGAACGTGAAGTGCTGGTGGTCTCTCAGACAGCATGGGTCCGAGTTGCTATCGTCTAGTCTGTGGTTAGGGCTATCTCAGCTCACGCAGAAACCCATAGGGACTGCGGGGTCAGGATCTCTAGTCTATACAAGAATGAGAAGGGCCAGTTGCTGCTTTTAGTGTGTTATCCATTTTCCTGACTAAGCTGCTACACTAGCGCAACACAGGTTAATGGTAATATGAAGATGCCTGACTGCTGTACCGAAAGTGCGGCACTTGGGAGAATATGAACTTTATCACTCTTGGGAGCCACCAGCTTTCAGTAATACAGATGTGCCCAGAGGCGACAGTCACACCTTACAGCATTGTGAGCGGCAGTCAAAGTCCTGGGACATACTTATAGCTGACAGGTGGCTGTCACAGTACCAGAGCGTGCTTACAGCGCTGTCAGTGGTGACTGTAGCCTCACCTGAACACCTGCATGACTGAGAACAGTTCCCGAGATGAATAAAGTCCATTTTCTACTGGGTGCTGAACTTTCAGTAGGGCAGACACCTTATTAACGCACAAATTAACCCCATATCTGCAGTTTATTAGCGTTGTGCGGCATGATTGGTTGGTTCTCTTAAAGGGAACCTGTCAGCAAATTTGCCACTATAAGATGCGGCCACTGCCTTTCAGGGCTTATCTACAGCATTCTATAATGCGGTAGATTAGCCCCTGATCCGACCTGAAAGATAAAAAAAATAAGTTTTATTATACTCACCCGGGGGGCGGTACGGTCCGATGGGTGTCACAGGTCCAGGTCCGGCACCTCCCATCTTCTTGCGATGCCGCCCTCCTGCTTCTTCATCGCTCCCTGGCATCGGCGCTACTGCGCAGGCGTACTTCTCTGCCCTGTTAATGGCAAAGTGAAAGTACTGTAGTGCGCAGGCGCTGGGCCTCTCTGACCTTTCCCGGTGCCTGCGCACTGCAGTACTTTGCTCTGCCCTCAACAGGGCAGACAAAGTACACCTGCGCCAGAGCTGCAGCATGAAGACCAGAAGAAGAAGCCATCCTATGAAGATGGGAGGCCCCGGACCGGACCACGACGCCCACCGGATCGCGACGCCCACCGGATCAGACCGCCCGTGTGAGTATAATCTAACCTCTTTCTCATCTTTTAGGATACATCGGGGGCTTATCTACAGCATTCCAGAATGCTGTAGATAAGCCCCTGATGCCAGTGGGCTTACCTCACCCTCGATTTTGGGGGTGACAGGTCCCCTTTAACAGGAAGGTACCAAAATTTTTGTCCGTGTGTGAAGGTTTTACTCTGAAGCACTGCAGCCTTTACTACCCAAAGGCTTGCACTCCTTATAAGTTGCAATAACATTACTTAGCCCCCTTTGCAGTCAAGTAATATCATTCCTTAGTATTAGTAGTATTGTTACCGCCTCCTCTGTCTTTCACCTTTATGGCTGCAGAGGTGACATTGTGTTTATGACCGCTGCAGCCAATTACTGGGTACAGCAGAGATACAGGAGGTAGACAGAACAAGATTGCGTTTATGTGCTGCCATGTCCATAAAGACTGGTGAAAAGCAACAGAGGGGCGATGCTGCAGTGGCAGGGGGGGAAGTAATCATGGTTTTGTTATTTTTGAAAGAGGCCTTTGAGGTATTAAAATGTAAAAATGAATAACTCATTTAAAGGGAAGACAAACTTGTTTTAAAGCCATGTGACTAAGATGGCCATTCCTTTAAACAGCCTGGTAAATGGTTTCTGCCTGTAGAATGCTCAATAAAGATTTAGGTCCCAATCATCAAAGTTTTCATGCCAGGATTCTGGTGTAAGAAGCCTCGAAAAGTCGCAAAACTGAGACTTTTGGTGTTTTCATGCCATTTTCACCCTACTTTAACAGGGGTGGGGGCATGCTGACAACTGCTTGTCAAATTTATGATGAACGGTGGTCCCTACGCCACAAATCCTACTCCAATCACTGACTGGAGTAAGATTTGTGGCAAGGGCACACTGAGGTGCATGCCAGAAACATGCTCAGCCTCTATATAACGTAGATTATTTGACACTATTCTTTTATGGCTTATTAGCCGGCACATTATCCCACAAGATGTTCAATTGTTCAGAATAGTAATTATGTCAGACCGTAAAACTGGTGGTTTGTTTGCAAATCTCAGTGGAGGATTGAGGTGTGAAATTTCAGATTTCTATTTCTCACGGAAATGATGCGCACTGCAGTACTGTCCTCAACAGGGCAGATAAGTATGCCTGCGCAGGAGCACCATGCCAGGGAGCCATGAAGAAGCAGGAGGGCGGCATCGCAAGAAGATGGGAGGCGCCGGACCCGGACCTGCGACATCCATCAGACCGGACCGCCCCCAGGTGAGTATAATATAACTTATTTTTCTTCACTTGCAGGTCAGACCGGGGGGTTATCTACCGCATTATAGAATGCTGTAGATAAGGCGGTGGCCGCATCTTATAGCGGCAAAAATCTGCTGACAGGATCCCTTTAAAGACGGGAGTAGAGTCGCTCAGCAGACACATCTTCCAGTTTGTTTGTTTTTTTTAGTAAAACATACTTCTGTAACGAGGAAGCCTGTCAGGATTTCATTCTGGCCATGAATAAATAGTCACACGACAAACAAATAAGCCGACTGCATATACAGTTAAAACCAGAAGTTTACATACACTTTATAAAAAGACACAGCTGCATGTTTTTCTCAATATATGACATGAAATCAGAATAAACATTTCCGGTTTTAGGTCAAGTAGGATTACCATAATTATTAATATTTGAGAAATGCCAGAATAATGAGAAACTTTTGACTTTGCAGTAAGTAATAAAAATGCGTTAAAACATTCTCTCCCTCTCATTATTCTGGCATTTGGCAAAGAATAATAACGGTAATCCTAATTGACCTAAAACAGGAAAGGTTTATTCTGATTTTATGTCAGATATTGAGAAAAACATTGTGAGGAGAAGGCCGCTTATTAAAGACTATAGGACGAGTGGACATATAGCGGAGTACACAGCTCCAAGAGATAACAGACTTTTCCAGCACAGAGCACCCATTACATCAATATTGAAATTTAATAGTTAATTTGCTTGATGTGTTTTATTAATTATTTGCTTGCTCGTCAGCTCATCTTCAGAAACCAATGTTACTATTCAGTAACAGCAAGCAGAGAAAGGCGTGCAGGTTGGACCTTATGTATACTTAAGGCCAGACTATCAATATCATCTGTATCAAGGTCTCACCCCCATTGTACTCCCAACACTAGGCCCATTGTGTGGTTGGGGATAGCTGACCCAGGGGAGCGGTCACCACGGGGAGTCTCACAAGCAGTCCCAGGTGATGGAATATGCTTTAAGGTACCGTTACACTAAACGATTTACCAACGATCACGACCAGCGATACGACCTGTCCGTGATCGTTGGTAAGTCGTTGTGTGGTCGCTGGGGAGCTGTCACACAGACCGCTCTCTCCAGCGACCAACGATCAGGGGAACGACTTCGGCATCGTTGAAACTGTCTTCAACGATGCCGAAGTCCCCCTGCAGCACCCGGGTAACCAGGGTAAACATCGGGTTACTAAGTGCAGGGCCGCGCTTAGTAACCCGATATTTACCCTGGTTACCAAGCAAAAAAAAAAAAAAAAAAAAAAAACACTACATACTCACCTTCTGATGTCTGTCACGTCCCCCGGCGTCCACAGGGTTAAAACTGCTTTCGGCAGGAGCGCTTGCTAATGCTGCGCTGCTGCCGAGAGCTTCCTGCACTGACTGTGTCAGCGCCGGCAGTAACAGCGGTGACGTCACCGCTGTGTTCTGCTTTACGCCCTGGGGCTGACACCGTCAGTGCAGGAAGCTCTCGGCAGCAGCGCAGCATTAGCAAGCGCTCCTGACGAAAGCAGTTTTAACCCTGTGGACGCGACAGACATCAGAATGTGAGTATGTAGTGTTTTTTTTTTTTTTTTACTTTTACAATGGTAACCAGGGTAAATAACGGGTTACTAAGCGCGGCCCTGCACTTAGTAACCCGATGTTTACCCTGGTTACAAGTGAACACATCGCTGGATCGGCGTCACACGCAATGACAGCGGGTGATCAGCGACGAAAAAAAGTTCTGGACTTCCTGCTGTGATATCGCTGGTCGGAGCTAGATCCTGATCGCTGCTGCGTGTCAAACACAACGAGATCGCTATCCAGGACGCTGCAACGTCACGGATCGTCGTCGTTCTCGTTGGAAAGTTGCTCAGTGTGAAGGTACCTTTACTCTGTGTGCTAAAGGAAAATGGTTAAGGGGGAGGGAGAAAAAGACACTAGGGCTGATTCAGGCAGTTGTTGGAGGGACTTCAAAGGGAGAGGATCCAAGCTGGGATGGATGATCTATGGAGTTCTGGACACCACTTGCCGGCTGGAGGGGTATCCATGAGCTACGGTTGTGATATCCATCATCTGGAGGAATATAGGCTGTGACTGCACACTATACCGGCTGGAGATATCAAAAGCTGTGAGCCAACAAAAAGTTGGGCGACAGTGGGTATCACCTGGTACGGGGCCAGTGGAACTACCGATCTCAGATTGGGAATTTGTGGACTGAGGACATTGTATGCGGACAATCTACCTGGATTTGTTGTGCAACCATGGAAGTATGGAATAAAAAAATAATTGCATCGCTAACCTGCCTAGGTGATTTTTACAACCCACAACCTCAGATCCTTACAAACATTCATGTGTGTCTTTGTATAGTGTATGCAAACTTCTGGTTTCAACTGTAGTTAATTAAAGTGTTACAAAGCGGAAAAGTACCTTTAATAACTGAAGCTGGTCGTACGAGAGCTCCTTCACAGGAATCTCAAATAGCTCTACAGCTGAGGCATTCGCTTTCTGTACAGAAGATAATTAAAAAAATATTATATTAAACACACGCACTATTATACATACACACACAGCCATATATCACTGCTTTTTCTAAAAAGAAACCAGTCGGCTGTGTGTGGTATTTCACTTTCCTGACCAGGCCAAATTTTTAAATTCTGACCAGTGTCACTTTATGTGGTTATAAGGCTAGGGTCACATTGCGTTAGGGCAATCCGTTAAGCGCATAGCGCTAGAGGATTGCGCTAACGCAATGCTTCTCAAGGGTCCGCGTTCGGCGTCCCCGCTAGCGCAGATCCCTGATCTGCACTAGCGAGGAACGGACCTCGGGCGCGCCGCGGCGCTGCAAGCAGCGTCCGAGGTCCGTCACTCAAATGACGCGACATCGCTAGCGCACGCCTAATGTGGGCGGGCGCTAGCGACGCGTTCACCATTAGGGGCAATGGCGGCGTTAACGGACTACATTAACCCGCGTTATGCCGCGGTGTAACGTAGTCCGTTTAACGCGGTCACATTAACGCAATGTGACCCTAGCCTAACTGTGGAACTCTTCCTCAGATCCCACCAATTCTGAGACTTTATCGTGAGTTATTGTACTTGATGTTAGTGGCAAAATTTGTTTGAAATGACATGCATTTATTTGTGAAAATATTGGAAATTTGGTGACAATTTTGCAATTTTCAAACTTTCAATTTTTATGCCCTTAAATCAGAGAGTTACAGTATGTCACACAAAACAATAAACAACATTTTCCACATGTCTACTTTACATAAGCACAACTTTTGAAACAATTTTATTGTTAGGAAGTTATAAATAAGGGTTAAATGTGGACCAGCGATTTCTCCAACAAAATTTACAAATCCATTTTTTTTTTTTTTTTTTTTTATAGGGACCACATCACATTTGAAGTGACTGAGGGGTCTATATGACAGAAAATACCCAAAAGTGACAACATTCTAAAAACTGCACCCCCCTCAAGATGTTCAAAACCACATTCAAGAAGATTATTAACCCTTCAGGTGCTTCACAGGAATTAATGGAACGTGGAAGGAAAAAAATGAACATTTAACCGTCACAAAAATTTTACTTTAGAGCCATTTTTTTTTATTATTATTATTATTATTTTCGCTACAGAAACACCGGATTACGTACCGGTAATGCTCTTTTATAGAGCCACGACAGCACCCACTTGAGAGAGGGGATCCGCCCCTAGGAACAGGAAACCCTATGGAGAGATAAAAGGGGCGGTCCCCCTCGCTCCCACAGTTGGGTTACAGAGATTGCGAGGAACCGCCCACCAGATTTAGTAGGCAATTTGATATCAGCTTTTATCATTAGTTAACTTAGTATGGCTAACTAAAAGAACCAAAAAACACCCTTAATCGTGCTTTTATAAAAATAACTTAATAGGGTGGGAAGTAAAGGGGTGCTGTCGTGGCTCTATAAAAGAGCATTACCGGTACGTAATCCGGTGTTTTCTCTTCGCCACGACAGCACCCACTTGAGAGACTTTCAGAGATAGTCATTTGGGAGGGATCACAGTGTTAAGAACTGATCTACCAAAGGACAGGTCAGATGAAGAAGACAAATCCAATCTATAGTGATTATAGAATGTAGTAGGAGAAGCCCAGGTTGCGGCCTTACATATCAGTTCTATTGGAACTTCTGCTCGCTCGGCCCAGGATGATGCTATCGCCCGAGTGGAGTGTGCTTTTACAGTCTCAGGCGGGTTCTCCCCTTTGGATGAATAGGCCAGACATATTGCATCCCGAATCCACCGAGATAAAGTACCCTTCGTGATTCCATCTCCTTTTCTATGGCCCTGGAAGGAAATAAAGAGAGCCCTGCTCTTCCTCCAGGCGCTAGTTCTATCTAAATAGGCTATTATGGCTCTCCTCACATCTAATGTGTGGTATTTTTGTTCTTCCTGATTCGTAGGGTTATCATAGAAGGAGGGAAGAAAAATTTCTTGTGACCTATGGAATTTAGTACATACTTTGGGCAAGTAGGAAGGGTCTGTTTTTAGGACAATTCTGTCTGGAAATATAGACATAAACGGTGGATCTATTGACAGTGCCTGCATGTCGCTTACTCTTCTAGCTGATACCAAAGCAACAAGAAGAGCTGTCTTGATGGAAACATGTTTTATGTGAGCTGAATGTAGTGGCTCAAAGGGGTGGTCTGTTAGAGCTTCAAGGACTAAATTAACATCCCAAGGTGGTACATGGGGAATTTGGACTGTCTCTGACCTTTGGCAAGCTGCGATAAACCTGGCTACCCACCTGTCACCTGCAATATCGTGACCATATAATGCACCAAGCGCAGAAATGTGTACTTTTAAGGTACTGACTGCCAGACCTAAATCGCGCCCTTTTTGAAGAAATTCTAGGACCATAGGGATCTGAATCTCGTTTGATAGTGCTGTTGGGTAGAGGTTTAAGAATTTTTTCCACACTCTCACATAAATGGATGTGGTAGATTTTTTCCTACTTAGTAGCAGAGTGTCAATTACTTTGTTAGAAAATCCTCTCATTTTTAGCAGCCGCCTCTCAAATGCCAGGCAGTCAACCGCAGACCCTTCACCTGAGGGTGGTTGAAGGGGCCTTGGGAGAGCAGATCCTGATCCTCCGGAAGGATCCACGGGTCTGAAATTGACATAATTCTCAGCCAGGAGAACCATGGCCTCTTGGGCCAAAATGGAGCTATTAAGATCACATTTGCTCTGTCCTCCCTTATCTTCCTGATCACCGTTGGAAGAAGTATTAGTGGGGGAAAGGCATATGCTTTCTGGAATGTCCATGGGACTTGCAGAGCATCGAAGATATCTGGATTGTCGGATCGGAACAATGAAGCGAACCTTTTGACTTGTCTGTTTCGTCTCGTCGCAAAAAGGTCTATCTCGGGAGTACCCCATTTTTTGATTATCATTAAAAAGATACGACGGCTGAGAACCCACTCTCCTTGGCGGAGAGTGTGGCGGCTGAGGAAATCCGCTTTTGGATTGTCGACTCCTCTTACATGCAGTGCTGATAAGGATAGGAGGTGCTCCTCTGCTATGGATAGAGTGTTGTCGGCTATACACATGAGAGCTTCTGATCTTGTTCCCCCTTGGTGGTTTATGTATGCCACCGCTGTCATGTTGTCTGAAAAGATTCTTGTATGCGTTCCGTGTAACTGCGGAAGAAATTTACATATGGCATGAAAGATAGCCTTCAGTTCTTTTTGATTAGAAGAATCATTCGATTCTCTAGGAGACCACAGACCTTGAACTATTTGATCTCCTAAGTGTGCTCCCCAACCACTAGGACTGGCATCGGTAAAGAGTGTTTTTGAAGGTTTAACCACCCAGGGAACCCCACTGGTAAAATGACTCTGGTCTAACCACCAGGTAAGAGAATCTACCACGTCAGATGGTAAAGATAACCGACTATCCAATTGGCCTTGTAACCTCTCTTCTTCCTGTAGAATTTTATATTGTAATTTTCTACTATGGAATTGGGCCCATGGGATAGCCGGGATACATGATGTAAAGGAACCAAGAAGGGACATCCCTTCTCTTAGGGAAATTAGGGGTTTATTAATCACCGATTGTACCTTGTTTATAATTGCTAATTGTTTAGAGTCGGGAAGAAAGCACCTTTGATTTGTAGAATCTAGAATAAGCCCTAGGAATGTTTGTCGAGTTGTGGGGGACAACCTGGATTTCTCCCAGTTTACTAACCACCCCAATTCCTGTAGGGACGAAATTGTATCAAGTACTCGTTGATGGCATTGGGAAAGAGAGTTGCCCACTATAAGAAGGTCATCTAAATATGGTATTACAAGAGTGTCTTTTAATCTCAAATATGACATTACTTCTGACATTAATTTTGTGAAGACTCTCAGAGCTATCGACAGTCCAAAGGGCATTGCTGTATATTGATAATGCCTTATCTGACCTTCCATTATAACTGCCACCCGTAGATATTGCTGATGTTCAATGAAGATTGGTAGATGGTAATACGCATCTTTAAGGTCAAGTACTGCCATAAAGCAATGGGGAAACAGGAGCTTTATAGTTGATCGTATAGACTCCATTTTAAAGGTTTGGTTTTCTAAGAAGACGTTTAGTCTTTTCAGGTTAATTATTGTTCTAAATGATCCGTCTGGTTTTGGAATCAAAAATAGAGGGGAATAAAAACCCCTTCCTTTTTGATGAGAAGGGACTTCCACTAGTACCCCTTTGGACAGGAGATTTATTATTTCCTGTTCCAAGGCCTCTTGTTGTGAATGAGACTTTAAGGAAGTCAATAAGAATGAGTCCGGAGGGACTCGGGCAAATCTTAATTTAAGACCCGTAGATATAAGGCTAGTTGCCCATGGATTGGAAGTCATTGTCAGCCATTGTGAAGTGAAGAAAGACAACCTACCACCAACGGGTAGATCTGTCCTAACGGGTTTTATCCTCAGGTTTGAATGGACGTTTTCCGAAAAACGCTCCTTTCTGCTTAAAGTCTTTATTAGCCCAGCGGTCTTGTTTTTTATAGTCCTTTCTTCTATTAAACGTGGGCTTACGGAACGCTCTCCTGTAGGATGGGAGATAAGTGTTATTGGGGAACCCCTTCTTCCTCTCACCCGCTTTAGTTAGTATTTCGTCTAACTTAGTACCAAATAGGTACTCACCCTGGCATGGAAGACCACATAATTTAGACTTCGTTTGGGGATCTCCTTTCCACCCCTTTAGCCATAAGGCTCGACGAGCCGCGTTAGTCAGACCTGCCGATTTGGCAGCTAGCCGTATGGAATCAGCTGAGGAATCCGCCAAAAAGGCTGTAGCTCCTCTAATTAACGGTATGGAAGAGATCAGTCTATCTCGGGAAAGGCCGCTCTTTAATCCTTCTTCTAAATCATTTAACCAGACCAACATGGACCTGGCAGTGCATGTGGCTGATATAGCCGGCCTGAAGGCTCCAGTACAGGATTCCCATGCTCTTTTTAAGAGGGTATCCGCTTTCCGGTCCAGCGGGTCTTGCAAGGAGCCGGAATCTTCTACGGGTAGCAAAGATTTTTTAGAAGTGGAAGCCACTGCTGCATCTACCTTCGGGGCTTTTAACCATATAGAGAAATCTTCGTCATTAAAGGGATAGCGTCTTTTTGACGAAGACGGCAATCCTCTTTGTCCCTGGCTTTCCCACTCCTTTTTTACTACATTTTTAATTGCTGGAATTACAGGGAAAGAAGGTTTTTTCCTCTCTGACAGGCCTGCAAACATCACGTCCTGTGGTGTTTTAGGGATTTTTGTGTCTTCAATACCCATGGTGTTACAAACTGATCTTACTAAATTATCGATACTGTCTGTGGGAAAGCATGTATCCCGCTCATCATCTGAGGAAATGATCCTTTGGGACCCATCCGAATCTTTATCTTCAGTCTCAGAGGACTGCTCAGACCTGGGGGAATTATATTTTTTTCTACCCTCGGGAATTTTTTCCGAGCTTCGGAAGGCCTGTAATTCTTCCCTAATCATACTCCTTATATCTTCCGACCTTACTGAAGACTCCTCACGTAAGGTGGATTCGATGCAAGACTGGCACAGCTTCTTTAAATAATTATCGGGGTGGGGCTGAGAGCATAAAGCACATTGTATGTGTTTGGTTTTCCCCGTTCTTTTTGCCTAAGGAATATAGACAAAGAGGGGGAGTGTAATCAGCCTAAGAGGGTACACACACACACTCACCCAGTGAGGTTGTAGTTACTATACCGGCTGATGAGGAGGAGACGGAGGCACAGATGGAACCGACCGGCCTGATTTCTTATCTCTGGCGCTTTTGGAAGAAGATGATCTGCGACTGCTGCTTGTTCGGCTACTATGAAGATATGATGGCTCGCACACGACCAATTTGGAAGTGACGGTGCTAGTGAAAGGAGCCCAAGGTTCCGAATATACTAGATATGAAGATCACTGCACACGTACAAGTTGAAGGTATGCTTAGTGTGGAAATTTTATTTATAGTGGTTATTTTATCAGAAAAAGCGACTGGTAAGCGTTGACGTTTCGGCTAGTATATAGCCTTGGTCACAACGTCGCTGAAAAAAAATACAAATATTTACAATTAGCTATATACAACGATTGGTGTATATACATATAACAAGAAATGTACACTTTTATACAATATATACAAATGTGGTACTCATGTGCAGAGAAATGTCTCTGCGTGACCCTGTGGAGAGACGTCATAGGGTAACATACGTCGATCAGGAAAACAATAAGACATATGTGTGACGAGAGAAGTCCAAGGAAATGCATATAGTGATGTCTGTGCTAAAACATATGAATAAGGCAACAAGGTGGCCTACCTACAATATGGAGAGTCTATCTTGATTTTGGGATGGTAGTGTTGAATACGAAAATGTAATCCCCTGTCAGAAGAAAATATACAGAAAGGGGCATATATATGCGGATCTCCCAAAAGAGCAAGGGAAAGGGGTTCACCATGGTGCATGATACAATGTAGAGGGGTAATTGAGACCTACCCTGACAATTCGGTTGATTGTCATATGTCATGGGATATTCTTTGCCAGTGATTGGTAGATCTGTGACAGGGGCCTGTAAAAAGGTATCTTGGTAAGATTATAATGAGACAATAGGCCATACAGTATGTCCCATGGTGTACGGTGGGAGCCTACCCTGGTGGTATATGTGGAGACTTGTATGTCCAACGATATGGCGTCTAAACCTCAGTGGGCGTAGTACTACAAGGCCCAGCGTTTGTCCGGCAGTCACTGAGAGGATAGGTAATGTTATGATCATGACCGTTAAGACATAATAATCTGTAAGCACTGTGGGTATACTTAGCTTTGTGCTTGTGACCTACATCCATAGGTGGCGCAGCGGTGTAAAGCTGACACTCCTGTGTCTAAGCTGGGACTGGCGCTGGGTGACTGTGCGCGCTCTCCTTAACATACAGCGCTGCGGGGTCATGTGACCGGAAATGATGGAGACGCCGGCGCTTGCGCTGTTAAGGCTGCAGGCCGGCACGGTTTATGTGTTGTCATGGGGATCGAGTGGGGGAACCGGCGCCTGCGCGGTTGTGTTCTGCTGCGGACTGAGTTAAAGGAAAAAAAGGGGGGGGGGGGGCGGAGGGAGGCGGAAACAGAGGTAGAAAATGATGGCAATAACATGGACCCATAGTAGTTGTGTATAGGGTGAATACATCCATGTATATTAAGTAGATACTAGTCATGTAGATTGCAGAATGAGCTTAAGAGTATACATTTGCATATAACAATATTGTATCGGTATACCAGAATAATTCGCAAACACATACGTTGAAATCATATACTTTGCTGATAATACTAGCAACTAAGTAGGAGTCCAAACCATAGGGGAAACAGGGGGAAAAAAAGGGGGGGGGGGGGGGGGAAAGGGGGATTAAGAGAGAAGAAGAAAACGGAAACTTAGATAGACTCTATATAATGGTAGGGGGTCTTACCAACTCCACCGGGGGGAATTGCCGAGTGGATGAGTGCGATTATTCAGTGGGTCTAGGGAAAGAAATGCATTATGTTAGCCAATCTATTTCTCGATTGAGGCCTCTTGGGCTGAGTGTGTCCAACGTGTAGATCCAGTAGGTCTCACGCTGTTTAAGTAGTTGGGTGTGATTCCCACCCCGTCTTGGTCTGGGAACTTTTTCAAGAACCTGGAACCGTAATTGGGATATATTATGCCTGGCTTCCTGGAAGTGTGCAGGTAGAGGTAGCCAGGTCTTGCCACATCTGATGGTAGATTTGTGGCTTGAGATGCGATCTCTAATGGCCTGGATGGTTTCGCCTACATACAGTAAGCCGCACGGACACTTGATGATATACACTACATAGTTGGATTCGCAGGTATGATAGTCCCTGATCGGGTAGGTTTTTCCTGTGCGTGGATGAATTACCTCACTACCTTTTATGATATTAGAGCAGCACATACAACTTAAGCATGGAAATGTGCCCCTTCTTTTTTGTCCACTCAGTGTGCGAGTTAGTGTTGGTTTACGTGATCCAATGTCGGCCCTAACCAAATTGTCCCTAATGTTCGGTGGTCTACGTAGGCACATTAGGGGAGGATTTCTAAAGATCTCTACTTTGGGATAAGCTTTGGTAAGCAAGGGCCATTGTTTATGGATCAAGTTGTGAATTCTTTGCATGGAGGGGTGATGGCCGTGGACAAAAGGTAATCTCGATGGTTTTTGAAGTGGAATAACTGCAGAATCAATGTCTGACAGTATTTTGGTCATTTCCGTGTTCAGAAGTGTACATGGATATTGTCTCTCTTCGAATTTTTTGGACATTTCACTCAGTCTGGTTTGTCTGACAGTGGGGCTGGATACGATTCTGGAGACTCTTTTGAATTGAGATCGGGGAAGGCTGTTTCTTGTGGATTTAGGGTGGCAACTATCGTACAAAAGGAGGTTGTTACGGTCGGTGGGTTTGCTGTAGATGTCGGTGGTAAGGACCCCTTGGGTATCTTTGCATATTTTGGTGTCCAGGAAAGTTATAGTTTCCATATGATGTGAAATTGAAAAATTGAGTTCCGGTCTGATCCTGTTAATGGTATTGTGGAATGTGGTTAGAGAGGTGTGATCACCCTGCCATATGCAGAAAATATCATCTATGTAACGGTACCATAGAAGAGCATGTTGTTGAAATAATGAGTTAGGGTAAATGAAGTCCTGTTCAAAGTAACCCCAGTATTATACATTCTCCCAAAAATCCACAAAAACCTGCAAAATCCACCGGGCCGCCCAATTGTAGCATCCACTGATTCAATTCTCAATCCCATATCCATCTACCTAGAAAAGTTGCTCACGCCATACACTCACAAAACTAAGTCCTTCATTCTGGACACTAGCGACTTTCTGACAAAAATCCATAACATCAATACGGTTCCAGCTAACAGCATCCTATACACCTTAGATGTTAGCAGTTTATATACCTCAATCTCACATGACAAGGGGGTTGAGGCCGTCTCTCTCACACTAACGGAAGCCAAAATTGACACACGTACCCATGATCTTTGTCTGGAACTACTCAATCTGGTACTCAGGGAAAATTATTTCCTTTTTGAAGATGACTTTTATGTCCAAACGTGCGGGACCGCAATGGGCTCAAACGTAGCCCCTGCGTACGCCAATCTATACATGGACCGCTTTGAACAGGACTTCATTTACCCCAACTCATTATTTCAACAACATGCTCTTCTATGGTACCGTTACATAGATGATATTTTCTGCATATGGCAGGGTGATCACACCTCTCTAACCACATTCCACAATACCATTAACAGGATCAGACCGGAACTCAATTTTTCAATTTCACATCATATGGAAACTATAACTTTCCTGGACACCAAAATATGCAAAGATACCCAAGGGGTCCTTACCACCGACATCTACAGCAAACCCACCGACCGTAACAACCTCCTTTTGTACGATAGTTGCCACCCTAAATCCACAAGAAACAGCCTTCCCCGATCTCAATTCAAAAGAGTCTCCAGAATCGTATCCAGCCCCACTGTCAGACAAACCAGACTGAGTGAAATGTCCAAAAAATTCGAAGAGAGACAATATCCATGTACACTTCTGAACACGGAAATGACCAAAATACTGTCAGACATTGATTCTGCAGTTATTCCACTTCAAAAACCATCGAGATTACCTTTTGTCCACGGCCATCACCCCTCCATGCAAAGAATTCACAACTTGATCCATAAACAATGGCCCTTGCTTACCAAAGCTTATCCCAAAGTAGAGATCTTTAGAAATCCTCCCCTAATGTGCCTACGTAGACCACCGAACATTAGGGACAATTTGGTTAGGGCCGACATTGGATCACGTAAACTAACACTAACTCGCACACTGAGTGGACAAAAAAGAAGGGGCACATTTCCATGCTTAAGTTGTATGTGCTGCTCTAATATCATAAAAGGTAGTGAGGTAATTCATCCACGCACAGGAAAAACCTACCCGATCAGGGACTATCATACCTGCGAATCCAACTATGTAGTGTATATCATCAAGTGTCCGTGCGGCTTACTGTATGTAGGCGAAACCATCCAGGCCATTAGAGATCGCATCTCAAGCCACAAATCTACCATCAGATGTGGCAAGACCTGGCTACCTCTACCTGCACACTTCCAGGAAGCCAGGCATAATATATCCCAATTACGGTTCCAGGTTCTTGAAAAAGTTCCCAGACCAAGACGGGGTGGGAATCACACCCAACTACTTAAACAGCGTGAGACCTACTGGATCTACACGTTGGACACACTCAGCCCAAGAGGCCTCAATCGAGAAATAGATTGGCTAACATAATGCATTTCTTTCCCTAGACCCACTGAATAATCGCACTCATCCACTCGGCAATTCCCCCCGGTGGAGTTGGTAAGACCCCCTACCATTATATAGAGTCTATCTAAGTTTCCGTTTTCTTCTTCTCTCTTAATCCCCCTTTCCCCCCCCCCCCCCCCTTTTTTTCCCCCTGTTTCCCCTATGGTTTGGACTCCTACTTAGTTGCTAGTATTATCAGCAAAGTATATGATTTCAACGTATGTGTTTGCGAATTATTCTGGTATACCGATACAATATTGTTATATGCAAATGTATACTCTTAAGCTCATTCTGCAATCTACATGACTAGTATCTACTTAATATACATGGATGTATTCACCCTATACACAACTACTATGGGTCCATGTTATTGCCATCATTTTCTACCTCTGTTTCCGCCTCCCTCCGCCCCCCCCCCCCTTTTTTTCCTTTAACTCAGTCCGCAGCAGAACACAACCGCGCAGGCGCCGGTTCCCCCACTCGATCCCCATGACAACACATAAACCGTGCCGGCCTGCAGCCTTAACAGCGCAAGCGCCGGCGTCTCCATCATTTCCGGTCACATGACCCCGCAGCGCTGTATGTTAAGGAGAGCGCGCACAGTCACCCAGCGCCAGTCCCAGCTTAGACACAGGAGTGTCAGCTTTACACCGCTGCGCCACCTATGGATGTAGGTCACAAGCACAAAGCTAAGTATACCCACAGTGCTTACAGATTATTATGTCTTAACGGTCATGATCATAACATTACCTATCCTCTCAGTGACTGCCGGACAAACGCTGGGCCTTGTAGTACTACGCCCACTGAGGTTTAGACGCCATATCGTTGGACATACAAGTCTCCACATATACCACCAGGGTAGGCTCCCACCGTACACCATGGGACATACTGTATGGCCTATTGTCTCATTATAATCTTACCAAGATACCTTTTTACAGGCCCCTGTCACAGATCTACCAATCACTGGCAAAGAATATCCCATGACATATGACAATCAACCGAATTGTCAGGGTAGGTCTCAATTACCCCTCTACATTGTATCATGCACCATGGTGAACCCCTTTCCCTTGCTCTTTTGGGAGATCCGCATATATATGCCCCTTTCTGTATATTTTCTTCTGACAGGGGATTACATTTTCGTATTCAACACTACCATCCCAAAATCAAGATAGACTCTCCATATTGTAGGTAGGCCACCTTGTTGCCTTATTCATATGTTTTAGCACAGACATCACTATATGCATTTCCTTGGACTTATCTCTCGTCACACATATGTCTTATTGTTTTCCTGATCGACGTATGTTACCCTATGACGTCTCTCCACAGGGTCACGCAGAGACATTTCTCTGCACATGAGTACCACATTTGTATATATTGTATAAAAGTGTACATTTCTTGTTATATGTATATACACCAATCGTTGTATATAGCTAATTGTAAATATTTGTATTTTTTTTCAGCGACGTTGTGACCAAGGCTATATACTAGCCGAAACGTCAACGCTTACCAGTCGCTTTTTCTGATAAAATAACCACTATAAATAAAATTTCCACACTAAGCATACCTTCAACTTGTACGTGTGCAGTGATCTTCATATCTAGTATGTTCGGCTACTAGGCGCAATAGCGGTGACTTCGGATGAAGCCATCGCCGGGTCCTGTGGAGATGCCATGATGGACGCCGGAGGATCAGTGCCGGCGTCCTTTTCTAATGGGGGCCGCCATCTTCTTCCTGCCGCACCCGGAAGTGACCGCTACATCCGGGTCGCGGCTATTCAGTATGCGCCTGCGCTCCCACCAGGATCAGCGCAGGCGCCGTCCTCCTCCTGTTTCACCCCGGAAGTTACGATCTGCTTCCGGGGGATAGTATACCGGACCCACGCTGCCTGCGCACCATGAGGGATGGCGCCGCAGGATCTCCTTACCTCAGCGATTTGGTCCTTGCAGGTCTGCTGGGTGGATCTCCATGAGCCAGGCGACTCCCCGGACCTGGCCTCACAGTACCTGCCAGCAGAGGGGGGAAGCTGCCATAGGACCCCCGACGCTGCTTCCAGCTTCTGGAGCCCTTGCCGTCCCATAAAGGTAAACTGCGCAAGCGGCATCCAGGCTGGGCATCCTCTTCTCTCCAAGGGTCTCCCGTAGGAACAGGAAACCAACTGTGGGAGCGAGGGGGACCGCCCCTTTTATCTCTCCATAGGGTTTCCTGTTCCTAGGGGCGGATCCCCTCTCTCAAGTGGGTGCTGTCGTGGCGAAGAGAAAAAAAAAAATGGACCCCAAAATTTGTTGTGCAATTTCTCCTCAGTAGACCAATACCCCATAGGTGGGGGAAAATTACTGTTTGGGCACACGGCAGTGCTTGGAAGGGAAAGAGCGCCATTTGACTGCAAAATTTGCTGGAGTAAGTAGAAGACGTCATGCTTGGAAAGCCTCTGATGCGCCTAAACAGTTGAAATCCACCACAAGTGACAAGTTTGGCAACTAGACCCCCCTCAGGGAGCTTATCTAGATGTGTGGTGAGCAGCATGAACCCCCAGGTGCTTCACAAACGTTTGTGACGTTAAGAAAACATTTTTCACACAAAAATGTTTTTAGCCCCAAATTTTGCATTTTCACAAGGGTAACAGTAGAAACTGTAGCATAAAATGTATTGTGCAATTGCTCCTGAGTACACCGATACCCAAGACGTGGAAGAAAACTATAGTTTTATACAGCAAGGCTCAGAATGGAAAGAGTGACATTTTGGAATGCAGATTTTGATGGAATGTTCTGCAGGTGTCATGTCACGTTTGGAGAGCTTCTGATGTGGCCAAACAGTAGAACCCCCCACAAGTGACACCAGTTTGGAAACTAGACTCCTCAGCACCTTGAACTCACAGGTGATTCACAAAAGTTAACGCTGAGCCATTTAAACAAAAAAAAAAACAAAACATTTTTTTCCTACAAAAAATGTTTTTAGCCCCCCATTTTTTTTTTTTTTCACAAGGTTAACAGGTGAAAATGGACCCTAAAATTTATAGTGCAATTTCTCTCGAGTACACCAATACCCCATATGTGGCTGTACAATACTGCTTAGCCACACGGCGAGACTCAGGAGGGACGGAGCGCTATTTTCCCCCTGAAGTGCTGATTTTGCTAGAATAGTTTGTGGACTCCATATACAGAGCACCTAAGTGCTGGAAGAGCAGGACACCCCCTAAAAGTGACCCCATTTTGTAAATGATACCCCTTTGGGAATTTATCTACAGGTGTAGTCATGATTTTGACCATGGGTCCAGAAACAAGCAGCAGTGGATGTTGCCAAGTGGAAATTGCAAACGCACATTGTGGTGCCCCCATGTTGTAGTCCTCAGTACACTGCAGTCACTAGTATGTGGTAGTGCCCAGCTTATGATTCTGGGAGACATGCACCTGTACTTTAGGTTACCAAAATGCCAAACATATGGACACTAAATGTGGTTTAGGCACACTGGGGCTCAGAAGGGAGGGGGGCATTTGGATTTGGGAGTGTAGAATTTTCTGAATTTGTTTTGGAGGAGAGGAGCCATTTTGATTTTCCCAAAGCCTTCCGCTAACAGATGACAGACATGAGTGGGGAATTGCTTTTGTATCTTTTGTATCTTTTTTTTGTAGCTTTTGTACAGAACATTTTACACAACAACATTTTGGATCACAGTTATCAGGCGCTCTAGGCTGAGCACTTACATCTGGGTTTACATCTAAATCTCAGAGGACGAAACCCCTGAGGGATCCATTTCACTATAATGAGGCAGCAGAGTTACTCTGGACTCTGTCTGGCCATTGTTCTGCGGTGTCCTTTTCAGAAGTGCACAAAATTGTGGTCGACTACGCTTTCATGCACACCTAAAAAGGACGGACCTCGCCGGATCCTAGGGGGTCAGACGTCGTTCATAGTGCCTCCATCTGCCTCATTATAGGGAATGTTCCGCCGGGGGTTGCATCTGAATCACGTTTTTCGGATATTTACAAGGAAACCCCGGTGTAAGCGCTCAGCGCAGAGCTCAGGCTAAATGTCTGCCGAGCCTTACTGCGCTCTTTGGGAGGCAGAATGAAAAAATCCAACAGAAGGTGAAGAATTTATTTTATTTTTTATGCCGTTCCTCATGTGGTATTAAGAGATTAGACAATTTTATTCCTCGGGTCTGTGCAATTAGAGTGATATCAGATTTATAATACACTTTTTATTGCAAAAACTAGTTTTTGCATCGGCATATTTTGAGAGCTATAATTCGTCCATATTTTGGCTGACAGTCATGTGAGTGCTTGTTTTTTGCAGGACAAGTTGACGTTTTTCTCAGTACCATGTTTGGGCACATGACATAGCTTTCTATTCTGATTTTTGGGAGGCAGAATAAACAAAAACCAGCAATTCAGGATTTTTTTTATGCCGTTCCGCACGTTGTAAAGTTGATAAGGCAACTTTATTCTTCAGGTCAGTACAATTACAGTGGTACCGCATTTATATAGTTTGTTTCGGGGCTTTTAAATCAATAAGCACTATTTTATAGGAAAAAAAATATTATTTTTTTGCATTGCTTTATTCTGACAGCTAGCACTTATTTTTGCGCTGATGCAGCTGTGTGACGGCTTGTTTTTTGCAAGATAAGAGGAAGTATTTAGCGGTACCATTTTCATGCAGACTGGTCTTTTTCATTGCGTTTTATTCCACTTTTTGCTCGGCGATATGATAATAAAGTATCGTTTTTTGCCTTTTTTTACAGTGTTCACGGAAGGTGTTAACTAGTGGGAGAGTTTTATAGGTCGGGACGTTCCAGATGTGGCAATAACAAATGTGTACTTTTTAATTTTTTACATATATGTATTTATTGGATTCATTTTTTGTTTTGTGTTTTTTTTTACATTAACAATTTTTATTAACTTTCTTGCATTGTCCCACTATGGAACATCAACTAATGACAGATCTAATATTCTGCAATGCTTCTGCACTGCACAGCATTAGAGCAGCGTCTGGCATGCAGGGAGGAGGTGTGTGAGCTCGTGCTCTGAGCATGAGCTCACAGGCCACCGTCCCTGAGTAACCCCTTGGCCATCTTGGGACTCGCGATCTCCATGCAGACCAGATAACGCGATCGCATCGCGTTGTACCAATGGGAGCACAGATTGACAGAGGCATCACAGGGGTTAAACGCCCACGATCGGTGCTAGCACCAATCGTGGGCGTTGCTGCAGGGTGTCAGCTCACACACAGAGCTGACACCCGCACTTGACCGCGCTCAGTGTGTCTCGATCACAGAGCCGTATTTATATACGGCAGTTTGCGGGTATGCAGCTCCGGAAGAGCTATATATATATCGCATGTCTGGAAGGGGCCAAAAAAAATTGCCTTTTTTGTTTTTTATTATAATGTGTCTCATAAAGCAAGATAAACTGAGAAATACACAATTCTTCTACATGTGGATTTGTCCTCTTTTCTTAAATAGTGTAAAGCGACCGCACCCCCTTTGGCCTCATCTATTTGCCAGACAAAAATGGAAGAACTCAACAGGAAATTAACTTTTTGTTCTCAAGAAGATTTTTTCAAGAACGGTTCGCTACAGGGGCATGGAGAAAATCCAGCAGACTGATAATCAGTACGGCCAAATGTATTTCCTCTACAGTGCTAGGTCCTTGCAGGACTCAACGCTAGAGTCAGTGCTGCAATCTGGACCTATAAACAGTGTGTTGTAACAACCCGGCACTAATATGGCGGCGAGAGTGCTCATATGTAAAGAAATCATTGCATTTACCTTTTTCATGGACATACAGCACGTGAGATCATGATAGATCACTGGAACAAGATCCTTGGAAAGATGGACATCAAACTCAACAAACGCAGCACCCTGGATGGGGAGTTAAAAAAACAAAAACCTTATTACTGTGTAATAAACACAATGTTATTACTACAGGCCCTCCCCAACATTTGTGCTACTCTAAGAATTGAGGGAACTTTTATCACTTCGTAATCTCCTTTGTATCACGCTTCTGAACGGAAGAGGACTCGAACTCTAGTGCCACCTATTAGAAGCAGCAACCCTAAAAGTCAATATCATCCCTTTAAAGAAGTACTCCTCCTTCTCCATCAAAGTTTTTATCCTCTTAATATATTTCAGTCACCTTCTTATATAGCACTATGTACTTACAATTGCTCATTTTGCCTTTCTTCCCGGCCTATTCTTCTGTTTTCCATTAGGCCTACGACATAATGTGATTAAAAACTGACTAGCTGAATCCTTCTAAGCTGTATGTAGAAACAGGAGGTCATTTTTCCCTGTACGAGTCATGAGTCACCGCAAAAGTCATGAACAGGGGAGGAGGGAGCAGCCGGGTCAGGAGATGAAGAGGGGAATGATAAATGCACGGAAAAGAGACAAATTAGCTGGGTAGAAAGGCAAAATGAGCAATTGTAAGTACACAGCGCTATATAATATGATGATTGCAATAAATTAAGAGCATAAACATTTTGATGGGAGGAGGGCTTCTTTAACGAGTCTTGCCATATGACTTCAGATATAAGCTAAACCAGTATCTCAATTTGCAGACATGGTGTTTGGGGGTATTGACCCTCTTCAGTGCAAAAGAATGAGATCTGATTTGGCTGTGTGAGAGGCCTCTGTGTGGGGTCTAAGGGGTAATGTCTCTCCCTGTGGAGCGTGACATGCCTGCCATGAAGCAGAAACCCCAAGCCCCAGCGTCACTGTGCACACAGAGCACTCTGCATATTGAGCTCGCCCCTCGCCCTGCTGCACGCTCATGCAGGAGCTCAGCGCCTCACCCTTCTGTGCAGCAGATTTGTGATTAATTGCTGGAGGTCTCAGGACCATTAGTTAGTCACAGTAAAGTAATACAAGATAAACATTTCAACATTATTCCCCTAAAAAGCATTAATGTCGGTTTTGTTCCTTCAAAGAAAATACACAGAACCAGTCTGAGACTTCGATATTAGGAAGTCAGTGCTAATAATCATCTATTGTCAGAACCATGTACTTGGTGAGTGAGGGAGATCTAATACATCAGTCTCTTATCCACCCATAACATAAGAGGCAGATAGAGCTGGAGGCCATTCCTGGCCCCGTCACTGCTCTATCATGAGTCTGCCACTTAGAAATGGAAGCTGAAAAACACCAGTACAATTAGATGCATTCACAGGGTCACCAAGAGGCCATTCAGTTTAAAGCATACTGCCAATGATGGGAAAACAAAAGATATTAGGGTGCGTACAGTAGTACAGTGCTTCTTAAAGGGAACCCGTTACAGGATTCATGCTGCCAGAACTGCGTGTAGCATGATTGGCCGCCCGGCTGCATGATTATAGCCCGGTATATTCTTCTCTGAAACGCTTGGGCATTTCAGAGAGTATATACTTTAAATGGTCCATGGCTGGAGATCAGACTAGTCCAGCAACACTCTTGGCCGGCTCTTTCCAGCGCTGTTAAAAGTGACTGACAGGTCTATCACTATGCAAGAAACCCATCATACAACTAGAGCGGCGCTGGGAAGAGCCGCATCTTTAAAAGCATAGAGTGCCAAAGCGCTTCAGAGAAAAATAATATACCTGGCTCCCATTGTGCATTCAGGCTCCGATTCATGCTGCCCGTAGATTGGAATATGAATCAGGTGACCCTTTAAAGGCATTACTAAGGATATGTTGAGCTTACTGCATAGGTCTGAATTATGAAAATGGATGGGAGGTGTATAAACTCAGATGCAGTAAAGCTCACCCTAGTGACGGCTGCAGGCAGTCAGCATTTTAGCATTTATATGGCTGCAGGCAGTCAGAAGTTTAGCATTTATAGAAGCAAGCACTCCCATGATACTTTTCATAGACTAAACGTAGACGTAATGTAGTAATATACCCACCGATCTTCCCTTGCTGGTCCTCATCTGGGTCACCTGACTTCTATTCTGGCTCGCTGGATCACGCTGGGATGTGTATAAGCCGGAAGTTGCTTTTCCCATGCGAATCTCTAGCGTTCGAGCCTTGGTCTAAACCTCCATAGACATTCATTGTAAAAGTGACTTCTGACTCTCACACAGACCCCAAAGTGATCCGGAAAGTTGGAGTAGATGACAACCGGCGCGCGCCAGGGAAGATGCCGATCAGTGAGTTTATTACCAAAATTACACTACATATACATTTACATAGGTTTACTCAATATAATGTTTTATGGGAGGGCTTCCAAGATATACGGTATGTATAATAGTGAGTGCCCATCAGTCACTACTATTTTCTTCTAAACTCTTCTTCTCAATAGGTTCAACCACACTGAATAATTTTACAATATCTCTTGGGTCCCACATTCTTTGCACGGCCCTGAACAAATCTATTTCCTGATAGTTTGGTTATTTGTAAATCATTGCAACTAGTGTGACTGGGGACAAGTCATATGTGCCAACTGCCTTAGCTATAGAGAAAAAGTAACTGTGCGGACAATAGTGGATTTTATTTTCTTCCTCCCACATAGAGTAGTGATCTACCAGAAGCCCTTAAATACATGGGGTTTATTTGGCCCTGCTGGAGACGGGTGATCAACCGATCTATCCCTGGCATAAATTACTTTTTAAGATCAAGATGGAAATAATAACCTTGAAAAAAAACACACACACACTTACATGGTTGGCGGCACTTTTTAAAGAGGCCACAGTATTTTCTCGGATTTTCGCCATCCTACAAAACAATCAAGTAAATTAGAAAGGAAACGTAAAATAATGTGTCTGAGTATTACCGCGATTAACATGAATAATTACTTGGCAGTTGTAGTAGAGTTGCCAGCACCCCTATGTCCAACATCAAGTGGCGTCCGTGGCTTCCAGTACTTGCAGAAAGAGCTGCTCATGTCACAGGAGTAACCAGCTATTGGCTTTATGAGGATATAGTCAACTACGAAAAAAAATATATATATATCACAGTCAACCAACCACATTACCTGACATTTTCTCATGTAGACCTGACTATTTGCTCACAAGTCGCTAATCACTCGTTAACCTGCGGTAGGTGCGGACTATATTACGGCTCTGGCTGCAGCTATTAACCCTTTAGATGCTGCTCTCACTTTCCCACAGTGGGATTTAAATGAAGTTCGATCCCATCAGATCACTTCAACGTGATCACAGGGCACAGATTGTTAACCATGTCAGCTGGGGCCTAACTGAAGACCCCCATGGTTGTCATCTTTGTACTCCTGTGAAGTTTAGAGACAGGCTATTTTTATATTACGATCTTTCTTTTTGACATTATTTGTATGCATGTTCCTTGTGTCCGTCAAGGCCCCTTTTTCTTGTGTTTTGTTAGTTTTCATATTGACGGAGGATGTACCTATTGAGGATATGCACTTTATTATTTCGATTATATTCTTTTTTTCTTTTTATTATAACATTGCATACCCAAGTTTTACAAGGACAAATTATTTTCATGGGTTACCATCATTTATTTCCAGGCCATTTTCATTAGTTTTTCTTTTTTTTTTTTAATGGAACCACAATTCAAAAGCAATGTCCGATTTTCATTAGTTGATTATTTCAGCTACCAATGTGAGATTTCTTACTTTAACAGAAAGGTGCCAACAATTTTGTCCGTGTGTGAAGGTTTTACTCTGAAACACTGCAGCCTTTACTACCCAAAGGCTTGCACTCCTTACAAGTTGCAAAACATTACTTAGCCCCCTTTGCAGTCAAGTAATATCATTCCTTAGTATTATTAGTAGTATTGTTACCGCCTCCTCTGTCTTTCACCTTTATGGCTGCAGAGGTGACATTGTGTTTATGACCGCTGCAGCCAATTACTGGGTACAGCAGAGATACAGGAGGTAGACAGAACAAGATTGCGTTTATGTGCTGCCATGTCCATAAAGACTGGTGAAAAGCAATAGAGAGGCGATGCTGCAGTGGCAGGGGGGAAGTAATCATGGTTTTGTTATTTTTGAAGGAGGCCTTTGAGGTATTAAAATGTAAAAATGAATAACTCATTTAAAGGGAAGACAAACTTGTTTTAAAGCCATGTGACTAAGATGGCCATTCCTTTAAACAGCCTGGTAAATGGTTTCTGCCTGTAGAATGCTCAATAAAGATTTAGGTCCCAATCATCAAAGTTTTCATGCCAGGATTCTGGTGTAAGAAGCCTCGAAAAGTTGCAAAACTGAGACTTTTGGTGTTTTAATGCCATTTTCGCCCTACTTTAACAGGGGTGGGGGCATGCTGACAACTGCTTGTCAAATTTATGATGAGCGGTGGTCCCTACGCCACAAATCCTACTCCAATCACTGACTGGAGTAAGATTTGTGGCAAGGCGCACACTGAGGTGAAAGCTAGAAACATGCTCAGCCTCTATATAACGTAGATTATTTGACACCCTATTCTTTTATAGCTCATTAGCTGGCACATTATCCCACAAGCTGTTCAATCGTTCAGAATAGTAATTATGTCAGACCGTAAAACTAAGTGGTTTGTTTGCAAATCTCAGTGTAGGATTGAGGTGTGAAATTTCAGATTTCTATTTCCCACGGAAAAGATGCCCAGAATGTAAAGAAAAAAAAAAGAAAACGTGCAAGCCTTTTAACATTAGTAAACCATAATGAAGCATACCTCTTACTTTTCCCAGAGTCTGCCTGGCATTCCTGCTCATGATAGGGAGTGTGATGATCCCATTACTTTTCCCTGTCTCTATGATGGTGGACGACAAGAGGCACGCTGTGCCGACATGTCCGGGGATGGCATCACCCTGCACCACAGCCTCACTCAAGTCTTCCTGCAAGAACACACACAAAAATGTGGCTATATAACTAATAACATAGGAGAGAAACATTAAAATATTCACTTCCAGAAAGAATGAATGCAGGGACTAAGAATGGCACCTTAAGGCCATGTTCACACTTTGCGGTTTTTACCGCGGATCCGCTGCGATTTTGCAGCTGCGGGTCCGCAGCAGTTTCCATTGCGTTTACATTAACATGTAAACCCTATGGAAACCGCAAACCGCTGTGCACATGCTGCGGGAAAAACCGCGCAGAAACGCAGCGGTTTACAACCCGCAGCATGTCACTTCTTTGTGCAGAATCGCTGCGATTATGCACCCATAGGAATGCATTGATCCGCTAACTTCCCGCATGGGGCTATGCCCACGATGCGGGAAGTAAGCGGATAACGTGCGGGTGGTACCCGGGGTGGAGGAGAGGAGACTCTCCTCCAGGCCCTGGGAACCATATTTGTGTGTAAAAAAAAGAATTAAAATAAAAAATCATGTTATACTCACCTCTCAGCCCTGCACGCGGCCGGCCGGTCAGAGTTGCTGTGCGAACAGGACCTGCGGTGATGTCGCGGTCACATGACCGTGACGTCACGAAGGGTCCTTCTCGCACATCATCTTTGGAACCGGACCGCCGGGTGCAGCGCCGAGGAAATCGGGACGTCAGAGTGTGAGTATATAAACTTTTTTTTTTTATTTTAACATTACTATTGATGCTGCATATTGCTGCATATGCAGCATCAATAGTATAGGCGGAAAACCGCAGCGGAAACCGCGGAACAAACCGCGATAAATCTGCAGGGATAACCGCAGCGGTTTTGCCCTGCAGATTTATCAAATCCGCTGCGGGAGAACCCGCAGAGGTCACCCGCAACGTGTGAACATGGCCTAAGGCTAAGTTCACACTGGGCATTTTTGCTGCAGCAAAACCTGAGTGCTTGGCAAGAAAGAAGCTATGGCAAAAACGCAAGATTTGATGCATTTTTGATGCGGCTTTTCCAGCCTTTTTTTAATCAATTCAATGAGTCAAAAACACAGAATAAACACTGAAAGAAGTGACATGCTCTTTGTCCCCCCAAAAAAAAAAAAAAAAAAAAAAAAAAAAAAAGCAAGCACAAAATACTGATGACATGACAAAAAAAACCAATGTGTGTGCATGAGATTTCTGAAATCTCTAGGCTTTGCTGGCACTGTGAAAAGCAGCTGAAAATTAGCATACGAAAGCATAAAAAAAATGCAGCAAAAAATGCCCAGTGTGAACTTAGCCTTATACAAAAGCCACCTTAAACTGCACAAACAAGACCAACATCAAACACTTGGATTGCTGTGGTGGAAATCTCTATTCAGATGAATATGGCAGTCATAGAAATGTCTTCTCCAACGGGAAATAACTGTGGCCGGTCATGTTACAGATACAGAAGAGCTGCAGACAGGGTTAATGCTCCTACAAGCTGGTAGAACAACCTTGTTACCTCTCCCCAACCTCTGGATGGTTCATTGCTGTCACACTCCTTTCACAGAGCAGGCTGGAGACTAAAGGGACTGTCACAGAAGGACTGCTCAAACGGAGTCCCGCTGCTCGGTGCTTCATGGCGGGGCCAATCATTTATATACACCGTCCCACCTGCTTGTTTTCCCTCACTCAACACCCCCTTGTTTAATTGACAGCTCTGGCGAGAGAAGGATGGAGTTAGATGGAAACCAAGAAGAAGGTGTATTTAACTGTTTGGCCCCACCATGATGCACAAAGCGATCGTACTTGGTTTGAACAGTCATTCTGTGCTGACAAAGTCCCATTAATGCTTGAATTAGTGCAGAGGCTGCTGTAATCACAGGACATTATTAACTACAAAGTCACTTCTACAGACAGACAAGGCACTTTAATATATTTATAATATTCCGTTTTCGCATATAAGCTGCGGCCACTGCTATTAGGGGCTTATCTACAGCATTCTGGAATGCTGTAGATAAGCCCCCGATGTATCCTGAAAGATAAGAAAAGCAAGTTAGATTATACTCACCCATCAGGCGTCACAGGTCCGGTTTTGGTGACTTCCATCTTCATGCGATGATGTCCTCTTCCTTGCTTCTGTCGCAGCTCCGGCGCAGGCGTACTTTGTCTGCCCTGTTGAAGGCAGAGCAAAGTACTGCAGTGCGCAGGATCCGGGAAAGGTCAGAGAGACCCGGCACTTGCGCACTGCAGTACTTTGCTCTGCCCTCAACAGAGCAAATCAGTATGCCTGCGCAGGAGCCACGACACGAAGCAAGAAGAGGATGTCATTGCATGAAGATGGGAGGCGCCGGACCCGGACCTGTGACGCCCATCGGACCCAAACCGCACCAGACCGCCCCTCGGTGAGTAGAATCTAACTTCTTTTTCTCATCTTTCTGGTAACATCGGGGGCTTATCTACAGCATTACAGAATGCTGTAGATAAGCCCGATGGCGGTGGCCTTAGCTTAAATGTGAAAAAAAATGGGGTGACCGATTCCCTTTAAATAAATGAAGAAAATAGAAAAGAACATAGCACTTAATATTTAGTTCTTATGTTAATTACATTTATAAGATGTTGTGCATATTGTAAGAGGTTTTTTGGTTGATCGCTTGAAGGACATTTTCATTTTTAAGCAACAAAACTGACTTTAATAAGTAGCAAGTCACCAATATAGCGATAGATATAAATTTCTCAGGATTTTGGGTTAAAACTGTACTCATTACACAGTCCAAGTTCTGAACAGCTGGAAAATTACTTGACAAAAAAAAGAATGCGATCCTGTGAACTCAAGGACAAAGGAGAATTCCTTGGAGCTGTAACAAAGAAACATGGCTATATCTAAGGGATCACTTAGGCTACGTTCACATTTGCGTTGTGCGCCGCAGCGTCGGCGCCGCAGCGCACAACGCAAACAAAAACGCGGCAAAACGCACGCTAAAACGCTGCGTTTTGCGCCGCATGCGTCGTTTTTGCCCGCAAGTTGGACGCAAAAAAAATGCAACTTGAAGCGTTTCTTGCGTCCAACGCTTGCGGCCATGCGGCGCAAAACGCAGCACAACGCATGTCCATGCGCCCCCATGTTAAGTATAGGGGCGCATGACGCATGCGGCGCCCGACGCTGCGGCGCCCGACGCTGCGGCCCTGGCCGCAAATGTGAACGTAGCCTAATAGTACAAATTTCAAAGATGCAATTAGCAGGAGCCATTGTACTACTAGCATGAAGGATAAAGCAGCCTCCCGATATTTTACATCTTATTAACGGTCTATCTGCATAAACACTCACTTCAAAAAAGTCAAAAAGTAGTTCCAAATTATCGGGCTCCATGGTGTGCACACTGAACTCAGACCACCTGTCCGGCTGGAGGGCATAGCCACATTCTGGCTGCGAGTGCCGAGACACAAATTCCGCATTGCTTATTAAGGAGATTTCAAATGTGCTGGCCATCTTTGGGAGGAGAATTGGAGATGGTTTCTCTGGTTCTTCATCTTCGCCCTCTTCTTCGAGGCCTCCAAATGTCAACTTCACCCTGTCAGCACAAAACAAAAACGTTATTGCAAAGCCTACGATATCTTTGCATACACAGCATAATTGATCTAATGCAAGAACGCACTGTGCGAAATGTAGATTGTTGTTAAAAAAAAAAAATATATATATATACACACACATCACTTCATGCACTTACATAAAAAAAGCAAAAAATAGGCAAAAAAATTGCCTTGAAAATTAAAATGAATAAAAACATACATTGCTGAGCTTTACTTTCTAAAAAATAATTCCATGCACCATCGGGTGATGAAGGTCCCTTTAAAGAAAAAGTGGCCAGGGCTCAGTAGGCGGATCCGTTTGGTTACCTAGAAGTTACGTGTGGTTAGGTGGGACAAGCCCACCGGCTGCATTCAATATCCAAGGTCTAGTAGAAACGCAGCAGAATCAAAATGCGTACTACGAGTTTCATTTTATTTTCTTACCTATGCATTGGGTTTTCTTTATTTTTTTGTTTTTACACAAGCTGGCATGTCCTCGTTATCTGTCTATACGAAGAACATCGAGGACATTATAAAGCAGAAAATGGCACCAAGGGGAGTTTTATTATTTTGACCTTTCAGAGTGTTTAATTGCTATATCCATCACTACAACCATTTGTTATTTTTCTGCTGTAATACATATAAAATAAAGCAACTTGGCAAATAGTTCTAAGAATATTCCTCATAAAAGGAAGACATTTAGCTGTCCTACGCCATCATACGGTAGGGGTCTGAGCCCAAATGATGACAGTGCTGCAGCACTTTACTAGTGGCGCGCCTGGTTACAATGCAGACAGCCCAGTCACTAAGTGCTGCAGCCCCTTCATTCCAAGCATTGGTGGGGCTGCGCCACCTAACCCATGTATGTCAGCAAGAAGTAGGGGACAGATGGAAGAGCGGGGGGGCTGCAGGATCAGACTGCATGGGGTCTTGTTTGTGGTCTGTTACCATGGAGACACATAGCTCTTCATAAGAACATGAACATTATTCATTGAGACTATTTTCTTTTTTAATGATCTAAAAACAATAAAAAATGGTTGCAAACATGGACATAGCATTTGAATATTGAACATAGCCTTAGAGTCCGAGAGTCTGATTCCAGTGATGTATCACTTACTAGGCTTTGTGCTGCATTTCAACAAAATCAGTGTTTTATTAACAGGAGATCACTACAGAACTAGGTGTATACTGCCTCCTAGTCAACTGCCCTTCATAACCCCACCACCACCAAGGAGCAGCAGCTTTCTGCCTATGAACAGTGTACACACATACAGAGCTCAGATTCTATAACAACTGCTGCAGCCAGTAAAATAAGAGACATCCCTGGAATCTGGGTCTCTGCCTCTACATTATGTTGGACTCCGATGAGGTAGAAAAATCTTGGTGACACATTTTCTTTAACTGGGTGCCACACAGATCTGAAGGGGCTCTTTTGTGAATGCACACAGCAATTTTATCTTCCCTGTCTGATATATAAATACATTCAGATGAGGAAGAGAAAACGGTGACAATTAGACCCCCACAGACCTCAACATGACAAGGCCCCATTTCATTAAGATTTTGTGAGGTAGGCTAGGCAAAAAGAAAAACAAATTTACTTTGCATCTTACTCATATTTTTTGAAATGCAGAAACAAATTCACTTTAGAATTTATTACCATAACTTCTCTCATAGAAAGGCAAAATCTTTGCGTTCAGATGCATATAATAGATTGAGGTATATATTGGCGGTAGGTAATGCTGTTTGTACAGTTAGTGGAGGGCTGCTCCATTATCTTAAGACTATTGGAGTGTCTGTAAAAATCTTGTGGCCATGTATAGCAAAACAAAATTAAAAAAATGTTTAGTCATTAATTATCTATGTGATCACTGACTCAAAAGGAAGGATTGGATTGTCTAAAGTCAGCACAAAGGCCATGTCCTATCCGCTATGTGCCAATACAATGACACATACATATTACTTTTCACAAATCAGAGGGAAGACCCGAGAATAACAAAGAAAGCCACCACCATTCCCTTAAATAGGGCAAATGAAGCTGTTTACAGTAAAGGGAAGTGGCAGGATTAATAATGAGCCAAGGTTTACAAGCAAAAAGACAAAATAGAATGATAATTTTAATTGGAGGGAAAACCGTGAAAGTATAATATAGATTATTTAAAAAAAAAATAACGCACACTTTTCAGATCATTTTTTATATTATTTTGAGGCCAACAAAATGTCAGGTTTCACCATAAAAATTCCTCAGTGGCCAACACTTCTAATTAAATTAAACTGACCAAAACCACACATGTAGCAGAGCCGATAGAGTCTTTCAAAGCTTTGTTTGTTAGTGCATGACTAATACAGTAGTATAAAAAATATTGTGTGGCCCAACAAGACATATTGACGCTCTGGTCACCCCATACTTGTGGGGTTCATCAAGTTAACATTGGGAAAAAGTAATCTTGTGTATTTCTGGGTGTGTAAGCATATCTATAAAACTGTAAGCTTTACCAGAACACAAATCCTGTATTTTGAAAAGGATAATTAATTTCATGTTTTAAATGCACTTAATAAATAAAATACAGCGGGTGAAAAATATTGAACACATCAACAATTTAATACGTCAATAATTTATCGTATATACTCGAGTATAAACCGACCCGAGTATAAGCGGACGTACCTAATTTTGCCACAAAAAAAACTGGGAAAACTAATTGACTCGAGTATAAGCCGAGTATGCACTATCCCCTCGTCCCTTGTCCTTGTATGCATAGCTCCCCATCCCTGTCCTTGTACGCATGGTTCCTAAGTTTAAAAAAAAACAAAACAAAACAAACACATCCTACTTACCTTCCCTGCGCGCCATTGCTGCATCTTGTCCCAGCGCCAGCAGCTCTTCTGGCCGAGCGATCACGTGTCCCCGCTCATTAAGGTAATGAATGATCACTCCACGCCTATGGGAGTGAAGAGAGGTGAATATTCATTACCTTAATGAGCGGGGGACACATGATTGCTCGGCTGGAAGACAAGCACCAGAAGGAGATGCAGAGAGGGCGCGCAGGGAAGGTATGTAGGCTGCGGCTGTAACTGTGCATGCTGTAAGAGAAATTAATATTCACTGCCAGTGCAGTGAATATTCATTTCTCTTTAGCAGCGGACATGGGCTTTAGCCATAGCCACCGGCTTCTGCCTCTGTGACCCGCTGCCCCCCTCCCCCTTTCTGGGACAATGAATCGTGTATAAGCCGAGAGGGGTGGTTTCAGTGCACAAAAAAAAAAAAATGTGCTGAAAATCTCGGCTTATACACGAGTATATACGGTACTTAGAAAATTGGTGCTGTGTTCAATACTTATTTTGCCTGCGGTAGGGCAATTAGGCTTATAAGACAGACAATCTTGTCCATTTCATGATGCATTGTGGCGGAAAACTTTTGCGCAACTAAAAATGTGCAACTTTTGGCATTTTGACGCCTGTTTCAACCTGCTCTGACAAAGTGGGTGAAGCTGGGGCATGGCAAAACCCGGCAGATGAATTAGGACTCAAGAGCAGCGCTTGGTCTCCCAGCTTTCTGTACAAACAGCATTAAATAGAAGGTGGAAAGCCATCTTTGCTCTTTTTAAAAACAAAAAACGCAAGACCGATTTATCACCATACCTAAACCTAGACTTTTTAAATTTTTTCTTGGATATAGAAACAGGGTGTTTTTCAGAATAATGTAGACGTAATCTAAGCTCAGTCTGACATGTCAGCCATCCGGAATCCACAGTGTCAACGCCATCTGGCAAAGTAGATGAAAGTTAGCAGACGTAACAAACAACCCAAACAGAAGAATTGACAGTAAGCATATAGACATCAGATGAATGGTCACCCATTATTAGCCTTTATATCTATATGACGGCACTTTGCACAAAATAGACTCTAAGATACTTCAGCTTGGCTTCTCTTACATAGGAAGAAAACCTCTCCAAGAGTGCGGCCAAACACTCTGGTTTTACTGGATTCAGTTTCAGTAAAATTGTGGAATAAAGTAGCTACATGGGGGGCCGCACCCTGAGAGGTGGGACAACACCAAGTATGCTTTGTATACCATGCCAGGAAATAATATATACAGTTAAGTCCATACAAATTTGGACAGAGACAACATTTTTCTAATTTTGGTTATAGACATTACCACAAGGAATTTTAAACAAAACAATTCAGATGCAGTTGAAGTTCAGACTTTCAGCTTTCATTTGAGGGTATCCACATTAAAATTGGATTAAGAGTTTAGGAGTTTCATCTCCTTAAGGCTACTTTCACACTAGCGTCGTACGACGCACTTCGCAATGAGAAGTGCCGACGCATACTGTGAAAGCGCCCCACAACGGGGTCAGCGGATGCAGTTTTTCAACGCATCCGCTGCCCCATTGTGAGCTCCGGGGAGGAGGGGGCGGAGTTACGGCCGCGCATGCGCGGTCGGAAATGCTGGACACGACGCACCAAAAAACGTTACATGCAACTTTTTTTGTGCCGACGGTCCGACGCAACAGTCGCACGACGGTTGCGACGTGTGGCAATGCGTCGCAAATGTTAGTCTATGGAGAAAAAAACGCATCCTACAAGCAATTTTGCAGGATGCGTTTTTTTATCCAAAACGACGCATTGCGATGTGCGTCGTACGACGCTAGTGTGAAAGTAGCCTAACATGTGCCACCCTGTTTTTAAAGGGACCAAAAGTAATTGGACAATAGACTCCAAGGCTATTTCATGGACAGGTGTGGGCAATCCCTTCGTTATGTCATTCTCAATTAAGCAGATAAAAGGCCTGGAGTTGATTTGAGGTGTGGTGCTTGCATTTGGAAGGTTTTGCTGTGAAGTAAACATGCGGTCAAAGGAGCTCTCCATGCAGGTGAAACAAGCCATGGTATGGTATGGTACCGCGATTGTAGATTATTAATAAATCACTGTAATGTAGCATAACATGCTGCTATAACCAAGTTTTAAATGCATGTGAAACAGATTTCGTGTGTTATATGTGTTTAAAGAAGGAACTGGGGGCTGACATCTTGGTTTCACAGCAGTAGCACGTCACTAGCAGTGTCATTTTACAGCACCCCATGGACATAGGAGACAATAGACAGGCGCTGACCCTATCTATAACATTGGAGGGGTGTTAGCAGTGAGCTGGGCCCGCCTCTGTGGGCTGCACAACTCACTGCTGTAGGTGTGACTAGCAGCCATTTTACTATAGCCCAGTGCTCTCTGCCCAGCTCCACTTACTCTCTATCGCTGCAGGACAGAAGCGCTGACTGGAGCCGGAGAGATCGGGTGATTTACCTCCGTGCTGAGCTCCTCTACTCCAGGCACCGCACGTCCTGAGCAGACATCCTCTGCTCCTCACACGCTGCCCTGTGTCCTCCTGCTCTGTCTCCACCTCCCCACTTGCACACAGTCCCAGACTAGTGATCTCCGGTAAGCTGCACTCTCCCCCTGTGTCGCTCTGCCTCCTCCCTGCGTTCTCTCCCCGTGTCCTTCTCTCCCCCCCCCCCTCCCCCTCTGTGCTGGCTCTCTGGCACCGAGGACCCTGCTGATCCCGACATGCGGGAGGCACAGACCTCAGTGCGGTGACATTATCTCCTGCTCTGATCTCTCTGCTTTCATTTGGCAGAGAAGGAGAGACCGGGGGAGGTGCCGGGACAGAGCTGCTGTGAACAGGAGAACTGGAAGAGCTGCATATGGACATCAGCCTGCTCTGCAACACAGTGACAGAAGTGTGTGAGTGTGTAGTCTGTGAGTGTGTAAAACATGAGTGTATGGTATCTGTACTGTGTGTGTGATGTGTGTGCGGTATCTAGTGTGTGTGATGTGTGTGCGGTATCTGTAGTGTGTGTGATGTGTGTGCGGTATCTAGTGTGTGTGTGATGTGTGTGCGGTATCTGTAGTGTGTGTGATGTGTGTGCGGTATCTGTACTGTGTGTGTGATGTGTGTGCGGTATCTAGTGTGTGTGATGTGTGTGCGGTATCTGTAGTGTGTGTGATGTGTGTGCGGTATCTAGTGTGTGTGTGATGTGTGTGCGGTATCTGTAGTGTGTGTGATGTGTGTGCGGTATCTAGTGTGTGTGATGTGTGTGCGGTATCTAGTGTGTGTGATGTGTGTGCGGTATCTGTAGTGTGTGTGATGTGTGTGCGGTATCTGTAGTGTGTGTGATGTGTGTGCGGTATCTGTAGTGTGTGTGATGTGTGTGCGGTATCTAGTGTGTGTGATGTGTGTGCGGTATCTAGTGTGTGTGATGTGTGTGCGGTATCTGTAGTGTGTGTAATGTGTGTGCGGTATCTAGTGTGTGTGATGTGTGTGCGGTATCTGTAGTGTGTGTGCGGTATCTGTAGTGTGTGTGCAGTATCTAGTGTGTGTGCGGTATCTAGTGTGTGTGCGGTATCTGTAGTGTGTGTGATGTGTGTGCGGTATCTGTAGTGTGTGTGATGTGTGTGCGGTATCTGTAGTGTGTGTGATGTGTGTGCGGTATCTGTAGTGTGTGTGATGTGTGTGCGGTATCTGTAGTGTGTGTAATGTGTGTGCGGTATCTAGTGTGTGTGTGTGATGTGTGTGCGGTATCTGTAGTGTGTGTGCAGTATCTAGTGTGTGTGCGGTATCTAGTGTGTGTGCGGTATCTGTAGTGTGTGTGATGTGTGTGCGGTATCTGTAGTGTGTGTGATGTGTGTGCGGTATCTGTAGTGTGTGTGATGTGTGTGCGGTATCTGTAGTGTGTGTAATGTGTGTGCGGTATCTAGTGTGTGTGTGTGATGTGTGTGTGGTATCTGTAGTGTGTGTGCAGTATCTAGTGTGTGTGCGGTATCTAGTGTGTGTGCGGTATCTGTAGTGTGTGTGATGTGTGTGCGGTATCTGTAGTGTGTGTGATGTGTGTGCGGTATCTGTAGTGTGTGTGATGTGTGTGCGGTATCTAGTGTGTGTGATGTGTGTGCGGTATCTGTAGTGTGTGTGATGTGTGCGGTATCTAGTGTGTGTGTGATGTGTGTGCGGTATCTGTAGTGTGTGTGATGTGTGCGGTATCTGTAGTGTGTGTAATGTGTGTGCGGTATCGTGTGTGTGATGTGTGTGCGGTATCTGTAGTGTGTGTGCGGTATCTGTAGTGTGTGTGCAGTATCTAGTGTGTGTGCGGTATCTAGTGTGTGTGCGGTATCTGTAGTGTGTGTAATGTGTGTGCGGTATCTGTACTGTGTGTGCGGTATCTAGTGTGTGTGTGTGAGCGGTATCTGTAGTGTGTGTAATGTGTGTGCGGTATACTTCATCGCGGTAATGTGACCGCGACGTCATCACAGGTCCTTCACACACACCACGGAAGCCGCTTAGGAGGTCGGGCCGCCAGAAGGTGAGTATATCGCTATTTTTTATTTTAATTCTTTTTTTTTTACCGTAATCTGATTACTTCCCGCATGGTGTGCACAGCCCCGTGCGGGAAGTAAGCAGATCAATGCGATTCCGCAATTTTAATGAACATGCTGCGTTTTTTTCTGGATTGCGATTCCGCTCAGGAAAAAAATTCAGCATGTGCACAAAAAATGCGGATTGCATTCTGTTACATAGGATGCTTAATGTTAGGGTTTTTTTCGCGGTTTTATAGCATTTTTATAGCGGAAAAACCGCGAAAAAAAAGCAAAAAATCTGCTACGTGTGCACACAGCCACATACTTGTGTGTGTGTGTAATAATGAGTAATGTGTACATAATGAGCCTGTGTTGTCCACCATGTGTGCTGTGTACATGTATGATGTGTGTGTCTGTGTGACTATATGAAGTGATGAGCCTGTGTTGTCCAGCATGTGTGCTGTGTACATGTATGTGTGTGTCTGTGTGACTATTTGAGGTGTATATAATGAGGTTGTGTTGTCCAGCATGTGTGCGGTGTACATCATATATGAAGTGTATGTAATCAGTCCAGCCCTGGACCTGATCCTGCAGTCCAGCGAGCCCCGGCCCGTCCACACGGAGAGCGTGGAGTCTGATGAGGAGAGCGAGACAATTATTGAAATTTCTTTTTTTTTTTTTTTTTTTATAAATTTAACAGATATGCCACGCTGCATTGTTAACAATTGTGGTAGTCATACCAAGAAGAATTCGTCTGAAGGAATAATATTGCATGGGTTTCCATACTCCATGGAAAGAATAAAACTGTGGCTGCAGCAGACAGGACAATTTACTAACATTGACACAGTTGCCAAAAGAATCCGCATTGGGAAAACGCACAACAAATTCAGAATGTGTTCAAAACACTTTGAAGAAGATTGTTATATTTCTGTATCGGAAAAAAAGATTAGTTGCCTAATGGATTCTGCAGTGACCACTATTTTTCAAAATAATTGCGCACTTCAACCGCCATGTAAAGTACGTAGAGTGTATGAAGAACACAACTACTTTTCTGTAAAAAAAAAACATGGTAACTACTTCTATAACATCTACATCTGGTCATATGGACACATCTGGTGAACTAAAAAGAAAAAAACCTACATCTAGACATCTTTAAAATTGGGCATGCAGGACATGCGTATGCGTTGTTTTGACACTCCCGCCAACTGCATGGGAACGCAACAAGTTGCATTCCCGTGCTGTCGGCGTGAGCGTCAAAACGACGCATCCGCATGTCCTGCATGCCCAATGTTAATGATAGGTACGCAGGAAGCTTGTAGAAGTAGGCGGGGCTTAACGGAGGAAGTACGCAGCCCTCCACAGAGCCCCCGAACGCTAATGTGAACCCAGCCTATGTGCCTATAACACCCACATAGTAATCCAAACGTTTCAGATGAAATAAAATGACAGTATTTTTGTATTAAACACACTTTATTTGCCAAAAAACATTTGTTTGAAAGTTGGGTTGCACCTTATATTCGAGTTGTGCTGTACCTGGCTGTGCTTTCTGGGTGTGAAGGCAGTGTGCAATTCTCTAGAGGCAGCCATAGTCGATCGTGTGTGTATATTCACTGCATCCCTCGCATTGTCATTGGCGTGTGAAGCATTGAATATCACGGCAGTGGATCCGCATGCCTTTTTTGTGCGTTTTTCTCCCCTTTTTTTTTTTTTTTTTTTTGTGGATCTTTCGCTTTTTTTTTCTTGAGGTTCCCAATGCAATAATATAGTTGGAAATCCGCAAAATTAACCCCTTCACTCTGCAGCCCTTTTTCGTTTTTGTTTTTCGCTCCCCTCCTTCCCAGAGCCATAACTTTTTTTTTTTTTTAAATATTTTTTTTTACATTTGCCATGCTTCAATAGCCTCCATGGGAGGCTAGAAGCTGGCACAACTCAACCAGCTCTGCTACATAGCAGCGATCATCAGATCGCTGCTACGTAGCTGAAGTGCAGGCTTGCTATGAGCGCCGACCACAGGGTGTTGCTCACAGCAGGCATGCATCAGTAACTATAGAGGTCTCAAGGACCTCTATGGTTACTGTCCTGACGCATTGCCGACCTCCGATCATGTGACGGGGGTGGACGATGCGCTCATTTCTGGCCGGAAGTGGTAGTTAAATGCCGATGTCAAATGCCGCTGTCAAATGCTAACAGGTTAATAGTGGCGGGTGAATTGCGATTTCACCCGCCGCTATTGCGCGCACATGTCAGCTGTTCAAAACAGCCGACATGTTGTGACTTTGATGTGGGCTCACCGCCGGAGCCCACATCAAAGGGGGAGACACGGCATGCGCAGAACATGTTGCGTTTTTTACTGCAATGCGTTTTTTTCCCAGAAATAACGCAACATATGCACAAAAATTGCGGAATGCATTATAAATGATGGGATGCATATGTATGCACTTTAAAATTGTTTTTATCGCATTTTTATAGAGAACAAACGCTAAAAAAATGCGTAAAATCCTGAACGTGTGCACACAGCCTCAATGTGTATGTCCCCATCACACTCCATATGTGTCTCACTCATCATACTTCATGCCTTTTTCTCTCCCATCAGTCACTCTTAGGGTATGTTTCCACATTCAGGAAACGCTGCGTTTTTGACGCAGCGTCCAGATGTTACAGCATAGTGGAGGGGATTTCATGAAATCCTGTCTCCACTGTGCAGGAAAAAAATCGTGCGTTTTTCAGCCTGAAGCAATCCTGAACGTGGACACATACCCTTAGCCATACAATGTATCTTTCCCCTCCCTCCATAATGCCTGGCTATTCACTGCAGACCTGGAGCTCCTTCTTATCTTCTTGAGGGATGAGTCAGACAGCTCCTAATGCTGCTCCATGCACACCAGATGTCTTCACTCTTCCTTGGGTCCAAATGCTGCTGAGTCCACTGTGTTCTGCTCCTCTGTAAGCAAGCTTTGCTTCTAATGCAGTAACTGCTGGTGATAGCAGATCACAGGTCAGTCACACACAAAATGGCTCTGCCCTGTGATGCTGCTCTTCATTCTGCCCCAGGGATATTAGACCACCCAAAAGGGGAGGGAAATGCTGATGTCAGCAGTTACTGCCCAGATTTTCCAGCTAACAGTAAAGCTGGTGAGTCTTACTGTAGCTGCTTGAGGTCTAAAACGGAAAATGCTCCCCCTAATGGTAAATATGTATATTTCTAAAAAAAAAATAATATTTTTCATATAGAAATGTTTGCAAACAGTGCAAACATTGCATTAATACATTTTAATTACTATTATAAGCTTAATTTCACAAAAAAAAAAAATACAAGAAAACTGGTGGCACCTTCCCTTTAAGCTGCGAAAACAGAAAAAACCATCCGAGAAATTTGCTACAATATTAGGAGTGGCAAAATCTACAGTTTGGTGCATACTGAGAAAGAAAGAAAGCACTGGTGAACTCATCAATGCAAAAAGACCTGGGAGCCCACGGAAGACAACAGTGGTGGATGATCGCAGAATAATCTCCATGGTGAAGAGAAACCCCTTCACAACAGCCAACCAAGTGAACACCACTCTCCAGGAGGTCGGCGTATCAATATCCAAATCTACCATAAAGAGAAGACGGCATGAAAGTAACTACAGAGGGTTCACTGCACGGTGCAAGCCACTCATAAGCATCAAGAAGAAAAAGGCTAGACTGGACTTTGCCAAAAACATCTAAAAAGCCAGCACAGTTCTGGAAGAACATCCTTTGGACAGATGAAACCAAGATCAACCTCTACCAGAATGATGGAAAGAGAAAAGTATGGCGAAGGCGTGGTACAGCTCATGATCCAAAGCATACCACATCATCTGTAAAACACGGCGGAGGCGGTGTGATGGCTTGGGCATGCATGGCTGCCAGTGGCACTGGGTCACTAGTGTTTATTGATGATGTGACACAGGACAGAAGCAGCCGAATGAATTCTGAAGTATTCAGAGCCATACTGTGTGCTCAGATCCAGCCAAATGCAGCCAAACTGATTGGTCGTCGTTTCATACTACAGATGGACAACGACTCAAAACATAAAGCCAAATCAACCCAAGAGTTTATTAAAGGAAAGAAGTGGAATATTCTTGAACGGCCAAGTCAGTCACCTGATCTCAACCCAATTGAGCAGCATTTCACTTGTTATAGACTAAACTTCAGACAGAAAGGCCACAAACAAACAGCAACTGAAAACCACCGCAGTGAAGGCCTGGCAGAGCATCAAAAAGGAGGAAACACAGCGTCTGGTGATGTCCATGAGTTCAAGACTTCAGGCAGTCATTGCCAACAGAGGGTTTTTAACCAAGTACTAGAAATGAACATTTTATTTAAAATTATTTAATCTGTCCAATTAGTTTTGGTCCCTTTAAAAACAGGGTGGCACATGTTAAGGAGCTGAAACTCCTAAACCCTTCATCCAATTTTAATGTGGATACCCTCAAATGAAAGCTGAAAGTCTGAACTTCAACTGCATCTGAATTGTTTTGTTTAAAATTCATTGTGGTAATGTCTATAACCAAAATGAGAAAAATGTTGTCTCTGTCCAAATATATATGGACTTAACTGTAGCATGCAGATTGTCATGTACAGCCACTATATGGTCCCCTGCCAGTTTCTGTAACATCGGGGGAGCGGTGGTGATGCCCCTTCCCTTATGTAGCAGTTACATGGGTTACGATGCCCAGGTACACAGAGACTGGAAGCGGTCGACAGATGCTTTGCCTGGGGGGATATTATATTGTTTTGGGGGGTTTTGCATATTTTCAAAATTTGGGCATTTGGTTGTTATTGACCAGTAAAATCTGCCCAAATGTCCACATGATTTGGTGCATAGTTAGCACTGTGGCTTTACCAAATTCTTCAAAGCTATTCTGCTAGCTGTGGAGTAGCAAGGATGAAGTCGACCTTACACTGCACAGCCATGTTAGCGTGTGAGCAGGCCATGTTAGATACGTGCTCACGAGTGGAAAATTTACAGCATATTACAACAGCAGATGCATTCTGGAAGAGGTTTTACAAAATCTGCTCAATTTCAGCTTTGTAGAACACCTCAGCGTGTCAACTTATACTTTGGGTTCCACCATTTGGAAACACCAATGACGAAATATGCTGCAAATCTGTAATTAAAATGGCCGCCATGTTTGTCCCTGTGGATCTCGTGCAGAAATTCGGCAATGGATAGGTATCCTGTGCCCACGCCCATAGCACTTCAGCCTCATTTACACAGGATTTAACCCACCATTTTTTTCAGGTCAGGAAAGAACAGGTTGCATAAGGAAACATACGAATGACATTCTTCAGTGAGCAACATGACCATCTAAACAGCTTGTGAGGCGGAGGACTCCTGATGACAAAATGCCTTTATGCGCAAACTGGACTAAAGTAAGATGATTAATGGCAATAAATTCTTCTTAGTGTGTACCTAAATATATGAGTAATATATTACACAGTTCACTTGTTTTACTGCAAATAACATCAGTTCCCATGGGTGAAACACATCAAAAACATGTTTCACATGCAAACGCCACATTGCAGCACATCACTGTGACAACTGAATACATTCACTTCCCAATATAAAGATTAGTGCCACATGTTATATTTGGAAGACCCTGCAAAACTGCAACACTAGGTGCAATGAGAGCGCTTGGCAGAAATGACCTAGATGATGAGATAGACCTATCCCACCATAGACTAGTCTCATAGGCGCACCACAGTAAGGCTGGAAACACACATGCAGTTTTTGAGTAACACTTAAAATAAATATATACATTTTTGTATCCAATCCTACATTTGGTTACGTAAAGCTGCATGAAAACTGCATGTGTGAGATCATCCTAAAAAACGTGGTCATGCAGATTGGGTGTCTTGGTCTCCGCTTCCTAAAAAACATAAAAACTTCAAACCTAGAAGAAATTACAGTAAATGATGCAATTCTCAAATCTATCTGATATGGAACCACATATAAGACAACATTCACAAAATAAACAAACGGTAATTTGCTTGACACTCTCGAGTTGTAAAAGGAGACACGTTGTCAGCATACGCACTGCACACCCTCATAACTTAAAGGATTTCTAATACTTAAAGGGGTTGTCCCTTCTGACATTTATGGTCCAGTTCTTGAGATAGATGTAGTGGTACACATCCATATGTATGGCATATCCTGTGCATACAATAATAATATTCAATATTACAAAGACTATAAACGCTCAATGTTATCAGTGATCCTACAATGACAATAATTCTATACTCACATCTAATTTTAAAGAGTCGGTCATCAGAATAAACACTATTGCCCTGCACATATGGGGTTAATCTGCAGGTTTATAGCGTTATTAATCTGCCCGGCCCCCGCACTTAGCTCTGCACTGGGGTCTGTCAGTCAGGGCCAGAGGCGCAGACACAGCCGCTGCTCTGTATACACGGAAACCTGCGCGCTCCCAGGAGGAGTAAAGATCATTTTCTCCCCGCAGCGTTCAGCTACATGCGGGAGCCAGGCAGGCTAATAACCATATTAACTTGCAGATTAACCCCCTGTGAGTTTTTTTTCTGGTGACCGGTTCCCTTTAAATAATGCCATGAGATGAACACTTATTACAGTTTATACTAGATTCTACTATAAGATATGATATATTTTATTACGCCCATGTCTTCATGAATCATAATTCAAAATAAAAAAAAGGCTTTTAATGTTCCAGTTCTTTTACTGAAGTTTTAAGAAAAAGAAATGGAAAGAACAAAAAAAGCATTTTTTCATAAACAAAACAAAAAAAAAAAACCTACTAATCATCGAGTGTTTTAACTGACCTAGTGCTTCCTGTTCTCACAAATATTTTATTTATAGGAGTCAAAAATACAAGACAGGCAATAAAACCTCCCTATTTGTCACGCCATAAAGGTCCAGGAAAGAGATGCCTGGTGATTCAGGGGAAAAAAAAAAAAAAAAAAGTGGGAAGGGCGTAGATTGGTTGAGAATTTGCTAAAAGAGGCAACTACCAGCCTGTGTACCAGCAGTTTCAATTAGCAGTTCCAAGAAACTTATGACAAGATCTGCTTCTATTCTGAGCACTGCAAACCTTTCTGAAGGTATATGTATTAGATAAAACACAATTACTTTATTGCATGTGAAACCGCACAGTTTCTCCATTAACACCTTAGGGAAATCTCCCTTTGCTTTCTTGTGCTTCAGAAGGCAAAGGAAGGTTAATACAGTAAAAAAAGAAACTTTAACTTACTGTGGAAGCCAAATTCTCCATCGTCAAGGTGTAATTCTTCTTCTGCAAAAGTGGAAAAAAAGGGAAACACTTTACAATACATCACATTCAGGTTTACGGTTTAGTTTCACAAGCAGCCAATGTACTACTATAGGACCCTGATCTCTAGAAATGCTCCTTTCTCCTGTCATTTACAGTGGTACCCACGTTTAACAATCCTTTGAATTGAAAAGGTGCCGTAAAAGATAGCTGACACATTCCCTGTTGATGAGAACCCCAGCAATCAGCTGTAGTCCACAGTTAACCAAGCACTCCTCCTTCTCCCAGCAAAATGTTTATCATCTTTATATATTGCAATCATCATATTATACAGCACTGTGCACTTACAATTGCTCATTTTCCCTTTCTACCCAGTTAACTATCCTCTATTCTCTGTTATACGTAGAAACAGGAAGTCTCTTGTCCCTGCATTTATTATACCCATGTCAACTCCTGACCCAGCTGCTCGCTTTTTCCCCCTGCCATAGACTTTTGCAGTGACTTATGTTTTGTGCAGACAAAATTGACCTCCTGTTTCTACATAGAGCTTGGAAGGTTTCAGCGAGCCAGCTTTTAATCCAGTGCTGTCATAGACCTAATAGAAAACAGAAGAATTAACGGTTTCTCTTTTCATATTGCAATCTGTATTAGGGTATGTGCACACATTGCAGACCGGCCTGTGGAGGTTTCAGCACAAAATCTGCATCTCTTGGCAGAAAACGCAGGCCAAAATGCTTGCAGATTGTCATGCAGAATTGATGTGGATTTCTTGAGGATTTGTTTCGGATTGTCATGCGTTTTCTTACTCAATGTATAGTCAATGGGTGCAGAAACGCTGCGTTCCGCACAAAATTGACATGCTGCGGAAAAAAAAAAAAAGCAGCGAATCCGCGCGGATTTTTCAGCAGCATGTGCACAGCAATTCTCAAATTCCCATTCACTATAATTGTTACTGTACTACACTGCGGATTTGATGCAATTCCACGCATCCAAAAACGCTGCGGAAACGCATCAAAATGTAGCTATTTTCAGACCCTTACTTAATGCTTATTGCAGAAGAGGTTGCAGAAGTCTCATTATCCTCACAGGCAGCTCTATACACAACTAACACCACATGATTATTATTATTATTTTTTATTGTTATAGCGCCATTTATTCCATGGCGCTTTACATGGGAGGAGGGGTATACATAATAAAAACAAGTACAATAATCTTAAACAATACAAGTCATAACTGGTACAGGAGGAGAGAGGACCCTGCCCGCGAAGGCTCACAATCTACAAGGGATGGGTGAGGATACAGTAGGCGAGGATAGAGCTGGTCATGCAGCGGTTTGGTTGATCGGTGGTTACTGCAGGTTATAGGCTTGTCGGAAGAGTTGGGTCTTCAGGTTCTTTTTGAAGGTTTTGATGGTGGGCGAGAGTCTGATGTGTTGTGGTAGAGGGCTCCAGAGTAGGGGTGATACGCAAGAGAAATCTTGTATGCGATTGTGGGAAGAGGAGATAAGAGGGGAGTAGAGAAGGAGATCTTGTGAGGATCGGAGGTTGCGTGTAGGTAAGTACCGGGAGATGAGGTCACAGATGTATGGAGGAGACAGGTTGTGGATGGCTTTGTATGTCATGGTTAGGGTTTTGTACTGGAGTCTCTGGGTAATGGGGAGCTAGTGCAGGGATTGACAGAGGGGAGAGACCGGGGAATAGCGGGGGGACAGGTGGAATAGTCGGGCAGCAGAGTTTAGAATAGATTGGAGGGGTGCGAGAGTGTTAGAGGGGAGGCCACAGAGCAGGACGTTGCAGTAGTCAAGGCGAGAGATGATGAGGGCATGGACTAGGGATTTTGCAGATTCTTGGTTGAGGAATGAACGGATTCGCGAAATATTTTTGAGTTGAAGTCGGCAGGAAGTGGAAAGGGCTTGGATATTGGATCAGCGTCAAGGATTACCCCGAGGCAGCGAGCTTGTGGGACTGGGGAGAGTGGGCAGCCATTTACTGTAATGGATAGGTTCGTTGGGGGGTCGCGTGAGATGGGGGAAAGATGATGAATTCTGTTTTGTCCATGTTAAGTTTCAGAAATCTAGCGGAGAAGAAGGATGAAATAGTGGACAGGCATTGAGGGATTGTGATTCACCAGTCACAATTGGCCCTGCTCCCCCTCCCTGCAGAATAACCTGTGCACACGCTCATTAGATGCTTCATATAGATAGGGGTATGTTTAATCTATAGCCGCCAATGGACATGCAAATTATGTGAAAGAACAGGAAGTAGGAGTCCAACTGGAAAATTATAATTTTTTTTTTTTTTTTTTTTAACATAGATCACAATATGAAAACAAAATTACCAAAAAAGATACATTTAACATAAAAAACAATTTCAATATAAGGAAATTTTCTGAGTACACACTACCCTTAAATATTGGCAAATTAAAGTGCTCAATTGTTCTGCAGTGTCACCAGGAAAAGGTGAAAATCCCTTAAGGGGATTTGTCCACTACTCAAACAGCCTCTTAATAGAATCCCAAATGTAACCTACAAATGCCTTATACTCACCTATTGTACCAACAATGTCGGCCCCGGGTCTCCAGAGCCACGTGTGACAGTGGTTGCGTGGCTCACGTGGCATAATCTGTGGTTGCTAAAGGGCTGCTGTGCTCAATTCCTTCGGACATCAAGGTTCGCTCAAACTAAGAGATGGAACCTCGGCCCACCCAATGGTGGACGTCAAATGTCTGCAGGACTCATGTGGCATGGCTTCTTTCACACTTGCGTCGTGTAAGTGCATCCTGCAAAAAAGGATGCGTTTTTTTCCCATAGACTTGTATTGACGACGGATCGCGACGTATAGCCATACGTCGCGCCCGTCGTGCACTGGATGCGTCATGTTCTGGCGGACCATTGGCATGGAAAAACGTTCAAGGGAACGTTTTTTCGTATGTCGCGTCCACCATTTCCTATCGCGCATGCGCGGCCGGAACTCCGCCCCTCCTCCCCGGAATTCAGAATGGGCAGCAGATGCATTGAAAAACTGCATCCGCTGCCCACGTTGTGCCACATTTTCACAACGTGCGTCGGTACGTCGCGCCGACGCTTAGCGACGGACCCGTACCAACGCAAGTGTGAAAGAAGCCATAATGTCATCCGAGCCTTGGCCGACCCAGCGCAGACACTGCTGGAACAGCACCGGCACAGGAGGCGAGTATAAGATATGTTTATTTCACATTGGGGGAAAGAAGTATTTAACAAGTTGTCTGAGCAGTGGACAAGCACTTTAAAGGGAACCTGTCACCCCGTTTTTTCGGTATGAGATAAAAATACTGTTAAATAGGGCCTGAGCTGTGCATTACAATAGTGTAGTTTGTGGACCCCGATTCCCCACCTATGCTGCCGAAATACGTTACCAAAGTAGTCGTTTTCGCCTGTCAATCAGGCTGGTCTGGTCAAAAGGGCGTGTTGTCTTCCCCCAGATTTTGCGTAGTTTTCCGTTGGTGGCGTAGTGGTGTGCGCATGCCCAAGGTCCCGGAATCCTCTGCCAGGGGATTTAAAAGAGCGCGCTGTTCGTTATTTCATTGGTGATCGGTGGGCGCGGCCATCTTCCTTTGGCCGCGCGTGCGCAGAAGCGGCGCTCTGCTGGCCGCGGCGCTCTGCTGGCCGCGGCTTCAGGAAAATGGCCGCCGCGATATCCATCTGCGCACGCGCGGCATCCCGCGGCCATTTTCCTGAAGCCGCGGCCAGCAGAGCGCCGCTTCTGCGCACACGCGGCCAAAGGAAGATGGCCGCGCCCACCGATCACCAATGAAATAACGAACAGCGCGCTCTTTTAAATCTCCTGGCAGAGGATTCGGGGCCTTGGGCATGCGCACACCACTACGCCACCAACGGAAAACTACGCAAAATCTGGGGGAAGACAACACGCCCTTTTGACCAGACCAGCCTGATTGACAGGCGAAAACGACTACTTTGGTAACGTATTTCGGCAGCATAGGTGGGGAATCGGGGTCCACAAACTACACTATTGTAATGCTCAGCTCAGGCCCTATTTAACAGTATTTTTATCTCATATCGAAAAAACGGGGTGACAGGTGCCCTTTAAATCAATGAGCTTCGATATAAGCTTGGGCAACTTGGCTCACACACACACACACACACACACACACACACACACACACACACACACACAATAGGCACTGTCCAAACCCCATATTAATTGAGGATACTTAAAGAATCTGAAAAAAAAAAAAAGCATTTCTGAATTGGACAACCTCAACAATGTAAAGGGGCAAGTCATGGGGAAATTCTGCTCATCTTGTCACAAAATCATGCTATTGAAAAATTAGCTACACATTGTACAGGTTGTAGCAATTAATAGGATACCACATATGGACTTTTTATTACCAGCTTAAATTTGATGCCATTTTTTCCTCCAAACTAACATTTTTTTAATTTATTTTTCTTTTTTTAATTTGATAAGAAATTTATATTTTACATTCTAACGTTTGCATAAAAATAACTTGAATTTAGTGAATCTTTATTATGAAGTGCTTCACTTATATGCATACCAGGCTTTTTGTCTCACACAAATCAAAAACAAATGTTACTAAGAAACGGCAGAACAAGGACGTTAAACTTGAGTGCTGTGGCAATGCTACTTTCCCATTTACTTTTTTTTTTTTTAAATGAAAGAGCAATTCGATTTTTTTCAAATATTGAATAGGGGTCAATCTGAATCTTTACAGCTCTAATAATAGTGCAATTAATATTGCAAATTCACAGATTTGCAAAATAGTATTTCAACATCATCCTTTCATGCTAGCTGAAGTTTCCTAACCACGCTTCTTTGTATCCACATGGTATTCTTACACATACTTTCGTGACCTTGATCAGAGTTTAAAAGTTTCACAATTATGACAGTCTAGTTTTCTCTCTCTATCTTCTACACTTTAAAGGTCTGTTTTCAGCAATCTGGAGATTGCAAGAACGGACTGTTTTCGTTTTCATGTCTTGATTGGGATGGATTTACTACTCATGAATTTAGGACCTTAAACTAAAAAGTTCCATTAATGTTTCTAATCCACTAAACATTACAAAAGTAAAGAGCATTACTAATTCTTTTCTTTAGGAAACCTATCACCTCCAGTGTCACGGTCGCCATGGAACGTAGTATTTACTGTTGATCCGAAATATTATCCCACAAATCTGCAATTAGACTAATGTTTACATGAAAACTGGCAATTTCAGTACCAAGAAAAGCCCAATATAATTACGAGCTTCTCAACGTCATTAACCGGCTGAAGCTAGTATGGGAAGATCTGCAGCTTCAATTAATGCTGCCAAAATGATGAAAATAGAAGTAAAAGAAATAAAAAAATAAGTAGAATAGTGTGAAAGATTAGGACTAGTGATGAGCGAATATATTTGTTACTCGAGATTTCCCGGGGGTCCTCCGAGTACTTTTTAGTGCTCGGAGATTTAGTTTTCATCGCGACAGCTGAATGATTTACAGCTATTAGCCAGCATAAGTACATGTGGGGGTTGCCTGGTTGCTAGGGAATCCCCACATATAATCAAGCTGGCTAATAGCTGTAAATCATTCAGCTGCTGCAAGGAAAACTAAGTCTACGAGCACTAAAAAAATACTCGGAGGACCCCAGAGCATGCTCGAGAAATCTCAAGTAACGAGTATATTCGCTCATCACTAACTAGGACTTATGACCAGGGCTGTGGAGTCAATAAGCCAAACCTCAGACTCCACAGCACTGCCTAACTACTGAGCACGTGCATAAAGTGCAGCACAGATTCATCTCCACTAAAAGCCCAGATCCTCAGAACAGAACAGACATTTATAGGACATTTCATAACTTTCCAAAATTCTTATGAAAATATATACAGCTCATCCTGCAGTGTACTACTGTACCCAATGTATTATATATTTTAGGAGTCAGAGTTGGTCAATTTTATACAGACTCCACCATAATGGACTCCGACTCACAGCCCTGCTTATAACTTTATAACTTTCTATGGCAAATATGGGAAGACACTGGTTTTGTTGTAAGATTAGAACGCTACTCGTCTCGCCATCCTCCTCCTTCCACTCACAACTCTTTGCTTTTGTTAGCCCTTAATGTGTTTTTTCCTCTCTTTTTTTTCTACCACTTGAATAATTGTTCTTCTTAAATCTAGCTGAAAATTATTGATCGCTATTGTGCAAAATGGAATTTATAAGACCGTGTCAAACTCATTGATATCGTTATCAAAATGTTTGTGTGATGTTGACATATGAAAATCTCAATAAAACATGTGAAAACACAAAGCAAAAACTATGCAACTGACTGCAATCTTCAGGTCTACTGCTCCTATGACGACCTTCGTCTCTCCAATGGCAATGAACCACAAAAAGACCACGTGTAGCTTGATCCTACAATCAGGTTGACTTCCATGTGTCCCCTTACTTCTTGACAAAAATATAGATGGAAGGGAGTGTGACATCATGGTCAGTCGACATACGTTTTTTTTCATAGTCTGTTACCATGGAAACATAGGAGTCTGATTAAAGTAAACGCAAAACAAGACTTCCAAGAAGTGGCTTCATTTTATTTGTTCTAGATGTGTTAAGACAATAAAAAAATGAATGTGAAGGAGGGTATAGCCTTTATACTTTCAGCATCTGAGGAAACCTAGTACCCAACAGGAAAATGGCTTTTAGAACTGGATTTGTAGGGTGCGTCACCTAAGTATGTCTAGAATGATTCAAAAGCTACAGAATCATGAAGCAAAATGTGAGGCACCAACATAGTGATTTGCTGAATTCATCTATATTACACATGGCAGATGACCGTACCTAGAGGCTTTATTGATCGTGGCTGCAGATGAGTCTCCCACTTGTGAACTATGACTTGGCATGATTCGCCTTTATTCTGTAAATCAAAAGTAAAACATCTGCACTGAAAACCTTTCCATACACTCATAGTATGTACGATAAAAATTACAGACCTCTCCATTCTTTGTAGGTGGGAAACTTGCAAAATCGGCAGTGTACCAAATACTTATTTTCCCCACTGTAAGAGGTTCCCCACTAAGGACTCCATTTCTTTACATCTGAGCAGAGAGCCATTAGGAATAAGCCACCCAAGTACTGGATTGTCAGTCATTTTAATGTAACATTGTATTTCATACTACAATGTATGGCTAGCTGCAATTTGCACCCCAAAAGGGTTTGTCTTGAAGCGCGAAACCCTTTAAAAGGGGCGTTTCCAGAATGTCGATAATGAATACCTATTTTATAGTATACTAGCCACGATCACTTCCATGGGAGTATGGCCACTGAACCGTATACAGCATTGTGCCGTTCTGGTCATGTCCACTATAAAACCAGCCACCGCTGAAGCAGCAAAACACTTATCAGAGGGTGTGCAGGGGGCTGAACTCCCAGCAATCTGACACACACCCTAAAAAATACTTAAAACAACAAGAGTAGGGTTTTTTTTTTTTTTTTGCTTTTTTTTTAACTTTTTTTCAAATTTAAAGAATAAGATTAAATAATACATCCCAGATAGGAAAAAAGTGTTCAGATCAAATAAAAAACCAACAAAACAGTAACATACCCTTGGCTCCAGAAAAGTGCCCTTGAAGTAGCGATACAGTACTTTGATTCCTCTTGGAAGTGTAACATTTGTTTTCCAGATTGTACTGTTGGGGAAAAAAAAGTTCTATAAAATCACAGAATTGTCTAGAACTGCCATTATAACATTATAGACCAGAGTAAAACACTAACTCTTTACATTGCAGTAGAAGACTTTACTCATTTGTGGGTAAATCAGAGTTAAATGGGTTTTCAGGGATTAGACTAATGATGGACTAGAGGATAGATCACCAATATTAGATAATTTGGGATGACAGTCGCAGTACCCTTGCCAATCAGCTCCTTGAGGAAGTAGCAACCCTTGTGCAACCCCTCGATATACACATTGTGCTGTCTACCCACTAATTCAGGGATCGATGAACCCAAAGCCTTGACTGGAGCACAGAATGTGGGGTTAAGGCGAGAGCCTATGTACAAGGCAGCATTAGGCTTGTCCAGTGCACTGCGGCCTAATACTCACTAGTATGACATTACAACCTTCCTCGCCATGCAGCAAACACCTCTGAACATAGCCCAAGCTGCAATCCCTGAAAGAGACTGACAGCCCTTACAATTGCAGTGAAAGATTTATGTAAAAAATAAATGTAACCCTTTTCAGATTGTAACATTTTAGCCATGTTATGGGCATTATTTCTATCCACAAAATATACAAACAGACATTTTGTAAAAGAACTAAACAGTAGCAGAAACTGCGCAGAAATAGCCAAAATGGTTGCAGTGTCTGTATTTTCTATTTGTGATCCTTCAGGAAGATCCAGCTATATGCAATAGGTAAAAGTGGAAAACAGGCATCAATGTTTTTTGTTTGTATAATCTGCATATATCTATCACGCTGTATTGTATATATCTCTTTAGTATAACTTTAGAAAGCAAATATGTGATCAGATCCTTCCTCACACATCCCTTATAGATCATAAAGTAAATGTAGAAAAAAAGGACATGGCCCGCTCCTCCAAAAATCATACATTGATCTAATGCCGCTAGGCAAAAATTTACAAATGTTCTTTGTTTAACATTCTGGTTAGACTGTATGAAGCCCAATGCCACGGCATTAGGAACCTGTCAGTGAGAATCTAACCTAAAATGAGCATTGCCATGTGTACCAGCAGGAGGAGAACCCTAGTGCCACATAGCATCCATGCTGCAGGGCAAAGCCCCCAAGGCTCAAAGCCACCCCACCCCACAGACCACCACAAGGTACCAACACCAAGTGAATAGATCTTTATTAAAAAAAAAAAAAAAATTTAATGTATTCACTATTAGTATTGTATGACAGCCTTTGCTGCTGTCAGTCATTTTTTATATAGTTATGGCATACTTTATGATCTGCGACCATGCCGTCATGCACATGTAGTATGATTTTGAATAAAATCGTAATGATGCACCCATAAAAGGCGTGCCACCATACCAGTCTGATGAATAATAATATTAAAATAAATTTAGGGAATTTCCCCCCCAAAAAAAAAAAAAAAAATGCAGAATTATATCTATTTTTGTCTTACTCAAAAGTGTTTTTTTATGATTTTAAAGATATTATATAAGTAATACAAAACAGTAACACAAAAAACAGAACCTATAAGTGTAGGGAAAAGGAAAAATGGAAAGGGGAGGAAAGAAAGCTAGTCAAAAATACAATACAATTAACACTAATTATTTTACTGAATACTTATTGTAAATTACATATGCATCTAACATATTACCAGATGACTTTATGACACGGTTAAATGGCTACATTACTTACCAATCATTAGCATCAGGTTGCAAGATAACAGCATGTTGGGGTTTCCAGGCTCCTAAAATATCACAACTCCCACATAGTGCAAGGACTTCATCTGAAATTAACAGAAGAGAAGAGTTCTGATTCTTATGGTTTCATGCTCATATGTGCCAGTGTTCAACTGCAAAAATGGAAGTACAGCAAAGCTCAAGAGAGACGTCAATTAAGGGCTGGCACACATACTAAAAAAACAAACAAAAAAAAAACATAAGTCAGAGAGAATAATTCATAATTTTAAATGGTTATGCAGTAAGCAGCACAAGGAATCTGCGGCACTGTGCTTTTCTATTGCTCATTGTCAGTAATGCCTGTTTTCAGTGAAACTTTTTGGCTGTGATATCTCCCAGGAGAATATGCAACCATCTTGTTTTAATGGAAAAAGTAAACACAATTCTACAATTCTATGGACAGTCAGCCAACTCTTCTGGCAATGATGTGCCATACTGGCAGCAAGTGGTGGTGCCAGTACTAGTAGTAAGGTACGTGATCGCTGGCAGCTTGTAAACAGCGACCAGTGGGGGAGCAGCGGGAGTATCTGTGTTGGATCGGAACGGGAATGAAGAGACAAGAACTACGGTACATAGGTTAGATACAATGTCTACATGGGGAATCGATTACTATTAGTGATCGCGAATGTGCTCGGATAACGTGCTATCCAAGTATTTTGGGCGTGCTCAGATAATATGTTTGAGTCCCTGCGGCTGCATGTTTTGAGGCCGTCTTACAGCACGTGTCTTACGGATGCAAAACATACAGCAGCAGGGACACGAACATATTATCCGAGCACGCCCAAGATACTCAGATAACAAGTTATCCGCGAACATTCACTCTTCACCAATTGATATCCAATACTGCACTCTTAAAGGGAATCTATCACTAGGATCAACCCACCTAAGCGGTCTATATGGTTATGTAGATTATAGGTAGTTGAATAAAACGATATCTTGATACGATGTCTTATTCCAGATCGTAGTATGTAAATGAGCTGCTGAGATCTATGGGATGGACATAAATCTCCCCGAGAATCTGCCTCTATAGATTGTATTAAAGGGAACCGGTCACCCCCAAAATCCCCAAAATCGAAGGTAAGCCAAGCCCACCAGCATCAGGGGCTTATCTACAGCATTCTGTAATGCTGTAGATAAGCCCCCGATGTATCCTGAAAGATGAAAAAAAGAGGTTAGATTATACTCACCCGTAAGAAGATGGGAGGCCCTGGACCGGACCGCGACACCCATCGGACCCGGACCGCCCCTGGGTGAGTATAATCTAACCTCTTTTTCTCATCTTTCAGGATACATCGGGGGCTTATCTACGGCATTACAGAATGCTGTAGATAAGCCTTTGATGCCAGTGGGCTTAGCTCATCTTCGATTTTGAGGGTCACAGGTTCCCTTTAATTAAAAGGGAACGTTACCATTGTGAGACATAAGGTACCGTCACACTAAGCGACGCTCCAGCGAGACAGACAACGATGCCGATCGCTGCAGCGTCGCTGTTTGGTCGCTGGAGAGCTGTCACACAGACCGCTCTCCAGCGACCAACGATGCCGAAGTCCCTGGGTAACCAGGGTAAACATCGGGTTGCTAAGCGCAGGGCCGCGCTTAGTAACCCGATGTTTACCCTGGTTACCAGTGTAAAATGTAAAAAAACAAACAGTACATACTCACCTTCGCGTCCCCCGGCTTCCGCTTCCTGCACACTGACTGAGTGCCGGCCCTAACAGCAGAGCGGTGACGTCACCGCTGTGCTGTGCTTTAACTTACGGCCGGCGCTCAGTCAGTGTAGGAAGCGGACGGCGGGGGACGTGTGACAGACATCAGAAGGTGAGTATGTACCGTTTGGTTTTTTACATTTTACACTGGTAACCAGGGTAAACATCGGGTTACTAAGCGCGGCCCTGCGCTTAGTAACCCGATATTTACCCTGGTTACCATTGTAAAACATCGCTGGCATCGTTGCTTTTGCTGTCAAACACAACGATACACGGCGATCTGACGACCAAATAAAGTTCTGAACTTTAATCAACGACCAGCGATATCACAGCAGGATCCTGATCGCTGCTGCGTGTCAAACACAACGATATCGCTATCCAGGACGCTGCAACGTCACGGATCGCTAGCGATATCGTTTAGTGTGACGGTACCTATAGATCAGGAGAATGGTGAAATCGGATGTAGGTGTCCAAATCTGTGCTGCTGATAAAGATGGATGGCAGATGATATTCTTCAAAACTTTATTTCAACAGGTTAATAGACAAACTAATGACTATTAACCTGTTTTGAAATAAAGCTTTCAAGAACATCGTCTGCAATCCATCTTTGTCAGCAGCACAGATTTGGACACAGCTGATCCATGCTTTTCACATGCTGCTTAGTTGCAACAAAACAAGATGAGTGTACCTCTCCCCAATGCACCCCATGTTGTTAAATAGTTAAGAGCCTATTTACACTTTTTTTTTTGTTCTCCAGATTTTCTACTTCAACGTAGATCGGAAGAGCAGACTCAGTCATTACATGTCTCACTAGTAATGCCCCCTTTCCTTTTATAACAAGTTCTGGAGTCAGATTCTCAGGGAGATCTATGTCCGGCCCACAGATCTTAACAGCTCATTTACATATTAAGAAAATCAAAGATTCCTCTGGAATAAGACACCAGATATCACTTTATTCAGCTTCCTGTGCCTGTGACCCACCTGGCCATATAGACGCCTTAGGAGGGCTGACCCTACTGACAGATAACCTTTAACCAGAGCCACAAGATGCAAAGCAAAATGTGTAGAACGCAATTTTTTGGTAAGGAAATCTCGGCCATGAACCAATCCTGCTCCTGACTAAGGGTACTGTCACACAGTGCAACTTTCCAACGATCACGACCAGCGATACGACCTGGCCGTGATCGTTGGAAAGTCGTTGTGTGGTCGCTGGGGAGCTGTCACACAGACCGCTCTCCAGCGACCAACGATGCCGAAGGCCCCGGGTAACCAGGGTAAACATCGGGTTACTAAGCGCAGGGCCGCGCTTAGTAACCCGATGTTTACCCTGGTTACCAGCGTAAAAGTAAAAAAAAAAAAAAAACGTACATACTCACATTCCGGTGTCCTTCAGGTCCCTTGCCGTCTGCTTCCGCTCTGACTGAGTGCCGCCGTAAAGTGAAAGCAGATCACAGCGGTGACGTCACCGCTGTGCTCTGCTCCGGCCGGCAGTCAGAGCAGGAAGCAGACGGCAAGGGACCTGAAGGACACCGGAATGTGAGTATGTACGTTTTTGTTTTTTTTTTAACTTTTACGCTGGTAACCACGGTAAACATCGGGTTACTAAGCGCGGCCCTGCGCTTAGTAACCCGATGTTTACCCTGGTTACAAGCGAACGCATCGCTGGATCGCTGTCACACACAACGATCCAGCGATGACAGCGGGAGATCCAGCGACGAAAGAAAGTTCCAAACGATCTGCTACGACGTACGATTCTCAGCGGGGTCCCTGATCGCTGCTGCGTGTCAGACACAGCGATATCGTATGGATATCGCTGGAACGTCACGGATCGTACCGTCGTAGCGATCAAAGTGCCACTGTGTGACAGTACCCTTAGTCAAACTGTAATTAAGTAATTCTAAACTAAAGTCACAAGATAAGGAAGAGAAGAGATGGACTGAGCCATTCAGCCTGAAGGAAAAGTCTGGCAAGCTAGGCCTCTTTCACACTTCCGTCGGTACGGGCCTGTCGCAATACATCGGGCTGACGTACCAATGGACGTTGTGAATTCTCTGCACGACGTGGGCAGCGGATGGACGCATCCTCTGCCCATTCTGCAGTCCGGAGAGGAGGGGGCAGAGTTTCGGCCGCGCATGCGCGGTCGAAAATGGCGGACCCATCCCACAAAAAAACCTTACATTGAACTTTTTTTGTGACGACGGTCCGCCAATTACTGACGCATCCAGTGCACGACGTATAGAACATGTGTCCATACGTCGCGATGCGTCAGTAATACAAGTCTATGAGCAAAAAACACATCCTGCGGACAACTTTGCAGGATGCGGTTTTTGCACAGAACGACGCATTGCAACGTCTTCAAAAAGACAGAAGTGTGAAAGTAGCCTTACCTATGTTATTTATCAGGGAGTCCTTCAGACACACTCTGTTTTCCAGGCAATGCCAAGTATGCACATACTCCTACACAGCAATGACTGTGACAGCCAGGTTAGGATGGTGAGATACACGAGAACAGAGGCGTGTAGTCACCTCACTTGCACTATACCAATATAACATGCCAAAAGGAAACTAAGGGTAAATGTTTTTCATCAGATATGAAAACTAAATATTTGACTCTTAGGAGACTGTAATGGTGCCAACGCTGCTTCTATACAGAGGAGCCAGGAGGCAACTTACAGATGAGTGCAGCTGATGGTGGGGAAGAGATCTATGAGTATGAGGCAAGGGGATGGAGTATGATGTGGGGGGGCAGAGGATGACGGGTCAGATATAAACCTAACGATATTGAGGGGTCAGATATTATGAGAGTAAATCACACACAAATACATACTCGCATGTAAAAGTTTGGGCACCTCTGGTCAAAATTCCTATTATTGTGAACAGTTAAGCAAGTTGAAGATAAAACGATCTCTAAAAAGGCCGAAAGTAAAAGATGACAGTTCCTTTGTATTTTAGGCAAAAAAAATAAATTAAAAAAATATATACATATAATTGAATACATTCTTCCCTCTATCTGTGAAAAGTTAACTCAAAACTTAAAATAAAGATTAAACAACAACCACAAGACAGATTTCATCTGACACTGTCAGTAGGTTACGGTGCACAATCCTGCCGACAGGTTCCCTTTAAATGCAGATTCAAAAATATTTGGACAGTGACAAGTTTTGGCATTTTAGCAGTTAGCAAAAATATATTCAAGATAAAGTTATATAATCAATATGGGCTTAAAGGGAACCTGTCAGCAGGATTGTGCCGAGTATCCCACAGACAGTGTCCGGTTGGCGCCATTATACTGATTATAATGATACCTTTGGTTGATGAAATCCGTCTTGTGGTTGTCGCTTTATGTTTATTTTCAATTAATGAGATTCTTGTGCTTCGGGGCGGCCTGCGGGTGGGGGTCTTCATGTGGTGCTCTGCTTAGATATTCATCCGTATGGCTGATGACAGGTCACTGATCCCTCAGTGAGCCGCACCCTATTTTACATACTGAATATTAATGTATTGAAAAAATAATAATTTCACATTAAGCACGCAGGCAGCAGCGCCCAAGCTGTAGCATGATCGCATCCATAATATCCATGTAATTATATTATATAACTTTAAATGGATATTATAGATACAATCATGCTACAGTGCATGTTTTTTCAAACAAGTTTAAACAACAACCACAAGACGGATTTCATCAACCAAGGTACCATTTTAATCAGTATAACAGCACCAACCTGACAGTCTGTAGATTACTGCGCACAATCCTGCTGCCAGGTTCCCTTTAGGGTAAGTTCACACAGGGCGTTTTTGATGCTTTTTTTTTCTGCAGCAAAACCTGATCATCTTGGCAGGAAAGAAGCTTCGTCAAAAATGCAGGTTTAGGTGCGTTTTTGGTGCATTTTTTGTTGCATATTTGGTGCATTTTTTGGAGCGTTTTTTTTCTCTTTGTCCAGGATAATGTTCTTGGATTTTCAGCAGCAAAAAAGCCGGAAAATAATGATACCTGCATTTTTTTTTCAAGTCAATGGGTGAAAAAACGCAGCAAAAACGCTGAAAGAAGTGACAAGCTGTATGTAAAAAAAAAAAACGCAGCACAGCACAAAATACTGATCAAACAAAAAACCAATGTGTGCATGAGATTTCTGAAATCTCATAGGCTTTGCTGGAACTGTAAAAAGCAGCTGAAAATTAGAATAAAAAAAACGCAGCAAAAATACGCAGCAAAAACGTCCTGTGTGAACATACCCTTACAATGCAGGACTTTCAGCTATAACTTGAGGGCATTCACATCTTACTTGGAGTGAGGGTTTAGGAATTACAGCTCTTGGTGCAAACCATTTATCAGCCAAAAGGCCAGATTAGACTTTGCCAAAAAACATCTAAAGAAGCCGCCAGTTCTGGAAAAGCATTCATGAAACTAAGACCAACTTGTAGCAGAATGATGGGAAGAATAAAGTTTGGAGAAGGCTTGTGGCGGCTCATGATCCAAAGCATATCACATCCACTATAAAGCATGGTGGAGGCAGTGTGATGGCGCGGGCATGCATGGCTTTCAAAGGTCCTGGGTCACTAGTGTTTATTGATGTGACCGAAGACAGAAGCAGCCGCATGAATTCTTTAGTGTACAGGGCAATGCTTTCTGCTCAGATTCAACCAAATGCAGCAAAGTAGATTGGACGGCGCTTCACAGTACAGGTGAACAATGATCTACAACACCATGCGAAAGCAACCCAGGAGTTTAAGGCAAAGAACTGGAATATTCTGCAATGGCCGAGCCTATTACAAGATCTCAACCCCACAGAGCAGCATTTCACATGCTGAAGACTAAACTTAAAGGGCCACTGTCACCCCCTCCAGCCGTTATAAACTAAAAGAGCCACCTTGTGCAGCAGTAATGCTGCAGTCTAACAAGGTGGCTCTTTTAGTTTTTGATTCAGTTATTCCCTCAATAAAGCGTTTTAAAATTTGTACAAAATAACCTGTCCTTAGACCTGGAGGCGGTCCGAAGCCTCCTCTGTGAATCTCCCAACGGCCGTCACTCTTCTCTTCTGGGGATGTGGTCGCCGCCCCCTGCGCGCTGTTTCTTCTTAAATCTGGCGCCTGCGCTGTGCGTGCCTGCCTGGCACAGGCGCAGTCTTCATTGTCCGTCATAGGTCAGATGCAGGGTGCCTGACTGCGCCTGTGCCGGCAGTGCGGCCACCCTGTTGCTGAATCCCTGCCCCGCACTGTGTTATTCATTATGCACAGTGCGGGGCTGGTATTCCTGGGCATGCGCACTGCGCTGTTCAGACGCTCCCCCGGTCCCCCGCCTTCCAGCGTTGCCGTAATATACAGGTTTCCTTGCCAGGGTTTGGAATGAAGCAGCCGTAAATTACAACGCTGGAAGGCGGGGGACCGGGGGAGCGTCTGAGCTGGGGGAGCGTCTGAACTGGGGAGCGTCTGAACAGCGCAGTGCGCATGCCCAGGAATACCAGCCCCGCACTGTGCATAATGAATAACACAGTGCGGGGCGGAGATTCAGCAACAGGGTTGCCGCACTGCCGGCACAGGCGCAGTCAGGCACCCTGCATCTGACCTATGACGGACAATGAAGACTGAGCCTGTCACAGGCAGGCACGCACAGCGCAGGCGCCGGATTTAAGAAGCAACAGCGCGAAGGGGGCGGCGACCACATCCCCAGAAGAGAAGAGTGACGGCCGTTGGGAGATTCACCGAGGAAGCTTCGGACCGCCTCCAGGTCTAAGGACAGGTTATTTTGTACAAATTTTAAAACGCTTTATTGAGGGAATAACTGAATCAAAAACTAAAAGAGCCACCTTGTTAGAATGCAGCATTACTGCTGCACAAGGTGGCTCTTTTAGTTTATAACGGCTGGAGGGGGTGACAGTGGCCCTTTAAGGCAGAAAGACACACAAACAAGCAACAACAGAAGTCAGCGGCAGTAAAGGCCGGCAAAGGATCACAAAAGAGGAAATCCAGTGTTTTGGGACACCCACGGCCTGCAGACTTCAGGCAGTCAGTGCCTGCAAAGGATTCTCTACAAACTATTAAAAATGAACATTTATGATAGAGTTAATTTGTTCTTTTTAGCCCCTGAATTGAGGCTTTGTGAAAAACGGTTGCAATTCCTAAACATTTTGCACAGTATTTTTGTTCGACCCCTTCAATTAAACCTGAAAGTCTACTCTTGGAACTACATCTCAGTTTTATTTTAAATCAAAAATAGTGGCCTGCAGAGCTGAAATCACAAAGATTCAGTCACTGTCCAAATATATCTGGATGTCACTGTGTAGTAATGAATGATGGTGGATGGCATTACAGCGATTCTGCTTAATTAATACCAATCGTTATCCTGCTTACTGAAAGTTATTGGAAGTAGCACAATTTGGCATGCAGAAAGCCAAGTCACAGGAGAGCAAGCTACATATGGCTCGCCTCTAGCTCATTTATCAGAAAAAAAAACTTCGATTTAAAAAAAAAAAAAAAACAAAACACAAAAACATAGTATTCTAAATTAGAAATATAGGGAACGAGACGATGTAAAAAATGCACACACAAAAAAAAAAAAAACAACAAAAAAAAAAAAAACAGAAATGTAGCACGCAACTTGCCAAGTAATCAATTCATTTATCATGGAGGGGTAAAGGTACCTTCACACTAAACGATATCGCTAGCGATCCGTGACGTTGCAGCGTCCTGGCTAGCAATATCGTTTAGTTTGACACGCAGCAGCGATCAGGATCCTGCTGTGATATCGCTGGTCGTTGAACAAAGTTCAGAACTTTATTTAGTCGTCAGACCGGCGTGTATCGTCGTGTTTGACACCAAAAGCAACGATACCAGCGATGTTTTACACTGGTAACCAGGGTAAACATCGGGTTACTAAGCGCAGGGCCGCGCTTAGTAACCCGATGTTTACCCTGGTTACCAGTGTAAAATGTAAAAAAAACCAAACAGTACATACTCACCTTCGCGTCCCCCGGCGTCCGCTTCCCACACTGACTGCGCGCCGTAAAGTGAAAGTGAAACTACAGCACAGCGGTGACGTCACCGCTCTGCTGTTAGGGCCGGCGCTCAGTCAGTGCAGGAAGCGGACGCCGGGGGACACGAATGTAAGTATGTACTGTTTGGTTTTTTTACATTTAACGCTGGTAACCAGGGTAAACATCGGGTTACTAAGCGCGGCCCTGCGCTTAGTAACCCGATGTTTACCCTGGTTACCCGGGGACCTCGGCATCGTTGGTCGCTGGAGAGCGGTCTGTGTGACAGCTCTCCAGCGATCAAACAGCGACGCTGCAGTGATCGGCATCGTTGTCGCTATCGCTGCAGCGTCGCTTAATGTGAAGGTACCTTAAGTCACTTGTGTTCTTACATAGATAAATTCAGGGTTTACCAAGAACTATAAAGCCGCGCCCTGCTGCAAGAATCAGGCTGAAGACATTACCCACGGTAGAGGTTAAGCCTACTGGCCTATAATTACCGAGTTCAGTTTTTGTCCCCTTTTTAAATATTGGCACCACATTTGCTATACGCCAGTCCTGTGGTAGAGACCCTGTTATTATGGAGTCTTTAAAGATTAAAAATAATGGTCTATCAATGACTGTACTTAATTCCTGCAGTACTCGGGGGTGTATCCCATCCGGGCCCGGAGATTTGTCAATTTTAGTGATTTTTAGACGCCGCCGTACTTCCTGCTGGGTTAAGCAGGTGACATTTAATGGGGAATTTTTGTTATCACTGATCATATTGTCTGCCATGGGATTTTCTTGTGTAAATACTGATGAAAAAAAGCCATTTAGCATATTGGCCTTTTCCTCATCCTCGATTTCACCCAGACTATTTTTAAGGGGGCCAACACTATCATTTTTTCGTTTCTTACTATTTATGTAGTTAAAGAATATTTTGGGATTATTTTTCTCTGTGTCTGAATATTTGCTGCCTTGATTTGCTTTTTACAGAATTTATTTAATTTTCTATATTTATTTAATGCCTCATCACCACCTACTTCCTTTAATTCTCTAAATGCTTTCTTATTGTGCCCCTTACAGCTCTATTTAGCCATATTGGTTTCCTCCTATTTCTAGTATGTTTATTTCCATCTATAATATAAAGCTGGGAGCGTCACTCTGTCCGAAGCCTTTATAGACTGCGCAGGCGCGACGCTCCTAGCGTTATATTATAGCCAGTGCCAGAAAAAAAAAAATGGCACCGGAAAGCGCGGACTGCCGGGAGCAGGGGGACATTTATGATCCGTGGGGACACCGTGGACATGATTGCGCCCTGATGATGCTGTGGCAGTTCATGCCACAGCAATTTGTTACTTACGCCACCTGATTCCTTTCCGCCGCCATTTTCTTGGTCCTCCTGCTGCCGGGATCGGCGCCTGCGCAGTCCGCGCTTTCCGGCGCCATTTTCTTGAAGACACACTGCAGTATGTGCTTTACAATAGTGCCTTTATTATCTTCTGATTCCCCACCTTTGCTGCCAAAATACCTTTGTAAACTCACCGTTTTCGGCTTTCAATCACCCCGGTACGATGGGCGTTGTCAAATTGCTGTCTCTCCCCCCCGCTCCTCGGCGTGTCAGGCGTAACTCGATTTGTGAATAGCACAGATCGCGCTCATTTTTGGCGGTTGCGCAGTGCATTAGGCACTAGCGCATGCGCAGTATGTATTGCCCAAATGTTGGCAAAGTATACAATACATCATTGCGCATGTGCTGGTTTTCACTGTAACCTCTGTGCCCCAGAAGTCAATGATGTGCTGTATGCTATGCCCACACTAATGCGCAGGCGCAAAATACAACGCCAATGGCGGGAAGAAGTTTCTTAGTGAAAACCCGGAGGTGGTGATAATCAGAGACTAGCCAACGCCCATCGGACCGGACCAGGGTGATTGACAGCCGAAAACGGCGAGTTTACAAAGGTATTTTGGCAGCAAAGGTGGGGAATCAGAGAATAATAATTGTAAAGCACAGCTCAGGCCCTATTGAACGCTATTTTTAGCTCATATTGAAAAAACGGGGTGACAAGTTCCCTTTAACTGCACCCACAACTACACACAGAATGTAACCCAAAATAACAGAACATAGTGCACACAGACAGAGGGTGAGACACGGCTAAAAACGTGTTCACACAATCATACACGAAATACAAAAAAAACAATAGGAAACCAAAACAAAAAGACCTTTGGTATATGTGAAAACCCCCAGACCCTGAGTGTAATAAAATGGGAGAAGAGCCGAGAAGGGGAACACGCAAATAAACCACAGAAGAAATAAAGCCTCAGCAAGATAATCTTTCGCTAGGGAGCTGGGACTCCAAAAGTCCATCTAACTAGGAAAAAAGCCAGCAAAGACTGCATGTGCCTGGAGAGTATAAAAAGTCCCTAACAAGATGTGATAGGACAAACCAAAAGAGGAAGTGAAAACACCTGCACAAGAAGCAACACAGCAAAGACAAGAATAGTACCAGCAATTGGAAAGATACAACACAGGCAGTGGTCAAACAGAGGGAAACCGACCCACAGCCAGAGACCACCGAATTGTGTCCCCGAGTAGAGCCATGACGGCAACATTTTTTAAGTACTATTCTCCTCGTAAGGATAAAAAAAGAAAACTACTTGTAAAAACAAGTAACTTAGAAATGTACTTGTTTATTAGAAGTCTTATTTTTAAGTGCACATTGCCCATGTAATTGACCACCTTTGCAGTCTATTAGCTGTGCCCAGACTCCTCAGCACTTTAATAGAATATGCAAGCAATGCCCTGAAGTTGGTTGGAGCTTCAGTACAACCTTGCTTCTCCAATGCTGCAGAGGTAAAGCTACCTTGAAGTATTGGGAAGAGCACACTTCAGGCCAGTGGTGCGATGTTGCTAAGGAAGGGCGCACTATTGAAACCTAACTGTGAGAATGAACCCTTGCAAGGTTATTAGTAAGTATAGCAAAGGAGTCATACCTGGAAGGTACTAAGGGTATTTGCTCTTTTTGGGGTACCAGGGACAGGATAGCAGACCAGGCAAGAGTGTCTCCATGGCAACGCACAAAAGGAAGACCATGAAGGAATGAGAACCTTCCGATGATTCTGGATGAAAGATTTAGGCAAGACTGAACCCTTCTTACCCCTCTATGGGATTTGTTAATGACAAAGACTTATTCTCTCTCAGATGCTGTTTTTTGTTTGATTTAAGACAGACAGTAGGATAGAAGCATTGAGTAATTTGATGACTGCGTATTATCTTAATTTTATACTGCGGAGATGAATGCAGCGAGAGGGGTGGAAATGACCGGAAGATCAGGTTTGACTGCAGGTCTCTGTCCTAGCCATGTCTACGACTTGTTTACAAGGATAGAAAATAGCATTGGTTAAATATATCTACAGCTGACAGAAGGCAAACAAGAATGAATTAGCATTTATCCTGTTTGGTGACCTTGTATGATGGAATGACCACAATTTGGACTGAATATATAGAGGCTTGTGAAAATATTCACCCCCTTGGCATTTTTGGTGTTTTGCTACCTCACAACCTGGAATTTCATTTTTTCTTCATTTTTGAGGGTTTGCATCAGTTCATGTAAAGAACATGCTTACAACAGAGAACATTTGGTTTTCTTTTTATTGTGAAGCAAACAACAAAGAGCACAAAATTACTTAAAAATTTCTGTGTACTTAACTATTCACCCCCTAAAGTCAGTACTATGTAGAGCCTCCTTTTGTGGCAATTACAGCTGAAGGTTGCTTTGGATAAGTCTGAGCTTTCCACATCTTGTCCCTGGGATTTTTGCCCATTCCTCAAGGCAAAACTGCTCCAGCTCCTTCAAGTTACATGGTTTGCTCTGGAGAACAGTAATCCAAGTCTGAACACAGATTCTCAATTGGATTAAGGTCTGGGCTTCGACTAGGCAACTCCAAAACATGTACACGTTTCCCTTTAAACCACTCGAGTGTTGCTTTAACAGTATGCTTTGGCTCATTGTCTTGTTGGAAGGAGAACCTCCATCCCAGTCTCAAATCACTGACAAACAGGTTTGGCTCAATAATATCAATGTATTTTGCACCATCCAACTTCAGCTTGACTCAGACCATTTTCCCTGTCCCTGCTGCCAAAAAACATCCCTACAGCATGATGCTGCCACCACTATGTTTCACTGTGGGGATGGTGTTCTTGGGCTGATGAGCTGTGTTGGTTTGGTGCGAGACATAGCATTTACTAAAAAGTTCAATTTTGGTCTCATCTGACCAGAGCACCTTCCTCCACACATTTGAGTTTTCCTCAAACGCAAACTGAGCACGAGCCTTACAAGTTTTTGTCTGTAAGTAAAAGGCTTTTTTCTACCCACTCTTCCATAAAGGCCACCTCTATCGAGTATATAACTTATTGTGGTCATATGGACAGATATTATAGTCTCTGCTTGGGAACGCTGAAGCTTGTTGAGGGTTACCATTGGTCTTTGTGCTGCCTCTCTGATTAATGCCCTCTTTGAATGGGCTGAGCATTCTGGTGGGCAGCCCTCTCTTGGCAGGTTTGTTGCAGCACCATGTTCTTTCCATTTGATAATAGACTTGATGATGCTCTGGGAGATGATCAGAGATTGGGATTTTATTTTTTTTTTTTTTTATTTATTTTTTAATACCAACCAAACCCTGACTTGTATTTCTCAACAACTTTGTGCCTGCCTTGTTTGTATATCTCCTTAGTCTTCATGGTGTTTGGTTAGTGGTGCCTCTTGCTTAATGGTGTTGCAGCCTCTGTGGCTTTTCAGAAAAGTTGTGTATATACTGACAGACCATGCGACATTTAGACTGCACACAGGTGGACTTACTTTCACTAAGAAAATAACTTATGAAGTTCTTGCGTGTACCAGAAATTTTTAGGGCTTCATAGCAAAAGGGGTGACTACATATGCGAATGCCATTTTTTAGTTTTTTGATCCCATAAATTTACTTTATGCTTATATTTTTAATCACTTCACATTACCAACTTAGAGTATTTAGTGCTGATGCATCACACACAAATCTGATTACAAAAATATTTTAACACAGGTTGTAACGTAACAAAATAGGTAAAAAGCCAAGGAGGATGGGGGCTTGAATACTTTCGCAAGCCACTGTATGTCCTCTAAAGCTGGCCATACATTGGAGGCAATTTTTACATCAGTTTATCACTCCTGACTCCTAAGCTCAATGCTAAACCTGAAAATCCTCTTTTGTCTTGGGAGTACAGCAGAGCCCACCTCAGCCCTTGTGCCCCTTTGCTTTAGTGATCTGAGCACCTAAACCACTCCAGGTTAAAACTTCCGATATATATTTCTAGGACATGTCAATAGTCTTCTAAAATTGCACATTACTCTAACTTTTAAAGTCAGTCAGGTTGTCCACCTCTGGAGACAATTTTTGTTTCTTAATTAAATGCATGTGGGGGGGTTTAATCCAAAAATACAACTAACATAAGAATACATACAATAAAAAACAATCGTAACAACATTCTTACAACAGAAAACTGATTTGTGTGATCTTTTCATAACTAATGGTCTGGTAAGGGTTAAGGCTTTCATTCCCTGAAATACAATGTAGTCCAAAAACATCATTACACAAACCCTAAACTAGACTCCTCATCCCACACAGCAAGGCCTCTTTGTTAAATGGGAACAAAAGTCACAATTTTTCAACTAATTTTCCCATAGATTTAGAAGATTAAACCTCCAATTATTTCAGAAAGTAATAAAAGTCTTAGGCTATGTGCACACGTTCAGGTTTTTTCCCGTTTTTTCGCACTAAAAACGCTATAAAAACTCATTAAAAACGCATGCATTATGCATTCTATCATTTAGAATGCATTCTGCATGTTTTGTGCACATGGATGCGTTTTTTTCCATGAAAAAAATGCGCATGTTCATTAATTTTGGGGATTTTCTGCATTTTTCCCGCAATTTTATGCATCTGGGAAAAAACGCACAAAAAATGCATGCAGATTTCTGGCAGAAATTTCCGTTTTTTTGTCAGAAAAATTTCTGCAAGAAATCCTGACGTGTGCACATACCCTTAAGCTTCCAGCTAAACCACAACAAGGTCATCAGGTCCACAAGATCACACACAAAGATAACCTAAAATAACCTAAAGCTTGCGGCAAGACAGGCAGACTAGGACTGAAAATAGGAAAGTAATGAAAGTGCCCAGACACCTTATATGAAGGTCAGCCTTCGATCCTTACCGCTATACTCGTGCATACCTGGTTCAGATTAGCATCGATGCGTTCTCAGTAGGAAGATGGAAAGTTGCTGTCAAACTTCAGTGCCACCTTATCACCTGTGACACTAAAAGCACTTGACATGTTCAAATCCAAGAGCCCAATGTATCTCTCCTGACACCTGTCATTACGAGGCCAACAAAAACAAGATGACTGGCCTGTCCCACTAAAATCGGCAAGTTCAGGCAATATATCCAACATCACTGCGAAGCTTAAAAGTCATCTGTCAAGCCTCCTAAGAAGTCTATATTGGCATGTAGGACATAGAAAGTGGAATAAAATGACACCTTGATATATGTGATCTAATGTCCAATTCCCGAGAAATCGAAGTTCTCTTTAGTATTTAAATGATGCTAAGATGTAAGGGCCCGACATAGATCTCCCTGGGATCCTGCCTCCAGAGCTTGTTTTACATGAAAAGGCCATTACCAGTGTGAGACATGAAGATCAGGAGAGTAGTCAGTCATTACATGTCTCACGCTGGTAACGCCCCCTTTCATTTAAAACAAGTTTTTGAGGCAAATTCTCAGGGAGATCTGTGTCCGGCACATAGATGTCAACAGCTCATTTATATATTAAGAAATGTGGATCTCTCAGAAAAGAGGCATCAGACATCAAGGTCTCATTATATTCACCTTCCCAAGACCTACATACTCATATAGATGGCTTAGAAGGGTTGATGCCTGCAACATCCGCCAGCATGACCGGTTTGGCAGTGGGTCAGTAATGGTGTGGGGAGGCATTTAAATTCCTCAGAGGCAGAGTACACATGTAGATAATAACTATGATGTAAAGTTTACAATGGGAGAAATGCCATCACCACCATGTGTGTACATAGGACAAAAGATGGGACATATCGGCAGAATGAACGATAGGAAACAGGAAAAAAACAAATTCAAAAACACAAAACGTATGAAAGAAATAACGTTTATAATAATATGAATAAAGTTAATAAAACTGTATGAACAGTAGCATCAGGGTATAAGTATCATACACTAAATAAGTAGTAAAGTGCCTATGTGCAAAGTCACGGTCATAAGGCCTGATAGAATCAGTATACTATATAAATAAAAATATTTGGCTGCAAGAACAAGTGTAGTATAATGGAATATAATGAGCATGTACAGGTATATAAAGGAAGAGTAGTGTAGCCAAGATAAGGTAGGTAAAGTGCATGTGCAAGAGATGCCAGGCGGTAGGTAGCAGCAGGCTGTACAAATGGATCGGAGAAAGATGGTAATACACATAGTAGTGCCTGACAAGGTTGTAGCTACAGTGACATGCTGCTAAAGCAGAGTTGTATATAGGTGTAAACCCTCACATATGGTACCTGATGCACGTAGAGTTGTCCTTTGGATGTGCTCACCCCGACGCGCGTCTCAGTGTCTGCCTTCATCAGGGACTAGCCAGAGGTACCCTGACCGCCATTAGGCACTGGGATGTGATCCTCAAACCCATTGTGAGGCCATATGCAGGTGCACTGGACCCTAGGTCCCTTCTGATGCATGACAATGCTAGGCCTCATGTGACTTAAGTGTGCCAGCACTTCCTGAATGAAGACATTGGATGCTATGGACTGGCCCGCCCATTCCCCAGACCTGAATCCGATTGAACACATCTGGGACATCATGTCTCACTCCATCCAGTGCCACATTGCACCACAGACTGTCCAGGAGTTGACTGAAGCTTTAATCCAGGTCTGGGAGGAGATCCCTCAGAATATCTGCAGCCTTGTCAGGAGCATGTCCCAGTATTGTAGAAAGGTCATACAGGCACGTGGAGGCCATACACACTACTCAGCATCATTTCCTTGTCTTGAGGCATTTCCACTGAAGTTGGATCAGCCTATAATTTGATTTTCCTCTTTGATTGTATAATTCCAAATTCAGACCTCCATGGGATATTCATTTTGATTTACATTGATCATTTTTATGTTTTATTCTTCTCAACGCATTCCACTATGTGATGAACAAAGATTTGCAACTGGAATATTTAATTCAGTAACATCTAGGATGTGAGATTTTAGTGTTCCCTTTATTTTGTTGAGCAGAGTATGTATATACGAGTAAGAACTAATTAATTACTGTAGTAAAGGAACATTCAATAATCTGATTATAGAATATATTCTTTACTATTTTGCATGGGTGATGTTAATAAAAAGCCCCCCCATAGGCACAGTATTCAAGACAATACCTAAGGGTACCGTCACACATTGAAATTTTCATCGCTGCGACGGCACGATCCGTGACGTCGCAGCGATCGTATGATCATCGCTCCAGCGTCGTAGACTGCGGTCACACGTTGCAATCACGGCGCTGGAGCGATGCCGAAGTCCCCGGGTAACCAGGGTAAACATCGGGTAACTAAGCGCAGGGCCGCGCTTAGTAACCCGATGGTTACCCTGGTTACCAGCGTAAACGTAAAAAAACAAACCGTACATACTCACCCGTCGGTGTCCTTCAGGTCCCTTGCCGTCTGCTTCCTGCTCTGAGTGCAGCCGTACAGTGAGAGCAGAGCGCAGCACCGCTGTGATCTGCTCTCACTTTCCGGCCGGCACTCAGAGCAGGAAGCAGACTGCAAGGGACCTGAAGGACACCGACGGGTGAGTATGTACGGTTTGTTTTTTTACGTTTACGCTTGTAACCAGGGTAAACATCGGGTTACTAAGCGCGGCCCTGCGCTTAGTTACCCGATGTTTACCCTGGTTACAAGCGAAGACATCGCTGGATCGCTTGTAGAAAAAGGAAGCAGCATCCTTTATCAAGTATCCCAACATGGCCGAAACGTTGTATGTTTCTATGGCAGAATAAAGACTCCTTTTGATACAACTTCTTTCACCTGGAACGGATGCTGCTTCCTTTTTCTACAAGTGTGAGTACTGTTCAATTGGGATCCTTGAACTTTGGAGCGTGCATCCACACACTCTGGTGCTGTTGGTTACATTTTTTACATATCGCTGGATCACTGTCACACACAACGATCCAGCGATGTCAGCGGGTGATCAAGCGACGAAAGAAAGTTCCAAACGATCTGCTACGACGTACGATTCTCAGCAGGATCCCTGATCGCTGCTGCGTGTCAGACACTGCGATATCGTAACGATATCGCTAGAATGTCACGAATCGTAACGTCGTAGCGATGGAAATTTCAATGTGTGACAAGAAGTTAATCTTAATGCTTCCAGAGTTAAGAAAACAAAACACACTATACTCATCTGTTTGACTGGCACCACTCCTCCTTTCTATGTCCCGCCATTAGTCTCCAAAATCTAGCGGAGGCACCACGATAAGAAGGAAAGTGTTCCCTGCAGACTGATGGCTACAGCAGTCAAATGATGTGTGACCTCCTGCATAACTGAAGGTCTGCGGCTCCTGGGAGAAGTAATGTTAATTTCCTCCCAGTACCGTGCTTTCAGTAAAGTGACTGTGTGAAGGAACAAATTAAGAAAGATTTTCCATTTTGTGCTTTTGACTCCATTTTCTTGTTGCTTAAAGATAAATTCTGTTATTTAATTAGGTAAAAGGTCATAGTTGTTATGAAGTAACTTTATCTTGTTGTTCACAAGTCTGTTATACAACTAGGCTATTGTTTATGTTCTGCTCCAAGGCCAGAGTGTCCTGGTCTGAACTAGATAAGAGACTCGCTATACAAAACTTTGAGGTATCTGTTGGTATGCTTTTTCTATGCCAAGACGACATGACCATATATGTAGTTTCCGGTTTTTCTGTTTTCTCATGGGTTAAGTTTTCCTGCATTCTTATAGGTTAAGAACTGTGAGCGTGTTCTTATGCTGATTGGTTGAAGTATAATTTCTATGACTATGAAGAGTGATACACAATAAACGGGGGCCCAGAGATCTGCTCGATCCCCCATACAGAGGCACACGTCTCCGTCTGGTCATTTTCAGTTGCTGGCAACGCCCTGTAGATTAATTTGGAAATCACTGAGTCAACCGTGAAGGATCAATTTAGATCCTCCCTCAACAGCTGTAAACCATTGGAAGGCTATTTCTTGCAGGTACATTGTGCCTGGGGACATGACAGATGCTCTTTAATGTATATTATTAGATACGCACTCTCTTGAAACAAAAATAAAATGTCTGAAGCAAATGTATTGATAAGTTATTAGAATGGGTCAGGAATGAGGGACCCCCACATATTAAAGTATCTCAAAAAGGGTATGCAATAATAGCTTTGTACCAGATGACAACTTTAACAATTTCACAGCAAAAAGTAATGACCAATATATGGTAATGCCCAATTTCTTAAAAAAGAATGTTTAGGAACAATAAAGCTCTTCTGCTTATCTGGAAATGTTTAGGTTGTTTTCTGCAAAGTATGTGTCTGACAATTGTAGGTCTGCTGAGACAGGCACAAATTCCAAGAACTGGGGCTGAGCCGTCTGCGTGAATGGAGCGGTAATACACAGCCTGTGCCACCATCTCCACTGTCACACAGGGGATTCAGGATCTCTTGTGCTCATAATCAGTAAGGCCCATAGGCACAGGTTACAGGCACAGAAATTCCCTAAAATGCTGTCACTTCTGGTCACTCGATCCATGTTTGGACTGGGATTTGGAGAAATGTTCCTTATAAAATGTGAAGTCTGCAAATGATATTTAAAATGTTAAATCATGCAAATAGGTAGAATTCTAAGGGCAGAGCCAGACGGTCGCAGCGCAGACAAAGCTCCGCTCACCCAATGTGGTCATTGGCTCCACCATTGTTACACAATCTTGTGGCAATTGGCCATAGCGGTGGATGGAGCTTCAGCCACAAGCTGTAGGCTGATTGGTCTGGTCCCACCTTAAAGGGGTATTCTCATATCCAAGATCCTATCCCAACATGTAGTAGGTGTAATAATAAGATTAGCAAATACCTCCAATTAGAACTGTAGTTTAGTTTTTCTGATTCGCTATGTTGCTTACCTCATGGTGGGTATTGCAGTAGCTTAGGTATCCATGGTTACGACCACTCATTTAGTGAGTTATTGGTCGTAACCATGGATAACCAAGCTACAGCAATGCCCTGTACATGGAGTAAGCAACATAGAGAATCAGAAGAACTATACTACATTTCTAATTGGGAGTATTTGCTGATAATATTATTACATCTACTGCATATTGAGATAGGATCTTGAAGATGGAACTACCCCTTTAAGACTAGGCCTATACGCATTGCGACATCGCATCTAATGATTCCCTATGGCGTCCCACTGTGACCTCCTGCTACACAGAGACACAAATGTGTTGGGATTTTTTTTGTTGTTGCTTTGTCCCTGGTGCAAGTCACATTGCCAAATATTTACAATGAAGTTGCACAAATAGTTTTGGCTGCGGGACTTGTGTAATTGGTCTCGTTAATCCCTATTAGTATAATTTATTTATTTTTTTAACTCATTCCCTTCCAAAGCGAACAACTTCAGGGAAACATTGAGTTGGGGCACTGGAGGCAGAAATGCTCGCCTCCTACACTTGTGCAAGTCTGGCCTATCGGAGTACATTGGATCAAGCTCTGCCCTGCAAAGAAACCCCCCCCCCCCCCCATGCAGATGTGATCAGAGACTGAAGTTTAAAAAAAAAAAAAAAAAAAAAAAAAAAAAAAGTAGTAAAGTAAATTACAATTAAAAAGAATCAGTAAACCAGCGACAAATAATTCCACAGAACGGAGCATTTACAACCCAGGAGGAAGGTGGTGCAAAAGCCACAGCAATGTCACCCAAGGATTAGGCAGCTGCCTGTCCCCAACCCCCGCTGCTCACGGGAGAGGCGTCCCCCCGCTACTCACGGGAGAGGCGTTCCTCCCTCCCCCCCGCTACTCACGGGAGAGGCGTTCCTCCCTCCCCCCCGCTACTCACGGGAGAGGCGTTCCTCCCTCCCCCCCCGCTACTCACGGGAGAGGCGTTCCTCCCCCCCCCCGCTACACACGGGAGAGGCGTTCCTCCCCCCCCCCGCTACACACGGGAGAGGCGTTCCTCCCCCCCCCCCGCTACTCACGGGAGAGGCGTTCCTCCCCCCCCGCTACTCACGGGAGAGGCGTCCCTCCCCCCCGCTACTGACGGACGAGGCGGCGACCCCCCCTACTGATGGACGAGGCAGCCCCCGCTACTGACAGATCTGACACATGAGGCGTCCCCCGCTACAGACGGACGAGGCGTCCCCCGCTACAGACGGACGAGGCGTCCCCCGCTACAGACGGACGAGGCGTCCCCCGCTACAGACGGACGAGGCGTCCCCCGCTACAGACGGACGAGGCGTCCCCCGCTACAGACGGACGAGGCGTCCCCCGCTACAGACGGACGAGGCGTCCCCCGCTACAGACGGACGAGGCGTCCCCCGCTACAGACGGACGAGGCGTCCCCCGCTACAGACGGACGAGGCGTCCCCCGCTACAGACGGACGAGGCGTCCCCCGCTACAGACGGACGAGGCGTCCCCCGCTACAGACGGACGAGGCGTCCCCCGCTACAGACGGACGAGGCGTCCCCCGCTACAGACGGACGAGGCGTCCCCCGCTACAGACGGACGAGGCGTCCCCCGCTACAGACGGACGAGGCGTCCCCCGCTACAGACGGACGAGGCGTCCCCCGCTACAGACGGACGAGGCGTCCCCCGCTACAGACGGACGAGGCGTCCCCCGCTACAGACGGACGAGGCGTCCCCCGCTACAGACGGACGAGGCGTCCCCCGCTACAGACGGACGAGGCGTCCCCCGCTACAGACGGACGAGGCGTCCCCCGCTACAGACGGACGAGGCGTCCCCCGCTACAGACGGACGAGGCGTCCCCCGCTACAGACGGACGAGGCGTCCCCCGCTACAGACGGACGAGGCGTCCCCCGCTACAGACGGACGAGGCGTCCCCCGCTACAGACGGACGAGGCGTCCCCCGCTACAGACGGACGAGGCGTCCCCCGCTACAGACGGACGAGGCGTCCCCCGCTACAGACGGACGAGGCGTCCCCCGCTACAGACGGACGAGGCGTCCCCCGCTACAGACGGACGAGGCGTCCCCCGCTACAGACGGACGAGGCGTCCCCCGCTACAGACGGACGAGGCGTCCCCCGCTACAGACGGACGAGGCGTCCCCCGCTACAGACGGACGAGGCGTCCCCCGCTACAGACGGACGAGGCGTCCCCCGCTACAGACGGACGAGGCGTCCCCCGCTACAGACGGACGAGGCGTCCCCCGCTACAGACGGACGAGGCGTCCCCCGCTACAGACGGACGAGGCGTCCCCCGCTACAGACGGACGAGGCGTCCCCCGCTACAGACGGACGAGGCGTCCCCCGCTACAGACGGACGAGGCGTCCCCCGCTACAGACGGACGAGGCGTCCCCCGCTACAGACGGACGAGGCGTCCCCCGCTACTGACGGACGAGGCGTCCCCCGCTACTGACGGACGAGGCGTCCCCCGCTACAGACGGACGAGGCGGCCCCCGCTACAGACGGACGAGGCGGCCCCCGCTACTGACGGACGAGGCGGCCCCCGCTACTGACGGACGAGGCGGCCCCCGCTACTGACGGACGAGGCGGCCCCCGCTACTGACGGACGAGGCGTCCCCCGCTACTGACGGACGAGGAGCCCCTTGTGGTACCTGGCTCTGTGGCCCCTCTGACTTGCAGGGTGACTTGTGAAGTGGTCATGGTGCTGGTTTCTTCCTATGAAGTCCGCATATACAGCTTCTTCCCTGGAAAAAGCAACAAATAACGACACCAGATAAACACACGGACTACTCCTAGACAGCGCTAATACGGGGTCACCTGGGGTCTCCTGGAAGCTGCCGGACCCCCACCTGTGTGACAGCAGCTCAGGGCGGCACGAATCTCCCACAGCGCAAACACTCGCTACGTACCTCCCTGCGCAGCCAGGACCGGTCCGGACCGGTATGAAGCCGCTCAGCTCCGCACAGTGCACTGAGCACCGGAAACAGTGACAGCATCTGGTAACAGAGCCATACTCTACCCCGCCGCATCCAGACCCGCCCAGCTGCAGCCCAGAGCCAATAGCCGAGCGCCGGGCTTCAAGCCAATAACAGTGAGGCTACTATCACACTGCACTAGTGAGGAATGAAAGAGCGTGTGTGATAGGCTGGCTGCTGCGTCGTGGCTAAACGCGGTCAGTCACACAGTTCCCAGAAAGCGGTTTTCATAACTGCAGACGTCACGTGACGCTGGGGGTCTCTCTCGTCGTTCTGCAGCCAGTGTGTGCAGAGAGGCGCAAAGCGGCGTGTGACGGAAACCTGTATATCAGAAGTAGTGACTGCGGAGGATGGCGCCACAACTGGGGGATAGTGTAGAGACTTGCAGAAAGGAATGGCCGGGGTCACGCGTGTATAGTCTGTCATGCAACCGAACCGACCATATGTAAATGGCACCCTGCTGAAATGCTGTCAGAGTCGCAGCACAGGCACCGAGACGACGGAGAAAGTCATTTCTCCTTATTTTCCACTGCCGTTGTCAGCGGTAATCGCACTGCACTCTGATGACATCCGAGTGCAGTCTGATGCTTCACACTCACCCATAGACTTGTATGGGAGAGTGCGATCTGGTTCTCAGATGCCAAATAATCGCGGATTTGCTCTGCCCCATAGTGTAACATTAATCGGATTGCACTGGTCCTATTTATACGCTCATGTGAGTGAGCCCTAAGAGGAAACCTTAAAGGGGTTGTTCACTGCTAGGACAACCCCTTCTTAATCTGAACGGTAGACACCAATAAAATAAAGCCTATACTCCCTGCTCCATTGGTGTCAGCACTCACGGTCCCGGGGCAGTGATGCCCGGCTCAACACGAAGAGGAATCCGGGGATCAACTGCTGACCCAACCTCCTCTATATGTTCAGTTTGTCTGAGAGGTGAGTATAGGCTTTATTATTTTATCGAGGCATAACATAAAGGGAACCTGTCAGCAGGATTGTGCACAGTAACCCACTGACAGTGTCAGGTCAGCGCCGTAATACTGATAAGGGCTCCTTTTCACTTGCGAGAAATACATCCAAGTCTCGCAGGTTAAAACCCAGCTCTGGCGCCGGCACTCTGGAGCGGAGCGTGCGGCCGCACAGCAATACATGGAGGAGCCGCACGCTCCGCTCCCAAGTGCCGGCGCCAGAGGAGGGATTTAACCTGCGAGACTCGGCCGTATGTCTTGCAAGTGAAAAGGAGCCCTTACAGTGATATCTGGGTAGTGAAATCTGTCTTGGGGCTTAGTAATCTATATTTTCAGTTAATGATCTGCTCGTGCTCCGGGGCGGCCTGTGTAGGGGGGGAAATCTTCATGTGGTGCTCTGCTTACATAGTCATCAGTATGGGCTTAAAACTAAAGATGAGTGAATATGTTTGGAAAATGATCACCGAATCTGAATGTGCCATATTTGAGCCGAATTTATGTTTGATCATCGTTTCCGAACATATTCGCTAATCTGTAATCCCATTGACTCCAATGGCGTTTGGCGAATATCGCAAGTACAGCGATCGTAATCCGAACTGAATATTGAAATATTCGCTCATCTCTATTTAACTTCAGCAAAATGGCGCCGGCGGTGCATGCCCAGTAGCATCTATCGCTTGCCCATACATGCAAAAGCGCTGGCGCCATTTTGCAGCAGATAATTTTTTTTTTTCCTCCAGCAAAATGGCGCCAGCGGTGCATGCCTAGTAGCATCTATCGCTTGCCTTACATGCAAAAGCGCTGGCGCCATTTTGCAGCAGATAATTTTTTTTTTCCTCCAGCAAAATGGCGGCGCATGCACAATAGCATCTATTGCTTGCCAATAGATGTTACTGCACAAGTGCCGCCACCATTTTGCCAAGTCCAATTTTTTTCCCCAGCAAAATGGCGCTTGCGCAGTAGCATCTATTGGCAAGTGATACATGCTACTCCGCCGGCGCCATTTTGTTGAAGTAAATATATATTTTTTTCTAACCCCACATGACATGCAGAATGTAAAATAAGGGGCAGGTCAGTGAGGGAGCAGTGACCTGTCAGAAGCCATCAGTATGAATACAAGCAGAGCACCACATGAAGCCCGCCACAGGCTGCCCTGGAGCACGAGCATATCATTAACTCAAAACTGAAAATAAAGATTACACAACCACCACCAGACGGATTTCAACCAGGGTGTCATTTTAATCAGTATAACGGCGCTGACCTGACACTGCCTGTAGTTTATTGAGCACAATCCTGCTGACAGGTTCACTTTAAGGCTAGAAGTTATCCGTGTCCGTGTGCTCACGTGGCACATCAGTGTGGCACAACGTGCAGGAGAGACAGCGCTACAGTACGCTGTCCCCAGCGTGTGGTGCTGAAGGCGGCATTCATCTCTTGTCCCCTGCAGCGCTCGCAGGAGAGAAGAGATGAAAAATCAATTTAAAAAAAAAAGTTTGGGGGTCACCTCCCACCCCCTGTGCGCCCGCCCGCTTGCAGAGAAATACTCACCCAGCTCCCGCGATGCCTCCTCTCAGCGCCGGCAGCCTGTCCTGTGTGAGCGGTGACATCGTACCGCCCATTACAGTGATGAAAATGCGGCTCCACCCCTATGGGAGGTGGAGCCACATATCACTGTAATGAGCGGTACCACGTGACCGCCCACACAATACAAGCTGCCGGCGCTGAGAGGCATCGCGTCTCTGCTGGGGGGTGGGGAGGGGTGGTATGCGGGAGGTGACCCCAAACTTTATTTTTAACAAAAAACTTGATCTTTCATCCCTTCTCTCCTGCAAGCGCTGCTTTCAGCCGAGCAGGACAGAAGGGATGAATGCCGGCTTCAGCACCACACGCAGGGGACAGCGCTTAACTGTAGCGCTGTTTCTCCTGCGGCAGTACGTGCAGACGAAGGAGAGTGCACACTGTTCTCCGTGTGCACGTGTGTGGGACGCTTTGCGGACCGTGCTGCCGGAGAAAAACGGACATGTCTCCGTGTTTTGCACACGGTCCGTGAAAACACGCAGGCATGTGCATAGACCCATTCATTTGAATGGGTCTACGTGTGTCAGTGTCTCCGGTATGTGAGAAAACTGTCACTACACGTACCGGAGCCACTGACGTGTGAAACCGGCCTAAGAAAGTACTGGACAACCCCTTTAATGGAGTGCAAATGTGTAACATTACACATAACAAATGAATAGTCCCTACTCCAACAAAATGTATCAAAAGTTTGCAGAGCTGTGGAACTACCATTTAGATCAATGGTTGTCAGTGTTCAATCATTCACTTAATTTTTCATTAAGAGACACAATCCCCCGAGGTGACGGGCGTGATGGGAGAGGAAATGTATTTTTATGGGTAAACCCTGAATTATAGGGAGAATTGGATGATCTGGCAGCAAATACTTTTTAACTTTACTTGCACCTAAAGTGACCCCCTCATCCAGACATTTGGGTAGATTGTTTTTAACAATTACAGTAGGGTCAGAGTGCAGTCGTCTGTATGTTTTTTTAATCACATACAATGGGAAATGCTGGTTTTAAATATAGAGTTGTGTCCGTAATTACTACACAAGCCACAACATTGGGTGTACCATCAGGAAATGAGAACGGCGCATAGCTGAGCATCCTGCCAATATAAGAAATCATAATAGCTTATACTTAGGAGCTGCTAAACATTTTGTAAATATGCATAAGGGCGACATTTCACAACTTAAAGGGAACCTGTCATAGAAAAAAACACTATTAACACTGGGTTAATCGGCAGGTTAATAGTGTATTCTGACCGGCGTCTGCACTTAGCCTAACTCTAAAACAAACATTATTCTCCCCAGCAGCATTTCTGTTTCAGTCACGGAGGTGGTGCTGGTTCAATGGCGGCTGTAACCGCACCCCCTGCACTAACTGACAACAGGCTCTAATGCTAGGGGTGCAGTAACAGGCACTTCCGCCCCGGTGACGGAAACCACCCCTGTGACTAAAACCGCCCCCCCCCCCGACCCTTACTGATACTGGCTCTACATTGGGGCCAGCTGTCTGTCAGGGCCGGTGTCGCGGTTACAGTCACCAGTCTGTATTCTCACAGCGGTGACTGAACCCACACTGGCACCACCGCCATGACTGTAATCCAAAACAGGGAATAAAGTTCATTTTCAGCTACATGCAAGCGCTGGCCAGCCAGTATAATAACGCTATTAACCTGCAGATTAACCCCATATCTGCAGGTTAACCCCTTCACGACCTATGACGTGTATATACCCCATTTGATGCTGGCTCCGACGCTGAGCCCGCATGCTTTCAGCGCATCTTATCTGATCAGCTGTCGTGCCCCTAACAGCCATGTGTGGAATCACGTTCCATTCGCGGCTGTTAATATGTTAAATACTGCTCTTAATCTCTGACAGCGACATTTAACATGATCGCGCCGGAAGCACATCATTATCTCCGCCCGTTGCTGCCGTTGGGCTTGCATGACAAATGGGGGTTTGCAGGAGACCCCCGTGGTTGTCATTGTCGATCTGCTATGAGCACCGCCCCGTGGCCGGAGTTCATAGCAGATGAGCCCTGCTCTGTGTAGCACAAGCAATCAGAGCTTCAAATCTCCTATGAAGCAGGCGAAAAGTAGAAAAAACATGTTTTTAAAAAAATCTAAAAGTTCAAATCACCCCCCTTTTGCCCCATAAAAAAAAAAAAAAACATTTTAAATACATAGATTTGGTATTGCTGAGTTCAGAAACGCCCGACCTATCCAAAGATTTGCAAAAAACACAGAGAAGTCTGTTTTTCTCCGGCAGCATGGATCAAAAGGACCAATACAAGTCTATGAGTTTGTGAAAAACACGTACACACAGATGGCATCAGTGTACCGTCCATGTGCTGTCCTTGTGTTAACATCGCAAAGTATAGGAGAAGCGTTGTAATTTATTTCTTTATCCATCTGTGAAAAACACTTATAAGGGTATGTGCACACATTCAGGTTTTTTCAAGTTTTTATGCGATAAAAACGCATACATATGCATCCTATAATTTAGAATGCATTCTGCAATTTTTGTGCACATGATGCGTTTTTTTCCACGAAAAAAACGCATCGCGGTAAAAAAAAGTAGCATGTTCATTAATTTTGCAGATTTTTCGTGTTTTTCCCGCTATTTAATGCATTGGGAAAAAAACGCGCAAAAAACGCATGTGGATTTCTGGCAGAAATGTCCGGTTTTTGTCAGGAAATTTCTGCAAGAAATCCTGATGTGTGCACATACCCTTACACTGATGGTAAAAACGAACAGACGGATGATAAAAACAAACAGACGGATGGTAAAAACACACATTGGTGCAAAACACTGGTACCATTTTTTCACATACATGTTAAAGCATGGATGTGTGAATGAGGCTTAAATCCTATCCAATTTGCAGCGAACTGTAAGACGCTGCATTTTCTGCTCAGCAAAAATTTGCAGCTTCAAAAATTCATTGTGGGAGCTTCACATAAAGGGTTCTTTTTATATTATTATTATTTATTTTTATAGCGCCATTTATTCCATGGCGCTTTACATGTGAGGAGGGGTATACATAATAAAAACAAGTACAATAATCTTGAACAATACACGTCATAACTGGTACAGGAGGAGAGAGGACCCTGTGTCATGTCGGACGCTGTTCAGACCAGGTCGTTCGACAGACAGCGGTAATTCCGCTTTTGACCACTATGTGCTCATTGGCGTCGGCTAGATTTTATCTAGCTGTTCCGGGGTTAATTTACCTGATCCTCGGATTGGAAGCTGGGCCATGCCCATTGCCTTTAAATAGTTCTCCTGATCATTGGGCGTCGCCGATTATAGCTTCTGTCTTGTGCGTTGTTATCTCGGTCTGGAGTGGAGAGCTGGTTGTTGGAGATTCGTTGCTGGTGGAGTATTTTCCTTTGTCTTATTTACTCCTTCCTATATTTGTGTTTATTTTGCCCTGCACATTTATAGTGTATTCCTGAGTGACTGCAGCGTGGTGTATATTTTCCTTTATCCTTGTCTGTGCTTACTGTGGGTATTGGTGTATTACCTCTTCACTGGGTGGTGGGCAGAGGTTTCAGCCTATGGCTGAGCTCAGGAGACAGGGCTAGGTTCGAGGCCTGGACATGCACACCATCAGTGTAAACTTCAGGTTGAGGGTCAGTCAGGATTTCCCTAGTCTGAGGGAAATTGCAGGGGCCCGGGTTATTAGCTCTCGCTCACCTAGTCTCCCCGTGACATTATAATCGGCCCCCAAAAAAAAAAAAAGGGGGTTTCTCTTTTTTTTTGTGTTTTGTCATGGATCTCATGACTTCCATAACCCGCCAGTTGGAGGCGTTGTCCCTACAGGTCACTGAGTTGAGGGGGGCAGTACAGCAACAGGGACTAGCAGTATCTAATGTGCAAGCTGGAGCGACAGGAAGAGTTGCTGAGCCTAAATTTCCTTTGCCTGAAAAATTTGCTGGGGAACGCAGTAAATTTGTTTCTTTTCGTGAAGCTTGCAAACTATATTTCCATATGCGCCCGATCTCCTCGGGTAATGAGGCTCAGCGTGTGGGCCTGATGTTGTCATTGTTAAGCGGGGATCCCCAAGCATGGGCGTTTTCTTTGCCATCTGATTCTGCTGCATTTGACTCTGTGGAGAGTCTTTTTACCTTTCTTGGGAAAATCTACGATGAACCTGACAGAATGGCTCTAGCAGAATCTAAGATACGCACTATTCGCCAGGGGGAGCGAGTTGCAGAGGATTACTGTTCTGAATTTCGTCGCTGGGCGATCGATACACAATGGAATGATCCAGCATTGCGGAGTCAGTTTATACATGGGACTTCTGGAAGGGTTAAAAAAGCCCTTCTGATGTACGAGACTCCTGCTTCTCTAGATTCCGCCATGAGTCTGGTTGTCCGCATTGATCGCCGTTTGCATCAGGGGGAGCATGAGACACCGCCTATGGGAGAGGGTTTAGGTTCACATGAGGTTGCTGCAGGTGAGCCCACGGAGCCTATGCAAATCGCAGGGGTGTCACATGTGAAGCGTCGAGCCCCTGAGCTCAGGAAGCAGGGAGCCTGTTTTTACTGTGGTAAAACTGGTCATTTTATTAACATCTGTCCTCTGCTGTCTAAGAAAAACACAACGGCGAAAAACTTCTAAGCTCAGAGGGTGTGGAGGAGACCAATCTGAGCTTATGTATATCCTCCATGGTGGTTTCTTAATGCATGCTCCCTGCTAAGGTTTTTATTACTGGCAGTGAGCTGCCAATTACTGTTTTTGTGGATAGTGGTTCAGCCACAAATCTCATTGATGAGGAGTTTGCGCGCACAGCAGGTTTTAGGATTGAAAAACTGTCTCATCCTTTCCGCGTGGTCACCATCAATGCTGTTCCTCTCTCTCAGGGGGAGATTACTGAATTTGTGGCTGAGGTGAAACCACATTGGGGTTCTACATTCCGAGCGGGTTACATGTAAGGTGCTCAGGAATCTTCCTGCTCAGGTGGTTTTGGGTTTTCCTTGGTTGTCTATGCACAACCCGGTAATTGACTGGAAAACTCAGGACATAATTCAGTGGAGCGAGTTCTGCCAGGAGAATTGCCTGGCCACATGTGTGGCTGCGGTGACTTCAAGCGTTCCGGAGTCACTTCTGGATTTTGTGGATGTGTTCTCTGAGAAGGGTTGTTCAGAGTTGCCGCCACATCGTCCCTATGACTGTTCTATCAGGTTTAAACCAGGGGCCAAATTGCCTAAAGCAAGGATGTTTAACATCTCTGGTCCGGAGAGACAAGCGTTAAAAGATTATATTGCTGAAAGCTTGAGCAAAGGGCACATCAGGCCGTCATCCTCGCCTGTGGCAGCGGGGTTCTTCTTCGTGAAGAAGAAAGATGGTGGACTACGCCCGTGTCTGGATTTCAGGGAGTTGAACCAGATTACGGTTCGTGATCCATACCCTATGCCACTGATACCAGATTTGTTCAACCAGGTGGCAGGTGCTAAGTGGTTTACCAAGCTTGACCTCAGGGGGGCGTACAACCTCATAAGAGTCCGTCAAGGTGATGAGTGGAAGACGGCTTTTAATACCCCTGAGGGTCATTTTGAAAATTTGGTGATGCCATTTGGGTTAACTAATGCACCTGCAGTGTTCCAACATTTCATCAGTGATGTGTTCTCGCATGTTTTGAGGAAATTCGTTATCGTGTACCTAGATGACATCCTCATATATTCTTGCGACCGTGATGCTCATTTAGATCATGTCAGGCAGGTGTTACAGCTTCTCAGAGAGAATAAGCTGTATGCTAAACTTGAGAAATGTGTATTTTTTGGTGAAGAGTTGCCTTTCTTGGGTTATATTGTGTCTGCTTCTGGTTTTAAAATGGACGCCGCTAAGGTGCAGGCGGTGTTGCATTGGGAACGTCCTGATAACCTGAAAGCACTTCAGCGGTTCCTTGGGTTTTCTAACTACTATAGGAAATTCATCAAGGATTTTTCCATCATTGCTAAACCGCTAACTGACATGACTAAAAAGGGTACCAATTTCTCCGTTTGGCCTGAGGCTGCTGTGCGCGAATTTGAGTTTCTTAAGAACAGTTTTGTTTCAGCCCCCATTCTTGTGCAGCCAGACGTATCAAAACCCTTTGTTGTGGAAGTCGATGCGTCTGAGGTTGGTGTGGGGGCGGTACTAGCTCAAGGCTCATCTTTGAGTGGTTTGCGTCCGTGCGCCTATTTCTCCAAGAAACTGTCGTCCGCCGAACGTAACTACGATATCGGCAACAGGGAGTTGTTGGCAATCAAGTTGGCCTTTGAGGAATGGCGACACTTCTTGGAGGGGTCGGTACATCAGGTTACTGTTATTACCGATCATAAGAATCTGCTGTATTTGGAGTCAGCCAAGCGTCTGTCCCCCAGGCAGGCTCGCTGGGCATTGTTTTTCATGCGGTTCAATTTTGTTGTCACGTATAGACCGGGGTCTAAAAACACTAAGGCGGATTCTCTGTCCAGGTGTTTTCCGGGGGGAGAACCTCGGGAGGATCCAGTACCCATCCTCCAAAAGGGTGTTGTGATTTAGGCTCTCACTACCGAGGTTGAGGCTGAGATTGCCGAGGCTCAGGAGGAGGTACCATCTGAGCTTCCCATCAACAAATCGTTTGTACCGCTTCATCTCCGCTTAAAGGTTTTGGCGGAGCATCATGATGCTGTCCTGGCTGGCCACCCAGGGGTTAGAGGTACCTTGGAGTTGGTGTCACGTCGGTTTTGGTGGCCCAAGATCCGACAGGATGTGGTCTCATACGTGTCAGCTTGTACCACGTGCGCTAGGGCTAACACGCCCCGCTCCCGTCCTGTTGGCACACTACTTCCTCTTGAGGTACCTAGTAAGCCATGGACGGAAATCTCCATGGATTTCATCACTGATTTGCCCTCATCAGCTGGGAACACGGTCATCTTGGTGATTCTTGATCGGTTTTCAAAAATGTCACACTTTGTGTCTTTGCCTTCGTTGCCTAACGCTAAGACTCTGGCTCAGGTATTTGTGCAGGAGGTGGTCAGACTTCATGGGGTTCCGATTGACATCGTGTCTGATAGGGGTCTCAGTTTGTGGCAAAATTTTGGAAAGCATTTTGCTTACGGCTGGGGATCAAGTTGTCTCATTCTTCGGCGTTTCATCCTCAGTCAAATGGTCAGACTGAGCGTATGAACCAAAATTTGGAACAGTACCTACGCTGCTTTGTCTCTGATAACCAGGAGGAGTGGTCTACCTTTCTTCCTTTGGCTGAGTTTGCCATCAATAATCACCGCCAGGAGTCGTCTGGGGAGTCTCCGTTTTTTTGTGTTTACGGGCTACATCCTCAATTTTGTACTTTGAGTCAGAGGGGCTCTTCCGGCGTTCCGGAGGAGGACCAGTTAGGAGCACAATTGTCGTCAGTCTGGAGGAGAGATAAACAGCGCCTGTTGAGTGTGGGTGCTAGGTACAAACGTGTGGCTGACAGTAGGCGTGTGCCAGGTCCGGACCTGAGTGTGGATGACTGGGTGTGGTTATCCACAAAAAACATAAGACTCAAAATATCGTCCCTTAAATTGGGTCCACGGTTTATTGGTCCATTTAGGGTCACAGCCGTCATTAACCCAGTAGCGTACCGATTGGAGCTTCCTACGTTGTATAAGATACACAACGTGTTCCACAGGTCTCTTTTAAATAAGGTGGTGGGTTCTGTGGACGCGGCGCCTATGCCACCTCCAGTCTTGGTGGATGGTAATTTGGAATTTGAAGTCTCCAAGGTGGTTGACTCTCGTGTAGTGCGCCGCACTTTACAGTACTTGGTACACTGGCGTGGTTATGGGCCTGAGGAGAGGTCCTGGGTACCAGCCTCGGACATTCATGCGGATCGGCTGGTCAGGTTTTTTCATCGTCGCCATCCAGACAAGCCGGGTCCTATAAGCCGTGAGGGCCCTGGGGTCCCTCGTAGAAGGCGGGGTACTGTCATGTCGGACGCTGTTCAGACCAGGTCGTTCGACAGACAGCGGTAATTCCGCTTTTGACCACTATGTGCTCATTGGCGTTGGCTAGATTTTATCTAGCTGTTCCGGGGTTAATTTACCTGATCCTCGGATTGGAAGCTGGGCCATGCCCATTGCCTTTAAATAGTTCTCCTGATCATTGGGCGTCGCCGATTATAGCTTCTGTCTTGTGCGTTGTTATCTCGGTCTGGAGTGGAGAGCTGGTTGTTGGAGATTCGTTGCTGGTGGTTTATTTCCCTTTGTCTTATTTACTCCTTCCTATATTTGTATTTATTTTGCCCTGCGCATTTATAGTGTATTCCTGAGTGACTGCGGCGTGGTGTATATTTTCCTTTATCCTTGTCTGTGCTTACTGTGGGTATTGGTGTATTACCTCTTCACTGGGTGGTGGGCGGAGGTTTCAGCCTAGGGTTGAAACAGGAGACAGGGTGAAGTTCGAGGCCTGGACATGCACACCTTCAGTGTAAACTCCAGGTAGAGGGTCAGTCAGGATTTCCCTAGTTTGAGGGAAATTGCAGGGGCCCGGGTTATTAGCTCTCGCTCACCTAGTCTCCCCGTGACATTCTGCCCGCGAGGGCTCACAATCTACAAGGTCCTAGCTGGAAGTGGTGGTCAGACTCCCACTTATGTGATATTAATGAGCTGTGGGTTCCGCAGACAGATCATCAATATCATAAATCTGGACAACCCTTTTATTTTGCAAGTAAACACAGACACATTTGCTGACCGCTCTGGAGCTCATGGGGGTCGTCATTGACTCTTGCCGACCATGAGGATGGGTGTTCCACGTTTCCCGTTTTACGCAAGCTAGCGGTGGTCGAGCATGTGCACTAGACTCGAAGAATGTGCGCCTGTCGAATATAGTCGAGTACAGAATCAATTCACCCGCAAAGAGCACTACAAGCAGGGAAATGGTTATTACAGGCGGCTTCATGGTATTTGTTTTCCTGGCACCAAGTATGTGGTATTAGGGCAATCACACACTGTTCTTGGGATTATCCAGTAACGAAAAAAAAAACATGATGTTGCCAGGGGTGGGGTGACATAAGGATACGCGTTCTTGGAAACTTGTTCAGCTATGTCTTGGCTGAGAAATGATGTATTAACGTCACTGAGCACTAACACAAGACAGAAGGGAAATGGTTGTGCCTCAATTATGGGAAAGTCAGAAATGTGATTACTCATCTCCAGTTTGCTATGAATATTTTCCTGTTTTCTTGAAAACATTTGTCCGTCATATTCTGTTTTCACCATCAGTGTATACAGCAGAAATGTGTTACCGTGTCATCTGGAAAAATCTAAAAAAAATCTAAAGTGTATCGCGAAATACAAAAGTAGAGGAGGGAACCGAATTTGCTTTAAATATTTTCAGATGTTTTGATAAATTATCTGAAGATCAAGTAAACAGAACTGCAGTTAAGGAACAGGAAGAGCCAAGGGAGGGGACGTTTAACCCCTTAGGACGCCTTCACACATTTTTATTTTCTAAGTTTCAAAACACTTGTAAAAAGTGTTATCTTATGGCGTTTCATATGTTTTTTGGGTGCTGTTTTTTTTGTTTGTTTTTTTACATTTTTCAACTCTTATATAGAAGTGTATGGGGAAAATGTCAGAAAATTATTATACTCAGGGAATGTAATAAATTAAAAGAAAAAACACCACTGACAATAAAATGACACCAAAATGCCACAATCCAAAATATTTTTGTTAAGCACATTAATGTTACATCTAGTTGCTGGATTTTAAGAGAACCTGTCATGATGATGTCCCCATACACTGTTAACCTGCAGATATAGGGTTAGTCTGCAGGAAAATAGAGTTCCAAAGCTGCCAACTAGGAGGAGGAAATTAACTATATTCCTCCTAGGCAGCGTTCGGCTTTCAGTTACAGGTGTTGGCGCCGGTGAAGCTTCAGTCACCGCTCTGTACAGCGAGGGGCGGCTGTAACCGTAGGATCAGCTGTCAGTCAGTACTGGCACCGCTGTTGCAGCTACCGCTCTCTACACTGAAACCTATGCCATCCCTATTATTGAATGCCAAACGCTGCTGGGAGAATAAAGTTAATTTCCTCCTGGCAGCAGGGCTCCAAGTGAGGGTGCCGGGCAGGTTCAGAAGGCTATTAACATGCAGGTTAACCCCATATCTACAGGTTAAGAGCATTTTTTTCATGTGACAGGTTCTCTTTAACCCCTTTCTGACATTAGACGTACTATCCCGTCGAGGTGGGGTGGGCCCGTATGACCACCGACGGGATAGTACGTCATGCGCGATCGGCCGTGCTCACGGGGGGAGCGCGGCCGATCGCGGCCAGGTGTCAGCTGCATATCTCAGCTGACATCCGGCACTATGTGCCAGGAGCGGTCACGGACCGCCCCCGGCACATTAACCCCCGGCACACCGCGATCAAACATGATTGCGGTGTACCGGCGGTATAGGGAAGCATCGCGCAGGGAGGGGGCTCCCTGCGGGCTTCCCTGAGACCCCCGCAGCAACGCGATGTGATCGCGTTGCTCCGAGGGTCCCCTACCTCCCTCCTCGCCGCAGGTCCCGGATCCAAGATGGCCGCGGCATCCGGGTCCTGCAGGGAGGGAGGTGGCTTACCGAGTGCCTGCTCAGAGCAGGCGCTGGTAAGCCTGCAGCCCTGCACAGCAGATCGCAGATCTGACAGAGTGCTGTGCACACTGTCAGGTCTCCGATCTGTAATGTCCCCCCCTGGGACCTCCACATGTGTGTAAAAAAAAAAAAAAAAAAAAAATATTCCCATAAATACATTTCTTTAGCTAAATAAAATAAAACAAACAATAAAAGTACACATATTTAGTATCGCCGCGTCCGTAACGACCCAACCTATAAAACTGCCCCACTAGTTAACCCCTTCAGTGAACACCGTAAGAAAAAAAAAAAACGAGGCAAAAAACAACGCTTTATTATCATACCGCCGAACAAAAAGTGGAATAACACGCGATCAAAAAGACTGATATAAATAACCATGGTACCGCTGAAAACGTCATCTTGTCCCGCAAAAACGAGCCACCATACAGCATCATCAGCAAAAAAATAAAAGTTATAGTCCTGAGAATAAAGCGATACCAAAATAATTATTTTTTCTATAAAATAGTTTTTATCGTATAAAAGCGCCAAAACATAAAAAAAATTATATAAATGAGGTATCGCTGTAATCGTACTGACCCGACAAATAAAACTGCTTTATCAATTTTACCAAACGCGGAACGGTATAAACGCCTCCCCCAAAAGAAATTCATGAATAGCAGGTTTTTGATCACTCTGCCTCACAAAAATCGGAATAAAAAGCGATAGAAAAATGTCACGTGCCCGAAATTGTTACCAATAAAAACGTCAACTCGTCCCGCAAAAAACAAGATCTCACATGACTCTGTGGACCAAAATATGGAAACGCCAAAAATATTTTTTGCAATAAAAAGCGTCTTTCAGTGTGTGACGGCTGCCAATCATAAAAATCCGCTAAAAAACCCGCTATAAAAGTAAATCAAACCCCCGTTCATCACCCCCTTAGTTAGGGAAAAATAAAAAAAATGTATTTATTTCCATTTTCCCATTAGGGTTAGGGCTTGGGTTAGGGCTAGGGTTAGGGTTGGGGCTAGGGTTGGGGCTAGGGTTGGGGCTAGGGTTATTGCTAGTGTTAGGGCTAGTGTTAGGGCTAGGGTTATTGCTAGGGTTAGGGCTAGGGTTGGGGCTACAGTTAGGGTTGGGGCTAAAGATAGGGTTAGGGTTTGGATTACATTTACGGTTGGGAATAGGGTTGGGTGTGTCTGGGTTAGAGGTGTGGTTAGGGTTACTGTTGGGATTAGGGTAAGGGGTGTGTTTGGATTAGGGTATCAGTTATAATTGGGGGGTTTCCATTGTTTAGGCACATCAGGGGCTCTCCAAACGGGACATAGCATCCGATCTCAATTCCAGCCAATTCTACGTTGAAAAAGGAAAACAGTGCTCCTTCCCTTCAGAGCTCTCCCGTGTGCCCAAACAGGGGTTTACCCCAACATATGGGGTATCGGCGTACTCAGGACAAATTGGACATCATCTTTTGGGGTCCAATTTCTCCTGCTACCCTTGGGAAATACAAAACTGGGGGCCAAAAAATAAGTTTTGTGGGAAAAAAAAGATTTTTTATTTTCACGGCTCTGCGTTGTAAACTGTAGTGAAACACTTGGGGGTTCAAAGTTCTCACAACACATCTAGATAAGTTCCTTGGGGGGTCTAGTTTCCAAAATGGTGTCACTTGTGGGGGTTTTTAATGTTTAGGCACATCAGGGGCTCTGCAAATGCAATGTGACGCCTGCAGACCAATCCATTTAAGTCTGCATTCCAAATGGCGCTCCTGCCCTTCCGAGCTCTGTCATGCGCCCAAACAGTGGTTCCCCCCCACATATGGGGTATCAGCGTACTCAGGACAAATTGGATAACAACTTTTGTGGTCCAATTTATCCTGATACCCTTGTGAAAATACAAAACTGGGGGCTAAATATCATTTTTGTAAAAAAAAAAGAATTTTTATTTTCACGGCTCTGTGTTATAAACTGTAGTGAAACACTTGGGGGTTCAAAGCTCTCAAAACACATCTAGATAAGTTCCTTAGGGGGTCTACTTTCCAAAATGGTGTCACTTGTGGGGGTTTTTAATGTTTAGGCACATCAGGGGCTCTCCAAACGCAACATGGTATCCCATCTTAATTCCAGTCAATTTTGCATTGAAAAGTCAAATGGCGCTCCTTCCCTTCCGAGCTCTGCCCTGCGCCCAAACAATGGTTTACACCCACATATGGGGTATCAGCGTACTCAGGACAAATTGTGCAACAACTTTTGGGGTCTATTTTCTCCTGTTACCCTTGGTAAAATAAAGCAAATTGGAGCTGAAATAAATTTTGTGTGAAAAAAAGTTAAATGTTCATTTTTATTTAAATATTCAAAAAATTCCTGTGAAACACCTGAAGGGTTAATAAACTTCTTGAAAGTGGTTTTGAGTACCTTGAGGGGTGCAGTTTTTAGAATGGTGTCACACGGGTATTTTCTATCATATAGACCCCTCAAAATGACTTCAAATGTGATGTGGTCCCTAAAAAAAAATGGTGTTGTAAAAATGAGAAATTGCTGGTCAACTTTTAACCCTTATAACTCCGTCACAAAAAAAAATTTTGGTTCCAAAATTGTGCTGATGTAAAGTAGACATGTGGAAAATGTTACTTATTAAGTATTTTGTGTGACATATGTCTGTGATTTAAGGGCATAAAAATTCAAAGTTGGAAAATTGCGAAATTTTCAAAATTTTCGCCAAATATTCGTTTTTTTCACAAAGTTATATCGAAGAAATTTTACCACTAACATGAAGTACAATATGTCATGAGAAAACAATGTCAGAATCGCCAAGATCCATTGAAGCGTTCCAGAGTTATAACCTCATAAAGGGACAGTGGTCAGAATTGTAAAAATTGGCCCCGTCATTAACGTGCAAACCACCCTTGGGGGTGAAGGGGTTAAAGTAATATTTTGTTGAAGTACCCTTTGAATTTATGAGGGATTGACTCACTCAGCTGCTTCCCAAGGTGGACACAGGAACTCTTCTTAGGGTAAATCACCTGCTGGTTTATTGTAAAACAGCATAAACCATAGCAGGGTGCAGCAAAGTAAACATGGCCTTTCTGGCTTAACGGCAAAACAAAAAAGATAATGTATAGCAAAGTCCAATTGTCTGAGAGATTTGCCCTCTCAGACCACCATGTGTCTTCAGCTCCACCTGGAGCCACCGTTTGGAGTCTTTCCTCTCCGAACAACACTCAGACTGCCTCTCAAGTGCAGCCATATAAACCCAGACCATGTGACTGATCACATGCCTGTGACATCACACAGGTCCTGTTAGCATACGGCTGTGCTGACTCTGCAGGTGGAGATATGGTGGACATCTTCCCACCCACTCTGTAGATGTCCACATAAAACCAGCTCATGTATGCAACTTTAATTTAACCCTCACAACACGTAGTGTGCTGGAGGAAAATATTCTGGTTTCACACCACTGATGCCTTTATGCTCAGTGACACATTTCCCCTCATATACGGTGTCAGTGACCCTGTCACACGGCATTCAGTCTTTTTGGGTAGGAGTTTATCAGCATGACAATCTCTCTGTTGCAGTTGTTTCAAAACGGTCAGATAGTGAGGACATCTGTCTACAGCATCCTATTGAGGTCAACTCACAGATCCACAGATTTTCAATTGTAGTCAGGTCTTTTGCGGGGCCATTCCAAATCTCTGATACTCCTCCATGAAGCCATTCTTTTGTTGATTTGCATGTATGCTTAGCGTTGGTGTCATGCTGAAAGGTGACATTTTTCTTCATCTTCAGATTTCTAATGAATCCCTGAATGTTTTGTTGCAAAATTGGCTGATACGTTGAATAGTTCCAGCTACCAAAAAACAGCCCCAAAGCATAATGCAGCCTCCATCATGCTTCACTGTGTGTATGGTGTTCTTTTGGTGATGTGCAGTGTTGGCTGTGTGCCAAAGATACCTTTTTGAATTATAACCAAAAAAATTCAACCTTGGTCTCTTCAGGCCATAAAATGTTTTCCCACATGTGTTTGTCAGACTTGATTTATGCTTTGGCAAAGCGTAATCAAACTTGGATGTTTTTCTTCATAAAAAAGGCCTCCATCTTACCACCCTACCCCACTGAAAAGACATATGAGGAATTCAGGAAACTGTTGTCACATGCAGCCAGAAATTCCTGCAGTTCCTTTAAAGTTACTGCAGGCCACTCTGCAGCCTCCCCAACCAATTTTCTTCATGTGTTTTTATCAATTTTTCATGAGTTCAATGTAATGTCACTGATGTGCCAAATTCAAGCCACTTTTCAATGACCATCTTACAGTGTTCCATGGTATATCTAATACCTTGGAATTTTTTTCTACTCTTCCCTTTGACTGATAAATTTCAATAAGGTACCTTGGCTGTGTGGCAAGCTGTGTTAGAATAGCAGTGGTGCTCCTGCACGTGTCCCCTTCCTCCCTCCTGCAGGGATGCTGTTGTGTTCACTTACCCGTCCGTGCTCTCTTGGCATCTGTCTCCTCCCAGGACCTGTGCATGGCATGCAGGTCTCCTAGGAATGTGCTTAGGCTGCACACTCCTTGCCTCTTAAAGGTCCAGTGCGCACTGCCAATACGTCCCCAGCCAATAGCTGGGAGACATATGTTGTATGGTACCCTCCCCTATTGGGAGGTGCCTTAGCAACTTTAAGTAATCAGTGTACTTTTTGCTCCTTGGTTGTTAGGTCTCCTTACCTGTGCATTCTGCATCTAATCCTGTCTGCACCTGCTCCACTCCGCCCTGCTGTTTCTATACCCGAATCCATCCTGCCTGTGCCTAGTCTTGATCCTGATCCGTCTGTTCCGCACCTGTGCCGCTAACCTCACCTGCCCAGTTTAAACCAGCACCTGTGAACCTGCATCTGTGATTCAGTACCTGTGGCCATCCCACGTTCTTGTAGCAGTCCTGTTTGCTCCTGATCCTGCACCTATCTGCCAGCCATACCCTCCTGCTAAGCAGTTCCTGGCCGGTCCTGCCTCCCTGTCCCCTTGTAGGTTAGCTGCGACAGCTCCGTGGGTCCGTCCTGGAGTAGCACCTGGCTTCCACCTGGATTCAAGTCTAACCACACCATCAGGGGCTCTAGTGAAAGAGCTAGGTGTCCGCTTAGTTACACCTTCCCCGGACCGTGGGGGAGGGATTATTATTTTTTTACCCTAATATCAGAATGTTGCATTTGCCCCTTTTATATTACAAGATGACCACATAAGTATCTAAATTTGTACTAAAATCTTAGATCATATTAGTTTTCTAATATACGTTGCATTGGCTTCTGATTGACCGACGGCATGTATTAGGGTATGTGCACACGTTGCGGTTTTTGCTGCGGATCCGCAGCGTTTTTGACGCTACGGATCCGCAGCAGTTTTCCATGCGGTGTACAGTACAATGTTAACCTATGGAAAACAAAAACCGCTGTGCACATGCATGCTGCGGAAAAAAACGCGCGGAAACGCTGCAGTTTTTTTTTCTGCAGCATGTCAATTCTTTGTGCAGAATCCGCAGCGGTTTGACACCTGCTCCATATTAAAAAACAGCAGGTGTAAAACCGCAGTAGAATCCGCACGAAAACCGCGGTAAATCCGTGGTAAAACCGCGATAAATCCGCAGGAAAAACGCAGTGTTTTTGCCCTGCAGATTTATCAAAATCAGTGCGGAAAAATCCGCACACCAGGACGCAACGTGTGCACATACCCTGCGGGTCTCTGCACCACAAAACATTTCAGATGAATCTGCATCCCTAGACGCACATCCAGCAGAAATAGCTGCTGATGTCAGCAGACCCCCATCCTGCACGGGCATGGTCGCGATTGTACTCTCTGCGATCGTGATCATTATGCCCCTGCATCTATCACATATTTATGACATATCCTGTGGATGTGCCATATATTTACCCAAATGGAATAACCCTTTAATAAAATCTAAAATTAGATTTTAACATTAAATGTACACTATAGATTTTGACATCAATACATTTTAATACACAGTGGTAAATACGAAAGTTATGACATTAATCTATCACACATATGGAGTAGATATGAGTAACAGCGAAGTTCGACTGAATTCTAAAGTGTTCATAAAAATAGAATCATTTCTGGGTCATGCAGTTTTACTATACAGTATATTATATCATCTCATCTTTCCAGCTCAGTCATTAAGATTATTGCCATCAGGTGCCTGACACACGTGATATGATATTGGCATATCTGCCAAATATTGGCTGTCAGAATATTGTGTTTTCAGTCTGCATGAAGGAAACCAGCAGGTACAATGCTTGAAAATACCTCAAAGCTAAACACTTACAGATGGTACTGCATATTTTCCAAGTTCTGGTTGTTAAATGTGATGGTACTAATGGGACAATCCTTGTCCATGTGGCCAATTTGGGCATACCGACTAAATAAATGGGTGTCCGCTACTTGAGATAATCCTCTTAAGTCATTTTTTTTCTCATGATTTTTGCAAAACCACTGCAAACACTTGCACCTGATTTTACACAACAGTGACTGGTTTTAACACTCTATACCAAAAAAGAAGTGAAGTGTTTCCTACGATTTTGTAAAAAAAAAAAGTAACAAGAGCTGCTAGAGGCCCATAGAGAAATTCTCGCAAAATGATAGTGGGATCTCCATTAGCGTTAACCACTGATTCATATGGGATATACACTCCTCAATATAGAAAATTTCAACACCAATAAGCAAAAGTCATTAATGATGAAAATCACAAGATCAACAGATATGTCAATGATGTGGGATTGATGGAAATATGGAAAGAAATATTTTAAAATATTTTGACTTATGCAATATTGAAAATGAGCACCAAGTGCAGAAATCCCCGCACTTACCGTACACACCTTGGCTGCTATAAGTTAGGTTATTAATGGTTGTCTGAGAAATATTCTGCCACAATGAATGTACTTTGGCAAATCATCAAGATCCACTGCTGGCAGCTCACTTTGCAATTGATTAATAATATCCCAGAAGTGCTCGATGGGAGACAAGTCTGGAGGCACTACAGCTCATGTTAGCAAGTTTAGGCCATGCAGGCTGCTCTAGGAAACACAATCAAAATGTGTCCTTGTACCGTTATGTTGAAAAACAGTTCCTGAGACACTTTAACAATAAATTCAATAATGGATCCCTTTTGTAGCGAAGCTATCGCAAAGGGACAGAGGAGGCCCTTTACTTGAAGGGGCCAAGGAGTGACGGCCACTGTACCGGTGTGCTCTGCACGCTTCTACAGCTAACCTCTGCAGGAGAGCAGGTTACATGGTCTCCCTCCAATGCCACTCCCCATTCTGTAGGCCACAGGTCGCTTTAGGTCTGCTGCATCACAAGGTGACACATGGGACTACTCCTGGGCGGAGTGATGTGATGACCTCTTGTGCTTGCCCCAGTGCAATGCAATCACCATTTTGGTCTTCTTTCACCTTGCTAGTGTCTCAGCAGACTCACAAAGACCCAGGATTAGGTGAGTAAGTGATCTTTATTTTAATATTACTTGTGGAGAGATTGTAGGGGCATCATACAGGGTAGGGAATTTTATACTGTGTAACTCATACTGTGTATAGGGATGCTGTGGGCCCATCATACTGTGTATAGGGGAGCTGTGGGCCCATCATACTGTGTATAAGGGAGCTGTGGGCCCATCATACTGTGTATAGAGAAGCTGTGGGCCCATCATACTGTCTATAGGGGAGCTGTGGACCCATCATACTGTGTATAGAGAAGCTGTGGGCCCATCATACTGTGTATAGAGAAGCTGTGGATCCATCATACTGTGTATAAGGGAGCTGCGGGCCCATCATACTGTGTATAGAGAAGCTGTGGGCCCATCATACTGTGTATAGGTGAGCTGTGAGCCCATCATACTGTGTATAGAGAGGCTGTGGGCCCATCATACTGTGTATAAGAGAGCTGTGGGCCCATCATACTGTGTATAGAGAAGCTGTGGATCCATCATACTGTATATAAGGGAGCTGTGGGCCCATCATGCTGTGTATAGAGAAGCTGTAGGCCCATCATACTGTGTATAGAGATGCTGTGGGCCCATCGTGCAGTGTATAAGGGAGCTGTGGGCCCATCGTACTGTGTATAGAGAAGCTGTGGGCCCATCATACTGTGTATAGATATGCTGTGGGCCCATCATACTGTGTAGGGAATCTGTGGGTCCATCGTACTGTGTATAAGGGTGCTGTATGCCCATTATACTGTATATAGGGGAGCTGTGGGGTATCACACTTTGGAATAAGGAGCTGTGAGGACATCACACTGTGTGTAGGGAGCTGTGTATGGGGACATTATTACTGTAAAAAGGGGGACATTATTAATGTAAATAGAAGGGACTTGGGACATTATTAAATGTTAAGTAGCCACGTAAGAAGCATTACTTTTATAGGGACACACAGGGTATTGTGAGCATCAAAAGGTGCACAGAGGGAGTATTATTACTTTCTGAGGGGGGATGTGGGCAGTTTTCTAGGGCTTTAACACTACATTACATTATTACATTATCATTCTTAGAGAGTGGTTTTATCATATCGGGGGCACAAAGCAGACATTATACTTTGTAAGGGGCACAGTGGTTGTCATTATTATGTGGGGCACTAAGAGGAGCACTTATTCCGCCACACAGGTGGTCAAGTAACATTGACAATTACGGTATTAAAAGGGTCAGCATTTGGGTGGCAGTAGGATGGGGAGTTTTTTGCAGGTTGAGAATAGATGGGCACATTGCTGGAAATGTGAGAAGTCAAATGTGTCTTCGTTGTAAACTCTGCAGCTAAGTTGTGGCTGGAAGAAGTCATGGTGGTCTGGGCCAGATGGAAAAAATGGAAAAGTGAACAACTCCATCAGAAAGAACGTCAGCTGTAATTCACTATTTATAACTGGACTGTAATATCTTGTATATTATGCAGTACTGGCATCTACCACTACTTGGTCACCATGAGGTGATAATACCGGTGTTGGTCTTTTTATAGAGGTTTATTTTCAGTAACAGCATGGTGATCGGATGAGTTTCCCCTATACTCATGATTAGAGTGCGTCAATATAGGTGTAAACATGGGTACCTAATTAGGGGTCTTGTCAGATGTTTCGCCCTCCCCCTGACCTGAACCCCTAACTACATCTCTGACCCTTTTGATATATTTCTATGTGCCCAGAATGCATTTTCACACATTCTAAAATAACCAGAGACGTAAATGTACAGATGGGATCCATTATTGTGTGTTCTGTAATTCCTGCTCTGCAAGGCAGCGTCCTGCCAACACATTCTTGCCCTTTCCAACAGTAAAAAGGTTGCAGTTAAAATACTTATTTTGTGTGGGAGATTTTCGCACTGCTGTCGCCTACTAAATAAATAATCTGAAATGTATATAATAGTGCTAAATTAATGCCAATAAATAAGCACATTTAGACCCAGCATAAATATACCATGCTGCGCATTAATATACTACAGTGGATGGATCGCAAGAAATACTTCAATCTTGAGACATTCAAGCTCTTATTACATTGACTATTTTAGAAAATAACCCAGTAATTCATGGTATGCTGAACTGTGATGAACCATCATATTTGTACATTGTTTTTTTATAGACACGATTACTTCGATAATTGAAAAAAAGTGTAATGTCATGCTCTGCTGTTTTCTTCTTGTCCTAACTGGGTTGGCGAATAATTTAGGAGCTATACTATATGCAGTTGTTACATTTCTCACCAGAAAGGGGATCCTCTAAGCCCAACTCAACCAATTTAGGCCTTGGCTTTACTTGGGTGGTGGAGTTTAAGCCTATGTTCCCATGATGAGCTTTTGGTGAGTTTTTGACAATTTCTGCACCTATTATTTACATTGCGTTTTTGTATGCACTTTTTTCATGCATTTGTATTGTTCTTTTTCTTGTAAAATAATATATATATTGTGATTCAGTGACCCATGTTACAGCTAGGGGCGCTGTATGTGCGCCTCAGGATGCTCTTGGAGGTGTAATTGTGATAGTGAAACAGTGACCGGCAGTATTGTGAATGGCTGGTATGTGTCGCAGAGGAAGTCTGCGCTGTAAGCCAGTTGTGTTGTTCTGGGACCTGTAGTCCCACAAGTATTTGCTTAGTTTTAAAGGGAGGCTTGCAGGGCTAGTTTGAGAGCTGGGCGGGTCGAACTAGCCACACACACACACACACACACACACACACATCTGTGCGAGTGGTTACAACAAGGTAATGTGACCAGGGTTTGGGTCACATGTTCAGTGTGAGTTCGTGTATGGCCTGTGATTTGGAATGTCCTGGAGTGGACTGGATTCCTGGAAGCACATGTTGAGACCATGGACTGACGGCTTGTGTGTTAGAAGTGCCTGGGACTGGACTTCCTGAATAGCGCACGGAGAGACCGTATCTGCAGAGCCTTGGGACGGCTACTGTGTTGGGGAAGCTACAGTTCCTACTGTTTTTTTGTTTTCTGCTTTTTTTATTCATTACCATCACGGAAATGTGCTAAAAACGCATATGTGTTTTTTACCTATGGATTTCCAGCATCTAATACAAGTCTATGGGGAAAATCTGCACAGAAAACTCAACGTACCCGCAAGAAAAATTGACAAGCTGTGGATTTGAAAAACACACATCAAATCAGTTTACGCTGAGTAAAATAAAAGCACGGTGGGCAAGAGATTTCTATAAATCCCATCTACTTTGTTAGAACTGTAAGACACTGTATTATTTTATGCGGCAAAAAAAAAAAAAATTACCAAAATTTCATTGTCAAACCACAGCCAAGGGGTAAGTTCACACTAAGTGCTTTTTTTTAGTGCTTTTTTATGCAAATTTTCAGTTTGATTTTTCAGTACCAGCTGCGATTTTCAGAAATCTCATGAACACACCTTGATTTTTTTTGTTGGCAACAGTATTTTGTGCTTTGCATATTTTTTTGGACATAGAGAATGTCACTTTCAGCGTTTTTCACCCATTGACTTGAATGGATGGTGAAAAAATGTTGAAAATCTGCAGCAAAAATGCAAGTATTATGTTTTGCTGCGTTTTTTGTGCCAAAACCTGATTCTATGGAACAGAACTTTTTTTTTTCAACACTAAACTTTCAGTATGCACAAGAAACAAATCTAGCATGCGAAAACTGCAGCAAAAAAAAAAAAAAAACAAGAAAAAACAAGGGAAATATGCTTTTTTCCTGCAGCTTTTCCTCCCAAGAGATCAGGTTTTGCTGCTGAAAAAAAAGCTGAAAAAACACCTAGTGTGAACTTACCCTAAGGCTATGTTCACAGAGAGAGTTTTTTTTGGAGTGGATCTGTGCCAGATAATGCCACAAAAAAATATCACCTAAAACTTTTTGAAACATTTGCTGGGATGCTTGGTGCAGTTTTGATAGAATCCCTGTTTTCTCTGCTGTGGATGTAGCAGTGCTATGAATGCTGATTTGTGTATGACGCCTCCCACAACCCTAATTGGCAGCTTCCTGTGTATACTGTACATTGTCAGCAAACTGCTAATCAATGGTTGAGGAGCGATTACACAGATTAGCCTGACTGGCTTGCCCATTACACTAAGGGTACTGTCTCACAGTGGCACTTTGGTCGCTACGACGGTACGATCCGTGACGTTCCAGCGATATACTAACGATCTCGCTGTGTCTGACACGCAGCAGCGATCAGGGACCCTGCTGAGAATCGTACGTCGTAGCAGATCGTTTGAAACTTTCTTTCGTCGCTGGATCACCCGCTGTCATCGCTGGATCGGCGTGTGTGACGCTGATCCAGCGATGTGTTCGCTTGTAACCAGGGTAAACATCGGGTTACTAAGTGCAGGGCCGCGCTTAGTAACCCGATGTTTACCCCGGTTACCATTGTAAATGTAAAAAATAAACAAAACTCCATACTCACATTCCGGTGTCTGTCACGTCCCCCGCCGTCTGCTTCCACCGAAGCCACCGGCGGCGGACGTGACAGACATCAGAAGGTGAGTATGTAGTGTTTTTTTTTTTTTAACATTTACAATGGTAACCAGGGTAAACATCGGGTTACTAAGCGCGGCCCTGCGCTTAGTAACCCGATGTTTACCCTGGTTACCCGGGGACTTCGGCATCGTTGGTCGCTGGAGAGCTGTCTGTGTGACAGCTCTCCAGCGACCACAAAACGACTTACCAACGATCACGACCAGGTCGTATCGCTGGTCGTGATCGTTGGTAAATCGTTTAGTGTAACGGTACCCTTAGTCCTGCAGTGTAGCGTACTAGAGGAAACAAGAGTGGACCCTCTGGACCGTGGGGAGACCTACCCCTGGGCGAGCGGCCTAAGGGAGAACGACCCCTATACAGGGACCGCAAGGAGCAAGCCCAGAGGTCACTTACCCACGGTGAGATACCAGCAGGGACGGCTCCAGGAAGAGAGAAAAAGCAACAGGATATGGGAGAGGAATACGAGAGGTAATGGAAGGAACTGAGGACAGGGAGGCAGGAGCGGAGCGGGACTGAGGGCAGGAAACAGAACCAAAAACAAGATTAGTAACAGGGACGGAAGAACTGGAACAAGGTAACAACAAGGAGGGAGAGAGGTAATTGGAAAGGTAGCACGGAAGCACAGAGTGCGGGCACAGAGCAGGAAACAACGGAGGGCCAGACGTAATAGCAAAAGTGCTAAGACAATCAGGCACCAGGAAGCAGGAAGAGCTACCTTATATAGTAGGAGTAGGAACAGGATTGGATGAGGAGTAACCCATGATCTCAGGAGGCGGTAGCAGAGAGGCAGGACCTGCGTCCAGGAGGGAAGCTAGAGCGCCTGCGCAGAGACAGGATTCCAGCAGAGGACCCGGCCACCGGAAGTGCTGGGAAGGCAGAGGAGCGTACAGACCCGAGCGCAGCAGCGGTGGAACGAGAACGCAGGAGCGCAGCGCTGGAGCGGTGAGAACCGCGCCGCAGGAGAGCGGCGTCTGAAACAGCAGCGCTGGAGCGGTGAGAACCGCGCCGCAGGAGAGCGGCGTCTGTAACATGCAGTGATAATATCCTGATGATAAACCTCTGATTGTATTGAAACTACAGCAAGCTGCTGAGCAAGTGACACATCCCTGGAATTAGGCTCTCTACCCCTACATTTTGCTGCTGTCAGATTAAATGGCAAAAACCTGCTGAGCAGATCCTTCAAGAGAATTTGTATCACCTAGAACTGAAATTTGCAAAATACTAAAGGAGTGTTCCTATTATGAATTATACACTATGTTCCAAATTATTATGCAAATGACATTTTTATCGGATTTTTCTAAATGGTCGGTGCAAATGACAGTCAGTCTAATAAAAGTCATCACCCGTTAGAGTATACATCAAATTTTATTGAAGAAACCTCCCAATGATAACAGTATAATCTCCAAAATGAATAAAAACTCAAAATGCACTGTTCCAAATTATTAGGCACGGTAGAATTTCTAAACATTTGATATGTTTTAAAGAACTGAAAATGCTCATTTGTGGAATTTGCAGCATTAGGAGGTCACATTCACTGAACAAAAAGCTATTTAACTCCAAAACATCCTAACAGGCCAAGTTACATGTTAACATAGGAACCCTTCTTTGATATCACCTTCACAGTTCTTGCATCCATTGAACTTGTGAGTTTTTGGAGAGTTTCTGCTTGTATTTCTTTGCATGAAGTCAGAATATGCTCCCAGAGCTGCTGTTTGGATGTGAACGGCCTCCCACCCTCATAGATCTTTTGCTTTATGATACTCCAAAGGTTCTCTATAGGGTTGAGGTCAGGGGATGATGGTGGGCACACCATGAGTTTATCTCCTTTTATGCCCATAGCAGCCAATGACTCAGAGATATTCTTTGAAGCATGAGATGGTGCATTGTCATGCATGAAGATGATTTTGCTCCTGAAGGCACTTTTCTGCTTTTTATACAATGGAGGAAAGTTGTCAGTCAGAAATTCTATATACTTTGCAGAGGTCATTTTCACACCTTCAGGAGCCTTAAAGGGCCCTACCAGCTGTTTCTCCATGATTCCGGCCCAAAACATGACTCCTCAACCTCCTTGCTGTTGTTGCAGCCTTGTTGGGACATGGTGGCCATACACCAACCATCCACTACTCCATCCATCTGGACCATCCAGGGTTGCTCAACACTCATAAGTAAATAAGAATGTTTGGAAATTAGTCTTCATGTATGTGTGGGCCCAATGCAACCATTTCTACTTGTGAACACTGTTTAAGGATGGCCGAATAGTAGGTTTATACACCACAGCAATCCTTTGAAGGAGCCTACACCTTGAGGTTCGAGGGACTCCAGAGGCACCAGCAGCTTCAAATATCTGTTTGCTGCTTTGTAATGGCTTTTTAGCAGCTGCTCTCTTAATCTGATGAACTTGCCTGGCAGAAATCTTCCTCATTATGCCTTTATCAGCAAAAACACATCTGTGCTCAGATACAGCCACAAATCTCTTAACAGTACGATGATCACGCTTAAGTTTTCAGGAAATTTCTAATGTTTTCATCCCTTCACCAAGGCATTGCACTATTTGATGCTTTTCAGCAGCAGAGAGATCCTTTTTCTTTCCCATGTTACTTGAAAACTGTGACCTGCTTAATAATGTGGATCATCATTTTTAAGTAGTTTTCCTTTAATTAGAATCACCTGGAAAACTAATTATCCCATGTGTTTAAGATTGATTTCAGTGATCCATTGAGCCCTGAGACACAATACCATCCACAAGTTTATTTGAAAAACAAAACAATTAAATCTTTATCACACTTAAATCCAATTTGCATAATAATTTGGAACACAGTGTATAGTGTACCCATAGGCTATGCCATAATATTTAATAGGTGGGATTACCATCATCTCTAGGACCCCAACTATTGCAAAAACTGAAGTCCCTGTTATTTTGCCTTGGAGCAACAGCCACCTCCCCTGGAAGAGCAGGGTCAGGGGGACATATGTTCTTGGCAGGATACATGAAGTGATTCCACCATGTGGCAAACATATACTGTATAATCTATCCTTTCACTATGTCATTTTATTCCAAGAAGGGAATCTATCTATATAATCGTCTAAGGTCCACTTTTGTCTGTCTGTCACGGAAATCCCGCGTCGCTGATTGGTCGCAGCCGGCTGGGCACGACCAATCAGCGACAGGCACAGTCGGGCCGCGAATTGTCCCCTCCCTACTCCCCTCCAGTCAGTGCCTCCTCCATACTCCCCTCCAGTCAGCGCCCACATAGCGTTTTAGCAGTCCGTTAAATGGACTGCGTTACACCGCGGCATTGCGCGGTGTAACGCAGTCCGTTAACGCTGCCATTACATTATACAGTGCCTACAAGTAGTATTCAACCCCCTGCAGATTTAGCAGGTTTACACATTTGGAATTAACTTGGCATTGTGACATTTGGACTGTAGATCAGCCTGGAAGTGTGAAATGCACTGCAGCAAAAAAGAATGTTATTTCTTTGCTTATTTTTTTTTTAAATTGTGAAAAGTTGTTTCAGAGGGTCATTTATTATTCAACCCCTCAACCCACCAGAATTCTGTTTGGTTCCCCTAAAGTATTAAGAAGTAGTTCAGGCACAAAGAACAATGAGCTTCACATGTTTGGATTAATTATCTCTTTTTCCAGCCTTTTCTGACTATTTAAGACCCTCCCCAAACTTGTGAACAGCACTCATACATGGTCAACATGAGAAAGACAAAGGAGCATTCAAAGGCCATCAGAGACAAGATTGTGGAGGGTCACAAGGCTGGCAAGGGGTACAAAACCCTTTCCAAGGAGTTGGGCCTACCTGTCTCCACTGTTGGGAGCATCATCCGGAAGTGGAAGGCTTATGGAACTACTGTTAGCCTTCCACGGCCTGGACACCCTTTGAAAGTTTCCTCTCGTGCCGAGGCCAGGCTTGTCCGAAAAGGCAAGGCTAACCCAAGGACAAAAAGGAAGGAGCTCCGGGAAGATCTCATGGCAGTGGGGACATTGGTTTCAGTCAATACCATAAGTAACGTACTCCACCGCAATGGTCTCCGTTCCAGACGAGCTCGTAAGGTACCTTTACTTTCAAAGCGTCATGTCAAGGCTCGTCTACAGTTTGCTCATGATCAGTTGGAGGACTCTGAGACTGACTGGTTCAAGGTTCTCTGGTCTGATGAGACCAAGATCGAGATCTTTGGTGCCAACCACACACGTGACGTTTGGAGACTGGATGGCACTGCATACGACCCCAAGAATACCATCCCTACAGTCAAGCATGGTGGTGGCAGCATCATGCTGTGGGGCTGTTTCTCAGCCAAGGGGCCTGGCCATCTGGTCTGCATCCATGGGAAGATGGATAGCACGGCCTACCTGGAGATTTTGGCCAAGAACCTCCGCTCCTCCATCAAGGATCTTAAGATGGGTCATCATTTCATCTTCCAACAAGACAACGACCCAAAGCACACAGCCAAGAAAACCAAGGCCTGGTTCAAGAGGCAAAAAATCAAGGTGTTGCAGTGGCCTAGTCAGTCTCCTGACCTTAACCCAATTGAAAACTTGTGGAAGGAGCTCAAGATTAAAGTCCACATGAGACACCCAAAGAACCTAGATAACTTGGAGAAGATCTGCACGGAGGAGTGGGCCAAGATAACTCCAGAGACCTGTGCCGGCCTGATCAGGTCTTATAAAAGACGATTATTAGCTGTAATTGCAAACAAAGGTTATTCCACAAAATATTAAACCTAGGGGTTGAATAATAGTTGACCCACACTTTTATGTTTAAAATTTATAAAAATTTAACTGAGCAACAAAACGTTTTGGTTTGTAAGATTTATGCATCTGTTAATAAATCCTGCTCTTGTTTGAAGTTTGAAGGCTCTAACTTATTTGCATCTTATTAAACCTGCTAAATCTGCAGGGGGTTGAATACTACTTGTAGGCACTGTAAGTGTGACCAACTTTTTACTATTGATGCTGCCTATGCAGCATCAATAGTAAAAACATATAATGTTAAAAATAATTTAAAAAATCATATTCTCACCTTCCGGCGTCCGCGGCAGCCTTTCCCGCTCCTCGCGACGCTCCGGTCCCAAGAATGCATTGCGGCAACGACCCGTGATGACGTAGCGGTCTTGTGAGACTGCTACATCATCACGAGTTATTGCCGTAAGGCATTACTGGGAATGGAGCGTCGCGAGGAGCATCATTAAAGGCCTGGGCTGGATCCGGGGGCCGCCGGAAGGTGAGTATATAACAATTTTTTATTTTAATTATTTTTTTAACAGGGATATGGTGCCCACATTGCTATATACTAAATGGGCTGTGTTATATACTACGTGGGCTGTTACATACTGCGTGGGCTGTTATATACTGCGTGGGCTGTGTTATATACTACGTGGCTGTGCTATATACTACATGCCTGTGCTATATACTACGTGGCTGTGCTATATACTACGTGGCTGTGTTATATACTACGTGGCTGTGTTATATACTACGTAGCTGTGCTATATACTACGTGGCTGTGCAATATACTGCGTGGCTGTGCTATATACTACGTGACTGTGCTATATACTGCGTGGGCTGTGCTATATACTACGTGCCTGTGCTATATACTACGTGGCTGTGCTATATATTACGTGGCTGCTGTATATTACGTGGCTGCTATATATTACGTGGCTGTGCTATATGTTATGTGGCTATGTTATATACTACGTGGCTGTGCTATATACTACGTGGGCTGTGTTATATGTTATGTGGCTATGTTATATACTACGTGGCTGTGTTATATACCACGTAGCTGTGCTATACAGTATACTACGCGGCTGTGCTATGTACTATGTGGCTGTGTTATATACTACGTAGCTGTGCTATATATTATGTGGATGTGCTATATACTACGTGGGCTGTGAGACTCTTTTGCCCGGGGCCCTCAAATACCTGCAGCTGGCCCTGGCTTCATTGATTGGTTGCGGCCGGCCGCGAACAATCAGCGACATGCGCAGTTCGGCCTCGAATTGGCGCGGGATTTGAACCACGCTTCGCTAATTGGTCGTGCCCGGCCGGCCGAATCCTGTGTATTCATTGCATTATTCTCAAATCTTCATAAATAAACTACATACATATTTTAGAATACCCGATGCATTAGAATCGGGCCACCATCTAGTACCTTTATAATCCCATAAAAATAAATACCGTATATACTCGAGTATAAGCCAAGATTTTCAGCCCACTTTTTTGAGCTGAAAGTAACCCTCTCGGCTTATACTCGAGTCATACGTGGGGTCGGCAGGGGAGGGGGAGCAGAGCTGTGTAATAATATTCACCTGCTCCTGGTGCGGTCCCTGCACGTCTTTTCCCCGGCGCCGGCAGCTTGTTCCTGTAGTGAGCGGTCACATGGTACCACTCATTACAGTAATGAATATGGACCCCACTCCACTCCCATAGGGGTGGAGCCGCATATTCATTACTGTAATGAGCAGTACCATGTGACCGCTTACTACAGGAAGAAGCTGCCAGCGCCGGGGCACAGACGTCCAGGGACCGTGCCAGGAGCAGGTGAGTATAACGTAGTGTGTTATGGTCTGGTGATTTAGGAGCGACATGCGACGAGCTCTGAGCAGGTGGTAACTATACTGACCGCAGTTCCTGATCTTAACACAACACTAGAAGTAGCCGTGGGATGTTCCTGTCACTCCCTAGACACCTCGTCACAGCCTGAGAGCTAACTACCCCTAAAGGTGGAAACAGGAAAGCTATCTTGCCTCAGAGAAATTCCCCAAAGGATAGACAGCCCCCCACAAATAATGACTGTGAGTGGAGAAGGAAATGACATACGTAGAATGAAACAAGATGTAGCAAAGGAGGCCACTTCTAGCTAGATAGATAGTACAGGAAAGAACACTGTGCGGTCAGTAATAAAAACTAGAAAAAGTCCACCGCAGAGAATGCAAAAATCTCCACACCTGACTAAAGGTGTGGAGGGCAAAATCTGCTGCCCAGAGCTTCCAGCTTAGCTGAATAGATCCATACTGATAAGCTGGACTAAAGAGAAAAACATAGAATGGGCTGAACAATAAGTCCACAACCAGTGGACTGCAAAAGGACAAGCAAGGACTTATCTTTGCTGAACTGGTCAGAGTGTCAGGGAAATCCAAAAGAGCTGTGACTCTGCAAAGTACTGCAGTGCGCAGGCGCCGGGCCTCTCTGACCTTTCCGGCGCCTGCGCACTGCAGTACTTTGCTCTGCCCTCAACAGGGCAGACAAAGTACGCCTGCGCCGGAGCCGCGGCGTAAAGACCCAAAGAGGACTTCATGGAACGAAGATGGGAGGCGCCGGAGCGGACCGGATACACCCATCCGACCGGACCGCAGCGGGACCGCCCCTGGGTGAGTATAATCTAACGTCTTTTTCTCCTCTTTCAGGTAACATCGGCGGCTTATCTACAGCATTACAGAATGCTGTAGACAAGCCCCTGATGCCGATGTTATGACCCCAATGGCGAGGGTCTCAGAGATACGTGGAAGTCTGCAGAATACAAAAATCCAGCTCATAGGGCAGTGGTAACTGGGTTGACCATATATCTACTCCTAACGCCAACACTAGAAGTAGCCGGGGATCATTCCTACGTTGATTCTAGATGACACGCTCCAGCCGGAGAATCTAGCTACCCCTAGTAGAGGAAAACAAAAGACCTTTCTTGCCTCCAGAGAAGGGGACCCCAAAGCTGGATAGAAGCCCCCCACAAATAATAACGGTGAGGTAAGAGGAAATGACAAACACAGAAATGAACCAGGTTTAGCACAGAGAGGCCCGCTTACTGATAGCAGAATAAAGAAAGGTAACTTATATGGTCAACAAAAACCCTATCAAAATCCACACTGGAAATTCAAGAACCCCCGAACCGTCTAACGGTCCGGGGGGAGAACACCAGCCCCCTAGAGCTTCCAGCAAAGGTCAGGATATAGATTTGGAACAAGCTGGACAAAAATACAAAACCAAAACAAATAGCAAAAAGCAAAAGGCAGACTTAGTGATATAACTGGAACCAGGATCAGTAGACAAGAGCACAGCAGACTAGCTCTGATAACTACGTTGCCAGGCATTGAACTGAAGGTCTAGGGAGCTTATATAGCAACACCCCTAACTAACGACCCAGGTGCGGATAAAAGGAATGACAGAAAAACCAGAGTCAAAAAACTAGTAACCACTAGAGGGAGCAAAAAGCAAATTCACAACAGTACCCCCCCCTTAGTGAGGGGTCACCGAACCCTCACCACGACCACCAGGGCGATCAGGATGAGCGGCATGAAAGGCACGAACTAAATCGGCCGCATGAACATCAGAGGCGACCACCCAGGAATTATCCTCCTGACCATAGCCCTTCCACTTGACCAGGTACTGAAGCCTCCGCCTGGAGAGGCGAGAATCCAAGATCTTCTCCACCACGTACTCCAACTCGCCCTCAACCAACACCGGAGCAGGAGGCTCAGCAGAAGGAACTACAGGCACAATGTACCGCCGCAACAAGGACCTATGAAATACATTGTGAATAGCAAACGACACAGGAAGATCCAGACGAAAAGATACAGGATTAAGGATTTCCAATATCTTGTAAGGCCCAATAAAACGAGGTTTAAATTTGGGAGAGGAGACCTTCATAGGAACAAAGCGGGAAGAAAGCCATACCAAATCCCCAACGCGTAGTCGGGGACCCACACCGCGGCGGCGGTTGGCAAAGCGCTGAGCCCTCTCCTGTGACAACTTCAAGTTGTCCACCACATGATTCCAGATCCGCTGCAACCTATCTACCACAGAATCCACCCCAGGACAGTCAGAAGGCTCCACATGACCCGAAGAAAAGCGAGGATGGAAACCAGAGTTGCAGAAAAAAGGCGAAACCAAGGTGGCGGAACTAGCCCGATTATTAAGGGCAAACTCAGCCAACGGCAAGAATGTCACCCAATCGTCCTGATCAGCAGAGACAAAACACCTCAAATAAGCCTCCAAAGTCTGATTGGTTCGCTCCGTCTGTCCATTAGTCTGAGGATGGAAAGCAGACGAAAACGACAAATCAATGCCCATCCTACTACAAAAGGATCGCCAGAACCTAGAAACGAACTGGGATCCTCTGTCTGACACAATATTCTCAGGGATGCCGTGCAAACGAACCACGTTCTGGAAAAACACAGGAACCAGATCGGAAGAGGAAGGCAGCTTAGGCAAAGGAACCAAATGGACCATCTTGGAGAAGCGATCACATATCACCCAGATAACGGACATGCCCTGAGATAGCGGAAGATCAGAAATGAAATCCATGGAGATATGTGTCCAAGGTCTCTTCGGGACAGGCAAGGGCAAGAGCAAACGGCTGGCACGAGAACAGCAAGGCTTAGCTCGAGCACAAGTCCCACAGGACTGCACAAATGACCTCACATCCCTTGACAAGGAAGGCCACCAAAAGGACCTGGCCACCAGATCTCTGGTGCCAAAAATTCCCGGGTGACCTGCCAACACCGAGGAATGAACCTCGGAAATGACTCTGCTGGTCCATTTATCCGGGACAAACAGTCTGTCAGGTGGACAAGACTCAGGCCTATCAGCCTGAAATCTCTGCAACACACGTCGCAGATCCGGAGAAATAGCTGACAAGATAACTCCATCTTTAAGAATACCAACAGGATCAGCGACTCCAGGAGCATCAGGCACAAAGCTCCTAGAAAGAGCATCGGCCTTCACATTCTTTGAACCTGGTAAATACGAGACAACAAAATCAAAGCGGGAGAAAAACAATGACCAGCGGGCCTGTCTCGGATTAAGGCGTTTAGCAGACTCGAGATACATCAGATTTTTGTGATCAGTCAAGACCACCACACGATGCTTAGCACCCTCGAGCCAATGACGCCACTCCTCAAATGCCCATTTCATGGCCAACAACTCCCGATTGCCCACATCATAATTTCGCTCGGCAGGCGAAAACTTCCTGGAGAAAAAGGCACAAGGTTTCATAACAGAGCAACCAGGGCCTCTCTGCGACAAAACGGCCCCTGCTCCAATCTCTGAAGCATCCACCTCAACCTGAAAGGGAAGTGAGACATCGGGCTGGCACAAAACAGGCGCCGAAGTAAACCGGCGCTTCAACTCCTGGAAAGCCTCCACGGCAGCAGGAGCCCAGTTAGCTACATCGGAGCCCTTCTTGGTCATATCCGTCAACGGTTTCACAATGCTAGAAAAATTAGCGATAAAACGACGGTAGAAGTTAGCGAAACCCAAGAACTTCTGAAGACTCTTAACCGACGAGGGCTGAGTCCAATCAAGAATAGCTCGGACCTTGACTGGGTCCATCTCCACAGCAGAAGGGGAAAAAATGAACCCCAAAAAGGGAACCTTCTGTACACCAAAGAGACACTTTGAGCCCTTGACAAACAAAGAATTTTCACGCAAAATTTTAAAGACCAACCTGACCTGCTCCACATGCGAATCCCAATCATCAGAAAAAACCAAAATATCATCCAGATAAACAATCAAAAATTTATCCAGATACTTCCGGAAAATGTCATGCATAAAGGACTGAAAAACTGAAGGCGCATTGGAGAGCCCAAAAGGCATCACCAAGTACTCAAAATGACCTTCGGGCGTATTGAATGCGGTTTTCCATTCATCACCTTGCTTAATGCGCACAAGGTTGTACGCACCACGAAGGTCTATCTTGGTGAACCACTTGGCACCTTTAATCCGGGCAAACAAGTCAGACAACAGCGGTAAAGGATACTGAAATTTGACAGTGATCTTATTTAAAAGCCGATAATCAATACAAGGTCTCAAAGATCCGTCCTTTTTTGCCACAAAAAAGAATCCCGCACCAAGGGGGGAAGAAGACGGACGAATATGTCCTTTCTCCAGAGACTCCCTGATATATGAACGCATAGCGGTATGTTCAGGTACCGACAGATTAAACAGTCTTCCCTTAGGAAACTTACTGCCTGGGATCAAATCTATAGCACAGTCACAGTCCCTATGAGGAGGCAGTGCACTGGACTCAGACTCACTGAAGACATCCTGATAATCAGACAAATACTCCGGAACTTCCGAAGGCGTAGAAGAAGCAATAGACACAGGCAGGGAATCCCCATGAATACCACGACAGCCCCAACTTGAGACTGACATAGCCTTCCAGTCCAGGACTGGATTATGGGTCTGTAACCATGGCAGCCCTAAAACAACCAAATCATGCATTTTATGTAAAACCAGGAAACGTATCACCTCGCGGTGTTCAGGAGTCATGCACATGATAACCTGTGTCCAATACTGCGGTTTATTTGCTGCCAATGGCGTAGCATCAATACCCCTAAGAGGAATAGGATTTTCTAATGGTTCAAGAGTAAAACCACAGTGCTTAGCAAATGACAGATCCATAAGACTCAGGGCAGCACCTGAATCTACAAACGCCATGACAGGATAAGACGACAGTGAGCAAATCAAAGTTACAGACAGAATAAATTTAGGTTGCAAATTACCAACGGTGACAGGACTAACAACCTTAGCTATACGTTTAGAGCATGCTGAGATAACATGTGTAGAATCACCACAGTAGTAGCACAAGCCATTCCGGCGTCTATGAATTTTCCGCTCATTTCTAGTCAGGATTCTATCACATTGCATTAAATCAGGTGTCTGTTCAGACAACACCATGAGGGAATTTGCGGTTTTTCTATCACATTGCACCGAATTAGGTGTCTGTTCAGACAACACCATGAGGGAATTTGCGGTTTTGCGCTCCCGCAACCGCCGGTCAATTTGAATAGCCAGTGCCATAGTATCATTGAGACCTGTGGGAATGGGAAAACCCACCATAACATTCTTAATGGCTTCAGATAGGCCATTTCTAAAATTAGCGGCCAGTGCACACTCGTTCCAATGTGTCAGCACGGACCATTTCCGAAATTTTTGGCAATACACTTCAGCCTCGTCCTGCCCCTGAGACATAGCCAGCAAGGCCTTTTCTGCCTGAATCTCAAGATTGGGTTCCTCATAAAGTAAACCGAGCGCCAGAAAAAACGCATCAATATCAGCCAATGCCGGATCTCCTGGCGCCAGCGAAAAAGCCCAATCCTGAGGGTCGCCCCGTAAGAACGAAATAACTATTTTTACTTGCTGAGCAGAGTCTCCAGATGAACAGGGTCTCAGGGACAAAAACAATTTACAATTATTCACAAAATTCCTAAACTTAAACCTGTCTCCGGAAAACAGTTCAGGAATCGGTATTTTAGGTTCTGACCTAGGATTTCTGATAACATAGTCTTGTATGCCCTGCACACGAGTAGCCAGCTGGTCCACACTTGTAATCAAGGTCTGGACATTCATGTCTGCAGCAAGCATAGCCACTCTGAGGTAAAGGGGAAGAAGAAAGAAAAAAAAAAAAAAAACTCAGAATCTTCTTTCTTATAATCCCTCTTCTGCAACGCATTAAACATTTAATACTGGCCTGGCAAACTGTTATGACCCCAATGGCGAGGGTCTCAGAGATACGTGGAAGTCTGCAGAATACAAAAATCCAGCTCATAGGGCAGTGGTAACTGGGTTGACCATATATCTACTCCTAACGCCAACACTAGAAGTAGCCGGGGATCATTCCTACGTTGATTCTAGATGACACGCTCCAGCCGGAGAATCTAGCTACCCCTAGTAGAGGAAAACAAAAGACCTTTCTTGCCTCCAGAGAAGGGGACCCCAAAGCTGGATAGAAGCCCCCCACAAATAATAACGGTGAGGTAAGAGGAAATGACAAACACAGAAATGAACCAGGTTTAGCACAGAGAGGCCCGCTTACTGATAGCAGAATAAAGAAAGGTAACTTATATGGTCAACAAAAACCCTATCAAAATCCACACTGGAAATTCAAGAACCCCCGAACCGTCTAACGGTCCGGGGGGAGAACACCAGCCCCCTAGAGCTTCCAGCAAAGGTCAGGATATAGATTTGGAACAAGCTGGACAAAAATACAAAACCAAAACAAATAGCAAAAAGCAAAAGGCAGACTTAGTGATATAACTGGAACCAGGATCAGTAGACAAGAGCACAGCAGACTAGCTCTGATAACTACGTTGCCAGGCATTGAACTGAAGGTCTAGGGAGCTTATATAGCAACACCCCTAACTAACGACCCAGGTGCGGATAAAAGGAATGACAGAAAAACCAGAGTCAAAAAACTAGTAACCACTAGAGGGAGCAAAAAGCAAATTCACAACAGCCGATGAGCTTACCTCACCAGCGATTTTGGGGGTGACAGGTTCCCTTTAAAAAAATAATGAAGCTTAAATAGGTTGTCCGGGACCTTTAGGCTATGTGCCACGGTGCGGATTTGCCTGCGGATTTTTCCGCACCGGTTTTTAAAAATCCGCACTGCGTTTTACCTGTGGATATACCGCGGATTTCCTGCGTTTTTTGTGCAGATTCCACCTGCAGTTTTACAACTGCGGATTCCTATTGAGGAGCAGGTGTAAAACGCTGCGGAATCCACACAAAGAATTGACATGCTGCGGAAAATACAACGCAGCGCCGTGCGGTATTTTCCGCACCATGTGCACTGCATATTTGGTTTTCCATAGGTTTACATGTTACTGTAAACCTGATGGAAAACTGCTGCGAATCTGCAGTGGCCAATCCACTGCGGATCCGCAGGCAAATCCGCACCATGTGCACACAGCCTTATACTGATTGTCTATCGTTATGATAGGTCATCAATATTTGATCGATGATGGCGCGACATTCGGCACCCACAGATCAGCTGTTCCCGACGCCAGCAGCCCCTACGTTATGCTGCTGTCAGATTAAAGGGAACCTGTCACCCCCAAAATCGAGGGTGAGCTAAGCCCACCAGCATCAGGGGCTTATCTACAGCATTCTGTAATGCTGTAGATAAGCCCCTGATGTATCCTAAAAGATGAGAAAAAGAGGTTAGATTATACTCACCTGGGCCGTCCGATCCGGTGGGAGTCGCCGTCCGGTCCGGGGTCTCCCATCTTCATAGGATGATGTCCTCTTCTGGTCTTCACGCTGCGGCTCCGGCACAGGCATACTTTGTCTGCCCTCAAGATCAGAAGAGGACGTCATCTGGTGAAGATGGGAGGCGCCGGATCGCGACGCCCATCGGATCGGACCGGGACCTCCCCTGGGTGAGTATAATATAACCTCTTTTTCTTATCTTTTAGGATACATCGGGGGCTCATCTACAGCATTCCAGAATGCTGTAGATAAGCCCCTGATGCTGGTGGGCTTAGCTCACCCTCAATTTTTGGGGTGACAGGTTCCCTTTAAAAGCAAAAAACCTCACCAGTTGCCTTTAAATCCTTTTTGCTGTTCATATTTAGAGCCTGTACAGCATTTTCTTTACCCGAGAATCCATCAGTAAGATCATGACAGTCGTATCGTTTTCTGAGCTGCTCTCAGCCACTTTATTGCCATAGACTACATTGACTTCGATTGTGCAGAGAAACAAAGAACCTGTAAAAGCAAAACAATGGCAAATCTGTAATACAACCCAATTGCAAAACTGATTTTTGGCCGAAAATAAAATGCATTTAAGTTAAATAATAAATAAATAAATATTGTTCCCAAAAGTCGTCCACCCCTTTCGGTTGGTAGCAATCTCATCTTTATAACATTCATGACAATAAAGTGAGAGTATTGTTTCAAAGACGCAAATGCTTAAAGTCCAAATGTTATCTGTAGTGCAATTCCTAGAAATATGCCGCTCGAACTAGCAATCACTAGTTAAGTGACATCATTGGATTACTTATTAATCACACAAAATCCATTATATAATGTTTTGTACACTTGCTACTGTATGACATGAGCCATAAAAATGAAAGGTGCGCTACTGGAAAATAAAATGGTTAAAGGGAACCTGTCAGCAGGATTGCGCACAGTAGCCTACAGACAGTGTCAGGTCGGCGCCTATATACTGAATAAAATGATACCTGGGTTGATGAAATCCTTCTTGTTGTTGCTTCTTAATCTTTATTTTCAGGTTGTGTAGTCTGGTTTCACACGTTCTGATATTTCCAGTACTGGAAAAACCGGTACCAGAGATATCCGTGTCCGTGTGTGTACTATGTGCGGCACATGTGTGGCACCCGTGTGCCACCTATGTGCCGCATCAGTACCACACAGACGGCCGCTGGGGAAGAAGCGCTACAGTAAGCGCTGTTCCCAGGTTGCTGGTGCTGAAGCCGGCTCGCATCATTCTACCCCGCTCTGCCGGCGATTGGCGTGAGCAGAGGAGAATGATGTCCGAACGATGACAGCAGGTGGGGGCTTTTGGGACTATCGGGGTATTCCACAGCCACCACCTGCGATCTAACTAAATAAATGAATGAAAAATCCTACGTGGGTTCCCCCTATTTTCTTCAACCAACCAGGCAAAACTCACAGCTGAGGGCTGCAACCCTCATTTGTCAGCTTCTGCAAGGCTGGTTATCAAGAATATAGGGGTCTCCACGCTGTTTTTTTAAATTATTTAAATAAATAATTAAAAAAAACGGCATGGGATCCCCTCCATTTTTGACAACCAGCCGATAGATGCTACTGCGCAAGCGCCTGTGCTGGCTGCAGCAACAAGGAGCCAGCACAGGCGCTTGCGCAGTAGCATCTATCGGTACGCAATAGCTGCTAAAGCGCCGGTTGCAGCTGACGGCGCCATTTCGATGGTGATTTTTTTTATTTTCAGCACAGCAATATAATAGGCACTGACAAGTGATAGTGATTGCATATCATTTTGATGAAATGATATGCATTGTTCAAATACACTCATTAGTATATTTATTATGCAAACTACTGGGCAGGTCAGTGAGGGATCAGTGACCTGTCAGCAGTCTGCACGGCACGAGAATCTCATTAACACAAAACTGAAAATAAAATCCATCTTGTTGTTTCTTAATCTTTATCAGCCAAGGTATCATTTTATTCAGTATAACGGCGCCGACCTGACACTGTGTGTAGGTAAGGCTACTTTCACACTAGCGTCGGTACGGGGACGTCGCGCTGCGTCGGCCCGACGCATACTGTGCAAGCGCCGCACAATGGGGGCAGCGGATGCTGTTTTTCCATGCATCCGCTGCCCCATTGTGAGTTGCGGGGAGGCGGGGGCGGAGTTCCGGCCGCGCATGCTCGGTCGGAAATGGCGGACCATCGACACCAAAAAACGTTACATGTAACATGTAACGTGTCAATACGTCGCAATGCGTCGCTAATGTTAGTCTATGGGGAAAAAAAACGCATCCTGCAGACGACTTTGCAGGATGTGTTTTTTTCGCCAAAACGACGCATTGCAACGTATGCAAAAAAACGCTAGTGTGAAAGTAGCCTTACTGAGCACAATCCTGCTGACAGTTTCCCTTTAAATGCTTACGCTTTGTAAGGTAAATCATGGTATAATATTATGATTGGGCATGAACGTGGTTCTCTTTACCTGAAGTCTCAAAGTTCCAACTCTTTTAAAATCACTTTATTGGGTTTTTTACATAACAAATGCACTAATGTATTTAACCCCTTCTCCCTCAAGCCGATTTTCACCTTCCTGACCAGGCCAAATTTTACAATTCTGACCACTGTCACTTTATGTGTAAATAACTCTGGAACGCTTCACCAGATCCCACCGATTCTGAGATTGTTTTCTCGTGACATATCATATTCATGATAGTGGTAAAATTTCTTCGATATAACTGGAGTTTTTTTGTGAAAAAAAAAAAACCCACTGAAATTTGGCGAAAATTTAGCAATTTTCAAACTTTTAATTTTTATGCCCTTAAATCAGAGAGTTATGCCACACAAAATAGTTCATAAATAACATTTCTCACATGTCTACTTTACATATTTTTTAAACATATTTTTTTTGTTAGGAAGATATAAGGGTTAAAAATGACCAGCGCTTTCTCATTTTTCCAATAAAATTTACAAAACCATTTTTTTTTAGAGACCACATCACATTTAAAGTGACTTTGAGAGGCCTATATGACAGAAAATACTAACAAAACTGCACCCCTCAAGGTACCCAAAACCACATTCAAAAAGTTTAATTTATATATTTATTGCACTTTTTGTTCAGCGGTATGATGATAAAGCATTCTCGTTTTTTTTATGGTGTTCACTGAAGGGGTTAACTGGTGGGACAGCCATCTTGGGGCCAGGGGTCACCATGGAGAGAGAGACCAGTCCCTGCATGATGCTTATCAATGTCACTTTCACAATTGACAGCGGCATCACAGGGGTTAAACGCCCATGGTCGGTGTTAGTTCCGAACGTGGCCATTGTTGCAGGGTGTCAGCTCTCATATAGAGCTGACACCCAATCACGGCGGCGCTCAGCGTGAGCCCCATGATCCCTGCACCGTACATCTACTGAGCGTCGCTCTACAAGCGGATAGCAGAACTGCTATCATTATCTATTGCCTCCTGCCTTATTTCCTTGCTCTAGGCCAGTGATGGGCAACCTTTTGAGCTCGGTGTGTCAAAATTCGCCAAAAAACCGAGCATAACTTGGGTGGTGTGTCACCTTGATAAAAAAACATAATTTTGCGACATGTATAGTTTAAATAACAAATATGTATAATTAGAATTAACTTACCTGCTTAGTGACTTCTTTGTTCATCTGTCAGTTGGTTTCTTTTGTTGGTCTTGCTATTATTTAACTTGTGTGGGGTGCCGTGAACTAAGATAAGTGAGGGGGAGGGGGAATTCTTCCAGTGATGGCGAACCTGTGGCACTCCAGCTGTTGCAAAACTACAATTCCCATCATGTCTTTACAGCCAAAGCCTTTGCTTTGAATGGCCAGCCATGATGGGAATTGTAGTTTTGCAACAGCTGGACTGCCACAGGTTCGCCATCACTGATGCCTCCCTCTCACTTATCTCAGTAATGGCCAATGACACCCCACAGTTCACTGGATGATGGTTGCTGTAGTAGTCACAGGGCCTGAGTCCAGACAGCAATCACAGGGCCTGAGTCCAGACAGCTATCACAGGGCCTGAGTCCAGACAGCTATCACAGGGCCTGAGTCCAGACAGCAATCACAGGGCCTCCAGACAGCTATCACAGGGCCTGAGTCCAGACAGCAATCACAGGGCCTGAGTCCAGACAGCAATCACAGGGCCTGAGTCCAGACAGCAATCACAGGGCCTGAGTCCAGACAGCAATCACAGGGCCTGAGTCCAGACAGCTATCACAGGGCCTGAGTCCAGACAGCTATCACAGGGCCTGAGTCCAGACAGCTATCACAGGGCCTGAGTCCAGACAGCTATCACAGGGCCTGAGTCCAGACAGCTATCACAGGGCCTGAGTCCAGACAGCTATCACAGGGCCTGAGTCCAGACAGCTATCACAGGGCCTGAGTCCAGACAGCTATCACAGGGCCTGAGTCCAGACAGCTATCACAGGGCCTGAGTCCAGACAGCTATCACAGGGCCTGAGTCCAGACAGCTATCACAGGGCCTGAGTCCAGACAGCTATCACAGGGCCTGAGTCCAGACAGCTATCACAGGGCCTGAGTCCAGACAGCTATCACAGGGCCTGAGTCCAGACAGCAATCACAGGGCCTGAGTCCAGACAGCTATCACAGGGCCTGAGTCCAGACAGCTATCACAGGGCCTGAGTCCAGACAGCTATCACAGGGCCTGAGTCCAGACAGCTATCACAGGGCCTGAGTCCAGACAGCTATCACAGGGCCTGAGTCCAGACAGCAATCACAGGGCCTGAGTCCAGACAGCAATCACAGGGCCTGAGTCCAGACAGCAATCACAGGGCCTGAGTCCAGACAGCAATCACAGGGCCTGAGTCCAGACAGCTATCACAGGGCCTGAGTCCAGACAGCTATCACAGGGCCTGAGTCCAGACAGCTATCACAGGGCCTGAGTCCAGACAGCTATCACAGGGCCTGAGTCCAGACAGCTATCACAGGGCCTGAGTCCAGACAGCTATCACAGGGCCTGAGTCCAGACAGCTATCACAGGGCCTGAGTCCAGACAGCTATCACAGGGCCTGAGTCCAGACAGCTATCACAGGGCCTGAGTCCAGACAGCTATCACAGGGCCTGAGTCCAGACAGCTATCACAGGGCCTCCAGACAGCTATCTCCTCAGGCCTCAGAAGTGCAGCCTGGGACTTCTGGTCGGTGCAGCCTGGGACTTCTGGTCGGTGCAGCCTGGGACTTCTGGTCGGTGCAGCCTGGGACTTCTGGTCGGTGCAGCCTGGGACTTCTGGTCGGTGCAGCCTGGGACTTCTGGTCGGTGCAGCCTGGGACTTCTGGTCGGTGCAGCCTGGGACTTCTGGTCGGTGCAGCCTGGGACTTCTGGTCGGTGCAGCCTGGGACTTCTGGTCGGTGCAGCCTGGGACTTCTGGTCGGTGCAGCCTGGGACTTCTGGTCGGTGCAGCCTGGGACTTCTGGTCGGTGCAGCCTGGGACTTCTGGTCGGTGCAGCCTGGGACTTCTGGTCGGTGCAGCCTGGGACTTCTGGTCGGTGCAGCCTGGGACTTCTGGTCGGTGCAGCCTGGGACTTCTGGTCGGTGCAGCCTGGGACTTCTGGTCGGTGCAGCCTGGGACTTCTGGTCGGTGCAGCCTGGGACTTCTGGTCGGTGCAGCCTGGGACTTCTGGTCGGTGCAGCCTGGGACTTCTGGTCGGCGCAGCAGGGAGCAGCGCAATGTCGCCCAAACACAGATCCGACGCAGAGGCCTGGGACTTCCGGGAGCTGCGCCTGGCCTACCGGAAGTCCCAGGCCTAGACGCTCTGCACCGGAGCTCTGTTGTTTGGACCCACAGACCTCCTGCATGGCATCCGATCCGATAAAAAATCGGATCGGATGCCATTGTTTAGTATTCCGATACCGCAAGTATCGGGTATCGGCCGATATTTGCTGTATCGGAATTCCGATACCGAGATCCGATACTCTTGTGGTATCGGGTATCGGTATCGAAACAACATTAATGTGTGTAAAATAAAGAATTAAAATAAAAAATATTGCTATACTCACCTGTCCGACGCAGCCTGGACGTCCGCGAGGGAACCGGCAGCGTTGTTTGCTTAAAAATCGCGGTTTTCCTTCCTTACTTGAAGTCCCGGCTTGTGATTGGTTGCGTGCCGCCCATGTGACCGAGACGCGACCAATCACAGCAAGCCGTGACGTAATTTTAGGTCCTTCAGGATTTTAAAATTACGTTCCGGCGTTGTGATTGGTTGCGTGCGGTCACATGGGCGACGCAACCAATCACAACGCCGGAACGTAATTTTAAAATCCTGAAGGACCTAAAATTACGTCACGGCTTGCTGTGATTGGTCGCGTCTCGGTCACATGGGCGGCACGCAACCAATCACAAGCCGGGACTTCAAGGAAGGAAGGAAAACCGCGATTTTTAAGCAAACAACGCTGCCGGTTCCCTCGCGGACGTCCAGGCTGCGTCGGACAGGTGAGTATAGCAATATTTTTTATTTTAATTCTTTATTTTACATATTAATATGGTTCCCAGGGCCTGAAGGAGAGTTTCCTCTCCTTCAGACCCTGGGAAAGAAGCAATTTCTATGGGGCCGCGGCCGGCGGCCGGCGTGTCACTGAAAATGACTACGCGTGTCAGCACTGACACGCGTGTCATAGGTTCGCCATCACTGCTCTAGGCACTGCTTGATTGTACTCTCAGACCAGTACTACCTCAGATTGTAGGGCGGTGATCACATATTTTATCTTACATTTTTTTCAAAATAAAGATTAAACAACAACCACCAGATGGATTTAATCAACCAAGGTATCATTGTAATCAGTATAATGGCGCCGACCTGACAGTGTGTGTAGGTTACTGTGCACAATCCTGCTGACAGGTTCCATTAAAGCATTTTACTTCCCAGATATAAAAAAGGCACTGAATCAACACTTCTCTTACCAAGAGCATATATATCTCTATGGTATAGTGTGTGGGTAAGAGAATAATGTGCATTACTCAAATGTCCACTAATTACTCAAATGATATATATTGTTTTAGATTTTATTATTGCAAGCTATAATTATTTGATATATAGCACAAATAAAACATGACAAATATTTCTACATTCATTTTATGTGTTTGGTGAGCTGAAAGACCTTTCTAGGATTTTTTTTTTCCCAGTCAGCCCAGCTCAGCAGCAGGTTTTCACAAAATGGCAAAGCTCTTTCTCGTGAGGGATTTTGCCTCAGCCATGACACCGTAGGAGCCATGTTTGAAGAGGGCAATGTTTGCGGTGTGCACTTCCTGGAGTGTTTGTCAGCCACATGGAGCTGTGGGGACAGGTAGGAGAGGGCTGTGCAGCGGAGACTCTGTGCTCAGCAGTGTGTGCACCATACACAGTGGATGGAGGGAGTGTAATGCTAGTGATGCCTCTGCACCGTGCTGTCCTCTGTGCACCGTGCTGTCCTCTGTGCACTGTGCTGTCCTCTGTGCACTGGGCTGTGGAGTGCTGACATACATATGTAAGAATGGTGTGCAATATATGACTGTGCATGAATGAAGCCGGCCCAGCAGGGCGGGAACACTCCTGTAAGATTTAGGTCCTGTCCTTCCCTGCAATAAGGGCTGGTGACTGCATTCCCTCCTTATAACAACAGTCTAGGTGGCCAATATGGGGACGATATATTGCAATAGAAGGGAATCCGTCAGTAGGATCAGGTCTATATGGAGGGGCAGGTGATGGGATGCCGAATAATGTGATCTACAAGCGCATGAACGTTCCCTAGAAATCCATGTGTTTCTTTTCAACTTTGCATATGACAAGCGGGGATTTCTTGCAAATCATTCATTGGGTCACAGATATCATGAGATCATTTTATTCAGCTTCCTATGACAGATGGTCCCGTTTACACGGTTTAGGGGGGTTGCTCTAAGCCCTTATCGGTAAAATAATGCTGTTAAAAGGGTTGTCTGGTCCAAACTGATAAGTCTGCAGTCGCTGTGTGTGACTGCAGGGATTTGCTGGCTTCTGAGCTTGGCCCAGAGGGTGTGTATGAGTTATACATACTCCCGGCTTGTGAACGCGGCCTCGCTTCCGTACACTTGGCTGTAGTGAGGCTGTGCCCTCTAGTTGGCCCTGGCTACCGGTCGGCCACTTCCCTAGACGGCGTGCTGCCTTTCTCCATACAAGTCTATGGAAGTGTGAGGCTGCGCCCATGGACGGGAGTATGTTTATCTGAAACGTACCCTTCGGTCACAACTCAGAAACTTCCCCGGCAGGCTTGCACTTTCAGTCACGGAGGCAGTGCCGGCGCTGGTTTAGAAAGCGGTGCCTGTAACCGCGTCCCCAACACTGACTGACAGCCAGCTCAGATTAATTCCATGTTTGCAGGTTAATAGTTATTTTACATCTCAGGTTTCCGTTACAGAAATACTAAGACTGGCAGTTCATATGTCAGTTTTAAAAATATGTTAAAAAAATGGAGTAAATTGAACCATTGTCTTAACCGGCGCCTCCTTAGAGTGGTCAGTGCCCGTTTTCGGCTGCTTCACGTCAGCAGGGCAGCTCTACCTCATGCGGGCTGCTCTGTCACCGCAGAACTGGCTGTCAATGAGCATACAAGTCCTGTCAACAGAACTGAAGAGAAGCCGCTGCCCTGTCGATGTGACGTCAGTGGAAGCCGCAGAGTTCCTGGCAGGAGCGATCGGTGACCGTTCTGTGCTGGCAGGAAATTGCGCCAGTCAGGTAGTTGGCAAGCACCCACTTATTCTTAGGGCCACAGTAAAAAAAAATAATATAGTCCATACAGGAAGATAAGGTGTAACATGGGTGGCGGGTTTTTCTGTATATTGGAGTGCGGATGGTTATTCCGCCATCTAGTGGTCTTTGTAGGAATTCCAGCTAAAGTTATAGTTATAGCACACACCTTTCTAGGGAAAACAAGATGTCAGATTTTATGATTGGCAGTGTTTATTACCAAAATGATTGTGTGAAGGATTTGTGCGGGGATCAGACATAAGAAGGCTCGCTTTATGTGCGACAGGTTGTAGTTTTGCTTGACATTCATTTTCCCATATAGAGTAAGGCCACGGTCACACTAGCAGTATTTGGTGAGTTTTTACCTCAGGATTTGTAAGTGAAAACCAGGAGTGGGTGATAAATACAGAAGTGGTGACATGTTTCTATTATACTTTTCCTCTGATTGTTCCTCTCCTGGTTTTAGCTTACAAATACTGAGGTAAAAAAAAAATAATCAAATGCTCAATTTGTGAACGTGACCTAATGTGGAAAATGACAACAAAAAAATGTCTTCCAAGATCTGGTGATTTGGGGGAAACTCCCCCCCTGCAATTACTCCATTATTTGGCGTTTTTATTTTTATTACATTAACGGTGCAGTAAAAATGACCTTGAAACAAGATTCTTGAGGTCAGTGTGATTCTGGAGATGGTCTTTTTCTATTCTATTGGCTTAAAATGTCAGTATTTTGTCAAACTTTATTTTTTATTTTGCAATTTTTTTTCTATAATTCCTACAATTGAGCTGTGAGCCTTTTTTTTTGCATGATGAGCTGGTATTCTTATAGATTTTTTTTTTTTTTATTTGCGTTATTTCAGTAATAAAAAAAATTGCAATTGTAGCGTTTTTTTTTTTTCTCTTACAGCTTTTACCGATCGGCAATTATTTTATATTTTGATAGTTCTGATGTTATGACTTTTCTGGATGCATTATGCCAAATGTGTATTTTTTGTTTTGCATTTCTTAATTGTTAACTGTAGAATAGTGGGCAATTGTTATATGCACGTGTTTTTTTTTTTTTTTTTTTCTACTTTATTTTATCAGTTCCATTATGAACCTTGAACCTGCGATAATCTGAACACTTGTTCTACAGTACATACAGCAATTCCATAGTATTGCTATGTACCGGTATATTAAAAATGACAGTCACAGGTTTTGGGGGGCATTCAGCCAGTCCTCATATGTCATGGTCGTAAGTCACATGTAGCTGTCAGTGATTGACAGCAGTGATTGTCAGGCCCACCAATTGCTGCTGTTAGGGGCAGATGCCAGCTATTTTATATAACGGTGGATGCGTCCTTCTACCTGAAGGCGGGATAGGCGGCGCCTGCGCAGTGCGGCACGCGGCAGAAAATAGGGATAATGGTGACGGCTGGCGTGTGCGCACTGCTATGTTGACGTTGTAGTATAATTCTTCAATAAAATGGCACCGTAGTCAACGTGCGTGCATCCTGCAATATCCGGCACCATTTTGTTGAAGACATTTTGTCTGAGAATTTGTATACACAGTGTCTTCAATAAAATGGCACTGACTCCAGTGCCACAGTGCGCAGGCGCCGCCTATCCCTACATGTTGACGCTCTAGTACATTACTTAAAATGGTGACGGAGTCACTGCGTGCTCATACCATTATCTCCGGCACCATTTTATTGAAGACCCTGTATAAATGTACCAATACAAATTCTCCCCACCCGGGCGTAGAACGGGTTCAATAGCTGGTATAATATATCCGGCATCTGCCCTGTGTGGAGCGGACTTTGCTACTGAACCTGCTCCAAAATGCCTGCCACGCTCCATGACGTGATAGGCCATGATGGAGCATAAAGAAATTAAAAACAGACCAGGTAACTTATGACATAACAGATGACCATCCGTTACGATTTTTTTCCCGTAGTCGTCAATGTTTAAAATAAATAAATTAAAAAAATGTATATGTGGATCCAGTTGCAATTCTCTTTTTCACCCACAAAAAAGTGCAAAAGACCCCGAATCATCAAAGCACTTTGAAAAGTCGCAGAATCTTTGCACAACACGCAGTTTGCACAAAAAATGTGCAACTTTTGGCCCTATTAAGCCACAAATCTTACTTTATAGATGCACATAACACTTTTTGAGTGCTTGTCCAGGACAATTTTATTATTTGTCACTTTGGGCTTCAAAAAACTTACAGGCAGGTCTTTGCTAACAAAAACATCTACCTGCCTGCTTTGCCCGTAACCAGCTTAGCGCAGTCTCCAACCACTCCTGCTGGCGGCTCAGATGCTCCATGTCAAGACAGCAGCTCTTCTTCTTCTGCGCTGCTCTGTTAACGGGGCGTGAATGCTGACATCATGATTGACGCTGGCTTAATGCAGAGCTGGCTGTCAATCAGCATGACGTCAGCAGTTACGACCCGTCAGTAGAGTAAAGTGGATGAGAAGCTGTTGAAGTGATGTCAGCGGAAGCCCCTGAGTTGCTGGCAGGAGTGGCCTATGGCATCTGGCACAACCAGCCGGTAGGAAGCAACTACCTGACTGTGTTAGGCTAGTTTCACATTAGCGTTTAAATCCGCAGCGTTTGAAACGCATCCGCAAGTGGTGGGAAAAACGCATATAAACGCGTACAAACGCGGCGTTTTTTAGATGCATGCGGTATCGCATGCGGTTAAAACAACGCTGCGTTTGTACGCGTTTATATGCGTTTTTTCCTGCGTTTGCGTTTTTGGTGCGCATGATGAGAAATTTCACAAGAGAAAAATCAAGATAACCAGACACCGCCAATGGGACTACAGAGGGCGTGTATTATGGGATCTCTATATATAGACCCTAGGGCTACAGAAATCTTAACAGTTTGCTACTGTATCCTGTGTCATGATGGATCTTCGCATGGAGAGCTTTTATTTCAACCTGGATTTAAGCATCAAGCTGTTTCTTCCCTGTGCTTTTGCTTGGGAGCAAGACAGAAATCGCCAAAGATGGAGAAGGAGACAACGTAGGCGTTTTTGGAGACACCCCATTATTGAACTACGTGAGAGCCGTGGAGCCTATCACACGCTGTATGCCGAGCTTAATGCCAACCCGGAGAAATTCCAGGAATACACAAGGATGTCGCAAGACTCGTTCCGGGATTTGCTTGCTCGTGTCCAAGGAGCCATACGGCGACAGGACACCCAGCTCCGTAGAGCGATTCCACCAGAGGAACGTCTGCTGGTTACATTAAGGTACGTTCCAAATCTAAACCAATGACAGTCCAAATTTTGTGTTTTCTGACATGTATTTTTTGGGTATTTTCCTTTCTTTCTTTAGCGTAACCACACCATAAATAGAATACAGGTAGTCCTCGACTTACGACGTTGATCCGTTCTTACACGGCGTCATAAACCGAATTTCGATGTAAGTCGGACCATACATTCATACAGTACTGTACCATAATAACAGTACAGTACTGCATACACTTAGCCTATCCAAACACCTATCCTAACACAGTACCCTACATAATTAGGGTGTTATGGCGTGCAGGAGACACGTTTTCCTCGTGTAACCGGGTACAGTGTACAGTACTGGACTCTATTCTTCTGCCACTGCACGTAGTTGCATGTAGTTCGACTTACGACGCAAAACCGTGTAAGTCGGAATGAGGCGTCGTATAAAGCGTTGTAACCACGAAACGATGTAACTCGAGACCGTTGTAACCCGAGGACTAACTGTAGATTGTAATGGTTTTTGTGTTTGTTTTTCTTTCAGATTTCTGGCAACCGGAGAGAGTTTATCATCCCTCCACTTCCAATACTGGCTTGGAATATCCACCCTGTCCGGAATAGTTGCGGACACCTGTTGGGCTTTGTGGAATGTACTCCGTGATGAGTTTATACCACTACCCACCTTGGACATGTGGCTTGAAATTGCGGAAAAATTCTGGAGTGTGTGTGATTTCCCCAACTGTTTAGGAGCGGTGGATAGAAAGCACATCCGCATTATCAAACCTGCCAGAACAGGATCGGAGTACTTCAACTATAAAAAATATTTTTCTGTTGTGCTCTTGGCAATAGCTGATGCGAACTGTCGCTTCATCGCTGTGGACATTGGAGCTTTTGGTCGTGGCAATGATTCACAAACTTTCAAGAACTCTGATATGGGCCGCCGTGTGTATGGCAAAAATTTCAATTTTCCCCCGCCACAACCTCTCCCCAACACTCAAGGTCCACCGATGCCATTTGTTATGGTTGGGGATGAGGCCTTTCAGATGTGTGAAAACCTACTGAAGCCCTATTCCAGCCGGGACTTGAACCACACTAGAAGGATGTTTAACTACAGACTGACCAGTGCCCGAAGAACAGTAGAGTGTACCTTTGGCATTCTGGTCGCTAAATGACGCATTCTTGCATCAGCCATAAATCTAAAAGTGGAAACAGTCGACGAGGTGGTCAAAGCCTGTGTGGTTCTGCATCTACTATATAATTGTCTAAGGGTCACTTCCGTCTGTCTGTCTGTCTGTAACGGTTATTCGTTCGCTGATTGGTCTCGGCAGCTGCCTGTCATGGCTGCCGCGACCAATCAGCGTTGCGCACAGTCCGGAAGAAAATGGCCGCTCCTTACTCCCCGCAGTGCCCGCACTCACTGGCCGACGCCCGCATACACCCCTCCAGTCTGCCCTCACACAGGGTTAATGGCAGCAGTAACGGACCGCGTTATGCCGCGGTGTAATGCACTCTGTTGCCGCTGCTATTAACCCTGTGTGACCAACTTTTTACTATTCATGCTGCCTATGCGGCATGAATAGTAAAACGATCTAATGTTAAAAATAATAAAAAAAATAAAAAATCGTTAGATACTCAGTCCGTCGGCCCCCTGAACGACAACAGGCCTTTCCCGCTCCTCCCGATGCTCCATGCTGCGATCTCGCGAGATGATGACGTAGCGGTCTCGCGAGACCGCTACGTCATCATCTCGCGAGACCGCAATGCACTCTTGGGACCGGAGCGGGCGAGGAGCATCGCTTGGATCCAGAGGCTCCGGAAGGTGAGTATATAACTATTTTTTATTTTCTTTCTTTTTTTTTTTTTTTTTACAGGGATATGATGCCCGCATTGCTATACACTGCGTGGGCTGGGCAATACACTACATGGGCTGGGCAATACACTACATGGGCTGGGCAAAACACTACATGGGCTGTGCTATATACTACATGGGCTGTGCTATATACTTGGCTGGGCAATATACTACATGGGCTGTGCTATATACGTGGCTGGGCAATGTACTGCGTGGGCTGCGCAATGTACTGCGTGGGCTGCGCAATGTACTGCGTGGGCTGCGCAATGTACTGCGTGGGCTGCGCAATGTACTGCGTGGGCTGCGCAATGTACTGCGTGGGCTGCGCAATGTACTGCGTGGGCTGCGCAATGTACTGCGTGGGCTGCGCAATGTACTGCGTGGGCTGCGCAATGTACTGCGTGGGCTGCGCAATGTACTGCGTGGGCTGCGCAATATACTACGCATACATATTCTAGAATTTGTTGCCTTTTTTGACTCAGATATTGGACGTGTGTCATGGCAGGACAATGTTGTGTAAATGTCCTGTTGTAATTCGATCGGTACCAGTAATTTTCTACAATGATAATAATATTTCTCATTAATAAAGTTTACTTTTGGTTGTGTTGACCGTGTCTCCTATCTTTTTCCTCTCCAAACCAAGGCTGTCCTAAAACTGGCAGTATTTGATCTGTATGTAATATCAGTTTTTGTAATCCAAAACCAGGAGTGGGTGATAAAGGCAGAGGTGCTAGTTATTATGTTAATATCATAATTTACCTCTAAGGCTAGGTTCACATTGCGTTAGGGCAATCCGTTTAGCGCTAGCGGATTGCGCTAACGCTGTGTATTTGTAGGGGTCGCGCTAACGTCCCCGCTCTCGCAGATCCCCGATCTGCAAGAGCGGGGAACGGACCTCGGGCGCGCCGCGGACGCTGCAAGCCGCTGCACAAAAGAACGGCACATCGCTAGCGCGAGCCGAAAAAGGCACGCACTAGCGATGCGCTTCAGGCTGAAACAACATTGCTGTCAATGGGTGCGCTAACGGACCCGTTGCACGGCGTTAATTGCGACATTTTGGCCGTGCAACGCTGTCCGTTAGCGATCACCTACTAACGCAATGTGAACCTAGCCTAATTGTTCCACTCCTTGTTTTGGCTTACAAGTACTGATATAAAACACTGGCCATATACTGCTAGTGTTATGGCAGCCATGTTGCTTTAGTGGTAAGCTTGTTGACGTCATTGCGTCCCGATTCTGTTCTGCTGTATCCATTGGACACAAACTGAAGAGACAATGATTGTCACACTAAAGAGATCTATACTCATCAAGTCAGGTGTCAGAAATAATGAATTCATGATGCACATATAACAGCTTCATGAATTCACTATTTCTGACACCTGTGCAGGTGAGCACAGATATGCAGTGTGTGACCACCATTGTCCCTTCAATTTGTGTGTAATAGATTATGTATGAAGAAGAGAAAATGGTGGTTGTACAAGGCAGTTCTCTGCTCACCAGGTCAGGTGTCATAACTAATGAGTTTTTTGACACCTGACCTGTTCAGTAGAGTTCTGCACTGTATTTCCACCATTTTCTCTTCAGACTGCCACACTAGTCACAGACAAAAAGAGATTATGGAGATACATGTAATATTTTTTGGCCCACTTCATATCTGTGTACTAAAGACACACAAAGCTGCAGTCTTTTTTTTTTTTTTTTTTTTTTTTTTTTTTTTTAACTACTGGAGATATGATGTGGGCCAAAAAGTAAGTGTGTGGCAAAGTTTCTTGGGGCACGGTGTGTTGCCGGCGGCGGAAGACACAATAAACCAAACATAATTGTGGCAAATCAAATATTTTTTTTATTTTTTAAGAACCAAAAAATTTATTTACTGCGCCGGCTTGGGGTAGAGTGATGTAAAGGGGGGGTGTGAAGCACTGAGGCCTGGCTAACCGTGGACGATGTAGAGGTGGCAGGAGAAGGGGCAATGAAACTAGAAGGGTCTGGAAGTTCGGGGATGGGGCTTGACACATGAGAGGCTTGAGACGCACTGGAAGGGTGAGACAAACCTGACATTACAGACACATTGGGAGGTGAAGGGGGAGGAATGCTAAGAGTCCTCTGTTTTTGTTTTTTTTTTGTGTGTTTTTTTTTTTTTTGGTTTGCCTGGATGTGGGAGGTCTTTGTGGGCTCATATAGCGTGGTGGTGGGTGACCTGTCAGGGTCCGGCTGCACTGTGTCAGAGTTCATAGTGCTCGTAGATCGTGCAGCCATGCCAGAGTCCATAGTGCTCGTAGATCGTGCAGCCATGCCAGAGTCCATAGTGCTCGTAGATCGTCCAGTCATGCCAGAGTCCATAGTGCTTGTAGAGCGGAAGGCCATGCCAGGGTCCTGCTGCATCGTGGTGGTGGCGGTACGGAAGGCCATGCCAGGGTCCTGCTGCATCGTGGTGGTGGCGGTACGGAAGGCCATGCCAGGGTCCTGCTGCATCGTGGTGGTGGCGGTACGGAAGGCCATGCCAGGGTCCTGCTGCATCGTGGTGGTGGCGGTACGGAAGGCCATGCCAGGGTCCTGCTGCATTGTGGTGTCAGTGGATGAGGTCAAAGCAGGAGCAGCGGATGTCGTGGTGGCGGTGGGATGTCCAACTGCACTCGACATGGTGGTGGTGCTGTAGCGGTGTCCGGCTGTGGAAGGAATTGAGGTGGCCATGCAGTGGGATGCAGCAGAGGTCGGCATTGAGGTCAATCGTGACAGTGAAGGCACAGGTGGATATGCCGCCACTGTCTGCTGGAAATACCGACTCTGCTGCATAGCCTGCACGTAAGCAGCATTGCAGGCCTGCATGACACTCAGCTGGAGATCAGGAGTAAGGTGTTCCGACATGCCCTGCTCAATTTGGTTAAAAAAATGATGTGCTGGCCTCTGGAGGTCGGCTTTCACTTGATCAAGGCTTTTGCTGACCTCCTGGATACGTGCATTCAAGAGGCTATGTGAAACATCCATTCGGTCCCCCAAAGCCTTGATTGCTTCGTGTAAAACCGAGCTCAAGTGCAAAAACTCGGGCATGAGTGACCTGTCCGAAGCCCTCTGCCGCTGCCGGGAGGAGCCCAAAAACAAAGGGGCAGTGGAAGAGGACTGTGAAAGGGGAAGACCTGATGGACCAGCTCCCTGGTCTCCAGTTAGTGTGGCAGGCCCACTTGCTGCTGCGCTGCTGGATGGCTGGGACGGGTCCGTGGCTGTCGGATGAAGGACCGCTCCAGAACCTGGGCCAACAGTAGTGCTGTATGTGCTGTGAAAAAAGGAAAAAGAAAATTACTATCAAAAATTTACCAGACGCAAAATCCTGTGGAATATAAAAATACAGATTATGGCAATACAATACAACCTAATGCACGTGATAAATACTTACGTTCTCTGGGCAAGGACCGGTCTTAAAAATGCCAGAACTCTATGGTATTTGTATCTTCTGATCCTTGCTCCTGAACCACTGGGAACACGGCTCTCTTGACGCAGGTCCTTGTTGAAGCGGTCCTTCATCGAACGCCAACGTGTTTTGACTTTGGCCACTGTTAAAAAAAAAAAAAAAAAAAATTGTAGTCAGAAAAAGGACTTTTGGCCGTGCTCACACAACTGTCTATGATGACAGAAACTCCTGAGAGTTTCTTTCATCACACACAGTCGAGTGAGCACGGCCAAGGTCTCTGCTGCTTCACACTGCAGTGCAATACTTACCAAATGCATTTCGGACCCGTGTCGGGGCGTTGTCCCAGCCATCCCACATTGCTTGGGCCACCTCATTCCATAAGCGCCGGATCGTGACGTTTGAGTGCAGTGGATCCCGGGTGTCCCACAACGCTACTCGCTCCTGGACCAGGGAGATGAGGAGGTCATTCTCGATTAGATCATCCTCCCATTGTGAAACCTAAAAATTAAATAAAGTCATTTAAAGTTTGCTCAATTAACATAAGGAAAAGAAAGAAAAAAGATGCTGAGAAATGGCATGAATAGGAAAGTCAGCATACAAAAGGATTCCATAAGAAAAAAGTAAAGAAATACGAATGGAAAGAAAGGAAGATTCAAGAATATTCAACTGAGGATACAGTAAACAGTCAGCCTTGTATACGTACCCGCTGCCGTCTTTCCACCGGAACTTGACTCCGCTGCTCCTGCCCTGTCTCTGCCGCAGTAGAAGAGCTCTAAAAAAATAAATCAAATTGTCACATGTGTCGATGTGACAGTGAATACTTACCAATCTGACGAGGCAAGTACTCACCTCACCTCACTGACATGCTCTACTTCCGACTGTCCTGGACAAAACTCCTCATCAGAAGAAGCAGAAGACATTCTGATGCATGTAGAAAGAAAGAAATGTCCTAATTTCTGCCATGTAGAGAAAGAAAATAGAAAATAAAGGCATTGGCTAGGATATGCTCACATTGTTCAGTGTCTTGTTTTCCTCCAAGGTGCTGTGGTCTGTATGCTCTGCTTGGCTGTCCGCTGTGGGCCGTCTGCTCTGCTTGGCTGTCTGCTGAGAAGTGACCTGCAACTGTCCCCACCCTCCCTTTATCACCTTAATGGTGGGGGGTGGCTTATCAGTGTCTAGACATGTTTTTCTCTATTGAAACGCATGCGTTCACGAACGCAACCAAACGCATGTGCTTGTAAACGCATGCGTTCATATAGACAGCAATGCGTTTTTTTGTCACAATCCTTGCGCAATCGACCGCATGCATTTCCAGGCGGCAAATTGACGCCTCTAAAAATTAATACATGTTGCATTTCCGTGCCAAGCCGCAAATGACGAGACAACGCATGCGTCGTCAAACGCGTCAAAACGCGAACAAACAAAAACGCATGCGTCCCTAATGTTAAATATAGGAATACACAACGCATGCGGATGGATATATGCGGTACAAACGCTGCGGACACAACCGCAAATGTGAAACCAGCCTTAGTACTTAGACCCATAGTAAAAAAAATGAAATAGTCCTGGATAACACCTTCATTAAAGGGGTTGTCCAAACCGAAAAGTCTGCAGTCCCTCTGTGTGACTGCAGATTTATTAATCCCCCCTCTCCCCCCAGAGCATGTACTGTGCGTCTCAGGGATGTGTCTGCTTCTGAGCCGGGTCCAGAGGGTATGTATGCATTATACATACTCCTGGCCAGTGTGCGTGTATAGCTCATACATTCCCTTCGGTTCCAACTCGAAAACCGGAGAAGCCCTGCAGCGCACCATGTGCTGGGGGGGGGGGGGGTGTTTCATAAGTCTGCAGTCACACAGAGGAACTGTAGACATAACGATTTGGACCGGACAATCCCTCTAAGGGTATGTGCACACATCAGGATTTCTTGCTGAAATTTCCTGACAAAAAACAGACATTTCTGCCAGAAATCCGCATACATTTTTTTGTGCATTTTTTTCCCAATGCATTAAATAACGGGAAAAACGCAAAAAATCCGCAAAATTAATAAACATGCAGCTTTTTTTACCGTGATGCGTTTTTTTTCGCGGGAAAAAAACGCATCATGTGCACAAAAATTGCAGAATGCATTCTAAATGATAGGATGCATATGTATGCGTTTTTTATGCGTCTTTATCGTGAAAAAACGCTAAAAAACCTGAACGTGTGCACATAGCCTAAGAGGCATTTGCTTTTCTTTATCAAATTCTCCTTCCCTCATGAAGACTGGCATGAACAATGCTGGTCTCGAATAATCGGAGGAGGGAGGGAGTGTTTTGGATCATTTATTTCTGTCTTTGGCATCCAAAAAAGGGAAATTGCTCCTGGACATGAGTTTAGTCTGAGAATCCGGAAATTTGAACTGTTCAGATGAAAATCTTATTGTTTACGTGCTTTTGGTTAATATGAATAAAGTTGATCCGTTGTGGTGAGGGCAGATGAGCGCATTGAGCTTTTTCTGGAATATATGGATGTAGGTTACAGCCACAGAGGAAGCCATTTTCCTTCGTTGAATGTGCCATGTAGGAGCTGGTAAGGAGGAGCGGACCTGGCACAAGAGACTCCTTGTTAGGCATTTTTCTCTTTTTGCTGATTTCAGTAGACTGCAGTCTGGATGGAATTGAGGTTTATTTAATCATTGCTTACAAAGCGTTGGCTCGCTCCTGACCTCGGCTCTACGTACAGCACACTGCTATCTAGTTAGATCATGCCACTTAGGTTTATTACTGATATTAATGCGCTGTTTCATCCAAGATAAAGCCAGTCAACAAATTTATTTTTCCAGCCTGAGTGACTATAATAAAATTATTATTAAAATGCTGGGGACTGGTTTACAACTGCAGTTTTCAGTGGAGATGGTCATCAATGGTCCTGGAAAAAAATACACGGATTTACAGTATGTGGACACACCTGTTCATACAGTGCTTCCCCTTGTTCTTATTGATATGGGTACCTTGTAGATTCAGCCTGAAGGAGGTAAAACCACGATGGAACATGTGCAAATAAGGAGCAAAGAAACACGTGTGAAACAAAGCAGAATACATGTTAAACCTTAGATTCATCACTGTACTGCTGTTTTAATCAGACAGCTTTACACCCGTTTGGCCAGTGAACAGTTAAACTTTGTCAAGAGTTCATATGTGGAATCACCGGCCTTCAGAAATTGTTTACGACCATCAGGTGTTGGGACACAGCTCCATTCAGTGGTGAGCCCTATGCTTGGTTAAAAAAGTGACCATTACTGACTACAACATTTTTTGTTCTTGATTTCTTTTACTGTTTCTTGAAGCCAGAAAGTTGCCATTTGAAATGACTGTAGTTTTGTTCCATGTCTGTGATCTGCTTTTTTTTTCTACAAAATTAAACAACTGAATGAGCATCCTCCAAGGCCGGTGATTCCATAATTTTTGCCAGGGGTTGTAGTTGTGCCATGGACATGTGACTTTATGCTCATTTAGGTTGGCATCAATAGCACTCGCACCATGGGCGAACACAGATAGTAGATGGCCCCTGTGCAAGAGCTGTACTTGGGCTTCCTCTTATCCCACCTATCATCATGAAGCACCTAATTATTTTCTACAATGCCTTGCGAAAGTATTCGGCTCCCTGGAACTTTTCAACCTTTTCCCACATATGCTTCAAACATATAGATACCAAATGTAAATTTTTGGTGAAGAATCGACAACAAGTGGAACACAATTGTGAAGCTAAATGAAATTTATTGGTTATTTTAAATTTTTGTGGAATTCAAAAACTGAAAAGTGGGGCGTGCAATATTATTCTGTCCCTTTAAAGGGAACCTGTCACCTCCAAAATCGAAGGTGAGCTAAGCCCACCAGCATCAGGGGCTTCTCTACAGCATTCTGTAATGCAGTAGATAAGTACCCAATGTATCCTGAAAGATGAGAAAAAGAGGTTATATTATACTCACCTATATTATACTACGGAATGCTGTAGATAAGCCCTTGATGCTGGTGGGCTTAGCTCGCCTTTGATTTTGGGGGTGACCGGTTCCCTTTAACTTAATACTTTGTTGCGCCACCTTTTGCTGCGATTACAGCTATAAGTCGCTTGGGGTAAGGTGCTATCAGTTTTGTACATCGAGAGATTGAAATTCTTGCCCATTCTTCCTTGGCAAACCGCTCGAGCTCAGTGAGGTTTGATGGAGATCGATTGTGAACAGCAGTTCTCAGCTCTTTCCGCAGATTCTCGATTGGATTGGGGTCTGGACTTTGTTTGGCCATTCTAACACCTGGATACGTTTATTTGTGAACCATTCCATTGTAGATTTTGCTTTATGTTTGGGATCATTGTCTTGTTGGAAGACAAATCTCTGTCCCAGTCTCAGGTCTTTTTGCAGACTCCAACAGGTTTTTTTCAAGAATGGTCCTGTGTTTGCCTCCATCCATCTTCCCATCAATTTTAACCATCTTCCCTGTCCCTGCTGAAGAAAAGCAAGCCCAAACCATGATGGTGCCACCACCATGTTTGACAGTGGGGATGATGTGTTCAGGGTGATGAGCTGTGTTGCCTTTACGCCAAACATATCGTTTGGCATTGTTGCCAAAAAGTGGCGATTTTGGTTTCATCTGACCAGAGCACCTTCTTCCACATGTTTGGTGTGTCTCCCAGGTGGCTTGTTGTAAACGTTACTCAACACTTTTTATGAATATCTTTGAGAAATGGCTTTCTTCTTGCCACTCTTCCATAAAGGTCAGATTTGTGCAGTGTACGACTGATTGTTGTCCTATGGACAGACTGTCCCACCTCAGCTGTAGATCTCTGCAGTTCATCCAGAGTGATCATGGGCCTCTTTGCTGCATCTCTGATCAGTCTTCTCCTTGTTTGAGATGAAAGTTTAGAGGGACGGCCGGGTCTTGGTAGATTTGCAGTGGTATGATACTCCTTCCATTTCAATATGATCGCTTGCACAGTGCTCCATGGGATGTTTAAAGTTTTGGAAATCATTTTGTATCCAAATCCGGCTTTAAACTTCTCCACAACAGTATCATGGACCCGCCTGTTGTGTTCCTTGGTCTTCATGATGTTCTCTGTGCTTCAAACAGAACCTTGAGACTATCACAGAGCAGGTGCATTTATACGGAGACTTGATTACAAACAGGTGGATTATATTTATCATTAGGCATTTAGGACAACATTGGATCATTCAGAGATCCACAATGAACTTCTGGAGTGAGTTTGCTGCACTGAAAGTAAAGGGGCCGAATAATATTGCACGCCCCACTTTTCAGTTTTTGAATTTCCACAAAAATTTAAAATAACCAATAAATTTCATTCAACTTCACAATTGTGTTCCACTTGTTGTTGATTCTTCACCAAAAATTTACATTTGGTATTTTTATGTTTGAAGCATGATATGTGGGAAAAGGTTGAAAAGTTCCAGTGAGCCAAATACTCTCGCAAGGCACTGTATATAGCTGTAATTGTGAATTATGGAGTTCATTAGTTTATACCCTTATGTGCAGTCTAGTGATGAGAGAACCTGCTTGGATAAGGTGTTATCTGACCATGCTCAGTACTAACAGAGTGTCTTCGGCGTGCTCGAATAATATGTTCGAGTTCCCGCAGCTGCATGTCTTTGGCGGTTTGACAGCTACAACACATGCAGGCATTTCATGTTTTGCAGGCAATCCCTGCATGTGTTGCCGTGAGACATGCAGCCGTGGGGACTTGAACATATTATTCAAGCACACCAAATACAGTCTGTTAGCACTTGAGCATGCTCAGTTAACACCTTATCTGAGCACTTTTTTCTCATCACTAGTGCAGTGTAACTGATAGTAGAAAATATATTTGGCCCCTTTGTGGTCGCACCACTGACATGTCCGCCCCATCTGGCTCTTCATAATATAATATTGCTGGGCGTGAAGTCTGATAGTTTGCACTGTGTGGACGTGCTGTGTATTTTATACTAATGTTTTCTAGTCCTTACATTAGGGACAAAACTAGTGGCTGCAGGGATTGCGAGCTACGAGAACTTGGTAAGACCAATAATATTAAAGACATGATAGTTGGAACCCTGTAGAAGACTTTGCGTTGGCACCATGGTTTTGAAGCTGCACCACTGCCTTAGGGAATCCCAGCAAGTCATCTTTTCGGGATCTTGCACAGATGGAGCACCTAGGGCTTGTGTGGGTGTCAGATTGGTGACATGAATAGATTGATGACATTTACCATGTAAATTTCTCATTATAAATGAGGATTATGTTGCATAATGAACCCGCTTGCAGTAGATTTGTTGTTATGCATTTGCAAACCATTTGTATCCTTGGAAATGTCAGACAATGTTTTATGCATTCAGCTAAATTTCTGTTATAGAAGCAGTTATATTTCCTGTTGAAGGGTCTTTATTATCCTATCTCAAGGGTGCATTTACATAAGACGACCTGCGTCTGTAAAACGAACGTCGATTTGCTGCTGCTTAGTTCCTTAATAGCGTAGTCCCTATATAGCCTGTTTACAGTCCGATCGCGCCCTGATCGCTCAGGACGATCAGCAATAGACCGTTCAGTACATATACCCTGTGTCATACTCAGGAGCAGATTTCTTTTTTTACACCGAATTATTTTTAAGCAAGCTAAAAATCATTCACCTGACAAACAAGTGTTTTACTAGTTCGTTGGGCTAATTGTCAGACTGTTACCCTGCCTGTTATCGAGAATTCAGTGCTCCTGATAATCATGCAGTGTAACTGCACACTAAGATTCCATCATTTCTGTAGTGCTGTAGTTTTTTCTTGTAGCGCTAGTGCCCAGGACTTGAAGTGAAAAAGAAAAGGGGACACTAAACTAAACCAGTGCTACAGCTTCATGCTAAAGATCGGTGGGTAGTCCTGGTATTCTGAAAAATATGTCAAATCGGAGATACAGCGGCTTGCAAAAGTATTCACTCACCACCACCACTCCCCTTGGCTTTTTACCTATCTTGTTACATTACAACACCTGTGGTTTGAATATTTTTGGGATCAAATAACTTAAAATTGGCATGTCAATATGTATTCATCCCATTTGCTGTGAAGACCCTCAAAATTCCTGATGCAAGCAATTACCTTCATAAGTCACATGGTTAGTGAAAGGAAGTCCTCCTGTGTGCAATCTGTGTGACATGGTCTGTCCGAATATACACATTACCTTTACCGAAAAGCCACAGAGGCTGCAACACCATTAAGCAGAAGGCACCACTAACCAAACACAATGAAGACCAAGGAGATCTCCAAACATGTCAGGGACAAAGTTGTTGAGAAGTACAAGTCAGGGTAGGGTTATTAAAAAACAAACAAAATCCCAATCTCTGATGATCCACCAGACACCATCAAATCCATTATCATCAAACGGAAAGAACATGGTAGCACAACTACCTGCCAAGAGAGGGCTGCCCACCAAAACTCTGAGCCCAGGCTCAAAAAATTGTAAGGCTCATTTTGAGTTTGCCAAAAGACATGTTGAAGATTCCTCAAATGTATGGAAGCAGATGCTGTGATCAGATAAAGAGGAGACTAAAATTGAACACTTTGGCCACCGAAGTAAACGCTATGTTTGGTGCCAAACCAACGCAGCTCATCACTCCAAGAACACCATCACCACAGTGAAACGTGGTGGTAGCATCATTTTGTGGGAATGTCAGCAGGGACAGGGGAAATCTCTCACATCGCTACAGAAATGTCAAACATGTGGACGTTAAATGTGGTTTAGGCACACTAGGGCTCAGTAGGGAAGGGGACATTTGGGAGAGCAGAATTTGCTGAATGTCTTTTAGGGGACGAGGAGCCATTTAGCTTTTCCAGAGACTTTGTACTACCAGTAACGTGGAAGCCCCCTATATTTCCATTGACCGATTAACGACCTGAATGGGGACTTTTTTGTGTATTGATTTGAAGCTTTTGTTGGGAACATTTTACAAAACATTTGGGATCACATCCTGCTCTCTACGCTAAGCACTTACCTTTGGGTTTCCATCAAGATTTCTGAGTGACTTTATTCAGATGAAACCCCTGAAGGATCCATTCACTATAATGAGGCAGTAGAGTTACTCTGGCCTCAGTTCAGCATTGTCCTTTTTTCAGAGGTGCAGAAAACTGGCGAACGCCATTCGTTTTCATGTACCTCTAAAGAGACGGACACCGCCGGATCACAGGTCAGACGGCATCCACAGTGTCTCCATCTGTCTCATTATAGGGAACCTTCTGTCCGGGGTTCCGTCTGAATCATGTATTTCAGAGATTTACATGGAAACGTGTTAATTTTCATCTATGGGTCCAGTTCAGTTATAAAAAAAAAAAAACACTAAAAAAAACGCAAGGGGGCACATATCCTAATTAAACCTTGTAGAAAGTCCAGGGCAAAGAGGAAAAAATAGGTGGCTCTCCGTGATGCAGCAAAACCATCCTTTCTTTATTCACTGTCAGTAGTACATGGATGCAGGGGAGCAGGTGCAGCCAAGGACGACGGCTGTTTCGCATCGTGCCACCTATTTTTTCCTCTTTGGCCTGGACTTTGTACGACGCTGCTCATTTCAGGTGTTGCACCCGGGATTTTGCAGGCTGTACACCGCTGGTCCGCCGAGTAAGCTTGAAAAGGTATCTTTTAAGTTGTTTGCTGGTTTTTCTCATTTTCCATAATTAAACCTTGTGTTTTCCAGATATCTTTTAACTGAACCAGCAAAATGGAGAGAGGAATGAATTCACCAGACCAAAAACCCACCCAGACCTCTGACTGCAGCAGTGTTGTGGATCTCCCCTGCACCTATACTGTGTCCCAGAGTATCTGGCCTCAAGACTCTTCACCTAAATCATCGGAAGATTTCTGCTCCACTTTACCCTCGGCTTCCTCGCTGACCTCACTGAAAAATGCAGGTTAGCTAAGCAATGGCTTATAGCGCTGTCAAATAATATAGCGCATGGATTTCTGCTATCACTTACATCATACTTTTCCATGCAATTTTAGTTTTGTTCCCTTAAAGGGAACCTGTCACCAGGTTTGGCCGATATGAGATACGGCCATCACCTTTCAGGACTGATATACAGCACTCTATAATGCTGTATACCTGCCCCCAACCCGACCTGTAAGAGAAGAGCTTTTATTATACTCACCTGTTGGGCGGTCTGGTCCGAGGGGTGTCGCTCTTCTTGATCCGATGCCGTCCCCCTTCTTGCTTTGTGTGGATGACGCCTCCCTACATCATCGACAGTCTCCCCGGCATCGCCCTCCAGTGCTGGCGTACCTCTCTGCCCTGACCAGGACACAGTAAAGTGCTGCAGTGCGCAGGCGTCGGGGCTCTCTGATCTTTCGTGGCACCTGTGGATTTCGGTACTATTCAGAGCAGAGAAGTACGCCTGCACAGGAGCGCGATGCCGGGGACACTGTATGGGTGACATTTGGGCACGTCATCCACACAAAGCAAGAAAGAGGACGGCATCATAAGAACATGGGAGGCACCGGAACAAGACCAGTGACACCCCTCGGACCAGACCGCCCCGCAGGTGAGTATAATAAAAGCTTTTTCTTGTTTTGCAGGTTGGCTGGGGACAGATATACAGCATTATATCAGGCCTGAAAGGTGATGGCCGTATTTCATATCGGCCAAACCTGGTGACAGGCTCCCTTTAAATTGGTTGTCTGGTCTAACATGAAAAGTCTGCAGTCGCTCTGTGTGACTGCCGACTTATGAATCAATGCAAAGAAACAAGTAATCTGCACTGCTGCACCTCTATACTGTCGAGTCATTTATGCACCTGCTGGATCCATACGCCTTATGGCTCATTCGGACGCCGCTTGTGGCATCCGGGTACTATAGAACTGGTACCTCGTGTAGTCTATAGGTCTGTTCTCATGTTCGAAATTTTTAGTTTTCTTTTTTGCGGACTGCTAGATAGGAAGCAGTAGAGAAACTTTTTTTCTTAGTTGGGAAAAGCTGATGAAACTCGTACCTAACTTGGGATAAAGCGTAGTGATCACAATCATTGATGAAACTAGGACCGTTTTTCTCGTTTGTGAAACCAAAACAAAACTGACGTCTGAATGAGCCCTTACAGAGACAGCAGGAAAGGTATAAAAGTATGACTGTAAGGCCAGCTCTGACGCCGGCACTCCGGAGCAGAGCGTGCGGCTCCATGTATGGCTGTGCGGCTGCACGCTCCGCTCCGGAGTGCCGGCGCCAGAGGAGGGATTTCACCTGCGAGACTCGGCCGTATCTCGCGTATGTGTGATCCCGACCTTATAGTTAAAGGGAATCTGTCAGCAGGTTTTTGCCACCTAAACTGAGAGCAGGGTAATGTACAGACAGAGACACTGATTCCAGCGATGTGTCACTTACTGGGCTTCTGGCTATAGTTTTGACAAAATCACTGTTTTATCCTTGTTTCTGCCCCTTCATCATGCTGCTCTCAGATGGGGCAGCAAAAACCTGCTGACAGATTTCTTTTAAAGATGTGGGAACTACCGTAATTCATATTGATTAATGGTATTATTCCATTATATTAAGAGGCTTAAACATTTGTATTGCCGTAATGGTGATTTTGGGTAATTTTTATACCTGGGTATTTTTGGCACGTGCATTTCACATACAACTTTCATTCTATAATTTAGCTCAAACATTAGAATTGCTTATAGTTGCCCAGGTTTTTTTTTTTTTTGTATCCGTGGCATCGTAAGAAAAGTAAGGGGAGCCACGGCATCAAGGTATATGATGTCTGTCAAAGTAAAGCCCCAAAATGCTGCATGGTTTATAATTACACTACATCTGTTGTTTCTGGTTTGTTTTACACTGTTTGTGGTGTCTCTGGCATTAGGCGGCTTAAAGGGGTATTCCCATTTTTGTATATGTGTGTCATAACTATATACTGGATGCAGACCTCATCTAGTATACTTAGCTTTAAGGTAGTGGTGTTCAAATTTACCTTACCAATGAATGGCAATACTGACCACCTCATGACTGACAATGATGCATTATGGTCTAGGCCACAAGATAGATGCAGGTCTCAATGGATAGGTGACAATTAGTGACCTCTGAGACTGCTAGAGCAGAGGGACCTGTGTATCTACACTGTGTTCCAAATTATTATGCACAAAGAGTTTAGGAGTGATAAGGTTAGAATTTTTTTGTTTGTCATTTAAACTCATTGATGGTGATGTGTGTCAGGGCTCTTTATATCACTGAACGCAATTGCAGATACCTGTGCACATTAGTTTGGCAGGTGTCCAAATAAAGGCAAGACTACTTAAGAAGGCTGTTCCACATTATTAAGCAGCCTACATTTTTTTGCCAAAATGGGAAAGAAAAAGCATGTGTCGGCTGCTGAGAAGCAACAAATTGTGGAGTATTTAGGTCAAGGCATGACTACAATCAACATTGCCAAGACACTTCATCGTGATCATCGCACAATCAAGAAGTATGTAGCTGATTCCCAGCACACACGTGTGCGTGCTGATAAGGAAAAATTGAGGACTCTTTCCAACAGGCAATTGTGTAAGGTTAAAAGAGCAGCTGCAAAAACGCCTTGTCATAGCAGCAGACAAGTTTTTGAAGCTGCTGGTGCCTCCAACGTCCCCAGACCAAGATGCAGGGTCCTTCAGAGGTTTGCAGCTGTGCGTAAGCCATCCTGTCGATCACCTCTATCCACAGCACACAAGCAGAAACAGCTCCAGTGGGCCAAACGATACATGAAGACTGACTTCCAAACTGTTTTGTTCACCGATGAGTGCCGTGCAACGCTCGATGGTCCAGATGGATGGAGTGGAGGATGGCTGGTTGATGGACACCCCATGAAAACACGGCTAAGGCGCCAACAAGGAGGAGGTGGAGTAATGTTTTGGGCTGGAATCATGGGGAGAGAGATTGTCGGCCCCTTTATGATCCCTGAATGGGTAAAGATGAACTCCATAATCTATGTGGAGTTTCTAAAACAACACTTCCTGCCATGGTTCAAGAGGAAGAACCGTGCTTTCCGCAGAAAGATCATTTTCATGCATGATAATGCACCGTCTCATGCTGCAAAAAACACATCTGCATCTCTGGCTGCTATGGGCATAAAAGAGGACAAACTTATGGTGTGGCCACCACCTTCCCCTGACCTCAACCCCATTGAGAACCTCTGGAGCATCATCAAAAGGAGTGTCTATGATGGCGGGAGGCAGTTCACATCTAAGCAACAGCTCTGGGAGGGGATTCTGTCCACATGCAAAACAATTGAAGCAGAAACCATTCAAAAACTGACAAATTCAATGGACGAGAGAGTTCAGAAGCTTCTTTTGAACAAGGGGTCCTATGTGCAAATGTAACATCACCTAGAATAAAGTTTTCACTTGAAAACTGTTTGATTTCATTTTGTAATAAGCTGATGATGCTTATAACTTCACAATTGACCATTTTTTTTGTTCAAAATAAAAAAAAAAAAGGTTGAAAACTCTGCTGTGCATAATAATTTTGAACATGCATTTTGAGTGTTTATTTTTTTTAAAAAAGATACTGTTTTCATAGGCAGTTTGTTCCAAAACATTGCGATTATACTAGAATAGTAGATGACTGGAAAATAACAATGACTGCAATTCAGATAGGTAATTTAGAGAAAATATGAGGAAATATTATTTGCATAATAATTTGGAACACAGTGTAGTCTCCCAACAATAAGACCCCCGCTGAGTGGAGTTGGTCAATTTGCAGGCCCCCTTGTGCTCAATCCTAAGTCTTTGGCACTGGCAATGCAGCACTTGGCTATTGTCGTCCCATTGTATAGGTGATCATTTTTGTAGACTAGAATACCTTTTTAATGATGCAGATTCTTCTTATAAGATTTGGTTTAACTTGATGGACATACCGTATATCTTTTTTTCAAGTGTAGCAACTGTATAAATTGTGTCCCCATCCACACTGACATGTGCAGGGATGACAGTCATACTCACAAGAACAAAGAAGTTTTGCGATATGCCAATTTTCCAGTTTATCATACAGTGTGTTTTATTTCTGTCTGTGCAGCTGGATTCTTTCTCCTGAATGCCGGCGTCGCGCTGTAAGTGTAGACGCAGTGCCTGTTGTCTGAAGTGACCGCATTGCGCTGTAAGTGTAGCAGCAGTGCCTGATGTCTAAAATGACCACATCGCGCTGTAAGTGTAGCAGCAGTGCCTGTTGTCTGTAATGACAGTGTTGCGCTGTAAGTGTAGCAGCAGTACCTGTTGTCTGTAATGACAGTGTTGCGCTGTAAGTGTAGCAGCAGTGCCTGTTGTCTGAAATGACAGCGTCGCACTGTAAGTGTAGCAGCAGTCCCTGTTGTCTGTAATGACAGTGTTGCGCTGTAAGTGTAGCGGCAGTGCCTGTTGTCTGTAATGACAGTGTTGCGCTGTAAGTGTAGACGCAGTGTCTGTTGTCTCTAATGACAGTGTTGCGCTGTAAGTGTAGCAGCAGTACCTGTTGTCTGTAATGACAGTGTTGCGCTGTAAGTGTAGACGCAGTGTCTGTTGTCTGTAATGACAGTGTTGCGCTGTAAGTGTAGCAGCAGTGCCTGTTGTCTGTAATGACAGTGTTGCGCTGTAAGTGTAGCAGCAGTCCCTGTTGTCTGTAATGACAGTATTGCGCTGTAAGTGTAGCAGCAGTCCCTGTTGTCTGTAATGACAGTATTGCGCTGTAAGTGTAGCAGCAGTCCCTGTTGTCTGTAATGACAGTATTGCGCTGTAAGTGTAGACGCAGTGTCTGTTGTCTCTAATGAGTGTTGCGCTGTAAGTGTAGCAGCAGTGCCTGTTGTCTGTAATGAGTGTTGCGCTGTAAGTGTAGCAGCAGTGCCTGTTGTCTGTAATGACAGTGTTGCGCTGTAAGTGTAGCAGCAGTGCCTGTTGTCTGTAATGACAGTGTTGCGCTGTAAGTGAAGCAGCAGTACCTGTTGTCTGTAATGACAGTGTTGCACTGTAAGTGTAGCAGCAGTGCCTGTTGTCTGTAATGACAGTGTTGCGCTGTAAGTGTAGCAGCAGTGCCTGTTGTCTGTAATGACAGTGTTGCGCTGTAAGTGTAGCAGCAGTCCCTGTTGTCTGTAATGACAGTGTTGCGCTGTAAGTGTAGCCGCAGTGTCTGTTGTCTGTAATGACTGCACATGAAAGTAAAACTGCGATGATTAATTTAATCTGTTCCCATGCAGTAATATTAAATATACATTGCTATAACGTGGCCGCACCGATGGGAGAAAGTCTGAGCAACACACAGACTTGTAGGAAATGAGAATGAAGATAAATTCCCTGAGACAAAAGAACATTTAGCTCTGTGATTAGGTCTGCAGACTGCAGCTACACGTAAAGGATTGTTCACATGAAGCAGAAAGTCCCTGCAGGGATTCATCTCCTCGTTATTAATTAAAATGAATTAATTCTGATACAGGATGAGGCCACAATCAGGTGTCAGTCATTTCTCAATACTGTAAAAAAACTGATCGCTTTTCTTTCCAGCTAAAATAATAAGTCAAGGATATTGTATTACCATTATTTACATTGATATACTTCCCCCTTCGAGGGGATCCTTGTACTTCATATTCCATGTCATTCATGTTATTCTGATAATGTCTGCAATAAAATTGTTGAAAAAAAAAACAAAAACGGATCGCTTTTAATCAGCCTTTGCTCCTTGTTAGCGTTTACCATAACTTTTCCCAGTGCTGACGGCGGCTAGATGTGCTGAATTGCTGAGCTGCCACAACTGTATAGCGGCCATGGCTGGGTACTGCCCCTCAATAGCGGGGGTATGTGCAGTACTGGTCAGTGGCCACTATGCTGCTGGTGGGGCGCCACTGACGTCAGGAGCAGCTGGTCTGCGGGTGCCGAGTTTCGCCCCGTCATCGATCAGATATTGATGACTTATCCTAATGATAGGCCATCACTATACAGGTCCCAGGCAACTTATTTAAGCTTCATTATTTATTTTTATTTTTTTAAGCAAATTTATAAACAGTGTTTTACATCTTTGTTTTTGTTTTTTTATTACTTACTGTATTATTTATTTTAATGTGCTTATAAAGGTATTCCCTTCTTGGAATATAATGACATAGTGAAAGGATTATATATGTCTGCCACGTGGTGGAACCACTCCTTGGATCCTGCCAAGAACATATGTCCCCCTGACCCTGCTCTTCCAGGGGAGGTGGCTGCTGCTCCAAGGCAAAGAATAACAGGGACTTCAGTTTTTGCAGTAGGTGGGGTCCTAGAGATGATGGTAATCCCACCTATTAAAAATTATGGCATAGCCTATAGGTACACTATATATTTCATGATAGGAATAGTCTTCATATTTCCGTTCTGGGTGATAGCAGATCCTTCAAGGGAATTTGTCAGCAGGTTTTTGCCATTTAATCTGACAGCAGCATAATGTAGGGGTAGAGAGCCTAATTCCAGGGACGTGTCACTTGCTCAGCAGTTTGCTGTAGTTTCAATACAATCAGTGTTTTATCAGAAGGAGATTATCGCTGCAGCGCTAAGTGTACTGTGCAAACCAGTCAGGCTAATCTGTGTAATCCCCCCCTCCCACTGATTGTACAGTGTACACAAGAAGCTGCCAATCCGTTCTGTGGGCAGGGTTAGATACAGCACAGCATTCTGAGCTCTGCTACATCTACAGCAGGAAAAACAGGGATTCCATCAAAACTGCAGTAAGCAGCCCAGTAAGTGATGCATCGCTGGAATCAGGCTCTCTGCCCCTGACAGATTTCCTACAAGATTATATATTGATGATATTTTGATTAATGTTAGGCCTATAACACTTTTTATCCTTCTGATTCATGAATAGAATATTAGAATGACCACATTTCTTAGAACCATGATTAGACAAACAGAGAGGGAAGTCCGTGCGAGGGAAACATTGGAGAGTGGTCAAATTTTAGACGCTTGAATAATAACATCTGAGGGGCCAATCTTTGCTGCTATTATTGATACTTACCATTGAAAATTGCATTTAAGTTGTATAAAAAATTTACAGTACTTTCCACAAAGTGGGGAATTTGGAAGCTAGCACCTTTTTGCTCCAATCCTGACTCGGGGCAGTGGACAAAAAAGTTGATACTGAACATTGTAGGCTAGAATTGTAGATTTGTCACATCATAGGCAAGTATACTGGGGGCTCGAGAAACCCCTGAAGTGTAAATCCGGCACTGATGGACAGATATATCTGCATACATTACAGCGCCGGCAACGAAAATAGCTTTGCCTTTCCAAAGAGTTTCTCTAATTGTAACCTCGGGGTCTTCACATGTCCTCCAGCTCCGATAATGAACGCTGTTCCATCCGATGTTGTATTTCTCACGTTTTTTTATGTTCTTTACGACCAGATAGATTTTACAGGAAAAATGATGTCAGACAGGAAAGCTGACTCCAGGTATGTTCACCGCAATGTGTGGGAGAGCCAAATTAATGAATCTACTTTTCCTCCGCTCCAATGGGCAGGTGAATGAGGTTATGTCTTGGGAGATTCTTGTGTTCTTTTCTCCCAAGTACAAAGTCCATGAACGATGTTGAGAAAAGATGAGCTGGATGCTGTAAGAAGTAGTGTAAAATCCTATCCTAATAGAAGCCGTCTCACAGTATAGCAATCATCTATTGACAAAGTCTTTTATTACCGTGAGTGAATGTTATAAGTGAGCGCTCAGGATCTGGGAATCATGATGGAGCTTCAGTTTTGTTCTTTTCTAGCATCAATGAAAATGTAATAATAAGTAAAATAGGGATTTTTTTAAATAAAAAAAAAAAAACAGCAACACATTTGTCCAATAGAGCGAAGCTGCAATGCGAAACACAACCTGTTCACTAGTGTGGAGTGAAGACTGTGAGATTTTGATAGAAATCAAGTGTTTGTCTAATCTTCCAAACCTTTTTAAGTGTAACGTAATGGAAATAATTAGGTCTATTATACAACTTCATGAAGTATGAAAATCACATAGAGAACAAGCACCACCAAGAATCAATAGATAAAAAGGTATCCAAGCTTTATTATAAACAATTACATAAAACACAATAGTGCAAGGATGTGACAGAGGTAAGCCAATCAAAGTGGGGTCACAGTAAACACCAGGCACCAACAGGTGTATAAGAATTAAGTAGATTGCTCAGTAATATGCATACCCAATAAAAGCAGTGGTATAGAATCTAAATCAACAAAATATGCCAGAGCAAAGACTCCAAAAGGGCTGTGTACCACATCTAGAGAGAGTCAAGCAAGATGTGTCTGAATCTGATCATAAGATCATGATGATTACCTGGAAGTGCCTGGAGCCCTGCGATGTCCACCTTTCCCTGCGATGTGCCGGGCCTCTCTGACCTTTCCCGGCGCCTGCGCCCTGCAGTACTTTGCTCTCAACAGGGCAGACAAAGTACGCCTGCGCCGCGCTGCAGCGTGAAGACAAGAAGAGGACGTCATCTGATGAAGATAGGAGGCCCCGACCGGACCGCGATGCCCATTGGACCAGACCGCAGCGGGACCGCCCCTGGGTGAGTATAATCTAACCTCTTTTTCTCATCTTTCAGGATACATCGGGGGCTTATCTACAGCATTACAGAATGCTGTAGATAAGCCCCTGATGCCGGTGGGCTTAGCTCAACTTCCATTTTGGGGGTGACAGGTTCCCTTTAAGTGGTGCCTATTTAAAAAAAAACAAAAAAAACAAAACCGTTCCATTAGCTTCCACCCCCAATGTGTATGTACTGTAGCATCAGTGTGTTGATATACTCATCTAGTGGCGCCTACTCTAGAATCTAGTGGCGCCCACTCCAGAATCTGTTGGCGCCTACTTTAGAATCTGTTGGCGCCTACTTTAGAATCTGTTGGCGCCTACTATAGAATCTGTTGGCGCCTACTTTAGAATCTGTTGGCGCCTACTATAGAATCCAATAGCGCCTACTCTAGAATCTAGTGGCGCCTACTCTAGAATCTAGTGGCGCCTACTCTAGAATCTAATGGCGCCTACTTTAGAATCTAGTGGCGCCTACTTTAGAATCTAGTGGCGCCTACTTTAGAATCTATTGGCGCTTACTCTAGAATCTAGTGGCGCCTACTCTAGAATCTAGTGGCGCCTACTCCAGAATCTAGTGGCGTCTACTTTAGAATCTAGTGGCGCCTACTTTAGAATCTAGTGGCGCCTACTTTAGAATCTAGTGGCTCCCACTCCAGAATCTAGTGGCGCCTACTCTAGAATCTAGTGGCGCCTACTCTAGAATCTAGTGGCGCCTACTCTAGAATCTAGTGGCGCCTACTCTAGAATCTAGTGGCGCCTACTCTAGAATCTAGTGGCGCCTACTTTAGAATCTAGTGGCTCCCACTCCAGAATCTAGTGGCGCCTACTCTAGAATCTAGTGGCGCCTACTCTAGAATCTAGTGGCGCCTACTCTAGAATCTAGTGGCGCCTACTCTAGAATCTAGTGGCGCCTACTTTAGAATCTAGTCTGAAACTGAAGGCATACTGAACCAGCATGGCTACCACAGCATCTTGCAGCGGCATGCTATTCCATCCGGTTTGCGTTAAGTTGGGCCATCATTTATTTTTCAACAGGACAATGACCCCCAAACACACCTCCAGGCTGTGTAAGGGCTATTTGACCAAGAAGGAGAGTGATGGGGTGCTACGCCAAATGACCTGGCCTCCACAGTCACCAGACCTGAACCCAATCGAGATGGTTTGGGGTGAGCTGGACCGCAGAGTGAAGGCAAAAGGGCCAACAAGTGCTAAGCATCTCTGGGAACTCCTTCAAGATTGTTCGAAGACCATTCCCGGTGACTACCTCTTGAAGCTCATCAAGAGAATGCCAGGAGTGTGCAAAGCAGTCATCAAAGCAAAAGGTGGCTACTTTGAAGAACCTAGAATATAAGACATAATTTCAGTTGTTTCACACTTTTTTATTAAGTATATAATTCCACATGTGTTAATTCATAGTTTTGATGCCTTCAGTGTGACTGTACAATTTTCATAGTCATGAAAATACAGGAAAATCTTTAAGTGAGAAGGTGTGTCCAAACTTTTGGTCTGTACTGTACATTAAAGTCTAGACCAGTGATCCCCAACCTTTCATATCCAGCTCGTGTCGGCCCTTACAGTAGTGGCAACCAAAGCCCCCATTACCGATATAATGACAGTCAAAGCTTTTCCACAGAATTCACAATGAGGCATAACGAATCACAAAAATCCACGGGTTCCCACAACTCTTGCATTGTACCATAGCTGCTGTCTTAAAATCACCACAAATAAGACACATGAAGAGAGTATAGAGGTAAAGGCCGCAGTGTTTATTTGGCTTAACCAAAAATCCAAGTTTACTTATTTAAAACCATATATTCCATAATTTATAGTATACTATTTACTAATGAATTACTTTAATACCATGTCCACCTAGCATTCGCTATGGGACCACCCATGAACAAACACCGTGAGATAACAGAAAAGTGATGCTAACATTCAGAGATGGGCGGGTGGGGACCAGCTCCCGTGATGAAATCTTCTTACAGACAGCTCAGGTACCGCCGAGACTGTTTAAATACAACAGGAATCCTGCCGAAAACCTTCAAGAAACCATCAAACGCTTTCCTGGGCTTTCTGTTGCTGAAGTCCGCTTTTCCACAGGACACTAGGGAATAATCTAAAAGGTTAATACTGATACTTCCACCACATTGTCTCATCTAGTGTCAAGCACCACCTCGAGCAGTATCCTCCTGGGTCCCATTTACCATAGTTAAATTATCTCTTAAACCCCCCAAGTGGCTGACAGTCACAACCCGCAGGATGAGAACCCGTGGTCTAAGCCATGCTAAGCCAAAAATAACATTATGGATCCTTCGATCCCGATCCAGTTCTACTCACTTTGTCAGAGCTGGGCGAAAATGCGTGAGAATACCACAGGAAGCAACATTTTAGCACAGCCTTGAGTTTAGCCAAAATTATACGACTTTACAAAGTTTTTTACTCTAATAAAAGCTTTGATTAATCGGTGCCTACGTCTCTAGAATATTTAGTTCCGACTGTGCCAAGCTTCTTTTTGAAATATTTGTAGATTTCTTCACTTTTTGTCCTTCTGTTTATCCTTGTCTTATAGAACTTGAGTGATTCTCTTTAAAGTATGACCTGCTTTAGTATATATGCGTGTTTAAAAAATAACAATTACATATATCTCAGAGCAAACACAATGGAGAATATTTGCTAGTTCTTAATGTGTCCAGGCTGTGATAAATGAAAGGTCCCTGCAAAGTGCCGCCTCTGTGAAATGTGTGTATATGTGTGTGTGTATATATGTATGTATGTATGTATGTGTGTGTGTATATGTATATATATATATATATATATATATATATATATATATATATATATATATATATATATAGCTTCGTGTGTTAAAGAAACTGTCTCGTTTCAGTAACGTGGCCGCCAATAAAGTCTCGTCACTAACTGAACAATAGGACGTTGCCACCACTTACTACTTTCCCATCAGAGACCACTGTCGTAACAAGTGCAGGATTTACAGGCAGAAAATTATTTTTGGGATTTCTGAAAACTCCCTTTTTGCCACACGCACCCATTATAACCCATGCTGCTATGCACATCTGTGTTTTTAATGCAATAATGGGAGACTAGAAGCTGCCATAAGCTGATCGGCTCTGCTACATACAGGCGATGATCAGATCGCCTGTATGTAGTAGAATTACTCACTTGCTATGCTATGCTCATAGCAGTCCGGCAGTGACAACCATAAAGGTCTGCAGGTGACTTCCGGTTGTCATCATTGACCCGCGATCACATGACGGGGGTCACCGATGGGCAGATTTCCGGCGCGCTTGCCGGAAGTGCATGTTAAATGCCACTGTCAGTTTGACAGAGGCATTTAACAGGTTAACAGCTGCCGGAGCATTGCGAATGCTCCCACAGCTGTTAGCGGCACATGTCAGCTGTTCCAAACAGCTGACATGTACCAGAAAGATGTGGGCTCACCGCTGGAGCCCACATCAAAGGGAGTGAGTCCGACATCTTCGTATTATTACGCCTGATGTCGGAACGGGGCTAAAACAGTGAAGTCGTCATTCTCTAATTAATGTCACATGGGCACCGACAAGTAATTGCAGGTGATTCTCATTTGTGATTTACCACAAGCGAGTCAAGCTGTGTTTCCATACTAATTTCATGTAAAGGGTGCCAATACCAGTGTCACAGCTTTAGGTTTTTCTATTTTTCACTTCCATTGTATTTGCTCTAAAGTATTGTTTGATTTGTATTTTTTACTCTTTTGTATTTAACACGAGTGCTCTATAAAAAAATGTATTTTCATTTGATTCATTTTTTTAGGAGATATTCCACTTTATGTTCTTAAACGTCATGGGTCCCAATAATAAGCAGGACTGTATCATCAGGTTATCTGTAATATCCTATTAATTCATGGAATAACTGTGGCTAGATATGCTATAATGGGATTCATTAGGTTACTAAATATATCTGTGCTTGACTGTCCCCTGATCTAGTGTTAGCTTGACTTTAATTAAAACTTTTATTTTTTTTATATCCGAGATGGAAACAGAAGCGGAAAGCGATGGCGAGGCTGATGAACATAGATTTTATTTAAAAATAAATCTCATTAATTTATAATCTTAATACCCCAAACAACTTGAAAGTTGCAGAATTTGATAATGACTGCAGATTCGCTGTGTGCACCAGGAATGAAGCAATCAGACAGACTGTTTGATGTTGTGAGAATTTCCATATTTGCTGCTTTCGTCCCCAGCTCTGGGACACCGCGTCTCTTCTGTGCTAGAAGTCAGCATGCATCAAAAGCGTTCTGTCATGCCAAATTGCTCCTAGCCCTAATCTAAACGTGAAGACGCCTTGGAAGGATTTGTGTAACAACCATAAAGTCATAGAGAAAATGATAGAGGGTAATTTTACCTTAACTTCTGGGACCTGTACCTGTGTATGAATTGTTCTCATTAATACATTTGGACAACATTTGCATGTAGCGGATTTGACAAGGACTTGGCACAGATTCTGCTCTGAAATCTACATCCAACCTACCTCTAATGAAGGTGAATAGGGTTTCTCCAGTCCGTCACACATGGCTGTAAAATCATTTGTGCACATTTGTCTATGCCGTGAAAAAGCAAATGATTTTGTGTTTGCAAATTTCACACACAAAAAAAAAGCGGACAAATATTTTTCTCACCCATGGCAGCACGACGAAGAGAGGGAATCCTCCTTTCAAAGACTGTAAACCTACAGAATAAAAGGGCGGCACCTCTCCCATACATCAGTCTGGTTTCCTGCCCTCCACGGGGGAACATTTTCTGGATGTGCCGGTGGTACCGAAAGAAGATGAGAGGTTTTTACCCAGGCCTGATTCGGGCAGCGGCTCTGTCCCTGCTGTGGCCGGTGCAGGGGTCCTGGAAGCTCCGCAGCTGGTCCAGGGGGGCTTGGCTGGCAGGTGCGGGTGTGAATTATGGCGCCATTTTCTGTGGTTGGCTAGCTACCGCACAACCTGATGACGAGTGCATCGTTGACATTAGACGCGAGGGCAATTCTTCACTTCCAGATGGGACCAGAAGAGTCCTCAGCGAAGGGGCGTGCTGTGTCTGTCTGGTCCCGCATTTAAAATGTGGTTAGATAGTCAGCTGAGTGGTTAACAGCGGCAGCAGCAGCAACATCAGCGGCGACATGACAGCAGCAGTGGAAATCAAAGTGGTTGGAAATGTTCACCAGGAGCAATAGTAGAACTAGACAGCAAAGCCACAGCTCCAACAAGGTGGCTCTTGAGAGGATGGATGAATCCACTGATTTCAGAGGGGACCTGTCTGGTGATATGATTCCAGATTCGGCACTCTTGCTAGCCCCTGGGTGGTAAGTGATTTTCATTAAAGTTCACTTAGGGCATCTCTTGTTTTGTTGTCAGGAAAAACTTGGGAAGTGTATAATGAAGGCTTATCATAGGGAATATGTGCTGTGTAAGGGAGGGTTGCCTGGTTCTTAGCACAAGCCACTTTGTTGTTTTCGTATTGAGCAGACCGTGTTAAGAATCCCCTAACTTTTTGCCTCAGAGTTAAGATCCATTTTTAGGACAGAGGTTAAGAATTCCCTGAAATTTCTAAGTCATGTGGTTGAGGAAAATTGTAGGAAGGCTAAGAAGCCTAGGAGATTATCCATAGATCTGGATGATTCTGAAGGAGAATCTATGTCTTTGGAATCCACCTCTTCTTCCTCGTCATCGTTGGCGGTACAGGGGGGCAGGGCCGTATTTAGAGTTTCTGCTGCCCTAGGCACTTTTAGTGCTGCCTCCCCCATTGGCGAGTAAGACAGTATCGGCAGAGACTTTGCCATAAATCGCTGATGTGAATGTCGCCTTTTGCAGCAGATCCGGCAGTTTTCCCCCTTCTGCCGTGTAATGGATCACTTACGGCAACACTGCGTTCAGCCTCATTAATTCCCTATGGGATTTGCAGACATGTGCGGCACTTGAGGTTTTGCAGCGATCCGGCAAATACGGTACTTGCAGCAATGGGAAAAAAAAACGCTGCTACCAGTGTTTTTTTATCTCACCGTAAGTGCAAAACCGCAAGTGCTGCACATGTCCACAAGTAGCCATCACTACCTGTCCCTGCACCTTGCTAGCTCATCCCTCTCTGACCTAAAACTGCACTATAAAGCTTTAGAAAGACAATTTATTAACTGACATATTCCTATGATAATGAGGGCTCCAGGCTACGGCGTAGACTGGGACGGGCAGTCTCCGGGTCTCCATTCTCTCTCTGTGCACACCCTCGGTCCCTGTCTCTGCACAGACCTCCCTCCACCGGACCCGGTAACCACCACTCACAGTAGCATACCAGCAGAGGTGTATCTAGGGTTTCTGGCACCCGGGACAAGAATTCATTTTGGCCTACCCCACGCCAAGGTCATATGCGCTTTGCACACTTAGTCATGTACCCACGAGCTCCTCTCCCTAATGCTCTCCATGTTCAGTGAAAAACTGAGAGAAGCAGAAGAGAAGCTCGTTGTCACAGGACTACAAGTATGAAAGTCGCATGTGAGTGAAGTGTCCATGTGACGACTACTGGAACCTGCAGAGCTGAATCCTGACATCACAGGCTACTTAATTATCACATCTAACGCACTGCACACTTTTAGGATTCTCCCTTGCCGATGGACAGTCATGTCAGCACAAGTATGTGATTTGTATACTTCTGACCACATTCCGACTAGATGTTCCCGGCCTCGCTCAGTTCATTTTCATTTACTGAGGCTACACATGTCTAGTCAGTATGTGACCGCATGTATGTAAATCGCCAGCACGAGAGAATCCTGACAGCGTGCAGTGCGCACTATGAGAATTCAGAAGTCTGCAATCACATAGAATGACTGCAGACTCATTACAAACCTGGACATCCCCTTTAACCCCTTCACCCCCGGAGCTTTTTGCGTTTTTTCATTTTCGTTTTTCGCTCCCCTCCTTCCCAGAGCCATAACTTTTTTATTTTTCCGTCAATATGGCCATGTGATGGCTTATTTTTTGCGGGACGAGATGTACTTTTGAATGATACCATTGGTTTTACCATGCTGTGTAACAGAAAAAGGGGAAAAAATTCCAAGTGTGATAAAATTGCAAAAAAAGTGCAGTCGCACACTTGTTTTTTGTTTGGCTTTTTTGCTAGGTTCACCAAATGCTAAAACTAACCTGCCATTATGATTCTCCAGGTCATTACGAGTTCATAGACACCTAACATGTCTAGGCTATTTATTTATCTAAGTGGTGAAAAAAAATTCCAAAGTTTGCTTAAAAAAAAAAAAAAAAAAAAAAAAAAATGTGCGCGATTTTCCGATACCTGTAGCGTCTCCAATGTTCGTGATCTGGGGTCAGGTGAGGGCTTATTTTTTGCGTGCCAAGCTGGTGTTTTTAATGATACCATTTTGGTGCAGATATGTTCTTTTGATCGCCCGTTATTGCATTTTAATGCAATGTCGCGATGACCAAAAAAACGTAATTTTGGCGTTTCGATTTTTTTCTCGATACGCCATTTAGCGGTCAGGTTAATCCTTTGTTTTTATTGATAGATCGTGCGATTCTGAAAGCGGCGATACCAAATATGTTGTATGTTTGATTTTTTTTTTTAATTGTTTTATTTTGATTGGGGCGAAAGGGGGGTGATTTGAACTTTTATATATTTTTTATTTTTTTTTATATTTTTAAACACTTTTTTTTTTTTTTTTATTATTTTGGCATGCTTCCATAGGAGGCTAGAAGCATGCACAACTCGATCGCCTCTGCTACATAGAGGTGAAGTACATATCACCTCTATGTAGCAGAAATGCAGGTGTACTTTGAACGCCGACCACAGGGTGGCGCTCAAAGCAATCGGCCATCAACAACCATAGAGGTCTCAAGGAGACCTCTGGCTGTTATGGCAATGGACTGATGACCCCTGATCATGTGACGGGGGTCAGCGGTGCGAGCACTTCCGGCCGCGCGGCCCGGAGCTCTAGTTAAATGCCGTTGTCAGCGCTTGACGGGGGTATTTAACTAGTTAATTGGCGCGGACGGATAGTGATTCCGCTCGCGCTCATTGCGCGCACATGTCAGCTGTACAAAACAGCTGACATGTCGCGGCTTTGAGGTGGGCTCACCGCCTGAGCCCACCTCAAAGCAGGGGATCTGCCAGCTGACGTACTATTCCGTCAGCTGGCAGAAAGGGGTTATTGCTCCTAACAAATAAAAACATGAATTAGTCAATATCACAAACAACATTTACATCCAGGTTCCTTATAGATGATGTCGTCTCTGGAGCCGATCTCCTTCTTTTCTTCATCTTGTCCAGACCCCATTATGAGTTTTCTCATCCACAGCCGTCTCTGCAGACTTCCATCTTCTCCGCTCTTTTGCAGAAAATCTCCACATGATGCCCTTAAAGACAGAAGTGTCATTATTATGCTCCTGTATAAAAAAAAAATGCTCCTCACAATATTGTCTGCACAAAATATGACCCCCACATTGTCCGTCTTATGGTACATGCTCTTCACACTGACCTCTCCTTTCCATACCGGCCCCCTCTTCTCACTGTCCTCTCATACTGTGTCCCCCCTATAGGGCTAGGTCTCTATACTGTACTCTCTCATCACACTCCCCCTCCTTGGTATACTGTCCCTTCCTGGCTGTGCCCTTACACTGTTCCCCCATGCTACGAACCCACTACTCAGTTTCTATTCTGTGCCCACTCACTTTTGTCCCCCGTACTGCCTCCTCACACTATTCCCCTCCCTTCTCATACTGTCTCCTCTCACATCCCTCCTGTTCACCATACTATCTCCTCATATATTTACCCCCTCACTTTCTATACTGCCTGCTCACCTGACTCCCCATACTGTGTCTGCACACATCCCATCACCCTCACTCCCCCTGTACTCTGTCCACATACATTTTTCTCTAGTCACCTTCCACGACGGCATATGGAGGTTGTCTCTTTGCCCTAATGGGGAACAGGAAACACAGAGGTTAAAAGGACCTCCCACCTCCCACTTGCCAGTGTCTTTCCTGTTCCCCATGGGACAGGTAGAGGTTTCCTCATGTGCTGTAGTGGCCGGTGGCTACGGTACCTTGCAGGCGCTGCCTGTTTAGCCGGGCAGCAGATGGTCGCCTCTGGCCTCCTTCTCATGCTGCTCCCGTCGTTCCTGCTTGCAGGGCCTCGGGACCCCCACCCGGCCTTCCCGCGCCCCCACGAGGGCAAAGCAGGCCGGGGTTCCCTAACCGGGCTCCTCCTGGAGCTGCCCGGCGTCCTCCTCCTCCATGTTGTCGGCTCGGCGTTCCGGAAGTGACGTCAGCGGCTCTCGCGCGTCACTTCCGGTTTCTTCATGCATCCAGAAGCCGGTACTTCCGGGTTTCGCCGGCCGGCGTGTCGGACCGCACAGCTCCCTCACCTGGATTCTGGAGGGGGAGGGGAATTAATCGCTGGAGCAGCTGCTTGGACGGCGTCCATAAAAGCCTGCTGAACCACCACTGAGGTAAGGCTATCTCCTTCAGTATGGAAGGTTCTTCATGCCCCGTATCTGCGGAGCCCAGCGCCACCCCTGCCTCTGTAAGTGTTCGCAGGGATGGGATCCGGGAGGAGTGTAGCAGGGGTTAGAAGTCCTCACCCCTCTCTCCCTTTATATATTTCAGGGAGAAAAACCTGCCCCTAAAGGTGCCTATAGAAAGAAGTGCCCTATCTGTTCCACTAAATGTCCTCCTAACTGGGACAAGAAACTTTGTCAGTCATGTACGGACAAGATAATAAGAGCTGAGCAGCCATCACTATTGGATGAGATTCGCTCATTAGTAAAACAGGAGGTACAATCTTCTCTGGCAGCCTTTACACCTCCACCCCCACCTCCATCTCCGCAGCCACAACCTCATTCCCCGGCTAAGAAGAGGAAAATTCAGGTTGTGGAATCCGACTCTGATTCGGACCTCTCTCATGCCTCATCTGTTGGCTGGGAGGATCCAGTATCCCCTAAAGCTGAGGTCAGGAAGTACCTTTTCTCCTCAGACTATATTGAGGATCTAGTCTCTGCTGTCCGTAATACCATGGGACTAGAAGAGGAACCTGTACCGCAGTCCATACAGGATCAGATGTTCGGTGGTCTTTCATCGGAGAAGAGAGTGGGCTTCCCAGTTCATGCCAATATCACTAATATGATTAATCAGGAATGGGAACTACCTGAGAGGCGTCTTAGTACCCCTTCAGAAATGAAGCACAGATTTTTGCTTGAGGACGACCTTAAATTAGATATTCCCAAGGTCGATGTGCAAGTGGCTAGAGTCGCCAAGAGAACCGCACTCCCCTTTGAGGATTCTTCTCAATTGAAGGATCCCATGGATAGAAAGATCGAAAGTCTCCTCAGAAAATCATGGGAAACTTCTGCAGCTGTCCTTAAGGCTAACGTCGCCTCCACCTGTGTGGCAAGAGCCCTCTCCTGCTGGCTTAAGAAATTAGAGAATCACATATCTCAAGGTACCTCAAGAGGCGAGATATTGGATTCCCTACCCATTCTGCATAAAGCTACAGGGTATTTGGCGGACGCTTCTCTGGAGTCTGTAAGAGTCGCCGCCAGATCCCTCGTACTTTCCAACTCTGCCAGAAGAGCCCTCTGGCTTAAGCTCTGGAGTGGGGATATCACCTCTAAGTCTAAGCTCTGCACCATACCTTTCAAAGGAGACTACGTCTTTGGTCCTGCCCTAGACGATATTCTCGATAAAGCCACCGACAAAAAGAAGGCGCTCCCTGAGCAAAAACAGCCTAGGAAACGTTTTTTTCGTGGCCCACAACCTCAGCCCTCTCAAGCAAGAGGCAAAGGAAAAACCGGCAGGTGGAGCTACGCAAAGGGCAGGGGAAAGAATATCTTTGTCCCGCAACAGCAGCAGCAGCAACAATCCCAGCAGGACAAACAATGACTCCGACCCGGTGGGGGGAAGACTCTCGAAATATGTGGTTCAGTGGGAGGATATTACCAGCTCCCACTGGGTTCTCAATGTCATCAGAGACGGCCTGTTAATAGAGTTAATTTCTCCCCCACCTCAGGGTCTAAAAGTCACTTCCCTTCCATCATCAAGGGATCGCAGTCTATTGTCCTTAGGTCTCAAAGACCTTATCAGATCAAATGTAATTTCCCCAGTCCCACAATCAGAGTGGGGGAAAGGACACTACTCCCGACTCTTCCTGGTTCCCAAACCTTCAGGAGACGTCCGGATTATTATAAACTTAAAGGGTCTGAACCAGCACGTGAAATATCGCAAGTTCAAGATGGAGTCCGTAAGATCTGCGATTCCTCTGATAGAACATCACTCTTTTATGGCTACCATCGATCTCAAGGATGCGTATTTCCACATCCCTATTCACCCGAGACACAGAAAATATCTCAGGTTTGCGATACAGGGGAATCATCGGGTGGAGCACTATCAGTTTGGAGTCCTTCCCTTCGGCATTTCATCAGCACCGAGGGTGTTCTCCAAGGTGATGGCCGAAGTAGTGTCATTTATCCGAAAGCAAGGTGTCTGTATAGTGCCCTATCTGGACGATCTTCTGATAGTAGCTGCCACCGAGATAACCCTGGTAGCACATGTCTCTACCACTCTAGACATTCTGAGATCTCTAGGTTGGATTCCGAACCTACAAAAATCTCATCTTCAACCTGCAAAAACCAGGAGATTTCTGGGAGTAATGCTGGACTCAGCAAAACAAATGTCCTTCCTCCCAGACGATCACAGACTTCCCCTACTAACAAAAGTCAGGAAGTTCAAAGAAACGAGATCTCCTACTCTGCGAGAGGGAATGTCGCTGTTGGGTTCCATGACAGCCTGCATACAGTCGGTGGCTTGGGCTCAAGCTCACTCAAGGACTCTACAAGCCCACATTCTTCACAATTGGGATGGTCAACCTGGCACTCTTGCCAAGAGGATCCACACTCCGGGCAGAGTGAAAGCTTCTTTAACATGGTGGATGAAGCCCAGGAACCTTCTGAAAGGGGTATGCTGGATTCAGTCTCCTCTAACCACCATCAAAACAGATGCCAGCAAGAGAGGCTGGGGAGCCATAGTGAACCATGTCCCCTATCAGGGCCAGTGGAGCCAATCGATTTCCGAGAAATCATCAAATTTCAGGGAGCTCAAGGCTGTGGAAGAGACTCTACTAGCGGCAAGTCATCAGATTTCGGGTCAACATGTACAGATATACTCGGACAACATGACCACGGTGGCCCATATCAGGCACCAGGGCAGTACAAGAACCCTCAGTCTAATAAAAATCTCCGCTCGAATCTTTTCTTGGGCCGAAAAGCACTTATTATCCCTGACGGCAATCCACCTCAAGGGAACTACAAATATTCAGGCAGACTACCTAAGCCGCCAGGAAATCCATCCTGGCGAGTGGAGCCTGGATCCTCAAATATTCAGCATGCTGGTTCACAGATGGGGTCATCCAGACGTCGACCTCTTTGCCTCTCACCAGAACGCAAAGGTCGAAACCTTTTTTTCCCTGAACCCGAGAGGCAATCCCAGGGGGTTGGATGCTTTAACCCAAGATTGGCCGTTTCATCTAGCTTATGCTTTTCCGCCAATCCCCATCCTTGCCAGGGTTCTACGGAAGATACGCCTAGAAAGGACTCCAACTATCCTGATAGCTCCATTGTGGCCCAAAAGGAGTTGGTTCAACCTAATTACCCAACTACAAGTGGATGGACCAGTAATGTTGCCGATAAAACACGATCTTTCTCAGGGTCCCATTCTCCACCCAGACCCTCAGAAGTGGAGCTTGGCGGCGTGGTTGCTGAAACCCAGGTTTTAAGAGCTAAAGGACTATCAATTCCTGTCATAGCTACCCTACAAAAATCGAGAAAACCGGTGACCAACGCCATCTACAACAAGATCTGGAAAAAGTTCTCTTCATTCTGTCTGCCTAACCTTCCAGACCCCCTCAAGCCTAATATACCCGTTATATTGGACTTTTTGCAAAAAGGCTTGGAAATAGGTCTCAGGCCTAGTACCCTCAAGGTCCAGGTCTCTGCACTTAGCGCGGTCTTTGATCAAGATTTAGCGAGTCATCGCTGGATTAAAAGGTTCATGACATCGGCTACTAGAATGAATCCTAGAAAACAGGTCATAGTTCCCCCATGGGATCTCAATATAGTTCTCCAGGGTCTGACAGGCCCACCCTTTGAACCACTATCATCTTGTTCTCCACAAAACCTAGCCTATAAAGCCGTGTTCTTGGTTGCCATTACTTCAGCCAGAAGAATTGGTGAATTACAGGCCTTGTCTACACGAGAACCTTATCTCCTGGTAAGAGATGATTCAATTGTGCTTCGTCTTGATCCGTCCTTTCTTCCGAAGGTTATCTCTGACTTCCACCGTTCTCAAGAGATTTTTCTACCAACCTTTTGCCACAATCCAGCAAACTCGGAAGAAAGAAGATTCAACACCTTGGATGTTCGACGTATTCTTTTACAATACTTGGATCACACCAGTACATTCCGAATTGATCATAACCTGTTTATCCATCTCTCAGGACAAAACAAGGGGAAAAAGGTAGCCAAAAGTACCATCGCTACATGGATCAAGAAGGCTATTACGGAAGCCTATCTCGCTCAAAACAAGTTACCTCCAGTAGGTATCAAAGCCCATTCAACAAGATCCACATCGGTTTCCTGGGCAGAAAGAGCAGGCGCATCTCCGGAGCAGATTTACAGGGCAGCAACGTGGTCTTCACTCCATACTTTCTCTAAACATTACAGACTAGATGTATTGTCCAACAAGGACTTAGCCTTCGGCCGCAAAGTACTCCAGGCCGTTGTCCCTCCCTAGTGCCAAAATTAGTTGGTATTCCTCCATATGCCGTCGTGGAAGGTGACTAGAGAAAATAGAATTATTCTTACCGTTAATTCGGTTTCTAGGAACCTTCCACGACGGCACTAATTTCCCACCCGATATATATTCCTGGATTAGTTCTGGGATTTTAAAGGTAAACCAGTGCAATGGTCTCAGTTGTAAGTCACTGGCAAGTGGGAGGTGGGAGGTCCTTTTAACCTCTGTGTTTCCTGTTCCCCATTAGGGCAAAGAGACAACCTCCATATGCCGTCGTGGAAGGTTCCTAGAAACCGAATTAACGGTAAGAATAATTCTATTTTCACATTGCTACTCATACTCTGTCCACATACATTCCCCCGTCGCTCCTCATACTGTCTGCACCCATCCCCCCATACTTTTTCCTCATATATGCCCCCATTCCCCAGTACTGTTTCCTCATACATGCCCCCCATTCCCCCAGTACTGTTTCCGCATACATGCCCCCCATTCCCCGTATTTTTTCCCCATCTCCCCCTTTGCACTTCATTTTGTGTCCTCAAATCTCCTCACACACATTAAATCCCCCCATCCCCACTACAAATCTCCACACACACAATAAATAACCCCATCTCCACACCAAATCTCACCCCACACATTAAAAAACCCCATCTCCACTCAAATTCTCCACACATAATATATCCCCCATCCCCACTCAAATTCTCTACACATAATAAATCCCCCCATCCCCATTCAAATTGCTTCCCCCGTGCACTTAATCTTCGGTGCCTTCTGCTGCACTGGAGCACTTACCACCAGTGTTCGCCTCTGCAGTGCGAGTGAACGACGTCAGCAGCGTGATCACATGATCTGATCACGCTGCTCAAGTCGCTCTGACTGGCAGTCAGAGCCTCAATTGTACTCACTTCTGTAAGATGTGATGGGGAAATCAGGGACCACCTTGATCTATCCTTGTAATTCACATGTATACTTCTTAGTTCAGCAGGACATGTCTGAACATATCCAGCTTTTGCTATGTCATTCTGACTCTTAATTAGAACTTCTGACAGGGGTGAGGCTAATCAGATGAACCTTGGGACCCTACAGATTTGTCCACAGTTCCTCTTATGTAAAAATCACCTGATGAATTAAGAATGATCTCATATGTAATAAACAGCTGATTCACGCACAAACCTAATGTATACGCCTACTGAAAAGTGTATATAACTGACTGCACATAACCAGTAAACTTTATGGCGTCTGAAACAGATCATCTCTGTCTCTGTCCCATCATTGCTTGAGCATCCTCATATCTGGCAACCATCCAGCGTCGGACTGGAGCACCTTGGGCCCACCAGAGAAAATCATTCTTGGGGCCCACTATGTAGCCACATAGAAATAGATACAAGACCACCAATTGTGCAGTAAAAAGCGCTAATATCAGGGTATAATATAAGGTAGTACACATCTTAATTATGTAGCAAGGGTTGGGGTAGCCCCCTCACAGAATATAACGCAGTCCCCTCTCATAGAATATAATGCAGCTCCCCACAAAATATAATGCAATCCCCTCAGGTATAACGCAGTCCCCACCATAGAATATAATGTAGCACCCTCATAGGGTATAATGCAGCCCCTTCATATAGTATAATGCAGTCACCACAGAATATAATGTAGTCAACTGAGAGAATGCAGCCATACCACAGAATATAATGCAGCCCCCCATAGTGTATACTGTAGCCCCCTCACATAGTATGATGTAGCCCCCTATAATATAATGCAGTCCCCTGAGAATAATGCAGTCCCCCCACAGAATATAATGTAGCCCCCTCATAAAGTAAAATGCAGCCTCTCTCCACCCCCATCATTGTCCTCATCAAACACCTCCATCATTGCCTTCTCCCCCACCACCTCCATCACTACCCATTCCACCACCTGCATCATTGCCTCCTCCCCACCATCATTGTTCAATTCATCACCTCCATCATTGCCTCCCCCCACCACCATCATTGCCCATCACCTCCATCATTGCCTCCCCACCACCATCATTGCCCATCACCTCCATCATTGCCTCCCCCCACCACCATCATTGCCCATCACCTCCATCATTGCCTCCCCACCACCACCATTGCCCATCACCTCCATCATTGCCTCCCACCACCACCATTGCCCATCACCTCCATCATTGCCCCCCACCATCATTGCCTCCCTTCACCCTCATTGCCCATCGCCTCCATCATTGTCTCCCTCACCATCATTGCCCATCACTTCTATCATTGCCTCCCCTCACCTCCATCATTGTCTCCCCCACCAATATCATTGTCCTTCACCACACACACAAAGCTCACTGCAGCAGCAGCTCATCACACACTCACTCACTCTCTCTTACACACACACACACACACGCAGGCAGGCACGCAGCACAGCTCACCTCCTCACAGCAGCAGCTCATTCCAGCAGCCTCTTACTCGCTGGATTCCTGGAAGCTTTCTGACTGAGACAGCAGCTGCAGCACGCTGGATGATGACGTCATCCAGCTGGGCTGTCTCAGACAGGAAGCAGGACGCCGGGAGGTGAGCTGCTCTGTGAGTCTGTGTGCCTGCGTGTGTATGTGTGCGGTGCTGTGTGTGTGTGCGGTACTTTGTGAGTGTGTGTGTGTGGTGCGGCTTTACATGCGGACAGTGTTAGCTGCACCCTGCGGCTAACGCTGCCCGCTATTAAAGATAAATGGTATTCATGCCTCTCCCCGCCCATAGGGGCGTGGGGAAGCATGAATATTCATTTGGCTTTAGCAGCGGGGACAGGATCCTGTCTCCAGCTGCTGCTACTGCCACAGGGCGGGCCCCCTTGACTCAGGGGCCCTATAGCCACTGGCATGGGGCCCCTGGAGCAGTGGGGGCCCTAGGCAGCTGCTGGCCAGTATGCCAGCAGGTGTCAGTGCTTGGGCCCACCGGAGAATCCTCCGGTTCTCCGGTGGGCCAGTCCGAGCCTGCAACCATCCAATATCCCTGAGGGTCTGACTGGCAGACCACCCTAACAGATGCGAGTACAATTGATCCCTGGGGAGGGGCGGACACTGACAGCTTGGGGCACCTGTGCAAGAACTGTGTCTGGGCCCCCTCCTTTTATGGCAACAAAGATATATATATAGATATAGAGATATATACTAGCTGAAGAGCCCGGCGTTGCCTGGGCATAGTAAATATCTGTGGTTAGTTATAGCACCTCACTTCTCTTATTTTCCCATCACATCTCTCGTTTTCTCCCTCACATCTCTCATTTTTTCCCTCACTCCTCTTATTTTCCCCCTCACTCCTCTCATTCCCCCCTCACTCCTCTCATTCCCCCCTAACACTTGTCATTTCGACCTCACATCTGTCATTTTCCGATCACTCCACTATTTTCCCTCATTCCTCTCATTTTCACCTCACACCTCTCATTTTCCCCTCGGTATATACATGTTTTTCATCTCCCTTATATATAGTATACACCTGTATGTCATCTCCTCCTGTATATTCACATGGCCTAATCAAACCAAATTGCGAATTGTTTACGCTCGTTAAAAACACATTTTTTGACAAGTTATTTTGATCTGATTGGGATGAAGTTACCTTTTAAATATGTAGATGTAATTATAAATCGTGTAGTTGGTTGTTAACACTAGTGTTGTGCAATAGTCATTGTGACATTTCCAAGTGTAAATGTGGGTCCTTTTAATCTTTTCAGTGTCCAGCCTGGGGTAGTGCTTCTGGTACCGGCTGGAAACGTAACATTAGCTAAAGATACATTTTATTACAATCTCGGGCTCTTGGAAACGGACTTTTGGCTACGATAAACCTCCCCATAAATCACATTACAGTCACCGTCTAATCACCCACTTGTGCAATTATAGTACAGGGAAAACATTGGAGCTTTGCGTTTGAAAAAGGTGGAATAAAAAAAAGGGCAATTAGTGTGCAGCAGATGTACCAGCAGCATCAACACGGCTCCGAGATACAGCCAGAGATTTTTATCATTTCACATTTTGCAAAGACCATCTGCACACATTTACTTTCAGGTCTAAGGTCTTCAGACATATTCTGTTCAACCAGAGGAAAGTGCTGAATCTAATTAACTTTTTAATATCAATATCCTGTTTGTCAGCCGTCCCTTCACTATCCACATGTGAGTTTTAATTTCCTTTCATAAAAGTTTTCTGCAGAATATTAAAGATTGGAAACGTAGATATATATGTGTAATACGAAGAGATGATGGTGTTACCGTGGATGCGCTCAGGTATATAATGGTGAGTCATGTACTACTGTAATTTTTTTTAATATGATAGATAAAAGTTGGTGGTTTATGGGTCTGTAAAATGTAGGAGAAATTATATTTTGTCAGAATAAGATGAGGAATCCTTTAAAAAAAACTAGTGGTAAGAGCTCGTTCAAAGGCTAGGTTCACACGGCTTTTTGAGGAAGGTTTTGAAGAGGATCCATTCCAAAATCCACCTCCAGATACTCTCCTCTTTAAATGCTCTTTTCATTCAATTTAATGGAAAGTTCACTTTGTATCCAGGAAGGTTTGTGAACTTTTATTTTTTTTATTTCTTTAGGGTGGATTCCAAAAGGAATGCACTCAAAACTTGTCAAAAGGCTGCAAAACCAGTGTAAAAAAAAAACATTGAAAAAAAAATAGCTCCCACAAACAAGAATAAGGAGCGCTTCCTGTAAGGGATTTTTAACCTCCCAAAAACTGTTTGAACCTAGCCTAAGAGTATATACTCCCTAATGATTGCAGCTATTTTTTTCGAAAGTGTATACTAGTAAGGGCATGTACACAAAACGTATTCAGCCAGGTTCTGCCAGAAAAAGCGATTTAAAAATGCTAAAAAGATTAGTTTTCTATTTTGATAGATTGGACTATTTATGTGGCAATACCACATATGTTTTTTTTTTTATTTCCTTTACTTTTAATGGGGTAAAAAAGCGTGATTTTAACTTCTTTTTTTTTTATTATTTATTACATTTTTAAATCTTTTTTTTTTTTTATTATTATTTATTAGTTCACTTAGGTGATTTCAATCTCTGATCATCTAATCATTTGGGCTATATACAGCAACACCACAATATTGCTGCATATAGTAAAAATCAGGCTCTTTTGAAGCCCGGCCACAGACTGCGTTTCAGAGTAGCTCAGTGTTGACAGGCATGGATGTTTTTAACAGATCCCTGGCTGTCATAGCAACCCATCGGCACCTACGATCGCGCCATTGGGCACATAATGATGGGTCCCCATTCTGGTGAGCTGTTAATGCCGTTATCAGAGTTTGACAGCAGTTTTTAACAGGTAAAAAGTCAGAGGTGGAGTTCTGCTCCATCCGCGGCTGTTAGTGGCAAATTCTGTGTGTGTGTCACAACCAATATTTTCCAGGTGTGGGTTAGGCTTACCCCATGAGCCTGCTCCATACACCCACTGCCAACGTGCACAGTACGTACAGGGCTTGGACAAAATAATGTAAACACCTAACGTTTTGGCATCATAATCTTCGAACATGTGATAAACATGCAAACCGTGAGATATGGTAATGTTTTGTAGTTGATTATTTGTGCTATGTGATACGTGTATGTAAATTAACTGTTTGTTTTGCATAATTGTAAGAACATTGATGAGAACCTGATACCAATGGCAGACCTCTCGGATTTTCAAAGAGGCCAAATTGTTGGTGCTCCTATGGCAGGCGCTAGTGTAACAGAAAGTGCCCGAATGCTTGGTTTGTCAAGAGGTACTGTCTCCAAAGTAATGACTGCGTTTGAAAGAGAAGGAAAAACGTCCGCAGCAAAGCACAGGTCCGGCCGAAAGTCAAAGTTGACTGAGAGAGACCGTCAGAATCTAAAGCGAATTGTGAGAGAGGATTGCAAGACCACGGCTCCGAAAATCACTGCTGAGCTCAATGAACACCTACAGAACCCAGTTTCCACGAAAACTGTTCATCGGGAGCTGCACAAATCTGGATTCCACGGAAGAGCTGCAATTAGAAAACCGCTGCTCTCAATGACAAATGTTTCTAAGCGTTTAGAGTGGTGTAGAAACCTCCAGAATTGGTCCCTCGAGCAGTGGAAACATCTGATATTCTCAGATGAATCATCGTTTACCCTATCTCTGACCTCTGGCTGAGTGTACGTTTGGAGACAACCGAAAGAAGCATTCCATCCAGACTGCCTTCTCCCAACCGTAAAACATGGTGGAGGTTCTGTGATGATCTGGGGTGCTATTTCGTGGAGATCCGCTGGGCCAATGATATCCCTTCATGGAAGATTTAACAGCTGAGATTATTTAGGCATTTTGGGCGACCAAGTGCATCCAATGGTTCAAGCACTGTTCCCGGAGGGGAACCCCATCTTTCAGGATGATAATGCACCAATTCATACAGCTAGAATCGTTAAAGCATGGCACGAGGAACATTCTAATGAAGTTGAGCATCTCATCTGGCCCCCACAATCCCCAGACCTCAACATTATTGAGCATTTATGGTCAATTTTAGAGATTCAAGTTAAATGTCGATTTCCGCCGCCATCGTCGCTCAAAGAACTGGAGGGTGTTTTAACTGCAGAATGGGCTAAAATTCCTTTGGAAACAATTCACACCTTGTATGAATCCATACCTCAGAGAATTGAGGCTGTAATCGCCACAGAAGGTGGACCTACACCAGATTAAACTAACTTTTGTTGATGTTTCCAGGTGTTTCCATTATTTTGTCCAACCCCTGTATATGCCAGTTGTCGATAGGTGGTTAATGCAGTTCTGCCTGAGGGCCCGTAGATCACTAGCATCCGACATTGACGGTCAGCCTTATCTTTTGTATAGCTCAGTGTTTCTCAAACTCCAGTCCTCGCGGCCCCCAGCAGGTCAAGTTTTTAATATTTCCTTAGAATTCCCTATGCCTTGAGGATACTTCCACTATCTGTGCAATTCTATCACCTGTGCAATGCTATAGAAATCCTGAAAATAAGTCCTCTTGAGGGCTGTGAGGACTGTAGTTTGAGAAACACCGGTGTAGATAGAATCTCCCGAATCTCTGAATCTTTTGATGTACTGTAGATGGTGGCAGAGTCAAAGTCTTTGCAATTTTACATTGGGGAGTATTTTTCTGAAATTGTTCCATTTTTGGACAGATTTGTTCACATGTCGGTGACTTCTGACCATCTTTGCTAGTGAGAGACTCTGCCTCTCTAGAGTGCTCTTTGTATACAGTCATGTGACAGTTGAAAACTGGCCCCTCCGGCTGTTTTTCATTAGTACCATTCCATTGTCTAGCCTTTTGTAAACACTGTCCCAACTTTTTTTGAGATGTGTTTCTGTCACCAATTTCTGAATGAGTCAAATTTTTTCAAACGAAAAGGAAACATGTCTAACGTTTCAACTCTGATTTGTGTTATATGTTGTGTTGTGAATTAAATATGACTAGAAAAGATTTCCAGGGCATTGCATTATTGTTTTCTTTACATGTTACATCACATCCCAACTATTTGCATTGGGGTTGTAATTGAGAACTACAGATTTAGCCATCGCATACATCTGCTTCTTTGTCTTAAATCACATCATTGGTTTTCCACTTGGTAACCCAGCACTTTATGAATAGCATTGATCCGTTCAGCAAACTGATCCTTTCTTGGTCTTGTTTATCTCTGCTATAGGCTCTTTCTAAACATAGATATCAATAAGCTAGGGGAAATATTTCATTTCCTGCAGCAGTATCTTTTTATTAGACGCAGCTGAATGCACAGGATACGTAGTCTCTGTTACAAAGCTCTTATCATGGTTATGTTCTTGGCTCCCTTCTTGTAGTGCCTGATGATCAATATTTCTGCTGCAGAGGTTATTACAATTGTGGGCACTTTTTCCTTCATAAAATATACTGTATCTTGTATGATACGGTATGTTTAAACATGTAGCACAGAATATTCACTGGTTATTTATATCGTCTACAAAACGATAAATACTGTAATGATCTATTAACCCTGCTGTTCTGTTAATATTGGCTGTACACTTGTACTGTTCAGGTCGATATGACCTATTAAAGTTTGTTAATTTAACTACTCTACCCATTTTATTTTATTACCATTTGACTTAATTATCGGTATGTGAACATGCTTGATCAAAAACAAATTTAAAAATTGAAATCAAAACTTCGGTTTTCTTTATTGTCTTTAGGAAAAGGTTGTATATATTCACCTATTGCTATATTAAGGCATTCTTATATTCTGCACAGAAATGACTCGCATGAGCTTTACATGAATATTAACTGCAAGTAGAACATGTGATATTTGTTTTATTACACAAAGAAGGACAAATGCTGCATCTTTTCCTTTTTAGTCTTTTTCCAGCGCTGGTGGAGGCTGTAGGTTCGCGTTGTAGAGCATGCTGCTGGATATGGTTTACTATGGCTGCTGCTCCTTCACGTCGAAGTTTTACTTCTCTTCATAAAATAGATGGCGTAACAAGTGACTTTCCTAATTCTAAGTCATTGTTTATGCAGTTTATTGGTGTTCCAGTCCGAGTTTATTTCAATCTATAACACAAATGTATCGTAGGCAGATACATCAACAATGTTATAAAATAAAACCATTGGACACCGTTGCGTTTACTTGTGTACGTAGCCATTAGTTGATCTAGTGCATCAACTGCTCCTTTGGTGGAATTATAGCCTAATTTAATCTGCATTAAATCCAAAACAGAACAAGGAAGCATAAGCCAAAAAAGTAAAATTAAATTATCTTTATTAACAATAAGTCTAAAAATGAAGTAAGAAATGAAGTAAAGAATGGAGATACAAATGCAGAAGATTTAACTGCCCAACTGGTAGTACACCCATGTATAGCTAGACCTGTGTCATCATACAAAACTTATCCCTGAACTCCAGTAGCCAAATCACCGTCAAGTGAACATTAACATGCACAATGCCTCTACACCAAGTTTAATTAGGACATAATGCATCAAGCATAAACCAAGTCACTTAAATCTAGGTAGTAATTTTGGCTGTGCAATACACTACGTGGGCTGTTATACACTACGTGGGCTGTTATACACTACGTGGGCTGTGTTATACACTACGTGGGCTGTGTTATACACTACGTGGGCTGTGTTATACACTACGTGGGCTGTGTTATACACTACGTGGGCTATTATATACTACGTGAGCTGTGTTATATGCTACGTGGCTGTGCTATGTACTTTGTGGGCTGTTATATACTACGTGGCCGGCCATGAACAATCAGCGACAGGTGCAGTCCGGCCGCGAATTGGTGTGGGATTTGAACCACGCTTCGCTAATTGGTCGCGGTTGGCCGAATCCTGTGCATTCAATGTATTATTCTAAAATCTTCTTAAATAAACTACATACATATTCTAGAATACCCGATGCGTTCGAATCGGGCTACCATCTAGTAGGAAAAATAGTAGCATTAAATAAATACAGAAAACTAAATACATTCTGTAAAAACCAAATCAAGGCAGCAAAAATTGAGACAGAGAGACTCATTGCCAGAGAGAGTAAAAATAATCCCCAAATATTATTTAACTACATATAAATAGTAAGAAACTAAAAACTGAGAGTGTTGGCCCCCTTAAAAATAGTCTGGGGGAAATGGTGGATGAGGATGAGGAAAAAGCCAATATGCTAAATGACTTTTTTTCATCAGTATTTACACAAGAAAATCCCATGGCAGCCAATATGATCAGTGATAACAAAAATTCCCCATTAAGTGTCACCTGCTTAACCCAGCAGGAAGTACGGCGGCGTCTAAAAATCACTAAAATTGACAAATCTCCGGGCCTGGATGGGATACACCCCCGAGTACTGCAGGAATTGAGTACAGCCATTGATAGACCATTATTTTTAATCTTTAAAGAGTTTATAATAACAGGGTCTGTACCACAGGACTGGCGTATAGCAAATGTGGTGCCAATATTCAAAAAGGGGAAGAAACTGAACTCTGTAATTATAGGCCAGTCAGCTTAACCTCTACTGTGGGTAAAATCCTGGAGGGCATTCTAAGGGATGCTATACTGGAGTATCTGAAGAGGAATAACCTCATGACCCAGTATCAGCACGGGTTTACTAGGTACCGATCATGTCAGACTAATTTGATCAGCTTCTATGAAGAGGTAAGTTCTGGACTGGACCAAGGGAGCCCAGCGGATGTAGTGTATATGGACTTTTCGAAAGCTTTTGATACGGTGCCACACAAAAGGTTGTTACATAAAATGATAATAATGGGGATAGGGGAAAATATGTGTAAGTGGGTTGAGAGCTGGCTCAGGGATAGGAAACAAAGGGTGGTTATTAATGGAGCACACTCGGACTGGGTCGCGGTTAGCAGTGCGGTACCACAGGGGTCAGTATTGGGCCCTCTTCTTTTTAACATATTTATTAATGACCTTGTAGGGGCCATTCAGAGTAGAATTTCAATATTTGCAGATGACACTAAACTCTGCAGGGTAATCAATACAGGGGAGGACAATTTTATATTACAGGATGATTTATGTAAACTAGAAGCTTGGGCTGATAAATGGCAAATGAGCTTTAATGGGGATAAATGTAAGGTCATGCACTTGGGTAGAAGTAATAAGATGTATAACTATGTGCTTAATTCTAAAACTCTGGGCAAAACCGTCAATGAAAAAGACCTGGGAGTATGGGTGGATGACAAACTCATATTCAGTGGCCAGTGTCAGGCAGCTGCTACAAAGGCAAATAGAATAATGGGATGTATTAAAAGAGGCATAGATGCTCATGAGGAGAACATAACTTTACCTCTATACAAGTCACTAGTTCGACCACACTTAGAATACTGTGCACAGTTCTGGTCTCCGGTGTATAAGAAAGACTTAGTTGAACTGGAGCGGGTGCAGAGAAGAGCGACCAAGGTTATTAGAGGACTGAGGGGTCTGCAATACCAAGATAGGTTATTACACTTGGGGCTGTTTAGTTTGGAAAAACGAAGGCTAAGGGGTGATCTTATGTTAATGTATAAATATATGAGGGGACAGTACAAAGACCTTTCTGATGATCTTTTTAATCATAGACCTGAGACAGGGACAAGGGGGCATCCTCTACGTCTGGAGGAAAGAAGGTTTAAGCATAATAACAGACGCGGGTTCTTTACTGTAAGAGCAGTGAGACTATGGAACTCTCTGCCGTATGATGTTGTAATGAGTGATTCATTACTTAAATTTAAGAGGGGACTGGATGCCTTTCTGGAAAAGTATAATATTACAGGGTATATACACTAGATTGCTTGATAGGGTGTTGATCCAGGGAACTAGTCTGATTGCCGTATGTGGAGTCGGGAAGGAATTTTTTTCCCCAATGTGGAGCTTACTCTTTGCCACATGGGTTTTTTTGCCTTCCTCTGGATCAACATGTTAGGGCATGTTAGGTTAGGCTATGGGTTGAACTAGATGGACTTAAAGTCTTCCTTCAACCTTAATAACTAGGTAACTATGTAACTAAATGTCTAGAATGGCTACTTCCAGGTTATTTCTTCTGCCTTTCTTAACTGCTATGATCGGTATAGTAAACTTTTGTCTATAGTGATATTGCCTCTCTGGAGATCTTTAGCATGGTTTGAAAGATTACTACAGACAAAACCTTCCCACACAGACCCCTGAACAACACTATTTAGTCCATGTTTTACTCTCTACAGCAGAGGTGTCAAACTGCATTCCTCGAGGGCCGCCAACAGGTCATGTTTTCAGGATTTCCTTAGCATTCCACAAGGTGCTGGAATCATTCTGTGCAGGTGATTAAATTATCACCTGTGCAATACAAGGAAATCCTGAAAACATGACCTGTTGGCTGCCCTCGAGGAATGCAGTTTGACACCTCTGCTCTACAGTCATTGTTTCTTGCAAAATGCAAATATTTCAGGTAATGCTATAATGCACAGTTACTTCTCTGACTGATCAGTTATGTTCACTTAACCTTTCTCCATCTTCCATTTAACAGTATGAAAGACAAAAATAAAGTTTTTATGACACATTATACTGCACATGCAAAATTTTGAAATCATAGCTTATTGTTTCTTGTCCCTTGTTCTTGGTTGAGTTAGTGACATTTCTTATGAGCGGACATTGCCTGCCTCTACTTAATGCTCTCAACTGTAATATAGAGTATTGAGACATCCGTATCTGCCACTTCAGAAGCTCGTCAGATGCAGACAATGCTCAGATTTGCAACAAGATCCACTAATTTTACACTCTTGTTAGTTCCTGACAATAATCCCAATTCTCTAAAGGATCTTTTTTTTTTTTTTCTGTCTAGCAAACTGACATCTGAAGATTTCACAAGCATTTGACATTAAGCTCAGAAATTATACAATAACAGCAGCAGAATTACCAGCGTCTGCTGAAATGAGAAATTGGTGGTCAAGGGTTTCAGTATCTTTCATATATTTATAGAATTAATTGTATTCCTGATAAATTTATATTATCGAAGATCAAGTATTTTAAGACCTTATACTATATTTTTTTTAAATTTTTTGTAATGTATGCAGGGGCGTAACTACCGCGGTCGCAGCGGTCGCCAGTGCGACCGGGCCCGGCAGGTCAGGGGCCCGGCAGGTCAGAGGCACCCAACACCATGTTGCAGTGCAGGAGATTCCTCCTGCACGGCAACAGTCCGAGGCATATCTAGGGGGAGGGGGCAGCCGGGGCACGTGAGAGACAGGAAGCAGCTCCAGTCATCATGGTGAGACTGTCAGCTTCTGCTCTGCACTCTGCAGCCCCGGAACAGAAGGTGAGAGCAGGGGGGAGGTGCGGGACAGAGCCGCTTTAGTCAGGAGAAGCTGAGGAGCTGCAGCCGATTTACATCAGCCACCCCTGTACCAGAGAGGAGATTGTGAGTTGTGTATATGAGCTGGTATCTGGTGTGTGTGATGTGTGTGTGTGATATCTGTAGTGTATGTGTGTGTGTGTGGTATCTTTAGTGTGTGTGTGTGTGTGTGATATCTGTAGTGTGTGTGTGTGTGTGATATCTGTAGTGTGTGTGATGTGTGTGTGTGTGTGTGTGTGTGATATCTGTAGTGTGTGTGTGTGTGTGTGTGTGTGTGTGTGTGTGATATCGTAGGGTGTGTGTGTGTGTGTGATATCTGTAGTGTGTGTGATATCTGTAGTGTGTGTGTGTGAGGCTGGGGCGTAATTACCACGGTCGCCGCTGAAAGCAGCTCTGGCAGGTCAGGGGCCCGTGTGTCCCCTTGAGCCTGTCTCCCTTGTCCCCTTGTGCTTGCGTCAGTCTCCCTTGCCCACTAATCCCTGTGTGTCAGTCTCCCTTTCCCACTTGTCCCTGTGTCCCCTTGTGCTTGTATCCCTTGCCCACTAGTCCCCGTGTGCCCCTTGTCAGGCTCCCTTGCCCACTAGTCCCCTTGTGTCAGTCTCCCTTGCCCACTAGTCCCCTTGTAACCTTCTCCCCTGCCTCCTAGCCCCCATGTGTCCCCTTGTGCCTGTCTTCCTTGCTCCCTAGCCCCCCTATGTTACCCTTGTGCCTGTCTCGCCTAGCCCCCTTGTGCCCTCTCCCCTGCCCCCTCGTCACCATTTGCTTGTGTCTTTCTCACTGCCCCTGTATGGAGGGGCTGCATTATACTATGAGGGGGGCTGCGTTGTATTCTATGGGGTTTACATTGAGTTGTATGGCAGGGCTGCAGGGGGGGGGCCCATTTGGAAGTTCGCACCGGGGCCCATAACTTTGTAGTTACGCCACTGAATGTATGATAATGTATTTAGTTTATGTAATTTTATAGCATTTTGTCTTGGCTTTGAGGACGATGTTTGATCATGGACGGTCCATTCTGGATTGCAATGGGGTCTATGAAGTGCACTTTATGGGTGTTCTAGATGATGATGATGATGATGATGAGAGAATTGACACTGACACCTTGATTCTTCTGTCTAGTATTTGGGTACGCTTTTATTGTAGTGGTGAGAGATACTGTACCTGATACTTTTTTGAGGGGAGGGCATACTTCTGCAGATCTTTTTTTAATAGGTGCTTTGTTATTTTATCTATGTCTTGGGTTAATTAGAATAGATTTAATATTTGTAGCCTCGAAAGATCTCTGTAACCTGTTTTAAAAGGACATACAGTATATGGGTGTTTTGTATTTTTGTGCCTATTTTAGCCTTTAGAGTGTACCAATTTACACGTTTTCCATTAATCATTTGTGTATGGAAACAAATTAACTTTTTAGTCTTTTTAAGCATAAAATGTCTATTTATCAGACTGCTCTTTCCTTTTATACCAGCATATTTTACTGTCTAGATAATTGCCACTGAGAGATCAACCTAGATCAGTGCTGCAGAGAAACTGAGGGATGGGTGGAGTGGTACCTGTCCGTGCACACTTACACAGGTCTCATTTGGAAGAGGAATTTTATTTTCCTGATTAACAAGGTACCTATCGTTAGTATGAAACTAAAAGTTAGATTTTACTGATTTTAGAATAAATTAGTCTTCCGTGTGCATATGTAGTTAAAGAAGTTGTCCAATACTAGGACAACCCATTCTCATATGTCCCGCTTGGCCCTGATAAAGTAGTAAAGCTGATACTTTCCTCCCATGCCGGCGCCGTTCCAGTGGTGTTGGCACTCACTGTCCCAGGGCCCTCGCGCTGTCGTTGGGCCACGTGAGCCTGGCACTCCAATCAGCACTGGCGTCACTGGCCCTGCCTTCAAACAAATCGAATATCAAGAGGATGTCAGGGCTGTTGCTATCTCACTTCCTCTTAATGTTCGATTTGAGTGATGCCAGCCCTGATTGGGTGATACCTGGTTTTTATAAAGGTTGGAATTTTGCATCAAATTTAACATTGCCACTAAAAGAGAATAATGCAAAAAGTATAACTACAGAGACTGGATAATAGATGAAGCAGGGAAAACCATAGTGCTCCAAAATAAAAGGCTCCTAATTCCATTTTCCACCTTACGTTCAGTAGTCACCAGTAACCGCTCTGTAAAGGGGTTATCCAGGACTTTTTAGTTTTATGGATCTAAGCACTTATCGGCAGTTAGGTGTTAACTACCTACCTTTTCTGTTGTGCGTCGCTCTCTCCCGGCTCTGAGCAGTTCTGTACCTCTCCTGGCAGCGATATCGTTCTTCCTGTGTCATCATACCAACAACCTGTCACAGTATTGGGCACAGTAACATGGGATAGCATTTTTGTCTTCCCTATTCAGGGGTAAGTCAATGACTCTTTCAGCCTTTGTGACTTAGCTGGGTTCGGTTAGGTATTGTACTTGAACTAAGGTCAATGACTCAAATATTGGACTGTAACATCTTCTTCACGCCTAGCTCTGGAGTTACGGTAGTTTTTTGTTTTTTTTCTCTTGTAAGTTAACGATTGTCATCAGTGTGTTCGTGTTTGCCATCTGTGTTTCATCAGTTTTTCTCTTACAGAGGATCTTGATTATTCATATGCATGTAGTTCAAAAGTTACCAGCCATGTGTATATAACATCATGGAAGGTCCTCAGGCTTATTAGGACCTACAATCTTCTGCCCTGTAGTAGCTGTTCAGGGCCTGAAGCTTTATGTAGGCCCCTTCATCTTTCTTCCCCTCCCTGCCCTGATAGATTAGAGTGGGGCCTTGAGAGAGAACGGTGCAGCCATACAGTACTCTATGAGCACTCTGCTCTTCCTGGAGAACCTGCCTGCAAACCACAAGACAAACACACTTTTTTAGCGAGATTTTTAATAGTTAAAAACTGCATATTTCTGTCTAAAAAATAGGGTAACTCCCCAAACTTGTCGCTATTTTTGAAACTTTGGTCAAAGTGACAATTTTTGTGGTGTATAAGTAGTATTTATTCCACTCTTCAAAACCTAAAATATGGACACTTTTTAATATGTTTTTACTACCTGTATCCTGCACATGTTGGCTCAGTGGTTATGGTTAGCACTGTTGCGTTGCAGTGCTGGGGACCTGGATTCAAATCCCAGCAAGGACAAAGAAAAGGAGTTGGTGTTTTTCCCGTGTATGCGTGGCTTTCCTTCAGGTAGTCTGCTTTGCTTTCGCACTCCAGAAACAGGGAGAGGGACAGAAACAGACAGATAGGGAATTTAGATTGTGAGCCTCAATGAGGACAGTGAAGTCTGTAAGGTGCTATGGAATATAGTGGCGTTATAAAAGAATAAAATAAAAAAATCAATAAAACATTGCAGGTATAATCCTGTATACTTTCTGCTGTCTGGTCTATAACTTTTCTGCAACCGGTACTACGTTCTTTCTTGTAGAAATGTTGTGTAAAATGGCAGTTTATGTAATTTAATTAAAAATCGCATTTGCCTATTTTGTGCGGTCACATTTATATAGGAAAGGAACATGGCAGGAATGTGCGCGAGGATGAATTATGATGGCACAAAACTCACATTTGCTTTGAATAATTAAACTAACAAATCTTTGATATAATGCTCCATTTGCTTGTAACGCAAATATATTAGATTTACTCTTGCAAGCGGTTAAGTGCGGGAAAATATAAGAATTCTTAACCACTTAATGACCGAGCATTTCTTAATATTTTCAGAGTCACAGCCTTAACTTTAATTTTTAAACCCTGGTACAAGAGGTTGTTTTTGTTGTTTTTTGTTTTTTTTTGCAGGTCGGTTTATATTACAAAATGACATGATACGGATGACCTGAACATATATTTTATTGTGTATCATTTATATTTTGAGAGACATTGGGATCGTCTTAAAAAAACAAACACAAAAAAACACTGCCATTGTATTTTGGGTTTTATCTATATGGCGCTTACCAGGCAGTATACATAATGTGATCACTTTATTCCCTGGCTCAATACTTTTGGGATGATGCCAAATATATATTGTTATGTTTTTACTTTTGAACAATAAAAACATTATTTTTTTAATGTAATGTGATTTTCAGCTGGAACATTCAGAGAACCATTTCTATTTTTCCTTTCACAGAGCTGTATATTTTTTTTCTTACAGGTTGAGAACAATGAGATTTCATTTCCTCATTTTGGGGTAGATGTGACTTATTTTTCCCTTTTGTTCAATTTTTTTTTTTTTTTTTTTTTAAAGCAGTGTTTATATAAATCTGAACTTCTGGCTACTTTCCACTTCTGCTGCTAACAATTCTGTCTTTGTCTGGCTAGCTTCAGAATGAGCCTCCCCCTACTGCTCCTCCTGTAAAAATTCTCAAAAATTAAGCCTTACCCCATATAAGCCCCTCACCTTAGGTATTTACCAACCAAATATGAATGAATTATTCAGGAATTATACCTTAGGTATTTACCAACCAAATATGAATGAATTATTCAGGACATTAACGTGAGTCTTTTAATGGATGGAAAACAGGAAAGTGCACTGAATTGTTTAGCCATGCCAAGGGTGCCTCGAGCGCAGATACTTGGCTTGAACAGTCTTTGTTGAAAGACTCCTATTAACCATTGTGTTCTCTGCAATTACCATCTATGTTTTTCATAAACATTTCAAACTACAAGGCCTGCAAAAAAACCTCCCTTTTTGTTAGTACATTGCCCCATATTATGTTGTGACCATCAGAGCAGTCCCACCTATAGGACCCCCAGTGATTCACCACAGGGGAATATGGTGCTAACTGACATCACTGGTGTCTTCTGGGTAATTCGAGGACATTCTGGGTCTTCAAGAGACATCATTCTGATCTATTCGCTAATAAATTATTGGGTTCCTCAACAGAGACCCCTTTTATTATCTATTTCAGGAAGTGGATGCTTGAAGTCCCTGGTCTGGATAAACAAGTCTTAAGCAACCCAAACAAGTGGTGCAGTTCCCAAAGGGCAGTGATTGGGGAGGAGTGAAGTGACGTCAGAGATGTAATTGGTCTATAGCAGAAATGCCAAATAGTTATAGTAGAGCTGGCTCAGCGGTGACCAGAATGGCAAGGCTGTAGTGGCAGGTGTAGCAGTGCTGGTGCATCCACGATTGCATTAACAGAGTTGTAGCATTTTTGGCGGATGTAACAGTGCAGGCACAATAATGGCTGATGTACCGTTGTTTGCAGAGCAATGACCAGAATAATAACTGTAGCTGATGTAGCTGGAACAACCCTGGAAAATGTGGAGGGGGTTCCTAACATTTAGTAGTGCCAACTACCTTAATGCTCAGGCTGTGTCCCTCCACCGTACCCAAGATGAGTGACCCAGCAGGATGACATCATAAGTGTCAGGTTGCCACCGAAACCTGATGCACATAGGGCCAGATAAATCTGTCCAAAGGGGAAGAATGGTGGAGAGCACAATAGTAGAAGCAGGAGAATGTCCTAATAGAAGCTTTCATTTTATTTATTTTTTTATATACCTAAACCAAACAACAAATGTATAGTGAAATATTAGATTTTCCTGTATGTCTTCTGCATCACTTCTTCAGTGTTATAAAAGGGAGCCTGTCATCAGGTTTTTCCCATATAAACTACGGCCTCCACCTTTCCGCCCTGTGTTACTATAATGCTGTTTACAAGTCTCCAAGCCACCCTGCAAGGCAAAAAGACCTATTATAGTTCCCTACGGGGCAGTCCGGTCTAAAGGGCGGCGTTGGTCTTGATTCGGCGCCTTCTCTCCTCCTGTAGTGCTGTCCTCCTTCTCTGCTTCCTGTGGATGACCTGTCCATTTATCCAAATCATTCTCCTGCGCAGGCATACATTTCTCTGCCTTGCTGAGGACAGAGCAAAGTACTGTAATGTGCATATCTATAATTGAGGGTTTTTATTTGCTGCGATAAGCTCTGTAGCTTTAGGGTCTTTCGGGTTATACCTTTTGGTCTCTTGGACTAACTACTATAGCGGGCAGTATGCGGAGTGCCACTCACTCGCCAGTGTCCAGACCCGTTTGGGTTCTGTATTTAGATTCTCTGCATACGGCAGGAACATGCCTTTTATGTTTCTTCTGTTGTCAGCTCTTTGTTTGTCAGGGCTCTGAAAAGACTGTGTGGCCAGGTATGTAATCCTAGCTGCCCATGTACCCTACTCCTCACCTCTAGTCAGGCCTGGCTTTCTCCAACTAGTGATGGGTCATTCGCGAATGGTCCTGTACAAGAGCCGGCACCCCATTGAGAGCCACTAAATTCTCTGAATGGCTCTCACTGGGTGTAAAATCCCGGTGTTTGACATGCGTAACTCCGCCCACCCGAACAAAACTCCACCCTCATCAATTTAATTGGTTACTAGCAAGTGGGCTGAGTTTCGGATGCATTACGTCAGCATAAATGTGTTCACGTATTGTGAACACATATTTAATAGGGATCCATTTAGGATCCAAAAAGAGCCGTCTTTTTGGCGACCGGTGCCATGAGAGCCAGATCACCAAAATGAGCCAGACTGCCCATCACTCTCTCCAACTGCCAACTACCTTTGGTCACCACACTGACCAGACGGTAAAGGAGGTTGATCAGACACCCTCCAATACAGTGCAAAAAATCTCCAATATTGCATTTTAAACGTAAAGCAACAGTGTGCTAAATATCCCCATGAATTTTAAGTGTAGTGTAGACTTGAAATAGATATGAGAGAAAAAAGGAGGAAAAACAGTCCACTACTAAAAGGTACAACTTTGTTATAATTCAAGCAAGACACATATGAGATCAGAACCTGTTAGGAGTAATTACATGATAGATGTTAAATGATGATTTTTTTTTTTCCTCATCATTTAACATCTATCATGTAATTACTCCTAACAGGTTCTGATCTCATATGTTTCGTGTTTAAATTATAATAAAGTTGTACCTTTTAGTAGTGGACTGTTTTTCCTCCTTTTTTTACCCTCCAATACAGTCCCTTGCCAACTACTATACCACCACCTGCTAGTCACCAGAGGTATTACAGAGCAACAACTTACATTTAATCTGTCAGAATGACATCAGGCAAAACATCAAAGCGTGAAATATTCCACAGGCTCCTACGAATGAATCTTTTGGGTCATTACAGAAGTACGCCTGTTCAGGAGCGCAATATGGAACACTGTGTAGATGACGTAGGACTCATCATCCACATGAAGCAGAGGAGGAGGATGGCATCACAAGATGAGGTGCTGGATCAAGACCAGCGACACCCATCGGACCGGACCACCCCTTAGGTGAGTATAATGAAAGGCCTTTTTGCTTTGCAGGGAATCTTGACGACTTACATACAGCATTATAGAATGCTGTAACACAAGGCTGAAAGGTGGTGGCCGTAGTGTATATGAGAAAACCTTTTAAGATCTCTGGCTCATGTCATCCAGTTGGAATATTCATAAAGAACTGCCTTGGTCATGTGATTATCACATGTGCTCCACCTGTGACTTCTATTAAAGGAACCTCACTCAATTCATGCTGCCCATACCATGGGCACCGTGTGTCAGAACTTGGCTGCAAGATGGCATTCAGGTATGTTTTTCTCAGAAAAGCTCTAGCGGATTAGAGAAAACAATTTAAAGATCGATCTGGGACCAATAGGGAGAGATGAGACTAGTTTGGCGGTCCTGGGAAAAGCCGCCTGGAGGTATAGTTGGACTATTCCTGTCTCCATGTATGGCCATTGGCCTGCTTCTCGCCTCACAGCACTGCTCTCCCTCATGTAGACACACAGTAGGGACCTGTTAATCACCTAGAGTAATATGGGAGACGCCGGTGGCTGAGGGTGGCACCGGTCTAGTTTCCTATGGTACCTGACTGGAGCTTTAAAATATGTTTTAACTGAAACACTCCTGCGTTTCAGAGAACAATATACCTGGCTTCAATTGTGAATCCAGGCTACGATCCATACTGCCTGGGATTTGGGCAGCGTGAATCAAGTGACCGGTTCCTCTAAGCCCATCAACCACTGGAAACAAACAGTAAAGATTCCGATTTAGAAAATCATGGTGAATTTGGTATAGAAAACTGTTTCTTCATACAAAGAGTAATAGTTATTTGCTGAAAGTGGAATACACCTTTCATTTACTGTGATCCGGGGACCTTATGACTACATTGATTTTAGCATTTAATTAGGCCTACGAGGTGATCACCACCCTTTTGTCTTCGTTGTGAGCTTCTCTATTAATTTCTGCCTTTCTGCTGTGTATTAATAGTGTTTCTGTGACAACAGAAGAAGATGTAAAAGTCATGATCACTCCTCGTGTGGGAGGCTGGTGCTGCTTTAATTCTTGCTACAGACAAGAGGAGATATTGCCGGCACCTGGGAATCATATTACGTGTCCTCATTCTCTGCAACAGAGCCAGAGAGATAGAAATGGATTTCACTATGATGTTATGTGCCTTTTGCAGATTTTAATTAGAGAAAGCCTGTTGCCATTGCACAAATCGTATATATAACTGCTAGTTGGGTGCAAGCACGCTCTTGCTGAAAATATCTGCATATTGACTAGCAGAGCTTCAGCACTTAGGAGTCCTCTGTAATCTTTCCATGAGTTTAGGAGTCCATATTATGCAAATTAGCTAAGTCATTCTCCCACTCATCGTGGGCCAGCAGATCCTATTATTTATGTTGCTCATTTATTCCACACTGCTTTGTAGACTTCATCCCTGTCCCCATTGTGGCTCATAATATAAATTCTCTATCTGAATGTGTTTTGTATTGTGGCGGAAACCTACGCAAACATGGGGAGAACATACAAACTCCTTGCAGATGTTGTCCTTGGTGGGATTTGAACCCAGGACCCAAACACTGCAAGGCAACATTAAATAAATGGGAGGGAAAAGAACATCAGAGGGGACAGGGATTGTGCTATGCTAACACAGTGGCTTGCTAAAGTATTCACCACCCCCTTTGCTTTTTGCCTATTTTGTTACAATACAACCTGTTTTGAAATATTTTTGTAATCCGATTTGTGTGTGATGCATCAGCCCTAAATAGGCTAAGTTGGAGAAGTGAACTGAGAAAAATATAGGCATAAATTCAATTTATGAGCTCCTAAAAATTTCTGGCGCAAGCGTGTGACTTATGAGGGGAAGTCCAACTGTGTGCAATCGAAATGTCACATGCAGAGGCTGAGGCACCAGTAACCAAAAAACACCATGAAGACCAAGGAAATCTCCAAACAAGTCTGGGAGAATGTTGTTGAGAGGTACAAGTCAGGGTTGGGTTATACAAAAAAATTAAATAAATAAAATATCCCAATCTCTGATAATCCCCTGGAGCACCATCAAATCTATTATCAAATGGAAAGAACACAGTACCCAAACAAACCTATCAAGAGAGGGCTGCCCACCAAAACTCTCAGTCTGGGCAAGTAGGGCATTAACCCCTTCATGACCCAGCCTATTTTGGCCTTAATGACCTTGCCATTTTTTGCAATTCTGACCAGTGTCCCTTTATGAGGTAATAACTCAGGAACGCTTCAACGGATCCTTGCGGTTCTGAGATTGTTTTTTCGTGACATATTGGGCTTCATGTTAGTGGTAAATTTAGGTCGATAATTTCTGAGTTTATTTGTGAAAAAAACGGAAATTTGGTGAAAATTTTGAAAATTTTGCAATTTTCACATTTTGAATTTTTATTCTGTTAAACCAGAGAGTTATGTGACACAAAATAGTTAATAAATAACATTTCCCACATGTCTACTTTACATCAGCACAATTTTGGAAACAATTTTTTTTTTTGCTAGGAAGTTATAAGGGTTAAAATTTGACCAGTGATTTCTCATTTTTACAACAAAATTTACAAAACCATTTTTTTTAGGGACCACCTCACATTTGAAGTCAGTTTGAGGGGTCTATATGGCTGAAAATACCCAAAAGTGACACCATTCTAAAAACTGCACCCCTCAAGGTGCTCAAAACCACATTCAAGAAGTTTATTAACCCTTCAGGTGTTTCAGAGCAGCAGAAGCAACAAATAGGGGAAAAATTAACATTTAACTTTTTAGTCACAAAAATGATCTTTTCGCAACAATTTTTTTATTTTCCCAAGGGTAAAAGGAGAAACTGGACCACGGATGTTGTTGTCCAATTTGTCCTGAGTACGCTGATGCCTCATATGTGGGGGTAAACCACTGTTTGGGCGCGCGGCAGGGCTCGGAAGGGAAGGAGCGCCATTTGACTTTTTGAATTAAAAATTGGCTCCAATCTTTAGCGGACACCATGTCGCGTTTGGAGAGCCCCCGTGTGCCTAAACATTGGAGCTCCCCCACAAGTGACCCCATTTTGGAAACTAGACCCCCCAAGGAACGTATCTAGAAGCATAGTGAGCACTTTAAACCCCCAGGTGCTTCACAAATTAATCCGTAAAAATGAAAAAGTACTTTTTTTTTCACACAAATTTTCTTTTAGCCTCAATTTTTTCATTTTCACATGGGCAACAGAATAAAATGGATCCTAAAATTTGTTGGGCAATTTCTCCTGAGTACGCCAATACCTCATATGTGGGGGTAAACTACTGTTTGGGCACATGGTAAGGCTCGGAAGGGAAGGAGCGCCATTTGACTTTTTGAATGAAAAATTATCTCCATCGTTAGCGGACACCATGTCAGGTTTGGAGAGCCCCTGTGTGCCTAAACATTGGAGCTCCCCCACAAGTGACCCCATTTTGGAAACTAGACCCCCCAAGGAACTTATCTAGATGCATAGTGAGCACTTTAAACCCTCAGGTGCTTCACAAATTGATCCGTAAAAATGAAAAAGTACTTTTTTTTCACACAAAATTTTTTTTAGCCTCATTTTTTTCATTTTCACATGGGCAACAGGATAAAATGGATCCTAAAATTTGTTGGGCAATTTCTCCTGAGTACGCTGATACCTCATATGTGGGGGTAAACCACTGTTTGGGTGCACGGCAAGGCTTGGAAGGGAAGGCGCGCCATTTGACTTTTTCAATGGAAAATTAGCTCCAATCGTTAGTGGACACCATGTTGCGTTTGGAGAGCCCCTGTGTGCCTAAACATTGGAGCTCCCCTACAAGTGACCCCATTTTGGAAACTAGACCCCCCAAGGAACTAATCTAGATGTATAGTGAGCACTTAAAACCCCCAGGTGCTTCACAGAAGTTTATAACGCAGAGCCATGAAAATAAAAAAATGTTTTTCTTTCCTCAAAAATGATTTTTAGCCCGGAGTTTTTTATTTTCCCAAGGATAATAGGAGAAATTGGACCCCAAATGTTGTTGTCCAGTTTGTCCTGAGTACGATGATACCCCATATGTGGGGGTAAACCACTGTTTGGGTGCACGGCAGGGCTCGGAAGGGAAGGCACGCCATTTGGCTTCTTGAATGGAAAATTAGCTTCAATCATTAGCGGACACCATGTCGCGTTTGGAGAGCCCCTGTGTGCCTAAACATTGGAGCTCCCCTACAAGTGACCCCATTTTGGAAACTAGACCCCCCAAGGAACTAATCTAGATGTATAGTGAGCACTTAAAACCCCCAGGTGCTTCACAGAAGTTTATAACGCAGAGCCATGAAAATAAAAAAATATTTTTCTTTCCTCAAAAATGATTTTTAGCCCGGAGTTTTTTATTTTCCCAAGGATAATAGGAGAAATTGGACCCCAAATGTTGTTGTCCAGTTTGTCCTGAGTACGATGATACCCCATATGTGGGGGTAAACCACTGTTTGGGCGCACGGCAGGGCTCGGAAGGGAAGGCACGCCATTTGGCTTTTTGAATGGAAAATTAGCTTCAATCATTAGCGGACACCATGTCGCGTTTGGAGAGCCCCTGTGTGCCTAAACATTGGAGCTCCCGCACAAGTGACCCCATATTGGAAACTAGACCTCCCAAGGAACTAATCTAGATGTGTGGTGAGCACTTTGATCCCTCAAGTGCTTCACAGAAGTTTATAACGCAGAGCCATGAAAATAAAAAATTATTTTTCTTTCCTCAAAAATGATTTTTTAACCCACAATTTTTTATTTTCCCAAGGGTAACAGGAGAAATTGGACCCCAAAAGTTGTTGTGCAGTTTCTCCTGAGTACGCTGATACCCCATATGTGGGGGTAAACCACTGTTTTGGCACACGTCGGGGAGCGGAAGGGAAGTAGTGACGTTTTGAAATGCAGACTTTAATGGAATGCTCTGCGGGCGTCACGTTGCATTTGCAGAGCCCCTGATGTGCCTAAACAGTAGGAACTCCCCACAATTGACCCCACTTTGGAAACTAGACCCACAAGGGAACTTATCTAGATGTGTGGTGAGCACTTTGAACCCCCAAGTGCTTCACAGAAGTTTATAACGCAGAGCCGTGAAAATAAAAAATGTGTTTTCTTTCCTCAAAAATATTTTTTTAGCCCAGAATTTTTTAATTTTCCCAAGGGTAACAGGAAAAATTTGATCCCAAAAGTTGTTGTCCAGTTTCTCCTGAGTACGCTGATACCCCATATGTGGGGGTAAACCACTGTTTGGGCACATGGCGGGGCTCGGAATGGAAGTAGTGACGATTTGGAATGCAGACTTTGATGGAATGGTCTGCGGGAATCATGTTACGTTTGCAGAGCCCCTGATGTGCCTAAACAGTAGAAACCCCCCACAAGTGACCCCATTTTGGAAACTAGACCCCCCAAGGAACTTATCTAGATGTGTGGTGAGCACGTTCAACCCCCAAGTGCTTCACAGAAGTTTACAACGCAGAGCCGTGAAAATAAAAAATAATTTTTCTTTCCTCAAAAAAGAAGTTTTAGCAAGCAATTGTTTATTTTCACAAGGGTAACAGGAGAAATTGGACCCCAATATTTGTTGCTCAGTTTGTTGTGAGTACGCTGATACCTCATATGTGGGGGTAAACCACTGTTTGGGCGCACGTCAGGGATCGGAAGGGAAGTAGTGACATTTGAAATGCAGACTTTGATGGAATGGTCTGCGGGCGTCACGTTGCATTTGCAGAGCCCCTGATGTGCCTAAACAGTAGAAACACCCCACAAGTGACCCCATTTTGGAAACTAGACCCCAAAAGGATCTTATCTAGATGTGTGGTGAGCACTTTCAACCCCCAAGTGTTTCACATAAGTTTATAACGTAGAGCCGTGAAAATAAAAAATAATTGTTCTTTCCTCAAAATTATGTTTTAGCAAGTAATTTTTTTTTTTTGCAAGGGTAACAGGAGAAATTGGACCCCAATAGTTGTTGCCCAGTTTGTCCTGAGTACGCTGGTATCCCATATGTGGGGGTAAACCACTGTTTGGGCGCACGTCGGGGCTTGGAAGGGAGGGCGCACCATTTGACTTTTTGAACGCAAGATTGGCTGGAATCAATGGTGGCGCCATGCTGCATTTGGAGACCCCTGATGTGCCTAAACAGTGGAAACCCCTCAATTCTAACTTCAACACTAACCCCAACACACCCCTAACCCTAATCCCAACTGTAGCCATAACCATAATCACAACCCTAACCCCAACACACCCCTAACCACAACCCTAACCCCAACACACCCGTAACCCTAAATCCAACCCTAATCCTAACCCTAATCCCAACCCTACCCACAACTGTAACCCCAACACAACCCTAACCCTATCCTTAACCCTAACCACAAGCCTAATCTTAACCCTATTTCCAACCCTAGCCCTAATTCCAACCCTAAGGGTACCGTCTCACATAACGATTTACCAAAGATCACGACCAGCGATACGACCTGGCCGTGATCGTTGGAAAGTCATTGTGTGGTCGCTGGGGAGCTGTCACACAGACCGCTCTCCAGCGACCAACGATGCCAAGGTCCCAGGTAACCAGGGTAAACATCGGGTTACTAAGCACAGGGCCGCGCTTAGTAACCCGATGTTTACCGTGGTTACCAGCGTAAAAGTAAAAAAAAAAAAACGTACATACTCACATTTCGGTGTCCTTCAGGTCCCTTGCCGTCTGCTTCCCGCTCTGACTGAGTGCCGCCATACAGTGAGAGCAGAGCGCAGCGGTGACGTCACTGCTGTGCTGTGCTCTCACTTTCCGGCCGGCAGACAGTCAGAGCGGGAAGCAGACGGCAAGGGACCTGAAGGACACCGAAATGTGAGTATGTACGTTTTTTTTTTTTTTTTTTACTTTTACGCTGGTAACCACGGTAAACATCAGGTTACTAAGCGCGGCCCTGCGCTTAGTAACCCGATGTTTACCCTGGTTACAAGTGAACGCATCGCTGGATCGCTGTCACACACACCGATCCAGCGATGACAGCTGGAGATCCAGCGACGAAAGAAAGTTCCAAACGATCTGCTACGACGTACTATTCTCAGCAGGGTCCCTGATCGCTGCTGCGTGTCAGACACAACGTCATGGATCGTACCGTCGTAGCGACCAAAGTGCCACTGTGAGACGGTACCCTAACTCTAATTCCAACCCTAACCCTAAGGCTATGTGCCCACTTTGCGGATTCGTGTGAGATTTTTCCGCACCATTTTTGAAAAATCCGCAGGTAAAAGGCACTGCGTTTTACCTACGGATTTACAGCGGATTTCCAGTGTTTTTTTGTGCGGATTTCACCTGCGGATTCCTATTGAGGAACAGGTGTAAAACGCTGCGGAATCCGCACAAAGAATTGACATGCTGCGGAAAATACAACGCAGCGTTTCTGCATGGAATTTTCCGCACCATGGGCACAGCGGATTTGGTTTTCCTTAGGTGTACATGGTACTGTAAACCTGATGGAAAACTGCTTCGAATTCGCAGCGGCCAATCCGCTGCGGATCCGCGGCCAATCCGCTGCGAATCCGCGGCCAATCCGCTGCGTATCCGCGGCCGATCCGCTGCGTATCCGCGGCCGATCCGCTGCGTATCCGCGGCCGATCCGCTGCGGATCCGCTGCCGATCCGCTGCGGATCCGCTGCCGATCCGCTGCGGATCCGCTGCCGATCCGCTGCGGATCCGCGGCCGATCCGCTGCGTATCCGCGGCCGATCCGCTGCGGATCCGCTGCCGATCCGCTGCGGATCCGCTGCCGATCCGCTGCCGATCCGCTGCGGATCCGCGGCCGATCCGCTGCGTATCCGCGGCCGATCCGCGGCCGATCCGCTGCGGATCCGCGGCCGATCCGCTGCGGATCCGCTGCGGATCCGCTGCCGATCCGCTCTGTGTGCACATGCCATAACCCTACCCCTAACCCTACCCGTAACCCTAACCCTACCCCTAACCCTACCCCTAGTTCTAACCCTAGTTCTAACCCTAACCCTAGTGGAAAAAGAAAAAAAAAAAATTCTTTATTTTATTATTGTCCCTATGGGGGTGATAAAGGGGGGGGTTATTTATTATTTTTTTTATTTTGATCGCTGTGATAGAACCTACCACAGCGATCAAAATGTACCTGTAAGGAATCTGCCGACTGGCAGATTCGGCGGGCGCACTGAGCATGCGCCGGCCATTTTCCAAGATGGCGGCGCCCAGCGAGGAGACGGCCGGACACCGGGAGGATCGGTAAGTATGAAGGGGTGGTGGGGGGGGGTGTCGGAGCACAGGGGGGGTGATCGGACCACAGGGGGGCTTTATTCACACAAGGAGGGAGCGGACAGGAGGACGGGGGAGCCGGCAGGCGGACGGAGGGGACCGGAGGACTAACGGAGGACTGGGGGGGCGATCGGTGGGGTGGGGGGGGTCCACTTAAGTTTTTCCAGCCATGGCCGATGATATTGCAGCATCGGCCATGGCTGGATTGTAATATTTCACCAGTTTTTTAGGTGAAATATTACAAATCGCTCTGATTGGCAGTTTCACTTTCAACAGCCAATCAGAGCGATCGTAGCCACGGGGGGGTGAAGTCACCCCCCCTGGGCTGAAGCACCACTCCCCCTGTCTCTGCAGATCGGGTAAAATCGGAGTTAACCCTTTCACCCGATCTGCAGGGACGCGATCATTCCATGACGCATACGCTGCGTCATAGGTCGGGAAGGCACAGACTTTCATGACGCAGCGTATGCGTCAAAGGTCGGGAAGGGGTTAATCAGAGAAGCAGCACAAAGAACAAAGGTTACCCTGAAGGAGCTGCAGAGTTCTAGGTACCTGTCCATATGGCCACAATAAACTGTATACTCCATACAGGTGGCCTTTATGGAACAGTGGGCAGAAAAAAGCCTTTACTTATACACAAAAATTGTAAGGCTTGTTTTAAATCTGCCAAAAGACATGGGAGATTCACCAAACGTATGGAGGAAGGTGCTGTGGTTAGAGGAGACCAAGGTTGAACTTTTTGGACACCAAGGCAAAAACGCTATGTCTGGAGCCAAACCAACATAACTCATCACTCCAAGAACACAATCCCCACAGTGAAACAAGGTGGGTGGGAGCATCTTGTTGTGGGGATGTTTTTCGTCAGCATGGACAGGGTCGAGGGCAAGATGGATGATGCAAAATATGGGGATATTCCTGAACAAAACCTTTCAGTCTGTCAGTGATTTGAGATTGGGACAGAGGTTCACCTTTCAAGAAGACAATGACCCAAAGTGTACTACTAAAGCAACACTCTTGTGGTTTACGGGTCAGATAGTAAAAAATGCCAAGTGAGGGTTAGGGAATGACATACTTTCGCAAGCCACTGTATATAGCTATTCTTAGAATCCTGCTCAAAGGCATTTCCCTATAAGTGTATTTAGAGAGATAACTATAACTAATACAGTAGAATAGTGAAATAATGTGCACAGTAGCACATTGCCTAGGAGTGTAAAATCTACTGTTTTGCTCAGACAACATCCAGTCATCAGAGCTTGTTGCTGACCACCTGTAACAACTCTGCTGGCATCACGGCATGGCCTCGCACCTCCCACACTATTTTACCCACTGCTCCAGGTCATGATGTGGTTTCTGTTTCTTGCCAGCTCCGTGTTCTGTGTCTCTGCTCTCTGCATGCTTCATAGTTCTGTGTATAGAGGGGCAGCGCCTGAACTCTCTGGTTCTTATAGGAATCAGGTGCATCTGTCCAATCTGTTCCTGACCAATTGCCAGGAGACCTCCAGTATTTAGTTCAGCTCCACCCAGTGGTCTGGGCCTGTGCAATGTGTTAGCTCAGTTAGTGTCTTGCTTCTGAGTTTGCCTGGCCTTTCTCTGAGTTACTCCCTCTCTGGAGGATTCTCTGTGTTATTTCCTTGGTCTTGTTGTCCGCCCACCAGGAGGCAGTATATCCTGGTCCCAGTGTCTTTGTCCTTGTGTCTTGTTCCATTGCCTTGTCTGTACTTAGTCTTATCTCTGTCTCCTAGTCTTTGGCTTCCTTCCCTGTTGTCTTTCCTTGTATTCTCAGTCTGCTTTCACTCCGCACTCTTGCAGCTCTGCCTGCTCTGAACCTTTGTTACTTTACCTCGGCTCCTCTCTTCTGCGTTTCTGCTCCTTTCTACTCAGCTTATCTTCTGCTGTTGCAGTTATCCCTTGCTGCAGCTTCTCTCCACATTCTTTGTGGCTCTGCTCAGCTTTGCTGCAGTGCCCCCCCTCCCGCAGCTCCTCTCCGCTCCTTGCGGTTCTACCTGGCTCCGCTCCTTGCGGTTCTACCTGGCTCCGCTCCTTGCGGTTCTACCTGGCTCCGCTCTTTGCGGTTCTACTTCTCCTGCACTTGGCTCCGCCGCCAGCTCTTGGCTCCGCCTCCTGCCTGTCTGCACTTGGCTCCGCCTCCAGCTCTTGGCTCCGCCTCCTGTGGTTTTGCACTTGGCTCCGCCTCCTGCGGTTTTGCACTTGGCTCCGCCTCCTGCTCTTGGCTCCGCCTCCCGCATTTCTGTTCTTGGCTCTAGCTCCTGTGCTTTCGCTCTGCATCCGCTCTTGCGGTCTTTATCTACTTATTCCTAGGTCCTCGTGTCTGAACAGGTTCTTACCCGTTCTACATACCTGCCTGCAGACCGGTCCCTACCGGTTCTTCCAGTGTACCAGTCTTGTCCACCAGTCCTGCCAGAGAGCCAGCCGTGCCCGCCTGCCTACCAGAGAGCCAGCCGTGCCCGCCTGCCTGACAGTGTTCCTGTTGTACCCGTCTGCCTGCCTATGTGCCAGCTGTGCCCGCTTGCTTGTCTATGTTCCGTTCCCCGGTGGGATCAGCAGCCACAACCAGACTCCACCCTGGAGTGGTACCTGGTAGCTTCCTATTGCACAAGTCTGACCTCACCATCAGAGGCTCCAGCGAACACCTAGGAAGCTACTTAGTTACGCCCCTTCCAGGGAGGTTTGGTCTGTGGTCCAGTGGGGCCACTCCCCCGCACGCCCGCGCCAACCAGTCTGGGCGCGAGCATGACAGTTTGCGTACCCCCCCCCTTTACGGCCCCTCTTCTTCAAGCCAGCCAGAATAACTTGTAGAAGAAGGATGGGAGCACACATAGTCCAGGCCAACATGACATCTTCAGGGTAGAAGGCGGCAGGAGGGTCACCAGGTATCTCAGAAAACAAAGTCTTTTGGTACTCAACAGGGTTAGCTTCCACAATGAGCAGGACCACCTCCTCCAGGTACATAGGTAACAGGGACTTGAATGCTGCCGTCTTAATATCTTCACCAGCCAGACACTTGGAAACTGGAAACCGTCTCATAGGATTCAAATTTTGCCCAACAGGTAGTAGAGAAGCTCCCGGATACTGAACACAGGAAAAGTCACTAGAGATGAGTGTGGAGAGCATCAGCTTCACCAGGCCAGAGAAAAATTGAGGTGAACAAACTTCTGTCTTGAAATCTTCACCAGCCGGCCACAAGGACGCAGAAGGTACAAACATAGGAACCATCTTCTGCCCGTTATCCAGAAGAAATCGTCCAAGCGGCGGGGATGTTCCTAGGAACGGAACACAGGCAAAGTCGCTGGAGACGTGTGGAGAGATAGTCACCGCTTCCCCATCTTCGGTGACATTAGCACATCTTGACTCAACGACTAAGTGTTTACTGGTATAGTCGCTGGAGATGTGTGGAGACATAGTCACCGTTTCCCCATCTTCGGTGACGTCAGCACAGCTTGACTCGACGACTAGCAGACCAGCAGAAGAAGATGTCACTGCTGAGTGTCTTTGACGCATGGGAACCAGACACTTCTCAAGACTGGGTAAGTTCAAACGAAGCACCTTACTGCAACTCTTGACCAAAGCGGGTGGTAGAGTCTTTGGCTTAGAATGACCCATGGGCATAACAGACAGCATACGGAAAACAAACTTCTTCGTGTATAAGGCTCCAACTTGGAGCTGTAGTTGTCCTTGCAGGACTAGACTGCTCTTTAGCAGGGTTCGGCCATTATCAGGCAACGCCCACACTGGGTTCTGGAGCTGAAGAACGGAGACCATACACCGACTCCGTATGACAGGCGGCTTAGACACACCAAAGCTCCCAGAAGGCAGAGAAACAGTCATTAACTTAGATGGAGAGGAAGTACTCTCGCCAGGGGCAGCCTCTCCAACTGGCCCGAGGTTTTGGAGCTTAAGATCCCCTGGACAGAGGCCATCCAGGTGTTCCTCACAACAGCAGCGACATTGTATGCCCTTCTTATGGCTGATTTCAGGCTGCTGCTTTGCCAGCCCACTCTCATCAAGCTTCTTAGGCTTCACACAGGTTGCTGCTTTAACGGGTAGAGGAACAGGAGGGTCACAGACGGTCATGGCTTGACGTGGGGGTTTCTTCACGGGTTTCGCCCGTCTGGAGCGCCTCTCGGATCTAGATGGGGAAGACTTAACAGGAGCAGCAGGACAAGGCTTGTCAAAGACTTTACGGAAGGCCACCAGGAAGGCCCCTAGGTTCATGACGATAGGATCCCCTGCTTCCCAGAGGGGAGTTATCCATATTAGAGCATCTTCGACCAGGTAGGACATGATGTAACCCACCTTGACCCAGTCAGAGGGGAAACAAGCTGCATTCTGCAGGATGTAGCGTAAGCACTGCTTCAGGAACCCCTGACATTCTTCAGGATTCCCATAGAACCTAGGTGGGTCAGCTGGGTAGTGCTCCTCCTCATAGGCCTGAAGTTGCTTGAAGAGAGCATTAGAGACTATAATTGGGTCAGAGGTCTCTTCAATCTGAACCACCCTTGGTGGAACAAATTTATCAGGTTGCTCATAAGGGCAGGAAAAAAGTTCATCATGCTCTGCGAGCGGTAGGACATGGGATACAGCGGAGGCCATGGCCTGTGCAAACTGTCATGCTCGCGCCCAGACTGGTTGGCGCGGGCGTGCGGGGGAGTGGCCCCACTGGACCACAGACCAAACCTCCCTGGAAGGGGCGTAACTAAGTAGCTTCCTAGGTGTTCGCTGGAGCCTCTGATGGTGAGGTCAGACTTGTGCAATAGGAAGCTACCAGGTACCACTCCAGGGTGGAGTCTGGTTGTGGCTGCTGATCCCACCGGGGAACGGAACATAGACAAGCAAGCGGGCACAGCTGGCACATAGGCAGGCAGACGGGTACTACAGGAACACTGTCAGGCAGGCGGGCACGGCTGGCTCTCTGGTAGGCAGGCGGGCACAGCTGGCTCTCTGGCAGGACTGGTGGACAAGACTGGTACACTGGAAGAACCGGTAGGGACCGGTCTGCAGGCAGGTATGTAGAACGGGTAAGAACCTGTTCAGACACGAGGACCTAGGAATAAGTAGATAAAAACCGCAAGAGCGGATGCAGAGCGAAAGCACAGGAGCTAGAGCCAAGAACAGAAATGCGGGAGGCGGAGCCAAGTGCAAAACCGCAGGAGGCGGAGCCAAGTGCAAAACCGCAGGAGGCGGAGCCAAGAGCTGGAGGCGGAGCCAAGTGCAGACAGGCAGGAGGCGGAGCCAAGAGCTGGCGGCGGAGCCAAGTGCAGGAGAAGTAGAACCGCAAAGAGCGGAGCCAGGTAGAACCGCAAGGAGCGGAGCCAGGTAGAACCGCAAGGAGCGGAGCCAGGTAGAACCGCAAGGAGCGGAGCCAGGTAGAACCGCAAGGAGTGGAGCCAGGTAGAACCGCAAGGAGCGGAGCCAGGTAGAACCGCAAGGAGCGGAGCCAGGTAGAACCGCAAGGAGCGGAGCCAGGTAGAACCGCAAGGAGCGGAGAGGAGCTGCGGGAGGGGGGGCACTGCAGCAAAGCTGAGCAGAGCCACAAAGAATGTGGAGAGAAGCTGCAGCAAGGGATAACTGCAACAGCAGAAGATAAGCTGAGTAGAAAGGAGCAGAAACGCAGAAGAGAGGAGCCGAGGTAAAGTAACAAAGGTTCAGAGCAGGCAGAGCTGCAAGAGTGCGGAGTGAAAGCAGACTGAGAATACAAGGAAAGACAACAGGGAAGGAAGCCAAAGACTAGGAGACAGAGATAAGACTAAGTACAGACAAGGCAATGGAACAAGACACAAGGACAAAGACACTGGGACCAGGATATACTGCCTCCTGGTGGGCGGACAACAAGACCAAGGAAATAACACAGAGAATCCTCCAGAGAGGGAGTAACTCAGAGAAAGGCCAGGCAAACTCAGAAGCAAGACACTAACTGAGCTAACACATTGCACAGGCCCAGACCACTGGGTGGAGCTGAACTAAATACTGGAGGTCTCCTGGCAATTGGTCAGGAACAGATTGGACAGATGCACCTGATTCCTATAAGAACCAGAGAGTTCAGGCGCCGCCCCTCTATACACAGAACTATGAAGCATGCAGAGAGCAGAGACACAGAACACGGAGCTGGCAAGAAACAGAAACCACATCATGACCTGGAGCAGTGGGTAAAATAGTGTGGGAGGTGCGAGGCCATGCCGTGATGCCAGCAGAGTTGTTACACCACCACTGGCATGATTTCCATTTGTCTCAATGATTTGTTTTTCCACCATCTCTTGGGATATTGAAGGCTAGAACATTTACATGGATGATGACGAAAGTCAGTGTTGTGCCTACTATTAATAGCATTTCTGACACTTTTTCACATCATTTAGAAACCTGTATAAACCAAACCTGGAACTGGATGTGACAAGTATAATTTATAATGTTTAATAACAAATTAGCCAATAATCTAAACAATATTGGACAGGTTATTCAACCATTAATATTCAATGTGCCCTATAGTAACTGTTTAGATCTCCTAATACATGCAAACAGGCTCTGACTGGCCTAGCGGGGAATCGGTGGATCCCCCAGTGGGTGCCGCCTTCAACTTGTACACGAGCTACACACATTAGTTTTAGCACTGAACAGGGATGAGGATTGCTGTTTACCAGGTAGTTGAGGGACCTCCATAGAGTGGGTGGGAAGGGGTCCACCCTATATCCACAGAGTCCTGAGAGGACCTGTGTGATGTCAAGATCATGTGATCAGTCAGATGATGGAGGAGTCACAAGATCTGGGCTTAAATGGCGGAAGGCCAGAGCTTTCAGTGTTCAGTGTGTGTCTGCAGAGGGAGCACTCCAGGAATGTGTGGCTGGGACTTGTAAACCTGAAGAGTGTGTTCTGCCAGCCGTGAGCGGGAGGAACCTCGCTCACAGAAGGACTGTTTGTTCTGCCACCATTTTGTTTTGTTTTCCTGTTTTGCCCAGAGGGCTGTATTTTCTTTACTACACCTTGGTTTATGCTGCCTACAATAAACCTAAGGAAGTTCTTAAAGCCACAGTGTACCCGTGACTACCACCAGTGTGCAGCCGGGTGAGCTGATTTACCACAGGTGGTGATAGAAGTGTGGGCAGCGTTTCCAGTGAACACGGACTGCCACAAGCCAGCGTACCACATCGGGCAAGATGGAGGACCTGCTGAAACCTCTGCTACAAGCACAGCAACTACAGCACCAGCAGCAACAGATGGCGCAACAAAAGAAAAGCTGCTTATGCAGCAGCAGCACCTGCAACACCAGAAGCTGATTGACTAGCTTAGAGAGGCGGTTCGTGGAAGGCCTATTACGACTTGGCATTACAGGATGCGCAAGAGTATGCCCAGAAAAAGACAAATTATGGCACTCGCGGGGGTGACTATGTCAGTGACCGCACAAAGGGTTTACCACTGGGCATATTATGGGGATAAACTGCCTCGGTCCCAAATGTTTCACCTACTACATCTGGTGCAAAAATGGCTGCAGCCAGAATCCTCCACTCCAGCCCAGTTGGTCGAGGATTGTCATGGACAGATTCATGCACTCCCTTACTAGGCTGGTGTAGACCTTTGTTGCCCAGGGAGATCTCCGAAATGCGGACTATCTGGTGGGCGTAGTGGAACGGTTCTCGGTAGACAAGAGGTCCCTAAGGAAACCAGGGGGTGGTGCATCCCCATACTGGGGTACCCGGCGTCAACCTGAGCCCCAAAAGAGGGGTAGTAGAGCCACCACTGAGTGGAGTCCCTGGATCCCAAGCAGTTGCTGAGGGGTTGTCAAAGGCCACGGGGAGAGACTTGCTTTGCTTAAGATGTCACGGTCCAGGTTATATAGCTGTCCGTTGTCCCTTGTCCCCTGAAGAGATGGACTGTAGCCTAGGGAGGCATTGCTCCTACTATGCATATCCTGCCTGCAGAGTGGACTATCAGCCCAGAGAGGGGCCGCAGTCATGTCCTGTTGCCATAAACGGCGTGCTGGTGTCAGGACTGTTAGATGATGAAATGAGTTATGTTATGGGCTGGTTTTAGTGGACCTCCATAGAGCAGTTGGGAGGGGGTCCACCATATCTCCACATGCAGAGTCCTGAAAGGACCTGTGTGATGTCAAGATCATGTGATCAGTCAAATGATGGAGGAGTCACAAGGCCTGAACTTAAATGGCTGTAGGCCAGAGTTTTCAGTGTTCAGTGTGTGCCTGGAGAGGGAGCACTCCAGGAAAGTGTGGCTGGGACTTGTAAACCTGAAAAGTGTGTGTTCTGCCAGCCGTGAGCGGGAGGAACCCTGCTCACAGAAGGACAGTTTGTTCTGCCACCATTTTGTTTTGTTTTCATGTTTTGCCCAGAGGGCTGTATTTTCTTTACTACACCTTGGTTTATGCTGCTTACAATAAACCAAATTAAATTCTTGAACCCGTGAGTACATCCGTGTGCAGCCGATCTACCACACCCTGTACTGTGACATCACTTTGTATTGTACTTCTGTATTGTGACATCACTGTGTATAGTACACCTGTACTGTGACATTTGGGCCTTACTGTAAACTACATTGAAGTAGCTGTCTAGTCACAACATTTTGAAGACCTATCCACAGGAATAAATCATCAGCATCAGATCAATGGGTGTCTGACAACCTGCTTGCACGTAGATCAGGTGTTTGCTTCAGCGCCAGTCGGATGTGAACACTGAGTAGAGCTGCAATGGGCAGCACCTTTGAAATAGTGGCTGCTGTCGGGTAATGCAGAACAGCTCCTGTGCTTTTGAATAGGAGCTGATCTGCAGGACCCGGCAGTCTGCTAAACATCGAATGGAGCTGTGCTTTGGTTCTCTGTTCCAAATGTTTACATCGCTTTTAAAGAGTGGCCTGTGGTCTGAAATAAAAAAAAAAATAAAAAAAATTATAATCTTACCTACTGGACTCCTGCTGTGTACTGGGATCATGCCTCATGTTCCCCACTGGTGGTCTCATCTCTTCTTCTGGATTGAATTTCATATGATCAGGATTGTAAAGAGCCTAATTTGAATAGTGCGGAAGTTGGGCAAGCACATCTCAAGGGATTGCACTTTAAGGGATTGGGGAGTTAGTGCCTATCCAGGAGATAAGGGATAACCTCCAAACCTTGCACAACTCGTTTAAGGTAAAATGCACTTTGCTGTAGTGCATTTTATGGCTGGTTCACTTTCGCCTCCTTATTGACAAATCAGACATCCGGAGGAAGAGAGAGCTGCGGCTGCTTTCTCACTTCTCCAAGTCTGGGAGAGGAAGTGCCGATATTTCTGGCATGGCGCACACACCGGAGGTGAGTATAGCTACTATTATTTAATAAGCGGGAATATAGTGATTGAGAAGAGGTTGTCTGAGCAGTGGACGACCCCTTTTAAGGTTCTAGGTTCAGAAAGTAAGGTTTGGAATGGATCGAAAACTGTCTCAAAAGACCGCACTCAGAAAGTTGCAGTAAATATATGATTAAAAATAAAGACTATTGTCCCAGTGTTGCCTCGTTTATAACAAACCTTATGGTGCACAGGCCGATATTATTTTGCTTTTAGTTTTTATGCTCTCACAATTCCCCAAGTGCTCATCAAATCCTCTACACTGTACCACTCTGTATCTGAATGGCTGAACTGGTCCTTTTTCTCTGGAATAATTAACGTCTTCCATTTCTTAAAGAATTTGCCTGTAGCGCTTTCTTTCCAGGCTGTCTATACCAAATAACAGTTGGAGCTGAACAATGATGGCTGCTATTCCAGGAGTCTCTTGTTCGGGCCACTAATGAAATAAACATCTTAGAGCCACCACTAATATTATGTGACTCATCTGAAGAAATGACTTATTGCCTTCCGCATCATCTGCAGGTTGTCTGAGCTGGTGGAACAGACTTGCCTGTAAAGTCAGAGGGACAGTAGAGAGAATCCGCTGCACGCTCAATCCATGCATCTTATATGGCCCTACTCAGTGTATCGTGTGGATGTGGTCTCCGTATGATTAATGCAGGACCGCAGTGCCCTCCACCAAGTAACAGTTGAGAAAGATTTAATTTAAATCCAAATGTCACGATGGTTGCAACCATGGAGCACTGTTAAATTATTTTTTTTGTGTGCACAACCCTGAATAAACTTTTTCTTGCATGAATTGAGTGCAGTGTATTCTCTCGATTATATCTTGGGATCCCACTCCTGTTCCACCCGCTCCTTGATCTCATCAGTTGTGTGCAGTCCGAAGTGTATTAAAAGAAGAGTCAGAGGGACAAGCGGCCTCCAGTAGCTGGATATATCCCTGGATTCTCTGCCAACAGCTTCGAGAGAATGGACTCTCCCAAACACCAAGCTATAAATTAGTATGAGGGCTCTTACATTTTGAACACTATGATCCTGTCATTCAAATTAGGGTATGATAGTATGATAAAGCCATAGAGGGTTATTTGCATTAATTCAAAATAAGCCCCCCCCCCCCCAACTTTCAATTATTTTGCATTTCCTGACCTTGTTCTCCTTCTAATATATGTTCTGGAAAATCCTGCTCTCCAGTTCAACTCGCAAAGGATTTGCACAGTAGCTTTGGATTCACTTTGAGAAGGTAATTATTCAGGCCATTTTATACTGTAGAAATGAAACTATAGGTTTCAGCCAACATCATCTCTAGTGTCTGTGCCTCCAGGCTTGTGCCCTGAAATTAGAAAAGGAGTGTACTCAAAAGTTATAGAAGAAATTACTGTTCGGGAGCAAGAATTTATATTTTATCTCTGTAGGAGAAGGGGATATATTCTCACTAGCTTTCATCAGAGCTTCTGATATCATGATGACTTTGTCTTGCCATCCAGCATCTTTGCTCCATAGGAGCTCTGGTGAGACCATAGGTGCATGCATATTAAAAGGAGAAAGAAAGCTTAAAGTCTCTCCGGACTTATTCTCACCCAATTATGGCGTCTCTTAGTAGCGACCAACATCTAACTAAGCGTGGGACTTTAGCAACCTTCTTATGAAGTAGTGCCTTTAGGTCCCATAGAGCCACCAGAGCCGTCTCCCAAGTAAGTAAATGAGTGATGACACATTCTATTTAAAGAGGTTATCCAGAAATTTGTATTTTTAATTTACAATGCGAGTAAGCACTAACATGTAGGGAGTTGCTCACTACCTGCCTTTTATGTCCTGCTCCAATCTGTCAGCTCTTGCCAGCGGTTCAGCGGTTTCTGCTGATATCACTTTGACAAAGCAGCAGCTTCATGACTGCCGACATCATGCTGATTGACAGCTGGCTCCTTGCTGCCTAACCGAAGAAAACCGACTGTCAATCAGCATGACACCGGCAGTCACGCCCCGTTAACAGAGCAGCCTGGAAAAGGAAGAGCTCCATGTCATTTGGTAAGTCGAAGAAGTTTTTGTGAGCATTGTTAGCCCTACAGGATGGGGCTTATACAGTTCTCCCAAATAGTTATACATGAAATGGTAACTTCATGACCAAAATCCATAATTTTGTTACATTTGTATAAGTGCCACAATTAAAACAATTCCGTAAAGAGTAAAACAAGACCCTGGTTACAAATAAGCTTCGATGATGAATGGTGTGTTATTGGTCTCGGAATATAATTAAAAAAAAAATAAAGTTTTGTGTTAAGTCCGAGAAACAAAAACTAAAACAAAAAAAATTGACATTGGCCCAATTTATACTGACTTTCACACTATAGTTGACGTGTTATTTTTACTGTGCAGTTAAAGCTGTAACAACGAAACCCAAAAAACTATGCTAGAATCTTGTTTTTCCATCCTGCCCCACAATTATGTTTATTTTGGATTTTCTAATACTTCATGTAGTAAAGTAAATGGTACCACTTAAATCATCTTGTCTAGCCAAAAACGAACCTTTTTATATTGTTACGTTGACATAAAAAAAAATGAAGGCGATAAGATGAAAAATGGCAGCAGCACTAAGGGGTTACGCATCTATAACTCGATTTTGTTCTTAAATCTTGCAGTAGCGAGATGTGTTGACTTAGACATGCCCAACGTGTGGGATTGTGGTGGGGTTATTCATTAGTGGTGCGTCAGCCGGAGGAATATTTCCAGCAGGTTCATGCTAGGAGATGAATGATGTCTTCCCTTCACATAACATTACTTTATTCTCGAAAAATTAATCACAGGGGAGAGGTTATCAGATTTTTATAGCACCCGTCACTTGTAAGCGTTCTGTTAAAAAACGCAGCGTGAAAGTGCGGCGTGTAGAATGAATGGATTTGATCTGCTAAGTTTTTTTTTTTCCCATTGTGCTGAAATATATTTGCATAGGTCACCAGCTGCAAAACAAATACAAGCGCCTTAATTAAATGTGACATTTGCACCATTCAGGATGGTGTCTGAGACGTTAATGTTTCTAATTAAATAGCAATCATTTGTTAGAAACCTGAGCGTGCCCTTATTTATGTATGATGCTCGCATCTTCTCATTGAACAAGATGGATATGCATTCTCCCTGTAATTCAATGCATTTCCTACAGGGATCAAAGGTCTAATTAGGACTGTGTTTCCTGACCAAATAATCTGTGAACGCTGATGGCAAAAACAAAGCCAATTGTACATTATTACGTACCTATAACATACATTTAGGGATTTCACAGTAGACAGACATTAATTTAAAGGATTTTCCCATATGGTAAAAATAGTTAGATGTTACGAACTAGGGAAAATTGCTCCAACATAGTGAAGTAAGAACTTTTTTTTTCTTGTTAGAATATTGCTATGCTAGAAAAGTTTGTTTTTTGTTTTTTACTTGTTTTCATTTTCTGAGCCACCTTTTTACAATCCTACCATTTCTCTTTATATAAACTATGCTGGTCAGTGAGGACTTATTTCAGAAATTTAATAAAATGGCAGCAACCAGAAACATGTAAAACTTCACCACCATCTACTCTATTGTAATAGTACATTCCTTCTACAATTGCAATTTGGTTCTTTTTACTAGGTCGGTCTAGCAGGATATTGTGATTTAAGCTATACTAAAATATTGGCATTAAAATAGGCAATAAGGAGAAGGAAGAAGGTGTCTCATTGGGCTGGTGGGGAGTGGATCACAAAGGCTTAACTTATAGCATTGTGCTGCCGTGAACACAACCCTACTGTACCTCTTTTTAGGGGTGATCACTTCTGGACTCTAAATCGCTTTGCACTGGATGCGAAACCTCGCTGGGGAGAAGTATAATGCTACAGGGTACCTACTAGATACCTTTAACCAAAACTAGGTGAAAAATGACCACCCATTGGAACAAAGCTAGAAAACCGTCACATACAGTAAAGGTGTATTCCGATCTCCAAGATCCTATCCCAGTATGTAGTAGGTGTAATAATATTAGTAGTAAATACCTCCAATTAGAAATGCAGTACAGTTCTGATTGGCCATGTCTCTTACCCAATGTGCAGGGCATTGCAGTAGCTTAAAGGGAACCTGTCACCTGAATTTGGCGGGACCAGTTTTGGGTCATATGGGCAGGGTTTTCGGGTGTTTGATTCACCCTTTCCTTACCCGCTGGCTGCATGCTGGCCGCAATATTGGATTGAAGTTCATTCTCTGTCCTCCGGAGTACACGCCTGCGCAAGGCAATATTGTGTGGTTGTAACCATGGATACCTAAGTTACTGCAATGTGCTGCAGTTGGGGTAAGCGACATAGCAAAGCAGAAGATGGCCTTCTCATGTAAATGGAATGTTTACTTGAAAAAGAGGCGGTGAGATCCTCAAAACACATTGTATGTTGGGACCTAAAATGTGTTCCTTCTGTATCGGCTGTCAGGAAGCCCGACGGCTGATGCATGCTGCACGATCCCGGGGCAGCATGTATCAGGCACCAGCTGTATGAACTCAGACAGGTATGTTTAACTCTGAAATGCTGTGACAGTTCGTAAAAAAACATTTTAAAAGCCACCGGGGACCGAGCCGTGCTATAGAGTAGTCGGACAGACAGACCTCCAGCTGTTTCTCCCCACCCTCTGCCCTGGATTGATAGGTATCTGCTTACATGCTCGTATAGCCCAAGATCAGTCAATTCAGAGCAGCGGTCGAGGACCCACCTGTCCTACTAATCTCCCATACAAGTCGGTCCTAGGCCATTTTTAAAGTAGGTTTTCCTTTGTAACACCGCAGCGTTTGCACACATATGTCTTAGTTCCTGTGTGCATTTGCAAATATTGGCTTTTCTATGTTGTGGAGTCATGGCTTAATCCTGGCAAAGTGGCCTTTCAGCCCATGTTGATACAGTACTTGTGTCAATATCCACAGTGAAACAATCTTACCAGCTTCCATCATCATCTTCACAAGGTCTTTTGCTTTTGTCCTTGGGTTGATATGCAAATGTCGCATCAAAGCACGTTCATCTCTGGGACACAAAACTTGTCTCATTCCAGATAGCTGGACATTCCCATCTTGTTTGTACTTGCGTATAATTGTTTGTACAGATGAATGAGGCACCTTCAGGTATCTTAAAATTGTACCCAAGGATGAGCTGGCTATGTGCCAGCCTCAATCATAACATGCACCAAACTTAGAGATACATCCCTCTTAATAAATTTGGTGCAACTGTATGTAATCATCTGCTATGAGCAGCCATAGATTTAAACCATTAACAACCGGCGATTATGCTTTTATTAAGGGGCCTTATTCTTCAGCGCTGCTTTTTAACAGCATTGAGGAATAAGAGTATAGCGGTGATTCCCGCTGGTGTCAGCTGTATATGACACCTTAAAAAAATGCCTTACAACATTCTCCTATTATTCTGGCATTTGGGACATATTAATAATTATGATAATCCTAATTGACCTAAAATGGGAAAGGTTTATTCTGATTTTCATGTCGGATATTGAGAAAACAAGCAGATGTGACTTAGAGAAGCCTCTGCTCATGTCTGAAAGCTCCAGTTCTGCTCGTTTTCTGTACGTAGCTTGAGGCCAATTCTTCTTGTAATGTCCCAATGTGCTGTAAAACATAATTTCTTAGTGATTTATTTTGTTTCCATTTTTAAAAAAGCCCAGATCCCGTCTTTTTGATTTCTATTCAGAAGCCACTCGCGTTTTTTCATCACTTCAATGTTACATTTTGATCCTAATGATTCTACTTTTATTTATTTCTGTACATTTTTTTGCTTCTCTAAATAATAATATGGCAGTACCAGACTGGACAGCAAAAGAAAAAAAACAATATGTCTTGGACTGGCACGGGCTTTTGATCTTCAAAAATTCAGACATGAAGGTTTAGGGTTTTTTTTACAGTCTTCTTATTTAAAGTTTAAGAAACTGAAAGGAATATTTGTTATGGACTTAAAAGGGAACCTGTCACCCCCCCCCCCCCCCCCCAGGCGTTTGTAACTAAAAGAGCCACCTTCTGCAGCACTAATAATGCTGCATTTGGACAAGGTGGCTCTTTTAGTTATGCTCCCTGCACACGCTGAAATAAACACTTATAAAATGTGCCCCCTCATACCGTGAAATAGCCGGGGAGGCGGGACTTTCCTTCCTAATCAGACACAGTACAGCCATCATTCATACCCCCTTGGCGCCTGGCGCCGCCTCCTCAGCGTTGTTTGAATCTGTCCCGGAGCCTGCGCTATTATGTGATCCCTTGGGGATGCGCAGTTAGCGCTGCCCGTCTTCTGACATAATTTGATGTCAGGCTGACTGCGCCTGTGCGGCCGCGCTGCCCGAGATCCCGCCCCGCAGTGTCTTCTGATTTATTCACACTGCGGGGCTGGGATTCATTGGCATGCGCAGTGCATATCTTCGCCTCTCACTCATCTCCTTCCGCCTTCTTCAGACTGTGCGGCGTCACGGCCGTGGCATGCGCTCAGGGATCAGCTGATGCCGCACAGTCTGAAGAAGGCGGAGGGAGTTGAGCGAGAGGCGAAGATATGCACTGCGCATGCCCATGGATCCCAGCCCCGCAGTGTGAATAAATCAGAAGAGACTGCGAGGTGGGATCACGGGCAGCGCGGCCGCACAGGCGCAGACAGCCTGACATCAAATGATGTCAGAAGATGGGCAGCGCTAACTTTGCATGGCCAAGGGATAACATAACAGCGCTGGCTCCGGGACAGATTCAAACAACGCTGAGGAGGCGGCGCCCGGCGCCAAGGGGGTATGAATGATGGCTGTGCTCCGTCTGATTAGGAAGGAAAGTCCCACCTCCCTGGCGATTTCACGGTCTGAGGGGTCACATTATATGTGTTTATTTCAGTGTGTGCAAGGAGCCTAACTAAAAGAGCCACCTTGTCCAAATGCAGCATTATTAGTGCTGCACAAGGTGGCTCCTTTAGTTACAAACGCCTGGGGGGGTGACAGGTTCCCTTTAACCAAAACACTTTAATTGGCAGTTACACTTTGTGCTTCTGTCAGATCCTCCGTAATGTGTGTTTTATCCTTATTCTGCTTTCTGTAGTTTGGAGAAACTAAAGGCTCCATGGTTTTTCGACTGAATGCAGTGATAAACAAGCACTTTCTGGCAGTAATGAAGCAGATGATTACATGTATGTCATGATTCTGGCTGCACAAATAAATGAAAGCTTGTAGTGAAATGCGGGATCCTGTATCAATGTAATTATTATCCACTTATTATGGGATAATGTTCTATAAATAAAAGCCCCCAGTGTTGCCCTACCACATCAAAATTGCTAACCAGTTTTCCATCAACTGTAAACTGCATATCATTTTTCAGTCCCCAACCTCTATTTAATATACAAGATTATTTATTCTAATTATGTTATTTATATAGTTTATTGGTCATTAATTTTATTGCGTTACAATCTAATCCTAGAAAAAAATCTTTAAATGACTACACTAGTATTGTCAAACATGACAGGTTATGTTGGCCTCAAAATATGGATAATACGTTAACCCCTTAATGTCCAATGATTAATGTATCCAACATTGGGTGCCTCCCCTGTTTGGTGCGGGCTTTGGCAATGAACCCACACCTTTTCCGGCACATGATGGCTGATCTGATCAGGTGTCATGTGCCCCTAACAGCCACGGGTGGAATTGCAATCCACCTGCGGCTGTTAACATGGTAAATGCTGCAGCCAAACTCTGACAGCGGCATTTAATATGCATGCACAGGAAGTGTGTCATTGACCCCACCTATCGGCGCCCATGTCACATGACCGCAGGTCACTGCTGGGGTCGCACGACAACCCGGGGTCTGCAGGAGACCCCTGTGGTTGTAGCAGAAATGCTCACATAGAGCAGGGCTGCTCAGATGATTGCTGTTTATAGTCTCATGGAGGCTACTGAAGCAAGTTAAAAAATTATATAATATATATATATATATTAAAATCACCCCCATTCACCCTATTCTAAATAAAACAATAAAAAAGATCAAATGTACACATATTTGGTATCACAGAGTTCAGAACCGCCTGATCTATCAACATATAAAAAAGAATTAATCCAATCGGTAAACAGCATAGAGAGAAAAAAAAATCTAAAAAACGCCAGAATTATGTTTTTTTTCGGTCGCTGCAACATTGCATTAAAATGCAATAACAGGTGATCCACACCAAAATGGTATAAATAAAAATGTCAGCTCGGTGCACAAAGAATAAGCCCTCACCCAACCCACGAAAAATGTAGACTGATATGGGTCTCGGAAAATGGCGACTTTTTTATTTTTTAACAAACTTTGGAGGTTTTTTTTCACCACTTAAAAAAAAAACACCTAGACATATTTGGTGTCTGTGAACTCGTAATGACCTGGAGAATCATAAGGGCAGGTCAGTTTTAGCATTTAGTGAATATGGTAAAAAAAAATCCAAAAAACAATTGTGGAATTGCACTTTTTTTCAATTTCACCGCACTTGGAATTTGTTTCCCATTTCCAGTACACAATATGGTAAAGCCAATGGTGCCATTCAAAAGTACAACTCATCCTGCAAAAAACAAGCCCTCCCAAGAAGAAGGGGAGCAAAAAATGGAAACTCAAAAACTGAAATACCCATGGTCTTTAACCCCTTAGTGACGGAGCCAAATTTTTGAAATCTGACTAGTGTCATTTTATGTGGTAATAACTCTGCAATGCTTCAACAAATCCCAGTGATTTTGAGATTATTTTTTTTGTGACACATTATACTTTATGATAATGGTAAATTTAGATCAATATGTTTTGTGTTTATTTATAAAAAAAATCAAACATTTGAGAAAAATGTTAAAAAATTAGCAATTTTCAAAATTTTTATGATTATCCCTTTAATCCAGATGGTCATACCACAGCAAACCATTAATAAATAACATTTCCCACATGTCGACTTTACATCAGCACCATTTGTAAAATGTTATTTTATTTTGTTAGCATTTTAGGAGGTTTAAAAATGTAGCACCAATTTTTCATTTTTTCAAGGAAATTTACAAAAAAAAAATGTTTAGGGACTTATCCATGTTTAAAGTGACTTTAGGGGTCACATATATTGGGAAACCCCCAAACATGATACAATTTTAAAAACAGCACCCCCTGACATTGAAAACTGCTGTCAGGTAGTTTTTTAACCCTTCAGGTGCTTTACAGGAATTAATGCAATGCGGTATGACAGAAATGAAAATGTGTATTTTTACCACCTAAATGTCACTAACCTCTGAACAGGTTACAACAGCTGTCAGACTCTAAGGCCGCTATTTGGTCATGAATTGCCATCGCAAACATCAGGACCACACAATCATGATCTGAGGGCACCAATTTGGATAAAGAGGAAGCCCCCACACTCTGTTAACCATTTATAATGATGTAGTCACTATTGACAGCAGCATCTAAGGGGTTAAACAGATTTGGAAGGTGCAAACACTGATAGTGGCTGATACAGTTGTCAGTTGTCAGCTATAGTGTACAGCCGACAGCTGCTGGATTGTCACCTGTATGGGGAGGCTATTCTCTTATATCTCAGGTCAGTTAAAAGACGTATTGGCTGTCATTAAGGGTTTAAACAAATCAAGGGTTTGGCTTGCAATTTTTTTTTTAAGGTGCATCATTATATTTATATATTTTATTTAGAAAAAGTTAATTTGAACTCTGCAGATTGAAAAAAAGTGTGTGTGTGTGTGTGTGTGTGTGTGGGGGGGGGGGGGTTACATCCGTTTCCTTTTTGTAATTCTTAAAATGTAAACAATGACAATTCTTTTTGCCTAAAGTACAAAGTAATTGTGTGATCTTTAATTTTAGGCCTTTTGGAGATTAATTTATTTTCAGCTTGCTTAACTGTTCACAATAACATTAATTTAGACCAGAAGTGCCCAAACTTTTACATGCCTCTATATCTGTGTTCACCCAGTGGTTGTGATGGGAGTTGCAGCTAGTAAAGTGTTTTACTACCATGCCATGATGTGGTTATATTGGTTTATATTTGTATTGTGAGAACTTGGCAGTCATTTACCAAATTCAAGAAAAGAGGAGTTGACTGTGTGCTGTACTGTACTGTGATTCATTGTAAGTTTATGCTTCCTGCATTCACCAGAGGAAATGGTTAAGGGCTAGATTTTGTCCCACCCATGCAGAACATGTGCTGGGCCATTTTTTATAGAATTATAATTGTTATTGTTGACACGATGCAGGAATCCATTTCAGTAAAGTACAATATGCTTTTTGCAAATTTTGAAATGTTTGGCTTAAAAGTAATTTCCAAGTGTAGTAGTCTACTACAGGGTCTTTTGGGATTCCTTTGCCAAAACTTGTGTTGTCTGGACAATCATCTGATAATCTGGTGGACCACCCCAACCTTGTGAGAAACATTGCATGTTTCCAATCCTACTGTTGACATCTTGCAAGCTGTACTGTAAGATTTTGTCTGAAGATCATTGTTTAGGAGTGCACCGCTCCTCTGCCTCAGTTTCCTACTTGCCGGAGGGGCGGTGCACTCCCAATTAATTCACAGTTTAGACCAGCATCTGAGACAAAACATCTAATAGCATAAATACATAATAAATGTCTGAGTATTTATGCCAGTCTCTGTAATAAGTCTTTTTTTCCTTACTGCAGGTTCCAGAAACCATTCTTGTGACGGTAATGAAGAACTGCAGTTGGAAAATGAAAAATCTCAATTAATGCTGCAAAGTAGTGACTCATTCATAGGTACACAGCAAAGTTCTGCTACCTTGAACTCCTTGCGCCATCTGGAGAGAAAACAAGGCCTCGATGATGTACAGATCCGATCGAGCTTGGATGCATTTTATGAACAAAGCTCTTGGAGAGTGAAAAATGATTCTTTGACTCATCGGTTTTCAGAGAAAATATCACACTTGAGCAAGAAGCAGCATTTATATGCTTTACGGAGCTTTCAGTTGGGCAAGATTGTGTTAAATCAAGAGGGGGAGAAAGTAGTACAGAACTATTCTCGAGAAGAGGGAAAGAATGTAGACCGTGTCCCCGGACTATCTAAGGAAGTAGCCAGGTTCATTATGGACGAAAAGCCCCCACATGACTGACCTTTATGTTGTATAATAAATGTCACAACTATACGAATAAACCCATGTTTAAGCTTTGAGGGCACAAAGACCAAATCAAATATATAAAACACAAAAGAACTGCAGTATACAGTGCCAATTAAAAAAGATATATATATATATATATATATATATATACACACACACACACACACACACACACACACACACACACACACACACACACACACACACACACACACATACACACACACAGTTAATGTATCCAAGGTAACTGCATTCCACGCAGGGAGAGCCACAGCATGTACTGTAATCCAGTGATTAAAAAGTGCTTACACAGTACAATATGCTTAGATTCACTTGCATATATAGTGTTAGCTGTGGGGATATAACATTCCCTACGACATCAAGCTGTAATGAAACAATGATAGGCAACACTTACATGAGAGAAGAGTCAGTGTGTAGCGTCCCTGCCGCCCCAACGCACGTTTCGCTTTTTCATCAGGAGACGCCTCTCTGGATGTATCTAAGGGTATTGCTTGTGTTTTATTAGAGTCTGTTTTGGGTTTCTTTATCTTGGAGGTCTGGTGTGTGTATTTGTTTAACCACTTCCGGACCGCCTATAGACTTCAAACGCTGCTACTCTGCAGGATCATACTAAAATGTCACTACATAGGAGTGCAGCTACATGTTATGGTCGGAGACAGCTCGATATCCTATAGAGAAGGCATAAACTGTTTGTTACTGCCTGTGCCTTCTCCTTTGCTGTATACACAGCGCTAAAGAAGCTCTGAGTATTCTGTATTAGACAGCGCTGACGGCAATTCCTCCTCTATACTGTGATCATGTGATCGCTGTGCATAGGGGAGATGCTGGTTAATAGGAGAAAGAGACAGCTATGCAAACAGCAGACGGCATTTCCCTTGTAACTGGGGCTAATATATTGGAAGGGAAATAAAATGAAAATACAATTATTTCAATTTTTTTTTATTCTTATGACCTTGTAGGGGTACAATGTGTAAAATAAATTTAAGACTAATTTTTAAAATAACAGGTAAAAAAAATGAAAAAAAAGTAATGAAGCCATTGTCGATCTAAATCCCTGTTACAAGACTCGCCCCCATAAAATAAGTAAATGTGTTCCATATATGAAAGCATTTCTTACGGAATAGGGAATCAATTTATTAATGTATTTTGTTGGTAGTCATGCGTGGTATATAAAAAAACAAAAAAAGTTAAACAAAAAAAAACACTGCAGTGGTACTACTAGTCTAAATTACCTGCCCCTGGTATATTTAAGATTAGAGACAGAGAACTTAAATTGGCAGCATTACTTTAGCACTGCTAGAAAAAAATGCTGGATTGGTGCTTTAATTTCCCTTATTTTGTCACTAATATACACTGGTCAAAATAAAAGGGGAACACAAACAATAGAATATAACTAAAAGTAAATCAAACTTCTGTGAAATCAAACTGTCCACTTAGGAAGCAACACTGTTTGACAATCAATTTCACATGCTGTTGTGCAAATGGAATAGACAACAGATGGAAATTATTGGCAATTATCAAGACACACTCAATAAAGGAGTGGTTCTGCAGGTCGGGACCACAGACCACATCTCAGTACCAATGCTTTCTGGCTGATATTTTGGTCACTTTTGAATGTTGGTTGTGCTTTCACACTCCTGGTAGCATGAGACTGACTCTACAACCCACACAAGCGACTCAAGTAGTGCAGCTCATCCAGGATGGCACATCAATGTGAGCTGTGGCAAGAAGGTTGGAGGCAACACACACACAACTAGACATCATTTCCTTGTCTTGAGGCATTTCCACTGAAGCTGGATCAGCCTGTAATTTTATTTTCCACTTTGATTTTGACTATCATTCCAAATCCAGACCTCCATGGGATATTCATTTTGATTTACATCGATAATTTTTTGTTTTATTCGTCTCAAGACATTCCACTATGTAATGAATAAAGATTTGCAACTGAAATATTTAATTGAGTGATATCTAGGATGTGGTGTTCCCTTTATTTTTTTGAGCAGTGTATTTTACCCTATGTCAAATTCTCGCTCGCTTTATTTTTTTTGTTGATAGTGCTGTAAGAATGAAGCCTCCCGTATTACGATGCATAAATTACTTGATATCTGAACCAAAAAAAAAAATGTATAACTCCTTAAACTATGTATGAAAAAATCTGAAAATGCACCTGGTGAGGAACGGGGGTAATTTACCTATTCTAGAAGTAGTTAAGAAGTCTGCCCTGAATTTAGTTCAGGACGTCCAATCTGAAGTCTCTTGCTGGAGTGTGAGCACAAGATTCAAATGCTGTAGATTGGAACTCAATCATAATTAGTAATAATACAAGGCCGACTTTATACACTTTTTTTTTTTTTTTACAATTTTCCAGACAAAGGTTGACAAGCGTGAGATAAGCTCCCGTTTTTTTTTTTTTTAAATGCAAATGTGAGAAGGATGGCTCATCCTCAAGCTAATTGGCCTACAATTCGGAGTTCCTTTAATCACATGCCAGAGTCGTGTCGTGATTTATTTCAAATCGCAGCAAATAAATGACATGACTGCTAAGTGTGAAATGAACGCTGTCTTAATAATAATTCCCTTCTCACTGTAGGATAATTTATTGTTGCATATATGGTGCTGACCTGTGTGGTGCACATTCTCAATTAAAGTGACAGTCAGTCAGGGCCGGACTGGGACTAAAATTCAGCCCTGGCATTTGTAGTTACACAGGCCCACTTGTCGCATGGTGACTGTATAATATCTTTGTACACTTGTAGGTTACCAGAAGTGAGGGGAGAGTAACACGACTATATAACATATAATCACAGCTGTATCCAGCATTACAGCTCAGTCCTATTTATGGCTTTTAGTAGCAGTACCAAGAATAGCCGCTACTTTACCTACATAACTGGATCTCGTAGATAATGAAGGGATGAGACGACCAAAGGTTATGTATGGAACCTCATTCTGATGCTCCATAAACTTTGCCTACAGCCACTTTTGGTTCCGCTGCGCAGCACGAGACTCGGTGACTCCGAAGAGCGGTGACATCAGTATCATCACTGCTCTTCAGATATTCCGGGTCTTGCACTGAGCTCGGCAACTGTGAAGAGTGGTATTGTTACTATCGTCACCACTCTTCAGAGTCGCTGGATCTCGCCAGGTCTGGGCTAGTAGTGGGGGTGTCAGACACCTCTCCATTACTTACACCAGGGATTGATAGCAGCTGACATTACACAGCTGACATCAACCCTAAAAATCATTACACATACCAGAATTAAATTCTTTGGCGGCTGGGAAAAGCAGTAGAGTTAGCGCTATTCCCAGGCGCTGGATGCTAACTACAACTGTCATCATCCTTGCCTCGTCTCCCTGCAAAGCATTTCTGCTGTATTTACATGCGCTGATCTGAGGCCACTAGACGAGTGTGATCGACAATAGTGAAGTCATTCGCTTGTTACTTTCCCAGCCTCTTAACACCAACTGAGAAAGAATGAAGGGACAGAACAATCACAATTAGATCAATCTGTCCCCATACAGTATCATGTTAGCAGCACATCTACAGTTTACATCGACGATGTGCTGCTGAGAACAAGGATTTCTGTTCCCACATAAACAATCCAATCACTCGATGAATGGGCAGCATTTTGCTTGTTTAGTATAATACACCCCATAGTCCTCCATATATTATAATGTGCAACTCAGTCCTCCATATAGTATAATACACTCCTCAGTCCTCCATATTGTATAATACACTCCTCAGTCCTCCATATAGTATTATACATGCCACATAGTCCTCCATATAGTATAATACACGCCTCATAGACCTCCATATATTAAAATACACTGCAATTCCTCCATATAGTATAATACACTCCTCAGTCCTCCAAATAGTATAATACATTCCTCAGACCTCCAAATAGTATAATACATTCCTCATAGTGCTCCATATAGTATAATGCCCCACCATTGTCATCCATGTAGTACAATTCACTTCCCATAGTATAATGCACCCCATAGTTCTTCATATAGTATAATGTATTCCCCATAGCCCTTGATACAGTATAATGCAGCCCACATATAGTATAATGATGCCACCCCAGAGTATAATGCAGCCACCCCACAGAATATATTGTAGCCCCCTGAGTATAATGTAACCCCCTAGAGAATATAATAACAGCCCCTGCATATATAATATATGGTAGCCCCCTCATAGAGCATAATGTAGCCCCCATAGAATATAATGTAGCCCCTCCAAAGAATATAATACAGCCCTCCCCCATAGAATGTAATGCAGCACTGCCCCCCATAGAATGTAATGCCGCCAGCCACCCATAGAATGTAATGCAGCCAGCCCCCATAGAATGTAATGCAGCACAGCCCTCATAGAATGTAATGCAGCACAGCCCCCATAGAATGTAATGCAGCCCTCCCCCATAGAATGTAATGCAGCACAGCCCCCATAGAATGTAATGCAGCCAGCCACCATAGAATGTAATACAGCACAGCGCCCTATAGAATGTAATACAGCACAGCCCCCATAGAATGTAATGCAGCCCCCCCAAATAGCCCCACAATCCAGTTATCACTTTGATATATTTAAAAAAAAAACACCTCCTCGTGCCCAGCGCTGCTCCTGGCTCCGGTCTCAGCAGCTGCAGTCTGCCCGGTCACACAGCAGGTGCGCGATGATATGACGTCATCGCGCACCCGCAGTGTCAGCGCCAGGCAGAGCGGGCAATGATGGGAGAGGGAACGTCAGCAGACGCTCTCTCCTCCATCATTGCATTCAACTGTACCGGCGTCATAGATGCCGGTATACAGTAGTTGTATGCGGTGAGTGGGGGGGGAGTTGGCGCTGACGAGCAGCCCACGACTACCACCGGCCCATCTGGCATTTGCCAGAACTACCCAATGGCCAGTCCGGCCCTGCAGTCAGTGGTTCCTAAAGTACAAGTAAAAGGCTACTATTTCCATTTCCCTATAGTCTACCTTTTTATATCAACATGAAGAGATACAGTTGTGCTCAAAAGTTTACATACCCCGGCAGAATTTTTGCTTTCTTGACCTTTTTTCTTTTTTCAGAGAATATGAATGATCGTATCAAAACTTTTTCTCCACTCATGGTTAGTGGTTGTGCGATGGAATTTGTTGTCAAGCTACTGTGTTTTCTCTTTTTTAAAACATAATGATAACCCAAAACATCCAAATGACCCTGATCAAAAGTTTACATACCCTGGAGATTTTGGCCTAATTACATGCACAGAAGTTGACACAAATGGGTTTGAATGGCTACTAAAGGTAACATCCTCACCTGTGACCTGTTTGCTTGTAATAAGTGTGTATACATAAGAGCTGAGTGAGTTTCTGGGATCCAGAGAGACTCTGGCATCTTTCATCCAGCCACTGATGTTTCTGGATTTTGATTCATGGGGAAAGCAAAAGAATTGTAAACGGATTTACGGGAAAAGGTAGTTGAACTGTATAAAACAAGAAAGGGATACAAAGATATCCAAGGAATTGATAATGCCAGTCAGCATCGTTCAAACTGTGATTAACAAATGGAAAATCAGGGGCTCTGTAAAAACAAAACCATGGTCAGGTAGAAAACAAAAATTTTGTCCACAACTGCCAGGAAAATTGTTCGGGATGCAAAGAAAAACTCACAAATAACATCAACTGAAATACTGGACTCTCTGAAAACTAACGGTTTAAATGTTACATTTGGAGAGCGGTCAACAAGGCCTATGATGAAAGGAACACCATTCTTACTGTAAAGCACAGAGGTGGATAACTGATATTTTGGGGATGTGAGAGCTACAAATGCACAGGAAACTTGATCAAAGTTGAAGGAAGATGAATGCAGCACGTTATCAGCAAATACTGGAGGCAAATTTGCAATCATCAGCCCAGAAGCTGCACATGGGATGTACTTGGACGTTCCAACATGATGACAATCCAAAACACGAGGCCAAGTTGACCTGTCATTGCTTAGCGCAGAACAGAGTGAAGGTTCTGGACTGGCTCTCTGTCTCCTGATCTCAATATCATTGAGTCATTCTGGGGAGATCTCAAGCGTGCATTTCATGCTAGACAGCCCAGGAATTTACAGGAACTGGAAGCTTTTTCCAAGAAGAGTGGGCAGCATTACCATCTGAGAAAATAAAGAGCCTAATCAACAACTACCACAAAAGACTTCAAGCTGTCATTGATGTTAGAGGGGGCAGTACATGGTATTAAGAAATGAGGTATATGAACTTTTAATTAGGGTTATTTGGATGTTTTGGGTTGTCATTATGATTTAAAAAGAGATAACACAGTAGTTTGACAATAAATGGCTTCACCCAACCACTAACTATGAGTGGAGAAAACGTTTTGGTGTTATCATTCATATTCTCTGAAAAAGACCAAGAAAGCAAAAATTCTGAAAACTTTTGAGCACAACTGCATTTTTAATAAATGTCCATAGTTTTACTTATACATCAGTCTTTCTATTGGTCAGAATTGTTTCCACTATTTTCCTTCAAAGGAAATGGGATTTCTGCAGCTCGACACTGGGGCGTCAGTGGACTTTATGAATATTGGGGTTTGTATAGATCCGATATTGAGACATACTGTACATCTTCAATTTCAAGACTAATCGAAGAAGTGGTCAATACTGGTCAGATTGCTGACTACAGCCATGTTTCCGATCTATGAAAAGGTAAAATCCCCATAAAAAATATGGTGGCGATATCGAACTCCTGTGATCGTCAGGAGTGACTATATCGTGAAAATCATAATTTTCGGAAATTAAAGCCACATCCCATGACCAGCCCTAATATGAGTCATCAAGGGGAGGTGTGTGGGAGTAACCTAGTTACTGATAAAAAGACAAACCGAGTTATGATCTGTGTTGCATGCAGAGATACATATCCGTGTATGCATGATCCATGTTCACTGGATGTTTCCAATCAAAGTGATCTCCTTCGCTAATCTCTGTGACTAGCGTTTAGTAAGTTTCTTTTGTTTAGCATTTTATTTTATGTAATTGTATATGCTGTATTGTTTGTCCTCTTTGTAAGATCTTTTGTATACTTTTTATAAACACTATTGTTCTTGGTTAAATATAAAATATAACAGTTCTGTTCCTTTTATTATGTAAACCATACTCCTGAAAGCCATATTCTAAGAGAAATCAGGCGGCCTGTATAAACTGCTGGTGGTGGCAGCGAGTACTTCTTCTTCTTGCGTAATCATGCAGTTAGCAGTGATCATATCGGGTATATATTTCATGCTTTGGAATCAGAGGTGTATATACCATACATTTATTGTTAGTTCTCCAATAACCGGCCTATTAGTGGTAACAGCCACAGCCTCATCTGTTAATCATCGGCCAATCGTGTAATTGTTCTGATGCTAGGTGGCAGCAGTGGGCTATTTGATAAAAAGATAACAACGGGGTGGTTAACTGACTGTGATCTTTGACAGGGACATTGAGGAGCGTGAGCCCACTCCTAATTAATCGGTCATCTTTCTTTTGCTACTGGATGGCTAGATATGGTGTCATTCAGTCATGGTAAGACAGAAACATCAGGTCCCCTCCTTGCTGGGTGGCAAATCTCAGCACCATCAAGTGTAATTTAGATAAGTGTGTGGCCCTTTGTATTCTGTGTAAGACTTAATTCAAAGTTTTAGCACAGACCATGATTACTGAACTGGCATGGGTCTCCTGTCCTAAACAGCCTCATATAGACCTCACAATCTGTACTTAGGCTGAATTAGGACGTTTGAGGATCACCGTCCAAGATTATTAAATGATCTGATGGTCTTCAACCTTACGATCGCCATATACATTAGGCTGTCGGCCAAACTATGCTTTGACCAACTGCCATCTCAGCCAATGCTCCTGTGTTCTCTATGAATAAGCCATTGGTCAGCAGCTTATCTCCGGAAGAACAATGGGATTGTCAGTCCAAAATTGGAAACGCGCAATCAGCATCTCTGCCATCCATCAGTCGGTTGGTGCCCTTATACACTGTAGACTGTTGGCCGAACCCATTGATATCGGGTTCAGTTGACATTGGTCTAATGTGTAAACGGACCTTTAGACTTTTGGGTTGTCGTGATACTACGATTCAACTGGAGAGCCACAGATTGGAGATACCTGTCATAATGTATTTGGTAATAAATCTACCTATTCATTTTCCTTTCCACTGGATTTTAGCTGAGCTTCAAAGAGCCTTATTTTAGAAACGATGTGACATAAATCAGCCTAAAGTCTTCTGTTATTACACGGTATAATTAGGACCGAGTTAAGTGACTGTATTTTTAGTTACTAAGTGATTAGTGATGTTCTGCGCTGTATTTAGACCGAGCTGTATAGTAAGGCTGCCAATTACAAGAATCGGCACTCTACGTGGCTGCCTGGATGCACGACACGCAGAGCTTTTCTGCTCAGCCTTTCTTTTTACTTACTCCTACAATGCTCTTTGTATTGTATTCATATAGACTTTCCATTCGCGTTTTGCTGTCATTTTATCCACTCTGGAAACAAAAGACTTATACGTGTTGTCATCAGGCTGAGGGAACGGGAACGGCTCAGTCTGCAGCAGGCGACTGAACCTCTGCATGACTCAGCTGACTGACAGCAGATGGAAACACACAGGTTTCCCTAAATGATTAATGGGCCTGCTCCTGCCATCGAGAAAATGTATTTTATCAAAGTAATTTTCATTTGTTAGACTGTGTGAATAGCACCCCTCCCCCGATCACATCTCCGCAGACACCTTATAAAAATAGCGCACATTGTACAACATAAGGGAAAATCCACTGCAAACAGTATAGGAGGATTACTGTAATGCCCTGATGGAGCCGCCAGATTTACAGTGGTCTTGGCAGGCAGCCTGTGTATTTCATTTGTGCTCGGCTTTATATCATTTGGCAAATCTGTTCTTCAGTAAATTGTTCCAGGTGGTTTATGGACCCTTTGTGTAAAAGTGCAGCTTGTTTTAGAATGGCAAACATCTTGCCTCGATGCTTTAGGCCTCATTCAGATGTCAGTGTTTTTCACATATTCAGAATTAATGGTACCGGTGTTTTTGGACCTGAGTGTCATCCCACCGTGACGAGGTGGCCACAGTGTGCTCACTCCTTTGTTTCTGTAGTTTCTTGTACTTTGTAAAAACAGGGGTGACCCCCTTTTTGAGAGGCATTTCCTCTATATAGCTTCCTGTAGGCAGATATCTGAACTGATGGACCTGTTCTGCCTCCATCTACATTAAGGTTGTCTAACACAAAGTGAGGTTTTAATACTAGATGATGGGACTTTCCTGATTGGGGTGCACCTTGTTGTGGTGAGATGGCTTTTACACTTTTTTGCACAAAAACAGTTCCTAAAAATATAATACTTATTGCCCTATATTATTTACATGTACTATTACTATTTACGCACAGCAGGGTATATGCTAATTTTGTTTCTACCTTAGGTTTTATCTAATAAAGTTCTATGAAGGGGGAAGAGCGCAAAAAGCAGAGCTCCCCTCTCCTCCTCCTCTTCCTCCTCTCTTCTTTATAGAATCTTATAAAAACTGTACTTTTCTATCTCGGCAATATAAAAATCTGTCTTCACCGAATACAGATTTCACTTGGAACTTGAGAATTTTGATAATGACTGATCAGTCCTGGAGGAAAAAGAAGCAGATTATTCTGATAAGATCTGTTACAAAGTTACTTATTTCATGTGTACTATTAATTTATGAAATAAAAATTAAAACTGCAGCATTTCATTAAAAAGAGTTTCCCTTAAACAAAGTACAATTTAGTCAATAGATCTTGGAATAATAATAATTTCCACAATTCCATGTGTTAAAACAAAATGTCCCTGTGCTGAGATAATCTTAAAAATGTGCCCCTGCTGTGTACTGTGTAATGGCGGTGTGTGACCGTGCAGGGACATGGTCTGATCATACACAGCTCCTGGGCAGGGGGGGATGGAGGAAAAAGAGTATACAGACATTACAGTATTGGATCACAGCTGATTCTTTCTGTGAGGTAAAACATTTCCCTGCCTGTTTATAAGCGATGTTTTACCTCACAGAAACATTCAGCTGTGATCCCATGCTGTCCTGTCTGTATACACTTTTGCTTCCCCTCTGCCCAGGAGATGTGGTATGATCAGACCATGTTCCTGCACGGTCAGACACGGCCATTACACAGTACACAGCAGGGGCACATTTATAAGATTATCTCAGCACAAGAACATTATTTTTAATCACATCCAATTGTAGAAATTGTTATTATTCAAAGATGTATTGTTTAAAATGTTGATTACAATTAACTATGTTCATGAGAAAACCCCTTTAACTCTGTAAATGCATGGTAGCAGAACAGGGTTTGCCATTGGCACAGGTTTCTATAGAATAAAAGCTTTCCAGTAGAAGTAAAGTTTACCTTTAGTTCTACTGAAAATATTTTTTTTTGTTTTTATAGAAACTGTGTTTTCTAAACTCAAGATAGGCTGGGTTAACACAAATTTTTAAAGTGGATTTTTCTGGCTGAAAAATCCAGTTCTAAAACCAGGTTCTAAAATACACGTAGGCCCCGATTTTGTTAAGACCGACTGAGGAGGGCATGGTGGAGTTGGGCACTCCTGATTCATGAAGAGGTGCATGCCTCTGAATGATTCTAGAGCAGTGTTCCCCAACTCCGGTCCTCAAGAGCCACCAACAGGTCATGTTTTCAGGATTTCCTAAGTATTGCACAGGTGATAATTGCATTACCTGTGCAATACTAAGGAAATCCTGAAAACATGACCTGTTGGTGGCTCTTGAGGACCGGAGTTGGGGAACACTGCTCTAGAGCAACTGTTGAATGGCGTACATCTCCATGGTCCAGTCTGTGACTGTAGTAAGATTTCTGGTATAGGGAATGCCAGAGCTAATCATGAATTACACAAGCTGTGGTGTCAGGCCCCCTTGTTCTGCCCCAGCTTTGCCTATTTTGACCTAACTGGGAAGAACTGGTCTAAAAACACCAAAAGTTGTTTCTTTTTGTGCAACTTAGAGTCTAGGCTACTTTTCAGTGCAATTTACTCCAGAATTCTACCGAATTCTTGTGTTGATGAATCAGGGCTGTAGTCTTTGGCACAGTTTTGTAAGAACACACAATGACACTGTTGCGATATGGTTTTTTAAGCGTAGTTATTGATGTGTTTTTAATTATAGTTTGGTGTGTAGCAATAAGGTGTGTTTTTTGGTGCATTTCCACAGCCAAAATAAAAAAAAAAAAAACACCATAAAAAGCAAGCTGCTGCAATTTGGGGTATGTTCAGTGAGTTCTTTTAGTGTTGTTTGCGAAACAAATCTGCTATTTAATTACTCTTTGATGGACATTTGGTAGCATTTTAGCTTCAAAATCCTCTTAGAAAAAGCATTGTGCCAATTGTTTGGTGCACAGGTTTTAGTTTTTATCATTAATTAAAAAATACAACGTGCACTATAGGCACCACATTTTCTCATTCGATTAAGAAACTTGTTGCTAGTGGGTGGGGAGGGCGGGAATCGCAGGCACCGAGAAGATCCAATGCACTGTCCGACACCGGGGCACTGACATCTAATTAGCCGAAAACTTCAAATGGTGACTAAAGAAGAACCAAAAAGTGGATTTATGGACTAAAGGTATCAATTTAATCAGTATTAGACTTTACTCACATATCAGTATTTTTGACCAGTATTTTATCTATATTTCTATGCCAAAACCAGGAGTGTCTCCAAAACACAGAAAATGTCAGTTTTTTAATTTTAGTTTTCCTCTGTAAGTACCACTCCAAGTTTTGGCATGAAAACACTGATGCAAAATACTAACATGTGAATGAGCCCTTGCAGCTCTATTACAGCCAAGTATTTACATTACAAAATAGTGCTGACGGGTTCTCGTCAATTCTTGCAGCATGCAGTCACCACTAGGGGGAACTGCGAATGCATTTATACAGTCATGGACAAAAATTTTGAGAATGAGACAAATATTAATTTTTCCAAAGTTTACTGCTTCATTTTTTCTAATGGCAATTTGCATATACTCCTGAATGTCAGAGTGATCAGCTTAACAGCAATTACTGTACTTGCAAAGTCAATATTTGCCCAGAAAATGAACTTTAACCCCCAAAACACATTTCAACATCATTGCAGTCCTGCCTTAAAAGGAGCAGCTAACATCGTTTTAGTGATTGATCGCCAGCCCTGTCCTCATCAACACCCACACCTGTGTTAATGGATCAATCAGTCATGATTAAGTAAGAATGACATCACTGGACACTTTAAAAGGAGGCTGGTGCTTGGTATCATTGTTTCTCTTCAGTTAACCATGGTTATCTCTAAAGAAACACGTGCAGCCATCATTGCACTGCACAAAAATGGCCTAACAGGGAAGAGTATCGCAGCTACAAAGATTGCACCTCAGTCAACAATCTATCGCATCATCAAGAACTTCAAGGAGAGAGCTTCCATTGTTGTCAAAAAGGCTCCAGGGCGCCCAAGAAAGACCAGCAAGCGCCAGGACCGTATCTTAAAACTGTTTCAGCTGCGGGATCAGGCTCCCAGCAGTGCCGAGCTTGCTCAGGAATGGCAGCAGGCTGGTGTGAGTGCTTCTGCACGCACTGTTAGGCGGAGACACTTTGAGCAAGGCCTGGTTTCAAGGAGGGCAGCAAAGAAGCCACTTCTCTCCAGAAAAAACATCAGGGACCGACTGATATTCTGCAAAAGGTACAGTGAGTGGACTGCTGAGGACTGGGGCAAAGTCATTTTCTCTGATGAATCCCCTTTTCGATTGTTTGGGACATCTGGAAAACAGCTTATTCGGAGAAGAAGAGGTGAGCGCTACCACCAGTCTTGTCTCATGCCAACTGTAAAGCATCCTGAAACCATTCATGTGTGGGGTTGGTTCTCAGCCAAGGGAATCGGCTCACTCAGTCTTGCCTAAAAACACAGCCATGAATAAAGAATGGTACCAGAATGTCCTCCAAGAGCAACTTCTCCCAACCGTCCAAAAGCAGTTTGGCGCCCAACAATGCCTTTTCCAGCATGATGGAGCACCTTGCCATAAAGCAAAGGTGATAACTAAATGGCTCATGGAACAAAACAGATCTTGGGTCCATGGCCTGGAAACTCCCCAGATCTTAATCCCATTGAGAACTTGTGGTCAATCAAGAGACGGGTGGACAAACAAAAACCAACAAATTCTGGCAAAATGCAAGCATTGATTATGCAAGAATGGTCTGCTATCAGTCAGGATTTGGTCCAGAAGTTGATTGAGAGCATGCCAGGGAGAATTGCAGAGGTCTTAAGGCCCCGTCTCACATAGTGAGATCGCTAGCGAGATCGCTGCTGAGTCACAAGTTTTGTGACGCAATAGCGACCTCAGTAGCGATCTCGCTATGTTTGACACGTACCAGCGACCAGGCCCCTGCTGTGAGATCGCTGGTTGTGTCGGAATGGCCTGGACCTTTTTTTGGTCGTTGAGGTCCCGCTGACGTCGCTGAATCGGTGTGTGTGACACGGATTCAGCGATGTCTTCACTGGTAACCAGGGTAAACATCGGGTTACTAAGCGCAAGGCCGCGCTTAGTATCCCGATGTTTACCCTGGTTACAATCGTAAATGTAAAAAAAAAAAACAGTACATACTCACATTCCGGTGTCCGTCAGGTCCCTTGCCGTCTGCTTCCCGCACTAACTGAGATCCGGCCGTAAAGTGAAAGTACAGCACAGCGGTGACGTCACCGCTCTGCTGTTAGGGCCGTCGCTCAGTCAGTTCAGGAAGCGGACGCAGGGGGACGCGAAGGTGAGTATGTACTGTTTGTTTTTTTTTACTTTTACGCTGGTAACCAGGGTAAACATCGGGTTACTAAGCGCGGCCCTGCGCTTAGTAACCCGATGTTTACCCTGGTTACCCGGGGACCTCGGCATCGTTGGTCGCTGGAGAGCTGTCTGTGTGACAGCTCCCCAGCGACCACACAGCGACAAAACAGTGACGCTGCAGCGATCGGCATCGTTGTCTGTATCGCTGCAGCGTCGCTGTGTGTGACGGGGCCTTAAAAGAAGAAGGGTCAACACTGCAAATATTGACTTGCTGCATTAACTCATTCTAACTGTCAATATAACCTATTGGTACTCATAATATGATTGCAATTATATTTCTGTGTGTGATATAAACATCAGACAAACACTAATAAAAACCAGAGGGCAGCAGATCATGTGAAAATATAAATTTGGTGTCATTCTCAAAACTTTTGGCCATGACTGTACATCTTGTTTTTATAGTGAACCTGTCACCAGGTGTTCCCAATATGAAGTGTGGCCACCATCATTAAAGCTTCTTTTACAGCATTCTAATATGCTGTGTGAGCCAAGTAATGTAGTGTGCATGTGCCGGGAAAGGCAAAGAGCACCAATGACCTGGAAGAAAAGCTGGCACATGCGCACTACTTTGCTTTACTCACGGCAGGGCAGAGAGAAGTACTCCTGCGCAGGTTCCTGTAAAGCGAACCTGAATATATGGTCTCAATCTGCAGTTTAATAGCATTAATGACCTGCCTGGGGCCCACATGTAGCCAAACACTGCGGGGACAAAATGAACTTTGTTACCCCCAGCAGTGTTTGGTTTGAGTCACAGGGGCAGCACCAGTGCTGGTCCAGTCACCGCTGCTGTAACCGCGTTCTAGGCCTTGACTGACACGAACTCTGCATTAGAGCCGGCTGTCAGTCAGGTCCGTGGGCGCACTTACTGTATTTTCAGAGCGGTGACTGAGCCAATGCCGATACTGCCCCCGTGACTGAAACCTGAACGCTGCCAAGAAGAATAAAGTTAATTTCCCCTGCAGCTTTCGTCTACGTTCAGATGTCGGGCAGGTTAATAGTGTTTTTTGCTGGTGATAGGTTCCCTTTAACCCCTTCATGACCTTGGGATTTTTCGTTTTTCCGTGTTCGTTTTTCACTCCCCTCCTTCCCAGAGCCATAACTTTTTGATTTTTCCGTCAATTTGGCCATGTGAGGGCTTATTTTTTGCGGGACGAGTTGTACTTTTGAACGACATCATTGGTTTTAGCATGTCGTGTACTAGAAAACAGGAAAAAAATTCCAAGTGCAGTGAAATTGCAAAAAAAAGTGCAGTCCCACACTTGTTTTTTGTTTGGCTTTTTTGCTAGGTTCACTAAATGCTAAAACTGACCTGACATTATGATTCTCCAGGTCACTACGAGTTCATAGATACCTGACATGTCTAGGTTATTTTTTTACCTAAGTGGTGAAAATTTTTTCCAAACTTTGCTTAAAAAAAAAAAATTGCGACATTTTCCGATACTCGTAGCGTCTCCATTTTTCATGATCTGGGGTCAGTTGAGGGCTTATTTTTTGCGTGCCGAGCTGGCGTTTTTAATGATACAATTTTGGTGCAGATACGTTCTTTTGATCGCCCGGTTATTGCATTTTAATGCAATGTCACGGCGACAAAAAAAACGTAATTCTGGCGATCAGGTTAATGCTTTTTTTTATTGATAGATTGGACGATTCTGAACGCGGCGATACCAAATATGTGTAGGTTTGATTTTTTTTTTTATTGATTTATTTTGATTGGGGTGAAAGGGGGGTGATTTAAACTTTTATATTTTTGATATTTTTCACTTTTTTTAATTTTTTTTTTTAACTTTTGCCATGCTTCAATAGCCTCCATAGGAGGCTAGAAGCTGGCACAACGCGATAGGCTCTGCTACATAGCAGCGATCTGCTGTTCGCTGCTATGTAGCAGAAAATCAGGTGTGCTGTGAGTGCCGACCACAGGGTGGCGCCCACAGTTGCCAGGGATCAGTAACCATAGAGGTCTAAAGGACCTCTATGGTTACAATACTGAAGCATCGCCGACCTCCGATCATGTGACGGGGGTCGGCGATGCCGTCATTTCCGGCCTCTCGGCCGGATGCGGTAGTTAAATGCCGCTGTCTGCGTTTGACAGCGGCATTTAACTAGTTAATAGGCGCGGGCAGATCGCGATTCTGCCCGCGCCTATTTCGGGCACATGTCAGCTGTTCAAAACAGCTGTTCACTGCCGGAGCCCGCATCAAAGAGGGGCTTCTGACCTCGGACGTACTATCCCGTCCGAGGTCAGAAAGGGGTTAACTTATTGAGAGCTGTATACATCTGTATACAGTCAGCTCCCCCTAGTGACAGCCACAGGTGTCACCAGATCAGGAGAAGCAGTTCAGGGTCTGTTCCCTTCTCACCTAGGCCACCATAGCTGATGAACGCAGTGCCTTTATGATAAGTGTGAAGGATTGCTTCTGTCATGAAAGTGATACTGGTAATATACATAACCTAATATATCAATTTATTATTTAATGGTGTTTGTATCTACAGCTCTGGCAAAAACTAAGAGACCACCACATCAAATCCCTGTCATGGGCAGCCCAATCTCCAGACCTGAACCCCATTGAAAACCTCTGGAATGTAATCAAGAAGATGATGGATAGTCACAAGCCATCAAACAAAGAATAACTGCTTATGTAGCGCCCCCACTGCCGCAGGGCCGAGGGGTACCCGGTACCGGGCCTGTGAGTCTCTGCTCTGGGGTTGTCATGGCGGCTAGGCCCCGGTCCGTGACCCTGCCGTGGGGCGCACAGTGAATAATAGATATGGATGGTGGTGGTGACGCTGTAGGGGTGCAGTGCAGTAAATAACGAGGACACCAGGTTGCAGTCTCTTTACCTCTTTACTGAAGATCTCTGAGTCCTCAGTCCGGAATACGGTTCACCAGGCTGCGCAAGTCCGGCCGGTCCAATGGCACCTCCAGAGTTCTCTTCACAGGTGGAAATCGGTGCCTTCCTTCTAGCGCTATGTGTTGTGGTCCTTCCCTGCTGTGCTTACGGAAAGTCCCCCACAACTGTTGTGTCTGTTTCTTAAGTTCCCTCACAACTCGATTAGATGATGTTCTGCTAATCCTCCGTCCCTCCCTGGTGTTCTGGTTGGGACGGCACCCGTTTGACGGGTAGGCTCGGAGCTCTTCCGGGACCCTAGAGTCGCCCCTCTCCACAAGGTGCCCCCCAAGACTTCATAGGTGATTTGTGTGAGACAGCCCGCCTTAGACTGACTGTCCTGCCGCTGTTTGGAGTATTGCTTGAAGCTGAATGTTATGATACTCCCTCGGCGTTCCGGCCACCGGTAGTGCGCCTCAGTAGGATGTTGCTTCGGTCTTACAGCACGACTCCTACTGGTATTTCTCCTTTGCGTGATCTCGTTTCTCACTCAGCACAATCTATCTCGCTTCTAATCCTTCCTTGGGTACCGCCGCTACCCGGAGCAGGCACGGTCCCGTTACGTTCTTTCTTGTTGCCAAGCCTCTGTCAGGATCCCACCCCTGACAGAGACCCTACTGTATCTTCCTCCACAACACCCTCTGCCACAAGGTGTTGCCTGGTTCCAACCCAGTCAGCTTTCTGATCTAACTTCCTGCCTGACCCCCAGTTTACCCACTATGGTGGGGAGTGGCCTAATGAATAGCACCCTTAGCTCCCCCCGGAGGCCCGACTGTGAAATGTATTGGTGTCTGTGATACCTGATCAGATGAACTCCTTCAGTGCAATCAGACGCACCATAACTTCCCATAGTGGCGGAGCCACAGTACTGCAACGACCAGGACTCTGGGGCGCTGCTTACATTTTTGCACCAGAAGCAGTGTGAAAGACTGGTGGAAAGCATGCCAAGACGCATGAAAGCTGTGATTATAAATCATGGTTATTCCACAAAATATTGATCTCTGAACTCTTCCTGAGTTAAAACATTAGTATTGTTGTGTCTAAATGATTATGAACTTGTTTTCTTTGCATTATTTGAGGTCTGAAAGCACTGTTTGTTTGTTTTTTTATTTTGACCATTTCTCTTTTTTAGAAAAAAAAAATACAAAATGTATTGCTTGGAAATTCGGAGACATGTTGTCAGAAGTTTATAGAATAAATGAACAATTTTACATTTTACTCAAAAATATACCTATTAAGAGAAAAATCAGACAAACTGAACATTTTGCAGTGGTCTCTTAATTTTTGCCAGAGCTGTATATATATTTAAAAATGTATATATGCAATAAAGAGGATTTTAGCGCTTTCTACACTTATATAAATATTTGGTAACTTTTTTCCTGATACAAATATACCTAGAAGTCTGATGGAACCTTTCTTATAAAAACCTGAAACTCCTCCACCATTTCTGACTGGGTAATTGGTTTCCTGTAGGCATTATTTCCCCAGAATCTATAGCAAATATCCAATTTCTCCTTAACCAAGTAAGCTATATAATTGTGCCCACGCACGGCGATGATTATAGAATAGTAATAAGGGTTTCTAGAGCTCTCTTTATAGCAAATAATAAAGTGTGGTTATTATTACATATCATTTACTTAAATCATGTCCTTATTATTAATGCTTTATTATTATTGTTTCTATTCTATCGTATGTGCACATTTGCTTTTTGGAAGCACCATGCTGCCACTAGGGGGCGCAAACTGAATACAGATTTTCATATGCTCTCTATTTATTCATTGGAAACAGGACATGCAAATGAGATGATGATAATGAGATTGTGGTATCATGGGTCAGAGGTGTTCCCCACCATCTGTGTGCCATTTATTGGACTGGCGTAACCTTATTTGGCAGTGGGGTCTTTGGGTTATGTCACGCGCTTCTGATGTACCCATGTAGCTATTCCCCTACATGTGATTTTTTTTGTATATGCTTCTCTTGAATTATTTACGCAGAACATGTCAGCGCAATTTTGTAAAGACATGTAAAGTAAAGACTCGGCTGTAATGGCGCTGTAATACAAATTAAATTGATACGTGATGAAGTGAAGATTTCTGCTAATTAGATTTTGGTGCACAGGGGCCGGACTGTGCACTGGGTCTTCTCCTTGTCTGTGATTCCCCGACCCCTCCGCCTGCCTCCAGTCAGTGAATGACCTGCCTTCTCTGTTTGAAAGTTCAGCCGTGATCTGTTATTTAAAGACCGGAGGTAGGTGGGGGCCGGGGAATCACAGACCGGGAGGAGAAGACCCAGTGCAAAGTCCGTCCCCTGTGCACCGAAATCTAATTAGCCAGAAACTTCAAATGGTGATTAAAGAACATCAACACTGACAGGTTCTCTTTACATAGGTCATTTCATGTCATGCACATGGAAAATTAGAAAACAGTCTACAGATTAAAGGAAATGTTATTTATATATGATTTGCTTTTTAAAGGGAACCAGTCACCTGAATTTGGCGGGACCAGTTTTGGGTCATATGGGCGGGGTTTTCGGGTGTTTGATTCACCCTTTCCTTACCCGCTGGCTGCATGCTGGCCGCAATATTGGATTGAAGTTCATTCTCTGTCCTCCGGAGTACACGTCAGCGCAAGGCAATCAGTGCCAGGCTATTGTATAAATAGTTTGGGGTGTGAAATCCTGTGGACAGATTCCTTTTAAACTCCCCATTAAGCTGATTTTGTATTGTGCCATTGACAGGACCTGAGGGTGCAATGTTAGACACAGGGATTCTGTCTGTTTTTCTCTTTTAATCCATTTGTCATGCACCGTGCTCTCAGGCCCGGTCATAAGACTCTTTCAATGGAAGTCTTCAAACAGAGGCTGGACAGACATCTGTCTATGATGGTTTAGTGAATCTTGCATTGAGCAGGAGGTTGGAGACGATGACCCTGGAGGTCCCTTCCAACTATAACATTCCATGAATATTTGGTCAAACTCACACAGTGCTAGCAGTTCTAGCATCGTATCTGGACCAGAAGTCCTATGTGCCCCAACCAATGCAGCTGATTAACGTCTTTCTCCCTATGCAGCAGTACTGTATGGAGTCTGCAGCAGCAGGGGGAGCATGCGTATCATACATATATTGAAGGCAGTGAGCGCTAAATATGCCACTTAATGTTAAAAGGGTGGTCAAGTCTTCTGATAAGTCTGCAGACTTCTGAATCCTTACAGAGTGCACACCGCAAACTGTCAGGATTCTCTGGTGTTGCTGGCGAGAGCGCGCAGCCACATGACTGTAACCAAACTATTTGCATATTTCAGAGCACATTCTGACTAAATGTTCTCAAGTCTCACTCAATACAACTGAATTGAGCAAAGTTGAGCACATTGTGCCATAATTATGCACATCGCCCGGACTTGCTGGCAAATCCGTTAAATACTGACAATGTGGAGCACGCACGCTGTAGGGATTCAGAAGTCTGTTCTTACAGAATCACTGGAGACTTTTAGCAGAACACCAAACAATTCCTTCAAACCAATCTACACAAATGTGAGAAAACACTTTATTACACACTGTATGTAAATTACCATAGAATAGTCATCTGGGCAGTGTCCAGATCAGGAACCGTCCCGCAATCAGCACTCCAACCTCGCGCCTATTAGATTCATTGCCAAGTCTCCGGTGCAGGCTGAGGCTGACCTACAGCAGCCGGGGAGATGGCGATACCAGACGTAGAGCTGGTACTTTCTGTCTCTTCCTTGCACTGTTCATAGAAATGAATGCAGGGAGAAGATGAAGGACTGTGCAGATGTAATTCTGTGGCTGCACAGTTCTCTTTATGATCACATACAGCGATTCAGAAGCGATCTGCCTGATAAATTAAGGCTTCTTTTACACGTGCCATGATTTTTGCGGCCCGTTTTTGCGGGCCTTTTTTGCAGGCCGTGTTGACGCAATTTTCACGGTCTCCCGCAAAAACGGGTGCAAAAACCTTGCGGATTGCCATTTTTCTGGTTTCGAATACTAGGGAAAAAGTATTGCAACAAATAAATGGCGTTCCTCAAAAACAATATTCACTGTGCATCGCAAAAACAAGCTTTGTTGTTTTTGCAGCCCCACTGATTTTCAATAAGGGCCGTGTCCATAAGCCATGAAAAATATCAAGCGGGCTTGATATTTTTTTCACGGCCTTAAATACGGCCCTCGCAGCCATATGGCGTGCGGCACTCCGATTATTTTTTTTTAGCGGCTCGTTAGAAATGTAATGGGGCCGCAAATACACAGCACGTGTAAAAGAAGCCTAAGTAGATTTCCTTTTTGGAAGTGCATTTGAACAGCAAGGTGGATTGCTGTTGAGGGGAGATAGAGGGAAAAAAAAAAAAAATCTATAAATCTTCAGCATAGCGAGTGTGAGTGAGCTGAGTGTGACCTGAGCGTTAGGGTATGTGCACACGTCTGGATTTCTTGCAGAAATTTCCTGAAGAAAACCGGAAATTTTCTGCAGGAAATCCGCATTTTTTTTCCGTTTTTTTTTTCTGTTTTTTTCGCGCTTTTTTTTAGCATTCTGCAAGCGTAATTAGCTTGCAGAATGCTAAAGTTTTCCAAGCGATCTGTAGCATCGCTTGGAAAACTGACTGACAAGTTGGTCACACTTGTCAAACTTACTGTTTGACAAGTGTGACCAACTTTTTATACTATAGATGCTGCTTATGCAGCATCTATAGTAAAAGATAGAATGTTTAAAAATAATAAAAAAATTAAAAAAATGGTTATACTCACCCTCTGCAGACAGCCAATCTCCTCAGCGGCGTCCGTTCCTATAGATGCTGGTGTTGTTCAGGAACTTCAATGACGTCGCGGCTTGTGATTGGTCGCGTGAGTCACATGAGCGGTCACGCGACCAATCACAAGACAGCGACGTCATCACAGGTCCTGAACCACACCATCTATAGGAATGGAAGAGAGAGCATGCAGCGCTGAGAGGCGGGAACACTTCGGGGGCCATCAGAGGGTGAGTATATCACTATTTTTTATTTTAATTCTTTTTTTTTTACCAATTATACGGTGCCCAGTCCGTGGAGGAGAGTCTCCTCTCCTCCACCCTGGGTACCAACCGCACATAATCTGCTTACTTCCCGCATGGTGGGCACAGCCCCGTGCGGGAAGTAAGCAGATCAATGCACTCCTAGGTGTGCGGAATCCCCGCAATTCCGCATTTTTAATGAACATGTTGCTTTTTTTTCCGCGATGCGATTTTTTTCGCGGAAAAAAATGCAACATTTGCACAAAAAATGCGGAATACCCTGTAAGTAATAGGAGGCATATGTAAGCGTTTGTTTCGCGTTTTTATCACGTTTTTATAGCGAAAAAACGCGAAAAAAATGCGAAAAATCCTGAACGTGTGCACATGGCCTAAGTGTGAACGGCGGTAAGTGTGACTTGTGATTCAGTGACTTTGGAATCAGGGAGTTTCCAAGGGACGAATTGCTGTCTGTTTTTTATTAATACTTTGTATTTATTTTTTATTTAACGTTTCTGTGTGGTGCAATCCCCATTAGGAAATGTGCTCCACTATTGTTAATGCCATCCAGTGCACATCTTGCCACATGTATGCAATCCTTGATCAGCCGGTCGAGGGTGCATACTGCTGTGCGAGATGTGAGCACATTGAGCATTTGGAAGCCCAGATTCTGGATCTAAATGTGCAGCTGGCAACACTGAGATCCATAGACAATATGGAGAGGAGTCTTCTGCTCACTGAGCAGACGCTCAATGGGATAGATGAGGGAGGGATGGTAGGATGGAGCTGCAGGACAGTGAAGTAGCAAGCTGGGTGACATTTAGGAAGCGGGGTAGAGGGAAGAGTGCCAGGGAGGCTAGTCCTGATCTGGCACACCCCAATAAGTTTGCTAAGTTGGCAGATGACGGGGGTGCCAGTACAGGGGTAGCACTGCTGCGGCCAGGCATGTCCTCTGAAAGCCGGAGCAGTGACTGCTCCAGTAAGGAGGGAAATAGGAGAGCAGGGCAGGCCAGACAGGTGCTGGTAGTGGGAGACTCAATTATTAGGGGAACGGATAGGGCAATCTGTCACAAAGACAGGGATCGTCGGACGGTGTGCTGCCTACCTGGCGCTCGAGTCCGACACATCGCTGATCGGGTGGACAGATTACTGGGAGGGGCTGGTGAGAACCCAGCGGTCATGGTGCACATTAGCACAAATGACAAAGTTAGATGTAGGTGGAAGGTCCTTAAAGATGATTTAAGGGAATTAGGCTGGAAGCTGAAAGCAAGGACCTCCAACGTGGTATTTTCCGAAATACTGCCTGTACCACGTGCCACGCCAGAGAGGCAACGGGAGATTAGGGAGGTTAATAAGTGGCTCAAGAATTGGTGTAGGAAGGAGGGGTTTGGGTTCCTGCAGAACTGGGCTGACTTCTCAGTTGGCTACAGGCTCTACGCTAGGGACGGGCTGCACCTCAATGGGGAAGGTGCAGCTGTGCTGGGGGAGAAAATGGTTAGAAGGTTGGAGGAGTGTTTAAACTAGGGATTGGGGGGGAGGGTATTCAATTTATAGGAGGGGAAGATAGTGTAGATAGAGACCTGGGCACAAATAAGGAAGTTGGGGGTGGCGCTGGCGGCATGGGAGGTGGGGTTAGAACAGTTAATAATTTAAGAAAGAATAGAGGTACAGAGAGGAACATCAAGTGCATGTATACTAATGCCAGAAGCCTCTCCAACAAAATGGACGAATTAGAACTAATGTTGTTGGAGCATAATTATGACATGGTGGGGAATATCTGAGACATGGCTGGATGAGAGCCATGACTGGGCTGTTAACTTGCAGGGTTATAGTCTGGTCAGAAATGACCGTACAGATAAGCGAGGGGGATGTGTGTGTCTATATGTAAAATCGTCCTTAAAACCCATCCGGCGTGATAATATAGGTGAATTTAATGAAAATATAGAGTCCCTGTGGGTGGAGATAAGGGGAGGGGGAAAAAATAATAAATTACTGATAGGGGTTTGTTATAAATCTCCAAAAATAATGGAAGCAATGGAGAATATTCTCGTAAAGCAAATAGATGAAGCTGCGACTCAAGGAGAAGTCATTATTATGGGGGACTTCAACTACCCTGGAATCGATTGGGGAACAGAAACCTGCAGTTCCAGCAAAGGTAATCGGTTTTTGACAACTATGAGAGACAATTACCTTTCACAATTGGTTCAGGACTAGTGTTGAGCGATACCGTCCGATACTTGAAAGTATCGGTATCGGAAAGTATCGGCCGATACCGGCAAAGTATCGGATCCAATCCGATACCGATACCCGATACCAATACAAGTCAATGGGACTCATGTATCGGACGGTATCCCTGATGGTTCCCAGGGTCTGAAGGAGAGGAAACTCTCCTTCAGGCCCTGGGAACCATATTAATGTGTAAAATAAAGAATTAAAATTAAAAATATTGCTATACTCACCTCTCCGACGCAGCCTGCACCTTACCGAGGGAACCGGCAGCGTTGTTTGCTTAAAATTCGCGCTTTAACTTCCTTACGCAAAGTCCCGGCTTGTGATTGGTCACACGCCGCCCATGTGGCCGGGACGCAACCAATCACAGCAAGCCGTGACGTAATTTCAGGTCCTTCAGGATTTTAAAATTACGTTCCGGCGTTGTGATTGGTTACGTCGCGGTCACATGGGCGACGCAACCAATCACAAGCCGTGACGTCACGGGAGGCAGGAGACGCGCGCATTTTAAAATGGGCGGCGCGCGACCAATCACAAGCCGGGACTTCGCGTAAGGAAGTTAAAGCGCGAATTTTAAGCAAACAACGCTGCCGGTTCCCTCAGTAAGGTGCAGGCTGCGTCGGAGAGGTGAGTATAGCAATATTTTTTATTTTAATTCTTTATTTTACACATTAATGTTGTTTCGATACCGATACCGATACCCGATACCACAAAAGTATCGGAATACCGGTATCGGAATTCCGATACAGCAAATATCGGCCGATACCCGATACTTGCGGTATCGGAATGCTCAACACTATTCAGGACCCAACAAGAAGGGGGGCACTGCTAGACCTAATATTAACCAACAGGCCAGACCGCATATCAAATATAAGAGTTGGGGGTCACTTGGGGAATAGTGATCACAAAATAATAAGTTTTTGTGTATCCTTTAATAAGATGTGTAGTAGAGGGGTGACAAGGACACTAAACTTTAGGAGGGCAAATTTCCAACGGATGAGAGAGGATCTTGGTGCAATTAACTGGGACGATATCCTGAGACCTAAAAGTACACAAAGAAAATGGGAGACGATTATTAGCATCCTGGATAGGACCTGTGCACAGTATATACCGTATGGGAATAAACATACTAGAAATAGGAGGAAACCAATATGGCTATATAGAGCTGTAAGGGGCGCAATAAGTGACAAAAAGAAAGCATTTAGAGAATTAAAGGAAGTAAGTAGTGATGATGCATTAAATAAATATAGAAAATTAAATAAATCCTGTAAAAAGCAAATCAAGGCAGCAAAGATTGAGACAGAGAGACTCATTGCCAGAGAGAGTAAAAATAATCCCAAAATATTCTTTAACTACATAAATAGTAAGAAATTAAAAAATGATAGTGTTGGCCCCCTTAAAAATAGTCTGGGGGTAATGGTGGATGAGGATGAGGAAAAAGCCAATATGCTAAATGCCTTTTTTTCATCAGTATTTACAAAAGAAAATCCCATGGCAGACAAAATGACTAGTGATAAAAATTCCCAATTAACCCCTTAACGACCGCCGATACGCCTTTTAACGGCGGCCGCTAAGGGTACTTAAACCACAGCGCCATTAATTAACGGCGCTGTGGAAAAAGTGAATAGCGCCCCCCAGAGTCGGATTTTCTCTGGGGTCTCGGTTGCCGAGGGTAGCCGAGACCCCAGAGAACATGATTCGGGGTTTTTTTACCGACCCCCGAGTTGCGATCGCCGGTAATTAACTGTTTACCGGCGGTCGCAACAACAACAAAAATTACGCGATTTGCCATTTAATTTCTCTGTCCTCCGATGTGATCGCACATCGGAGGACAGAGAAATGTGATCCCCGATAGCCCCCCTATACTCACCTACCTCCCCCGGTGCTCCTCGTGGCTCCCGATGGGCGCCGCCATCTTTTTCCGGGGAAATAATGGCGGGCGCATGCGCAGTGCGCCCGCCGCCCGGCACCCGGATGTTCTTTGGGGTCTCGGCTGCCGGGGGTAGCCGAGACCCCAAAGAACATGATCGGGGTCGGTTTTTACCGACCCCTGTTTTGCGATCGCCGGTAATTAACTGTTTACCGGCGACCGCAAAAAAAAAAAAAGCGATGTCATTCTCTGTCCTCTGATGTGATTGCACATCAGAGGACAGAGAAATAGGGGGATTCGGGGACCCTGTTATACTTACCGGTGTCCCTGGGTCCTCCTGCTTCTTCTGCTGGCCGCCGGCTTCTTGTTCCGGTAAGAAAATGGCGGGCGCATGCGCAGTGCGCCCGCCATGATCTGCCGGCCGGCAAAAGAAAATTCTTCCTCTTTTTTATTTTGGTCACTGTGAGATCCTATCACAGTGATCAAAATAAAAAAAATAGTAAATAACCCCCCCCCCTTTATCACCCCCTTAGTAAGAAAAAAATAATAAAATAAAAAAAATGTATGAATTTCTATTTTCCAAATAGGGTTAGGGGTAGGGGTAGGGTTAGGATATGTGCACACATAGAATGGTTCTCTGCGGATTTTTCCGCAGCGGATTTGATAAATCCGCAGGACCAAAACGCTGCGTTTTTCCTGCGGATTTATCGCGGATGTACCGCAGTTTTTGTGCGGATTCCACTGCGGTTTTACACCTGCGGTTTTCTATTATGGAGCAGGTGTAAAACCGCTGCGGAATCAGCAGAAAGAATTGACATGCTGCGGAATGTAAACCGCTGCGTTTCCGTGTGTTTTTTTCCGCAGCATGGGCACAGCGTTTTATGTTTCCCATAGGTTTACATTGTACTGTAAACTCATGGGAAACTGCTGCGGACCCACAGCTGCGGAAACGCTGCGGATCCGCAGCAAAATCCGCAACATGTGCACATAGCCTTAGGGTTAGGGCTTGGGTTAGGGTTAGAGCTAGAATTAAGGTTAGAGCTAGGGTTAGGGCTAGGGTTGGGGCTAAAGTTAGGGTTAGGGTTGGGGCTAGGTTTAGGGCTAAAGTTAGAGTTTGGGCTAAAGTTAGGGCTAGGGTTGGGGCTAAAGTTAGGGTTAGAGTTGGGATTAGGATTTGGATTAGGGTTGGCATTAGGGTTACATTTGGGATTAGGGTTAGGTTTGGGATTAGGGTTAAGGCTAGGGTTGGGATTAAGGATAGGGGTGTATTGGGATTAGGGTTAGGTTTTGAGGTTAGGGTTGAAATTAGGATTAGGGGGGTGTTGGGTTTAGGGTTTTGATTAGGGTTATGGTTAGCTTTGGGATTAGGGTTAGGGGTGTTTTGGGGGTTAGGGTTGTGATTAGGATTATGGATCGGGTTGGGATTAGGGTTAGGGGTGTGTTGGGGTTAGGGTTGGAGTTAGAATTGGGGGGGTTTCCACTGTTTAGGTACATCAGGGGGTCTCTAAACGCCACAGCCAATTTTGTGCTCAAAAAGTAAAATGGTGCTCCCTACCTTCTGAGCTCTGCCGTGCGCCCAAACAGTGGTTTACCCCCACTTATGGGGCATCAGCGTACTCGGGATAAATTGGACAACAACTTTTGGGGTCCAATTTCTCCTGATACCCTTGTGAAAATAAAAACTTGGGGGCTAAAAAATCTTTTTTTGTGGAAAAAACTCTGCATTATAAACTTCTGTGAAGCACTTGGGCATTCAAAGTTCTCACCACACATCTAGATAAGTTCCTTGGGGGGTCTAGTTTCCAAAATGGGGTCACTTCTGGGGGGGTCTCTACTGTTTAGGTATATCTGGGGCTCTGCAAATGCAATATAACACCCGCAGACCATTCTATCAAAGTCTGCATTCCAAAACGGCACTCCTTCCCTTCCGAGCTCAGCCATGCACCTAAACAGTGGTCCCCCCCACACATGGGGTATCAGTGTACTCAGGACAAATTGTACAACAACTTTTGGGTCCAATTTCTCTTGTTACCCTTGTGAAAATAAAAATTGGGGGGCAAAAAAAATCTTTTTTGTGAAAAAAATCTTTTTTTTTTGTTTTCACGACTCTGCATTATAAACTTCTGTGAAGCACTTGGGCATTCAAAGTTCTCACAACACATCTAGATAAGTTCCTTGGGGGGTCTAGTTTCCAAAATGAGGTCACTTGTGGGGGGGTTTCTACTGTTTAGGTACATCGGATCCTCTGCAAACGCAACATAATGCCTGCAGACCATTCTATCAAAGTCTGCATTCCAAAACGGCGCTCCTTCCCTTCCAAGCTCTGCCATGCGCCCAAGCAGTGGTTTATCCCCCACATATGGGGTATCAGCCTACTCAGCATAAATTGCACAATAAATTTTGGGGTCCAATTTCTCCTGTTACCCTTGTGAAAGTAAAAATTTGGGGGTGAAAAGATCATTTTTGTGGAAAAAATATGATTTTTTTTATTTTCATGGCTCTACATTATAAACTTCTGTGAAGCAGTTGGGGGTTCCTAGTGCTCGCCACACATCTAGATAAGCTCTTTGGGGGGTCTAGTTTCCAAAATGGAGTCACTTGTGGGGGGTTTCTACTGTTTAGGTACATCAGGATCTCTGCAAATGCAACATGACACCTGCAGACCATCCCATCAAAGTCTGCATTCCAAGCAGCGCTCCTTCCCTTCCGAGCCCTGATGGGTGCCCAAACAGTGCCCTCCCCCCACATATGGGGTATCAGCATACTCAGGACAAACTGGTCAACAGATTTTGTGGTCCAATGTCTCCTGTTACCCTTGATAAAATAAAAAATTGCAGGCTAAAAAATCATTTTTGAGTGAAAAAAAGGATTTTTTATTTTCACGGCTCTACGTTATAAACTTCCGTGAAGCACCTGGGGGTTTAAAGTGCTCACCACACATCTAGATAAGTTCCTTAAGGGGTATAGTTTCCAAAATGGTGTCATTTGTGGGGGGTTTCCACTGTTTAGGCACATCAGGGGCTCTCCAAACGCGACATGGCAGCCGATCTCAATTCCAGCCAATTCTACATTGAAAAAGTAAAACGGCACTCCTTCTCTTCCAAGCTCTGCAGTGCGCCCAAACAGTGGTTTACCCCCACATATGGGGTATCGACGTACTCAGGAGAGGTTGCACAACAACATTTGTTGTCTAATTTCTCCTATTGCCCTTGTGAAAATAAAAATTTGGGGGCAAAAGATAATTTTTGTAGAAAAAATGCGACTTTTTTATTTTCACGGCTCTACGTTATAAACTTCCGGGAAGCACCTGGGGGTTTAAAGTGCTCACCACACATCTAGATAAGTTCCTTAAGGGGTCTAGTTTCCAAAATGGTGTCATTTGTGGGGGGTTTATACTGTTTAGGCACATCAGTGGCTCTCCAAACGCGACATGGCATCCGATCTCAATTCCAGCTAATTCTACATTGAAAAAGTAAAACGGCGCTCCTTCTCTTCCAAGCTCTGCAGTGAGCCCAAACAGTGGTTTACCCCCACATATGGGGTATCAACGTACTCAGGAGAAATTGCACAACAACTTTTGTGGTCTAATTTCTCCTGTTACCCTTGTGAAAATAAGAATTTGTGGGCGAAAATATCATTTTTGTGTAAACAAATGCGATTTTTTATTTTCACGGCTCTACGTTATAAACTTCTGTGAAGCACTTGGGGGCTCAAAGTGCTCACCACACATCTAGTTAAGTTCCTTAAGGGGTCTAGTTTCCAAAATGGTGTCACTTGTGGAGCGTTTCCACTGTTTAGGCACATCAGGGGCTCTCCAAACGCGACATGGCATCCGATCTCAATTCCAGCCAATTCTGCATTGAAAAAGTCAAACGGCGCTCCTTCTCTTCCAAGCTCTGCGGTGCGCCCAAACAGTGGTTTACTCCTACATATGGGGTATCGGCGTATTCTGGAGAAATTGCACAACAAAATGTATGGTTAAATTTCTGTTTTTACACTTGTGAAAATAAAAAAATATGGTTCTGAATTAAAGTGTTTGCAAAAAAAGTTAAATGTTCATTTTTTCCTTCCACATTGTTTGAGTTCCTGTGCAGCACGTAAAGGGTTAATAAACTTCTTGAATGTGGTTTTAAGTACCTTGAGGGGTGCAGTTTTTAGAATGGTGTCACACTTGGTTATTTTCTATCATATAGACCCCTCAAAATGACTTCAAATGTGATGTGGTCCCTAAAAAAAAATGGTGTTGTAAAAATGAGAAATTGCTGGTCAAATTTTAACCCTTATAACTCCCTAACAAAAAAAAATTTTGTTTACAAAATTGTGCTGATGTAAAGTAGACATGTCGGAAATGTTATTTATTAACTATTTTGTGTGACATATCTCTCTGATTTAAGGGCATAAAAATTCAAAATTTGAAAATTGCAAAATTTTAAAAATTTTCACCATATTTCCATTTTTTTCATAAATAATCGCAAGTAATATCGAAGAAATGTTACCACTAGCATGAAGTACAATATGTCACGAAAAAACTATCTCAGAATCAGCAGGATCCGTTAAAGCGTTCCAGAGTTATAACCTCATAAAGTGACAGTGGTCAGAATTGTAAAAATTGGCTCGGTCATTAAGTACCAAATTGGCTCTGTCACTAAGGGGTTAAATGTCACCTGCTTAACCCAGCAGGAAGTACGGCGGCGTCTAAAAATCACTAAAATTGACAAATCTCCGGGCCCGGATGGGATACACCCCCGAGTACTGCAGGAATTAAGTACAGTCATTGATAGACCATTATTTTTAATCTTTAAAGAGTCCATAATAACAGGGTCTGTACCACAGGACTGGCGTATAGCAAATGTGGTGCCAATATTCAAAAAGGGGACAAAAACTCGGTAATTATAGGCCAGTAGGCTTAACCTCTACTGTGGGTAAAATCCTGGAGGGCATTCTAAGGGATGCTATACTGGAGTATCTGAAGAGGAATAACCTCATGACCCAGTATCAGCACGGGTTTACTAGGGACCGTTCATGTCAGACTAATTTGATCAGCTTCTATGAAGAGGTAAGTTCCGGACTGGACCAAGGGAACCCAGTGGACGTAGTGTATATGGACTTTTCCAAAGCTTTTGATACGGTGCCACACAAAAGGTTGTTACATAAAATGGGAGTAATGGGGATAGGGAAAAATATGTGTAAGTGGGTTAAGAGCTGGCTCAGGGATAGGAAACAAAGGGTGGTTATTAATGGAGCACACTCGGACTGGGTCACGGTTAGCAGTGGGGTACCACAGGGGTCAGTTTTGGGCCCTCTTTTTAACATATTTATTAATGACCTTGTAGGGGTCATTCAGAGTAGAATTTCAATATTTGCAGATGACACTAAACTCTGCAGGGTAATCAATACAGGGGAGGACAATTTTATATTACAGGATGATTTATGTAAACTAGAAGCTTGGGCTGATAAATGGCAAATGAGCTTTAATGGGGATAAATGTAAGGTCATGCACTTGGGTAGAAGTAATAAGATGTATAACTATGTGCTTAATTCTAAAACTCTGGGCAAAACCGTCAATGAAAAAGACCTGGGTGTATGGGTGGATGACAAACTCATATTCAGTGGCCAGTGTCAGGCAGCTGCTACAAAGGCAAATAAAATAATGGGATGCATTAAAAGAGGCATAGATGCTCATGAGGAGAACATAATTTTACCTCTATACAAGTCACTAGTTCGACCACACTTAGAATACTGTGCAGAGTTCTGGTCTCCGATGTATAAGAAAGACATAGCTGAACTAGAGCGGGTGCAGAGAAGAGCGACCAAGGTTATTAGAGGACTGAGGGGTCTGCAATACCAAGACAGGTTATTACACTTGGGGCTATTTAGTTTGGAAAAATGAAGACTAAGGGGTGATCTTATTTTAATGTATAAATATATGAGGGGACAGTACAAAGACCTTTCTGATGATCTTTTTAATCATAGACCGGTGACAGGGACAAGGGGGCATCCTCTACGTCTGGAGGAAAGAAGGTTTAAGCATAATAACAGACGCGGATTCTTTACTGTAAGAGCAGTGAGACTATGGAACTCTCTGCCGTATGATGTTGTAATGAGTGACTCATTACTTAAATTTAAGAGGGGACTGGATGCCTTTCTGGAAAAGTATAATGTTACAGGGTATATATATTAGATTCCTTGATAGGGCGTTGATCCAGGGAACTAGTCTGACTGCCGTATGTGGAGTCGGGAAGGAATTTTTTTTCCCCAAGGTGGAGCTTACTCTTTGCCACATGGTTTTTTTTTGCCTTCCTCTGGATCAACATGTTAGGGCATGTTAGGTTAGGCTATGGGTTGAACTAGATGGACTTAAAGGGAACCTGTCACCCCGTTTTTTCAAGATGAGATAAAAATAGCGTTAAATAGGGGCAGAGCTGTGCTTTACATTAGTGTATTTTTTTTGTGCCTTTATTCCCCACCTATGCTGCCGAAATACTTTGTAAAGTCGCCGTTTTGGGCTGTCATGCTGGTCTGGTCATATGGGTGTGGTGACATCGCTGTTTCTCCCCCAGATCTTGCTCATCTTTCCGTTGGTGGCGTAGTGGTGTGCGCATGCCCAACAGTCGAATCCACTGCGCAGCTGAAGGAAAAGAGCGCGATCTGCGCTATTCACCACGCCCAAATGACCAGACCAGCGTGAGTGACAGCCCAAAACGGCGACTTTACAAAGGTATTTCGGCAGCATAGGTGGGGAATAAAGGCACAAAAAATACACTAATGTAAAGCACAGCTCTGCCCCTATTTAATGCTATTTTTATCTCATCTTGAAAAAACGGGGTGACAGGTTCCCTTTAAAGTCTTCCTTCAACCTTAATAACTATGTAACTATGTAGATAAGTCAGCAGTATTGAGTGAAGGGGACTATGATTAACTAGTGAGACCCCCTTCAGTTCAGATGTGTCACTGCCAGACTCAAATATTCAAGTATTCGCTCCCTTTTTGCTATATTGTTGTGCAGCGTAAATATACCACATACACACACGCTGTGGTTTTTTTTTCACTATTTTAATGGTTAAGTAAAATCTATTTCATAATTCACAGCTATCACAGAGCACTGAACATCTTGTGAAGAAACAGGGTTCTTTAACTAGTTACTCTTAGGCCGGCGTCACACTCAGCGTATGAAAATACGGTCCGTTTTTTACGGCCGTAATACACAGAAATGTTCCCAAAATAGTGATCCGTATGTCATCTGTAGGCAGGGTGTGGCAGCGTATTTTGCGCATGGCATCCTCCATATGTAATCCATATGGCATCCGTACTGCGATATTTTCTCGCAGGTTTGCAAAACCGACATCTAATGGATTTATGGGCTCAAATGTTCGTTAAAACATATGTACAGTATATATATATATATATATTATATATATATGTCATTGAGACACATATATATATATATATTTATATTTCATACAGCGCTAGCTATCATAAAAGCCGGTAATTCAATTGCCGGCTTTTGCTATCTCCTTCCCAAACCTGACATGATATGAGACATGGTTTACATACAGTAAACCATCTCATATCCCTTTTTATTTGCATATTCCACACTACTAATGTTAGTAGTGTGTATGTGCAAAATTTGGGCCCTCTAGCTATTAAAGGGTTAAATCGCGGGAAAAAATGGCGTGGGCTCCTGCGCAATTTTCTCCTCCAGAGTGGTAAAGCCAGTGACTGAGGGCAGATATTAATAGCCTAGAGAGGGTCCATGGTTATTGGCCCCCCTGGCTGAAAACATCTGCCCCCAGCCACCCCAGAAAAGGCACATCTGGAAGAGGCGCCTATTCTGGCACTTGGCCACTCTCTTCCCACTCCCGTGTAGAGGTGGGATATGGGGTAATGAAGGGTTAATGCCACCTTGCTATTGTAAGGTGACATTAAGCCACATTATTAATGGAGAGACGTCAATTATGACACCTATCCATTATTAATCCAATAGTACGAAATGGTTAATAAAACACACACACATTATTACAAAGTACTTTACTGAAATAAAGACACAGGGTGTTTTAGTATTTTATTAGACTCTTAATCCACCTGAAGACCCTCGTTCTGTAAAAAAGGAAAAATAATAAAACAACAATATCCCATACCTTCCGTTGTTCTGGTCACGTCCCACGATGTAAATCCATCTGAAGGGGTTAAATCATTTTATACCCAGGAGCTCTGCTAAAGCAGTCGCTCCTGTCTGTAAAACCCCGGGGAATGATTGGAGTGTAGGGGAATGTCCTGTAGTTACCTTGATGCGCCCTCTGCTGGATGAACTCATATGAACTCGAGCCTGGGAGGCTGCTGTTAACGCAATGTGAACCCGGCCTAACCGATGACAGATGCCAGAAGTTGATTGACTCTATGCAACATAGATATGAAGCATTTTTTTAAAAAACTGTTGGTTTACAACTAAATATTAGGTTGGTGATTCACAGGAATGCTAAATTGGCATAAAAAATAGTACATATTGTGAAATACCTGTTCTCCAAGCCAATTGCTGACTGTTCAAACCAAGTACAGGCGCTCGGTTCACTGTGGTGGGGCCAAACATTTAATTGCACCTTCCCACCTGCTTGTTTTCCTCCACCCCCTTCTTTGATTGACCAGTCTGGCTTCATAGAGCCAGAGAAGGGAGGAGATAGATGGAAGACAGGCAGGTGGGAAGGTGCACTTACATGTTTGGCCACTTCACAGTGCAGTGAAAATACTTTTACATGGATCCGAGGACTGTGTGAAAATTCACCAATGTGCGTTAACACACAGACTAACACTGGGTCCGCATGTTTTCTGCTTCCACACACCCAGCACATGGAATGAAAAAATCGTACTCCTGATGGTCTAAAAAAAATTCATATTTTTGTACTAAACAATGTAAAATATTTGTGAAATTAAAGGGTTATTCAAGCTCTGACCACTGTTACATTGGGAGGTAAGTGGGGCCGGTGCAGTCACATCTACATAATAGTGATAAGCGAACGTGCTTGCATAAGGTGTTTTCCGAGCATGCTCATGTGCTAACCGACTGTCTTCGGCATGCTCAAAAAATATGTTTCTACAGCCGCTGAGACTCGAACATATTATTTGAGCACTCCAAAGACCCGTCTACTGCTGGGACATGGGATTGATCAGCAAGTATCATGCACTTGTTTCACTCAATGGCCCGTCACCTGCTTTTCGAGTTCCCATGTATGTCAGGCAATCCCTGCATGTTCTGTGGCTGTCCAACAGGCGTGAAACATTCTGCTGCAGGAACTCGAACATGTCACTCGAGCACCCGCAATACTCAGCGCATACCCGAGCACCCTAGGCAGACTCGAGTAACGAACACGTGCGCTCATCAAGGGTATCAAAACTGCAGGATAGGGTAAATGGAGTTATGCCTTTCTTCAATCTTAATATTGTGAAATCTTTTCTGCTTCTAAATGAACCAATTCAGTTAATAAGTACAGTAGAAATTTGGGAATTGCTGTAAATTCAGTTACCCAATATATAAATAATAGTGCGAGATGGTGGCCTGTTTCTTTAAAGTGGGAAATCTAATTTGGTAAAAGCTATTCTTCGTCATCGCTTTATGAATAATCTTATCTCATCATCAAGTCTACATTTTCACATGAGGATAGCAAAGTTGCTCAGAGGTAGATGTCATCTGCTTGGTTCAGTTGCTCCAGCTCATTTCACTTTAGCATAAGTCCTGGAAAAAAAAAAAGGAAATGGCTGGATTTATGTCGCAATAGAGCAATGTACGTTCTCCCTGCAGAAAGTTCTGTTGGCTCTAATTGATCCTGAGTACTTAAATTTTCTGTCCAATTGCACAAGAAACTAAGTTACAAATAAACATGCTTCCTTCAGGGCATAAATGTGGTTACCAGCTATCCAGCTACAAACCGAGATTCTGCTCAAAACAGGTAGCCATAATGCAGTTATAGTTAATTGTTTTCCAGTCTGTACCAAAACAGACATGCTAAACCTGTGATACGAATCTCATTTTCTTCTCCAAAGCATAAACTGACTGCACAAAATGAAACATTAAAGCAATTAACCAGGTAATCTTTTATCTGCACTTTATGTCCAGATTTCAAAATGCGTTCACATTGCTGATTTGCATTCATCTTATTTTGCTAATATTTAACAAACTTTATAAATGTTATCACGTAAACCATGTTGCATCTAACACTATAGTCATAGTTTTTAAGTTGCATTCATCTGAAATGGGTTTTCCACTTTGTCATCTGTTGACTGGCGTTAGAGTGTTGCACCCCTATTTGCCAGAACGATGGATTCAGCCAAAGATTTCCATAAGTTCATGACACATAGGTCGTATAGACGCCTCTCCATTACTAACCTTGATGTGACCAGACAATACAAAGGTGACATCAACCCCACTAATATGAACCCCACTTACCGCCGCCACAGGGCAAGTGGGAAGAGCTGGGCAAAGCGCCAAAATTGGCGCTTCTGATAGATCCGCCTTTTCTGGGCAGGTGCAGGTTATTATTTTTGGGCTGGGTGGGGCCAATATCCATGACCCCTAACCAGCCTGAAAATGCCAGCCTCCAGCTGTCTGCTTTAGTTTGGCTGGTTGTCAAAAATAATTAAAAAATACAGCTTGGGGTCCCCACTAATCTTGATAACCAGCCCTGCTAAAGCTGACAGCTGAGAGTTGCAGCCCATAGATGTCAGTTTTACCTTGCTGGTTATCAAATACTAGATGGTGGCCCGATTCTAACGCATCGGGTATTCTAGAATATGCATGTCCACGTAGTATATTGCACAGTCCACGTAGTATATTGCCCAGTGACATAGTATATTGCCCAGCCACGTAGTATATTGCCCAGCCATGTAGTATATTGCCCAGCCATGTAGTATATTGCCCAGTTACGTAGTATATTGCCCAGCCACGTAGTATATTGCCCAGTTACGTAGTATATTGCCCAGTTACTTAGTATATTGGCCAGCCACGTAGTATATTGCCCAGCCACGTAGTATATTGCCCAGTGACGTAGTATATTGCATAGCCATGTAGTATATTGCCCAGTTACGTAGTATATTGCCCAGCCACGTAGTATATTGCCCAGTTACGTAGTATATTGCCCAGTTACGTAGTATATTGCCCAGTCACGTAGTATATTGCCCAGTTACGTAGTATATTGCCCAGCCACGTAGTATATTGCCCAGCGACGTAGTATATTGCCCAGCGACATAGTATATTGCCCAGCCACATAGTATATTGCCCAGCGACATAGTATATTGCCCAGCCATGTAGTATATTGCCCAGCCATGTAGAATATTGCCCAGCCACGTAGTATATTGCCCAGTGACGTAGCATACAGCACAGAGCCACGCAGTATATTGCACAGCGATGTAGTATACAGCACAGAGCCACGTAGTATATTGCCCAGCCACGTATGTCACAGGTTAAAAAATAAACATACTCACCTTCCGATCCGAGGGCCCCTTGAAGTTCTAACATACTCACCATGCTTGTAGTTCTGTCGCCTATGCGAGGTACAGGCGGCAGCTTCCGGACCCAGCCTGCTCGCGCAGGCGCGCAAGGCCTGTGATGACATCGCGGTCACATGACCGTGACATCATGGCAGGTCCTGCTCGCCTAGGCGCACAGGGCCTGTGATGACGTCGCGGTCACATGACCGTGACGTCACGGCAGGTCCTGCTCGCGCAGGCGCGCAGGGCCTGTGATGACGTCGTGGTCACATGACCGTGACGTCACGGCAGGTCCTTCTGCCAGACCATCCGTGCCAATGGAACGTGGCGGTTGCATCGCGAGGAGCGGGAAAGGCGGCGTAGGTGAGTATATAATCATTTTTTATTTTTTTAATTATTTTTAACATTAGATGTTTTTACTATTGGCGCTGAATAGGCTGCGTCAATAGTAAAAAACTTGGTCACACAGGGTTAATAACAGCGGTAACGGAGTGTGTTACCCGTGGCATAACGCGGTCCGTTACCGCCGGCATTAACCCTGCGTGAGCGGAGGGGTGTATGCGGGCGCCGGGCAGTGAGTGCGGGGAGTAAGTGCGGCCATTTTCTTCCGGACTGTGCGCGTCGCTGATTGGTCGCGGCAGCCATGACAGGCAGCTGGCGAGACCAATCAGCGAACGAATAACCATTACAGACAGAAGGACAGAAAGTCGGAAGTGACCCTTAGACAATTATATAGTAGATACAGGGAAGCCACCTGCTCTCGCTGTTATTAGGGAAGCAGACGTAGGCTGATGGGAGCAGTAGTTCCATCAGCCGATGCCAGTGACCGGAGTTAAACATTTTACCTCCAATCACAGCTGCAGGCTCATGCTGTCATTTAACAGAGTGGAAACCGCGGCTGTCTGACCGGCAGTAATGATTTTACTGCAGATCAGACGCAGTGTCTGTTGCGCAGTCATGCGCATGACAGCGTGACAAACAACCGGTGTTTGGGGGCCGAACCTAAACGGTGACACGGACGTCCTGGCGAAGACCGTGTTCGGTGTCCATGCCTGAATCAATTTTGGAACAAATCAAGCCAGACATGTCACTCGAGCGAGGCAGAACAGCAACCCGATGGATTGATACCATCAATATAATGGCAGAGAAGAGCCTGGTGGACATATGTTGGCTTGCACAAGATTGATCTTCCTACACAGCGTTCATCCATCAAGTCGCCATTGCTCGAGATCGAGCTGAAGGCCATTAAATAATAATTACATATATATATATGCTTAGATCATCCATGTTTGCACCTGTTGCCTGCATATGCTGTATGTTTATATATACATTGGCTTGCAAAAATATTCACCCCCTTTGTATTTAACTTATTTTGTTACATTACAACCTGTGTTTAAATAGTTTTGTAATCTGATTTGTGTGTGATGCATCAGCACTAAATAGCCTAAGTTGGTGAAGTGAAGTGAGAAAAATAGAGACAGAAATTAAATTTATGGGACCAAATAAATAAAAATTGGCATGTGCATATGTATTCACCCTTTTGCCATGCTTAGTGAAAAGAAGTCCCCCTGTGTGCAATCTAAGTGTCACATGGTCTGTCAGTGTATACACACCTTTTCTGAAAGGCCACAGGGGCTGTAACACCATTAAAGGGGTTGTCTGAGCTTTCTGTATAATTTGTGTGTGGACCTAGGAGGCAAAATGCTCACAATTTGTCATACACTCCCTGTCAGCATTCTGCATGGTGTCCTAGGCATCACACTCAGTCTGGCGAGCAGTTGTCTACTGATTCTGGAGGAGCTGCTCACTGACTGACTCAGTTTCCTGTCTGGCAGAGAGTGGTTCTAACCTTCCCCAGTCTCTGCCAGACCCTCCCTCTCCTCCTGCTCCAGCCTCCCAGTGCAGCACACTAGTGATGGGCATTTTCGCTCTTTTTGGTGATCTGGCTCTCTTGGCTCCACTCATCAAGAAAAGCCGGCTCTTTTGTATCCTAAATGGATCCCTATTAAATATGTTTTCACAATGTGTGAACACATATTTAAAATGATGTGAATGTGGCCAAAATTCCGCCCACCCATGGCCGAAACCTACTTGAAGTCAGCCAATTAAATTGATGAATCGGCGGAGTTTGGGTAAGGTGGGCAGAGTTACGTCAGTCGAACACCTGAATTTTATGCCCAGTGAAAGCCATTCAGAGAATTCAGTGGGTATCACTGGGGTCCAGACTCCCATCGATCACAGCAAGGAGCCGGCTCTTTGGATCGTTCACGAAGGACCCATCACTACAGCACACAGTGGGAGGTAGCAGGGGAATGACTCACATGATTGGACGAATCAGGAAGGAAAATAGATCTATGTAGGTGAGTATAATGTGCTGTGTGCATCCATCCCTCCCTCTATTGTGATTTACATTGATAATTTTTATGTTTTATTGTTCTCAGCGCTTTCCACTATGTAGTGAATAAAGATTTACAAGTGGAATACACTGTGGTCCAAATTATTATGCACAAAGAGTTTAGGAGTGATAAGGTTAGAATTTTTTTATTTGACATTTAAACTCATTGATGGTGATGCGTGTCAGGGCTCTTTATATCACTGAAAGCAATTGCAGATACCTGTGCAAATTAGTTTGGCAGGTGTGTCCAAATAAAGGCAAGACTACTTAAGAAGGCTGTTCCACATTATTAAGCAGCCTACATTTTTTGCCAAAATGGGAAAGAAAAAGCATGTGTCGGCTGCTGAGAAGCAACAAATTGTGGAGTATTTAGGTCAAGGCATTACTACAATCAACATTGCCAAGACACTTCATCGTGATCATCGCACAATCAAGAAGTATGTAGCTGATTCCCAGCACACACGTGTGCGTGCTGATAAGGAAAAATTGAGGACTCTTTCCAACAGGCAATTGCGTAAGGTTAAAAGAGCAGCTGCAAAAATGCCTTGTCATAGCAGCAGACACGTTTTTGAAGCTGCTGGTGCCTCCAACGTCCCCAGACCAAGATGCAGGGTCCTTCAGAGGTTTGCAGCTGTGCGTAAGCCATCCTGTCGACCACCTCTATCCACTGCACACAAGCAGAAACAGCTCCAGTGGGCCAAACGATACATGAAGACTGACTTCCAAACTGTTTTGTTCACCGATGAGTGCCGTGCAACGCTCGATGGTCCAGATGGATGGAGTGGAGGATGGCTGGTTGATAGACACCCCATGAAAACACGGCTAAGGCGCCAACAAGGAGGAGGTGGAGTAATGTTTTGGGCTGGAATCATGGGGAGAGAGATTGTCGGCCCCTTTATGATCCCTGAAGGGGTAAAGATGAACTCCATAATCTATGTGGAGTATCTAAAACAACACTTCCTGCCATGGTTCAAGAGGAAGAACCGTGCTTTCCGCAGCAAGATCATTTTCATGCATGATAATGCACCGTCTCATGCTGCAAAAAACACATCTGCATCTCTGGCTGCTATGGGCATAAAAGAGGACAAACTTATGGTGTGGCCACCATCTTCCCCTGACCTCAACCCCATTGAGAACCTCTGGAGCATCATCAAAAGGAGTGTCTATGATGGCGGGAGGCAGTTCACATCTAAGCAACAGCTCTGGGAGGGTATTCTGTCCACATGCAAAACAATTGAACCAGAAACCATCCAAAAACTGACAAATTCAATGGACGAGAGAGTTCAGAAGCTTCTTTCGAACAAGGGGTCCTATGTGCAAATGTAACATCACCTAGAATAAAGTTTTCACTTTTTTCACTGTTTGATTTCATTTTGTAATAGGCTGATAATGCTTATAACTTCACAATTGACCATTTTTTTTGTTCAAAATAATAAAAAAAAGGTTGAAAACTCTGCTGTGCATAATAATTTGGAACATGCATTTTGAGTGTTTATTTTTTTTTTTTAAAGATACTGTTTTCATAGGCAGTTTGTTCCAAAACATTGCAATTATACTAGAATAGTAGATGACTGGAAAATAACAATGACTGCAATTCAGATAGGTAATTTAGAGAAAATAGGAGGAAATATTATTTGCATAATAATTTGGAACACAGTGTATTTTATTCAGTGATATCTAAGATGTGGTATTTTAGTGTTCCCTTTATTTTTTTGAGCAGTGTATATATACACTGCTCAAAAAAGTAAAGGGAACACTAAAATACCACATTCTAGATTTCACTGAATGAAATATTCCAGTTGCAAATTTTTATTCATTGCATATTGGAATGTGTTCAGAACAATAAAACATAGCAATTATCAATGTACAGTACAGACCAAAAGTTTGGACACACCTTCTCATTTAAAATTTTTTCTGTATTTTCATGACTATGAAAAGTGTATATTCACACTGAAGGCATCAAAACTATGAATTAACACATGTGGAATTATATACTTAACAAAAAAGTGTGAAACAACTGAAAATATGTCTTATATTCTAGGTTCTTCAAAGTAGCCGCCTTTTGCTTTGATGACTGCTTTGCACACTCTTGGCATTCTCTTGATGAGCTTCAAGAGGTAGTCACCGGGAATGGTCTTCCAACAATCTGGAAGGAGTTCCCAGAGATGCTTAGCACTTGTTGGCCCTTTTGCCTTCACTCTGCGGTCCAGCTCACCCCAAACCATCTCGATTGATTTCAGGTCTGGTGACTGTGGAGGCCAGGTCATTTGGCGTAGCACCCCATGACTCTCCTTCTTGGTCAAATAGCCCTTCCACAGCCTGGAGGTGTGTTTGGGGTCATTGTCCTGTTGAAAAATAAATGATGGTCCAATTAAACGCAAACTGAATGGAATAGCATGCCACTGCAAGATGCTGTGGTAGGCATGCTGGTTTAGTTTGCCTTCAATTTCTAATAAATCCCCAACAGTGTCACCTGCAAAGCACCCCCACACCATCACACCTCCTCCTCCATGCTTCACAGTGGGAACCAGGCATGTAGAGTCCATCCGTTCACCTATTGTGCATCGCACAAAGACAAGGTGGTTGGAACCAAAGATCTCAAATTTGGACTCATCAGACCAAAGCACAGATTTCCACTGGTCTAATGTCCATTCCTTGAGTTCTTTAGCCCAAACAAGTCTCTTCTGCTTGTTGCCTGTCCTTAGCAGTGGTTTCCTAGCAGCTATTTTACCATGAAGGCCTGCTGCACAATGTGTCTTCTGCTAGAACTCTGTGTGGCATTGACTTGGTCTCTAATCTGAGCTGCTGTTAACCTGCGATTTCTGAGGCTGGTGACTCGGATAAACTTATCCTCAGAAGCAGAAGTGACTCTTGGTCTTCCTTTCCTGGGGCGGTCCTCATGTGAGCCAGTTTCTTTGTAGCGCTTGATGGTTTTTGCCACTACACTTGGGGACACTTTTAAAGTTTTCCCAATTTTTCGGACTGACTGACCTTCATTTCTTAAAGTAATGATGTCCACTCGTTTTTCTTTACTTAGCTGCTTTTTTCTTGCCATAATACAAATTCTAACAGTCTATTCAGTAGGACCATCAGCTGTGTATCCACCAGACTTCTGCACAACACAACTGATGGTCCCAACACCATTTATAAGGCAAGAAATCCCACTTATTAAACCTGATAGGGCACACCTGTGAAGTGAAAACCATTTCCGGTGACTACCTCTTGAAGCTCATCAAGAGAATGCCAAGAGTGTGCAAAGCAGTCATCAAAGCAAAAGGTGGCTACTTTGAAGAACCTAGTATATAAGACATAATTTCAGTTGTTTCACACTTTTTTGTTAAGTATATAATTCCACATGTGTTAATTCATAGTTTTGATGCCTTCAGTGTGAATATACAATTTTCATAGTCATGAAAATACAGAAAAATCTTTAAATGAGAAGGTGTGTCCAAACTTTTGGTATGTACTGTACATCACAACTAATATCCCACGGAGGTCTGGATTTGGAATGATACTCAAAATCAAAGTGGAAATTACAAATTACAGGCTGATCCAGCTTCAGTGGAAATGCCTCATGACAAGGAAATGATGCTCAGTAGTGTGTGTGGCCTCCATGTGCCTGTATGACCTCCCTACAACGCCTGGGCATGCTCCTGATGAGGCGGCGGATATTCTCCTGAGGGATCTCCTCCCAGACCAGGACTAAGGCATCTGCCAACTCCTGGACAGTCTGTGGTGCAACGTCATGTTGGTGGATGAAGCGAGACATGATGTCCCAGATATGCTCAATTGGATTCAGGTCTGGGGAACGGGCGGGCCAGTCCATAGCTTCAATGCCTTCATAGTGCAGGAACTGCTGACACACTCCAGCCACATCAGGTTTGGCATTTTCCTGCATTAGGAGGAACCCAGGGCCTACCGCACCAGCATATGGTCTCACAAGGGGTCTGAGGATCTTATTGTTAGAATCTGTTTAGTTTGTTACTATCCCCATTTTCTTGTGGAGTTCTGGCTGCTGGTCTTTTTCCTCTGGTGCTGGGTTTGTCTTGGGTCAGGTGTTTGTTTCACTCTTTATTAACCAGCAATTGCCTCCCAGTCCTTGCTGGATAACAGTGTTTATTTGCTTGAGCTCTAGCTTGGTGCTTTGCTTCTGTGTGTTTTATTTGTGCAGTACTGGTACCTCTGGTTCTGCTAGCAAATGCCAAACGTCCTGCATGGTGTTGGGCTGTGAGCACAACCCCCATCTGTGGATGTTGGGCACTCAGACCATCCTCATGGAGTCGGTTTCTAACCGTTTGTGCAGACACATGCACATTTGTGGCCTGCTGGAGGTCCTTTTGCAGGGCTCTGGTAGTGTTCCTCCAGTTCCTCCTTGCACAAAGGTGGAGGTAATGGTCCTGCTGCTGGGCTGTTGCCCTCCTACAGCCCCCTCCATGTCTCCTGGTGTACTGGCCTGTCTCCTGGTAGCGCCTCCAGCCTCTGGACACTACGCTGACTGACACAGCAAACCTTGCCACAGCTCGCATTGATGTGCCATCCTGGATGAGCTGCACTACCTGAGCCACTTGTGTGGGTTGTAGATTCCGTCTCATGCTACCACGAGTGTGAAAGCACAACCAACATTCAAGTGATCAATACATCAGCCAGAAAGCATTGGTACTGAGATATGGTCTGTGGTCCCCACCTGCAGAATCACTCCTTTATTGAGGGTGTCTTGATAATTGCCAATAATTTCCATCTGTTGTCTATTCCATTTGCACAACAGCACGTGAAATTGATTGTCAAACAGTGTTGCTTCCTAAGTGGACAGTTTGATTTCACAGAAGTTTGATTTACTTGGAGTTATATTCTCTTGTTTGTGTTCCCTTTATTTTTTGATATATAATCTCAGCAACCCCATTACAAGTAGTAGGAATTGTTACATGATGCCTATTGAAAATAAAAAAAATCAATGACTTCTCCTTATAATGTAGCTGATGGCTGATCATCCAGGGGAGGACTTGCTGATGAAAGTCCAGAACGAGGGACCCTCATTTAGGAACTCAAAATGCCACAATAATGTATTCAACAATATTTCTTGTATTCCATGCAACCCCTAAAATCACCTAATTTGAGTGAAATTACAAACTCTATCAATATTATCTGAACAATATTATTGATCTATGTACAAAATATGATTAACTCCTTCTGCCACATTGCAGACTTCTGTTCCTACATTGCTTTTTATTTTTCACCCTCACATCATTCTAAATTACCAGCACAAACCATGAAATGTATCAATAATTCATCAGATGATCATTTCAGCATATGAGACTCTTTGGGGATCTTGGTGACGCAGATTCCTGGAAGGAAATAGGGGATCGCTTGCTTGGCTGCTTAAAATGCAGGCGGATAGCCCAGCCTCCCACCCAGCACCTTCTCTTTAAATAGAGCCCAGCTCATCAGCAGCTGTCACTGCGAGCGCTGGATCCTGCCTGGTAGAGCTCAGGAAGGAGGAGAGCAGCCGAGAAGTGTCTTGTGAGGAGCGAGAACACCGGCATCTGCAACTGAGAGATCCAGGGAGGGCGGGGGATTGTAGCAAGGAGATGCCGCCCGTCTTGGTCTTACTGAGCCTCCTAGTAGGCACCTTAGAAGGTAAGTGATGGTTGATGGTGATGGTTGAGTAGATGGAAATGTGATGGACAGAGGCACACGTAAAGCTGCCGCACTTCAGCACCATGGTCAGCAGCATCTAGTGAGGAGCACACCATGGACATCAGAACATCATGGACATTATTATTATTATTTATATAGCACCATTAACTCCATGATGATGTACATGAGAATCAGCACATAGCCAGGAGCTCATCATGGACAGCAGCATCAAGTGAGAAGAACACCATGGTTAGTAGCATCATGTGAAGAGCACATCATGGACATTTGTACATAGCAAGGAGCACATCATTGACAGCAGCATCAAGTGAGGAGCACACCATGGTCAGCAGCACCTAGTGAGGGGAACACCATGGTCAGCAGCACCTGGTGAGGAGGACACCATGGTCAGCAGCACCTGGTGAGGGGAACACCATGGTCAGCAGCACCTGGTGAGGGGGACACCATGGTCAGCAGCACCTGGTGAGGGGGACACCATGGTCAGCAGCAGCTGGTGAGGGGAACACCATGGTCAGCAGCACCTAGTGAGGGGAACACCGTGGTCAGCAGCACCTAATGAGGGGAACACCATGGTCAGTAGCACCTAGTGTGGGGAGCACCATGATCAGCAGCACCTAGTTAAAGGAACACCATGGTCAGCAGCACCTGATGAGGAGCACACATGGTCAGCAGCACCTAGTAATGAGCACACCATGGTTAGCAGCACCTAGTGAGGAGCACACCATGGTCAGCAGCACCTAGTGAGGGGGAAAACCATGGTCAGCAGCAACTTGTGAGGGGAACACCATGGTCAGCAGCACCTGGTGAGGGGAACACCATGGTCAGCAGCACCTAGTGAGGGGAACACCATGGTCAGTAGCACCTAGTGAGGGGGACACCATGGTCAGCAGCACCTGGTGAGGGGGACACCATGGTCAGCAGCAGCTGGTGAGGGGAACACCATGGTCAGCAGCACCTAGTGAGGGGAACACCATGGTCAGTAGCACCTAGTGGGGGAACACCATGGTCAGCAGCACCTGGTGGGGGAACACCATGGTCAGCAGCACCTAATGAGGGGAACACCATGGTCAGCAGCACCTAGTGGGGGAACACCATGGTCAGCAGCACCTGGTGGGGGAACACCATGGTCAGCAGCACCTGGTGGGGGAACACCATGGTCAGCAGCACCTGGTGGGGGAACACCATGGTCAGCAGCACCTAGTGAGAAGCACTTCAGAACCATGGACTGGTGATCTCAGCTTCAGCCTACAGGACCTAAAGCAATGGTTCCTTACTATAATATATTTTACTGTATAAACCAAATGTCTTACTGGCAAAATGCAAATGATACAAAATAATACAACTTAGCTATAATACTTTGTCTTCACTCACTATCAAATGATTTAACCCTATAGAGGTTAGTAGAGCCCAGGAGGGCTGTGAATAGTGCTGTAAATAATGGAGCCGCCTCTTCATAAATTACACTGGGGGCTTCCTCTTGTGTTACAGCAGTCATGGAGCATAAAAAATGCAAGAAGACACCAATTTCTGGTATTTCTGTTGAGTGCGTATTACATAACTCAAAGGGAGAAAACAGTTGCCAGTTCTACTAGTCATATAGTATCTATATTGTGCCACAGGTCCCTATGTCTATACTATGGAGCTCAGCAAGCGCTTGTATTGGGTACTGAAGTCATATGTTACATACATTTTCTATATATACACATATATGTGTGTGATCCCATGTATTTATTGCCAATGCTAGCAGTCCCATGCAAACGATTTACTCTTCTACTCGGCATTAAGCTTTATTATTGGCTACTTTATTATTTGCCAAGTAGCAATAACTAAACAGCTCAGCTCCACAGGGCAGCAACCAGAGCAGCGCATGGGATATGATCGCCACCTAGTGGGTAATAGTGAGCACTACACACCTCACTTACTGTAAATACATTTCTTTGGTAGATAAACACATTATTTATTTATTTATTAAAAAAAGAGACTGTGAAATGTCTGTAGAGACTATTTGTCACATTATAACAACCCCTCTTATTGATTCTGAAATAGTTAATAGTGTTGAAGAGGCAAATATAAGAAATGTAAATTTAGTTCATCTATCCGATAAGACATTAAACGAATCCTTACTTTTAAAATATTTCTGTTTATTTAATTATCTTTCTGTGACATTAAATAATGGAATTGTACCTATTATGTAAATTGCAGTCATATACGGTATTAAATCTTTTAAAGGACAAAACATTGACCATCTAATATATATTTTTTTAGACTTCTGCAATCTCTAGTGTCTTATTGGTAAGCAAGAGTGATATCGGCATGGGGTTTGTAAGTTCTCCCTGTCTTATATATCGTTTTTCTGCAAAAACTTCCGTTTCCCCATCTACTTTAAAAGAATTTTATCCATAGAGTCATTCGATCGTGTTTCTCATAGAGAAAAGGACCGATACAATCAATTTCATATCATAATGTGTGCAGCGCTGCAGAATATGTTGGCTTCATAGCATAATTGAGTGATATTTCACATAATAAATCCACAATTATTAAACACTCTAATTACCCAACAGGATTCGGAGTTGACGGAACTAATAATGGTGACCCATTGTCCAGTAGGTCCTTAATATAATAGTTGTGGAAAACGCCTGTAAACGCTGTCGGTGTCCATAGCCATTAATTAGAGATAATAGCAGCCTCAGTAACGTAAAGCTGGCAGCCTCCTAAACCCTTAGAAGATTTTAGTGCCAGATATTGATTGCATAAAGTTATTCCCCAAAATATCAAAACTACAGGAGTTGAGGGAAGAAACATTTCTATTAATGTTAGTTAATGGTTTGTCCAGGTTTGGCATCAAAGTCTGCAGTCACTTAATCCGCACAGCACACCCATTGCGCGCTGTCAGGATTCTCCGGCGGTGGCATTGTTCGTGTGCTGTCGTGGGAACTCAAGTATACAATATACATACTCTTGGCCACATTCCTACTAGACATGCGCTGCCTCGCTCAGTACAAGGACATTGACTGAGGCCGCTCAAGTCTAGTCTGCACGTGGCAGGAAGTATGAATGTCGCATACTTGCAGTCACATGACGGCCTGCTACCGGCGCCGGTACTGGAGAATCCTGACAACGTGCAGTGTGCGCAATGAGGATTCACAAGTCTGCAGCCACATAGAGTGACTGCAGATTTCCGTGCCTAACCTGGACAACCCCCTTAATGAATCAGAGAGCTGCCATGTGCCAATATCAGAAATCTACTCTTATCATGGGCTGCAGCACATATCTCTCTTAATTTACACCACTTTTGTGTGTGAATTATGATGAACTTGACGGACCATGCTCAATCAAGCCCCCCTTTAGATAAACTCAAATAATGGAGCTGGAATAATAACACCTTTTTATTGCTCAAAAATAGCAAAATTTTATGCCAAATTTCTGGCACAGACTGATGAATTTGCCCCCATAGGATTTTTTTTTAATTATTTGTCTGACTTCTAGGTGATTGATAAAACACATGTCCATCTATTTGGATTTATTGCTGCATAAATGGTAATCTACTGGTATGCAAATAATGGATGCTAATAATAATTAACACAGTGCAAATAATAATTTACTGGCGCCAAAGATGAAACAGCAAGTGATCATATTCCAACTCTACAATATTTAAGGCTTTAAAAGTAAGAACGTCGCTGACATCAGCATCACCCAGGTAGGAACGGCTATCCGCAGTACAGAAACATTCTCGCAATGATCCATCCTATATTGATCCTTTCCATTCCGCAAGTATCTTAAATGTTGATATTTTTTAAATTAATTATTCTATTAAAAAATATGGAAACACATTGGCTGCATAAAGGCGACTGCCATCTATCTCTGGGTTTAGGTATTAGTATCATTTACTAGTAAAATCACTAGATTCAACATCTGTAGTCATAAGAAATGTCCTCCTGTAGCGCGCGATGAAGAATATCTCATGGCCAAACCATTCAGTGTTCATATATATATAGATACTGAACCTAAGCAATAATGTAGATTGTTAATAGCTTTGATAGTGTTAGTAATTAATATACCAGAGGGGTCGTTGTGATTGTCAGCTGCTCGGCTCCATACACTAAGGCTGAAAGCAGCAGATCATTGTAATGCCTTTCTATTAGATCTTAGACCGCAGATTAATTGTGTTTGCTGGTCGGAAACAGAAGTCATTATTATCAAAGTGTTCAATGTCAGATCGAAAAAATCCTCATTTATTTTTTTAATTTAGATGAATTGATAATATATAACCAAGAAAAAAGACATCTGAGTATATTATATAAAGAAGGGTCAGGAGATTCAGAATTAATGTAATATACTGGTAATTGAAGGAGTTGGTGCTTACTGGCAACTGTGGCCTCTAGCAATTCCCTAACGTAAACGTATTCATGAGGGCCGGGTATTCCGTGTGTGAAGGGATGAAAAGAAGTGTAAAACCTAAGTCAGTTTTAAAGAAAAAGCCTCAGTTTATATAATATAGGAAACTGTAAACAAGCAGGGAAACTGCCTATTATGGCCACATTCACACTAGCAGTATTTGGTCAGTATTTTACCTCAGTATTTGTAAGCCAAAACCAGGAGTGGAACAATCAGAGGAAAAGTATAATAGAAATATACGCACCACTTCTGTATTTATCCCCCATTTCTGGTTTGGGCTTACAAATACTGATGTAAAATACTGACCAAATACTGAACGTGTGAACGTGGTCTTCTGGCAAACCGTGGTCTGTTCCTATTGTCTGGTGTCACTCCTATTGAATATGTCAGTGAGAACACGCTTTTTTGTTTTTTAGCAAAGTCACATGTTGTAGTGCAGTTCACCCTGAAGTTATGGTACCGTCCCCTTAATATCCGTGTTTTTAAGGGCATGAGGTGGCAGAAACCCCCTTCAGGAGATTGCTGGTAGCAATCGATAAAATGTCGCCTGAAGATCTTAAAGGGGAAGCTGCCAGCCACACCGGATTCCTTTTAAATATCATTTCAAGGAGCGGAATTGCATTTTGGCTTCAGATGTCAATTCTTAGTTTTGTTATTCATTTTTTTAAACAAACTGCAAGTGAGGAAAGTGGAAATTCCTTATAAGCATGTATGCAGCCCCCCTGCATTGCCATACAGGCTCTTTCACACGTCAGTGTGTCCAGTACTTGTGATGACAGTTTTCACACGTACCGGAGACACTTGCACACATAGACCCATTCAAGTCCTGCACACATGCACACTGTTTAAACATGGATGACATCCATGTGTCCGCAGTGTGACACGTTCCAGCGCCTGGGAATCAGCGGTACTGTTAGCGCTGTTTCCTAGCCTCGGGTGCTGAAGACCGCTCTCATCATTCTCGCCTGCTCCTCGCTGTGCAATCAGCGCTAGCAGGGGACAATGTTGAAAGTTATTTAGACCTGATAACAGCGATCATTCTCACAGTGATCTGCAGAGAATTCACTGAGCTGAACGGCGGTGAACTTAGTGACTTTTTTATTCACGGTGCTGAGATCACCGCAGTTCAGGCCGGCTGGGAACACAGCCACAGTGACCAGCGGTATCCTTGATGATGTCACCGCCGGTCACTGACGCTGCGCTCGCAGCAGCTCATTCATCAGTGGTTCTCAGCCTGGATAGTCGCATCTTGGCACCATCCAGGTTGAAAACTATTTATCCCCAGACATGGATTACGGCATGGGACAAAACGACCGCCAGGTGAGGGATATGTTTCTTTTTTCTTTTTGTTTTATTACAGGAGACCATGGCTTCAATGGAATGGGCGTTAGGTGAGTGTAACTGTGATTATTTTTAAATAAAAAAGGAAAAGTGTGTTTTATTTTTATTTGTAATAAAATACTTTATTCTGGCTGTGTCTTTATTTACAATACAACTATAGGATTAGTAATGAATAGAGGTGTCTTAAAGACGCCTCTCCATTACTAATCCGTGGGCTTGATGTCACCTGACAATACAAAGGTGACATCAACCCCACAAATATGAACCCCACTTGCCACCGCTACAGGGTAAGTGGGAAGAGCTGGGCAAAGCGCCAAAATTGGCACTTCTAATAGATGTGCCTTTTCTGGGTGGCTGTGAGCTGCTATATTTAGGCTGGGGGTCCAATATCCATGGTCCCTTTCAAGTGTGAGAATACCAGCCCCCAACTGTCTACTTTAGCTTGGCTGGTTGTCAAAAATGGGGGGGACCCCATGCCGTTTTTTTAAATTATTTTTTTAAATAATTAAAAAATACGGCATGGGGACCCCTCTATTCTTCATAACCAACCTTGCTAAAGCTGACAGCTTTTCCCTGCCCGGTCTCATCCCACGCTGCCATCTTGTGACCACAACTTATATGTTTGACCAGAAGTCAGAGGTAACGGTCACAAGCTCTCAATGTAAGTCTATGAGACCTTCATTCTGTCCTTTCTCTGGCTCCAATAGACTTACATTCAATTGTGACTTCTTGATCACCCAGCAAACAATGGAGAGATCTGGCAGGAAACAACTGGAGCAGCAACAATAACAGATGAAGATGGCGGCTGGTGAGTATATTACTAAGTGCAGGGAACTTAGATTAATGGCACCACTACAGCGTTAAAATATAAAATCTCCAGAGTGGTGCTTTAAGGTGTTGTCAGAAGAAGTCAAAATTTAGCATTTTATTAAGATCTTTATTGGTGCTACGTATCTGTATAGAGAAGGTGCTGCCGTCTTCTGCAGTATGTCAAGATAAGTGGATGTAGAATATACTCTGCACCTCAATATGGGCGTGAAATAAATGTAAATTTATGACAATTATAAAACATTTACCAAAAAGATCACAATTTAGAAAATTCCATTAAATGTTACATGGAGTATGGAGAAAATGAAGAGCAAATCGGAGTTTGTATGAAAACAGCTCTGATGGCAGCTGCTGGGTTATATAACAAGATGTGGGTCAGATGTAGGGCCTGGGCAGTGAGATCACCAGTGCGCTCATTAGAATTACATGGCTGGTCACGGCACAGTGTACAGATGTTGTCTGATGGACGGTGCCAGTAAATACGCAGTGGGGAGGGGAGGCATAGTGTAATAATTCTGCTACATGCTGATCATGAGGATTCTTTATTTTACAGTTTTTCAAACTTTTTTTTTTTTTTTTACCATAACATAGATCTGCATGTTTCTGTCAATATACAAACATGTAAAAAGTTTTAGCGTTTAGGATTTGTCCGGTTGTTAAAACACAGATTAAAATACCTTATTAGAGAATTCCAAATTAGTAAAGGGGAGTCTCCGTTCAGAAGCCCATTTATTAGGCAGAGAAAAGCTACAAAGATGGTGTCGTAATCCCGAGGATGTGAATCCATTATACATTCGGACTATTGATTCCTGTGTGAGGATCTGTTTCCCCTGTGGAGGCGCCGTGATCTCTTTGGGGCTGAGTTGCCGGATGCCGCACAGTTTTTCATTGGGAAACCCTCGCATTGAACTCGCAAGTGTGACCCCGGCCTAAAAAAATTAAAAGCATTGCTCGCAGTAGACAACTGCTTCACTGTGACCTTTTACCCAGGGCGCTGGTGTTAGACAAAGTTTGGCCCTAGGCAAAATTAAAAGTAGGGCCCCAAATGCTGACATAATGCACCATCACCTGTAACATTTGGGGTGCATTTATACAAACCAGTTTCGGACCAATAAACACACGCCAATTAGCTATAGTCAAGTCATTCAGTGCTTGTCTACCGGCCTGTCTACACAGGCTGATGAGCAATCACGGGGACAGAATGATCGGTTCTGTCCTCATAAAGTATCATGCTTTCAGCAGCTCATCTCCTGTTTACGGGGGCAAAGTGTTGCCAGAATCATCCAATTACCTCATGGATGAGCGTTCAGTGCGTGATTGCTAACATGTTTAGCGCTACGAACACTCGACCGCACTGACCAGATTTTTAAATGTGGATACTATACACACTGTATGTTACACACACACAGACACACACACACACATACTGTAAGTTACACACACTGTACTGTATGTTACACACAGACACACTATGTTACACATAAACACACACTGTATATTACACTGACAGTTAGACAGGCACACACTGCACATCACACACACACAGACACACACATTTTGTTACACAAACGCACACTGTATGTTACACACACAGACACACACTATGTTACACATAAGCACACACTGTATGTTACGTACACTGTATGTTATACACAGCCACACTGTGTTACTTATATTACACATAAATACACACTATATTTTACACAAGGAATGCATATTATACACACTGTATGTTACACACATACAAACACACACTACATGTGAAAAACAACACTCCTTGGTATTCACACAGACACTGTATGTTACACACTTCATATTACACACATACTATGCATGTTACACTCTCTCTGTTACACACTCACACTCAGACCCACAATGTGTGTTAGAATCACAGCCTCCATGCTACACACACGGAGACGGTAGGGGGCACACAGGGCTCTCTCCTCCTTTTTGGCCTTTTTGGAGATGGGTCGCTGGGCAATTGCCCAGTTTGTTCCACCACTCATATGGACTCTGTGTACTGGCTCCGCTTTTATCTACTGTTATTTATTTTGTTGGACGGAATAATTAATGCGTGACTTCATTAGTTGTGTTTTTTTCCCTGAAATTTGGATAAATGATAATATTCCTACTAACATTGATCATTTGTTTTTTTTTTTACACCAATACAGTTCATGCTGCTCCACTTGATAAAGGAATAAATCCGGAGGAAATGGTAAGTTACTACACTGTTTTTTATCTATATTGTTACTTCCTTACCCAGCCTGTCCCTCTAAACATAAGACTTTAGTGTATAAATAAATATCGCTCAGATTGAACCTTAATCCGTAGATTTGATAACAGAACATAGATGACTGCATGAAAATGACGCGAGAACCAAAATACTGTACAGATTGTAATAAAAAAAACACGTATGTGGTGTAGGTTTGGCATATTACAGCATATATTATTAAATAGATCTCTTAGACCTGATGAGGCTGGCGCATTTACTTTGAAAATTCATGTCATAATGACGGTATAATACTTTTTGAAATTTTATGTTAATCTCCTCCCACCTAACCTGATTGACAGCTCCTCAGTGTCCCTCCTCCCTGCTGCTGAAATCCCACACTGCATAATACAAGCAGCAGCTGTCTGTCTGGTTGGGATGGAGGAGATTGGATACATTGGATACATGAGCTCTCTCACTCTTCATCTGAGCTAATAAAATGCTAATCTTACTATCAGGATTATACAGCCCTTCTCACACAGATTTTCAAAGTAAATACATCAGCCTCATCAGGCTAAAAGATATATATTAAATATCGTATACAGTTTTGTATTGTGAAGTCTTGTGACAGATCATCTCTGAAAATGATTTGATATCTGAAAAGAAAAAACTTGCTTTAGCGAACCTGTGAAAGTAGGAGAAGCTCCACGCATAGTTTAGTTCCTCTTTAATGTCAAATAATGAGATTTTTATTTTACATAAATGGCCTTCACAAGTCTGCAGTCACATAAAGCGCTCTTTGATTACTATCACCTAATTGCTTTGTGTTCACTTTCCGTCACCTAATATCCACACATGACAGATTCCACACACAGATCTACCGTTACATGGGAAGGTTCAGACAGCGCAGTTCTCCTCTCTGCAATCTCTCTGCAATGATCTCCAGCTGACCCGGACTGACAATATTCCCAAATACACAGTAACAATATCTGTTCCCGATGATGAACGGAGCTCGTCAGAGTAATGATGTGCAATATTACTAGTAACCAGAGCCGATACATGGTGTGTCAGGATGAAACATTGTGTTTTCTATTTTACCCACAAGTTACATAAATCTGATACCGAAGCCGAACACATAATTGGGTGTTTTCTTTGACTTCAATGGAAAAAAAAAGTCTGCTTATGTTATATTACTAAGAGAAACAGAGCAAGTAGAAAGTAGATTCTGTACAAATAATAGACATGCTATTGAAAATGATATTACCTCTTATAATTGCAATTGACAGTTATATTTATGTTATACATTAGCTGTGTCTTTTGCTACAAATCCAATAAAATAAAATTATGAGAATAAATCAAATATTGATATACTATTAGCCGGGATAGATAAACAGGCAATCTGTAGAGAGAAAATGAAATATTGTTTAGTTATTGGCATCAATGTATCTACAGTATGCGGTAAGCTCCTAAACGCCACCTAGTGGTGACTGCAGGATGGCGGAATGTTAACATTAAGGGTATGTTTCCACGTGCCGGAATGGCTGCGCTTTGAAAGCAGCGGATACCCCGCTCCGCCCAAAGCGCTGCCCCCTTTTGTACGCGCGGTGATTCTGGATGTGTTCATTGAACACAGGCGGAATCACCGCATCGTATACATAGACTGTGATATTTATCTTGTGGAGACGGAGCGTCTCCGCAAGATAAATAGACATGCTGCGGTCTAGAAAGATGCGCCACATGTCCGTTTACGCAGGGAAGCCGGATGCGGCGTGCACACATAGTGGAGACGGGATTTCATAAAATCCCATCCACTATGCTGTAACATCTGGCCGCTGCGGCTGCACGCAGCGTCCAATCCGCAGCAAATCCTGATGTAATACGCCACGTGGAAACATACCCTTACAGGAACCCTGACAATTCATACATTCTGCCAATATACGGGCAGTATGTATCATTCATACACTGACTGTATGATCTTAGCCAGGTATGTTTGATGATGAAACGCTGCGGAATTTCAGACAAATACATACCTTAAAAGCCAATGGGACTAAGCCACTTGGGAGACTAGTCAGGATGGCGGGTCCTTGGCGGATTCTCCATGCTTTTTGCCAGTAACTAAGATGTCTCTCCCTATATACGCATGCAAGAAGAGACCTGTTACTCAAGGGCAGCGGGTGGGAACCCATCTGTCTGACTAGTCTCCCATGCGGCTCGGTGGATTTTAAAGTATGTTTTTCTCTAAAACACAGCACCATTTCAGCATCAAACATACCTGGCTGGAATTACGCAGCAGTGTCTGATATAGGCTATCCATGGATTGACCATCATGAGCAGGAAGCTGCTCAGCTCATCATGGCGCATGCGCGGCTCACCGATCGACACTGCGCAAGCGTGGCTCCACAATAGCACGGCGCAAGCGTGGCTCCACAAAACATTGCATAAGCGTGGTTCCACTGTACACTGCGCAGGTGTGGCTCCACGATACACTGCGCAAGCATGGTTCCACGATATACTGCTCCAGCGTGGCTCCACGATATACTGCGCAAGCACGGTTCCACAATATACTGCTCAAGCGTGGCTCCACGATATACTGTGCAAGCGTGGCTCCATGGTATACTGTGCAAGCGTGGCTCCATGATATACTGCAAAAGCATGGCTCCACAATATACTGCGAAAGTGTGGCTCCATGATACACTGCGCAAGCGTGGCTCCATGATACACTGCGCAAGCGTGGCTCCACAATACATTGCGCAAGCGTGGCTCCACGATATACTGGGCAAGCGTCGCTCCACGATATACTGCGAAAGTGTGGCTCCATGATACACTGTGCAAGTGTGGCTCCACGATATACTGCGCAAGCGTGGCTTCATGATGCACTGCGCAAGCGTGGCTCCACGATATACTGCACAAGCGTAGCTCCATGATATACTGCGCAAGTGTGGCTCCACAATATACTGCGCAAGTGTGGCTCCACGATACACTGCGCAAGCACGGTTCCACGATATACTGCTCAAGTGTGGCTCCACGATATACTGCGCAAGCGTGGCTCCACGATATACTGCGCAAGTGTGGCTCTATGATACACTGCGCAAGCGTGGCTCCACGATATACTGCACAAGCATGGCTCCACGATATACTGAGCAAGTGTGGCTCTATGATACACTGCGCAAGCGTGGCTCCACGATATACTGCACAAGCGTGGCTCCACGATATACTGCGAAAGCGTGGCTCCACGATATACTGTACAAGTGTGGCTCCACGATATACTGTGCAAGCGTGGCTTCATGATGCACTGCGCAAGCGTGGCTCCACGATATACTAAGCAAGCGTACCTCCATGATATACTGCGCAAGTGTGGCTTCACAATATATTGCGCAAGCACGGCTCCATGTTACACTGCACAATAAAATGGCGCATGATATAGGCTATCCATGGATTGACCATCATGAGCAGGAAGCTGCTCATCATGGCGCAAGCACGGCTCCACGATACACTGCGCAAGTGCGGCTCCACAATAACACGGCGCATGATATAGGCTATCCATGGATTGACCATCATGAGCAGGAAGCTGCGATACACTGCGCAAGTGCGGCTCCACAATACACTGTGCAAGTGCGGCTCCACAATACACTGTGCAAGTGCGGCTCCACAATACACTGCGCAAGCGCAGGATTTTTCTAAGCAGATTTGAGTGACGTTGGCGTAAACCCATGGCACATCATTCAAATTGCGTGGGTGGCGACAGCCATGACTAAATAAAATGAATAACACCCCTATGAGTAAATGAGCAGGTACAATAGAACTATATAAAGTGCTTTTTGCACATGTTTTTAATGAAAAAAAGTTTTAGTGATGCAGATTGCATCACTAACAACACACTGGGGGCAGTTTACATGCTAAAAAGGACATGACAGGTTCCCTTTAAACACTTTGATATTGCTAAGTTATGCCATCAATTTATGGTCATTGGCGCTGGACATTTGGGACCTCCGCTAATCTGTAGGTTGGGGGGGTTGCAGTTTATGTTTACCTCTATGTTCCCCTGCACAGGGATGCTCTAGGAGACTGCAGCAGGTCCCATTCACTTGACTGATACTGTGCTGCAGTTCCCTATACCGTGGGGTGGTCAAGACACTACTGTGAAGAAGAAACAGAGTGAATGGATTCCCTTTATTCTCGGATACAATGGGGTTCCAGAAATTGGACTCACACTGATCATGAAGTGTTGGCATATTCTAGAAATACAACATTACATAGAAATCTACATTTATTAGCACCCATTTACATTAGTCATTTTTTAATTATTGCTATAAGTAACAAATCAATAAACATTACATTATATTATACTAAAACATAGAACTCCAGATTTGTATTATCCATATTAACCAAAATCAATAAGCTTTCCTGTATTCTGCAAATCACTTTTCGGCTTTCCCATGTAGATTTTGACAGAAGCAATAGAGTCATCTCATTTTCAGGGCTGTTATATTGCTGATGTTCTCGAGAGGGCAGGATAGTAACTGTACATCAGAGATAACGCTGTTTAGCCTTCTCCATTGTCTCTGACAGCACAGCTAAACTCAATTTGTTCCTGGATACCTTAACAATCTATTTGGCAGGCATAAATCACACACCCAGCTGCACCATCTTTACACACATTACAGGAAAGACGTGTGTGCTGCAGAAATGACAGACACAGAGAAGATTTTGAAAAGGAAATAGCTAATAAATACCGACATCTAATTGATGAATATACAATCCGCTTGACATCCTCGTGCTGGTGACACACACATAACTTCATATGTGCATCATTGGTATCACTACCGCTCATCCACAGCACCTTCAATGGTCGCTTTCAATTGTGTTATATTGATCATTTTAGGTTAAAAAACACACATTTCCTCATAAAATCATACATAATTGTACAGTCTTACTGCACATGCTGCACTTTTCACATCTGAGGCTGAAGTTAATTAAAGTTTTGATGAAATAGTTTCCCAATTACCGCCAGATAATTGTGTTGTATTTTCCTGAGGGTCACAAGTCACTAGGACTGAATGAGTCACCATGAGGGGATAGAAACGCTTGTTACCAGACTACTATACTCAGGAAAACATTAACAGCGATTTCATACAACCCAAATCTATGGTTTCTAACTACAGATGAGAAAATCTTTTGAAATTCAAATTTGCCAGCTTTGGTGATTTTTCTCAAAAAATTGATTTGTGAGCGAATCGATTCTCTGTGAATCGCAATGGATTGAATTGTCATAAAAAGACGTGTGTAACGCTCAGAGGTCTCTGTATTAGTGATGAGCGAGTATACTCATTACTCGAGATTTCCCGCGTGCGCTCGGGTGACCTCTGAGTATTTGTTAGTGCTCAGAGATTTAGTTTTCATCACCTCAGCTGAATGATTTACATCTGATAGCCAGCATAAGTACATGTGGGGGTTGCCTGGTTGCTAGGGAATCCCCACATGTACTTATGCTGGCTAACAGATGTAAATCATTCAGCTGAGGTGATGAAAACTAAATCTCCGAGCACTAAAAAATACTCGGAGGACCCCCGAGCATGCTCGAGAAATCTCGAGTAACGAGTATATTCGCTCATCACTACTCTGTAGCCATCCCCTTCCAAGCTCTTTAATGCAAATGAAAATGATCTCAGCATACATTGCTATAGGTAAAGGGACGGTAACCGGTTTTCACTGCTGTACTGATACACACTATTTTGAATGTTTATTCAGTGTTTTATGGCTTTCTCTCCCTACATCTTTTGCCATGCTGTACGCGCTGACGTCCTCTCAATATCCAGATTCATCCCAAAATGGCTGCTGCAATCCCTGCTTCTGCTTTTGTACAGTCTGTGATAGTCCCTCCTCATTGGTGTGATGTGCACCCTGCAAGTCATTATGGAGAACTTCGCTTGATCATGCCCATGGTCATTAGATCCTTCTTTGGCTAATGCAATTTTCAGTTTATAAAATAATTTTACAAACTGTAAAATCAATTTGTAAAATGACTACGTAAAACAAATTGAAAGTTGCTCAAATGTATCGGAATCAGCAAAATTCCTAAAAATTCAACAGAAATTCGAATCAATTCAACCATCTCTATTTCTATCCCATTGTCAGAAATAACTAGGCGAATAGGTTTTTTCATGGAGGCCTAAAACTAATAGTAGTGGAAGGGTTGCTCCAGGAAATTGTGAGTCAAGGGGTTATCTGGATTGTCGGTGGGAGTGTGAAACCCAGCACCCTTCCCGATCAGCTGTTCCAGGTGTCAGCGGCGGCTGGAACTGCTCAGTTATGGAGCTGCACAGCTTTGTCAGCTGTACAGTGGCCACGGCCGGGTATTGAACATCAGCCCCCTATTCAAATCAACAGGTGGTGGATGTGTAGTACCAGGCCACGGCCACTATTCCGTGGACAGAGCAGTGCAGGTCCACAACTGAGCAGTACCGGCCCCTGCTAACACCGGAAACAGCTGATCGGCAGGGGTGTCGGGTGTCATACACCCACTGATCAGACATCGTTGATCTAGCCCAGCGTTCCCCAACTCCGGTCCTCAAGAGCCACCAACAGGTCATGTTTTCAGGATTTCCTGGAAACATGACCTGTTGGTGCTCTTGAGGACCGGAGTTGGGGACCATTGATCTAGCCCAAGGATGAACCATCAATGTAAAAGTCCCGGATAACCCCTTTCATTTAACTGCTAATGAAATTGGTCTTGACATTTAAAAATGGATGTATGGTGATTAAAAGCTATTTAAAGTCAACAGCCCTCTCCTGACAAATTCATAGTTTTCCATTTAGCACAAAATCAAGAAAATCATGGAAAAAATGAAGGGTCCCATGTGCTAAATATATTAATCCAATTTCTGGTCTGCTTAATCAAAATTCAATTTGAAAGCAAACCGGGGGTCAAATCAATGTTGTTGTTGTTGTTGGAATTGCGGTCGCCACTGGCTCTTCTGTCTTATCTGATGCATCTATTAGAAAGTGAATGTCGTCCATTCTGATACACGAGAACATCTGGCCCTCAACACATCCAATTATGTACCGGTCAGGAGCAATTGATCGGTAATTGGACATGTAGATTGGTGAATCTAACAAGATGCCATTTAGCTACTTGGAGAACATGATTAGATTCTTGGCTAAGGAGCTGTGACTTTAAACATTTATCAGTAATTCAATGCAACAGAGTAAAAATACATTAAAACCAACTTTTAGTTACCCTTTAGATCTTGTGTACACAGGGCCGTTTATAATTTTTTTTTTTTTTGCATAGTCCGATGTGAATTTGGCACCTTTTTATCCAAACCTATAAACACATAATGTAAGCGGAATGGTGCTTATACCGTGGGGAAAATAAGTATTTGATACACTGACGATTTTGCAAGTTTTCCCACATACAAATAATGAAGAGGTCTGTAATTTTTGTCATAGGTACACTTCAACTGTGAGAGACAGAAACTAAAAAAAAATAAAATAAAATAAATAAAAACAGAAAATTACATTGTATGATTTTTAATTAATTAAATTGCATGAAATAAGTATTTATCACCTACCAACCAGCAAGAATTCTGGCTCTCGGAGAACTGTTAGTTTTTCTTTAAGAATTTCTCCTACTCTACACTCATTACCTGTATTAATTGCACCTGTTTGAACTTGTTATCTGTATAAAAGACACCTGTCCACACACTCAATCTATCACACTCCAACCTCATCACCATGGCCAAGACCAAAGAGCTGTGTAAGGACACCAGGGACAAAATTGTAGACCTGCACAAGGCTGGGATGGGCTACAGGACAACAGGCAAGCAGCTTGGTGAGAAGGCAACAACTGTTGGTGCAATTTTTAGAAAATGGATGAAACACTGGATGACTGTAAATCTTCCTCAGTCTGCGGCTCCATGCAAGGTCTCGCCTTGTGGGGTAAGGATTATTCTGAGAAAGGTCAGGAATCAGCCCAGAACTACATGGGAGGACTTGGCCAATGACCTGAAGAGAGCTGGGACCACAGTCTAAAACATTACCATTAGTAACACACTACATCGTCATGGATTAAAATCCCGCAGGGCATGTGAGGTCCCCATGCTCACATCAGCACATGTCCAGGCCCGTTGGAAGTTCACCAGTGACCATCTGAATAATCCAGGGGAGATATGGGAGAAGGTCATTTGGTTTTTGGTATAAACTCCACTGGTCTTGTTTGGAGGAAGAAGAACGATGAGTACAATCCCAAGAACACTGTCCCAAACCATAAAATATGATGGGGAAACATCATACTTTGGGGGTGCTTTTTCTGCAAAGGGGACTGGACGACTGCACTGCGTATTGAAAGTAGGATTGATGAGGTCATGTATCTTGAGATTTTGGCTAACAACCTCCTTCCCTCAGTAAGAGCATTGAAGATGGGTTGTTGCTGGGTGTTCCAGTATGGCAATGACCCAAAACACACAGCCAAGGCAACTAAGGATTGGCTCTGTAAGAAGCATTTCAAGGTCCTGGAGCGGCCTAGCCTGTCTCCACACCTGAACCTAATAGAAAAGCTTTGGAGGGAGCTGAAACTCAATGTTGCCCAGTGACAGCCCCGAAACCTAAAAGATCTGGAGAAGGTCAGTAGGGAGGAATGGGCCAAAATCCCTGCTGCAGTGTGTGCAAACTTGGTCAAGAACTACAGGAAACGTCTGATCTCTGTAATTGCAGACAAAGGTTTCTATATCAAATATTAAATTCTGTTTTTCTATTGTATCAAATACTTATTTCATGCAATAAAATGCAAATTAATTATGTAAAAATCATACAATGTGATTTTATGGATTTTTTTTTTTAGATTCTGTCTCTCACAGATGAATTGTACCTATGATAAAAAATACAGAACTCTCCATTCTTTGTTGGTGGGAAAACTTGCAAATTCAGCAATGTATCAAATACTTATTTTCCCTCCCCAATCTAATCTCACAAGTAACAAATACATAGTGTTCTTGTTTCCCATTTGGAATGATTTATTTTCTGCCTATTAAACTATTACATTTTACAATGAGCTTTGTTATATGGTTAATCCCATTTTAGCATGTTATCACCAAGAACAGCACTCTGAAGTGCCTTGTTTGAATGCAGCACTGTAGATCTCCAGCATTCCCATAGACAATGAATGGGGAGGTGGAACAGTGGGGGTTAAGCCAAAAGTCAATGAATGAAGCAGAGGCACACATGTAAGGCCATAATGGCTTCATTCAAATATTACACTTCTGATCCCTGTTCTCAGGAATGGTGGAGGTAAGTTATCACCTATCCTGTGGATAGGTGATAGTTATATATGATTAGCATACTGCTTTAATGCTGAATTTTACATAAAAACTATATAGAAATTTATTGCAGACTAGACTAATTAGAGATCATTGCCTCATAAGCCAGAAAGGCTACGAATGAGTCCATACAGAGCAGTATGATATTTCAAAACAATTTTCATAAAGAAAAAAATTGTGCAAAAGCACTGTAAATATAGTATTACACAGTACCCAGATAATGAATTGAGCAACCTTGTAATACTTGGCTACATTGAGAAGTTGAAAGTAGTCAGTTCACCCATATGCTGATTGTTGCTGCCTAAAGAGGTGGTCTGAAACTAAAATGTATTTTAATCTGAAATGCCTATCTATTTAATGTCATAATCTAACATCTTTTCTTGTAAGGAAGCGTCATCAGTGATGTCTATTGCAGGAGCTAGGCTAGTCCCTGCTCTACTGAGAATGTGTAAGTTGTCATTTCCGACGTATGCTCAGTAGATTTTTGTCACTGTGCAATATGCAGAGTGAAAGTGTGCTATTGCAGGAGCTAGGCTAGTCCCTGCTCTACTGAGTACGTGTAAGTTGTCATTTGTGACGTATGCTCAGTAGATTTTTGTCACTGTGCAATATGCACAGTGACAGTGCGCTCACTCGCCGGGTCTGATGAGACATTGCGGGTCGGCAAGAGAGCGCACTGTCAGTTCGCATTTTAATTTGAATACTTGGCATGCAGGAAAAGCAAAGACCAGTTCTGAACCCACAAGTGGTTACATTGACTTAATCAAAATAAAAAGACAGAGCTTTCAAATATATTAACCTTAGACCCTAAACAGACATAAAGATTACTGCATAAAAGACTTGTCCCATAACAAAGTAATGGCAACCACTTTTCACTGTGGAAATGTATAGTTGATTTTAGGAATTCTCATTAATGAACCTAACCTTACTGGAACATTGCTGCCCCTCACCTGACCGCTGTACCAGGTATAGTGGAATTTTCGCCACCAGTAATATCTCTATATTAGCATAAGGCAATAAAATGGAATAATAGAATTACGTTTACTTAGTGTCTTTAAATCTTATTACTCTCATACTTTACATTAACCTTTTTTTTCCTTATATATCCATGTTTTCATCAATTTTCAGGTTAAAATTAAAATTGCATTCTCTGGAGTAAATTGGATTCTTACCCAGACAGCAGATGTTCCTATTTCAAAATCAGTGTTAAAAAATGCTGCTTTAATTAGAATATAAATGGTAGAAATGCAAAAAATGTAAAAGCTCCCGAGCAACACATGAAAAAACTCTGCTTGATTCCTCAGATTTGAGTCATAATTAACTGCAGTGAACCCATGAAAGTTCAAGTGCCTAAATCAGATGAGCGCACTGTACTCACATATTACAGATTCCCATAGCGTTCCAAATTTGCTGGGGGTCCTTAGGGTTATGACATGCTAATCATGAGTACAGTTTGCTCACCTGAAGAAAGTTTTAGATTAAAAAAATTATCTTAAAAGGGTTGCCATGCCTTAGGGTACAAATCTGCAGTCACATCAGATAATTATCACCTATATTTGGATAGATGGCAATTTGTTATGGTGGGCCAATGACCTCAAAGGGATTGTCTGGCCCTAGCACTCGATGTGACTGCAGACTTGTGAATCCTCGCATTGGACCGTGTTATGAATACGAATTAGGATTGTGGATGTACTTGTAGACAATATGATCCAATCAGACAGATAACGCGATAAACAGAAAATCTGCAAATAATTTTATGTTGTCTTTGGAGTGGAAAATCATTCCGAAGTGCCAGTCACAAGGTATACCACTTCTGTCTAAATTACTATTCACTGACTGAAGTCAAGTGTAATCCATCTGTAGCGGCAGAGACACCGAGACTGATTGCATGAAGTGTAGCAGATCTCTGTCTTTCTGCTCCTGCTCTCGTGTCTTTTACACTGCATACAGATATGACAGAAGCAGGTTTTCAGCTCAGGGCAGGCAGGACAATGAACACTGGCAGGAACATTGTATGCTGGTAAATTTTGTAAAACCAAATTCCAGTACATATAGTGCTGGCAGAATGCTGATAAAGAAAAATGGCTAGTTAAAAAAAAGAGAAAGTTACAAAGCATGAGAATTGGTACAGTTCCTGGATGTATTAGCTGACATTTACACCAAAAGCTGTTAAATAAGATGAGGGAAAGGAACAAGCATTTCTTCGGGTTTTGTGTGAAGGACAAGTATGCTATAAAAATGTAAAAAATTCTTTACAAGGAAAAATGGGGGGAGGAAAACAAAAACTTGTTATCCAGTCTTTTCTTATGTCACAATTACATCACTTTGAAAGATTGACGACTGTAAGGAGTCAATTAGTGAAGTTCTTCAATTGATGTTGATTATGTTTAGCATACTGAAATTAGTCCCTATATCTAATAACTATATGTGTTCTTCACTCACAAAAGCAAATGATAGAAAACATACTGACTCACTTTCTATATCTAGGTAACACGTTGTATTGTTGAAGTGCTTTCAAATGCTTTGGCGAAACCCAACGCTCCACCAATTGACCCAGAATGCAAAGAAATCCTAAAGAAAAGTAAGTATAATCACACAAGGCAGTAACATGAGATTGTTATATTACTATATGAGCAGGCAGTTCAGGTAAAGTGTGGTCAACAGCCAAATCGAACTACAGTGCCTTGCGAAAGTATTTGACCCCCTGGAACTTTTCAACCTTTTCCCACATATCATGCTTCAAAACATAAAGATACCAAATGTAAATTTTTGGTGAAGAATCAACAACAAGTGGAACACAATTGTGAAGTTGAACGAAATTTATTGGTTATTTAAAATTTTTGTGGAAAATCAAAAACTGAAAAGTGGGGCGTGCAATATTATTCGTCCCCTTTACTTTCAGTGCAGCAAACTCACTCCAGAAGTTCATTGTGGATCTCTGAATGATCCAATGCTGTCCTAAATGCCTAATGATGATCAATATAATCCACCTGTGTGTAATCAAGTCTCCGTATAAATGCACCTGCCCTGTGATAGTCTCAGGGTTCTGTTCGAAGCACAGGGAGCATCATGAAGACCAAGGAACACAACAGGCAGGTCCGTAATACTGTTGTGGAGAAGTTTAAAGCCGGATTTGGATACAAAATGATTTCCAAAACTTTAAACATCCCAAGGAGGACAGTGCAAGCAGTGGTATGATACTCCTTCCATTTCAATATGATCGAAATGGAAGGAGTATCATACCACTGCAAATCTACCAAGACCAGGCCGTCCCTCTAAACTTTCATCTCAAACAAGGAGAAGACTAATCAGAGATGCAGCCAAGAGGCCCATGATCACTCTGGATGAACTGCAGAGATCTACAGCTGAGGTGGGACAGTCTGTCCATAGGACAACAATCAGTCGTACACTGCACAAATCTGGCCTTTATGGAAGAGTGGCAAGAAGAAAGCCATTTCTCAAAGATATCCATAAAAAGTGTCGTTTAAAGTTTGCTACAAGCCACCTGGGAGACACACCAAACATGTGGAAGAAGGTGCTCTGGTCAGATGAAACCAAAATCAAACTTTTTGGCAACAATGCCAAACAATATGTTTGGCGTAAAGGCAACACAGCTCATCACCCTGAACACACTATCCCCACTGTCAAACATGGTGGTGGCAGCATCATGATTTGGGCCTGCTTTTCTTCAGCAGGGACAGGGAAGATGGTTAAAATTGATGGAAAGATGGATGGAGACAAATACAGGACCATTCTTGAAGAAAACCTGTTGGAGTCTGCAAAAGACCTGAGACTGGGACGGAGATTTGCCTTCCAACAAGACAATGATCCCAAACATAAAGCAAAATCTACAATGGAATGGTTCACAAATAAACATATCTGGTGTTAGAATGGCCAAGTCAGAGTCCAGACCTCAATCCAATCGAGAATCTGTGGAAAGAGCTGAAAACTGCTGTTCACAAACGGTCTCCATCAAACCTCACTGAGCTCGAGCTGTTTGCCAAGGAAGAATGGGCAAGAATTTCAGTCTCTCGATGTACAAAACTGATAGAGACATACCCCAAGCGACTTGCAGCTGTAATCGCAGCAAAAGGTGGCGCAACAAAGTATTAAGTCAAAGGGGCCGAATAATATTGCACGCCCCACTTTTCAGTTTTTGAATTTCCACAAAAATTTAAAATAACCAATAAATTTCGTTCAACTTCACAACTGTGTTCCACTTGTTCTTGATTCTTCACCAAAAGTTTTCATTTGGTATCTTTATGTTTGAAGCATGATATGTGGGAAAAGGTTGAAAAGTTCCAGGGGGCCGAATACTTTTGCAAGGCACTGTATATCTCTCTTCCATTTATTGGCGACCAAACCTACATTCTTATGAGAAGAAATCTTTTTTTATTTATATGTACCTTTCTTAAAAGTCTGTGATTATCCTTTTCACAACCTAAGACCCAAAAAACATGACTTGGATCACATAAAATGTGAACATGTCTCCAGTCTACTGCAAGCCCTGCGCAAAAGGAGAACAGGCCTCAGATATTTCGTAGACCTCTGAGCCACAATGGCAGACCCCACAAGTCAGTGACCTCCTTGCTGGAGCTTAGGGAGTTGAGGCATGCACCGTATGATTTTGTGGACAACCATGTGCACACCTCTCAGGATCTTTTGAACTTTTAAAATGGCTAAGACTTTGGCCTCAACATGGTCACTTATTATAAGGAACACTTTTAAGCCCATGATACTAACCTACCATCATGTGTAGATGTAGTTTATACAATAGTTTTTTGAATACCAACAAGAACAGTTTCAAGAACACAAAGTCATACATATGTACATGTTGGACCACGCCCCCCGAGGAAGCATTGACAGCGAAACGCGCGTCGGGGCCTCTCCTTTGCTCAGCATTTAGGTCTGTATCATCTTCATTATATCTTAGTACCATGTAATACTTATGGTCATACCCACTGTGGATATTGGGGTTACCATCTGCTTACTATCTATGATTCTCTTGCATTATGTGTAGGCTATTATGAGTGGACTGATTTATATTATGTACTAGCTATTTGTAGCAGTTGCGCACTGGTGTATACAGGCATATAGGCCACTATTTTATGTCATGCATATGCCAAACTTCATTTCCCCCAGCCTTTTGGGCTTATCTGTTTGAATCTACTTGGTCCTATACATGTTGCTGAGCATTGATCATTTGGTGTCACTATCCCTGTTATTTTATGCTTTATTGTGTTTTTGTTATGGATTTTTAATGATTATTACAATAAAATAATATATTTTATTATATTTTGCTCTGTGACTCACTTTTTTCTTTGGGAAAATATGTACATGTTGGTAGATTTAAAAAAAATCCACTATGTTCCATTAAAATTCAGTTAACATGAACATTAAAGGGAATCTGTCAGTAGGATCAGCCCTCCTAAGCCATCTGTATGGGCATGTTTGTTAAAGAAAGCTGAATAAAATGAAATCTTGATATCTGCATTCTGATGTTTTATTCCAGAGAAATCCACATTTTTCTTCATATGTAAATGAGATGTTAAAGAACTATGGGCCAGACATAGATCTCTCTGAGAATCTTCCTCTATAGATTATTTTAAATGAAAGAGAGTTACCAGTGTGAAACATGTAGATCAGGAGAGCAGACTGTTCGTCATTCCAAGTCTCACAATGGTAACTCTCCTGTTCATGTAAAAGCTGCTCTGGGGGCAGATTATCAGGGAGATCTAATTCTCACATATAGATCTCAAAACATCATTTATATATTAAGAAAAACGTGGATTTCTTCGGAATAACACATTGATTCACAGATATCAAGATGTAATTTTATTCAGCTTCCTATGACCTACATGCCCATATAGCTTAGGTGGGTTGATCCTACTGACAGATTCCCTTTACAGCAAACCTGTCAGCAGGATTTTGCTAAGTAAACTACAGGCATTGTCAGGTTGTCACTGTAAAATTGATTAAAATGGGCACAGGCATCTTATTAACTGAAAACTTCTAACACCGATTACACAAGACACACAAGACAGATTTCTTCACCTTAGGTATCATTTTAATCAGTTTAACTGTGGCAACATGACAGTGCCTGTAGTTTACTTAGCAAAATCCTGCTGACATGTGTGCTTTACCTATTGGTTTGTGTTATTGGCTGATTTCAGTTGGGTATGTGACAGAGAGATAAATGATGGAAAGATTTATTTGCCTTGTTTTCTTCTGCTCTATGTAACATTTGCCACGTACAGTACATGACTTTGTGTGCAGAGAGCTCCAATGAACATGCAGAAACACAATATTTCCAATGCTCACACTGCTAACAATCCCGAGAGGTTGCATTCACAATATGTCTATGTCATTAGTGGCTGAAATGTCGGTTTTAAAGACTGCAGCTAATGTACATTAACTCCATACTGTAATGTGTTATTTGCCTCAAAAACCAAAGAGCACAGAATGTTAATCTTTAATGAAATGGCTGCTGTAATCCAAGGGAACAAAATAATTAACTCCGGCAGATGATATTAACCCAAGGCTAAACATCGAAGATAGGAGCCAGACGGAATACTAACTGCATTAAGTAATCGTTATGGTCGCATGGACTAGACACCATGTTACAGATAATAAGGGCAGTTTGGTGGTTTTTTTCTGACACTGTGGATGGGTCAGAAGTGGGGGTGCACATTCTTTACAGGTCCAAGGGCCACATTGTCATATTAAACAACTCACAGGGACCACAGTACAATTGTCATATTAAAAGTATATGCCTTAAATGTTTCATAGATGGGGATTTCACTTACAAGGATTCCAACTTTCAGGAGAATTAAGGACTTTCTCCCTTCAATCAGGATGCGGAGGAGAGATGTGCACCGCCAGACACCATTATTCCATTTTTTGTCTCTGCTTTTTAAAGTTTTTGACAGTTGAACCCTTTTAGAGCACACTTAGGGTACGTTCACACAGGACTTTTTTGCTGCTTTTTTTTGCTGCTTTTTTTTATGCTAATTTTCAGCTGCTTTTTACAGTACCAGTAAAGCCTATGAGATTTCAGAAATCTCATGCACACACGTTGGTTTTTTGTTTGATCAGTTTTTTCTGCTTTGCTGCTTTTTTTGGACATAGGGCATGTCACTTCTTTCAGCGTTTTTGCTGCGTTTTTGCAGCGTTTTTTCACCCATTGACTTGAATGGGTGATGAAAAAAACGCTGCAAAAACGCTGAATAAACGCATGTAGCATTATTTGCTGCGTTTTTTGTGCAGAAAATCATGGCCAGCAGGAAGGGATCTCACAGCCAAGAGCTTAGGGGTGTGGTTAGTGAGGTGTGAAGAGCCATTGTGAGCCATTGTGAGGTGTGAAGAGCCATTGTGAGGTGTCCTGTTTGTGATCTATTGTGAGGGAGTTCCTGGTAGTGAGGTGTGAAGAGCCATTGTGAGCCATTGTGAGGTGTGAAGAGCCATTGTGAGGTGTCCTGATTGTGATCTATTGTGAGGGAGTTCCTGGTAGTGAGGTGTGAAGAGCCATTGTGAGCCATTGTGAGGTGTGAAGAGCCATTGTGAGGTGTCCTGATTGTGATCTATTGTGAGGGAGTTCCTGGTAGTGAGGTGTGAAGAGCCATTGTGAGCCATTGTGAGGTGTGAAGAGCCATTGTGAGGTGTCCTGATTGTGATCTATTGTGAGGGAGTTCCTGGTAGTAAGGTGTGAAGAGCCATTGTGAGGTGTCCTAGCAGCTGAAAATTGGCATAAAAAAAGCAGCAAAAATCTGCAGCAAAAATCTGCAGCAAAAAAGTCCTGTGTGAACGTACCCAAAAAACGCACCAAAAACGCACCAAAAAAAGCACCTAAATTAGCATAAAAAAAGCAGCAAAAAAAAGCAGCAAAAAAGTCCTGTGTGAACGTACCCTTAGGCTATGTTCACACGTTGTGTTTTTGCACCGTTTTTTTTCTATGCAAATTTTCAGCTGCATTTCACAGTACCAGCAAAGTCAATGAGATTTCAGAAATCTCATGCACACACCGTGGATTTTTTTCCTGACTTTTGTCATAAGAGCTTGGTTTTTTGTAAAATGCAGCATGTCACTTCTTTTGGTGTTTTGCAGGTTCTTCTGTGTTTTTGGTGCCAAAACCTTATGTACTTGAATCAGATATTTTTTTATACACTAGTCTTTTTCAGCATGTATAAGAGACAAACGTATCCTGATAAAAACAGCAATAAAAACGCATAAAAAACTCAGCAAAAAAAGCAGCAAAAACTAAGCAAAACCTGCTTTTTGTAAGCAGCTTAAACTTTGCATAAAAAATGCAGCAAAAAAGCAACGTGTGAACATAGTATTACTTAATTATAGTTTCCTTACATTGCATTGATCCCAAGAAAAGCATAAAGGTAGCTTTGCATGCAATGCTTTTCCCCTTAATTTATATTAGTGCACTAAATATTTAACTAATGCGAATACGTGTAGTGTATGTAATGTATCCTGTATGTACATAAATGAGAAATGTGGGCAATGTCTTAAAATATTTTAGGCAGGTGTAGAAAAAGTGCTTAAGAATCCTTTAAAAAATGTACGTATTAACAGTTTATTTTGTATCAATGAACAACATGCAAAGTGAAAGAGCAAAAAAAAAAAAAATCTAAATCGGATCAATATTGGACGTGTCAACCCTTTGCCTTCAAAGCAGCATCAATTCATGACGAGTCTAATTCACGCTGTGGCGTTCTAGTCTGTGACTGGAGTGAGACTTCTGGTGTAGCGCACAGAGGTGCACAGATTCATGAATCAGGAGCGTCACACTCCTTCACAATGCTCCTGTGGGAAATAAAATATGCAAGCTACCTCTTCAGAGAGAAAAAGGACTTGAACACTTATGCCTCCTATTGGAACTAGCAACCCTAGAAGTCAATATCAATCCTTTAACAAGCCTTGCCATATGACTAAGGATAAAAGCAAAACAAGAATCTAAGTTTTAAGACACCTTTTCCTCTCTGCCGAGGCAATTTGCATATTCACTGGTCCAGGCATGCAAACTTCCATGGTTCATTTCAAGGGTGGACACTGACAGTTTGGGGACAGAGACGGCAGCCAGTGAGCGCTCTCATCAGTCTGGTGGGGAAAGCGTTCATTGGCCAGCGTCTCTCCCTGCATGACACACCCCCTTTTTTAACTCCTGCTCTCTGCGCGCCGCTCTCTCCCCGGCTCTGGCTACTCACTTGATTACAGGAGGGAGTGAGAAGGGCCCGCTGCTGCTTAACAACGGGCCCCTCTCACTCTCGCCCATAATCTAGACTCTGTGGCCCCATACCAGCTGCATTCTCTGCCACTATGGGTAGTACTCTTCTGTTGCAGGGCCTCCCATCCACCTAAGGGCCCCGATGCATTTTGTTAGAACTTCTTCACACCTCCTGCAGAAGTTCTAACGAAACGTGCGTTGGGGCGGCAGGGACATCGTGGTTACCACATTCAATCCAGTAAGTTTACTCACTGCATTTTGTGCTTGTTCCATGGATAGGCTTTTCATAGCCATCTCTGATATATAGGATTACACTCTTATTTAGCTACATCTGGCAGGCACTTTGCACTTTTTCCTTTTGCTGCTTATAACCTTTATACTCTGCATTGTCACAGACATATGTATTTGTATACAGTGCCTTGTGAAAGTATTCAGCCCCCTGGAACTTTTCAACCTTTTCCCACATATCATGCTTCAAACATAAAGATACCAAATGTAAATTTTTGGTGAAGAATCAACAACAAGTGGAACACAATTGTGAAGTTGAACGAAATTTATTGGTTATTTTACATTTTTGTGGAAATTCAAAAACTGAAAAGTGGGGCGTGCAATATTATTCGGCCCCTTTAACTTAATACTTTTTTGCGCCACCTTTTGCTGCGATTACAGCTGCATGTCGCTTGGGGTATGTCTCTATCAGTTTTGTACATCGAGACACTGAAATTCTTGCCCATTCTTCCTTGGCAAACAGCTCGAGCTCAGTGAGGTTTGATGGAGATCGTTTGTGAGCAACAGTTTTCAGCTCTTTCCACAGATTCTCGATTGGATTGAGGTCTGGACTTTGACTTGGCCATTCTAACACCTGGATACGTTTATTTGTGAACCATTCCATTGTAGATTTTGCTTTATGTTTGGGATCATTGTCTTGTTGGAAGACAAATCTCCGTCCCAGTCTCAGGTCTTTTGCAGACTCCAACAGGTTTTCTTCAAGAATGGTCCTGTATTTGGCTCCATCCATCTTCCCATCAATTTTAGCCATCTTCCCTGTCCCTGCTGAAGAAAAGCAGGTCCAAACCATGATGCTGCCACCACCATGTTTGACGGTGGGGATGGTGTGTTCAGGGTGATGAGCTGTGTTGCCTTTACGCCAAACATATTGTTTGGCATTGTTGCCAAAAAGTTTGATTTTGGTTTCATCCGACCAGACCACCTTCTTCCACATGTTTGGTGTGTCTCCCAGGTGGCTTGTTGCAAACTTTAAATGACACTTTTTATGGATATCTTTGAGAAATGGCTTTCTTCTTGCCACTCTTCCATAAAGGCCAGATTTGTGCAGTGTACGACTGATTGTTGTCCTATAGACAGACTGTCCCACCTCAGCTGTAGATCTCTGCAGTTCATCCAGAGTGATCATGGGCCTCTTGGCTGCATCTCTGATCAGTCTTCTCCTTGTTTGAGATGAAAGTTTAGAGGGACGGCCGGGTCTTGGTAGATTTGCAGTGGTATGATGCTCCTTTCATTTCAATATGATCGCTTGCACAGTGCTCATTGGACGTTTTAAGTTTTGGAAATCATTTTGTATCCAAATCCGGCTTTAAACTTCTCCACAACAGTATCACGGACCTGCCTGTTGTGTTCTTTGGTCTTCATGATCCTCTCTGTGCTTCAAACAGAACCCTAAGGCTATGTGCACACGTTGTGGATTAGGCTTAGGAATTTCTGCTGCGGATTCTGTCTCTCCTGGCAGAAAACGCACCTGCGGTTTTTTGTGCGGTTCCGCAGCGTTTTTTGTGCGGTTTTCTTGCGGATTTGCTGCGGTTTTTACCCCTGCGGTTTTCTATAATGGAATGGGTACAAAAACGCTGCAGATTCACAAAAAAGAATTGACATGCTATTTCTTGAAAACCGCAGCGTTTCCACAGTGGATTTTCCGCAAAGTGTGCAAAGCGTTTTTTTTTTCTCATTGATTTACATTGTACTGTAAATCAATTGCGGATCTGCAGTGTTTCTGCACTGCAAAAAACGCTGCGGATCCGCAGAGAATCCGCAACGTGTGCACATACCCTGAGACTATCACAGAGCAGGTGCATTTATACGGAGACTTGATTACACACAGGTGGATTATATTTATCATCATTAGGCATTTAGGACAACATTGGATCATTCAGAGATCCACAATGAACTTCTGGAGTGAGTTTGCTGCACTGAAAGTAAAGGGGACAAATAATATTGCACGCCCCACTTTAAATTTTTGTGGAAATTAAAAAACTGAAAAGTAACCAATAAATTTCGTTCAACTTCACAATTGTGCTCCACTTGTTGTTGATTCTTCACCAAAAATTTACATTTGGTATCTTTATGTCTGAAGCATGATATGTGGGAAAAGGTTGAAAAGTTCCAGGGGGCCGAATACTTTCGCAAGGCACTGTACTTATGTACCTCTCTATTCACAGTACTAAGTGGCTTTTTGCATACTTTGACATTTTTATTCTTTGGTTAGCTCCATTAGCCTCATGCAGTCAGACATTTTATTTTCTGTCACTATGTCTACTTTCTAATAATGATTTTTCTTCTATTGGCACATTGCACTTTATTGGATTTTTTGCTTCTAATCTATCTGCTTTTGGTTGCACACCAATGTATTAACTTATCTGTTTATTGAATATTTTCATGCACTTTACATTATATTGGTAACGCTTGTCCCTGCTTGTTGGTGTCTAGCAGTCTTCTCATTCTTTATTACCTATTTTAAGTGATTTATTTAATAAAAATTGAATTTTAAAGGATTATAGTCTCCGGTGATGGTCCAATCACTCCCTCCTCCTAGTGGTTAATACCGTAATACAATGTATGGCTGCACCCACTTGACGGTTTCTGCCCAGGAGCATGCATAACGCATACATCACTGCCGTTCACGGCTCAGAAACCGGCAAATCCTCGCAGCGTACAGTGCGTGCAGTAAGGGGAGTCAGAAGTCTGCAGTCACACAGAGTGACTGCAGATTTTTCATTTTAGACCGGACAATCAGAAAAAGAATGGGATCCCACCTGAGTGCGTTTTGGCTTCCTATTTGTGCATACATGAGCCCTGGAAGTTTGCAGGCTATATTTCTGATCATGCATTACTTTGCAAAAAAAAGAAAAAATGAGGCTGATCACTGACTGATCCTATCATGTTTGTGAATGTCTACAGGATTTCCCTGGATATATTATGCCATGTTGTATTGCCATTAGGGAAATGTAGAACTGGTGACAAGTGAAGTTATGCAACTAGTTAATATAATTTATGTTTAAATTAATAATTATTTTCAACATCCGTGTTTGCTATTATTGAATGAAAATGTTTATCTCACCCCAGAAATTACAAATCTGCATTCTTCTCACTGAAAATCCAATATCAGAAAGTTGTAGGACTGCTAATTAATGGTCAGAGTAAGGGAACATGATATTCAGTCCAGTAAAAAAAATGAAACCATGATGACCCATTAAAAGCCAAAAGGATAGAAACGTTGCAATCAATATCGCTAATATAAAGTAATATTCTTGCATACTCCTTCACTTTTTCAGTGTTACACAAGTTTGACACATTTCGCATTGCTAAAAATAGGATTTTCTGGGCTTTGAAAACTCAGTGTAAAGAGTAAAATTTCATGCTGTATCCAGGAGACGCAGCCGCCCCCAGATTCAGGCACAAACTGGGACAAATCTGTCTGTTTGGGCTGAAGTATTCAACTTTGTTAAAGGGAACCTGTGACAGCATGATTTAGGGGCTGAGGCAGAAATTTCAGGGATTTGTCATTTATTAGGCAGTGGGCTGTTAGATATTGTTTTATCTCCAGGAGATTATCACTGACTGGACTGGCTGCCTATTTCCAAGTGATCTGACCACGCCCACTCCTCTGATAAGCAGCTCACTGTCAACAGACAATGTACATGAGTATGGTGTGGGCGGTGGCAGCTTTCTGAGCTTTGCTTCTTGCTACATCTAAAAACACTGATTGTATCACAACTACGGAAACCAGTAAACTAAGTGATACATTGTTGGAATCAGGGTCTCTTTTCCTACATTGTGTTGTTCTCAGATGAGGTAGCAAAAACTTGGTGACAGATTCCCTTTAAGTCTAAAACTATAATTTTACGTAACTTGCAGCAATTTTAGCTAGAGCTTCTTCCCACCATTCAACAACTCTCCATCCAGCTTGGCTTGATTAACTGATCTCTCCTTGAGATGGGCAGATGTGTGCAATGTGTGAATTTGTCCCAGATTCATGCCCTTGGGTCAGGATGCAAAAATCACCAGACAGGTTCTCTTTAAGGTCGGGGTCACACTTGTGAGAGCAATGCGAGAAACTTGCGCAAGTCTCTCGCATCAATACCTGGCACTGCCGCCGGCACTCAAGACTGGAGCATGCTTCTGCATGTATTACTATGCAGCTGAACGCTCCGGTCCCGAGATCCGGCACCCGGGCCTGGTATTGATGCGAGTTTCTCGCATTGCTCTCGCAAGTGTGACTCCAGCCTAACAATGGAAATATCTAATTCAGAATTAGAAGTGTCTATCGGATATAGAAGTGATCCCTTCTGTTAGACGCAAAGTATTAAGCCATGGAGCACACAGATCCCTGCAGAGGGGACACAGGAAAATCTCTCCTTTACCAATGTAAATAGGGTTGATTAGCCTAAGGGTTTATCCAGGACTTTTTTTTCCATAGACCTAAAAACTAACAGGCAGGTAATTGCTACCTACTTGCCAGTTGTGAGACACAGATACCAGATACCTTGCATAAAATTATGCAAAACAAAGCCTCAAATAAGAGGACAGCAAAGGAAACCAACTCCATATACTATCTAGAAAAATTAGGAGGAAAAGGGAGTACTTAGGTTAAAAAGAGTATTTTATTGTGAAAATATAATAAAGTGTAACACACAGTAAAAATTACAGCAGGATGACACGAAAGATCATGAGTGCCACATACCCCACGTAGCTGCCAGTATCACATAAATCAGGAAGGCATGCCATAAGGAAAGTGCTAATATAGTGCAATAGTGTGGTCTCATTAAATAAATCCTTACACAATAGCACTTTCCTGCAGCCAGCACCAAGCAGAATGAGTAGCACAAAAGAAAAAAAAAAAGAAAAAGTGCTAACCCAAAGTAACTATATAATCATCAAAGCAAATAGCTGTAAATGGCGCTTACAGCAGCTAACACCAGAATGGGGTGGATGGCACAAGAGGAATCCAACAGAGCCCCCAACGTACGTTTCGCTTGTTTGTTTGTTGCTTTCTCAAGTTGTGCCTGGCGCCGATCTCTGCCAGCATAAAGCGGACACAGACTGCTCCTGCAGGCGATTCAGTGGCTTCCATTGACATCACATCGACAGAACAGAGGCTGCTTTTCCATTCTGTTCTGCTGATGGGGCGTGACTGCGGATGGCATGCTGATTGACCGCTCCCCACTGCATAACTGCGGGGAGCCCACTGTCAGTCAACATAACGTCAGTCACGCCTTGTCGACGGAGCAGAGTGGAAGAGGAGGAGCTGCTTTGATGATGTTGAACACCTGAATCCACTGCAGGAGCAGTCAGAGACCACTCTGATTAACTACCTGCCTGATAGTTTTCAGGCCCATAACAAAAAAATAGTCCTGGATAAAGCCTTTATTAACCTATTCTGCCAGCAGACTGCAGGATAAATAATACTGTACACTGTATATATTTCCTTTTTTTGCACAGGCAGGAATAAAAGAGTGTGTTTTCATTACAGATAACAGCTCTTCTGTCTAGTGGATTGGATGTATTATGTCACAGATGTGGATGAATGAGTCACAGATCTATTATATTCTATTTATAAAGTGGTTTATTAGTTTCCCGTAATCCTTTGCAACTCATTGTACCCTTCACATCTGTATCATACCACAGAGAAAACACTGAAAACAAACATGCAGAAAATCTCCTTTAATATTTCAGGGCTTAGTAGCAAAATGTTATTTTTTACAAAAATTGTTTTTACATTTTTTTTCCTATCCATGTATGGGTTTGCAATAGGATCTAATGATTTATATATTGAATATCAATATGAAAAATAGCAAGTTATTTCTCATTACTGCAGACATTAGAATTGCTTTCAAATGTTATTTTCATCTTGTACATTTACGGCATATTCACAGGTATGAAAGAGATGTATAATTGATGCAGATTCCACCAGAAAGACCTGCATCGATATCGAGAGCAGGGCCCCATTGTGCGCTGCTTTTAGTGAAGAAGTGCTTGGTATTCCCATACAGCAATGAAAACCCAAAAGTCATTATCTCAGTAAATTAGAATAATTAACAAAACACACCTGCAAAGGCTTGGAAAGTTGAGTGGAAGGAAATGTGTGGCAGAAAAATGTGCACAAGCAAACCAGGTTAACCGCAGCCTTGAAAGGATTGTTAAGAAAATGCCATTCAAATATTTTGGGGAGATTCACAAGGTGTGGACTGCTGCTGGAATCATTACTTTGAGAGCCACCACACACAGACGTATCCAGGAGATAGGGGCTACAAGTGTCACATTCCTTGTGTCAAGCCACTCATCACCATTAGATAACGCCAGAAGCCTCTTACCTGGGCCAAGGAGTAAAATAACTGGACTGTGGATCAGTGGTCCAAGATGTTGTTTTCAGATGAAAGTACATTTTTCATTTCATTTGGAAATCAAGGTCCCAGAGTCTGGAGGAAGAGTGGAGAGGCCACAATCCAAGCTGCTGGAGGTCTAGTGTGAAGTTTCCACAATCAGTGATGGTTTGGGGAGACATGTCATCTGCTGGTGTAGGTCCACTGTGCTTTATCAAGACCAAAGTCAGCGCAGCCATCTACCAGGAAATTTTCGAGCACTTCATGCTTCCCTCTGCCGACAAGCTTTATGGAGATGAAAATTTCATTCTCCAGCAGGACTTGGCACCTGTCCACACTGCCAAAAGTACCAATACCTGGATTAAAAACAACAGTATCACTGTGCTTGATTGGCCAGCAAACTCGCCTGACCTTAACCCCATAAAGAATCTATGGGGTATTGTCAAGAGGAACATGAGAGACACCAGACCCAACAATTGAGATGAGCTGAAGGCTGCTATCAAAGCAATCAGGGATTCCATAACACCTCAGCAGTGCCACAGGCTGATCGCCTCCATGCCACGCCGCATTGATGCTGAAGCAGTAATTAATGCAAAAGGACCCCAACCATGTATTTAGTGCATTTATTGAACATACATTTCAGTAGGTCAACATTTCGGATTTTAAAATCATTTTTCAAGCCAGTATTATAAAGTATTCTAGTTTACTGAGATAATGACCTTTAGGTTTTCATTGGCTATAAGCCATAATCATCAACATTAACAGAAATAAACACTTGAAATAGATCACTCTGTAATGACTCTATATAATATATGAGTTTCACTTTTTGTATTGAAGAACTGAAATAAATTAAGTTTTTGATAATATTCTAATTTAATGAGAAGCATTCAGAATTCTGTTTTTTTATTTTATTTTTGGTATTTTGTTTTATCATTTTTACCGAAAAAGTCTATGATGTTGTTTTTTAACTTTGAGGAAATCCCTCTCTAAATAAATTAAATTCACTATTGTCAAACAGTAGAGGGAAAGCATTTCTGGCAAGCTAGTCAGGGGCTACACTAAAGAGCAATGGTGGCCAACTTGACAAATTGTGACCCTTGGGAATAAGAATATAGATGGGACTTTCATCACTGGCATTTTCAACATATATTTTATTTAGCTAATCTCAGATAAAAAAAAATCAAAACAGATCCTTAATGTTTTGGTTATTTTGGAGGAAACAACATCTATATAAAAAGCTTATAATACCATATGCAAAGCACACTTGTCGGTGATGGTCCCATAAAAGTGGAAAATACAGTATACAGTTAGGTCCATATATATTTGGACAGAGACAACATTTTTCTAATTTTGATTATAGACATTACCACAATGAATTTTAAACAAAACAATTCAGATGCAGTTGAAGTTCAGACTTTCAGCTTTCATTTGAGGGTATCCACATTAAAATTGGATGAAGATTTTAGGAGTTTCAGCTCCTTAACATGTGCCACCCTGTTTTTAAAGGGACCAAAAGTAATTGGACAGATTCAATAATTAAAAATAAAATGTTCATTTTTAGTACTTGGTTGAAAACCCTTTGTTGGCAATGACTGTCTGAAGTCTTGAACTCATGGACATCACCAGACGCTGTGTTTCCTCCTTTTTGATGCTCTGCCAGGCCTTCACTGCGGTAGTTTTTCAGTTGCTGTGTGTTTGTGGGCCTTTCTGTCTGAAGTTTAGTCTATAACAAGTGAAATGCATGCTCAATTGGGTTGAGATCAGGTGACTGACTTGGCCATTCAAGAATATTCCACTTCTTTGCTTTAATAAACTCCTGGGTTGCTTTGGCTTTATGTTTTGGGTCATTGTCCATCTGTAGTATGAAACGACGACCAATCAGTTTGGCTGCATTTGGCTGGATCTGAGCACACAGTATGGCTCTGAATACCTCAGAATTCATTCGGCTGCTTCTGTCCTGTGTCACATCATCAATAAACACTAGTGACCCAGTGCCACTGGCAGCCATGCATGCCCAAGCCATCACACTGCCTCCGCCATGTTTTACAGATGATGTGGTATGCTTTGGATCATGAGCTGTACCAAGCCTTCGCCATACTTTTCTCTTTCCATCATTCTGGTAGAGGTTGATCTTGGTTTCATCTGTCCAAAGAATGTTCTTCCAGAACTGTGCTGGCTTTTTTAGATGTTTTTTTAGCAAAGTCCAGTCTAGCCTTTTTATTCTTGATGCTTATGAGTGGCTTGCACCATGCAGTGAACCCTCTATATTTACTTTCATGCAGTCTTCTCTTTATGGTAGATTTGGATATTGATACGCCTACCTCCTGGAGAGTGTTGGTCACTTGGTTGGCTGTTGTGAAGGGGTTTCTCTTCACCATGAAGATTATTCTGCGATCATCCACCACTGTTGTCTTCCGTGGGCGCCCAGGTCTTTTTGCATTGATGAGTTCACCAGTGCTTTCTTTCTTTCTCAGGATGTTCCAAACTGTAGATTTTGCCACTCCTAATATGGTAGCAATTTCTCGGATGTTTTTTTTCTGTTTTCACAGCTTAAGGATGGCTTGTTTCACCTGCACGGAGAGCTCCTTTGACCGCATGTTTACTTCACAGCAAAACCTTCCAAATGCAAGCACCACACCTCAAATCAACTCCAGGCCTTTTATCTGCTTAATTGAGAATTACATAACAAAGGGATTGCCCACACCTGTCCATGAAATAGCCTTGGAGTCAATTGTCCAATTACTTTTGGTCCCTTTAAAAACAGGGTGGCACATGTTAAAGAGCTGAAACGCCTAAACCCTTCATCCAATTTTAATGTGGATACCCTCAAATGAAAGCTGAAAGTCTGAACTTCAACTGCATCTGAATTGTTTTGCTTAAAATTCATTGTGGTAATGTCTATAACCAAAATTAGAAAAATGTTGTCTCTGTCCAAATATACACTCACCGGCCACTTTATTAGGTACACCATGCTAGTAACGGGTTGGACCCCCTTTTGCCTTCAGAACTGCCTCAATTCTTCGTGGCATAGATTCAACAAGGTGCTGGAAGCATTCCTCAGAGATTTTGGTCCATATTGACATGATGGCATCACACAGTTGCCGCAGATTTGTCGGCTGCACATCCCAAAGATGCTCCATACAAGGCAGGATGGATCCATGCTTTCATGTTGTTTACGCCAAATTCTGACCCTACCATCCGAATGTCGCAGCAGAAATCGAGACTCATCAGACCAAGCAACGTTTTTCCAATCTTCTACTGTCCAATTTCGATGAGCTTGTACAAATTGTAGCCTCAGTTTCCTGTTCTTAGCTGAAAGGAGTGGTACCCGGTGTGGTCTTCTGCTGCTGTAGCCCATCTGCCTCAAAGTTCGACGCACTGTGCGTTCAGAGATGCTCTTAGGCCTACCTTGGTTGTAACGGGTGGCGATTTGAGTCACTGTTGCCTTTCTATCAGCTCGAACCAGTCTGCCCATTCTCCTCTGACCTCTGGCATCAACAAGGCATTTCCGCCCACAGAACTGCCGCTCACTGGATTTTTTTTCTTTTTCGGACCATTCTCTGTAAACCCTAGAGATGGTTGTGCGTGAAAATCCCAGTAGATCAGCAGTTTCTGAAATACTCAGACCAGCCCTTCTGGCACCAACAACCATGCCACGTTCAAAGGCACTCAAATCACCTTTCTTCCCCATACTGATGCTCGGTTTGAACTGCAGGAGATTGTCTTGACCATGTCTACATGCCTAAATGCACTGAGTTGCCGCCATGTGATTGGCTGATTAGAAATTAAGTGTTAACAAGAAGTTGGACAGGTGTACCTAATAAAGTGGCCGGTGAGTGTATATGGACCTAACTGTATATCCTTCTGTTATTTAAAGTTGCACAGAGCATTCACAATACAAGAGCGTTTATGCCTGATCATTATTTTGGAGAAATCTTTGCTAAACTAAGTTGTATGGCATTGGCTTCAGTGTAAAATGTAAAAGATGAAAATATTGATTCTTATAGTACAAATCCAAGATATCAAGAAGTTGTATTAGAGAGAAACTGAGCAAATATTAATTGAAGTATTTTGCAACTTTTCTTTCAGGTAGTCCACAAAGATTGGATGAAAAAGAGGATGAACAGAAGGAGTATGAAATAAGAAACATTAAAGATGAACACCAACATGAAAGCAATGAAGAAGTAAAGCAAAGTCGAGTTTTACCAGAAGAAGAAAATGAAGAGAAACGGCACCATGCGGATGAAAGCTTAGAGGAAAAAGAAGAAGAAAAGAAACATGTAGAAGAAAAAGAAGAGAGCCCTGGACACTCCAAAGAAAGAGGCATGATTCATGATGATGATGAAGATGGGGATGATGAGGAAAGAGAAGATCACAAAAACCATGAGATAGAGGAAATGGAAAAAAAGGGCAAATATCATCATGATGATTCACATGAGGTAAAACATGATATGTTTGACAAAAAAGTTCATCAGACAGCTAAAAGTGTAGAAGAATTCTCAGAAGAAGATGAGGAACCAAACCATTTAGAAGAAATCATGAAAAGACACCCTATAAGCCAAAGTCTGAAAGAACCACTTTTCCACTCGGATAAATACCCTTCAGCTCATTTTGATGAATTTTCTGAAGAATCTGATGAAAAGGAAGAAGAAAGAAAAAGAAGTTATAATCCAAAGCATGATGACTTTGTCCAAACATTACTTGATTATGAAGAGAAGAGAAGTCTTCAAGAACAAAGGCATCATCCTCCTTCAGATGAAGATTCATTCCACTACAGGGGACAAAAATCAAACTATGATGAAGACTTTTTCAAGAATCACCCAAAAAATAGTTATAAAAAGAGGGCACACCATGAGAGAGAAAGTTCTGAAGAGTCAAGAGAAAAGAGATACCATTACCAAGGCAGCGACGAAGAGAAAGACAATCATGACACCAATGATGAAAGCAATGAGAGAGAATTAATGGGACATCATTATGAAGACAGACATCATCTAGAAATTAAGAGGTGGCCAAGTCAGAAACATGCACAACCACATTATAAAGAAAGCAACGAGGACAGCGAAGAAAGCAATGAAGATATTGCAAAACGCCATAGAGATGACAGGCTAGAAAAGCAGGAACTCTACAAGAAACTGAAACATCATCTACAGGACAGTGAAGAAGAAAAACACGAAGACAAGAGACACTATTTAGGTGATGAAATGGTGGGTAACAGGCAAAGATATTTTCCAGAGTTATCTTATGAGCCAAACATAAGGCATTATAATGAAAAAAATACAGATGAAGCAACTTACCCTGGTAATGACAAGTACAAGAGACATCATTCTGAAGAAGAAACAAGGTCATTCAGCAAATATGCTCTTACTGATGACCCTTTCAGGTGGAAGAGCAGATATTTTGAGAACAATGATAACAGTGAAGAAGAGAGCAAGAGGAGTTTTCAAACCAAAAATCTATTTCCAGAATATGATGATTATGATTTATGGGGAAAAAAACAATCCCCCGATGACATAAATCATGAATATGGTGAAAAGAGGAATCCACTAAAAATCCCAAAGATTGAAGAAAAAAGACAATATGACAGAATGGATGAACTGGCTCAGTTACTAAATTATAAGAAAAAATCAGTTGAGTTTCCAGATTTCTACGATTCAGGAGAAATCAAAAAGCGCCATTATAATGAACGAAGCAGACTGCGGCAAAGACCATTAACAGAAGATGAGGTAAAAAAAAATGTACTTCTTTTAAAAAGTTGTCTATCTAAATGTATATTTGCAAATTTTGAGCGATGTGACAGTAAAAATAGAGATGAATGTTGACTAGAATCATAGTATGACGCTCCTACATGATGCTGATCTCAGATGGGGTGTCAGAGACCTAGTAACAGATTCTCTTTAAAGGGAACCTGTCACCTGAATTTGGCGGGACCAGTTTTGGGTCATATGGGCGGGGTTTTCGGGTGTTTGATTCACCCTTTCCTTACCCGCTGGCTGCATGCTGGCCGCAATATTGGATTGAAGTTCATTCTCTGTCCTCCGGAGTACACGCCTGCGCAAGTACACGCCCCGCCCATATGACCCAAAACTGGTCCCGCCAAATTCAGGTGACAGGTTCCCTTTAAGGCTTAGTTGCCAAATCCGGAGTCTGTGATACTCAGTCAACTGACGGAGCAAAATGGCCGACTACTGCAAGCTTCCATGAGTAAGAACTCCCCTACTTTATTCACAGGCTCCTCCATTGTAATGAATATCATGGATCACTGCTGTGAGAACGTCTTTCAGGAGCCCATTGTTGCGGTGACAGATGTACCTTAATACATATTGAACATCCATTACTCTAACTGCTTCTCTACCCTGGGATATTATTGACATTCACAATCTTCCTGTCTCCATTATAGACACAGTTGGAGAAAGAATCCATCGAGTGATGGAATTAATCAAATAGTTAGAGCTTGTACTTCAGTATGGATCCCTCAAGAAAGACCGGTGTCATGGTTTAACACATGCTATATTAAAAAAGGCACGGCAACTCCGAAGGGTGGCACAGAGTAGGCCAGATTTATGAAACTATCTTTGTTGCCCATAGCAACCAATCACAATGCAGCCTTCTTTATACAAGACCACTATAAAAAATGAAAGCTGTGCTGTGATTGGTTATCACGGGCAACAAAGAGGTTTCTTACTATTTTTAAACAGTTTTTATGGTTTTGTTAAATGAAGCCATGGAATGTGTACGCCACCATGTATAAACTGTGATTTATATACCTACTTGGTGCTGACAGCCTAGGGCCCACACTATAATAATCTCTTGCTGCATGATATTATATCCATGGTCTATATATAAATCCTCTATATTATCTCCGCAGGAGAAGGAATTGGAGAATCTGGCTATTATGGATCTGGAGTTACAGAAGATTGCCGAAAAGCTTAGCAATAACCGACCACGCTGATACAAGGAGTAGCAATACCTGTAGCTCAGAGCGATACTGTATTCAGCTGAAAACATTCCTACATTTCTTGTCACTGCCTCTTCGAAAGAGAAAAAAAAAAAAGATATATATTTAGTCCAGAAAAGCAAAATCTAGTCCATTGTTCACAAATAGTATTTTACACTGTTCAATATGTCTGTTCTGACTTTTGCTGTTGATACAAAGATAAATGACATATATTCATACGTCTAGAACGGACATTTTACTATGCTTGTGGAATTGTTTTTGTGGAATTGTACTTTATTACATCTTTGTCTTGAGATTTGAAATAATAAAAGCAAACAGAATCTTGTTCTGTGATCCTCGTTATTTTACAAGCTTTTATGTTGGTCGAGATAGCAAAAGTAGGTTGGCAAATTCTATCGCTGACATTAATCTTGGAAGAGTAATTATTTAAATCTACAAATACGAGGAGAAAGTGGCACTCACCGTCCCATAAAATGTCCTTTTATTTGGATTCACATGAAGCAAAAAGCAGGAGAATACAAAGTGGAGTCGCACTGGACGACTGCCGTTTCGCTTCTATTTGTCCTCTATGGGGACCCGTAGAAGCGCTTGTTAGCGCAAAACGGCAGTCATCCAGTGCGACTCCACTTTGTACTCTCCTGCTTTTTGCTTCATATGAATCCAAATAAAACACATTTTATGGGACGGTGAGTGCCACTTTCTCCTCGTATTTGTGGATTTGTACATTGCCTTGGCTCCTTTTCAATTGTGGCACCCGGGATCCCTGAGTCGGTGCTGAGTTGCTGTCCTGGATTAGCACAGCGGTGCCGGCCACCTGTGTTCACTTGCAAGAATAATTATTCAGTTTAAAGGGGCTACCCATCTTCTAAGGCCTCAACCAGGCCATTTTTTTGATTTGGTGTGCGCAGCTGACTGCATTCAGGCTAGGGTTGCAAATTTTTTTTTTTTATTTTTATTTCTGGACAGCTTATTAAAAAAATACGGTCAGCCAACAATATTATGGACACTAATTAAAAAAATGTCAAATAAATTATTACGATTCCAGGTGATATATGTCTACAATCCATAATTCTGTTAAGAAGACGTTAGCGGCATTCATTGTGAACCAGAGGTATATCACTAATACTCATGCAGCCGCTATGGGGCCCGTGATTCGGGGGGATGAAGGTGGTGCCACCATTGGCATTTTCAACTGTATCTGCACCCCTGCTCCATCGTTCTCCCTGTGCGTCTGATATCTCAGTGCAGGGGGCGCAATGACGTCAAAACAACGTGCCCACTGTTCAGAGCTTCAGATCACATGCTATAGAGATCGGAGCAGGTGAGAGGTGAGTATTTTTTATACTGTTTGGACGGCTATGTTGGGTGCCATTATGCTATCTGGAAGTCTATGTTGGAGGCCATTACACTGTTTGAGGCACTATGTTGGTGCCTTTATATTGTTTGAAGGGCTATGTGAGGCCAGTTATATTGTTTTGAGGTAAATTATAATGTTTAGTGGACTATGTAGGGGCCATTATATTGTTTGAAGGGCTATGTATAGGCCATTCAACTGTTTGAAAAGCTGTGTGGGGGCCATTATTCTGTTTGGAGGGTTATGTGGGTGCCTTTATATTATTTGGAGGGCTATGTGGGAGCCAATTATACTGTTCAGAGGGCTATGTGGGGACCCACTTATACTGCTTGGAGGACTATGTGACAGCCCAATATCTGCTATGGGGCCACATGATTTCTATGTACGCCCCTGCTGTGAACTGTAAAATGATGATCATTGCAGTCATAATATTCTGTCCAGGTTTCTCCATTTAATTGCAATGCTGCAACTGCCAAAAAAAACCATAATTCTGAGGTTTTTATTTTTTTCTCGTTATGCTGTTAGGTTGGACTTTTACAAACGCAGAGATACCAAATATGTGTAGTGTTATTTTTATATCATTATTTTTAATGGGGCAAAAGAGGAGTGATTTGAACTTTTTTTTATGTTTTTCACATTTTTAAAAACTTTTTCTACTGTTTACTGTATTTAATAATCCTCTCAGGGGACTGGAAGTTGCGATCATTCGGTCGCTTGCACTATACATAGCAGAAATCAATTTATGTCAAAGGTCATAAAGAGGTAAACCCCATAGGCTTACTCCAGGTAAAAATTACAAAGTCAGCGATACTCGCCCCTTCTGCTGCTGCCCCCGGGCTTTGTTGACTGTCTGCAGTAGTAATTTAATTACTACAAAGCAAGTGGCCGCTGTAGCCAATCACTGGGTTTATTGATCCCATGCTAAGAACCTCTGCATCACTGCTGAGCTCAGTGATTGGCTGCAGAGACACATGTGCTAAGGTCCTCTGGTCACCGCTGCAGCCTGTCAACAAACACCTTAAGCAGTGGTGGAGAGGCATCGTTTGAGCAGCATAGCATGAACAAAGCTGATATTATTACCAATTCCCAGAAAAGCATTGCGGCTTTAAGTCTCCTCATCTCGACATGCTTAACATGTCACTCTCCGCAAGGAGAAACAATACTTCTTGGATCCCGGTCAGACGCGTCTCACAGCCAAACCAGATCTCAAACTTTGCACTGAGGAGGGGCAGTACCCCGAAACACAGTGTCTGCAAATTGAGATTCTGGTTTGGCTATTATCCGAAGTCATATGACAAGACTCGATAAAGGGTTGACATTGACTGTTAGCATTGTTACTTCCAATAGGTGGCACTAGAGTTCTAGTCCTCTTCCTCTCTGAAGAGACAATTTGCATTATTACCTATAGACAGAGAGTGGAAATGGGGTTGAAACCATGGGCAACAAAAATTCAAGCTTGGCTGCACGATTGCAGCAAAGTATGAAATGCTGGAGCTTTTCGAAGAAAACATAGAGGATCTGTCTGAGGACCATAGGGAGAGATGATACTAGTTGGATGTTGCCCCCACTGGCTTTTCCCTTCCTCGCTTTAGTTGATTGACAGCTCTCTCACTTGAGTGTGTGTGCATAGGGAGAGACAGGTCAATCACCTAGATTTGTGCTGGGAGAAGCCATACGGGAACAGAGCCGGATTAGTCTCACCTCTCCCTATAGTCCTCGGCCAGATCTTCAAACTATGTTTCCTTTTATAATCTCTGGCATTTCCTATTTGGCTGCAATCATGCATCCAAGCTTGGATTCATACTGCCCATGATTTGGGCAGCTTGAATTGAGTGATAGGTTTCCTTTAAATATACAGATCCTTTAGTACAAATCCTCTTGCACCAGTTATCCTTAAACAATGCAGCACTAAAGTCAGTATTGGATTTTGACAGTTTTTATTTTACAGCTTTAGCTCAATATTCTAAAAGTCTGTCTAGTGTGAAATAGACAGAGGAGTGGGAGACAGCTGCAATGTATCTCCCTCCCCCACACTATGTGCAAAACCAGCCTGACAGCTTTCTGAAAGCAGCCCTATGTGTGGAAAACTCACATTATTTCTGGAACTTTGTGTCATTATCCAAAAAGGAGCTGTATTTTTTTAATGAAAGTATTTATGTAGAGCATGGGAGACAAACACGATGTCTGTTCTACATCGATAAAGAAACATTCATCCTTGAAAACTGACGCAGATTTTTTACATTTCTTTTTAGTAACAGAATGAGAATAACATTGAAGTGCGGCTGCACGGGTTACACCAATGATATATTCACCCATTGTGGTGACAATGGGTAAAAAACACATTTCCACAATTGTGAGTCTTGTTTTTATGGCTTACATTATGCTATGAAAACAACCTGGAAACGTGATTCTCCAGGTCAGTACAAACACAGTGATGCCAAACTTGTATTTTTTTTTTTTTTTAAAGGGGTTGTCCACTACCCTAAATTTGTTACTGTTTTTTGCCATAAATGCTTAAGGACGATGAGCCTAAAGATCCCTTTATAGTGTTCTGCCAGTTTCATGTTCTTTTGTTATACTACTCGCTTCACTTCCCGTGCCTGGCACCAGTTCTGCTGTCACAGCCATCACTTCCTCTTCAGAATCTTGTGACTACATTTCCCATCAGTCCTTGTGCTGGGCTGCACAGCCCCTGTAACTCTGCCTAAACCCCTCCCACTTCTCCCAGAGTCACAGCCTCAGCACCATCTCCTGTGCAGGACACTGCCGCAGGGATGCACAAAGCACCATTACACCAGCCCAGATAATAAAGATTATCCCCTCCTCCCCCTCCCTGACATGGATGGATAAATAGGGAGGGAGATATCATATATTATACAGGGCATAGAGCAGGGTGTGTGTATACATGTATACACCCAGCTGCATACATTCATATACAAGGGAGAGCTGTGTCTGCAGCAGCATGCACAGGCACAGCGTGAGCTCTGCTGAATGGAGCCAAGCCCACCCACAAAATAAGCCACGCCTATATGTCATTTTTTCATAGCTGGGATCTAGGAGAAATTGTGACATGCCATCACCAGAAGTCAGGGAATCCCCAGCCAGAAATCATGTGACCAGGAAAGCAGCACAGGTTACAGCAGGATTTGGGAAAGCAAGGGATTGGGTATTGAGCTTGTGTATGGCAGTTAGTTTACATGAAAGGGACTTATAAAGTAATGGACAAATCCTTTTAGGTTGCAAGAAAACAAATTTGGAAAATTTGTAAAAAAAAAAAAAGACAAAAATGTTGCTTCTGTCGACATTTTCTGACGTCCATAACTTTCTCATTTTTCAGTAGAACTAGTGGATGAAGGATTATTTCTGTGCCCTAAGCTGCCCTTATTTTTCATATAATTTTGGATAGACATGATGCTTTGATCACTTCTTATTTGATTTTTTGCAGTGTTGCAGTAACCAAAAAATGCAATTCTGATGTTTTGATTTTTTTTCTCGCTAACCCATGTACTGATGCTACTTAATTTTGTAGTTTGATAGATTGGACTTGTTACAGGAGTAGATATAGCAAAACTATTTTTTTTAACAATAGCTGCCACTGCGCATGCGCTGGAGGCACCATCTTGGAAGAGGATTTTTTTTCCCTAGCAAGATGGCACCTACGCAATAGTAGCTCTTGGCGATCACCGATGGCTGCTACTGCGCGTGCATCTTGGAGGAGGAATTTTTTTCTCTCTGGCAAGATGGCACCACCAGCGCCTGCGCAATAGTAGCTCTTCCCCCCACAGACCCACCCCCAAGCACGAGCATATCATTAACTCCAAACTGAAAATAAAGAAAAAACAACAACCACAAGATGGATTTCATCAACCAAGGTATCATTGTAATCAGTATAACAGCGCCAACCTGACACTCTGTGTAGGTTACTGTGCACAATTCTGCTGGCAGGTTCCCTTTAAAAATCAAAGATCTATTGAAGTCTGAACTTCAAAACACTTTTGAGAAGTGTACAATGCATTAACAAAAGAGATTACTGAGGACCTCAAAAGAAAAGTGGTTGATGCTTATCAGGCAGAAAAAGGTTACAAAACCATCTCTAAAAAGTTTTGACTCCACTAAACCACAGACAAATTGAGTAACAAATGGAGGAAATTCAAGGCTATTATTACCCTAACCAGGAGTAAACATCTTTCTAAAAGCCAGGCATATAATAGTATGTCAGGTCAGAAAGGTACCCAAGGTAACCTCTAAGCAACTAAAGGCCTCTGTAATGTTTATGTTCCTCAGTCCATCAGGAGGACACTGAACAATAATGGTGTAGATGGCAGGATTGCAAGGAGAAAGCCACTGCTATTCAAACATCTCCTTGCCATACCTGCTTTTGGCCCAAATAAGATTAAAAAAAGCTTAAAAGCTTATACGCACCTCCTGTGCCGTGCTATTCCCGTGGTGTTGGCACTTCAGGATTCCAATGAGATTGTTGTGACACACATGACCCTAGCGCCCAATCAGTGCCAGCTTCACTGTCCCTGCCTTTGGATAAATTGTACATGAAGAGGAAACTGGGCTGCGTCTGATCTTTGACTTCTTTGTGTTAAATGTGTTTGAAGGCGAGGACAGTGATGTCAGCGCTGATTGGGCCCCGGCATCACATGTCACAATGCGGCGCCCCAGGGTCCTGGTCGTCGCAGTGGTATTGCTTTCCTCTCAAGTAGAGTGATGCTATGTTTGGAGGCAATGAAGGAGAACTCTTTGCCAGGTAACACAATGCATGCAACATGTTCACACTCCAGGGGGAGCTCTAAGCCTGTTTAAGGTGAACTCCCCTATAAGAACATCCTGATCTGTAGGGAAAGAGTTCAGTTCCTGTCAGAGACAGAGGGAAAGAAAGGAGAGGAGCCCTGTGGGCTAAAGTGCTGCAGCTCCTAGGAAACAGACGGATAGAAAGCCGAACAGATTGCAGAGAGCGTGAAGGAAGTCAGAGCAAAGGAGAGGATACCAGAAGGGGACCAGCCCTACACAGGTTGCCTCCTTCTGAGGCGCAGAAGCCCGGTAGCCAGAACACCGAGGGAGTAACGACCTTTATGCTTTGCTCCAGAGACCGTCAGGACAGCTAATTGCAAGTTACCTGTCCGCCCTACACCCAGGAGGCACGGTGGCAACCTATGGAGGCCCGGGCGTGCTAGAGTCCCTATAAACAGCCTCAAGCCATCAGTCATACGGGTTTGTCCTATCCTATATGGGGGACAGAGAGAGAGATTACATCTGTGAGACCCTTATGTGAAGCCATAGGCAGTAAGGGACTACACCACAGCAGCGCAAGGGAAGGCTACTGATTTCCACCTGGACAAAGGGGACTCTGGACTTGCCTCCAAACCGGCCGGACTCTGCCTGCCCCATGATCTGGTGCCCTGGACTGAAGTCTTCAGTAAAGGTAAAGAGACTGCAACCTTGTGTCCTCGTTCTTCTCTGCGCCTCTCACCATCCACATCTACATACCGGGAAGCCCTGGGGATACACTTCACCTGTGGGAAGGTACACCATCTAGCTGCCATAACATCACCCCAGCGGACCCCTTAAAGCAGTTTCGGTCACCCTGACCGAATACCACAGGTGGCGTCACGAACACAAACTTTATCCCTTTAAAGACCTTTCCCTTTTACACGGATGTCCCAGGGCCACGGACTGGGTCAGCCACTGTGACATCCCCCTGTGAACCGCACCCGGTGCCGAGTACCCCATGGGGGCGCTCCAACAACACAGCACAAGAGCAACTGCCGACACCATGGGAACGGCACCAGCACAGGAGGTGAGTTTAAGCTTTTTTTTTTTTTTATTTGATTGGGGCCAAGCATGGGGTATGAAAAGGGTTTGTCCCAGTAGTGGATAACCCCTTTAATTTAAGTGTACTAATTATAACAGCCATGCTCATGTGAATATGCCAAACATTATGGTTTACACTTGGGAAAATCCCAAAAATAAAGGCTTTCACATCCTGCTGTCCCTGCGTTTTTATCACCAAAAACACTGCAAAAACTGATGGCAGTGATTTTGCTGCTTTTTTTGCACTTGCTCATTGCTTTCTATTGGTGAAAAACAGCAGCAAAACACTGAAAGAAGTGACATACTGCAGTTTTCCAATTCAGTCAGGTGTGTATGTGCATGCAATTTCTGAAATCTTATCGCTTTTGCAGTTACTCTAAAAAGCAGCTTTTAATTTGCAGCAGAAATGCAACGTGTGAATAGCCAAAGGCTTCTAGCTAGTCAGTCTTATAAAAAATGCAGCACCGCCTTTAAAAAAATTTAGCCTATCCATTCGGGAGCTTTAAGCTTTTTGTCCTGGCGTACAGAATAGCTGGCTTACCTTGCAGGAAGTTAAATCTGCTCCAAAATTTAAACCTAAAAGGAGCAAAAAAAAAAAAAAAACAACAAAAAACCTCACTCCTCTCATCCATCTGTATCTTTCTGTGACACAGTAATTATTTTTGATACAGAAGCTATTTCAGATGATTCTTACAATGACGTTTCTCCAGATTATCATCTTTTTCATGAAGATATGATTACTAAAAATGGCCTGAAAAGAAATCAAAGATACTAAAAAGAAAAATATATGCATTGCAACGTCAAAACGACTTGCTGTGCTTGTTAACCACATCATGCTTTAAAAGCTGCGAAGCGTCTAAAGCAGTGACCTGACCATTTTTCAGGCGGCTTCCACTTGGAAATTGCTAAATAATTTCTATTACAATGTAAAAAAAGAAATACAAACAGGTTAAAATGACCAAAAAGATTCCAGAAAAACAAGCTTTAGGACAAAATACGTCAGCATGTCCTCGAACGTCTTCCTCCGGCAAAACACAGTGGGTATGCCAGTGTGTAAAAAATGCAGTGTGCACATACCCTTATTCCTTCTCGGCAATTGAGCAATCAAACTGGTTTCAGAATGTTTGGGACAAACTGCAGAAGATGGTCAGTGAGTTAAATGTAAAACAATACATAAAATTTAACCTAATTGTTCCAATGAATAAAACAGTCATCCGAAAGTTGATCTAACTGTAGCCTGGCTCTTGGTAAAATCTTTTTTCCCCATCTGAGAAGGATCCAATGGATTTTAAACCTGATTCCCTAATATTCTGTTACAGCCTCTAAAGCAGTTCCAGAGGAGATCTTAAAAGCTTTCCTCTTATGAAAATGGCAGCTAAGTTCCTACACGATGAATCCTTGGATAGGTTAAAATTTTCTTTCCTCAGTCTGCCAAGCAATATTCATGTAGGTAACTTCACGCTGCTGCAGAAGGTCTTCTAAACAGCAATTGACCATCAGATAAGCAATAGTGATGAATGAACGTGCTCGGATAACGTGCTATCTGAGTGTCTTGGGCGTGCCCAAATAATGTTTGAGTCCCTGCGGTTGCATGATTTGCGGCTCGTGTGCTAACCGAGTGTTTTTGGCATGCTCGAAAAATATGTTCGAGTCCCTGCGGCTGTTCGTCAGCTGCAACACATGCAGGGATTGCCTGTTTGCTAAGCAATAATTTTTAACCCCAAGAGAAGTAATGCTGTATAGAAACTTCAACATCTTTTAATGTCAGAGTCATCTCTACCATCATCAACAGTGATTCCTTCAAGTCAAATTGATTACAAGAGACAGATTTTGGTTGAGGAAAGACAACCTAGTAGTGATTCGCCTTTTTCAAGAGTTCTTAAAGAAGCACTAGAAGAAGCTCGTTAAAATCAATAGTAAATGTTGTATACTGTAGTCTAATTTTTCAATCCTATGATGTCCAAATTGAGTGGGACAACTTGCCTGCTGCATTCTATACTAAACAAGTAGGCAGCATAAGGAGTCTTGTATTGATTTAAAAAACCTGTATAATCATGTGATGGGCAGTCTCTGCTGTCTATAATCAAAGCTCCTTGTATTTGAGAGAAGATTGGCTGAACAAAAAAATATATTCACCGAAGAAAGTGGATTCTAAATCTAGAACTTTATATGCATACTGTGAGAAGACAGGCAAGCCAGTCTGAAATGTTATGTCAACAGTGGAGCATGCCAAGATAATCAACGTCTATTCTCTCAGTAGGATTGGGTGTCCCTTTAACATAGACTGTCTTCACACCTACTCAGAAATCATCTATGCCTCTCCCTATCAATGCTGGGTAAGGAGACATGAGAGTCCGCTAGCCGGAACTGCATGGACCAGGGATCGTCCTGCCAAATGCCCACTCTCCCTTTAACGTGGACGTAACGCTTCTCAGACAACACAGAGTTAGGTTAAAACAGTGTGGCATAATAATGCATAATTAGCATATCAGCAAACATCACTAGTGATCAAGGATAAGTGCACAATACAAGTCAATAGTACCGGCTTACACAAACAAAAAGCTGTTGTTTTCTTGACCAACCAGAAATCAACACAAATTCGAAAGCCCACAAACATTCTATTATTCTTGGTTTGCTAAAAACAGTTGTCTGGTAAATTAAGATACAATGCTGTGTGTCTTCACACTGGGTTTCTGAGGAAGATCAGTGATGTTCAAGAGGAGGTATAATTGCAATTCTTTCTACTTTGCCCAGAAGGGCCTAGTTTCCGCTACTGTTTATACTTTGGATTAAATTTAATTTAAATCTCGAACATCTGTCTTTCCAGACTGGTTACCTCTTCCAAGTTGGAGGCAGCTGAGCGGTAGATCTTAAAGGGAACCTATCACCCCTTTTTTAAAGATTAGATAAAAATAGTGTGAAATAGGGGCAGAGCTGGGCTTTACATTAGTGCTTTTTTGGAGACTTTATTCCCCCGTTAGGCTGCCGAAATACCTTTGTGAAGTGGCCGTTTTGTCCTGTCACTCAAGTTGGTCAGGTCGGATGGGCGTGGTTAAATAGCGGTTCCTCCCCCCTGCTTCTCGGCGTGTCTTTCGTAAACGCGATCTGTGAATGGCACAGATCGCGCTTTTTCTTAGCAGTTGCGCAGTGAATTTGCCTCCGGCGCCTGCGCATTATGTTTTGCCCAACTCTGGGCATAGCATATTTTGCATCACTGCGCATGCGCGGGTCGTAACTTTAGCCTTGGTGACGATATGATACCATATTTAGTGTTGAGCATTCCGATACCGCAAGTATCGGGTATCGGCCGATACTTGCGGGTATCGGAATTCCGATACCGAGATCCGATACTTTTGTGGTATCGGGTATCGGTATCGAAACAACATTAATGTGTAAAAGAAAGAATTAAAATAAAAAATATTGCTATACTCACCTCTCCGACGCAGCCTGGACCTCACCGAGGGAACCGGCAGCGCTCTTTGCTTAAAATGCACGCGTTTACTTCCTTCCGTGACGTCACGGCTTGTGATTGGTCGCGTGCCGCCCATGTGGCAGCGACGCGACCAATCACAGCAAGCCGTGATGTAATTTTCAGGTCCTGAATGCAGAATTAGGCATTCAGGACCTGAAATTACGTCACGGCTTGCTGTGATTGGTCGCGTCGCGGTCACATGGGCGGCACGCAACCAATCACAAGCCGTGACGTAATTTAAAAATGCGCGCGTTTCCTGCCTCCCGTGACGTCACGGCTTGTGATTGGTCGCGTCGCCCATGTGACCGCGACGCGACCAATCACAAGCCGGAACGTAATTTTAAAATCCTCAATGCCTAGAATTAGGCATTGAGGACCTGAAAATTACGTCACAGCTTGCTGTGATTGGTCGCGTCGCTGCCACATGGGCGGCACGCGACCAATCACAAGCCGTGACGTCACGGAAGGAAGTAAACGCGCGCATTTTAAGCAAAGAACGCTGCCGGTTCCCTCGGTGAGGTCCAGGCTGCGTCGGAGAGGTGAGTATAGCAATATTTTTTATTTTAATTCTTAATTTTACACATTAATGTTGTTTCGATACTGATACCCGATACCACAAAAGTATCGGATCTCGGTATCGGAATTCCGATACCCGCAAGTATCGGCCGATACCCGATACTTGCGGTATCGGAATGCTCAACACTACCGGGACACCAAGGCTAAAGTTACGACCCGCGCATGCGCAGTGATGCAAAATATGCTATGCCCACAGTTGGGCAAAGCATAATACGCAGGCGCCAAATTAGACGTAACTACGCAGGCGCTAAACACAACGCCAACGGCGGTACTAAACTTCGCAGAGAAACGCAAGAGGTGGGGGAGGAACCGCTATTTAACCACGTCCATCTGACCTGACCAACTTGAGTGACAGGACAAAACGACCACTTGACAAAGGTATTTCGGCAGCCTAACAGGGGAATAAAGTCTCCAAAAAAGCACTAATGTAAAGCCCAGCTCTGCCCCTATTTCACACTATTTTTATCTAATCTTTAAAAAAACGGGGTGATAGGTTCCCTTTAAAAAGGTCTTTTGAAAGTATTAGCTGCTTTCCAAAAGTTATAGTACTGGCAGAGTCTACTATTGTTTTTTTTTTTTAATTTCTGCATGGTGTCTTTAACTCCTTCAGGACATCGGCAGTACATGGACGGCACTGCGGGAGGCATCGCCGATTGCGGGGGGTATAACTCCTCTGATGCCGCTGTTAATTCTGACAGTGACATATCAATAGACATATCAATCTTTGCTCCGATCGGCACAATGCAATTGTGATCAAGTTGTGACAATGTTCTCCATGGTGACCCCGGGCCGAAAATAGCCATGGGGTCATCCAGGTAGGGCGGCCTTTCAGTTCCTGCTCAGAGCAGGAGTGGACATGCCTCCTTCCTAAATGCGAGATGCTTTTCTACTGCCCTGTAATGCAAAAAGCATTGCAGAGTATTATACTTGCGATCAGGGCAAAAAAAGTTGACGTCACATCCCGGGACAAGGTAAAATAAAGTAAAAATGTTTAAAAAATTGTAGAAATATATACAAATAAAATATATCACAAAATAAAGAACAAAAAAACAACAATAAATACATACATTTATGTAAAAACAAAAATAATCTACAGATATTTGGTATCGCTATGTCCGGAACTACCTGACCTATAAAACTTCCCAACTAGTTAACATCTTCAGTGAACATCTTAAAAAAAAAAAAAAAAAAAAGCAAAAACTATTGTTTTTCATCTTGCAGCTGATCTAAAAGTCGAATGTAATTAAAAATGATACTGCTGAAAACGTCATATTTTCTCGCAAAAAACAAGCTGCCATACAGCTCCACCAACAGAGAAATAAAAAAGCTATGGCTCTCAGAATAAAGTGATGCAAAAATAATAATTGTTTCTATAAAATAGTTTTCATTATGTAAAAGAAACAAAACATATAGAGAAGTATATAAATGAGGTATCGCTGTAATCGTACTGACCCGTAGAATACAGTTGTCTAATCACTTACCACACGGTGAATGACATAAACCCCCCGCTCTCCCCCCCAAAATAATAAGTGAATTGCTGGTTTTTGCTCATTCTGCCTCATAAAAATTGGAATAGAAAGCGATAAAAAAATCTAATGTGCCTGAAAATTGTGCGAAAAAAGTCAACTCGTCCTGCAAAAAACAAGCCCTCACATGACTGTCTGCAGAAATATAGAAAATTTATAGCTCTCAAAATATGGGGATGCAAAAACTTTGTTTTGCAAAAAAAAAAGCATCTTTTAGTGTGTTACAGTAGTTAAGAAAAAATATAAATATGGTATCACTGTAATCACACCGACTCGATGAATAAAGTCGTCTAATCAATTACAATACACTAGAAAAGGTGTAAAAAATAAATAAAACCAATTCTTCACTAGCTATTTGTTAACTCTAACCCCAATGATCGCAGGAAGGCTCAGCTCACATTCATCCTGCGCTCTGTGCTGAGCACTTACACCGGGGTTTTCGTGTAAATCTCTAAATTATGTAATTCAGATGAAACTCTGGCAAAATTTTCTATAAATGAGGTAGAGACACTGTGGATGCTGTTTGGCTTATGTGCATAAACACGCGGTTAACCACAATTTTGTTCAGCTCTGATAAAGACACTGCTGAACAGAGGCCAGACCGGAGTCCAGCGTAACTTTGCTGCCTCATTATAGTGAATTGATGCCTCAGAATTTCATCTCAATCATGTCATTCGGAGATTTACATGCGAACCCCGATGTAAGTGCTCAGCGTAGTGCACAGGATAAATATGATCCAAAATGTCATGCAAAATATTCCCAATAAAAGCCTCCACTCAATCCACAAAAAAGCAAGTCCCCACTCAGGTCTGTCATCTGTCAATGAAAATATAGGGGGCTTTCATGTTACTGGTAGTACAACGGCTCTGGAAAAGAGCTATAGCTCCTCGCCCCAAAAGAAATCCAGAGAATTCTGCACTACCAAATCCAAATGTCCCCCTCCCTTCTGAGCCCCACAGTGCACCTAAACCGCAGTTAGTATCCACTTTTGGCATTTCTGCAGCAAGGAGAGCACGCTTAGGCTACTTTCACACTAGCGTCGTGCACTGCACGTCGCTATGCGTCGTTTTGTAGAAAAAACGCATCCTGCAAAAGTGCTTGCAGATGCGTTTTTTCTCCATTGACTTGCATTAGCGACGCAGTGCGACACGTCGCAACCGTCGTGCGACGGTTGCGTCGGACCGTCGCCACCAAAAAACGTTGCATGTAACGTTTTTTGGTGCGTCGTGTCCAGCATTTCCGACCGCGCAGCATCCGCTGCCCCCGTTGTGCGGCGCTTGCACAATATGCGTCGGTGCGCCACAACGTCGCATTGCGACGTGCAGTGCACGATGCTAATGTGAAAGTAGCCTATATTTACAGGGTCCATGACTCTAGAAGCACAAGCTGGGCACTGCAAGGTACTGGTCATTACAATGGCAGGTTTGCAATTTTCACTCACCAACATTCACTGCTGCTTGTCTCTGGCAAACAGTCATGGAGTCAAAATCATCACTGCACCTGTATATAAATTCCCAGAGGGGTGCAATTTCCAAAATGGGATCACATGAGGAGGCAATCTGCTCTTCTGGCACTTACGGGCTCTGCATATGGAATCCACAAACTATTCTACGATTTGTTCTCCAATTGTCAAATAGTGCTCCTTCCCCATTAGATCAGCAATACTGTACAGACATATATGAGGTATTGTCACATTCAGCAGAAATTGTGTGAACTTTTGGTGACATTTTTTACCAATTTCTCAATGTGACAATGTAAATTCTGGGTGGGTCTAAAACATTTCTTTGGGGGTAAAAATGTAATTATTTTTTCTTCACATGTGGTGTCAATATGATCTCTACACTCCTAGATGAATTGATTGAGTGGTGTAGCTTGTAAAATGTGATCTCTTGTGGGGGGTTCTGCCGTTATGGCACTCAAGGAATCTGCCAATGTGACATAGCACTATTCCAGCAAAATGTGCACTACAATATGGTCCTTCTGTTTTGCACTGTGCCTCAAAAGTAGTTTTCGACCACATAAGAGGTACTGGCGCATTCAGGAGAAATTGCGTAACATTTCCCTCTTGAAAATTGAACACTTGGTGCCAAAGTAATATTTTAGTGAAAAAAAAATGATAATTTTCCATGGACTCAGCCCAATGTTATACAATTATGTGAATCGAGGGTTATAAATGCTCACTACACCACTAGATAAGTTCCTTGAGGGGTGCAGTTTCCATTATAGGGTCACTTGTGGGGGGTTCCAATGTTTATTCACAACAGGGGCTCTAAAAACACAACATGGCATCCACTATCTATTAATGACAATTTTGAGCTCCATTAGCACGCCTCCTTTCCAAGCCCTGCAGTGCTCCCAAACAGTAGAAGTTGTACAACAAACTGTTTTGTCCATTTCCTCCTGTTACTCTTGTGAAAATGAAATACTTGAGGCTAAAGCAACATATTTAAGGGAAAAATGAATTTTTAGATTTTCACAGCTTAACGTTATCAAATTCTGTGAAGCACCTGTGGGTTCAAGGTGCTCACTACACTGATATATTTACGTAACCCTCATATTATATCAGCCACATTGTTTGCCACCTGTAGTGATTCCATCATTTTCCCCATTTCATCCTTACTGACCCATGGAGAAGGCGGCACACATGTGCACCCGATGTGTTTGGGTCTGCTTTCCGACTGCGTTTATGTTCTCTGTGATGTCTGGTCACGTGGTGTCCCATGTGGCTGCGGCGTCACAGATCACATGACGCGGTCACTCACTTGTGTCAGTGCGTGACATGCGTCACACCTTGCCTCCTCCCTGATTGGATAGCACTCCCACACCGATAGGCCTGCAGCACAATATATACCACACTAATCCTTGATGGCTCCACCCTCTTACGAAGGTGGAAGCCGAAACGTGCGTCAGGGTTGACGCCACTCGGATGAAGGACTCCTTGCTCTGTCATTGCAGGAACACTGGCTTTCCTCCCCTTAATTTTTAACTAGGTTTATCATGGCGTATGAACACATTGGCACCTTATATGCATATGGACTCTATATTTATTAACCACAAACCATCTGTAATTATATAATAGTTGTAAATATAAACTCTTGCACTAGCACTTTACCCATTTCTCATATTGTCAGTTCACAGCTTCTGTTTATTGATTTATATGGTTAGTCATTACGTACCAATCTCTATGCACCTTATATTATCATCATGACTATATTGTACCAGCCTCTTTGTCTCTCCTTCGGACACTTGTCTACATCCCTCCTGGGTGTGCGCTCCTGCTTTTAATAATGTTTTAATCTTTGTTCATTGTTCTGTTATCCTTTTTAGCACCTGATTCAAATAAAGCATTAATTTTGGTTCACTACTTGATGTATTGGGACTTCTTGGTTGTTTTTTCTCTTCTTTCTTTCTATAAAGTTACACTGGTCAGAATTGTAGAATTTGGCATTGTCAGGAAGGTGAAAACAGGATTTGGGGAGAAGGGGTTCTTACTGTCTTTTAAGGGGTTACCAAAAGGAGCTCAAGACTAAAACCTTAAAAAGTCTGTCTCATAATGTGTTATTTGAGAAAATTCTCTAAAGACCTGGTAATATCTGGATTCTGAAGGGCTATAAAGAATTTGAGTAAGTTGTATAATAGTTGTCTTAAATCATTGGACTTTATTCTTTTAACCACATCTGCCAGACTGTATTTGAGCCCTCACAGGACATCAAGCTTAAGCTTCTCTCCAAAAAGACAGTGTTCCTCATTGTTATCACTTCAACCAGAAGAATTTATTTTATATATATATTTTATACGCACTTATATAGTGCCATTAATTCCACAGCACTTTAGTCATCATCATCGCTGTTCCCATTGCGGCTCAAAAACTAAATTAATCAGTCTGTCTTTGAACTGTTGGAGGAAACCAGAGAACCTAGAAGAAACCCACGGAAACTCTTTGCAGATTTTGTCCTTGGAGGGATTTTAACCCAGGACCCCAGGTTTACAAAGCAAAAGTGCAAACCACTGAACCACCATGCTGTAGACCATCTCTTCCAAAGATTTTTATACCAAATTTACAATCTAAAGTATCTTTGGTCTTCAACATTAACAAATTATTCTTCTGCTGTTACGCTCAGCTCTAGAATCTGGCTCAAACAAAAAGTCATCATGTGGATGTGAAATGTCTTGTCGAGCACCTCAACAGAACTTGACCCTTCTAATGTTCTAAGGCCATTTTTCTCACAATTTCAGGAGCAACAAAAACTAATCCGTAAAGGCTTTGAAGCATATTTGAAGCATCCTGGTGTTTGTCCATTTTTTTTTTTTTAGTATTGAGTATATGCCTGTAATGGTTTCATTATTTAATAAGTGATGAGCCAGCATGCTCATGCGCTAATAGAGTATCTTCGGTGTGCTCGAATAATATGTTTGGGGAACCGCGCCTACCTGACTTGAGGCTGTTTGACAGCTGCAACACATACAGGGGTAGCCTGTTTGTTAGGCAATCCCTGCATGTGTTGTGACTGTTGAACAGCCGTAGGCTATGCAAGCCGCGTCAACTCGAACATAGTATTTGATATTCGAGTATGTCAAAGATACACTGTTAGCACATGAGCATTCTCGCATAACACCTTATTCGAGCATGTTCGCTCATCACTACTGCTAATCAATAGGCATAATCCATACGGGCAAACTACCTCATTAACCCATTCATGTGTTGGCACCAGAATCCTGGTAACAGATATTTCACGTAATAAAATTTTCCATTTCTTACAGTGCTGGTTGAATCAATTAAAATTGCCACAACCTATGATTTTCTAATGTACACTTTCCTTCAGTGCAGTGTGTTAGGCAGGTGTAACACATTTACTCCTCCTGTATTTAAGGTTACTAGCCAAAGCTTTCAAATCTTTGTATAATTACAGCAGAACACAAAGTCCTTGGTTTTGAAGTCTCATAAGCGTCAAATGTCGTGAAACGCAATGTACATGGAGTCATATTTTACATCACTTATATGGTTTACATTACCAATTGTGCCAATGATATGTAGAAGTTTCCAGCTCGATTAAGAAATTTGGTGCATGCGACAGCTGCTGTGCGCTAGACTAAAAAAATTATTGTAGTCAGGGACTAATATTTTGTCATAATTTAGTCTTGTGGCATAAATTAGGATTTTGGCAGTCATGCACAACCACACCCCAGCTCTGCCCACTTTACAAAAAGTTACCATAACTGGCATAAAAATGTCAAAAGTCACATTTTTGGGCAACTACGTACTTCGAATTTTGAAAATAGTTTAAAGGGAATGTCACCTAATTTTGGCCCTATAAGTTTTGGCCACCGCCATCAGGGGCTTATCTACAGCATTCTGTAGATAAGCCCCCGATGTATCCTGAAAGATGAAGAAATCAAGTTAGATTATACTCGGGCGGTCTGGTCCGATGGGCGTTGCAGTCTGGGTCCGGTGCCTCCCATCTTCATACGATGACGTCCTATTCTTTGCTTCCTGTCGTGGCTCCTGCGCAGGTGTACTGTATCTGCCCTGTTGAGGGTTAAGTACTGCAGTGTGCAGGCCTCTCTGACCTTTCCCAGCGCCTGAGCACTGCAGTACTTTACGGGGCAGCGACAGGAAGCAAAGAAGAGGACGTCATCGCATGAAGATGGAGTCGCTGGACCCGGAACTGCGACGCCCATCGGACCGGACCGCCCCTGGGTGAGTATAATATAACTTGTTTTTCTTATCTTTCAGGATACATAAGGTGGGGGGGCTTATCTACAGCATTACAGAATGCTGTAGATAAGCCCCTGATGGTGGTGGCCGCAGTTTACAGGCCCAAAATTAGGTGACAGAATTTCTTTAAAATATTGTGCTTAAACTGATGAATTGTGGTCAATGTTTGTAAACCTTTACAGTCCTAATCTTGGTTGCTGAGGTTTGGCTGTAATTGTATTCAGTGTAGTATCTTCGCAGTATACAACATATGCAGCGCAAATGGCTTGGTTAATATTCACCGACGTCAAAAAGATCCTGAAAAAGGAATTAATACACAAGGTATTTGACAAATTTGCAGGATATTTCATTAGAAAAAAAATAAATAAAATAAATCGGAGATGAAAGGGATTTTCTTGCTTATATGGTATATAGACTGTCTGTGTGAAACTCAAGGCCTGCATGCTAAATCCAGACCACCAGGTCATCTTATGTGGCCCAGATCAGCTCTCCACTTTCCCAGGAGGATGCAGCCAGCGCTTAGAAAGGACAGCGCCAGCAGAGGGAAAAGTTCCATCTCGGATTCTGAATTCTGGAGGTACGTGCCGAGCTCAGAATCCAAGATAGGGCGGCACCAAAGCAGGGAATGGGTGCCCTCTGCTAAACGCTGGGTGTCCAGTAGGGCATATCTTGGCTTCTGAGCTCCGGCGTGCACCTCCACCCTGCTCTTTTCAGCAACTCACAGCTCTGACATCCCTACCCAGCACCATAGCCAGCCGCCAAGACAGGAAGCTCGGTGCTAAAGAGGTGGAAGGAGCTGGCTTATATCTTACTTCATCACCATCATAGAGCACAACGTCAAGCTTCACTGCCTCCTTCAATACATCTGTGACTGCATCCCCCACTAGATAGGTATTTCTAGATCAGCGATCATCTAAGGTGGTTTTCAAACAAATGGAGTTGAAAAATACATGAAAATAATTCCAAATGTCCAGCAAAAGAAAAACTGATGGAAAACGAAGGTAATTTCATGAAAGATTGGAAAGTGAATACGTGAAAAAATGTATTTTATTTTTCATTAAAAATATAAAATGTATTTGAACTAAGACGACTAGTTAAATTACATTTTGCTCATACAGTTGAATGCTTGAATTTTGCTTTATATTTTCAGAACATGAGCAATGGCTGAGGATGGTTTGTGATCTGGTGTCTTAGGTTAATCAACCATATGTTACGGAGTAGTTATATTTACACAGTCTTACAATTACAGACGGCCCTTTGCAGGCCACCGTAATGCTGGTGAGGCCCTCAGTGAAAACGTTTGACATGTACACCATTAAGTAAGTAGATTTTAGATTTAGTACCAAATTAAATCAGCATTTTTTTTTGTATTTTTTTTTTTTTAAATCGGTTCCTGTTCTCGATTTGTTTCATACGACTTATGCATTTCAGGATGTATAAAATGGTTTCTTCAACGTGAAAACATATTGGAAACTGTACTTGTAGGAAAGAAATAAACACATCCCAGTGCATTAGCCATTGCCACGCTGCCTCCAGGAACATCACAATAATGACTTCACTCTACTTTATTGCTCTCGCTGCATTTATGGAATGATGAAAGTCACTTATGTCCAAAAGCAATACGCAGATGAAAACAAATAGAAGGCTCAATGGCGTTTACGTGTACAGACGTGGACTTTGATGTAACTGCGATCTGCAATCATTCTACATAATGCACGTCTCTGTATCCGGAATCGGACGGATGAAGGAAGACTGTGAGCTCCGATGTTACCCATGTCTATAATTACACGTTAATTTGGTCTATATCTTATAGTTTATAACTGAACAATAGTGAATGGAGCACTGAATAAAGTAAGAAGTATACAAAAAAAATGCAGACAATATAAACCAGCTATTGGTACATTGTAAAAAATTAGCACCAGACATTGCTTTTTCTTGCTGGATTTTTTTTTTTAAATAATTGAATACATTTATTACATTAATCTATGAAAATACCAAAACCATCATTACTTAACCAATGATGCTTTTTTGGTCTTCGCTGGCTGAAGTGGTGAAGTGTTGTAGAGGAGACATGATAAAGGCTGGTGCTGGATGTGGCGAGGGGTAAGTAATGAGACATTTGATATTTTCATATAGCTAAAACCTTCTGAAAATACAAATTTTCAACTATTCACACCTTTAAAGGGGTTGTCCCACGGACATAGTTCATTTTAATCAATAGATCTTTGAATATAAATAATTTCCACAATGGGATGTGTTTAAAAAAAAAGTTCCTGTGCTGAGATAATCTTATAAATGTTCCCCTGTTGTGTACTGTGTAATGGCGGTGTGTGACCGTGCAGGGACATGGTCTGTTCATACCACATCTCCTGGGCAGGGGAGGAAGCAAAAGACTATACAGATATTACAGCATGGAGTCATCGCTGATTCTTTCTTTGAAGTAAAACATTGCTTAGGCTTCTTTCACACTAGCGTCAGGCTCGGTCCGTCGCAGTGCGTCGGGCCGAGGTCACCGACGCTAGCGTTGTCTCCGCCGCACAACGGGGGCAGCGGATGCATTTTTCCAGTGCATCCGCTGCCCCATTGTGAGGTGCGGAGAAGTGCGGGGAGGTGGGGGCAGAGTTCCGGCCGCGCATGCGCGGTCGGAAAAAGCGGACCGTCGGGAGCAAAAAACGTTACATGTAACGTTTTTTGGTCCCGACGGTCCGCCACAACACGGCGCAACCGTCGCACGACGGTTGCGATGTGTGGCAATGCGTCGCTAATGTTAGTCAATGCTGAAAAAACGCATCCTGCAAGCACTTTTGCAGGATGCGTTTTTTCGGCAAAACGACGCATTTGCGACGTATTGCAGTTAACGCTAGTGTGAAAGTAGCCTTAGAAACAGGAAGGGAAATGTTTTACCTCACAGAAATAATCATTTGTGATCCCCGTGCTGTCCTGTCTGTATACACTTTTGCTTCCTCCCCCTGCCCAGGAACTGTGGTATTATCAGACCATGTCTCTGCACGGTCAGACACAGACATTACGCAAGCTAATTTAGGGGACCATATAACAAAATATATAGGGAGACTTCCAATATAGAACAGTATACCCAAAGAAGGGAAGTACACAACCCAAAATAAAATACAATTTTTTTTTTTTAATGTAACCCAGCTAAAACTAGAAACCAATATATACATAATATAGAAAAAGGGGGCCCCCCCAGGAAGAAGCAATAGCGAAACGCGCGTCGGGGTATCCCTCCTAAGCACCTTCATCTATACAGGTACTGGCAGCACCTCCTTCAGCAAATTTCTTCCTCGTTGTTGCAATGGTCCTTATGCACTTTCAAGCACTTGCACTTGAATAGATTTTTTCTACTCATCATCATTTGCCTCATCTTCTCCTGTGCAATATATTTTAGTATTGACAATCTGTATTTTGTATGAGTTCACACTTAACACATATTTATGTAGACCTTGCAACAGGGGTGCCACCAACACACATAGATTTTATCTGTTTCTGTATATACCGCTCCTTGTGCTGAAAATAATTTTCCCACTGGGTTGATATCATAAATCTATTTACAGTATTCGGTGATGCTTAATGGCTTTTTTTCTGACAGTGTGTTTAGCTACCTGTTTCACTTGAATTCCACTGGTTGCTTGGAGGTCACTCTGCTCAGGGTTTTTTCCCCGTTTTTCTATATTATGTATATATTGGTTTCTAGTTTTATCTGAGTTACATTAATACAAATTACGTATTTTATTTCGGGTTGTGTACTTCCCTTCTTTGGGTATACAGACATTACACAGTACACAGCAGGGGCGCATCTATAAGATTATCTCAGCACAGGGACATTATTTTTAAACTCATCCAATTGTAAAACTTATTTTTATTTCAAGATCTATTAATTATAATGTACTGTGTTCATAGGAAAACCCCTTTAAGTCCTCCAAATAAAAAAACAAAACAAAAACAGTGCAGTAGCTTTGCAATCTGAGTCATAGAGGGGATTTCTGAGCACTTCAATTCTGGACATGTATTAGAGACCTATAGAAAAAAGTTGGAATATGAGAAAACTCAGATCAAAAATAGATTAAGCATTTTGACAATTGTATTGGACATTGAAACACCCCTTTAACATGAGCGAGTAATACATTATAATCCTTTCATTTGAATGGGCACCATGTAAATTTTGCAAGCAGAGGTTGCTGCTGGGAAAATAAGCAGGAGAACGGAGCGTGCCTAAGGGTGGACAGATGATCGCTGGGGATTAGACAGAACCGCAGCTATCTGTCAGCCGCCGAGGTGCTTTTATTCTAACGAGGGCTTGTTTCCGAAGAATTACAGTTAAGTCAAAGCCTATTGTGTCCTGCTCTTACATAATGGAGACACAGAGCAGTCTACGGCACTGTATTCACAAAGCTGCACTGGATTAACTCCTGGAAAATAAACTCAAAAAGATTAAATGCTCTCAACTCCACTTTACGTCCACCATACAACATAAAGAAGCCGCAATCAGCTTTCATCCGACAATCCTCCAAAATTGCCAGCCACGTAGAAGGGGGACATCGGGCTGTACATACATTTTACATGTTAAAGTGATAAATAGACATTTCTTTTTCATTCTTGTTATATGTAAAAGAAAAGGAACAAATTCAATTATAAACTAAATTGTATTCTGTCTCTATGGCAACTTAAAAAAACAAACAAAAAAAACCCAACAAGAAACAAAAGGAGAAAAAAGCAACTAAAACCCCCCCCAAAACGTATAAAATTAAAGTAGAGAAAAAAATCTCTGGTTCATGCTGTGGGTTGAGTGTTGGTCTTGTGAAATTAAAAATAACGTTTGTGTCAAACTTCTACGACTTTCAGTTTTTTTGGTGCGGGCTCTTCGGTTGTTTCTGGACAACTGGTGCTGGTCTTTGTGGTGTCGCTAGCTACAGTGATGCCATGAAGTATGTAGCCTCCTGCACTACTCATCACCAATTTTGGGTGGCTTCTGTCTGGCAAAACCTAAAATAAATCATTATTATAGTCAGCTTGGGGAAATAAATCAGAAAGAAATAAGTATTTGATCCCTTGCTGATTTTGTAAGTTTGCACACTAACAAAGACATGAACAGTCTTATAATTTTAAGGGTAGGTTAATTTTAACATTGAGAGATAGAATATGAAAAATAAAATCCAGAAAATCATATTGTAAAAATAATATAAATTTCTTTAATTGGTGGCAAAACCCTTGTTGGCAAGCACAGCAGTCAGACATTTTTTTGTAGTTGATTATGAGGTTTGCGCACATGTCAGGAGGAATTTTGGTTCACTCCTCTTTGCAGATCATCTCTAAATCATTAAGATTTTGAGGCAGTCGCTTGGCAACTCTGAGCTTCAACTCCCTCCACAAGTTTTCTATGGGATTAAGGTCTGGAGACTGGCTAGGCCACTGCATGACCTTAATGTGCTTTTTTTGAGCCACTCCTTTGTTGCCTTGGCTGTATGTTTTGGGTCATTGTCTTGATGCAAGACCCAGCCGCAACCCATTTTTAATATCCTGGTGGAGGGAAGGAGGTTGTCATTCAGGGTTTTACGGTACATGTCTCCATCCATTCTCTCACTGATGTGGTAAAGTAGTCCTGTGCCCTTAGCAGAGAAACACCCCAAAACAAAATGTTTCTACCTCCATGCTTGACAGTGGGGACGGTGTTCTTTGGGTCATAGGCAGCATTTCTCTTCCTTCAAACACGGCGAGTTGAGTTAATGCCAAAGAGATAATTTTTTGTCTCATCTGACCATAGCATCTTCTCCCAATCATTGACAAAATCATCCAGGTGCTCATTGGCAAACTTCAGACAGGCCTGCACATGTGCCCTCTTGAGCAGGGGGACCTTATGGGAACTGCAGGATTTTAAACCTTTACGGCATCATGTGTTTCCAATGGTTTTCTTGGGGACTGTGGTCCCAGCTGCCTTGAGATCATTAACAAATTCCCCCCATGTAGTTTTAGGCTGATCTCTCACTTTCCTCATGATCACAGATACCCCACGAGGTGAGATTTTGCATGGTGCCCCAGATCGATGTTGATTGACAGTCATTCTGTATTTCTTCCATTTTCTTACTATTGCACCAACAGTTGTCTCCTTTTCACCCAGCGTCTTACTTATGGTTTTGTAGCCTATTCCAGCTTTGTGCAGGTCTATGATCTTGCTACTGACATCCTTATAATACTCTTTGGTGTTGCCCATGTTGTAGAGGTTAGAGTCTGACTGATTAATTGAGTCTGTGGACAGGAGTCTTTTATAAAGGTGACTATGTAAGACAGCTGTCTTTAATGCAGGTAACGAGTTAATTAGTCTGGTCAGTGGGAGCCAGAACTCTTAATGGTTGGTAGGGGATCAAATTCTTATCTCTCACTGCAAAATGCAAATAAATTGATATAATTCATACAATGTGATTTTCTGGATTTTATTTTTGATATTCTATCTCAATGCTAAAATTAACCTACCCTTAAAACTATAGACTGTTCATGGCTTTGTCAGTGGGCAAACTTACAAAATCAGCAAGGGTTCTAATACTTATTTGCCCCACTGTAAAAATGGAAACAGATGGCGGAGCAGCTATTAAGCTAGTAAAAGCATTAAAAGACAACGACGATCAATATGAAAGAACCTGTAAAGGCATGAGCCAAATTTGGCCACTTAAGGCCCCGGTGTCTCAGGGAAGACATTGCTATGCATTGACACAGACACTTCAGCAGACCAAGGTAATTCCAAGTCAAGTCAGCCATGTCATGTTCTTGTGGAAACTTTGATTTTTGCAATTACACAGTAAATAGGTTTGCTTTATTATTAGTGTTCGGCAGCCAATGAGGTTCCATCAGCAAGAGAGACATCAATGGAAAGTATTGATTGGTTATAGGAAAACAAATTACCTGATAATTCCTCAGCCAGGTCTCCGACAGCTTGAGGTTAATGACGCCACTTTTTTCTCGAAGTTTTGTATAACATTCAAGTAAGGGCTGAAAAATGAAAAAAATAATATACTGTATATATTTTCTTCAAGAAGTGAGGGTAAATGCTGCAGGTTTTAGTATTTTAGATTGCTCTTATGTTAAACTAAATATTATTAGTTTATACTGGAACTCAGTCAGACGGGTGTTCATTCGTTCTCTGGTGGTTACACCTTCATTATATGTATGAGAGACCAGCCATAGCCACACCTCCAGGTCTTGCCTCCGGACCCTCCCCAGGAAGTGTCTGTATGATTTCCGGGTCAGAACTTCTTCCCAGACACGCTATGTGCATGGAGCAGTCAGGCGAGACCTAATCACGCGCATACACAGCATTTCAAGGCCGCATCTCACTTTCCGGTGCGCTGATATAACCGTCACCAGCGCGCCCCACACGTGTGCAGGTCCAGACGGCAATGTCTCTGTTGCACGCCAATTCAGTGTGTCCCGGGCATCACAGGTCTGGGACAGCATGTTAGCTACAGACGTTTTGGCAAAGTTCTCCAACTGCACATCACCAACCTCCAGGACCGGTGGTGGCGCTTCCCAACCTGCCAGAGTCCCAGAAGGCCCTCGATGACACCAGCCAGACCTGGGAGAGTTCCTATTCTTCGTACCATCCTTTATCCGGTTCCCTCAAGGACAGGAGACCAAAGGAGAGGTGCTGCCCTTTTATTCAGTAGGTTTCATGTCCTTGATGAGCGGATATCCTCTCTCAGGTAGTGCTGTCATGGGAAATAGGGAAAACAGGTCCTTTCTGTAGAAACAATATGAACGCAGCATCCAGACCTCCCCCACATTACGTCACAACCAGAGTTAGACAATTATATGAGATTTTGATCAACCATAGGAGGTCTGGGTGTGGTCTGTGTAATATGGGCACAAAAAAGGACCTGTATAACATCCGTCAAGGCCACAGGATAGGCATTAAATGTATGATTGAGACCCTAAAGAAGAGTTGACATGCATTGCTTTGCTCAGCCTCCTGTGTTCCTGTTACATGGCCGGCGCCTGCGCTCTGCCAAGATTTCTCGGGCATGCACCATGCACGCTGCCCGGAACTTACATCAGGGCACGTAACAGGAACACAGGAGGCGGCGCACAGACGCAAGAGGGAGAGGATTGCCAGCTCTGAGGCAGTTGACACCGGGGGAGAAAACATACCTCCGGGACACAATAGAGGTATAGTGGGCAAATTATAAAAGTCTGTACTTGTGCGTTCCTAGGGATAAGAAACATAACAATCACCTTCACAGAATGCAGCCTTAGTACTGCTGAAGGTGGCTCTTTTACTTAAAAATGCCCTGGGAGGGGGGGGGGGGGGGGTGCCAAGTTCCCTTTAAAGGATGACTTTTTTTTCTTTCTTGCATCTAAGGTGCAAAGCTTTACTTAGTGGACAGTGACAAGTCAGGCCTGGCATGCCGGAGCGATGAGACTTATATACACCATGCAATGCTTCTCTTGGAAATAAAATCTGCAAATTACCTCTTCAGAGAGGAAGAGGACTAGAACCAGTGCCACTTATTAGAAGTAGCAATCCTAAAAAAAATCAATATCAACCCTTTAGCGAGCCTTGTCACATGACTTACGATAAATACCAAACCAGAATCTCAATTTGCAAACACTGTGTTTCGGGGTACTGCCCCTAATCAGTGCAAAGTATGAGATCTGATTTGGCTGCGTAAGAGGCTGTTTTTTTTCTTGTTACAGGCATATTTTTTTAAACTTCCCTGATTGTGGTCATAATGGTGACATACATTCTTGGACGGTCCACATTCTCACCTGGCAGTGGAGTGCGTTCTTTATGGCTGCTGCAATGAATGGGATTTAATGGAGGAGGAAATGTCATAATTGGATAGTTTACATAAATGATAGGAGTATAGCATGTCCTTCAGATACTAAGCAGAGACAGTGGAGATGTACAAGGAGTCTTCACTGTGCATAGAACGCTACTATTCTGTAGTAACAGTACACAAGTGCACTAATGACACCCCCTATCTGATTCTGGGGTGTCCTAGGCTACAGAGCAAAGCTGACAAGTGGGCTGCGAAACAGAATGTGCAAGTGCATTGCACTCACCCAAAAAAAAGATTTTTTTTTTAAACTGCAATCATATAAAGACAGAATGTAATTTTTTATTTTTTAGATGCCATTTTCTTAGAAAACATTTGCTTTAAAGACTACGTACATTTTTTTTTTACTATGTGATGGGCCCAGAAATGCCCTGGAGATTTGTGGGGGACCCGCACTGATTACTCAAAATGCTTGTCCTAGGAGAACTGCCCATGACGCAGAGGCGCTCAGATTGTGCCCAACAGTGGAGTACAGCGTTATAAATAGTGGAGCCCCTACACTGATCTGTGTGTGCACTCATATAAAAGCCTAAGCTGAATTGTTTGGAGCAATTGGTGGGGGTCCAGGACCTAGACCCCAACGATATGCTGGCCGATATGCTTTTTAATTGTTTGACCTACCGCACTCACAAGCAGCATTATAAAAAATATAAAAGGACTAAAAACCTGACTGCATTCAGAAAATATACATTTTATACATTATATATATTATTGGCTGTACAATAACAAAATGCTTTACACCAAGATGACATCTGTGGACTGACACCTACCTCCTTATATTGGCAATAGACTACAAAGGGCCTTGATGGGGCAACAAATTCTAGCAAAGTAAGTAGCAGAGGTGTAGGGTGGAACCGGGAAGCAATAATTAACCTGGAGCAAATAAAAAAACAAAAAATAAAAGACAATCAAATATAATTGACCACAGTCTAAAAAAATATTACAACAGCGCTTATCTACCATCTTTCAAGAAAGATTTTTGGAGATTGATTCTTGTTTGTCCACAATACATAAGAAGGAAACACGGATCTTAAATCCTGGCATAGAAAAGGCTGATAAATATATACATGATATAACACACCACAATGCTCCCATGATAAAAGGAGAAAGCAAGTACCGTAACTTTTCTTTATAGTATAGAAGAAAACAGACTATTATCCTGGAGAATGCAACTGCATGCAGGGCCGGCGCGAGAGATTACGGCACCCTAGGCGAAACTATTTTGTTGCGCCCCTACTACTTTTAACATACCTCCCAACTTTTGAAGATGGGAAAGAAGGGCAGAGTTTGCAGCGGCAAATTTTAGGCCACGCCTCTGACCACACCCATTCATAACTAGCCACACCCATATCCACGTCCCAACCACAACCATTTAGAACTGCTGATCACACTTTCATAAAGAATAATTATAAACGAAAAAATATGGCCACACAGTGCTCCATACTGTATAATGGCCACACATGATGCTCCATACTGTATAATGACCACACATGATGCTCCATACTGTATAATGGCCGCACATGATACTTCGTACCGTATAATGGCCACACATAGCTACTCCTACCCACGCGGCTGCGCTCCGTACACACGCGCTCCGCTCCATACACCTCGTACACACGCAGCTCCGCTCCGTACACCTCGTACACATTTAGCTCCGCTCCATACACCTCATACACACACGACTCCGCTCCGTACACCTCATACACAAGGCTCCGCTCCGTACACCTCATACACACACGGCTCCGCTCCATACACCCTCAGCTCCGCTCCATACACCTTTTGCCTTTTGAAAAGATTTTTTATAATTTTTTCTATTTTTTTCTCTGGCGCCCGCTTAGGGTCGGCGCCCTCGTTCGCCTATACGTTCGGGCCGGCCCTGACTGCATGATAAGATATTCCACCTCCTTGCCATACGTGGCCACCAGATCATCGGGCATCACTAAATCAGAATGTCCTCAAAAATTTCTCAATTTTGTCTTTTATGTCTGCCACCATCATCAGTGATAATGAACTCTTGACAATTGAAATTCACAATGAAATTCAAAAAACTTTTTTCAAGTGTTGAGCAAAATTTTGTAAGAGCTTTAAAAGGGGTTGTTCTCCACAATTGGACAACCCTTTTGAATGCCTCCAGTGTGCTTAATAAAAATAAAAGAGATAAACATATTTCCTTTCCGGACCGGCGCTGCTCCCCTGTAGAGAATGTTGTGTCTCCTGGCAGTCATGTATGTTACAATGTTAAACGTGTTCTCCAAGAATGTGATAAAATGACTCCTGTCACGTAATTTAAACGACAGTCCGTTCCTAGTCGTGTATCAGGGTGGGCTACAGTTTCAAGAAACACAGCTATCAAATTATTAAACAACATGTATGCAAGTACTTGGATAAGAAAACAGTAGTTAACCAGAGCCAGTATGGGTTTGCAGTAAACAAGTCATGTCAGATTAATCTAATTTCTTTCTATGATGGAATCACTGACTGGGTGGATCAGGGAAATGCGGTAGATATAGTATATCTCGACTTCAGCAAAGCATTTGATAAAGTATCTTGTACTATCCTTATTGAAATAATGATCAAGTATGGGATTGACAAGGCTACGGTTAGGTGGATTCATAACTGGCTCAGTGATCATACTCAGAGTGGCAATAAATAGTTACCCATCCAATTGGAAGCGTTTCAAGTGGGGTACCACATGTCCTGTTCAACATATTTATAAATGATCTAAATAAGAGAACTGAAGGTAACTAATCAAATTTTTAGACGATGCAAAGCTAGGAGAGATAGCTAGCACTAGAGAAGACAGAGAAAGGGTTCAGAAGGATCTAAATAAGCTTAAACAGTGGGCAGTGGCTAATAGAATGGTATTAACAGGGAGAAATGCAAGATTCCACATCAGGGCAAGAAAAATGAAAATTACATCTATAGAATGGGAGGAACAGAATGAAGCAACAGCACGTGTGAAAAAGACTAATAGATCACAGCTGGTCTTCTGTCAGTTGAAACACAGATTGCGTTAACTGTTTCTTCAGACTGCAGCCCATCCTCACATGTGACTAGGACGGGCTCCTGCATCAATTTCGTGACCGGGGCTGTTTCATAACATTCTTGGAGAATCCCTCTAATATCAAGTGAGCACTGCAACCCAGTTTAATGGATCATTGAAGACTACATACTATGTGATATAAACAATGTAATTAGATTGACGGGGAACATAGCGCTCAGAGTGGTGCAAGTCAGTGAGGAAAGTAGGTTTCTTTCTTATTTTACTAAGCAAATTTAAATAGTCTAGTGCCACCAATCAGTTCAAAAACGAAAAATAGCAAGGTAGGGCTGTAGTTAAGTAATTAATAAAATATAACCTTTAATCTTATCTATTTAAAATGAGCTATAATGTCTCATAAAATCCACGTAATACATAACAAACAACATATAGATACTCCTTAGTGCTTCAATCATGCACCATAGTCTCCAGCACAATGCACTTTTTATCAATATATGGGATATCACTCCCCCAACAAGAAAAAGAGTGCTTCTTAAAGTGGTCTAATCTATGTATGCCACTTATATTAGCCGTTGAAATATAGGAACAATCTCACCAAATAAGGTCCCTTGTTTCACGGTCTGGATCAGGATGGGTTGCGATGCTTCTATTCATGAGGGGGCTCTCCACTTGCCCTTTTTCGAGACCTCATTACTCAAAGTCTCATCCAACTCTCCCTACGTCCTCCTTCATAACAGAATCTCCCAACGCGTTTCTTGTTTCCCTAAGTGTGCATATCTGCATGGTGAATGGCACACTTGCTGCTATATTGAACGACCTCTCCCCTGATGACTGGGAAACAAGAAACGCGTTGGGAGATTCTGTTATGAAGGAGGACGTAGGGAGAGTTGGATGAGACTTTGAGTAATGAGGTCTCGAAAAACAGGATTTTTGGTTGCTTACCGTAAAATCTGTTTCTTGGAGCCTCCATTGGGGGACACAGGAACCATGGGTGTATGCTGCTGCCACTAGGAGGCTGACACTATGCAAATAAAAAAGTTAGCTCCTCCTCTGCAGTGTACACCCCACCGACTGGCATTATACTCTTCAGTTAGTGAGAAAGCAGTAGGAGATAAGTAACAAGGTTGAAAAACCATAACCACAAACTTGAGAATTGTAAACATAAGAACAGTCATAAAAACATATAACAGAAGCATTGGGAGGGAGCTGTGTCCCCCAATGGAGGCTCCAAGAAACAGATTTTACGGTAAGCAACCAAAAATCCTGTTTTCTTTATCGCCTCTCATTGGGGGACACAGGAACCATGGGACGTCCCAAAGCAGTCCCAAGGGCGGGAAAACAGACTTCCATCAGGTCAGAGGACTCACCACTGCCGCCTGCAAGATCCTTCTGCCTAGGCTGGCATCCGCCGAAGCGTAGGTATGGACCTTGTAAAATTTGGCGAACGTGTGGATGGAAGACCAAGTTGCCGCTTTGCAAAGCTGTAGGGCGGAAGCCCTGTGGCGCACCGCCCAGGAGGCGCCGACTGCCCGGGTAGAGTGAGCCTTAATCCCAGGAGGGGGCACTCTGTTCTTGACCCGGTAAGCCTCCAAAATTGCCATTCTGATCCAGCTAGCAATAGTCGCCTTAGAAGCCGGTTGGCCTCTGCGCGTGCCATCAGGAATGACGAAAAAGGAATCAGTCTTTCGAAAAGTGGAGGTTCTATCCAGGTAGATCCTCACAGCCCTGACAAGGTCCAGCTTGTTCAGAGAGCGCTCCAGAGGATGAGTCGGAGCTGGACAAAAGGAAGGTAAAATGATGTCCTCGTTGAGGTGGAAGGTTGAAACCACCTTAGGAAGAAAAGAAGGTGGAGGTCGGAAGACCACCTTATCCTGGTGAATGACCAAAAACGGAGGTCGGCAAGACAGAGCCGCCAACTCGGAAACGCGGCGAATAGACGTGATGGCCACAAGAAAGGACACCTTCCAAGATAGAACTGATAGAGGAATCTCCCGAAGGGGCTCAAAGGGAGAAACCCTCAGGACGTCCAGTACCAGGTTCAAATCCCATGCATCCACAGGGGCCCTGTACGGTGGGACAGTGTGGGCCACTCCTTGAAGGAAGGTCTTAACCTGTGGCCGAGAAGCTAAAGTCTTCTGAAAGAGGATGGAAAGCGCAGAAACCTGGCCCTTCAGGGAGCTAAGAGCCAGGCCCGAATCCAGTCCTGCCTGAAGGAAGGCCAAAAGAGAAGGCAGGGAAAAGGTCATGGATGGAACGCGGTTGGACTCGCACCAACGGAAGTAAGCCTTCCAGGTACGGTAGTAGATCCTGGAAGACGAAGGCTTCCGAGCCTGAATCATGGTATGAATCACCCGGTCTGAAAGGCCGGACGCTCTTAGAACCGCGGTCTCAACAGCCACGCCGTTAAACTGCGCGACCGAGAATTCGGGTGGCAGATCGGACCCTGAGACAGCAGATCGGGCCTGTCTGGAAGGCGCCAGGGGGCGTCCGCGAGAAGGTTGACGAGCTCTGCGAACCAAGCTCTCCTGGGCCAATCCGGGGCGATCAGGATGACCGGCACTCCTTCCGCTTTGATCTTCTTCAACAGTTTGGGAAGAAGTGGAAGGGGTGGAAACAGATAAGGCAGCCCGAACTGTGACCAAGGGATGGCCAGAGCATCGACGCCCACTGCGAGAGGATCGCGAGACCTGGAGACGAACTGCGGAACCTTCCTGTTCATTCGAGACGCCGTGAGGTCCACGTCCGGAGTCCCCCATCGAAGACAAATCTGATGGAAGACCTCCGGATGCAAGGACCATTCCCCTGCCGCGAGGCCCTCGCGGCTGAGGAAGTCGGCGGCCCAGTTGTCCACGCCGGGGATATGCACCGCCGATATCACTGGAACTGTAGCCTCTGCCCAAAGGAGGATCCTGGAGACCTCGGCAAGGGCTAGGGAGCTCCGGGTCCCCCCCTGATGGTTGACATATGCCACGGCCGTGGCGTTGTCCGTCTGGACCCGGACTGGCAGGCCCCTGAGAATAGTTTCCCAGTGGCGGAGGGACAGAAAAATGGCCCGAATTTCGAGGACATTGATTGGCAGAGACGACTCCTGCGACGACCAACGGCCCTGGACCGTCAGGTGGCGAAACACCGCACCCCAGCCGAGCAGGCTGGCGTCCGTCGTCACCACCTGCCAGTGAACTGGAAGGAAGGACCTGCCCTGGGAGACAAGAGGAGACGTCAGCCACCAGTTGAGAGACTGTTTGACCCGAGAAGAGAGACAGATTGGCCGATCCAGGGAGAAGACAGACCTGTCCCATTGAGACAGAATGGCTTGCTGGAGGGGCTGCGAGTGAAATTGGGCGAAGGGAATCGCTTCCAATGTTGCTACCATCCTCCCCAGAGCCCTCATGGCCGAACGGAGAGAGAGAGGCCGAGGACCCTGGAGCAAGCGTATGTCCCGACAAAGAGTGGATTTCTTGTCTTTGGGAAGAAAGACTCTGGACTGGCGAGTGTCGAAGAGCATGCCCAGAAAGATGATGCGCTGAGAAGGGATAAGGCAGGACTTCTTCCGGTTGACCAGCCACCCGAAACGGACTAAGGTGTCGATAAGAATAGACAGGCTTTCGTGGGCCTGAGCAAAGGACGGAGCCTTGATGAGGATGTCGTCGAGGTAAGGAAAAAGGACCAGGCCTCTGACCCTCAAGATGGCCATCAGTGCTGCCATGATCTTTGTGAACATCCTTGGCGCGGTTGCTAGGCCGAACGGCAGGGCAACGAACTGAAAATGTTCCCGGAGCACTGCAAAGCGCAGGAAACGGTGATGTCCAGGAAAAATCGGGACATGTAGGTAGGCGTCCTGGATGTCGATTGAGCACAGAAATTCCTGGGCCTCCATGGAAGCAATTACTGAACGAAGAGATTCCATCCTGAAGCGTCTCAGATGAACTCTCCTGTTCAGCAATTTGAGGTCCAGAATGGGACGAACCTTGCCGTCCTTTTTCGGTACCACAAAAAGGTTCGAGTAGAAACCCGTGAAACGTTCTTTTTCTGGTACGGGAACGATAACCCCGGCTTTGAGGAGAGAAGCGATGGCTGCAAAGAAGCCCGGAACTAAAGCGGGATCTCTTGGAGGACGGGATTCGAAGAAACGATCCCGGGGTCGTGAAACGAACTCGATCTTGTATCCCGAAGATACAACTTCCCTGACCCATGCGTCCTCTACTGCGGAAAGCCAGACGTCCCTGAAAAAGAGAAGACGGCCGCCCAACCTGGGAGTTGGGCTGGAGTCTTGCCGAGAGTCATGCAGAGGTGGATCTTCCAGTCCTGGACCTGGAGGATCTACCCTGGGAATAGCGAGGACGCCAGGACGGAGTGGGTCTAAAGGACACCGCCTTCTTCTCTTGACGTGCCTGTGGCCTCTGTTGCTGCTGGGAAAAGGAGCTAGACGCCGCGAAACGGCGAAAAGGCCGGAAGGGACGAAACTGCCGTCTAGGAGGACGACGAGGCTTAGCCTGGGGGAGAAGAGAACTTGTACCTCCGGTGGCGTCTTTAATGATTTGGTCCAGCTGGGAACCAAATAGACGAGAGCCCTGGAAGGGCAGGCTGGTAAGGGACTTCTTGGAAGATAAGTCCGCCTGCCAGGCCTTGAGCCAAACGGTCCGGCGGATGGCAACAGCATTGCTGGAAGCCTGAGCCGCACAAGACGCGGTATCCAGGGAGGCGGAGACCAGGTATTCACCAGCGTGGGAAATTTGGTTGGCAAGCTCCGCTAGTTGCGCGGGAGGCGCACCGTCCAGGATACCGCGACGGAGATCTTTGGCCCATTTGGAAATAGATTTAGAAACCCAAGTAGAAGCAAAAGCTGGGCATAGCGCTGCCGCAGCCGCTTCAAAGGCTGACTTCGCAAAGGATTCTACAACTCTATCGTTAGAGTCCTTCAGAGATGCTCCGCCGGACAGTGGAAGCACAGTGTTGGTGGACAGCCTGGAGACAGGGGGATCCACCGAGGGAGAGACCGTCCAATTGGCGGTAAGTTCTGGAGGAAAAGGATATAACACACCCAGGCGTTTTCCCCTCTGAAAACGTCTGGTCGGGTTCTCTCTCTCTCTGGACAAGATTTCCACGAATTCAGGATGAGGAGCAAAAAACTTGGAAGGTGGTTTGGCCCGTCTAAACGAAACCGCCTGATCTGCGGGTTCCGTAGAGGGATCCTTGATGCCACAGGTTTGGTTTATTGCCCCAATGAGATTCTGGACCATATCCCTCATAGTGGCGATTTGGTTAGAATCCAGCTCCGAAAAATCCTCCGAGGGCGCATCAGAGAGAGCCTCGCCTGACTCAGGGGAGGAGGATCGGGGGGACACCGACCGCAGGGGTGGGCCGTGTGGCGAGATGGAACGCGAAGAGGACTCAGACCGACAGTCCTGCCTGGACCTTTTGTGGCGTATCAAGGAGGGCTCGGGCGGTGGTTCCTGGGACCCGCTGGCTACTGCAGGGGTCTGCAGAGGTAGTCGATCCAGCACGGACACAAGGGTTTGAGACACCCGTGTTAAATCGGCCACCGATTGAGACAGAGTGGAGGCCCAGCCTGGGATGGGGTATCACTCTCGGGCGGATCGGCCGGGGGAACCTGGGCGGTGGGAACAATTGGGTTGCTGCAGGCCTGACAGAGTGGAGAGGACTGACCTGAGGGAAGTTTGCTGTTGCAGGACGAACATGCAAAGAACTTGACTATGGCAGAAGAGGAAGAAGTAGGAGGACGGGAGCGGCCCCCTTTAGAATTAGACATTTTGAGAGGTCCCTGAAGAAAATGCCAGCAGGTTAGGGGACAGTGAGGCAGAGGGGGGTGTCAGTCTGCAGTGCAGCTACTCACGGACCCGGTCCTGGAAGATGTCCCACTGTCGGTGAAGAACTCCTGCCTGAGGTGCTGTATACTGCGCAGTGCTGTGCCGAAGAGATGCGGTGCGGGCCGCACTGCGTGGGCTCCAATGCTGAGTGTCCCTGGAGGAAGGCGGGCGGGGCCAGACACAGAGACGCCGGTGGGTAGGGCACAGATGTCGGGCAGGAAAAAGCCCGCCCGCAGCAGCGGAAGTGGAGGGGCGTGAAACCGGAAGTAGGCCCCGGCAGAAGCTGGGACCTAAATTAGAGGCCGGCGCCGCCGGAGAAAGGAACCGCGGCGCCGGAGCAGTGCGCCGCACGGACAGAATAGCGCGGCGGCCTGCTAACGCCGCCCTAAAGACCGGAAGAGGCGGAGTCGCGGCGCCAGAAGTAGGCCCCGGCAGAAGCCGGGACCTAAATTAGAGGCTGGCGCCGCCGGAGAAGAGAATCGCGGCGCCGGAGCGGTGCTCAGAAGCCGGCGCCGACCGCAGGAATAAGTAGCGCGGCAGCCCCAAGAATGCCGCGCAGAGGACACATTGCGGCCACCGAGCGGTGAGGCCGTAGAGCGGCGCGGCAGTGGAAAGTCAGACGTCCCCTGCCAGGCTGTCACGCTGTAAGAGGGGACATTGTGGCCGCCGAGCCGTGCGGCTGCAGGGAGAGCCCGATGAAGGGTGCAGCTAAGGTGTGATACCTAAGAAACACCGCATTTAGGTACTTCTACTTCCCCACACTGCGAGGAAGATCCCGGGGGGTTGGAGAGGAAATACTCACCTAAACATCCCATGCCGTTACTAACCTGAGGGGAAATGAGACGTCCACGGAGCCATGATGGACGTCCTCGTCTCCTCCAACCGACAGGCTCTGGTAGGCGAGTGGGTGGGGGTCGGATGCAGGACCGGACTTCTAAACACGCTGGTGTGCTAGGCTCTTGGTCCTGCAGAAGGATCTATGAGGATACGGGGTGGCAGTACACGCCGTACTCATAGTCCGAATTGTGGGAGTACAGGTGTGACTGTTCACCCTGTATCCCTCCGGAAACCTGAAAAGAAACGACGCACATTGAGGTAGATAAGGGTCTAATGAAAGACCCGTGTCCACCTCCTACTGACACTAAGCTAAACTGAAGAGTATAATGCCAGTCGGTGGGGTGTACACTGCAGAGGAGGAGCTAACTTTTTTATTTGCATAGTGTCAGCCTCCTAGTGGCAGCAGCATACACCCATGGTTCCTGTGTCCCCCAATGAGAGGCGATAAAGAAAAGGGCAAGTGGAGAGCCCCCTCATGAATAGAAGCATCGCAACCCATCCTGATCCAGACCGTGAAACAAGGGACCTTATTTGGTGAGATTGTTCCTATATTTCAACGGCTAATATAAGTGGCATACATAGATTAGACCACTTTAAGAAGCACTCTTTCTTGTTGGGGGAGTGATATCCCATATATTGATAAAAAGTGCATTGTGCTGGAGACTATGGTGCATGATTGAAGCACTAAGGAGTATCTATATGTTGTTTGTTATGTATTACGTGGATTTTATGAGACATTATAGCTCATTTTAAATAGATAAGATTAAAGGTTATATTTTATTAATTACTTAACTACAGCCCTACCTTGCTATTTTTCGTTATTTTACTAAGCAAATTGGGGGCATTCATAATGGATTGTCCAGTATTGTACAACCCATTTAAAAACATCAAGAATGGTAGATTTGGCTGCAGACCATTTGTTTTGGGGCAGCAAGCATGGAGAAGCCTTTTCCTGTTCCAATGTCCTCCCACTATATGCATCTATGGCAAATCTTTCCAATTGTTTAGTATTCTCTAGCTTACAGTTGGCACCATGCCCGATAAGTTCACAATGGAATTCACAGGTTGAATTTGGCAATAAATGCTCAATAATTTTATCTGTGCCACAGTAGAAAGTTTTACCACCATGTTGTTCGTAAAAGATTGGGAATTATGTAATTTTCACGCACCGTAGAAAGTCTGAGGGTTCAGAAGTCAGCCTCTATGAATGGATCCAGCTACTTAATAAAAAAAGGTCTTCTGGGTCACATTTAGGTCTTCACCATTGTAGCCTGGCTAGCTATTCTGGGCCAGCAGTTTGTGCCTCATCTACTCGAATATATTATGTCTGGATGCCAAGTCATAAATTGCTTCCATGATGCGGAGTTTTTGCCGCCCTACTCTCAGGTCACTCTGCACCCATGTCAATGGTCTTTATTTTAGATTTAGGTTCTAACTCTGGGATGATTGACTAAAAAGCATCTTCAGCTATGGGAGTTTAGAAAATTGCAAAAAGACGCTTACCCGTCAGCATTTCTATCTTGTAACAACTTTGAGGCATCTGACTCCCTTTTTCTTCTCTCATCTTGTCTACGCTTCTTTTCTATAGCCTGGAGAGAAATAAGAAGCAGTCAGTTCTCCTGCAAAAAAAAAACAAGCCAATAATTCACTCAGATACGCAATTTTAGTTTATTTCCATTGCAGGAGGAACATCGCACACAATCGGAGATGCTCAGATCAGAATTACATAAACAGCGGATGAAAAAGAAACCTCATTCATGGGTTTAAAGTGGATCTGTCAGCATAAGAAGACAAGAAACGTCCTTCTGTTTGGCTACTAAGGAGCGCTGGAAAAAATTAGACGGACAAATTGTTTATGGATTGTTCAAAATCACAGTGCCCCCTCCATGCCTCAGACAGATGTCATGTATACACAGCAGTCTGTCAGTCACTGCTGAGGAGGGCACAGGGAGGCGAGGGGAGCAACCTCCACATGTAAAGAGTGGCTCCTGGCAGGACCACCTATTCATCTGAATGTATCTCTCCCACAAATGACTGCATAATTGTGGAACAGCACACACACAAAAAATGGAGATTCTGACACGAAGGCTCCAAATTTTGGCTGGTGTGACTGATGAAAGCATATCGGGGGTCTCCTGGCATGTTTGAATTGGAAAACCTGATCCTCTTGATCTCTACCACTAGAGGTGTCAGACAGCAGCTTACTAACGTCTCTTATTGAAAACATATGCACGCTCAGCAGAGCAGAGCATGCAAGTGTATAGCAGGGTTGGGAGATTTAGCCTACCACGATCAAAGGTTATGAAGATGAAATGATCTCTACAGGCCTAAAGTTAAAGATGACATTTCCTTTTGTAATTTAGGCTAAAAAATAATAAATTATATAGATATATAGTGTTCCCTTTAATAATAACAATATCTATAAATATAATATATATATATATATATATATATATACATATATATATATATATATATATATATATATACACACACATACATATATACACACACACACAGTACTGACCAAAAGTTTGGACACACCTTCTCATTTAAAGATTTTTCTGTATTTTCATGACTATGAAAATTGTACAGTCACACTGAAGGCATCAAAACTATGAATTAACACATGTGGAATTATATACTTAACAAAAAAGTGTGAAACAACTGAAAATATGTCTTATATTCTTGGTTCTTTAAAGTAGCCACTTTTGCTTTGATGACTGCTTTGCACACTCTTGGCATTCTCTTGGTGAGCTTCAAGAGGTAGTCACCGGGAATGGTTTTCACTTCATAGGTGTGCCCTGTCAGGTTTAATAAGTGGGATTTCTTGGCTTGTAAATGGGGTTAGGACCAACTATTGTGTTGTGCAGAAGTCTGGTGGATACACAGCTGATAGTCCTACTGAATAGACTGTTAGAATTTGTATTTATGGCAAGAAAAAAGCAGCTAAGTAAAGAAAAAAAGAGTGGCCATCATTACTTTAAGAAATGAAGGTCAGTCGGAAAAATTGGGAAAACTTTGAAAGTGTTCCCAAGTGCAGTGGCAAAAACCATCAAGTGCTACAAAGAAACTGGCTCACATGAGGATCGTCCCAGGAAAGGAAGACCAAGAGTCACCTCTGCTTCTGAGGATAAGTTTATCCGAGTCACCAGCCTCAGAAATCGCAGGTTAACAGCAGCTCAGACTAGAGACCAGGTCAATGCCACACAGAGTTCTAGCAGCAGACACATCTCTACAACAACTGTTAAGAGGAGACTTTGTGCAGCAGGCCTTCATGGTAAAATAGCTGCTAGGAAACCTCTGTTAAGGACAGGCAGCAAGCAGAAGAGACTTGTTTGGGCTAAAGAACACAAGGAATGGACAATAGACCAGTGGAAATCTGTGCTTTGGTCTGATGAGTCCAAAATTGAGATCTTTGGTTCCAACCAGTGTCTTTGTGCGACGCAGAAAAGGTGAACGGATGGACTCTACATGCCTGGTTCCCACCGTGAAGCATGCAAGAGGAGGTGTTATGGTGTGGGGGTGCTTTGCAGCGGCATGCTATCCCATCCGGTTTGAGCTTAGTTGGACAATCTTGGACCATCATTTATTTGTCAACAGGACAATGACCCCAAACACACCTCCAGGCTGTGTAAGGGCTATTTGACCAAGAAGGAGAGCGATGGGGTGCTATGCCAGATGACCTGGCCTCCACAGTCACCAGACCTGAACCCAATCGAGATGGTTTGGGGTGAAGGCAAAAGGGCCAACAAGTGGTAAGCATCTCTGGGAACTCCTTCAAGATTGTTGGAAGACCATTCCCGGTGACTACCTCTTGAAGCTCATCAAGAGAATGCCAAGAGTGTGCAAAGCAGTCATCAAAGCAAAAGGTGGCTACTTTGAAGAACCTAGAATATAAGACAATTTCAGTTGTTTCACACTTTTTTGTTAATTATATAATTCCACATGTGTTAATTCATAGTTTTGATGCATTCAGTATGAATGGACAATTTTCATAGTCATGAAAATACAGAAAAATCTTTAAGTGAGGTGTGTCCAAACTTGTGGTCTGTAATATATATATATATATATATATATATATATATATATATATATATATATATATATATATATATATATATATATATATATATATATATATATATATATATATATATATATATATATATATATATATATTTGTCTAAGGGGTACTTCCGTCTTTCTGTCGGCAACTTCCGTCACGGATATTCATTCGCTGATTGGTCTCGCCAGCTGCCTATCATGGCTGCCGCGACCAATCAGCGACGGGCAGAGTCCGATTACTCCCTCCCTACTCCCCTGCAGTCAGTGCCCTGCGCCCGCTCCATACTCCCCGCAGTCACGGCTCACACAGGGTTAATGCCAACGGTAACGGACCCCGTTATGCCGCGGGTAACTCACTCCGTTACCGCCGCTATTAACCCTGTGTGACCAAGTTTATACTATTGAGGCTGCCTATGCAGCCTCAATAGTAAAAACATCTAATGTTAAAAATAAATTTAAAAAAAACAAAAACAACAAATTATATTCTCACCTTCCGCCGCCTTTCCGACGCTCCGGTGACCGGTCCATACAAGCGGCAGGTTCCGGTGCTAAGGTTGGTGTGCGACAAGGACCTGCCATGACGTCACGGTCATGTGACCGCGATGTCATCGCAGGCCCTGTGCGCCTGCGCGAGAAGGACCTGCCGTGACGTCACGGTCATGTGACCACGACGTCATCACAGGCCCTGCGCGAGAAGGACCTGCCGTGACGTCACGGTCATGTGACCGCGACGTCATCACGCCCTCGGACCGGAAGCTGCCGCCTGAACCGAACACAGGCGACAGAACTACAAGGGGCCCCTTGGAAGGTGAGTATATGTTTATTTTTTAACCTGTGACATACGTGGCTGGGCAATATACTATGTGGCTGGGCAATATACTCCGTGGCTCTGTGCTATATACTACGTGGCTCTGTGCTGTATACTACGTTAGGCTACTTTCACACTGGCGTTAACTGCATTACGTCGCAATGCGTCGTTTTGCCGAAAAAACGCATCCTGCAAAAGTGCTTGCAGGATGCGTTTTTTCTGCATTGACTAACATTAGCGACGCATTTGCGACGCAATGACACACGTCGCAACCGTCGTGCGACGGTTGCGCCGTGCTGTGGCGGACCGGCGGGAGCAAAAAACGTTACATGTAACGTTTTTTGCTCCCGACGGTCCGCTTTTTCCGACCGCGCATGCGCAGCCGGAACTCCGCCCCCACCTCCCCGCACCTCCCAATGGGGCAGCGGATGCGCTGGAAAAATGCATCCGCTGCCCCCGTTGTGCGGCGGAGACGCTAGCGTGGGGAACCTCGGCTCGACGCACCGCGACGGACTGAGCCCGACGCTAGTGTGAAAGTAGCCTTACTGGGCAATATACTACATCACTGGGCAATATACTACATAACTGGGAAATATACTACGTCACTGGGCAATATACTACATCACTGGACAATATACTACGTCACTGGGCAATATACTACGTCACTGGGCAATATACTACGTCACTGGGCAATATACTAATTGGACATGCATATTCTAGAATACCCGATGCGTTAGAATCGGGGCACCATCTAGTGTGTAAATATTATATATATATATCTTTATTTCATTGCATAGTGGAGTGCGTTGAGTACAATAAAATATAATGATCACTGCAAGTCAAAATTCATATCCCATGGAGGTTTGGATTTGGAATGATGCTCAAAATCAAATTACAGGCTGATCCACCTTCAGTGGAAGAGTGCCTCGAGACAAGGATATGATTCTAAGTAGGGTGTGTGGCCTGCAAGTGCCTGTATTGACCTCTTTGTATCATCTAGGCATGCTCCTTATGAGGTGGCGGATGTTCTCCTGAGGGACCTCCTCCAGACCTGGACTAAAGCATCCGCCAACTCTTGGACAGTTTGTGGTGCATGGAATGAGACATGATGTCCAAGAAGTGCTCGATTGGATTCAGGTCTGGGGAACGGGCGGGCCAGTCCATAGAATCAATGCTTTCATCATGTAGGAACTGCTGACACACTTCAGTAACATGAGGCCTAGCATTGTCATGTATCAGAAGGAACCCAGGGCACACTGCACCTGCATATGGTCTCACAATGGGTCTGAGGAGCTCATCCCAGTACCTAATGGCAGTCAGGCTACCTCTGGCGAGCACATGGAGGGCTGTACAGCCATCAAAAGAAATGCCTCCCAACACCATTACTGACCCACTGCCAAATCGGTCATGCTGGAGTATGTTGCAGGCGGCAGAACGTTCTCCACAGCGTCTCCAGACTCTGTCACATGTGCTCAGAGTGAACCTGCTCTCATCTGTGAAGAACCCAGTGCACCAATGTCAGATCTGCCAATCTTGGTGTTCTCTCGCAAATGCCAATTGTCCTGCACGGTGTTGGGCTGTAAGCACAATACCCACTTCTGGACATCGGGCCCTTCAACCACCATTTCTGACAGTTTGAGCAGACACATGGATGTCAGTGGCCTGCTGGAGGCAATTTTGCAGGTCTCTGGCACTGCTCCTCCTGTTCCTCCTTGCACAGAGGAGGTAGCGGTTCTGCTGCTGTGTGCCACAGCCCACTCCACGTCTGCCGGTATCAACTCCATGATCTGGACACTGTGCTGACAGACACAGCTACCCTTCTTGTCACAGATTGCATTGTTGTGCCGTCCGGGATGCACTGCACTACCTGAGCAACTTCTGTGGGTTGTAGACATCGTTTCATGCTACTGTACAATACTTCTAAGGCTGAGAGTAATGACAAAATGCTAAAGTGACCAAAACAACAGCCAAACAGGATGAGAACAGAGAAATGGTCTGTGGTCACCCCCTGCAGAACCACTCCTTTATAGGGGTTGTCTTGCTAATTGCCTATCATTTCTATCTGTTGCCTGCTCCATTTGTACAACAGCAGGAAAAATGTATTTACAATCCGTGTTGCTTCATAACTGGACAGGTTGATTTCACAGAAGTGTGACTGACTTGGAGTTACATTGTGTTTAAAGGGAATCTGTCACCCCAAAAATTGTATATGAGGTAAGGCCACTGGCATCAGGGGCTTACAGGTCCTTCTCAAAAAATTAGCATATAGTGTTAAATTTCATTATTTACCATAATGTAATGATTACAATTAAACTTTCATATATTATAGATTCATTATCCACCAACTGAAATTTGTCAGGTCTTTTATTGTTTTAATACTGATGATTTTGGCATACAACTCCTGATAACCCAAAAAACCTGTCTCAATAAATTAGCATATCAAGAAAAGGTTCTCTAAACGACCTATTACCCTAATCTTCTGAATCAACTAATTAACTCTAAACACATGCAAAAGATACCTGAGGCTTTTAAAAACTCCCTGCCTGGTTCATTACTCAAAACCCCCATCATGGGTAAGACTAGCGACCTGACAGATGTCAAGAAGGCCATCATTGACACCCTCAAGCAAGAGGGTAAGACCCAAAAAGAAATGTCTCAACAAATAGGCTGTTCCCAGAGTGCTGTATCAAGGCACCTCAATGGTAAGTCTGTTGGAAGGAAACAATGTGGCAGAAAACGCTGTACAACGAGAAGAAGTGACCGGACCCTGAGGAAGCAGTGGACTGAGTCTGGTGTGGAAACATCCAGAGCCACCGTGCACAGGCGTGTGCAGGAAATGGGCTACAGGTGCCGCATTCCCCAGGTAAAGCCACTTTTGAAACATAAACAGCGGCAGAAGCGCCTGACCTGGGCTACAGAGAAGCAGCACTGGACTGTTGCTAAGTGGTCCCAAGTACTTTTTTCTGATGAAAGCAAATTTTGCATGTCATTCGGAAATCAAGGTGCCAGAGTCTGGAGGAAGACTGGGGAGAAGGAAATGCCAAAATGCCTGAAGTCCAGTGTCAAGTACCCACAGTCAGTGATGGTGTGGGGTGCCATGTCAGCTGCTGGTGTTGGTCCACTGTGTTTCATCAAGGGCAGGGTCAATGCAGCTAGCTATCAGGAGATTTTGGAGCACTTCATGCTTCCATCGGCTGAAATGCTTTATGGAGATGAAGATTTCATTTTTCAGCACGACCTGGCACCTGCTCACAGTGCCAAAACCACTGGTAAATGGTTTACTGACCATGGTATTACTGTGCTCAATTGGCCTGCCAACTCTCCTGACCTGAACCCCATAGAGAATCTGTGGGATATTGTGAAGAGAAAGTTGAGAGACGCAAGACCCAACACTCTGGATGAGCTTAAGGCCGCTATTGAAGCATCCTGGGCCTCCATAACATCTCAGCAGTGTCACAGGCTGATTGCCTCCATGCCACGCCGCATTGAAGCAGTCATTTCTGCCAAAGGATTCCCGACCAAGTATTGAGTGCATAACTGAACATTATTATTTGATTGTTTTTTTGTTTGTTATTGAAAAACACTTTTATTTGATTGGACGGGTGAAATATGCTAATTTATTGAGACAGGTTTTTTGGGTTATCAGGAGTTGTATGCCAAAATCATCAGTATTAAAACAATAAAAGACCTGACAAATTTCAGTTGGTGGATAATGAATCTATAATATATGAAAGTTTAATTGTAATCATTACATTATGGTAAATAATGAAATTTAACACTATATGCTAATTTTTTGAGAAGGACCTGTATCTACAGCATTCTGTAATGCTGTAGATAAGCCCCCAATGTAACCTGAACGGTAAGAAAAACAGGTTATATTATACTCACCCAGGGGCGGTCCCCGCTGCGGTCCGGTCCGATGGGCATCGCGGTCCGGCGCCTTCCATCTTCATACGATGACGTCCTCTTCTTGTCTTCCTGACGCGGCTCCGGCGTACTTTATCTACCCTGTTGAGGGCAGAGCAAAGTACTGCAGTGCGCAGGCGCCAGGAAAGGTCAGAGGCCCAGCGTCTGTGCACTGCAGTACTTTGCTCTGCCCTCAACAGGGCAGACAAAGTACACCTGCGCAGGAGCCACGGCAGGAAGACAAGAAGAGGACACCACCCTATGAAGATAGGAGGTGCCGGACCAGGACCACGACGCCCATCGGACGGACCGGCCCTGGGTGAGTATACTACCGGTGTTTACGTACCGGTAATAGGATTTTACGGAGCCACGACAGCACCCCTACGAGAGAGGGGATCCGCCCACCTTCCGGACAGGAACCTACAGGATTTAAAGGGGCGGTCCCCCTCATCACTCCAGTTTGTGTTTCAGAGTATAAGGGACACCGCCATTGAGTTAGTACATAAACATATATACTTAAACATTACTAAATACCATCACCTTCTAAAGAGTGATTTTTTAAAAGGCACACTTTTCCCAAAGGGTGCAGAAACCAGTGATCAACTACGGGGGGGGGGGGGGAATGTGCGGGTGCTGTCGTGGCTCCGTAAAATCCTATTACCGGTACGTAAACACCGGTTTTCCTATCGCCACGACAGCACCCCTACGAGAGATTTTCAAAGATCAATCACCTGGGAGGGACTACAGCACTAAGTACTGAACGGCCAAAAACTAAATTGGCCTCTGATGATAGGTCAAGACGGTAATGTCTATAAAAGGTGGAAGGAGATGACCACGTTGCCGCCTTACATATTACGTCTATGGAGACGTCCGCTCTTTCCGCCCAGGATGAGGCCATGGCTCGAGTGGAGTGGGCCCTGATGCCATCTGGTGGTGTCTGGCCTCTAGCCGTATAAGCAAGATATATGGCATCTCTTATCCATCTGGCGATAGACGTCTTAGTTACAGTCGCCCCCTTCCTTGGATTCTGAAAGGAAACAAACAGAGCCCTACTCTGCCTCCCTGGCTCTGTTTTGTGTAGGTATTCTAATAAAGCTCTTCTAACATCCAACATGTGATATTTCTGCTCATCCGCTGAATTCGGATTGTCACAGAAAGATGGTAAAACTATTTCTTGACTTCTATGAAATTTAGAAGCTACTTTTGGTAGGTATGCGGGGTCCGGTTTTAATACTACCCTATCTTGAAAGACCATTAAATAAGGAGGATCAATTGACAATGCTTGTAAATCACTCACTCTCCTAGCAGAGGTCAGGGCTACCAGGAAGGCTGTTTTTAAAGTTAAATTTTGTATGGAGACAGAATCTAATGGCTCAAAGGGGGGTTCTGTTAAGGCGTCTAAAACTAAATTTAAATCCCATGGGGGTAATCTAGGAATATACACTGGGTTACTGCGTTCAGTGGCCCTAATAAATCGGGAAACCCATCTATTTCCCGCCACATCGTTGTTATATAACGCCCCTAAAGCTGAAATTTGGACTCTAAGGGTATTCACTGCCAAGCCCAATTCTCGGCCCTTCTGTAAAAACTCCAGAATAGCCGGAATTGGAACCTTGCCTGAAAAGGGTTTTTGGTAGAAGGCAAGGAACTTTTTCCAAGTCTTAGCATAGATCTTGGTAGTAATCGCTTTCCGACTATTTAAAAGGGTAGCTATCAGAGCCTCTGAAAACCCTCTTCTCAATAACTCCCCCTCAAATTCCACGCCGTCAGATGCAGGGATTCCACATTGGGGTAACGGAATAGACCCTGCGAAAGAAGCTCCGGACTGACTGGCAATACCCAGGGATCGGTCACAGACATTGTCCTGAGTAACGAGAACCATGCCCTCCTGGGCCAAAAGGGGGCAATCAGGATCACTCTCGCCCTCTCCTCCCTGATCTTCCTGAGTACTATAGGGATCAGACACATTGGGGGGAACGCATATGCCAGAGGGAAATCCCAGTGTATTTGAAGGGAGTCTATTATACAGGGCTTGTCCGCCACCCGAAGAGAAGCAAACTTGTTGGTCTGTCTGTTCTTTCTCGTTGCAAATAGGTCTATAACGGGCAATCCCCATAGGTCTACTATCCGTTTGAACACCCGTCGACTTAGAACCCATTCTCCCTGATGCAGAGAATGACGGCTGAGGTAATCTGCCTCTGTGTTGAGCTCTCCTTGAATGTGAACAGCTGACAGAGAGCGAAAGTGGGTTTCGGCTATGTTGAATATGTCTGTGGTGGTGTTCATTAGAGATCTTGACCTTGTACCTCCTTGATGGTTGAGATACGCTACTACTGTTGTGTTGTCTGATTGGACTCTTACATGTGAATCCTGCAGAGATGGTAGTAACCTGAGAAGGGCCTTTTTTACTGCCGTCAGCTCTTTCCAATTCGAGGACTCTTGGGCCTCTAAGAGAGACCATTGCCCTTGAGTCCAAACATCTCCTATATGAGCTCCCCATCCTATTGGACTGGCATCGGTTTTAACCACGTTGTCTGGAACTATACTCCAGCATACTCCTTTTCCTAAATGTCGCTTGTTTAACCACCATCTCAGACAGTGTAGAGTGGCGGCGGACAGCCTGAGTCTTCCGCTTAACTGACCTTGAAGACTGCTCTCTGCATTCAAGACCTGGGCCTGCAACACCCGAGTGTGGAATTGAGCCCACTGAACGGCTGGTATGCAAGACGTTAGGGATCCCAGAAGGGACATAGCGTCTCTCAAAGTCAGATCTGTTTTTTTTGTTACCGTACTGACTTTGTGCACAATCCTCTGCTTTTTCTCTTCCAGAAGGAAACATAGCTGCTCTTCCGAATTTAGCAGAATACCTAGGAAAGTCTGAGTCGTTGATGGTTCCAATCTTGATTTTTCCATATTGACTATCCAACCCAAGTCCTGTAAGGAAGAAATTACATGATTTAGGCGACCACCACACTGAAAAACACTAATTTCCCACTACCAGGAAGTCATCCAAGTAGGGTACAATTAATGTATCATGTTCTCTGACATAGGCCATTACTTCCGCCATGACCTTAGTAAACACCCTCGGTGCCATAGATAGACCAAACAGCATTGCAGTAAACTGAAAGTGTCTGACCTGGTCGTTTAAGCGCACCGCCATTCTGAAGAATTGTTGATGATCCTGGTGAATGGGCAGATGGTAATACGCATCTTTTAAATCCAGGACTGTCATATAACATCTGGGAAAAAGAAGTTTAGTTGCCGTTTTAATAGATTCCATTTTAAAGGCATGATATTGAAGATGTTTGTTCAATCTCCGTAAATTTATGATGGTTCGAAAGGATCCATCTGGTTTGGAGATTAAAAATAAAGGGGAATAGAACTCTTTCCCCTGCTGATGTTTAGGAACCTCCACTATAACTTTCTTCCGTATTAACGTTTGGACCTCTTTCTCAAGGGCCTTTTGTTGGTGTAAGGAATCGGGGGCAGTCAAGATATAAAAATCAGAAGGTTTTTCCCGGAACTCTAATTTTAACCCTGAATTAATTATACCTAAAACCCAATTGCTTGCAGTTATTTTAGCCCACTGAGCATAGAAATATTTTAACCTGCCCCCTACTGGAAGATTTTTATTAGCGATAATTTCTTCTTCTTCTTGAGGAAGATGATGAGGCATTAAAGTCCGAACCTTTCTTTTTTGGGTCTGTTGGTTCCCAGTCTCAGTTGTGGTAAGGTCTTCGGTATTGGAAGCGTCTCCTGAAGGTATTCCTAAAGGTAGGATTGAAAGTTTTAGGAAAACCTTTCTTCCTATCCTCAGCCTTAGCTAGGATGTCATCCAATACCGGGCCAAACAGGTACTCACCCCTACACGATATTGTACATAGTTTAGCTCTCGCCTGGGCATCCCCTTTCCAGGTCTTAAGCCATAGGGCTCGGCGAGCAGCATTTGAGAGACCTGCCGATCTCGCTGCTAATTTTAAGGAATCCACCGATGCATCCGCTAAATACGCCACACCATCCCGTATTTGTGAAAGGGAGTTCAGCATCTTGTCTCTGGGCACCTTGGATTTCAGCTGTTCCTCCAGCTGGGATATCCACACCATAACGGATCTAGCCGTACATGTGCTAGAGATGGCAGGTTTGAATGCCCCCGCAGATGACTCCCATACTTTTTTCAAAAACATGTCCGCCTTCCTATCCGACGGATCTTTTAGAAGGCCCACATCCTCTAGCGGCAAAGTACCGGCTTTAGATGTAGAAGCCACCGCTGCGTCCACTTTCGGGACTTACATCCATTCTGCCAGATCATTGTCTTCAAAGGGATACCTCCTTTTGGCTGATGACGGCAGGAAACCCTTATCCTGCTTATCCCATTCCCGTTTTATAAGGGTCTTAACTGTATCCACAACCGGGAATGCCTTACGACTCCTCTGGCATAAGCCCGCAAACATTATGTCCTGTGCGGACCTTGGTTCCTTGCTCTCTGTAACACCCATGGTAGCTCGGACTCCTTTAACCAACGTGTCCATGTTATCCACCGAGAAACAAGGCCTTCCCTCTTCATCTGAGGAGGATGGAGATGAGGAGCGGGAACATTCACCTTCTTGGAGGGACAGACTAGATCCTGGAGATATGTCCCTGCCCGACCTTCCCTGGCGGCTGCTTTTAAGGGAATAGCTTATTTCCTCCCTGATGACCGCTCTAAGGTCTGATGACCGGAGGGGAGCTTCCTCTTTTAAGGTCTGACATATGCAAGCCTGACAAAGCCTTTTGGTATAACTGTCAGGCATTGGAGTCGTGCATAGAGCACATTGCTTGTGCTTAGATTTAGTTGTTTTTTCCCCTAAAACAAAGCACAAATAACAGACCATATCAGCATCAGGAGTTTTGTTAACACTCACCATAAGGCTGACTTTGTGAATACCGATTCTGAAGGAGTGGGATTCAATTGTGACGCTGGGGCGCTCGCACGTTGCCCCCGTACCACGCTGCTGCTGCTTCTCCTTGAGCGGCCGCTACCGTTTTTACTGCGCTGCTCCGTTCCCTCTCCATGAGGGTGCTCGGCGTCCCCGACTGAGGACATAGCTGCACGCATCGTTCCAAAGGCGGCGCTCTTTTACAACGCTGCAGCGCTCCTCCCCCGGCTTACCCCGGAAGTGTAAGAACTACTTCCGGGTTCACCAGCGCCGGTGTGCACCGCGCTCAACTGCGGACCAGGACGGCACTGCCCGACTCCTGGGACGCGATCCACTTGGCCAGACGAGGGGGGGTCTGCAAGCAGAACACCCCCGACGCTGCTTCCGAGCCCCCGATTCTGCCGTTCCTTAAAGACACCGCGCAGAGGCATGGAGGCCCGGGTAAGACTGCCTGCAGGCTCCCGCCGTCCGGACAGGAACCCAAACTGGAGTGATGAGGGGGACCGCCCCTTTAAATCCTGTAGATTCCTGTCCGGAAGGTGGGCGGATCCCCTCTCTCGTAGGGGTGCTGTCGTGGCGATAGGAAAATAACCTGTTTTTCTTACCTTTCAGGTTACAGAATGCTGTAGATAAGCCCCTGATGCCGGTGGCCTTAGCTAATATACGATTTTTGGGGTGACAGATTCCCTTTAAGTGTCTTATATCAGTTGTAGAACGGAGGACACATGTAGGGCAATAAATAGAAATGGGGGATGAGATATAGGGCGGTAAAGAACTGTGGAGAGCTTTGTGGGGGGAGAGAGAGATGAGTTTGTATTATATTCTGCAACGATTGGGCAACCAGTGCAATCACTGGCACAGGGTAATGGCATCAGTTAAACAGTGACAGAAATACGAGCCTGGCTGTGGCATTTAGGACGGTTTGGAGAGAAGAAAGTTTGGTTAGAGGGAGACCAATCAGAAGAGAGTTGCAGTAAACCAGACGAGAATGAATACGAGCAACAGTTAAAGTTTTTGCAGTTTGAAAGGTGAGAAAAGGTTGGATTCTCGAGGTGGTTTTAAGGTGACAAGAGTGACTGATTAGAAATGGGGTCATATTTGACACACAGCTTTCCTTTATTCCCCAAGACAGCGAACCTGCTGCTTGGGAGTTATGATTGCACCACCCAAGGAAATTCGGGTATAGGTAGATTAGTAGAGGGAGGAAACACAAGGAGTTTGGTTTTGGAGAGATTAAGTTTCAGATGGAGGGAGGATATGATGTTAGAAACAGCAGATAGACAATCCCTGGTATTTTGTATTAAGGTTACGTGATGTCAAGAGAAGAGGTGTATAATTGGGTGTCATCAGCACAGAGATGATGCTGCAAACCTAATCTGCTGATGGTTTGTCCAATAGGGGCAGTATAAAGAGAGAAGAGGAGGGGGCCTAGGACTGAGCCTTGAGGAACTCTGATAATAAGGGGAAGATTAGCAGAATTAGACCAGGGAACAAGATACAGTGAATGAGCGGTCGGAGAGGTAGGAGGACAACCAGGAGAGAACGGTGTCCTTCAGGCCAATGGCACGGGGAACATTTCACGGGTAGAGGGAACAATGGATTCCATGAAATTTCAACAAATTCTTGATGCAGATATACCACCATCTGTAAAAAGCTGAAGTTGAAAAGAGGATGGCTTCAACAAGTGGATAATGATCCTAATCACATATCAAAATTGACAAAAGACTACCTCAAAAGGTACCAGCTGAAGGTTTTACAATGGCCCTCACAGTCCTCAGATCTGATCGTCATCGAAAATCTGCGGTCTAGGCCTCAAAATAGCAGTGCATGCAAGATGACCCAGGAATCTCACAGAACTGGAAGAATTTTCCAAGGAAGAATGGATGAAAATCCTCTAAACAAGAATTTGAAAAACTCTTGTCTGTCTACAAAAAGCGTTTACAAGTTGCGGTACTTGTTAAAGGGGGTGCTAGGTATGAGCCAAGCACGGTGCTCAAACTTTTACATTGGCCCATTTTCCTTTTAGCAATTTTAAAAATTATATATATACCTGAGTGAAGGAGTAAAACAGACGACTAACAAACATTTTCCCTATAAACATTTTCTATTATTTCAGTTCACATTACATTTGTTTCAGGTTTTGTGTTTGACAATGGCAAGTGAAAAATCTTTCCAGCCAGATTTCCTTGCACAATCGATCATCTATATGATTGAGATCTGACGGATATTGGGACAGTGATGACAACACCCAGTCATACACCGATTACTGCAGATTTAGACAACTTCTAGACTACAATCCTGCAGTTACCAGTACAAGCAGCGACAAAGCGGCACCTACAGTCAGCATCTCCCATCATGCAGATGACAACAAAACTTTCATCAGCTTCATTAAAAGAATGAGTATTAAAAATTCCTAAACGTGGAATTATGTTATTACATTGATAGAAATATTAAAATGTGGTAATCCTCATCTGGTGAAAGGGAGTCTGTCAGAACAAAAATTGGCACCTCAACCCCTTCACAACCTTGGGGTTTTCCGTTTTTGCTCCTCTTACCAGAGCCATAACATTTTAGTCAATATGGCCAGGTGAGGGCTTGTTTTTTGAGGGACGAGTTGTACTTTTGAATGACACCATTGGATTTACCATAAAGAGTACTGGAACAAAATTACAAATGCGGCAAACTTGTAAAAAAAACTGCAATTCCACAAATTCCACACAAAAAAGGGCGCCATTTTCCGAGACCTGTAGCATTTTTCGGGATCTTGGGCTGGGTGTGGGCTTATTTTTTGCCCACCGAGCTGACATGAGTTGCTTCATAGCCCTGGTATGTGTAACTAAAATGCTCATGGCAGATGGACAATGATAACCCACAGGGGTCTCCTGCAGACCCCGGGTTCTCATGCCAACCTACGGCGCCCCATGGTCACAATGGATGGGATTAATGACTTGCTTGTGGCGCTGCCATGTTAAGTGCCGCTGTCGGAGATTAACGGCAGCATTTAACATGTTAACAGCCGCGGCTGTTAGGGGCACATGCCAGCTGATGAAATCAGCTGACATGTGCTGGAAAACATGCGGGCTCAGCGCCGGAGCCTGTATGGAATGTGGGTACACAACTTAAGATGTATATATACGTCATAGGGGTTAAATGGTTTGTCCGGTCTTAGGCTACAAGACTGCAGTCCCTCTGTATGACCGCAGGTTTGTGAATCTTTACAGCATGTACACTGCGTGCTGTGAGGATTCTCCAGTGCTTGGAGCGAGCAGTCATGTGACGAGTCCATGATTTCCATAATTCTGGCCATTTTCCGACTAGACATGTCTGGCCTCGCTCAATACGCTTGCATTGGGCAAGGCTACACCCACATAATCAGCACAGGACCACTTGTGTGCAACTCACATACTTGTAGTCACATGAACACTGCCGGCACCAGAGAATCCTCACAGCGAGCAGTGTGTGCGATGTGAGGATTCACAAGTCTGCAGTCACACAGAGCAACCACAGACTTGTAGCCTAAGACAAAACCGCTGATAAGGCCAAGTTCACAAATGGCATTTTCTCTGTAATTTTTTTTTAGTAAGGGGAGAAACCGTTCAAACTTTGACATAATCTTATTCATATGCAGCTCTTTTTCCTTTTCTGAGCTGTCGTTTTGTGTTTTTTTTTTTAAATCTGCAGCCGGTCAATTCTTTTAGCATTATTGTAGCATTTTTCAACCATTCAAATGAATGGGACAAAACTTTTAGATGAAGGTCTGTCAACCCCCCCCCAGAAGCGTAAAAAAATGTGCACACTGTACGCAGCGTTTTTCCTGCCAAATATCTGTTTCTCGTGCAGAAAAACCCACAGCTGCGTGTGAACATAGCCTTAGCACCTAAATTCTTTGCTGTAGTTGCCAAAAATTGTTCATTATTCAAATATGCTACTGAGGTGCTTGGTCCACCATTGATGTAGCTGAGCTGAACATTTCTTTGCACCTTCTCACCTACTATTTGTATATCCATCTCCTTCCTCCTCTCGTTCCTGTATAGCCAAAGCTGTCAATCAAGGAAGGGGGCATGAAGATACATGGAAAACAAGCAGGTGGGAAGGTACATGGATGGTTTGGCTAGGTGAAGGGTGCGGACACCTACCGGCCGGCTATTGATGATCTATCCTTTGGATAGGTTACAAAAATGTCACTGGACAACTCCTTGTTAAGCCAGTGATTGCCTTTATAAAACAGAGGAATGTTGGGAGTAGTAGTTTCACAATACCTGGCTGCTGACCCCTGTGCTGTAGTGGATACATGGCACCATAGGCCACTGATCCCAGAAGACTGGTGAGCAGCATCCACAAAAATACACGATCGTGAAATGAAACGTGTGCACCCGGATACTTACAAGTTGGTTCTTGTCGAGATCCTGCACTCCTTTGTGCCCCTCTGAGATCTCGCCACAACGTTTCACCTCTTCTTCATTTCCTGGTTGATTGGTTTCCATACGTTCTTCAGATTGCTCAGCTAAACAGTCCCCTACAACATTTCGAGTGGCTTCTTGATTTTCATTGTCAGACCTGCGGCTTTCTTCCTCGGTCTTTTCCTTGTTCTCCTCCGCAAGGATAACCGGACAGGAGGAATACCCAGTTCCAGAGATCAAAGCCTCGAGTTTGTTCAGCGGAAACTCATAGAGTGTTTTATAGAAGGACTTGGGAAACCCAAAGCAGTCTGTCGCGGCTCGGACCGGTCCGCTACCGGGGTACATCTGGATAACAGATCCGTATCCTTAGAGGAAGAAAACAAGCAACATCTAAATCAGGCAAGGAAGAAGAATAATGCAATACAAAAACGAAGTATCAGTGTGAACCATCCGTCCACCATGACCGGAGTCCCAGAAAGTGTTACAGATTGCTACAATTTAGCCTTTTACTAGAACTGACCTCTACAGGCCACCATAAATGGCAACTGGAAAATGGCTGGATTTCTCCCACAACTTATTATTGAACCGTTTCCATTTATACTGGGCTTTGCTAACAATACACTGGGGGGAGGAGGGCGGATATTCCAGGGTATACTCTGCAGGATGTCTCACGTGAGCCGCCGCTTTAATCACTTTCTTTATTAAATCCATTGTAACCAGGCAACTGCTTCACCTTGGTCTAAAATCCCTCCAATATATAATAAACCTACTCAGCTAAAGTTATGCATATTGGTTAAAGGGGTATTCCCATCTCCAAGATCCTATCCCAACATGTAGCTCTAAAAAATATTAGCAAATCCCTATTATTAAAAATGTGGTATAGTTCTCCTGATAACCTATGTCGCTTACCCCATGTCCGCTATGCATATTTATATAGCTCCATATAGGAGATATGATGTCAGTTACTGTCTACTCTAATATGCTTGCCTCAATACTTGTGCGCTTACCCCATGTGCAAATATTGCAGTAGATTAGATATCCATGGTTACGACCATTAGCAACTGTCACTATGAGTGGTTGTAACCATGGATACCTAAGCTACAGCAATGCCGCACACATGGGGTAAGCGACATAGCGAATCAGAAGAACTATACTACATTTCTACTTGGAGGTATTTGACAATATTATACCTAATACATACTAGGATAGGATCTTGGAGATGAGAATACCCATTTAAGTCAATAAAACTCTATGGGCTTTTTACACTTTTGTTTCATCACGGGTAACATGATTGTACCTTTACTACGATACGCTCAACTCCAGAGTCCCGATTTCTCTGCCTCTCAAATGGCAGTTCTGGGTTTGTCCTGACATAGAGAAGTAGCATCCCCTCTCTGCCTGTGTCAGAATAGGACCAGTGATGTGTATGAAGGGGGCTGGCTGGAAGATTCAATGAAGAAACCAAGCCAGCCTCCTACTCTAAGTTCAATAAATCAACATTTTAAACCCACTTAATGGGGTAATCCTGCTCCTATCTCCATTCTGCATTGGGAGGCGAGATGGACCGGTGACACCAATCTACAGGTATCTGCGAGAGGACAGGTACTGCAAACCTGTACTAGTAAAACAAAAACGGAAAGGACTCTAAGGGAACTCGCACTGTACTTCATGCTGCGCAAACTGCAGCCAGATACATTACTCTCTGTATTGCTTCAGCTTTTCAGAGAAACATATATTTCGAGGATCTAGTTGTGCGCGGCCCCGGACAGTCCATAACATGATGGCCTTCAGAGCTCATACCATGGTCATCCAATGGAAGTGTGAGGAAAGCAGCCCATCAGTGACAAATGATTGTCTGCAGTGTTCACCTGCAATACCGACATCACACAAGCGCTGGGAAACCCAGTGCTGAGGGACGAGTAGAAGGGTTTTTTGTATACACATTACATAGGACACAACACAACATTTAAGAAGCGGTTGTCTAAGTAGTGGACAACCCCTGTACTTACAGAAAATGCAAACCTGACTGACTGAAGAATTTTGATTTAAAAGGTTATAAACCTTTGTGGCAATTTCATAATGACCGCCATACATTTCCTATAAGTGGGGGTTCAGTAATTTAAGAGATCGAGACCCCGCTGATACCAGTTTGCCGATGGTCCAGGTGTAATGAAGGGGCCGAGCGGTGCAGGAGGTGCAGAGAGCACAGCGCGGATTACTCTGCTTCCATAGGAAGGACACCTCCTCTTCTCCACTGATCGCACTGCTTTGTGCATCTCCTGAGTCAGGGACTGAATCTGAAATGTGTCAATCATGTCACCATTAGATTTCAGATCATTCCCGTGATATCGTACATCAAGTCTGAGATGAGCTATGTCAGCTACATTTTCATGAAAATATGCAAAAATCTTTGCGCAGGGCCGCGCTTAGTAACCCGATGTTTACCCTGGTTACCCGGGGACCTCGGCATCGTTGGTCGCTGGAGAGCGGTCTGTGTGACAGCTCTCCAGCGATCAAACAGCGACGCTGCAGCGATCGGCATCGTTGTCGCTATCGCTGCAGCGTCGCTTCGTGTGAAGGTACCTTAAGTGCTTCTATACAGAAAGGGGAGGACGAGGAGGGACTAGCTAGAGGCAGACACAGGCATTCTGCCGAAAGTTCCCCGAAAACAACAGTTCTCCATAGAACCAACTACAATCTATCTCAGTAATGGGAAAATCTGCATTCTCTGAAGACATAGCTGTTACCCGTGAATGGAGAATTGTAAGAATGAATGATCATTTCACATGTAATATGGATTTATGAAACAAACAAAAAAAAAACAACAGTTACTCTTAAAGGGGTTATCCACTACTGAGACAATATCTTCTCAATCCCTATATTTGCCCCCAGTAAAATCTTAAGACTTTAATACACCTCCGCTGCAGGTGCCACACTAGCGGTGTCGGCACTGGCTCTCCCGGGGATCATGTTACGCTACGCAATCCCTGCGGCCACTCAGTGCTGCCTTCACGCTCTCTGCCTTCGGATGCATTACATGCATCTGATGAAAAGGAGACAGCAGCATCTGTCACTTCCTCCGGATGTAATGTGATTTGTCAGAGGGCAGGGAGTGTGAAGCCAGCACCGATTGTTACGTTACGCGATCCCTGCAGCCAATGTCACACAATCCCTGGGGGAGCTGCTGGAATGGTGCTGTGCTGCTGGCACTGGAGGTGGATTTAAGTCTAAGGGCTCCTTTTCATTTGCGAGAAATACGTCTGAGTCTCGCAGGTTAAAACCCTGCTCTGGCGCCGGCACTCCAGAGCGGAGCATGCAGCTGCATAGCAATACATGGAGCTGCACGCTCCGCTCCCAAGTGCCGGCGCCAGAGCTTGGTTTTAACAAGAGAGACTCGCACGTATTTCTCGCAAGTGAGAAGGAGCCCTTACTACTATACTGAGGGCAAACATACAGATTCAGGTGGTGTTGGCAGAGTAGAGGACAACCCCTTAAAACTGTGTGGCAGAGCAGCTCGTGACTTTCTGCCATTTGAACAGTTTTCAAAAGTTATATTTCCCTGTTATACCAAATCTGCACAAAGAAGGTGACTCATCGCAGCGAACCTCTCATGGTCCTGGATAATAGTTTGGAGACCTAAACCTTGGTGACAGATTCATTTATTCTACAGAAGAAACAAGAAGTTCTTCATGATGCTGGAGAGAACAGTGATGGTGGACACATTTCTTTCACCCCAGGCTTCCAGGGCTTGGCAGAGAGTTGATCAGAAGCGTTGGTGAAGCCTCCAGGCAGATCAGCTACACTCTGCTACATGCACCCAGTTCATGGCCCAAAATGTCGCCCAGTCATGAGATTCAACCCATTTCTCCAGATCACTGGATTCATTTTCTGAGGTTTTGTGAGGACTGAATTCAAGTCCTGTGCTGCAAGTTTATACAGATGCAATCAAAATTATTCAACCCCCTATTTATTGGCAAAACTCAAGCACACCGCCTGTGATGATCAAGGGCTTCATTAGCTGCATCAGGTGAGCTTGAGGTAAAATAGATCAAATACCTGGACTGGCTAGAGGTCTGTGGTTTGTGACTTTTCACTGACTGAATTTTAGAAATATGGTAAGAGAGAGATCAAAACAGTTAAGAGATCACTGTCTTGCACAAACAAAGGAACGGATACAAAAGATAAAAAGACTCCGAATGTTCCTAGAGATACAAGTGGAAGCAGAGTTCACTAGTTCAAAGTTATAGGAGAACCAACTACACTACCTCGATGTGGCAGAAAAAAGGAAGTGATCACCGGCTGCCACCAGATTCCCGAGGAGGCAGAGAGTGGAGTCAAAAAACCTTGAGCGACTGCAAAAGCCCTGAAACAAGATTTGGTGGCATCAGTCACAGTAAGGAGCATGCTAAACGCTGAAGGGCTCCATGCCTGAACTTCAAGAGGTACACTGGAAAAAAGTCAGCTCAAATATGCACAAAACCACTGAAATAACTAGGCCACATAAGTTTTGTGAATCTGTTCTGTGGAGCAATCAAATAAAACAAACTTTTTCAGGTCTATGTATCAGCGGTATGTCTGGAAAATGAGATGTATGCTGAAAAGATCAATGTGCCTACAGTGAAGAATGGCATTGGCTCGTTAATGATCTAGGGCTGCTTCGTTTCCTTTGGAACTGAAAACCTGTGAGCATGTGGAGGGATAGATGCATTCAAGGAAACCTTCAGGAAACAGTATGAGAAAACATTAAAGCCTTCGGTGAGTAAATGAAGCTTGGACGTCATTACAGTAGGAAAATAATCACAAGTAAAACCCCAATTCCACCAAGGCTTGGCTTCAGAAAAAGTCTTAGATTCTGTAGTTATGCTAACAGTTGTCTGCCATCTTTGATGGGATAGGGGAAGCATACAAACTGAAGAATATTAACGAACTGGAGACCATTGTCCAGGAGGAATGGATGAAGGTTACTCAGGAATTCTTTCAGAGCCTGATGTCTACCTATATTTCACGTGTGCAGTGGCTCATAACAACCAAAGGTTCTACACCAAGTACTAAAGACACTTGTCATAAAGGAGTTGAGAATTCTGAGACTGCATTACAGTAGTCAGTATAAGTGGCATTTTGTGATGAATTTGGAGAAACCACTTATCATATTAGTCGTGTTGCGTTATTTAGTTTGTTCTTGCTTGGTTTATTACAAAGAGCAGAAATTTTGCAAATTGTGCTAATAAATGTAATTGCCAATGAGGGTTGAATAATTTGATACGTCAAACATATCCAGGGCTACGCTGCACCATAGGAGGTCAGAAGAGGACTTCTATCAGAAGAATATATTGAGAACTCTTCCCAATGTACACCTGCAAGGAAAGACGTGTTAGGAGTAGGACACTTACATGGTACAAGTATATATTAGTGTTTGCAAGTTTGACAATTGCTGGATCATGTACACTTTGGAAAGTGGAGCTGTGGAAACACAATATTGCGTGTCTGTGCCAGTACCTGGAGGGCTAAATACGATTGTATTGCATTTTGCCGCTAAAGGTGAATAGCTAATTAATGATCATCATCCGTTTCCCGTTGTGTCCCACACTTCAGTGATAACTGCTCTGGGCTGTACAGGAGAACATCTGCTCTGAACCTACGTCAGAGGGAATCCCTTTCATTCACTGCTCAGCATTATCAATGTTGCATCAATTATGTGTTTCCTATAACCGGAGATGCTGTGAACAAATAAGGTTTTACACTTTGGTCACGCACAAACCCTCAGGGAGCTGCCGGATATTGAGTGCATTATATATTGTACAAATACAAAACCGCATTACTTTGGTCTTCAATAATAATGAACATCCACATACGATAACAATTCTGAGTACGTCAAAGAAAACTATTTTTGACGCCTCTACTACAGACCATCAGTGCTGGCGTTAGATTACCATAGACTTTCATTGCTGATTAAACTCCGGTCCTGATGAATTATGGGAAGTCTAAATTTATCATTCATAATTCGGGTGCAAAAAAATCTCCAGCACGAACATATATTCTACACACATCCGGTTCTGCTAAGCACCCATTTCTGGTAACGTACAGCTTCACAAGGCTTCAGGTATACGGTTTATACAGCAAGAAGAACAAAGCTATTACATTATAAATGGTTAATCGGAAAAGTAGGCAGTGTTTATAAAATGTTAACAAAAGAGGACAAAACAATACAGCATTTACAGTCACAAAATAAAAAATGGGTAAAGAAAAAAGTAATAAACCTGTAGTCGCAGGAATGGCGCTGATCATTATGGAGGGGAGCGCTCTGTTTGGAATATGGGGCAGTGATGCAGCAAGCTGTATGTCCTGATACTCAATAATGACAATAAATTGAAATCTAATTTATCAGATAATAGTCACTCCTACATACTTCCGCTCAGTGACCTCAGATGGGGTTGCTCAATGGGATGCGGCTCCGGTCCCCAAAAAATTAGGAGATCCCCAACCTGCAGGATATCGGTCCTCTGGAGGTCCCAGGCGGGAGATATTAATGACATATTTCCTATCATGATTTTAGCTATTGCGCAGATCGCCCAGTGATGCAACTAAATGCGTTATAACACTTCATCACGACACTGAAAAAATGTCTCCAAGACCTATAAGACCTACGCCTGGCACAAAAACCCCCAATATTCATAACAGGACACCGGTGTCGGAATGTCTGACATCCTTGGTCCAATGTTGCTTTGAAAAGAGGAAACGTATTTATCCAGGTGAGGAAAGTGTCACCTCCCAGCCTCTGTGTCTGGTCTTCATGTCTGCTGTTCATCAGATAACCTACTTCTATTGTTCACAGCAGGCGGTCATAGGTCAGGTGGAGTGCTTTGAGTGTTAGCTCTTGTTTCCTTTCCAAGTTATGATGAAGCCATGTTTCAACCCCCACTCTCAAGAGATGGCTTTATGGATTGTCATAATGTAATCGTAAAATAGGACCAATGGGCATCTAAACGTGGCCCCAAAAGAGTGATAGGAAAAAAAATATTGCACATTCTCAGAATTTCTCACTTGTGGCCAAAATACATTAATTCATACTTGCCAGCTGTCCCAAAATTGTTGGGACAACCCTGAGGTCCGATTGACAAAAGAGATCTATGCCAACACCACCAAAAAGCGTGTATTACTCTGTGTTTATGGACATTGTTTGGTGGTTCTTGGGTCATGGATTAAAAAAATTTTAAGTACGTGAACTGAAAATGAAGGTAACTAATAAGGACACCCCAGAGACCAAGGTTTTGGTGCGTAACCTTTGACAGTCAATAGGCTCACAGAAAAGCTGATGTAGATCTCCAGACTAATTAATAACTGAAATCCTGACTGATGGGGACAAAGAACCCGCTTGTAAATTCTCCTATACCCTTTTTAAAAAAGCATAGGAATTTTTGATTGTGTTTAGATCGAAGATTTTTACATTTGTAGGGAACCTATCAATGCCGTCATGTCATCGTGACATGTGAGAAGTTTTTATTTGATGGCATCCAAGTGCAGAGACCTTCACATATTACCCAGTGAAGGGGCATAGGCTGCTGTACATCTTCAGCTCTGCTCACTTCAGACAGCAGAGAAAGCAGTTTATGGATTCCTAAAAAGTCAATGTTCTTTCTAGAGCTGCAGTAAGAGCATCTTCCCCTGTGTTTTAGGGATTGATGGGGATTTCAGCATAAAGCCCTCCACCAATCACAACGTCTGACTTATCAGAAGTGTGTTGTTACAATGTACAGAAAAAGACTAAGTCCTTGTGTGATCAGATATATATTTCTGCATACATTTCTAATGATTTCACAATGTTGGATGATTTACACACAGTGCAGCAGATTTATCAATAATTGTCTAATTCTTAGAGTAAACTTCTAGACAGTCCAAAGATGCAAATTAACGCTGTCTAGTCTGAAGCAGCATTTACATTGCAACAATCGTGAACGAACGTTGTTAAAAAAACACTCATTTAATGATTACCTTGGCGTGTAAACAGGTTGGCAATCACCCGATGAATGAGCAAAACGCTTGCTCATACAGTGAAAATTAACTTACTTACAGCGCAAAAGATATTTTCTGCGGTGCATGGTCCTGTGTAAACAGGACTTGTGCTGTCGAGAGCAATGGCAGCACACATGCATATAGATCGTTTATTTTGGCCTGCCGGTGTAAACAGAAATTAAAAAATTTATTGATCGGCAGTCATATCTTGGTCTGTATAAATGAACCTTAAGTTTACACGACTTAATAGGCAGAAATCTGTGCCAAAATGTTAATGCAGTTTTTGATGCATGGTTTTTGCATGTTAGACCACGCTCTTTACCGCAAAGCCAGTGACCTCTTGACGGACAAGGCACAGAAAGTATCCAAAACCCTTAATAAATCTGCTGCAACTTGTGGAAAACTATTATTGGGTGCACTTCGCCTGATAAATCTCTCTCACTGTATATCAGAGTGCAGTGAATATTGTTTCACACACATCAGTCAACTTTCCCAGGAGCCACATACATAGGGCAGTATAATCTTACCTCCCATGCGCTCCATCACTGATCCCAGGACCAAACCAGCGCAGGTCTCCATGACCAGCACTTTGCTTCCTGCATGAATATTTCCTAGTGTGAGCATCTGGGCCAAGGTGTCATATCGGAGCTGGCTGAGAAACAAGCAAGATCAGTAAGGAAAGCAAAGTCTTAGGCTATGTTCACATTTCCGCTTGGCGGAACAGACAAACCCAATGAATAACTGAAATCAGAGGGGCGCATGGATTATTATGGGGTTCGTTGGGCTCCCTTGTGTGTCCGTTTTTAGAAAATCAGAAAAAGAATAGCATGGAGAACTCCCCCCCCATTCTAAAAGTGGACAAATAACAGAACCCAAACAGACCCCATAATAATCAATAGCATCAATCTGCTTCTGTTACAACAATTTAAATGTAACCGTCATTTTATTATTTTTTTTTCCATAAATCATTAATACACATGGAAAGAAGAAACTTTGCAATATATTTTATCAGAGAAATCTGCTTCTTTCTCCTCCTGGACAGGTCATTTGTTCTCAAAATTCTTAAGCAAAATCTATTCAGCGAAGACAGAATGTTACATTACGAGATAGAAACTTGTTAGTATAGCAACTGCCCTATGTAGAGGAGGTGATGGGGAGGAACAAGCAGCGCTCCTCCCTCCTCTACATAGAAGCTCATCAGCACCAACCGTCAGCAATCCCAGTAATGTCACAAACTTTACGGAATATGAGTTTACCCAAGAATTGAGAATTTTGGTAATGAAAGCGCAGTCCAGGAGGAGAAAGAAGCAGATTAATCTTAGGAGATATATTACAAAATTGATTATCTGCACTACCGATTTATGAAATAAAAATTAAAGAATGGTGACACGAAGCTCTGGATCTAGGGATTGTGGTGGCAGCAGGACGGGCAGCTGGGGCACAGACGATTTGTCCGTTGTCCTGTGGGTTCAGGTCTGGTTTAACTTTCTATGGATGTTTGCCTTCTTTGGTCTGCATAATAGCATTCAATAAAGACTGTCATATTTCTAGACTTCTCAGATGTGTGATTCTCTGGATCACAAAATGTTATTATCGAAAACAAAGAATACTAAACATGAAATAAAGGGATCTAAAAGTAATGTTGGGTGACCAGGTCATCTGCTGCACGCTGGATTCTAAACTTATGTGCCAAATCCAATAACATTTCCTCCCCCCCAAAAAAAACTGACCAGATGAGCAGTATCCTTACCAGATTTTTCCAGGTTCCCTCGCATAGTACATTATGGAAAGAATACGGGCCGTAGGCTTTAAAATCGTAATATGAGCTTCGTACCTGCGTTAGACAGTGTGTAACAGGTTAGGTCACAGTTAACCAACAGACGTTATATTCATTTATCCATTGAAGGTTGGAACATTAAAGGGTTATTCCAGCTCTGCTCACTTCTGCATTGGGAGATGAGCGGGGCTTGTCAAGTCACATTTATCACCAATTGTAAAATCTTCCAAGTTTCCAAATAGAGGAAATAAGGATTAGGCATACTGGAATTCAACATGCCCGATCCCATGGTCTTAGAGGGAGATAAGTCAACACTTCAAAAAGGTGTCTGGTAGTGATCGACCATGTGGGCTCCTGTGACGTTTCGGCTCGAGGTGTGAGCCTTTCTCAAGCCTGCTCATGTGCTAATTGGCTGCATGTCTCGCGGCTCTTAGATAGCCGCAACCCATGCGGGGATTACCTGTTTGTTAGACAATCCCTGCATGTGTCGCAGCTGCTGAACAGCCGCGGGACATGCAGCTGCGGGGACAGGAACATAGTATTCGTGCACACAAGCATGCCAAGATAACACCTTATCGAACACATTCGCTCATCACTAGTGAGCAATCTTCCTCACAACATGGACAGGTATGATCATGTCTTAGGCCCCGATTCATCAAGATCGACGTTTTTCACTCTGGTCTTGATGAGGGGGCATGCTGGAGTCAGACACTACTGATACAGAGAATCACGCTTCCTAATGAATCAGAAGCACCTGACAAATTGGGTGCACCTCCGTGTGTTCCTCACAAATCGTATGTCACTGCTTGTCAGGAATTTGACAAGCGACGGATGTCCCGCCATTTCCCAGGTCTGCTCACTGTGTCGGAGATGGCCAAGTGTTGTGATTTTCCAAAGCTTTTTACACCAGTTTACTGAGGTAAAAGCTTTGATGAATTAGGGCCGTCCGGTCTGGTCGGAGCTGTACTGAAACGTGCCACGCATTGCCGCTGCGAGGTGCTGACTTCTGGACTGAGGTAAAACGCATCAGCCCTTCACCCTTACAACAAGAGAGAAGAACTTTTTTTTTTCTCTCGATGAAGCCGAGTGATGTCATGTTTTCAGGATGAGTTTTTAATTTGAGGGAAAAAAAACTACTATCACTACCACCACTCATAATTTTTCTTTCTTTATTTATTTTTTACTATTTCAGTTTTGATAGTCTGTTAAGAATCCAATTCCAGTATCATAAGTTCACAACTTGCATATTTGACAGCGACTTTTATGCAGGACATCTATAGAAATAGGTCAAATGCAGATTTTACTGCTGATTTGAATCAACACCCACATTTTCCATTGCAGAAGATGAAATCAGAGCTGAAGCCAGACAAAAGGTTCACATGTTGTGGATTTAAATATCTGCACTGCAGATCAATCTCCTTACAGAAACTAGCAGCAATGTGGAAATAAAATTGATTAAGATTTTCTGCACTCAAATCTGTGTTGGATATCCACACCAAACGCCCAATGGTAGAACTTAAAGGGAATCTGTCACCAGGTTTTTGCCACGCAGTCTGAAGCATGATGTAGGGGCTGAAACCCCGATTACAATGATGTGTCACTTACTAGGCTGGGTATTGCTGCTTCAATACAATCAGTGTTTTATCATCAAGAGATTATCACTACAGGACTAGTTAACTTGAGCCGCCTAGTCCAACTACACCCCCAGCACTGATTAGCAGCTTTGTGTCATTATACAATGTACACAGAAAGCTGCCAACCAGTAGTGTGTACGGGGTTAAACAGAGCTCAACATTCTGAGCTCGGCTAAATCTACAACATAGAAATCTGTGATTTTATCATGACTGCTGCACCCAGTAAACTAAGAATACGTGCACACATTAAGTGTTTGCTGCACAAATTTCAGCATCTCTTGTCAGAAAAACCGCTGTGCAAAATAGGTGCGTTTTTGATGCAGATTTTTCCCCACTCATTACTATGGATGAAATCTGCAGCAAAGACGCTGAAAGAAGTGACATACTGCAGATTGAAATCAGCAAGTCACAAACAAGCAACATGTGTATGAGACTTCAGGATTCTCATGCACTTTCCTGGCATTAGGAAACCCTTCAGGTGTTCTGACAAAGCTGCACAGAAAAAAAAAAGCCTGAATCTGCAACGTGTGCACAGGCCCCAAGTGACACATCACTGGAATCAAGGTCTATGCCCCTACAATATGCTGCACTCATATTACATAACTAAAAGCTGCTGACAGATTGCCATTAATCTACTGTGGGGCACAATGGAGGAAATTGAAAGGGGCTACAGCGTGGTCACAGCCACTGGTCAGGTCAACACAGATTACTATAACATCCAACGAGTAAAGAGTGAAAATAGTGTATTGTAAAGCGGCTTTGTATATAAAACTGCTTCCTAATTAAAGAGGTACAGTCATTTTAATTGCAGGAAACAGATTGCTCAGGTAGTAATATATCTTAATAGAGAAACTGATTTTCTTCTCCTCCTGGATTAATCACTCACTCTCAAACTTCTAGAGACAGATGGCAGTTAGTGCTCATAATGTTCTATGGAAAATTCTAACTGTCGTGACAACGAGAACTTGCAGCAGAATCTCCAAAGAGCTTTAAAAGCACCAACTGTCATCTGCGATCTGAGTTATGAGATCCCGTGTGTTCACCGAAGACTGATTTTACCCACGAAATGAGTGAAGGATCAGCCCAGGAAGAAACCGGTAGCTCCGAAAAGATATATTACAAGGCGTCTTATTTTCACGCTTATTGTTGATTTATGGAGAAAGTATAACTGAGGGTTACTCTTTAAATCTTTGTTTAATTCGGCAGAGATCAGCGCAGCTCGAGCAATATTGGGTTCAGGAATGGAGTCACAGGTCAGTGCTCTGCTAACACCGCTGCTGAACCGAACGGGGATGATAGTGAAGATCACGTGGCACATCAGGGGGTGCGGGGAACAAGAGGAATAATCACCAGGGTCACGGAGCAGATGGATGCTCGCTGCACCAGATTAATAGACGCCTATCATCTGGCTGGCAGTGATCAATAGTAAGACACCGCAGAGCAGGCCGAGAATCGCAGGGTGTAACAGGATACAAGCCAGCAGGATGGCGGAGACAGAACTGGCACTAAGCCATTACTGATAATAGCCTGTACCACACACTGAAGAGACAGGACCCTCACAAGGAAGGACCTCTATGACCCGGTGTGCCAAGGGAGCATAGCCGCAGGACTGACCGTACAGAAGAATAGAAAAAAAGAAAGGGTGGTATAGCTCCGTATGCGGTTTTCTCCCCATTTTTTTTTTTTTTACAATACATATATACTAAATAACAATAGAATGATGCATACATGGAAGTCTATGGACGCTGCAGAGGAAAGCCTTCAGGAGGTGGTATAAAATCGATGAAGAAAAACATCCAGCTTCATAAAAAGTGCAAACTTTACTAGGACGTAAAATTAAAAAAATGTCCATATCTTGATTGTGAAAAGCAACGCGTTTCGCACGCAAGCTGCGTCCTTTGTTAAAGCTTTGACCGAAACGCGTTGCTTTTGACAATCAGGATATGCAGAGCTGTGGAGTCGGAGTCATGGAAATTGAGGAGTCGGAGGTTTGGCTTACCGACTCCACAGGCCTGATGATATTTTAAGGTTTCAATTTTCTGTCCCAATAAACTTTGCAATTTTTATAAAGCTGGATTTTCCTTCATCGATTTTCTACATTTGGTCCCATGAGATCTGTGCTCCAACACGCCGTGAGTCTTGGTGCGGCTTGTCCCCATTATGGCTGACAGCGCGTGGTGATCTGTGACTCCTGCACCCACAGTAACTGAAGAGCCGAATACGGCTGCTGAAGAGGAAAGGCCCGGCTAAGCAGCAGATCACCGGGGGTTAAAGCCATAAACTGGACGTACGGGGTGGTCCTAACATTCTGCCAGCACAGATGGAAATGGACAAAACTTACTTTTTCTTTTTTTTCTTTATATACTTTTCTTGTGCAAATTCTGTCTTGTCCCGAAACGTCGTACTGTTCTCGATCAGCTGCTGAACGATTTCCTATAGGAAACACGGATTAATAACGAGCTGTGGTATACGGATCCACACTATAAGAAGGTCTATATACTAACAAACATCAGCACACCCAATACCGGCAATAAACCTAACAGATATTCAGGAGGGGATTACAGATTTGTAGGAATGTAGCAGGAAGCGAGCGGAGGCGCCGGCGGTAATATTTACAGCCAGCTATAGGGGCGCGCTGCAGGACGGGCGATGCTTTAACAATCCATGTTCCCCGGGGTCCTCCGTTATTTACTATCACACCATTTTTACGGAAAGGCATAATTTCTTCAGGACCCAGCACAGAGCGGCTCCGTGTAATTATAGGAGGATGTAGGTAACACCGCTGCAGGCAGTGCACAATAGGAGAGCGCTGTGATCGCACTTCATTCATGTCCGCCAGTGATGGCTGGAGGCCAGGCAATTAACCTTTTGTCTTTACAAGGATAACAGTTATCAGGACGCTTCACGCCTGGACGAAGAAGAGACAAAGCCAGAAGTTTACTAAAAAGAGTAGAAGAAGACAACGGCTCAACCACCTAGAGCAGAACAGGAGAAGCCAGCTGGGGTCGACTCTGGACCAGTCTTGCCTCCGGTTATGTTCCCGGCCAGATCTTCAAAGTATATTTTCTCTGAAATTCTATGTACTTGGTTTGAATAATCATTGGGTGCTGATAGAGTCCCTTTAAGGACATGACAGGTTCTCTTTAAGACTGACATTGGAAACGCCAGTGTCTATGAATGGGTGTGGTGGAGTAAAAGGCGCTTGATTCACAGGCACACGCCACTTAATCAGGCGCATCTTACAAGTGTGTGCGCCTCTGTGCTCCTGGCAAGAAAATGGATTCCAGCTACAGACCGGAGTAAGAGTTGTGGCATAAGGTTCACCACATCCGAGCATGAATTAGGCTGGGTGACAAGAAATCTGGCTAAACACCCTAACATAGCGGCCCCAAAAATGTGTAGGTGAAATGTGATGAAATCTCACTTAGCTGTTACTACTATTTTACACGGTGGTTTATCTGCATGCTAATCAGTGGGAAAACCCGCACCAAAATGGCAATACGTGAGCTTAGCTTCCTCCAAGATATTATCATTTGAACATTTATTACCTGTACCTGGTGACAAATATACGATTACTTGGGGTACGACTGCCAATGACAAGAACGGCTCCTGAACCCCAATGTTCTATTAACGGTCTATGGTGATGGTCATGCTACCACTGCATTTTCACAGGAGAAAGGGACCTCATGACTGGTGGTCGTCCCTGCGATCGCACATTTGTTTGGTAGTCAATCCCTGCATGTGTTGCGGCTGTCGATCAGTAGAGACATGTAGCCGCAGGGACTGTGGACATATTATACGAGCACGTCGAAGTCACTCGGTTAGCACCCGAGCATGCTCAGATAACACCTTATCTGAGCACGCTCGCTCATCATTATAAGGGAATTGTAATCAAGGCTTCTGGCAGTCTGTCTGGGGCATAAGGATACTGGTGACAGTCAGACGAGCTATCACCGATCTCTGCAGTTACATAGGAAAAGCAGCCTAGCTGCAGGGAAGATGGCACAGTCACACGCGTGTCATACGGTACTAGGCCAATATACTTTTTTTTTTTTTTTAAAAAAAAGCAAAGCTAAAGATGGTTCATCATCTGGTATAAGACTGTGAATCTTCATTGCAACTTGATAAAATCCAGTGCACCTGAGTATTTCTAGACATACATGGACATCATTTAGGATGAAAAGTCAAGTGGTTTTCCAGTTACACAGATAATTAAAGCATTGTAAAGCCTATTAGAAATTAAGACTTTTTATCATTAAAATTCTGCTTTGATCCGGAGTTGTCAGGTGTGGTACGTGACCTCCAACTCCTTACTGCCTGCTGCGGTCCAGCACAGGGTACAGAGATTTCCAGCAGCTCTGCAGTGCGCTCTGAATAGTGATGTCATGGGAGCGTGGCCTGTGATGCACAGCAAGCTTAGTGTGACTGGTGATGTGCACAGGCAGGGAAGAGCACAAGAGCACAAGGTGGGCACCACATGGAACAAGGAATTTTATCCGCTTGTGACTTTGCCCAGAAAGGATGAGTATGGGCGTTCCAGAGTGCTATAATATATTAGAATACAGGAGTAAAATATATGCGAGTCATTGCTCCCTTACAGGACACGGAGCCACATGTAGAACCATTGTAACAATACTGGCAATAGGACAGTGTCAGCATAGTACATGTCAGGTGAAGTGGGAGGAATGGTAGGAAGAGGAAACTGGTCATGGTGATTTATCCATCTTGAGACTGTATATAAGTCTCATGATGGTGCTTTGTGGGTGGATGGGGTAAGCACAGAAGTTGAGAGCAAGTGAGCTGTGTGAACATTAATAACCCATAAGCATGGCAGCAGGGGCTGGAGGGGAGCTAAAAAAAGAAATAAGACATAACAGAAGGGTTTAGCGACTCAGTACAGGAAGAGCCAGATCGTATTTTTTTTTTTGTGCCCAGAAAACTCCTTTACGGCATAAGTCCTAACAATATGCACAAGGTAACTTGTTTTACGCTCTACAAATAAAGGTCAGTCCGCTTCATTTATACCATCTACATAATGAATGAGGTCACTACTAACAGATGTGAATGCATGGAGGGGTTTCATTAACTAGGACTAACCTGGCCTTTAATGCCTTTTTCCTTCAAAGCTTCGATGTCGTCGCGAGTTAGCTTTTGGGATTTGCCATCATCCACTATGTTACGGTTGTCAGCACCTGCTTCCTTAGGCTCTAAAGGGAAAACGAAAATTAATATTTAAACCAGGAAAATGAGAAGCACATGTATAATTTATGTATATATTTGCTTCTAGCACCGGGTACATATTCACTGAGAAAAGCTTTAGTGACTATACATGAAATGAGGGGAAAGAAGACAAATCCATTACAAAAGCTGCACTGATTAAAAGACAATGACATTCGTTTTTAATTTAGTCAAAATGCAAAAACCCATGTAATGCAGTGAGGGTCTGTTTACACGGACTGACCAACGGCACTAAACAACCAAATGGTAAACCTGTACTGACTGGCAGTCATTTGATGCAGTTTACACAGATAGACCGTTGTGAACGATGCGTACTGTGCGATCTAGAATAGATGGCTCCTTGTGTGTAGGCCGCCAAAGTTCTTGGCGATGCAGTTCTTGATTACACAGGATGATGCATCACCAAGAACGATGATATTTTGAAACAGGCAAAAAAAAAAATTTAACCAATGAACTAGCGTTTTGATCATTAATTGGCTGCTTATACTGAAATATTATGGTAAAATGAGCGTCCTTAAGAACAATCATTCCTGATAAGCCTTCAGTATAAATGCAGGTTAAAAGTCAGATCTACGGTACATGGAAAAACAGCTCCAGAGTGGATTCCAGGTTTGGATAGTTTAAATAGGCCATCAAGATCTGATCGGCGAGGGACTGACTCAGCGAGGGAGGTTATTACAGGGTTCTCTCAGAGTGACGGGGGCTATACTGCAATACCTTATATTGTAACTACGAGGTAAACTCTGCATATAGATGGTATGAAGTAAAGCTGTGCCCCTTTAAACAGCTGTCTGACAGGTGTGCCAAGAGATGAACCTCCACCCATCTGATACTGGTACCCTATCTTAAATGATAGGCCACCAATGTTCTAAACCCGGGAAATAATCATCATTTAGTATCAAACCATTGGGGTTGCTGATCTTCCTCTTCGCCTTGTTCCTTATATTCTTCCAACCATGATGTCCCTCTTCAGTGATTGCTCTCTTCGTGTGAGGTGTCCAATAGGCAAGGTGTAGCTTGGTGATCTTTCCTTCATAAAGGAGTAGTGAATATCTTTGTGTTGAGCAGCAGTCCCATGTTTGAGCTTTCCATCTTGGCACACTGTAAGAAATCCTTCATTCCAACATACAGAGAAAAAGCTACAGACCACAAACTGGGGATCACCAGACATAAATAAAGGAATAATAATTTTATTGAATACACACCAACAAACTTATTAAAAACAATTAAAAAGTCAAAAACGACTTGAACATGAAAACACCCAAACAGCTTATAATAAAAAAGCCTGGGAGCGGGGAGCCCGTGGAGATGCCCGACGCGTATCGCCCCTGACAAAGCCACCTTGCGGTGGCGATACGCGTCGGGCATCTCCACGGGCTCCCCGCTCCCAGGCTCTTTTCATGTACCATGCGCTGCTTTGGGTCTGTATTAGCTACTCTGCCATGCTGCACAGCATGATTTCATGGTTGTGCGAGCACTATTGGTGATATTAGTATTTTTCAGCCAGTTTATGCAGCATTCACTTGTTTACTAGGCAGAACTTACACATAGCAGCTTTGGTACTGTTGGACTTATTACTATGTTGTAGTTGTATATCCATGTTTATCATTCAAGTGTATTATTGGGACTCACATTATTGTTGATATATATATATATCGTTTTGATTACTGTTAGCAATATTCTTACTTCACTTTGTGACATTACAAAAGTCATTTGGATTCTTTATCAGCCTTGGGAGGGGCAGCCTCAGGCTTTATTATAAGCTGTTTGGGTGTTTTCATGTTCAAGTCGTTTTTGAATTTTTAATAGGTTTGTTGGTGTGTATTCAATAAAATTATTATTCCTTTATTTATGTCTGGTGATCCCCAGTTTGTGGTCTGTAGCTTTTTCTCTGTATGTTGTTATAAAATTTTTGTATTGACCCTGGGTGTATCCCTTTAGATTCATTGCGGTGCCCTCCTATACAAATTTAAATCCTTCATTCCATCTACACTTGTTTCTGTCAGCATTGCATCTTCCGCGTATTTCAACTTGCTTACGTCGGTAAAATGTGTAACTTCATGATGCTTATAGCTATGCTAGCAAGCAAAAAAGCCACATGGATGTCGCTCTTGAGGAATTCAGCTAAAAATATAATCCATGGGGTAAATGACGTTTTCAGATTATTCAAGAGAATTCTAAATTTATAAAGGAACAATAACAGATTATCGTGCCAACACTGTTTCTCCGTTGGTAGAAGTTCCACAGAGCGACACTAAAAGGTCAACTGGTTCCTGCACTTTGGGCTGGGCATCGGGCTAAAGAGAAGAGCTCAGTAATCTTGTGCTGCTGCTGGAGCACGGGGAGGAGGCTCCTGCTGCAGTCAGTTGTCTTACAGCCAGACTATAGAGTGTGAAGGTAAAGAGGAGCCATAGCTGGTCAGAAGTGACACAGGGAACACTCATTTTCATATAGTTCCCAGTATTAAAGGGAACCTGTCACCTGAATTTGGCGGGACCAGTTTTGGGTCATAGGGGCGGGGTTTTCGGGTGTTTGATTCACCCTTTCGTTACCCGCTGGCTGCAATATTGGATTGAAGTTCATTCTCTGTCCTCCATAGTACACGCCTGTGTAAGACAAGATTGCCTTGTGCAGGCGTGTACTACGGAGGACAGAGAATGAACTTCAATCCAATATTGCAGCCAGCATGCAGCCAGCGGGTAAGGAAAGGGTGAATCAAACACCCGAAAACCCCGCCCATATGACTGAAAATTGTTCCCTCCAAATTCAGGTGACAGAGTCCCTTTAACTGCAATACGACACAAAAAGGGAAGAATTTCTGGGATGGATATTTTTGGGAGGCATTTTATAAGTTTGCTGTTCTTTCAATCCCTTCCCATCTATGATGAAAATGTATGCAGTGTGCGCTGCGGGGACTCGCCAGTTTCTGACCCGGGAACGGAGGGTATGCATGAGTTATACATACTCCCGACCAGTCGGTGTAGCCTCGCTCCATACATTTCTATGGAGCGAAGCCGCGTCCCGTCTAGTGACGCGGCTGTTTAGTCGGTGTGGCTGACTAGAAGGCACGGCCTCGCTCCATACAAGTGTATGGAGCAAGGCTGTGCCCACTGGCCGGGAGCATGTACAATGCATACATACCCTCCGCTCCTGGGTCAGAAACTGGCAAATTCCAGCAGCGCACAGTGAATACTGAGGTAAAATACTGCCAGATACTGAACATCTGCTCACACAGGTCTGCTCCTGCTGTAACTGCAGTGATTGATGCAATCCTGGTCTCAGCAACTCAACCCCTTAGGTTATGTGCGCACGTTGAGTATTTTCTGCAATGTTTCTGCATCTCTTGGCAGAAAAACGCAGTGGAAAATCCGTGCGTTTTTTATGCAGTTTTTCATTTGTCTTTGTATGCGTTTCTATAAATCCATAGAGCTAAATAAAGATATATATATATATATATATTCTTCAAAAAGCACTAGAAAATGGTTTGAGAGAAAGCACTGAAGACTTCCAAGGTGGCCAGCAATGAGTCCAGACCTGAATCCCATAGAACACCTGTGGAGAGATCTAAAAATGGCAGTTTGGAGAAGGCACCCTTCAAATATCAGGGACCTGGTGCAGTTTGCCAAAGTAGAATGGTCTAAAATTCCAGCAGAGCATTGTAAGAAACTCATTGATGGTTACCGGAAGCGGTTGGTCGCAGTTATTTTGGCTAAAGGTTGTGCAACCAAGTATTAAGCTGAGGGTGCCAATACTTTTGTCTGGCCCATTTTTGGAGTTTTGTGTGAAATGATCAATGTTTTGCTTTTTGCTTCATTCTCTTTAGTGTTTTTTCATTTAAGACAAATTAAATGAAGATAATAATTCCAAAGAATTTGTGATTGCAATCATTTTCAGGAAGAAACTGAGTATTATCTGACAGACTTGCAGGGGTGTCAATACTTTTGGCCACAACTGTGTGGGCTGATATTAATAGCCTGGGAAGAAGGGGCCATGGATATTGGCACTCCCCAGGCTAAAAACATCATAGATGCGCTAATTCTGGCACTTAGCCTCGCTCTTGCCACTTGCCCTGTAGCGGTGACAAGTGGGGTTCATATTTGTGGGGTTGATGTCACCTTTGTATTGTAAGGTGACATCAAGCCCACAGCTTAGTAATGGAGAGGCGTCTATAAGACACCTATCCATTACTAATCCTATAGTTACATGGTAAATAAAGACACAACCAGAATAAAGACCTTTATTTGAAATAATCACACAGACTCCTTTATTGAATCTAAATTTACCATACTTACTGAACGCCTAATCCCTGACGCCCTCATCTCCTGCAAGCAATCAAAAAATAATAAACCAACATATACTATCCTTTAGAAAATAGGAGAACCTGAGTCTTCATATATTAAAAAATAAAATTTATTGGTACAAAAACATGAGATAAATACTCAACACAATTTGTATAAAATATTACATGTGTATGGATAAAAGCGTGATCCTCAAAAGTGACAAAAAATTCAGTAGCTGCTAACCTGGACCCAAATGGTGCAGCACCACAAACAATGCCCTGGTGGACATGTACATTCAGCCCTATGATGGCAACAAGGAAAAGTTATAAGCCATTAACCCACATATAGCGAGGCAAAAAAAGTAAGGCAATCCCAATCAGGACATATGGCTGAGATAGGCTATGAGAGCCAAAAAGTAGGTCATACTGGAGCGCTGCACCAAAAGCACAAAGAATACAATAAATCAGAGGTTAATTACCCATAGGAAAAGTTTCTTCGGTCCAGTCCAGGGGGCGACCACTCACCTGGTCGCCCCTGGACTGGACCGGAGATACTACTACTATGGGTAATTAACCCGATTAACTCTATTCTTTATGTGCTTTTGGTGCAGCTCATGCGGTCTCTGTTATATGTCACAAAACACGTACGACGCCTGGGTACACACACAGACAGACACATTCTCTGCCCACACACTCTTCCTCCTTCTGACAATTTCCCTTTGACAAATTGCAGCGTTTTTGACAGCAAATCTGCAGCAAATACACAAAAACACCTGCATTTTTGCAGCAGATTTGACTGAACTGAAGTCAATGAGTCAAAAACGTTGCAGAAACGCAAAAAGAATTGAAATGCTGCAGCAAATAAAACGCTGCAAATATGGATGGAAATTTACAGATCATGTGCACAACACTTCAGGATTGTCATTGCATTACCTTGCTTTAGTATTCCATTGTGTTTTTGAAGCATTTCCACACGTAAAAAACAAACAAAATAAAAACGCATAAAAAATGCATCGCGTGCACACAGCCTTAGCCTACGGCGCCACTATCAGTATTTACCAAAACCAGGAGTGGAACAATCAGAGGACAGGCATAATAGGAACAAGTCACCATTTCTGTATTTAACACCCACTCCTGGTTTAGCTTTCAAATACTGATAAAAAATACTGACCAAATACTGATAGTGGGCCGTAGTCTTAGATGCTACAGTCACAGCTACTGCAGCATCTCAATGGATGAGACAAAGGGAGAAGATGTTTTGTCGCCCAATCAGCCCCAGAACTGCTAACCTTCCCTCCCCCGAGGTACTAATGGGTTGCAACGGCAGCAAGGTGCCTAAGAAAGCATGCATAGCTGTCATTAGGCGCTTACATGAGCAATTGGGCTTTCTGCTTCTTCCTCGCCTCTCCAAGCCACAGAATTAGTAAGCTGTTTGTGGAGACACCGATTCCCTGAATAGGGGGAGATAACTCCCATAAAGGTGGGAGCAATAGATAAGTGGATGTCAGAGACCTTGTGTTGCTTATTATCAGGGGACACAATAACATATCAGCCGGATATAGCAGACCATTCATGCAGAAGGTAAAGCCATACCTGCTGACGCGACCACACTGCTCTTCGTCTGAAGATTTCCGCCTCCGGTTATCTCAAACATTGTGCCGTAGTTTTTACCGACTGCGTTATCCAGGTAGATCCATTGCTTTTCAAATATTACTTTCCTGTTGGATAAAAAAATATATCATATTAGTAAATGTACTTGATTTGAGATGAAAGCACACAGATGTATCCCACCCGACAGGAGGACAAAGAAAGGTGCAGGGATTGTGATGGCTCATGTACCCGTCAGACCTGTCAGCCTGCAGATTAACTAAAGAGTAATTCAAGAGGAATATATAACGTTTTGTCCAGTATGGAAAGTTCTGAGAGTTTATTTCACTGCCCGTACACAGACTGCAATGGGCGGGTTCATAAGAGCGTATTTCGCAGTCGGTATGTGGACTGCAATGCCCAGGATAGCCTCATATGTTTCTATGAAGCTGTACATTTGGGTGAGGACCCCCACGGTCATTCTGGGCATTGCAGTCCATATACCGACTGCAAAATAAGAACTGACCCTTTCACTGCCATCACCTGTACTCCAAATAAGAATGTTCTGACATCAATGCAGCTAATGGCAGGCATGCAGACAAGCACTGGCACCTAATAATGTAATTATTATTATTTTTATTTATTTTATTTTTTTACAGGAATGAAGCGAAATCTCTTACTTAATAAAGCAATTTGTAAAGCTTTTTAACTTACCATGCTGGACAAAATTTTTTATGTTTTTTTATAAACATTTAGGTACCCTTTGGTTAACCTTTGATTAACCCTTTGGCAAACTGGAAGTAGCACCCTTTGGATGCTGCACATGTCCGCTGCGTCCAAAGTACTACCGTCTAGTGAATCTGCATGTGGTCACTGGACCGTGCGGATTCAGTGCCCAATACATTCTATGGGTACAATTTGTCTTGGCCATCGCCTCAATGAACCGATAGCTCTGGCTTGCTAATGTTTCAGCGCTACTGCACAACTCTGCTATTAAAAAGGGGTGTGGGGGTGTCCCCCCAATCCTCAGCACCTATCACATGTATAAAAAAAAAAAAAATTAAACGTGTAGATAAACCAATTAATGGTCTGCCGGTGTTATTTCCAGACGTCCTCCAGAGAAATACATGATTCGGGACCATATAACCGCTAACAAAATTCTCCTGGCGGAAGCAATAGTCTACATTGTCTATACGAGGCCTGTATGAGGTAATTTATGAAGCCACTATTATATATGTCCTGCCTTACTGCGCCTAAAGAGAAGAGCGGCCTTGCAAAAAGGAACAAGATAAATGAGATTACAGACACAGAGAATAGGAATCCTGCGCACTTTAGGCTTTAATAAGAGACGTGGAAAGTATGAGAAATCAATGAATCAGCTGGAGACATTGGAAGCAGAACGTGACCTAATAATAAAGCTGGCGGTGTCCCTTATGGAATCCTGCAGGAACATATGCCGTCCTCATCGACAGATGTCATCTGGAGGAGGGTCGTGGAAAACACTGCTTCTTCTTCTTCTGGAGGATTACACAGGGAACCAAAATAGTCCTGCCTCCAGGCGCAGGCTGCATACACGCGCCCTCGGATGAATGATCAGAAGCCGCTCATTTATCTATTAACATTTTACATGTGGTGTCACTTTCCAGCTTTCTCCACCATCTAGCGCTGGATTATTCATAACAATGCCATTTGTTGTGAGAAAAGCATCCAGCGCCGGTGTATCTGCCTTTACTACCTGTTGAGGTCGGGCATTGCACAGATAAGGGTGCTTTCATATCACGTTACGCCAACCGTTCGGTGGCCCCGTCGAGGCATACTTCCAAATCCCATACAAAACAGGCATGGACGTATGCGCCGATGGCGCCATAGACCACAATGGTGACAATAGAACGGACGTACGCTCTGACGTGCATCATTTTCGGGAGTGTACGCCTAATGGAGGTGGACATTCAAATACAGTACACTGCATCTGAGTGTCCGCCCCCAGTAGGTGCACTCACCTAAAAATAATGCACATGAGAGCGCACACCCGCTCTGCCGGCACCATTACAGTCAATGGCCGTGTCGGCTCATACGTCCAAACTCACTTTTGCGGAGACTGAATGGGTACCAGAACCCAATGTGAAAGCTAATCATGACCGAGTGTTGTTACAAAGACTTGATTCTTGATTATCTTGCTTAGTAAACCGGCTGACGATCACTCATTCATGGGGTGAAATCTTTTATGGAGCATAAAATAACTCCTCCTGTAAACAGGACTCACGTTACTGAGAGCAATGGCGGCCTGTGCACACTGAGCCATCTAGTATAGATCGCTGAATGTGCATTGTTTAGTGATAGGTCGCACGCGACTGATCTGAAGCAAAGAGCCGGCTCCCTGCTGGGAAAGACGGGAGCCGGTACACCCGCGACAGACACAAAAGTCTCTGAATGGCTCTCACTGGGGGTGACATGATGGCGTTTGGCGGCACAAACCTTGCCCAACCAAATCCCGCCCTCCATCAATTCCATTGGCTGGCTGCATGTAGGCGGGGTTTCAGCTGTGCCAATTTCATTTTAAATGTGCATTCAACTGGGATGAACACAAATATAACAGGGAGCCATTTCCAATCCAAAAATAGCAGGATCTTTTGGGGGAGCAGAGCCAATCGCAAAAAACAAAAGAGCCAGTGTGCCCACCAGAAGAATCGTTTGCTTTGGTCTGCTTGTGTAAACAGGCAAGCGCCCGCCGATCGGTAAAGGTACCGTCACACTACGACGCTGCAGCGATACAGACAACGATGCCGATCGCTGCAGCGTCGCTGTTTGGTCGCTGGAGAGCTGTCACACAGACCGCTCTCCAGCGACCAACGATGCCGAGGTCCCTGGGTAACCAGGGTAAACATCGGGTTGCTAAGCGCAGGGCCGCGCTTAGTAACCCGATGTTTACCCTGGTTACCAGTGTAAAATGTAAAAAAAACAAACACTACATACTCACCTTCGCGTCCCCCGGCGTCCGCTTCCTGCACTGACTGAGCACCGGCCCTAACAGCAGAGCGGTGACGTCACCGCTGTGCTGTGCTTTCACTTTACGGCCGGCGCTCAGTCAGTGCAGGAAGCGGACACCGGGGGACGCGAAGGTGAGTATGTACTGTTTGTTTTTTTACATTTTACACTGGTAACCAGGGTAAACATCGGGTTACTAAGCGCGGCCCTGCGCTTAGTAACCCGATATTTACCCTGGTTACCATTGTAAAACATCGCTGGTATCGTTGCTTTTGCTGTCAAACACAACGATACACGGCGATCTGACGACCAAATAAAGTTCTGAACTTTAATCAACAACCAGCGATATCACAGCAGGATCCTGATCGCTGTCAAACACAACGATATCGCTAGGCAGGACGCTGCAACGTCACGGATCGCTAGCGATATCGTTTAGTGTGACGGTACCTTAAAAGTTTACCTATTGGCGATCATATAGTGCAGCCACCAGTCTGTGTAAACGGATCCTAACTGGAAAGAGCCCTTCCCGATCTTTCTGCTGGGATCATCTATCCTCCACACATAATCAATGTCTCCCAGTCCTTGAAAGGTGTGATTCATGTGCCAGTCCTTTGTATTGACTGACCACACATGTAAATGAGATCTCCTCTGAGGCGGCTTTTTTTTTTTTTTTATAAATGTAACAAGCCCAATTTTACTAGTTTCATGAGAGGCCTTTGAACTGACTGACTTCCCAATACCCTTTTTTAGGGTAGGTTAATACAAGAGTATAATGCTATGTTCACACACTGCGCTTTTTTCCCCACAGACAAAACCTGCACTCTTGCCAGTAACTTGCTGCAAAAAAGCAGCTTAGGCTACTTTCACATTAGTGTTGTTCGACGCACGTCGCAATGCGTCGTTATGTAGAAAAAACGCATCCTGCAAAGTTGTCTGCAGGATGCGTTTTTTCTCCATAGATTTACATTAGTGACGTATAGCCACACGTCGCAACCGTGTGTTTTGGCGGACCGTCGGCACAAAAAAAGTTGCATGTAACTTTTTTTTGCGCGTTGGGTCCGCCATTTTCAACCGCGCATGCGCGGCCCGAACTCCGCCCCCGCCTCCCCGGACCTTACAATGGGGCAGCGGAAGCGTCGTAAAACTGCTTCCGCTGCCCACGTCTGGCATTACTTTCACAACGCGCGTCGGCACGTCGGGCCGACGCTAGTGTGAAAGAAGCCTATACTTCAATTTTTGGTGTGTTTTTGGTAAATCCGCAGGAAATCAGCAGTGCGGAATTACAGCGGATTTACCGGGTTTTTTTTTGCGGTTTTTGTGCGGATTCCACCTGCAGATTCCTATTATGGAGCAGGTGTAAACTGCTGCGGAATCCACACAAAGAATTGACATGCTGCAGAATAAACAACGCAGCGTTTACGAAGGTTTTTTTCTGCAGCATGTGCACTGCGGATTTTGTTTTCCATAGGTTTACATGGTGCTGTAAACTCATGGAAAGCAGCTGCAAGTCCGCAGGAAAATCCGCAACGTGTGCACATACCCTTACAGGTCGGGCTGGGGGCAGATATGCAGCATTATAGAATGCCGTATATCAGCCCTGAAGGCTGATGGTTGTATCTTATATCGGCCAAAACTGGTGACAGGTTCCCTTAAAAAAAAAAAAAAAAAAGTTTTGTGATGTACGGTAATTTCTTGGTTCAACGTCACCTTTTTCATTCTGATGCAGTAGCATCAGGGGAATGAGATTAGGACTTTGTGTCAGCAGCTGTCATTGACACTAAAGGTACCGTCACACTAGGCGATATCGCCAGCGATCCGTGACGTTGCAGCGACCTGGATAGCGATATCGCTGTATTTGACACGCAGCAGCGATCTGGATCCCGCTGTGAAATTGCTGGTCGCTGCTAGAAGGTCTGCACTTTATTTGGTCGCTAGGTCGCCGTGTATCGCCGTGTTTGACAGCAAAAGCAAGGATACCAGCGATATTTTACACTGGTAACCAGGGTAAACATCGGGTTACTAAGCGCAGGGCCGCGCTTAGTAACCCGATGTTTACCCTGGTTACCAGCGTAAAAGTTAAAAAAACAAACAGCACATACTCACCAGCGCGTCCCCCAGCCTCTGCTTCCTGACACTGACTGAGCGCCGGCCCTAAACTGAAAGTGAAAGCACAGCGGTGACGTCACCGCTGTGCTGTTAGGGCCGGAGCTCAGTCAGTGTCAGGAAGCAGAGGCTGGGGGACGCGCTGGTGAGTATGTGCTGTTTGTTTTTTTAACTTTTACGCTGGTAACCAGGGTAAACATCGGGTTACTAAGCGCGGCCCTGCGCTTAGCAACCCGATGCTTACCCTGGTTACCCGGGGACCTCGGCATCGTTGGTCGCTGGAGAGCGGTCTGTGTGACAGCTCTCCAGCGACCAAACAGCGACGCTGCAGCGATCGGCATCGCTGTCGCTATCGCTGCAGCGTCGCTTAATGTGACGGTACCTTTAGCCATAAGCTTAGTAATGAAAAGGTGTCAGCCTGACACCCTCATTACTAAGCAGGTAAGTAATCACAAACACACATTGTCACCAGTCTATGTAGGAGCATTAACAGAATGAACCTACATAGGCTGTAACCAAACAGCAAATCTTAAAGAAAAAAAATGGTAAAAAAAAAAAATTGGGTGGGCTCCCATGTAATTTTCATAACCAGCAGAGGGAAAGCTGACGACTGATGTTAATATTCTGGGAAGGAGCCAATAGCCATTAAGGTTCCCAGGCTATTAATATCAGCTCACAGCTATTTGCTTAGCCTTTACTGGCTAGTTTACAGGGGGACCCCAGAAATTTTTTTACATAGGGTCCCCCTATAAAATCTAACCAGCAAAGGCTAGGCAAACAGCTGAGGGCTGACATTAATAGCCTAACAAGAGACCATGGATATTGCACCCCCAGGCTAAAAACATCAGCATGCTTAGCCTCACTCTTCCCACTTTCCCTGTAGCAGTAGCAAGTGGGGTGATGGTTGGGGTGATAGTTGGGGGGAGGGGGGGTTGATTTCACCTTTGTATTGTCAGGTGACATCAAGCCTACAGCTTAGTAATGGAGAGGCATCTATAAGACACCTATCCATTACTAACCCCATAGTTATATTCTAAAAATACACACAACCAGAATAAAGTCCTTTATTTGAAATAATGACAGACTCATTTATAGAATCTAAATTAACCCATGGTTACCAAACGCCTAATCCACTGATGCTAATGTCTCCTGCAACAAAAATAAAATAATAAACCACAATATTCCTCACCTGTCAGCAGAGAAGATAATCCATAATGTCCCATGACGATCCTGATCACTGAGAGCAGTCACTGATGTGACTGTTCTCAAAGACAACCGGCGATACACTGCGGGAGGTAATCACTCCTGCAGTGTATCACTGAGCTGCCACGAGAGAATTCACCGTAGCTCATTAACTGATCAGCTCCAATGCTCTCACTTACGGCACCACCGCTGCGTGAGAATTTTCTCACGCAGCAGTGGTGCCGTTGATCAGCTGATGAACTCCGGTGACCTCTCTCATGCAGCTCAGTGATACACTGCGGGAGCGATTACCTCGTGTCAGTGTATCGCCGTTGGCCAGGTAGAGCAGTCACGTTTCCCAATGTGACTGTTCTACAAGTGAGATCACCATGGGACACTTGGGATTACGTGGACTATGGTGGACAGGTGAGTATATGTTGGTTTATTATTTTACATTTTTTCTAGGAGACGAGGGCATTGGGGATTTGGTGGTAGGTGAGCATAATTTTTTTTTTTTAAATTTGCATTTGAATATGTATGTAAATATTTTAAATGTGTGTTTTTTGTTTTTAAATGTGAGCACAGGCGTCTCCCCATCAGCTCCTGCCATCACTGTTCTCAGTGACAGCAGACATAGCCTGATAGGAGGAGTAGTCTCAACGGCCCACGACTGCTGGCTTGTGATAAGCTTTTTACCGCGGGTCACAGCTGCGGGATCATGCTGACATCTGACAGGATGACCTCGCAGCGCTCTGACCGTAGTAAAAACGCAAACAGAAACTCAGCAAATCTGCAGCAAATCCGCAAACATTTTTACACCTGCGGATTTGACCGACTCAACGGAGGTCAATGTGTGGGAAACGCTGCAGAAACGCACAAAGAATTGACATGCTGCAGAAAAAAAACATACTGCAAATGCTCAAAGGAAATTTACTGATCACGTGCACAACACTCAGGATTGTCACTGAATTAGCTTGAATAAGGATTCCATAGCACTTTTGGCCCATTTCAGAATAGAAAAACTGCCGAGAAAACACATGAAAAAATGCACCATGTGAACTCAGCCTAAAACGCAGCTGGAAAAATTGTATATAAAAAAAAATGCATAAAAAAATGCTGAAAACACATATGCCTGAACATAGTCTGAAAACTGTCACAGTTTCATAAAGAAAAGCATTTTTTTCTCACTTGTCATCTGTGTAAAATCTGTTCTTTTTACAGCAGCAGCTATTAACCATTTACAGTTTCCAATGCTGCAGAACTGCAATGTATCCATAATAATCAGAGGTTATACTGCGGCTCTGTACATTCTTTTTTGCACACCATAGACTTGAATGGCTGAGTCTCATCTGATTTATGAAAGAAACTAGTGCAGATTGCGATTATTTTCATAAACAGATTGGTCAGTGAAAAAAGGAAAATTGTTCCTCTGCACTGCCCCTGTATAACATTGGTCATAGCGCTGTTTTTCATAGACCGCACTCGGACCGAATATATGGTTGTGTGAACGAGCCCTTGAGGCTATGTGCACACGTCAGGGTTATTTGCAGAAATTTCCTAAACAAAACCGGACTTTTTCTGCAGAAAATCCACATGCGTTTTTTTTGCGGATTTTTCACGTTTTTTTCCGGAGCTTCCCAATGCATTAAATAGCGGGAAATCCGCAAAAAAACTGCAAAATTAATGAACATGTTGCGCTTTTTACCGTGATGCGTTTTTTTCGTGGAAAAAAAAGCAACATGTGCAAAAAAATTGCGGATTGCATTCTATTAATAGGATGCCTAATGGATGCGGTTTGTTTGCGGTTTTAATCATTTTTATAGCGAAAAAAAACGCGAAAAACCCAGAACGTGTGCACACAGCCTGAAACAAGAAGCTAAAACCTGAATTCCATATTCATTATTTAGCCTTACAATATACAGAGGGTTAAACCTTCTGAATATAATTTAGTGGAGGCCACATAAAAACAGACAGAGCAAAATGTCCTACAGTCCGGCACCAATATAATCACATCAGGTGTGGAAGCGACATCTGCTTATATTGAGTCTATGGGAAGCGTGGTCAATGTTACTCCTGGAACAGATCAGCATCACAGCATCATTCACAGGATAGGCAATGGATTTCTGATCTGACCATAAAAACTGGGAGCCCTGATCCTGCTTCTACCTTGTGGGGTGGCTGCTGGAGACCAAATCCAGGCAGAGACTAAGTCACAAGTCAAACTCTGGCTACAAGGTGATCATATATGGCTCTTGACACCCCTCTATTCTGCGCGGAGGACCGTGGCGGGGCCCGCTATTCTGCGCGGAGGACCGTGGCGGGGCCCCCTATTCTGCGCGGAGGACCGTGGCGGGGCCCGCTATTCTGCGCGGAGGACTCTGTGGGGCTGATTATACTGTATTAAGGATGGCGGGGGGCCAGTTATACTATAAGGAGGATTATTATGTGGGGCCCACCATACTATATGGAAGACTATGTGGGGCCCACTATACTACAGTTAGGTTCATATATATTTGGACAGGGACAACATTTTTATAATTTTGGTTATAGACATTACCACAATGAATTTTAAACAAAACAATTCAGATGCAGTTGAAGTTCAGACTTTCAGCTTTCATTTGAGGGTCTCCACATTAAAATTGGATGAAGGGTTTAGGAGTTTCAGCTCCTTAACATGTGCCTCCCTGTTTTCAAAGGGACCAAAAGTAATTGGACAGATTAAATAATTGTAAATAAAATGTTCATTTCTAGTACTTGGTTGAAAACCCTTTGTTGGCAATGACTGCCTGAAGTCTTGAACTCATGGACATCACCAGACGCTGAGTTTCCTCCTTTTTGATGGTCTGCCAGGCCTTCACTGTGGTGGTTTTCAGTTGCTGTTTGTTTGTGGGCCTTTCTGTCTGAAGTTTAGTCTTTAACAAGTGAAATGCTGCTCAATTGGGTTGAGATCAGGTGACTGACTTGGCCATTCAAGAATATTCCACTTCTTTGCTTTAATAAACTCCTGGGTTGCTTTGGCTTTATGTTTTGGGTCATTGTCCATCTGTAGTATGAAACGACGACCAATCAGTTTGGCTGCATTTGGCTGGATCTGAGCACACAGTATGGCTCTGAATACCTCAGAATTCATTCGGCTGCTTCTGTCCTGTGTCACATCATCAATAAACACTAGTGACCCAGTGCCACTGGCAGCCATGCATGCCCAAGCCATCACACTGCCTCCGCCGTGTTTTACAGATGATGTGGTATGCTTTGGGTCATGAGCTGTACCACGCCTTCGCCATACTTTTCTCTTTCCATCTTTCTGGTAGAGGTTGATCTTGGTTTCATCTGTCCAAAGAATGTTCTTCCAGAACTGTGCTGGCTTTTATAGATGTTTTTTAGCCTTTTTATTCTTGATGCTTATGAGTGGCTTGCACTGTGCAGTGAACCCTATGTAATTACTTTCATGCAGTCTTCTCTTTATGGTAGATTTGGATATTGATGCGCCTACCTCCTGGAGAGTGTTGTTCACTTGGTTGGCTGTTGTGAAGGGGTTTCTCTTCACTATGGAGATTATTCTGCGATCACCCACCGCTGTTGTCTTCCGTGGACGCCCAGGTCTTTTTGCATTGATGAGTTCACCAGTGCTTTCTTTCTTTCTCAGGATGTACCAAACTGTAGATTTTGCCACTCCTAATATTGTAGCAATTTCTCGGATGGTTTTTTTTCTGTTTTCGCAGCTTAAGGATGGCTTGTTTCACCTGCATGGAGAGCTCCTTTGACCTCATGTTTACTTCACAGCAAAACCTTCCAAATGCAAACACCACACCTCAAATCAACTCCAGACCTTTTATCTGCTTAATTGAGAATGACATAATAATAATAATAATAATAATAATAATAATTTTATTTATATAGCGCCAACATATTCCGCAGCGCTTTACAACTTATAGAGGGGACTTATACAGACAATAGACATTACAGCATAACAGAAATCACAGTTCAAAACAGATACCAGGAGGAATGAGGGCCCTGCTGCTCGCAAGCTTACAATCTATGAGGAAAAGGGGAGACACGAGAGGTGGATGGTAACAATTGCTTTAGTTATTTGGACCAGCCATAGTGTAAGGCTCGGGTGTTCATGTAAAGCTGCATGAACCAGTTAACAGCCTAAGTGTGTAGCAGTACAGACACAGAGGCTATTAACTGCATAAAGTGTATGAGAACATGATGGAGGAACGTGATTATGTTGTTGTTTTTTTATTAATAGGCCACACAGGGATAATTAGGTTAATGCGTTGAGGCGGTAGGCCAATCTGAACAAATGAGTTTTTAGTGCACGCTTAAAACTGTGGGGATTGGGGATTAATTGTATTAACCTAGGTAGTGCATTCCAAAGAATCGGCGCCGCACGTGTAAAGTCTTGGAGACGGGAGTGGGAGGTTCTGATTATTGAGGATGCTAACCTGAGGTCATTAGCAGAGCGGAGGGCACGGGTAGGTTGGTAGACTGAGACCAGAGAGGAGATGTAGGGTGGTGCTGAGCCATGGAGTGCTTTGTGGATGAGGGTAGTAGTTTTGTACTGGATTCTGGAGTGGATGGGTAGCCAGTGTAATGACTGGCACAAGGTAGAGGCATCGGTGTAACGGTTGGTGAGGAATATGATCCTGGCAGCAGCATTCAGGACAGATTGGAGCGGGGAGAGTCTGGTAAAAGGTAGGCCAATTAGTAGAGAGTTACAATAGTCCAGACGAGAATGAATAAGTGAGACAGTAAGAGTTTTTGCAGAGTCGAAAGTAAGAAAAGGGCGAATTCTGGAAATGTTTTTGAGATGCAGATAAGAAGAGCGAGCCAGTGATCGGATGTGGGGGGTGAATGAAAGCTCGGAATCAAGGATGACTCCAAGGCAGCGGGCATGTTGCTTTGGAGTAATGGTGGAACCGCACACAGAGATGGCAATGTCGGGCAAAGGTAGGTTTGTAGAGGGAGAGAACACGAGGAGTTCAGTTTTTGACAGGTTCAGTTTCAGATAGAGGGAGGACATGATGTTAGAGACAGCGGTAAGACAATCACTGGTGTTTTCTAAAAAGGTCGGCGTGATAACAGGAGAAGAGGTATATAATTGGGTGTCGTCAGCATAGAGATGGTACTGGAAACCAAATCTACTGATTGTTTGTCCAATAGGGGCAGTATACATAACGACATAACGAAGGGACTGCCCACACCTGTCCATGAAATAGCCTTGGAGTCAATTGTCCAAGTACTTTTGGTCCCTTTAAAAACAGGGTGGCACATGTTAAGGAGCTGAAATTCCTAAACCCTTCATCCAATTTTAATGTGGAGACCCTCAAATGAAAGCTGAAAGTCTGAACTTCAACTGCATCTGAATTGTTTTGTTTAAAATTCATTGTGGTAATGTCTATAACCAAAATTAGAAAAATGATGTCTCTGTCCAAATATATATGGACCTAACTGTATATGGAGGACTATGTGGGGCCCACTATAGTATATGGAGGACTATGTGGGGGCCCACTATAGTATATGGAAGACTATGTGGGGCCCACTATAGTATATGGAAGACTATGTGGGGCCCACTATAGTATATGGAAGACTATGTGGGGCCCACTATAGTATATGGAAGACTATGTGGGGCCCACTATAGTATATGGAAGACTATGGGGGGCCCACTATAGTATATGGAAGACTATGGGGGGCCCACTATAGTATATGGAAGACTATGGGGGGCCCACTATAGTATATGGAAGACTATGTGGGGCCCACTATAGTATATGGAAGACTATGTGGGGCCCACTATAGTATATGGAAGACTATGTGGGGCCCACTATAGTATATGGAAGACTATGTGGGGCCCACTATAGTATATGGAAGACTATGTGGGGCCCACTATAGTATATGGAAGACTATGTGGGGCCCACTATAGTATATGGAAGACTATGTGGGGCCCACTATAGTATATGGAAGACTATGTGGGGCCCACTATAGTATATGGAAGACTATGTGGGGCCCACTATAGTATATGGAAGACTATGTGGGGCCCACTATAGTATATGGAAGACTATGTGGGGCCCACTATAGTATATGGAAGACTATGTGGGGCCCACTATAGTATATGGAAGACTATGTGGGGCCCACTATCGTATATGGAAGACTATGTGGGGCCCACTATCGTATATGGAAGACTATGTGGGGCCCACTATAGTATATGGAAGACTATGTGGGGCCCACTATAGTATATGGAAGACTATGTGGGGCCCACTATAGTATATGGAAGACTATGTGGGGCCCACTATAGTATATGGAAGACTATGTGGGGCCCACTATAGTATATGGAAGACTATGTGGGGCCCACTATAGTATATGGAAGACTATGTGGGGCCCACTATAGTATATGGAAGACTATGTGGGGCCCACTATAGTATATGGAAGACTATGTGGGGCCCACTATAGTATATGGAAGACTATGTGGGGCCCACTATAGTATATGGAAGACTATGTGGGGCCCACTATAGTATATGGAAGACTATGTGGGGCCCACTATAGTATATGGAAGACTATGTGGGGCCCACTATAGTATATGGAAGACTATGTGGGGCCCACTATACTATATGGAGGACTATGTGGGGCCCACTATACTATATGGAGGACTATGTGGGGCCCACTATACTATATGGAGGACTATGTGGGGCCCACTATACTATATGGAGGACTATGTGGGGCCCACTATACTATATGGAGGACTATGTGGGGCCCACTATAGTATATGGAAGACTATGTGGGGCCCACTATAGTATATGGAAGACTATGTGGGGCCCACTATAGTATATGGAAGACTATGTGGGGCCCACTATAGTATATGGAAGACTATGTGGGGCCCACTATAGTATATGGAAGACTATGTGGGGCCCACTATCGTATATGGAAGACTATGTGGGGCCCACTATAGTATATGGAAGACTATGTGGGGCCCACTATAGTATATGGAAGACTATGTGGGGCCCACTATAGTATATGGAAGACTATGTGGGGCCCACTATAGTATATGGAAGACTATGTGGGGCCCACTATAGTATATGGAAGACTATGTGGGGCCCACTATAGTATATGGAAGACTATGTGGGGCCCACTATAGTATATGGAAGACTATGTGGGGCCCACTATAGTATATGGAAGACTATGTGGGGCCCACTATAGTATATGGAAGACTATGTGGGGCCCACTATAGTATATGGAAGACTATGTGGGGCCCACTATAGTATATGGAAGACTATGTGGGGCCCACTATAGTATATGGAAGACTATGTGGGGCCCACTATAGTATATGGAAGACTATGTGGGGCCCACTATACTATATGGAGGACTATGTGGGGCCCACTATACTATATGGAGGACTATGTGGGGCCCACTATACTATATGGAGGACTATGTGGGGCCCACTATACTATATGGAGGACTATGTGGGGCCCACTATACTATATGGAGGACTATGTGGGGCCCACTATACTATATGGAGGACTATGTGGGGCCCACTATACTATATGGAGGACTATGTGGGGCCCACTATACTATATGGAGGACTATGTGGGGCCCACTACACTATATGGAGGAGTATGCGGGGCCCACTAAACTATATGGAAGACTATCTGGGGCCCACTATACTATATGCTGGACTATGTGGGGCCCACTATACTATATGCTGGACTATGTGGGGCCCACTATACTATATGCTGGACTATGTGGGGCCCACTATACTGTGAGGAGAGCTGTCAATACATATCAAGGTTAACCCGCAACTTTGTCCAAATTTTTTTTTTATGTTGGACCCGACTATTCTGATCATTGTTTGGTCTGAGTGTCATCTGTTTTTCTCGAAAGTGGGGAAATTATTAAAAAAAATGTCAACACCTCCTTTCTGACAGCCCATAAAAATCAGATTGCACATCTGATGCCATCCGATTTTTCACAGACCCATTAATTTGCATCGCTGATTTTGATAAGGCGCATATGTGAAAATCGGGTATGTCTCTGCGACATGTGAATGGCCCCATGGACTATCAGGGATAAGTGTCATCTGCGGAAAACACGGATGTGTGAAGGCTGGAGCTGTGAATGAGCACTATACAAGGTCCATGGGGGTAAACGGCCGCCCGTCCTAATGATTGTTCCTTGCTCCGACCCAGTGATTGGGACGCAGCACTGAACAGTCACCGCCGCTCTCCGATTCTGTGTGACTGCCGGCCGATGTCCTGTGAATACACTGACAAGTGGGCGTGGTTGGAGTCTGATCACTGGATCGGAGGCGCACGGGGCGGGATTATTATCTCCATTCACCAATAATGATACATGGCTGCTCATTATCCCCCCAGGTTGCTCTGCCAGGGCATCAATAACAGCTTAGTGGGGTCACCACCCTGCACCCCCCGATCAGCTTCATACACTGTAGCGGCTGCTCACATTCATTCAATAGGAGCCGATCTGCTGGAGATGCGGATGGCCCGGATGGGTGATACTAGCGGGATCCCGGGAGCACACGGGGCAGCTGCGGCTATCAGTGACATGCTGCTATCAGTGACACGTGGTCCGGCCGCAGACACTCACTTCCTCCTCTGCACCTGCACCGCTTTGAACACGTCCTCTCTCTTCAGCACCACGTAGTCCCCCTCGCAGATGAGCTGCCCGCAGGCTGGCACCGACTCCGCCATCCGCACAGCAGCCGCGCAGCCCACGTGTGACACACACACTACTTCCGGGGTCTCCTGAGCCAGGCCAGAAGAATCGAACACCGACCGCATCCACCTCGCAGACGGACTTAGGATAGCCGATAGAGTCAATCGATTAAGTCATTACTGATACCGGAGCCCAAGACTCGGTCAGCGACACATCACTGGCCGTATTAGTGACGGAGGCTAAACAGTATTGACGGAGGGTCGCGTTACTATGGTGACCAAGACAGCTCCCGGAAGTGACGTCACGTGGGCGCTAAACTAGAAACTGAGAAGCGAAGCAGGTGAGTGAGCGGCTGTGGCGTCAGTGGCTGCACATAGTCACCAGGTCTCAGCACAAGTGACTGGCCCAGAGGCAGAACTACAACTCCCAGCAGTCAGATTAGGAGTTGTAGTTTGTCACCAGTTGTAATACAAAGCGAACGTACCTTGTGCCGTATCAGCAGTGTGGGCCCCAGGCTCGTGTGTGTGTGTGTGTGTGTGTGTGTGTGTGTGTGTGTGTGTGTGTGTGTGTGTGTGTGTGTGTGTGTGTGTGTGTGGGGGGGGCCCAGGCTCCTGGATGTATGTATGTATGTGTGTGTGTGTGTGGGCCCCAGGCTCCTGGATGTGTGGGCTCCCAGGCTCCTATGTGTGTGGGCCCCCAGGCTCCTGTGTGTGTGTGTGTGTGGGCCCCCAGGCTCCTGTGTGTGTGTGTGGGCCCCCAGGCTCCTGTGTGTGTGTGTGTGTGTGTGGGCCCCCAGGCTCCTGTGTGTGTGTGTGTGGGCTCCCAGGCTCCTATGTGTGTGGGCTCCCAGGCTCCTGTGTGTGTGTGTGGGCTCCCAGGCTCCTGTGTGTGTGTGTGTGGGCCCCCAGGCTCCTATGTGTGTGGGCCCCCAGGCTCCTGTGTGTGTGTGTGTGTGGGCCCCCAGGCTCCTGTGTGTGTGTGTGGGCCCCCAGGCTCCTGTGTGTGTGTGTGTGTGTGTGGGCCCCCAGGCTCCTGTGTGTGTGTGTGTGGGCTCCCAGGCTCCTATGTGTGTGGGCTCCCAGGCTCCTGTGTGTGTGTGTGGGCTCCCAGGCTCCTGTGTGTGTGTGTGTGGGCCCCCAGGCTCCTGTGTGTGTGTGTGGGCCCCCAGGCTCCTGTGTGTGTGTGTGGGCCCCCAGGCTCCTGTGTGTGTGTGTGTGGGCTCCCAGGCTCCTATGTGTGTGGGCTCCCAGGCTCCTATGTGTGTGTGTGGGCTCCCAGGCTCCTGTGTGTGTGTGTGTGGGCTCCCAGGCTCCTATGTGTGTGTGTGGGCTCCCAGGCTCCTGTGTGTGTGTGTGTGTGGGCCCCCAGGCTCCTGTGTGTGTGTGTGGGCCCCCAGGCTCCTGTGTGTGTGTGTGGGCCCCCAGGCTCCTGTGTGTGTGGGGGCCCCCAGGCTCCTGTGTGTGTGTGTGGGCCCCCAGGCTCCTGTGTGTGTGTGTGGGCCCCCAGCGGACCACACTGTAATTACCTGCCAAGGATTAGAGAAACACCGCTACTAACTCAGAAACAGTGCCACTTCCTGACCACAGGTTGTGTCTGGTACTGCAGTTCAGTGCCTTGAAAGTGACTGGAGCTGAGGTACAATACCACACACAACCTGTGCACAGGTGAAGTGCTGTTTCTGAAAGAAGCCGCCATGTTTTCCAACCCTGGATTAGAAGGGTTTGTGCGGGCATTCTTACCCAGATGCTGCTGAATGCTGCGCAGGACGAGCATGCACAAAGCAGTGAGGAGCGTGCACGTGTCTTACTGATTGGAAGGAATCCCTGGAGTCGCCTCGTCCCATCACGTGCCTTCCTTCGCCCGATGCGACCGTGCGGTGTGAATGATTTGGCGTAGTCGCTGAGAACCTAATGAAGTCACTGTGTATGACTGCAGACTTGTGAGTCCTCGCAGCTTGTGCTGTGAGGATTCTCCACTGCTGATACCCAGGTCATGTGACTGCAAGTATCCGATTTACATACTTCTGGGCACATTTTGACTAGACGTGGGCGACCTACAGACTTTCATGATAAACTTGAGCAACCCTTTTAAGGGGATTTCCTGGTTTTGGAAACCCCCCTCTTCTCCCATTTGAAGTTTGTTGGAACAAACTGAACATTACTCACCCTCCCCAGGTCCAGCACTTAGTCTCTGCTGCTGCGCCGGGTGTCTTATTCTCTGCAGCCAATAGTTCTGAGCTGCTCATGCCGTCACCTGAGAGAGAGCCTCTGAGCTCAGTGTTTGGCTGCAGAGCTGTCGATCTGATGTCAGCACTGTATAACAGACACTGGGAGAAGCATTGTTAGACCTGGGGAGGGTGTGTAAAGTTTTTTTTTTAAACAATCTGTCAATGCTTAGGAATAAGTTGTGTGGTTCTCGTCAATGCCATGGTATGAATGGACGATCACTGATTCGCTCCGCCTACTGGACTCCTAAAAAGGATCTGTCAGCACTAATTTGTAAGTTAAAGACCTAGCTGTAATGGAGCTGTGCGCAGACTGAGTCCCCGGCTCAATGATGTCTTTTAGAGATGTATTGCCCACAGCAATGACTGCTCCAGAACGAGATTTCGGACAGCGGAGACAGGCCACTCAATGACCTGTCATTCACAGACTGGAGGTAGACTGTGGGTCTGGGGAGTCTCAGACAGGGAGGAGAAGGCCCAGGGTACAGTCCGGCCCCTGAGCACCAACATCCTGTTAGAAGAAAATGTCATTAAAGAAGAACAAAATGGATTTCTTCACCAACGGTATCAATGCACTCAGTATTACAGCACCATTACTGCCATGTCTTTACATTATTAGGCTAGGTGCACACGTTGCGGATTTGGCTGCGAAAAAATGAACTTTTTGAATTTACCAAATGGCTTCAATGAAGCAAAGAGTGAAAAATGTAAAGGGGTGTGAATACTTTCTGTACCCACTGTATGTAACACGTGAAGTTCATGTCAGGACTCCCACAGCAGACCTGGAAACCTCAAGGCCATACTCGGACTGTAAAAAACTGAGACATGTGAACCTGGCCTTAGCCTGAGCAGGGAGTGTGTGGCGAGAGGAGCTTTGCTCTGTAATTGAAGGGACGTCTTCTAGCACAGTATTTCTTTTCCACTGTCGCTGTACGTAGAACTTTATTTTCTTAATTTCACTCTACATTTCAGCATTGTTACAGTGAGAGTCCAACAAAACGCGATGTAATGAGTCAGAGTTGGAGAGGAGGTGGAGGAGCGCATCATTATTCAGGAGGATGGAGAGGCCGCTCCTGGAGGCAAAGGGGCAGCGGAAGAGGCCAAAGTGGAAACTGGAACAAAAACCCCGGGACCCATCCATCAAGTGAGTCAGACCTCATGGGAAAAACTGCAACAAATATTAGTCATTGAATTGCTACAAATTCTATTCACGTTTTCTTAAAGGGAACCTGTCACCCCAAAATCGAAGATGAGCTAAGCCCACCAGCATCACGGGCTTATCTACAGCATTCTGTAATGCTGTAGATAAGCCCCCGATGTATCCTAAAAGATGAGAAAAAGAGATTAGATTATACTCACCCAGGGGCGGTCCTGCTACGATGGGCGTCGAGGTCCGGTCCGGGGCCTCCCATCTTCTTACGATGACATCCTCTTCTTGTCTTCACGTTCCGGCGCAGACGTACTTTGTCAGCCCTGTGGAGGGCAGAGCAAAGTACTGCAGTGCGCAGGCGCATGACCTCTCTGACCTTTCCCGGAAGAAGCTGGTTGCGAAACATGCGGTGGGGTGAGGTGGGACGCTGGGTCTGCTGCAGGTAGATATTATTCTGGTGTCTGGTTACACTTGTATCTACTATATAATTGTCTAAGGGTCACTTCCATCTGTCCTTCTGTCTGTCACGGATATTCATTGGTCGCGGCCTCTGTCTGTCATGGAAATCCAAGTCGCTGATTGGTCGTGGCAAAACGCCCACAACCATTGCCACGACCAATCAGCGACGGACACAGTCCGACGGCAAAATGGCCGCTCTTTCCTCCCCGCAGTCAGTGCCCGCTCCATACTCCCCTCCAGTCAGCCCTCACACAGGGTTAATACCAGCGTTACCGGAGCGCGGTGTAACGCACTCCGGTTACGCAGCTATTAACCCTGTGTGACCAACTTTTTACTATTGATGCTGCGTATGCAAATGTGCCCACAGGATGCTTTTTTTTCCCATAGACTTGTATTGCCGATGGATCGCGACGTATGCCCAAACGTCGCGTCCGTCGTGTACTGGTTGCGTTGGGTTTTGGCGGCCCGTCGTCTGGTAAAAACGTTCAAGGGAACGTTTTTCTGTACGTTGCATCCAGTTTTTAATACTGCGCATGCGCAGCAGGAAATATCGCTCTTACTCTCTTCCTCACCCAGAATTCTGATGGAAATGTGAAAGGACACACTTCCGTCGGTACGTCGCGCCAACGCTTTGTGACGGGCGACTACCGACGGAAGTGTGAAAGTAGTTTTAAATGGGTTGTTCAGTTTTATCTCTTTTCTGATATGTCTGTTTCCTGCACATAAAAATAACATTAACCCCTTCCCGACCTTTGACGCCGCGTATGCGTCATGAAAACCCGTGCCAATCCGACCTGTGACGCAGCATATGCGTCATGGCCGGATCGCGTCCCTGCAGGCCGGGTGAAAGGATTAACTCCAATTTCACCCGACATGCAGGGACAGGGGGAGTGGTACTACAGCCCAGGGGGGGTGGCTTCACCCTCCCGTGGCTACGATCGCTCTGATTGGCTGTTTCACTTTCAACAGCCAATCAGAGCGATTTGTAATATTTCGCTATGAAAACTGGTGAAATATTACAATCCAGCCATGGCCGATGCTGTAATATCATCGGCCATGGCTGGAAACACTGGTCTGCACCCCCCCACCAACACCGATCGCCTCCCCAGTCCTCCGATCTGTCCGGTAGTCCCCTCCGTCGTCCTGTCCGCTCCCCCGTCCTCCTGTCCGCTCCCCCGTCGTCCTGTCCGCTCCCCCGTCCTCCTGTCCGCACCCCCCGTGCTCCGATCCCACCCCCCTGCTCCGATCACCCCCCCGTGCTCCGATTCCCCCCCCCCCCTAATACTTACCGAGCTTCCCGGTGTCCGTCCGTCTTCTCCACGGGCGCCGCCATCTTCCAAAATGGCGGGGGCATGCGCAGTGCGCCTGCCGAATCTGCCGGCCGGCAGATTCGTTCCAGCTACATTTTGATCACTGTGATAGGTTTTATCACAGTGATCAAAATAAAAAAAATAGTAAATGACCCCCCCCTTTATCACCCCCATACGTAGGGACAATAATAAAATAAAGAATATATATATTTTTTTCCACTAGGGTTAGAACTAGGGGTAGGGGTAGGGGTAGGGTTAGAACTAGGGTTAGAGTTAGAATTAGGCTATGTGCACACGGTGCGGATTTGGCTGCGGATCCGCAGCGGATTGGCAGCTGCGGATTCATAGCAGTGTTCCATCAGGTTTACAGTACCATCCGCTGTGCCCATGGTGAGGAAAATACAGCGTGGAAATGCTGCGTTGTATTTTCCGCAGCATGTTAATTCTTTGTGCGGATTCCGCAGCGTTTTACACCTGTTCCTCAATAGGAATACGCAGGTGAAATCTGCATAAAAAACACTGGAAATCAGTGGTAAATCCGCAGGTAAAACGCAGTGCCTTTTACCTGCGGATTTTTCAAAAATGGTGCGGAAAAATCTCACACGAATCCGCAACGTGGGCACATAGCCTTAGGGTTGGAATTAGAGTTAGGGTTGGAATTAGGGCTAGGGTTGAAAATAGGGTTAAGAATAGGCTTGTCTTTAGGGTTATGGTTAGGGGTGTGTTGGGGTTAAAGTTGTGGTTAGGGTTGGGGTTAGGGTTGGGATTAGGGTTAGGGTTAGGATTAGGGTTAGGGTTGTGGTTAGGAGTGTGTTGGGGTTAGGGTTGTGATTAGGGTTATGGCTAGAGTTGGTATTAGGGTTAGGGGTGTGTTGGGGTTAGTGTTGAAGTTAGAATTGAGGGGTTTCCACTGTTTAGGCACATCAGGGGTCTCAAAATGCAACATGGCACCACCATTGATTCCAGCCAATCTTGCGTTCAAAAAGTCAAATGGTGCTCCCTCCCTTCCGAGCCCTGACGTGCGCCCAACCAGTGGTTTACCCCCACATATGGGGTACCAGCATACTCAGGACAAACTGGGCAACAACTATTGGGGTCCAATTTCTCCTGTTACCCTTGCGAAAATAAAAAATTGCTTGCTAATACATAATTTTTGAGTAAAGAAAAATTATTTTTTATTTTCACGGCTCTGCATTATACACTTCTGTGAAGCACTTGGGGGTTCAAAGTGCTCACCAAACACCTAGATAAGTTCCTTGGGGGGTCTAGTTTCCAAAATGGGGTCACTTGTGGGGGGTTTCCACTGTTTAGGCACATCAGGGTCTCTCTAAACGTGACATGGCATCCGATCTCAATTCCAGCCAATTCTGCATTGAAAAAGTCAAACGGCGCTCCTTCCCTTCCGAGCCCTGCCGTGCGCCCAAACAGTGGTTTATCCCCACATATGAGGTATCAGCGTACTCAGGACAAATTGGAAAACAACGTTCGTGGTCCAGTTTCTCCTTTTACCCTTGGGAAAATAAAAAAATTGTTACTAAAAGATCATTTTTGTGACTAAAAAGTTAAATGTTCATTTTTTCCTTCCATGTTGCTTCTGCTGCTGGGAAACACCTGAAGGGTTAATAAACTTCTTGAATGTGGTTTTGAGCACCTTGAGGGGTGCAGTTTTTAGAATGGTGTCACTTTTGGGTATTTTCAGCCGTATAGAACCCTGAAACTGACTTCAAATGTGAGGTGGTCCCTAAAAAAATGGTTTTGTAAATTTTGTTGTTCAAATGAGAAATCACTGGTCAAATTTTAACCCTTGTAACTTCCTAGCAAAAAAAAATTTTGTTTCCAAAAGGCGGAAAATTTCTGAAGCCGAGATAATGGCCGCCGCGATCTCCATCTGTGCACGCGCGGCATCCCGCGGCCATTTTCCTGAAGCCCCGGGCAGCAGAGCACTCGATCTGCGCACACGCTGCCTCAGGAAGATGGCCGCCCCCACCGATAACCAGGGGAATAGCGCAGATCGCGCTCTTTTTCTTCACCTGCGCTGTGGATTCGGCAGTTGGGCATGCGCAAACCACTACGCCACCAACGGAAAGATAAGCAAGATCTGGGGGAAGAAACAGCGATGTCACCACGCCCATTTGACCAGACCACCTAGATTGACAGGCGAAAACGGCAACTTTGGTAAGGTATTTCTGCAGCATAGGTGGGGAATCAGGGTACACAAAATACACTATTGTAACGCACAGCTCAGGCCCTATTTAACGGTATTTTTATCTCATACTAAAAAAACGGGGTGACAGGTTCCCTTAACATCTGTATTTACCCACAGCAGCTTCTGCCACTGCTTTCCACTGACATGTTGACATTGGATGAGCTCTGCAGCGAATCAATGGGCTCAGTGTAGATGGCACCAGACTATTGAGCCGGGTGATTGGCTGCAGCAGTCATGCGATGTTGATGCAACTTTATTACTACTGCAACCACAATATAAAAAAAGTTTAGTATTTCCACTTTTAAACTCTAGTGGGAGCAGCTGCTTAAATTTGCCATGAAAACCCTAGTGCACAACAAACTCACCTTACGGCTGCAGTAAATGTGGGCGGAGTCTGCTCACGTGTGTGTGTGTGTGATGTCACCTTTTCGTGATGAGCGAATATACTCGTTACTCGAGATTTCCCAAGCATTCTCGGGGGTCCGACGAGTATTTTTTAGTGCTCGGAGATTTAGTTTTCCTTGCAGTAGCTGAATGATTTACATCTGTTAGCCAGCATAAGTACATGTGGGGATTCCCTAGCAACCAGGCAACCCCCACATGTACTTATGCTGGCTAACAGATGTAAATCATTCAGCTGAGGTGAGGAAAACTAAATCTCCGAGCGCTAAAAAATACTCGGAGGACCCCCGAGCGTGCTCGAGAAATCTCGAGTAACGAGTATATTCGCTCATCACTAGAGATGAGTCTAATATACATGGCAGCTGAGGGCCTAATAAATGCTTCTAGATCTGCGACATTAGTACGCCTATTTCTCCTTCGCCTCATTGGGGGACACAGACCGTGGTGTATGCTGCTGCCACCAGGAGGCTGACACTAAGTGATACAAAGAAAGTTCTCTGCTCCCCTGCAGTATACACCCTCCTGCTGGCTCCCAGCTAACCAGTTCTTGCTTAGTGTCTGTGGGAGGCACACGGGTCTGGTTCAGACCCCAACGTTTTTATTTTATTTTTTACTTTACTGTAAATTTTTATTTTTTAACCCCTTTACCCCCAAGGGTGGTTTGCACGTTAATGACCGGGCCAATTTTTACAATTCTGACCACTGTCCCTTTATGAGGTTATAACTCTGGAACGCTTCAACGGATCTTGGCGATTCTGAGATTGTTTTCTCGTGACATATTGTACTTCATGATAGTGGTAAAATTTCTTCGATATAACTTGCGTTTATTTGTGGAAAAACTGAAATTTGGAGAAAATTTTGAAAATTTCACAATTTTCCAACTTTGAATTTTTATGCCCTTAAATCACAGATATATGTCACACAAAATACTTAATAAGTAACATTTCCCACATGTCTACTTTACATCAGCACAATTTAGGAACCAAAATTTTTTTTTGTTAGGGAGTTATAAGGGTTAAAAGTTAACCAGCAATTTCTCATTTTTACAACACCATTTTTTTTTTTAGGGACCACATCTCATTTGAAGTCATTTTGAGGGGTCTATATGACAGAAAATACCCAAGTGTGACACCATTCTAAAAACTGCACCCCTCAAGGTGCTCAAAACCACATTCAAGAAGTTTATTAACCCTTCAGGTGTTTCACAGGAATTTTTGGAATGTTTAAATAAAAATTAACATTTAACTTTTTCTTTTTACACACACTTTATTTCAGCTCCAATTTGTTTTATTTTACCAAGGGTAACAGGAGAAAATGGACCCCAAAAGTTGTTGTACAATTTGTGCTGAGTACGCTGATACCTCATATGTGGGGGTAAAACACTGTTTGGGCGCATGGCAGAGTTCGGAAGGGAAGGAGCGCCATTTGACTTTTTAATGCAAAATTGACTGGAATTAAGATGGGACGCCATGTTGCGTTTGGAGAGCCCCTGATGTGCCTAAAGATTGAAACCCCCCCCAAGTGACACCATTTTGGAAAGTAGACCCCTTAAGGAACTTATCTAGATGTGTGGTGAGCACTTTGAAGTGCTTCACAGAAGTTTATAATGCAGAGCCGTAAAAATAAAAAATCATATTTTTTCACAAAAATGATCTTTTCGCCCCCAATTTTTTATTTTCCCAAGGGTAAGAGAAGAAATTGGACCCCAAAAGTTGTTGTGCAATTTGTCCTGAGTACGCTAATACCCCATATGTGGGGGGGAATCACTGTTTGGGCGCAGGGCAGAGCTCGGAATGGAAGGAGCGCCATTTGGAATGCAGACTTAGATGGATTGGTTTGCAGGCGTCACGTTGCATTTGCAGAGCCCCTGATGTACCCAAACAGTAGAAATCCCCCACAAGTGACCCCATATTGGAAACTAGACCTCCCAAGGAACTTATCTAGATGTGTTGTGAGAACTTTGAACCCCCAAGTGTTTCACTACAGTTTATAACGCAGAGCCGTGAAACTAAAAAATATTTTTTTTTCCCACAAAAATTATTTTTTAGCCCCCAGTTTTGTATTTTCCCAAGGGTAACAGGAGCAGTTGGACCCCAAAAGTTGTTGTCCAATTTGTCCTGAGTATGCTGATACCACATATGTGGGGGGGAACCACTGTTTGGGCGCATGGCAGAGCTCGGAAGGGAAGGAGCGCCATTTGGAATGCAGACTTAGATGGATTGGTCTGCAGGCGTCACGTTGCATTTGCAGAGCCCCTGATGTACCCAAACAGTAGAAACCCCCAAAAGTGACCCCATATTGGAAACTAGACCTCCCAAGGAACTTATCTAGATGTGTTGTGAGAACTTTGAACCCCCAAGTGTTTCACTACAGTTTACAACGCAGAGCCGTGAAAATAAAAAATCCTTTTTTTTCCCACAAAAATGATTTTTAGCCCCCCAAATTTATATTTTCCCAAGGGTAACAAGAGAACTTGGACCCCAAAAGTTGTTGTCCAATTTGTCCCGAGTGCGCTGATGCCCCATATGTTGGGGTAAACCCCTGTTTGGGCGCACGGGAAAGCTCGAAAGGGAAGGAGCACTGTTTTACTTTTTCAATGCAGAATTGGCTGGAATTGAGATCGGACGCCATGTCGTGTTTGGAGAGCCCCTGATGTTCCTAAACAGTGGAAACCCCCAATTCTAACTGAAACCCTAATCCAAACACACCCCTAACCCTAATCCCAACGGTAACCCTAACCACACCCCTAACCCTGACACACCCCTAACCCTAATCCCAACCCTCTGCAGTGGGATATTCACGTGCTGACAGGCAGGCTCAGCTTCCTTGTGGCCCACCTCCCTGAGGTAACTCTCTGGCCGGCTGCGAAAATTTAGCCACCGGCTTCGGCCGATGTGTAGGCCGCATCCCGGAAGCCGTGCCCGCATTATGGTGCGGTAAGGTGGCTCCACCCACCTTTTCTGGCGCTTCTTCCCTGGCACGGGAGCGATCGCTTACCTCGGCAACGCTGGGGCCCCGGCTTGGGCCTATTCATGGAAGTCACGAGGCTCCACCCACTTAGCGTCTGTGGCTCCGCCCCCCAAATTGTCGCCTCTCGCTCTCTGCGAGACTTTGCCACCTCTGCAACTCCAGTGGCCATCTTGGTCCACTCTGCCTACACACACACACACACACACACACACACACACACACACAGGCTATGGTTTTACATTAATGGGGCACAACGACTCTGCAACCGAGTAAGGAAGTACTGCATAAAGGTGCATATTCAGTAGTCTTAAAGGCACATGACCAGTATTCCCTGGTCTTAAAGACACATGACCAGTATTCCCCTGGTCTTAAAGGCACATGACCAGTATTCCCTGGTCTTAAAGACACATGACCAGTATTCCCCTGGTCTTAAAGGCACATGACCAGTATTCCCCTGGTCTTAAAGGCACATGACCAGTATTCCCTGGTCTTAAAGGCACATGACCAGTATTCCCTGGTCTTAAAGGCACATGACCAGTATTCCCTGGTCTTCAAGGCACATTACCAGTATTCCCTGGTCTAAAAGGCACATGACCAGTATTCCCTGGTCTTAAGGGCACATGACCACTATTACTTTTCTTGGGCGCATGACCAATATTTCCTGGTCTTAAAGGCACATGACCAGTATTCCATGGTCTTAAGGGCACATGACCAGTATTCCATGGTCTTAAGGGCACATGACCAGTATTCCCTGGTCTTAAGGGCACATGACCAGTATTCCCTGGTCTCAAAGGCACATGACCAGTCCGAAGCCGGTCACCCTAAATGAGCTCAGGAGCCCTCCGCCTCCGATCCCAGCTTATCCCAGAGTACCTAGTTCCCTGAGTGGGCTTCGTCACTGCCGCAACACATGGATTCTCTAACAAGAGATTGAAACCCTCTGTGAACCCTCTATGGCTCGGAGTGCTCGCAGGTCCAATATAGATGTCCCTTTCCTTCATGCAAGCCGTCAGCTAGCAGGGGCCGCAAGTATTCTAGAAACGTACACACGCCTAGAAAACGGAAGTTTCATTTCCTGATCCCTCACCAATGATTTGTGGAGAACAAGTCTCTGAATATGGATCGGTTATTGCCTTGGTTCTGGACTCGCCAGAACTTCAGAAAAGGATGGATTCGCCTATTTATATCATCAACCAATCTCTGTAGATTGACGAGGACTTAGGTTCTACTCTAGATCACGCAGTGTCCCTCATGAGGAAACTAAACTCCCTCGCAGAGCATTTGCCATTCACCCTGACAGGTAGCGTCCAGATAAGCGGTCCACTGGACAGAAACCTCTGCAAGCGCGGTATCCTTTTTTTCAGCCAATATGCAAACACGCGAGGTGTCCACTCCACATATATCTACCTAAGACGTGAGATGCCATGCTTGGTCTGATTCTTAAGGGCGAAGGGTCCTCTTAAAGGGCACCGATCTCCTCACACCATCGATAGACGAGCACATGGAGTGTCGCCTCCATGTATCCTCTTCTACGGCCAGGCCTAATGCCGGACAACCAGCCCTGTCCACCCAGGGACCTTAACTCTGTGGATGTACAGAGGCCCCCCTTTTTGGCATACAAACACACCCTCTGCATCTCCACTATTTAGCAGATGATGCAAAAAGGCGGACAATCCCTCTCCACTTCCCTGTTAAGAGGATGGTGAATCGAGGGTTCATCATTTTATCTCCGCACCGTCAAAAAAGAGCAAGAGACGGTTTTTCCTAACCTTCTGCATGCAGCCGCGCATTCTGTCACTTGGCATATTACCGGGTAGAATGTCCTGTGGTATACCTACCAGTATCCCTACCCGATGGGTCATCAATTAAAAATACAATGGACTGTCAGATAGCAAATCTAGTTCGTTCCGTCTTGCGGCCTCCAGTTCAGTGCTCTACCCTTCCTTAGCTGCCGCATGTGTTACTAGAGCAATGGTCTCTTGGTCAGGGACCTTACCTATTTTGATTTCCTATAGACTCAACCAGCAGTGGATCAGTTGTCCAGGACGGTCTAGATCTAAGGGATCTTGGTTCCAAAATGGGGACCGGAAGGTAAGACCGGCCCTGAACCTCAAACTTCTACCAAGCTTGACAAGGTCCCCCTTCTTCGGATGGAGTTCCTCCGCTCAGTCATTACTTCACCGGAAAAAGGTGGAGTTTCTGGCCTCCACCGACATTCGGTATGCTTACCTTCACATTCCTATGTTTTCCCCTCTTCAAAAATTCCTTCGCTTTCCCTTTCGCGAACAGCATTTTCAAATCACGACCTTGTCCTTCGGCCTTGCCACCACACCCAGAGTGTTCCCAGGGGTTATGGCGGCTGTCACGTTCCTCTTGCACCTAGAGGTGTGGTCATCCTGCCCTATCTGGTCGACTTTTTAGCCGCTCTTCCAGCCCTGCGCTCAGTCGTCCATATCTCTTGCTATACCCTATCTCTCCTGGGCTGGCAGCTAAACTTAGACAAGTTTTTTCCTCTTTTCCAGCCCAGCAGATATCCTTTTTTGAGGATAATCCTGGAATCCTCCAGAAGGTTGGTGATTCTCCCTTGAGACAAGGCCGTGGCCCTTCAACAGGGAGCTTGCGCACTTGTTCACTCATCCCCTCATTCCATTCGATTTGCTAGGAGGGTTCTGAGGAAAATCGGTGACGACAATGAAAGCATTTCCCTTCGCTCCTCGTTTTCTGCAGGTCAATCAGGCTTTCAGAGGGTAGTCTCTGAGCTTCTTCCTCATCCAGGGGAGATCTTTCCTCCCGGTTCAATAGTTATTAGTGACTACCGATGCCAGTCCTCTTCTCCTGATCATTGTTCTGGGGATCCGAACGGTATTGCTAGTTCTACGGCAGGTCCACTGCCTTCTGGCGGGTCACCCCCATCCAATTCAATCGGACAATCCCACGTCTGTGCCATACGTAAATCATCTAGCAGGTACCCACAGTCAGGCGCCATGGCCGAGGTACCTCACATTCTCTGTTGGGCCACGATCTATCATTTGGTGATCTTGGCACTACACATCTCAGGTGTAGAACTCTGGGCGGCAGACGCCATCAGGGTCCCTTCTCATGTGAGTAGGAACTTCACCCGGAAGTCTTCCATCAGATCTGTCTTCTCTGGAGCACTTCAGATGTAGGTCCGATGGCGTCCAGACTGAACGCCAATGTACTATAAGTTCAAGGTTCGGCCTCCAAGTCCAATAGCCATCGCAGTGCATGCTCTGGTCCTTCCATGGTAGCAGTTTCCTTTACCCCTCTTCCACTACTTCCGAGATCTTTTCGGAAACAGGAAGGGCCCCAGTGATCCTGGGAGATCCGCACTGACCATGTCAGGTTTTTCTCGTTTGCAGAACTAGTATTTTTCCATCTTATTGCAACAAGACTGCAAATATGGACTTCCTCGCAGGGAGTCTTCACATGTGGTTCTTCCCTATCGCATACCGTTAGATCTTTGGGACCTTAATGATCCGGTCCCCTCATCCTACCTAGTCTTCGGAGCTAGCCGCTCTGTTCTGTCAGACTTTTTTTCCTTATTACCATCAAGGCAAGGTTGCCCTCAGGCCATCCCCATCTCTTGTTACCAAGGTGGTATTGTATTCCCACAGTTATGAGGGCATCGTTCTTCCCTCAGCTCTTTCCGCACCAGTCCACATAACGGAATGGGTTCCCCATATTCTGAATGTGGTGAGTGCTCTCAGTAGGTACGTCTCGAGGACAGCATCCTTCCTAAGGTTGGACTTTTGATTCTTCACTGTAAGTGGACAGCTTCCTGACGGTTACAGGAAGGGTTTAGCCTTTTCATCGGCCATGTTGGTTTGGTGGATTTGTTACACCATCCAGGAGTCCTTCCGTGTTAGATGTCAGCCTATCTCCCTATCGAGGTTTCTTGGATTCTAGGCACCAGGCATCGGCACAGCACGCCTGCAAGCTTGCGAGGTCGTTCAGTCCGCATGCATTCTTTAAGCACTATAATTCCCAGACTTCCAAAGATGTGAGTCTGGACAGGCGGACTCTGCAGGCCATGGTGTCGCACTTGTAAGAAGCGGTTATACAGGGCCTGATCTGATGTTGTCCCCACCCAGGGACTGCTTTGGGACGTCCCACGGTCTGTGTTCCCAATTAGGCGTAGGAGAAATAGGGATTTTTGTGTATTCACCGTAAAATCCTTTTCTCCGAGCCATTCATTGGGGGACACAGCTGCCACCCTATTATTTGCTTGTGCTTGTTTTATACTTTAACATGCTATACTCTCATATATAATCTGACACGTTATATGCTCACATATTGTTTATTGATCTCTTAAGGTACCGTCACATTTAGCGACGCTGCAGCGATCTAGACAACGATCCCGATCGCTGCAGCGTCACTGTGTGGTCGCTGGAGAGCTGTCACACAGACAGCTCTCCAGCGACCAACTATGCGAAGTCCCCTGGTAACCAGGGTAAACATCGGGTTACTAAGCGCAGGGCCGCGCTTAGTAACCCGATGTTTACCCTGGTTACCAGCGTAAACGTAAAAAACAACAAACACTACATACTTACATTCCGGTGTCTGTCCCCCCGGCGCTGTGCTTCTCTGCACTGTGTAAGCGCCAGCCGGAAAGCACAGCGGTGACGTCACCGCTGTGCTCTGCTTTCAGGCCGGCTGGCGCTGACACAGTGCAGAGAAGCACAGCGCCGGGGGACAGACACCGGAATGTAAGTATGTACTGTTTGTTGTTTTTTACGTTTACGCTGGTAACCAGGGTAAACATCGGGTTACTAAGCGCGGCCCTGCGCTTAGTAACCCAATGTTTACTCTGGTTACCAGTGAAGACATCGCTGAATCGGCGTCACACACGCCGATTCAGCGATGTCTACGGGAGATCCAGCGACGAAATAAAGTTCTGGCCTTTCTGCTCCGACCATCGATGGCACAGCAGGATCCTGATCGCTGCTGCCTGTCAAACTCAACGATATCGCTATCCAGGACGCTGCAACGTCACGGATCGCTAGCGATATCGTTCAGTGTGAAGGTACCTTTACTGCTTTTGCACCGAACTGGTTAGCTGAGAGCCAGCAGGAGGGTGTATACTGCAGGGGAGGAGCTAACTTTCTTTGTACCACTTAGTGTCAGCCTCCTAGTGGCAGCAGCATACACCCACACACAAAAATCCCCATTTCCTATTTTTCTTTACATTTTTTCCCCAAATCCGCAAAAAAAAAAAAAAAGAATTGGAATATAAACATGACATAAATATCAAGCCCCATATATCGCGATAAAAAAGCCAAAAATTATATAAATATCCCAATGAGATATATTTTAAAGCCATTAAGAACGCAAGAAGGATAAAACCCGAATTTGTGCCCATTTAGGAATGGAATAAAATGGTGGTCATGAACTGGATAAAAAAAATTGTCTAAAAGGAGAACATTTCCCCCAGTTCTCTAGCATTGATGCTCCTGTGTTTCATCTTTTTACTTCCCTGCATTGATGGCAAAACGTACATCGATGTAACTGCTGCAGCCAGTCATAGGTCTCATCTGTCTCATGCTGTACCTCACCACTGAGGCTAGTGATTGGCTGCAGTGGTCACATGTATGTATGTATGTATGGCATGCCATTGTTGATGAGAAGCAGAAATAGCAGAGGAGTATTGGTGCTGGAGCGATTGAACAAGTGAGTAATGTTTTTTTTTTCTTTTTAAACTTTTCGCAATTTCTGCCATTTTAAAAAATCCTGGACATCTCCTTTCATCTTATACCTTATTTTTTCACCTTTCACCTCACTATTTATTTTCTTCGCCTTAGAATTGAAAAATGCAAGTATCCTTACACAGTATAATTCTGCAATTTTTTTTTCAGGTCAGTGCTGTATTCCTGCCAGGCCTCGATTAACCCAGACAACACTGGACAAGTACATTCCATACAAAGGTTGGAAGCTTTACTTCTCTGAAGGTACAGTGTCCAGCCCGGGAAGATGAAGAAATGGATTACACCACTCATAACATCTAGATCGCAATTTATTTTCTGTGCATCAATCATTCTCTGTCTGTGATTTTCTGGGTTTCATCAAATAACCTTCACAGCTGAGCATTTCTCATCTAGTGCAGATGATTACTGGTGTCAGGAGTCAGGGCAGTAGCTCCATTTCCCCTTGTATCAGATCAAATACATCTGCTACTTATCTGTATCATCTCAAAAAGGGAAATGCATCCTGGCAGGAAAAGATTGTATTAAGCCCAGCGCATCCCCCTGTATTATCAGCCTCGTCTTTGCATTATCTTTGTACTGCTGAATACACATGAACTGATTAGGGGGAATGGTTGTGAGCATGGTCTGTGTGATGTACAAGTAATGAACGCAATGTGCACATTTTCACATTGTCTGTGCACCTGTTCGTTGGTCCCGTCGGAGTTTACATCTGAACGCCTTGCAAAACGGGATCCGGATGTACGCGCCGATGAGCCAGACACTAAAATGGTGACAGCAGAGCGAACGTACGCTTTGATGTGCACCATTTTTTGGAGTGCACTCCTACAGGAGGTGGATACTCGGACATACTAGACTACGTCTGAGTGCATTCTGTAGTTGTACAATCCCGAAAATGGTGCACATCAGAGCGCACGTTCCCTTTGCGTCATTACAGTCTATGGCCCCAGTGGAGCCCCTGGGGAGGTTGGACCTACTGATCGATTCTCTTTTAGGTATTTTCACATTGTGTTTGGTGACCCGTCGAGTCATATGCCCGAATTCTCCCTTAAAATGGGATTCTGACGTATGCGCTGACAGGGGCCATAGACTGTAATGATACAGACAGAGTGAAAGTGTGCCCTGACATGCATCATTTTTGGGTGTGTACGACTACAGAAGGCGGACACAGATGCCGTATACTACTTCTGAGTGTCTGCCTCCTGTAGGTGTGCACTCTCAAAAATGGTGCTCATCAGAGCGCACGTTTGCTCTGCTGTCATCATTATAGGCTATGGCCCTGTCAGCGCACACGTCCGAACCCAGTTTTTCCCGGGTGTGTGTTTCAGATGCATGCCCTGACAGGACCAGCGAACGTGACCCTAGACGCAATTTGAAAGCACCCTTAAATCTATGGCTGCTCATAGTAGATGATCACATACAGTTGCACCAAATTTATTAAGAGGGATGTATCTCTAATTAAGTTTGATGCATGTTATGATTGAGGCTGGCACATAGAACACCAATGTTAATAAATCCCCCCATTATGAGATGGTTTTCTCACTTAAACCGTATTATTGAGACAAATAAAACTAGAGACAATTCTGAGGCATAAAAAGTTTATTAACAATGTTCATGTATCATGTATTCTGCCTTTACTCATGGTACCAGATGGTAAATATTCGGTACATAATAAACATGTGGAGGCATAACCAGTATCCGACCAGTTCCACCACTGACATAGGAGACCAATAGCCAATCTCAGATATAACAACATAAGATGCTGTAGTCAGGAGTATGGCACCCAAAACTCCAGTGGTGAAATGGAGAAAACCATTGCGGATGACTTCTACCACCTTGCATTGTTCATTCCGAGACATGGCGAGGGGCAGCCATATTTCTGGTGGAAGGACATATCTCGTAGCTGTATACACGGCTGGCCCGTCCATGTAATCAGTCAGTAGTAGAAAGTGAGCAAAGTAAATTTGTCCAATTATGATGAAGCCGGCAAGATTCCAGGAGGCAGAAAGAGCCGGTAAACAGGATCCAAGGGTCGTCACTGCAGCAAACGTGATTGTAACCCAGATGATTATCTGCAGGGCGCTCAGTCGCTTCTGACCATTTTTCCTCCTCAGTACAACGATCTGCCGCTCCATAGTGGTGACAACCTGTATCATCAGCCGAGAACAGGTTGCTGGAGAAACCTTCAGTGAAGAAATATCTTCTTGAAATTGCAGAGATGCTGAACAGCTCCAAGAACACGTCTGACGTCTCTAACCAATCAAGGAGAAATGGTGGCACATCGCTCCTTTTTCTGATGGCCGGAGTTCTATTATTATGATGCGGCAGGGTTCTATGATTGTGAGGCAGCAGGGTTCTAGGTTCTATGTATCAGCTATCTTAATCACTGTCTTGCCATCCCACATCTTTTTTTATTACTGCACCCTCCCTATCAATAGTTTTATGATCAATTTTCATTATTTTGGTGAGAATAGATAAAATTTAACTTTTGATATATTAATAAATTTAATAAAAATGCGAAAATGCCTTTCTTTAAATAAGGGTTAGATAACTATACTACAGCCACAGTGATGAACTTGTATATACCGAAAGACCTAATGCCACGCCATTTTAGGTAACAGCAGGGTGGGCAGTGGACACTTGGCCTTGATTCTAAGCGTGTAGATGACCTTCCCTCATGATGTGAGAGGAGAAAGGCATCAGGAGGAACACATGGATATTTAGGGAGAGTCTAGCTGAGGGAGAGCAGTGGACTGCCCTTGTAAGTGCAGGAATTATGGAGTTCAGGGACATTATACTGACCCGTTGGACCTTATAGGGTTAATGCTCCTGCCTTACTCTATTCAGACCTGATAATGATAAGGGTCTCCTTGATCGCCCTGGGAGCTGCAACAGTGGGTGAGGGATTTCCATTTTTTGTAAGATGTACCAGTTGTCATTGGACATTTTCTCATGCACTTAATACATCTTATGCATACTTCAGTATATATGACCTCATTTTCAGGTATCCATTGTGAAGTACTGATCATTGCCTCTTTTCTAGACTTATATGCAACCACTGTCGTTTTTGGATCTATGTAAAATTTTGTTTCTGTTTTTTGCCGTGTGAAGTATTGATCGATAGATCTTTCTGTATATATTCGTCCACCACTGTGGCTGTATTATAGTTACCTAATCCTTATTTAAAGAAGGCATTTTTCACATTTTTATTTGTTAATGTATTAAAAATTAAGTTTGATCTATTCTCGCCAAGTTACCACTCCATTGATTGTGAGATTGGGAAATATTAGATCACCTGGGACCTAAGTCCTAGTTATCTTGTGCTAATTTCAAGTTTCGTTATCATCTGTAATTTACAAGGATTTCACATGTCCTTGTGGGTTTAATTTAAAGAAGAACTCCCACTAACTTTTTTTTTTCGTTGTTAAATGTGTGTATATGTACTTGTAATGTAGTGTGAGTGTATTAAAGGGAACCTGTCACCCCCAAAATCGAAGGTGAGGTAAGCTCACCGTCATCAGGGGCTTATCTACAGCATTCTGCAATGCTGTAGATAAGCCCCCGATGTAACCTGAAAGAGGAGAAAAAGAGGTTAGATTATACTCACCCAGGAGCGGTCCCGCTGCGGTCCGGGTCCAATGGGTGTCTCAGGTCCGGTCCGGAGCCTCCCATCTTCATTACATGACATCCTCTTCTGGTCTTCACGCCGTGGCCCCTGTTGAGGGCAGAGCAAAGTACTGCAGTGCGCAGGAGCCGGGCCTCGCTGACCTTTCCCGGCGCCTGCGCACTGCAGTACTTTGCTCTGCCCTCAACAGGGGCCGCGGCATGAATACCAGAAGAGGACGTCATGGAATGAAGATGGGAGGCTCCGGACCGGACCTGAGACACCCATTGGACCCGGACCGCAGCAGGACCGCCCCTTGGTGAGTATAATATAACCTCTTTTTCTCCTCTTTCAGGTTACATCGGGGGCTTATCTACAGCATTGCAGAATGTTGTAGATAAGCCCCTGATGACGGTGAGCTTACCTTACTATCGACTTTGGGGGTGACAGGTTCCCTTTAATATATTCCCAAAACATGGCCCAAGAGTAATATAGGCACTTCCAAGAATCTACAAGAAGCTGGAAAGCTAATGGTGAATACAATAAAATATAAACTGTATTGATTTAAACATAAAAATCAGTCAACACACACAAATATTTAAATAGAAAGACAAATGCAGAGAATGCTGAGTCACTCAGGAAAAATCTTTCTAAGGTCGGTGTCACACTCAGCGTATGTAAATACGGTCCGTTTATTACGGCCGTAATACGCAGAAATGTTCCCAAAATAGTGATCCGTATGTCATCTGTAGGCAGGGTGTGTCAGCGTATTTTGCGCATGGCATCCTCCGTATGTAATCCGTATGGCATCCGTACTGCAATATTTTCTCGCAGGCTTGCAAAACCGACATCTAATGGATTTATGTGCTAAAATGTTCGTTAAAACTTATATACAGTATGTGTGTGTGTGTGTATATATATATATATATATATATATATATATATATATATATATATATATATATTCATATTCATATATATTCTGTATTTATATTTAATTCAGTGCGAGATATGTGAAAAGCCGGTAATTCAATTGCCGGCTTTTCATGTCTCCTTCCCAAACCCGACAGGATATGAGACATGGTTTACATACAGTAAACCATCTCATATCCCTTTTTTTTTTGCACATTCCACACTACTAATGTTAGTTGTGTGTATGTGCAAAATGTGGGCGCTGTTGCTTGTAAAATAAAGGGTTAAATGGCAGAAAAAATTGGCGTGGGCTCCCGCACAATTTTCTCCGCCAGAGCGGTAAAGCCGGTGACTGAGGGCAGATATTAATAGCCTAGAGAGGGTCCATGGTTATTGGCCCCCCCCTGGCTACAAACATCTGCCCCCAGCCACCCCAGAAAAGGCACATCTGGAAGATGCGCCTATTCTGGCACTTGGCCACTCTCTTCCCACTCCTGTGTAGCGGTGGGATATGGGGTAATGAAGGGTCAATGTCACCTTGCTATTGTAAGGTGACATTAAGCCAGATTAATAATGGAGAGGCGTCAATTATGACACCTATCCATTATTAATCCAACAGTACGAAATGGTTAATAAAACACACATTATTTAAAAGTATTTTAATGAAATAAAGACATAGGTTGTTGTAATATTTTATTATACTGGTAATCCACCTGATGACCCTCGTCCCGTAACAAAGGAAAAATAAAAACTCAACAATATCTCATACCTTCCGACGCTCAGGTCAAGTCCCACAAAGTAAATCCATCTGAAGGGGTTAAATCATTTTACAGCCAGGAGCTGTGCTAAAGCAGTGCTTGCGGCTGTAAAACCCTGGGGAATGAATGGATTGCAGGGGAATGACCTGTAGTTACCTTGAGTTGCGGTGAGGCGCCCTCTGCTGGATGTCCTCATGAACTGGAGCCTGGTAAAAGTTCCCAGGCTCGAGTTCATATGAGGACATCCAGCAGAGGGCGCCTCACCGCAACTCAAGGTAACTACAGGTCATTCCCCTGCAATCCATTCATTCCCGGGGGTTTTACAGCCACGAGCACTGCTTTAGCACAGCTCCTGGCTGTAAAATGATTTAATAAATGTATTGATTCTCACTAATAAAATCAAAAAGAGTCAATAGTTCAGACGTCATGGAATATTGCAGTTGAGCTAGAAGAGCACTACAAGTGACAGCAAGTCAGCATGTACCAGTATACAAAATGGAAACCTATGTGTGTGCACCTCTCTGGCCATCAAAAAATGACTTTACTACAAAAGCGAAACAAATACATCAAACTTGCACAGGCCGGAATTCAATGCATTTAAAGAGGATATGTCAACAAATTTCACAATACAAACTGTATATATTATTAAATAAGTCTCTTAGATCTGATGAGGCTGGTGTACTTGCTTTGAAAATCCATGTCAGAATGGCTATATAATCCTGATATTGAGATGATCATTTTATTAGTTCAGCTATAGAGTGAGAGAGCTCATGAGCCCAAGTGTATTCAGTCTCTTCACATCGGGCCTGACGGACAGCTGCAGCTTGTACTGAGCATTGTGAGATGTCAGCAGCAGGGAAGAGGAACAATGAGGAGCTGTCAATTAGGCTAGGTGGGCAGAGATTCTTGTAAAGCATTATACATCCATACTAGCATAGATGTAGTTAGTTTTTGTCTTGACTGTTTCGCATCTAAAATATATACAAGTGCTTCTCACTAAATTAGAATATCATCAAAAAGTTAATTTCAGTTCTTCAATACAAAAAGTTAAACTCCTATATTATATAGAGTCATTACAAACAGAGTGATCTATTTAACGTGTTTATTTCTGTTAATGTCGATGATTATGGCTTATAGCCAATGAAAACCCAAAAGTTATTAACTCCGTTAATTAGAATACTTTATAACCAGCTTGAAAAATGATTTTAAAATCCGAAATGTTGGCCTACTGAAATGTATGTTCAGTAAAGGCACTCAATACTTGGTCGAGGCTCCCTTTGCATCAATTACTGCATCAATGTGGCGTGGCATGGAGGCGATCAGCCTGTGGCACTGCTGAGGTGTTATGGAAGCCCAGGTTGCTTTGATAGCAGACTTCAGCTCGTCTGCATTGTTGGGTCTGGTGTCTCATCTTCCTCTTGACAATACCCCATAGATTCTCTATGGGATTAAGGTCAGGCGAGTTTGCTGCCAATCAAGCACAGTGATACTGTTGTTTGTAATCCAGGTATTGGTACTTTTGGCAGTGTGGACAGGTGCCAAGTCCTGCTGGAAAATGAAATTTCCATCTCCAAAAATCTTGTCGGCAGAGGGAAGCATGAAGTGCTCTAAAATTACCTGGTAGATGGCTGCGCTGACTTTGGTCTTGATAAAACACAGTGGACCTACACCAGCAGATGACATGGCTCTCCAGACCATCACTGATTGTGGAAACTTCACACTAGACCTCAAGCAGCTTGGATTGTGGCCTCTCCACTTTTCCTCCAGACTCTGGGACCTTGATTTCCAAATGAAATACAAAATTTACTTATATCTGAAAACAAAACCTTGGACCACTGAGCAACAGTCCAGTTCTTTTTCTCCTTGGCCCAGGTAAGATGTTTCTGGCATTGTCTATTTGTCATGAGTGACTTGACACAAGGAATGTGACACTTGTAGCCCATGTCCTGGATACATCTGTGTGTGGTGGCTCTTGAAGCAATGACTCCAGCAGCAGTCCACTCCTTGTGAATCTCCCACAAATACAGTATTTGAATATCCTTTTATTAACAATCCTTTCAAGGCTGCGGTTATCCTGGTTACTTGTGCACTTTTTTTTACCACACTTTTTCCTTCCACTCTACTTTCTATTAATATGCTTGGATACAGCACTCTGTGAGCAGCCAGCGTCTTTAGCAATGATCTTTTGTGGCTTACCCTCCTTGTGGAGTGTGTCAATAACTGCCTTCTGGACATCTGTCAGGTCAGCAGTCTTCCCCATGATTGTGGAGCCTACTGAAACAGACTAAGGGACTTTTTTAAACACTTAGGAAGCCTTTGCAGGTGTTTTTGTTAATTATTCTAATTTACTGAGATAATGACTTTTGGGTTTTCATTGGCTGTAAACCATAATCATCAACATTAACAGACTTGAAATAGATCACTCTGTCTGGAATGACTACATAATATATGAGTTTCACTTTTTGTATTGAAGAACTGAAATACATTAACTTTTGGATGATATTCTAATTTAGTGAGAAGCACTTGTGTATATGAAAAAACCTATACAATCCAGGTTACTTTTAGTAGGACTGTCTATTGTGTATTTAGTTTTTATCTAGTGTGTTAATATTTCCATGTTGTATCAGTTTACAGTGACAATTCTCCTTTTGTGCTGAAGGTCCAAGCGTTTGGGAAGTTTTTTACAAAACACATTGAATTGTATGATAAGGTAAGTGTCTGACCAACATGTTGGGTTTCTGTGAGGAGTTAAGTGCAAATCTGGATGTTGTTAGTGCGGCTTATGTGATTTATCTGGACTTTGAAAAGGCATTGATTCTGTACTACATAACAGCCTTATACTGAAGCTACAGAAGCAGGGGAACTGGGGGGAACCTATATGCAGATGAGTAAAGACAGGGAACAAGGAGACGTCATCTGATTTACATGTATAAATACATGTGTGGACAATACAAAGGACTGCCTCATGACTTAAGGTACCGTCACACTCAGCAACTTTGCAATGAGAACGACAACAATCCGTGACGTTGCACCGTCCTGGATAGCGATCTCGTTGTGTTTGACACGCAGCAGCGATCTGGATCCCGCTGTGCCATCGCTGGTCGGAGCTAGAAGTCCAGAACTTTATTTTGTCGCCAGGTCGGCGTGTATCGTCATGTTTAAATATGCAAATTTCCTCTGCTGAAAAAAAGAGGACTTAACTCTATAGCGTCACCTATTGGAAGTAGCGATCCTACAAGTCACAACCAACCCTTTAACGAGTCGTGCAATATGACTTAGGATTAAAGCCAAATCAGTATCTCAATTCGCAGACACGGTGTTTCGGGCTGTTGGCCCTCGTCAGTGCGAAGCATGAGAACTGATTTGGCTAGGTGAGAGGCTCTGGACTGGGGTCTAAGGGGTAACGTTTCTCCTTATGGAGAGTGACATACCAGCTGGCTTGTCAAGGTAAGGAGGCTTATTCGCCGTGCAATGCTCCTCTGGGAATTTAAATATGCAAATTGCCTCTGCTGAAAAAAAGAGGACTTAACTCTATAGCATCGTCATGTTTGACATCAAAAGCAACAACGCTAACAATGGATGTAATGGAGCTAACAACCAGCGAGAACGAGAAGTGAGTTGCCGTTACGTCACTGGATCGCTCCTGCATCGTTCTGGAGCTGCTGTGTTTGACGTCTCTACAGCGACCTAAACAGCGACGCTGCAGCGATCTAGTTTAGGTCGGCTCGTTGTCTATATCGCCGCAGCGTCGCTGAGTGTGACGGTACCTTTATTCCTTCCAAAGACCGTACTATGGACCAGGATGCACTCATTACGGGTGCTAGAAAGGCTATTCTAGCAGCTGTATAGGAACGGGTTCTTTACCGTTAGAGCAGTCAGATTGTGGAATGCCGAGCACAAGAGCTAGTAATGGCAGACACTATAGCAGCTTTTATAAAAGGTTTGGATGATAATTTAGTGACACAATGTATAATTGGTGGAGAAAGGTTGGACTTGATGGACCTAAGTCTTTTTTCAACCTATGTAACAAGATTTATGGTTCCCATATAATAACATCCTGTAGATCAGGGGGCCACATGCGGCCCATGATGCTATTCTGTGTGGGCCCTAACCCATCTGGTCATAGACGTGTGTGTCTGTCTGTGTTGGCTTCTGATATGTATAGTCAAGAGAGAAGAAGTGTGGCATAGTGCAGAGCAAGGATAGATAAGTACTTGTGGTTTACGCTGTGCCCTTCTCTGGATCCCCCAAATAGTAGCAGATTGGGGGTCTCCTGACCCCTGTGTAGTATTCCAGAAAGGAATAGGTGGGGAGATGGCCATCAAACAGTCAGACTCTCTTCAATGTAGTTTTATATGAAGCACATATTAGCAAGTCACATTAAGCAGCAGGCGAGGAGGTGACGCTTCATTTTCATGACAGGTGGGAATCCTATAATGTGCATCTGTCTGACACGTATGATTATGATGAAAAACTGGAGCGACAATGAGCGCAATAGCGTCTTATCTGGTTAAAAAGGAAAATGAAAGCAAAGAATATTCTCACCTTCAACAGTTGTGAAAGGCACAACCCCTGCGAGCACTGAAGAGACTGGCGGCAGCAGATCCAACACAGGAGATATCGTGCTGCCAGAAGTAAAAATGCAGTAAAAAAACTCCTTGAAAGTATAAATATTGAAAGTATACAGTAAATGCGTTCATCATCGCGTTTTGAAGCACGCCTGAAGTCCACTTCTGTGGTTTATCCTGATGAAGAAGCAGGTGTGCTTCCAAACGGGTTGATAAATTAAAAACGCATTTAGACTTTTAATATTTATACTTTCAAGGGTTTTTTCTACTGCATTTTTACTCCTGGCAGCACGATTTCGTCTCCAGTTGCACATGAGATCTGTCATTTTTGGCATTTACCATAATTATAATATTTTATAAATGGTCCCAAATCATATTTCCACTTCAGGTTTTCTTGTGCTCCTTGGAATTGATTCAGTCTGACAATGTGGCCCTTGGGGCAGGAAAGGTTGGGCCCCCCGCTGTCCGTTCTAACGCCAGTATAGGGTGTACAGGCCGAGGACTGAATCATTCTCTCTACTCTGATGTTTAGCACAGATCAGGGGGCCTGTTTTTTTTTAATAAATGTGTATAACATACCGTACATGCTAATTACTGGCCCTGTACATTTATCTATATAGAATATTCACAGTATTTATCAGTCACAACTGAGTGATGTTTCTATTCTCCTCGACGTAATAAAGAAACTGATGCGGAAAATGATTCCATTTTTTTTAATGGGAAGATTTTTGTTATCTGGCGCAATGTGTGGTCCAGAAGATTGATCAGACATATGCTGTGCTATTTTGTCTGCTCCGGTCAGGAGTCCATAGCCACAATTTTCAGGACCAGATTCATGAATTTTGTGCAGCTAAGGCATAAAACAGATATATGTATGCTCAACTATGGTGGCAAACAATTTCTTTATGCAAAAAAAGGGTCCAAGGCACTTCCAAAGGTTTTCACAGTTTTATTGTGGAGTATGAATGTAGTAATCCGCTTGTTTGGTAACAAATATCTGGCGGAGCCTTAGACCCTTCTTGCACATTATACTTCTATGGTGGCTAAGATTGGAACCCATCACCAAATTAGCACACTGCGACCTCGCCTGCTGCACATGATAACTAGTTGGATACAAATTTCCCTACAACTTAGAAAAATGTCTGTTCTGTGGTGGCCCTCACTCATCTGGGTGCGTTAAAAAGATCCTGTGATATTTCCTAAGGCCCCCAAATTTCCACCAGTATAATACAGAGCTGCATTATTGTGTCTTAATCAAGCTTGTGGTGGGGAAAAAAACTCTGGAGCTATAAGTGGCAAACCCATCATCATATGCAAATACGACAGCATTTGTGGAGCAGGCAATCTATTTCCTGGGACTAGCCCTGGCCTTGGATGCAATAATCACGCCCACTCGGCGTGATTGACATCTTACATTCTTTCACACATCATATCTTCAGTGCACAGCACTCTGGGAAAGGGCAGGATGTCCTGCACTGAAGCCATTACTGGAGTCGGGGAAGAAAAGGTCATTCACTCCGAGTGATTACTGCACCCGAGGTCGGGACCAGTCCAGGGGAGAGGTCTCTCTGCTGCACTAGTCCTGGCAACTTGGCTCATCATGGGTAACATAACCTTCTTTTTTGTTGTTGCTCATAGCTTGAAATCTTTGCGAAAACACAAACCTGATTAAAATGCAGGAATAGGGCTCTGTGTGACACTGGTGGCAGCCTGGGGACCTTGGGGAGCCTGATAAGTTACCTTTAAGAACTTTGTGTGTATGACCTGCTTAACATGTGTTACTGGTGGAGTCTAGTACCTGCCAATTGGATGATCATTTAGCTCACTGCCAACTTATGTCTGTGGTCAGCTTGTTCATGAAAAATTATCCTTCTTTCAGTTAGGAATACCTGTGAGGGGATCATCCAAAAATATGATATATATTTTTTTCTCAAAATATATGATAAAATGGAGGGACGGTTAAAAGTGAACGACTTAAAAGGAACCTGTCATCTCTTTGGGTGGCACAGTATAAGGAGGAGAAGCTGAGCAGAATGATATATGGGTTTGGTGGAAAAGATTCAGTATGACTTGTAATTTTTTTAATTGAAACCCCTGGTGTTTCAATGTACAGGGGGCGGTCCTACTAGTGACTGACAGCTACACACGTGGTCAAAATTGTTGGTACCCCCAGTTTAATGACAGAAAAACCCACAATGATCACAGAAATAACTTGAATCCGACAAAATTAATAATAAATAAAAAATCTATGAAAGGAACAAATGAAAGTCAGACATTGATTTTCAACCATGCTTCCACAGAATTTTTAAAAAAAATAAAACTCGTGAAATAGTTCTGGACAGAAATGATGGTACCGTTAAGTTAATATTTTGCTGCACAACCTTTTGAGGCAATCACTGCAATCAAACGATTCCTGTAACTGTCAAAGAGACTTCTGCACCTCTCGACACCCAAAAGAGCTCACAATCTGAATTCCCCATCACAAACGCACGCACATTAGCCAATATCATTGGAAGCCAATTTAACCTATCAGTATATTTTTGGATATTTATAATTGTTCAATACATGTCCAATATGGCCATGGCTTGGCCAACATCACCAATCCTTGGCCAACATCGCAATGCCTTGGCCAACATCGCCATGCCTTGTCCTATGATTTCTTACTACATACATTTGTAATTGGATTAAACATTTGTTTCCTAAGATGTTACCTTTGTTATAGGATGAAATTGAAAGAAAAGGCAGCATACTTGTAGACTATAAGGAACTTCTACAGGACAATGAACTTGCGTCATATGTTCCACTGACATTGGAGCTAAAAGATATGCCGGAGAAAATCCTGGATTGTATGGGGCTAGCGATCCACCAGGTGAGCAGTTACACAATATATAAATGTCCTAAAAAGCTGCTTATTGGCACAGCACTACTGGTAAGGTAAAAAATGAAGATTTTGGGATGTTCCAGCACATATTGGAGTTTTTTCACCCTTGTGAATTTGCATGGATGAATCATGATATATTCATACTTGGCAGACTACGGTAATTTCCGACATTTTTAAAACCGAAAATCAGTTCCATATATCTGAATGGAATTAGGAGAAACATCTGCACAAGCATTAAGATGAGTGGAATTAATTTGCAGTCACAGAAAATTCTGCAACAAATCCGCCATGTGTGAATGTACCCGGTAAGTTCTAATTCCTATTACAGTGGCATGTAAAAGTTTGGGCACCCCTTGTCAAAATAACTTTTATTGTGAACAATTTAACAAGTTGAAGATGAAATGATCTCTAAAAGGGCTAAAGTTAAAGATGACACATTTCCTTTGTAGTTTAGGAAAATATATATATATAATATATATTGTAATTTTTTTTACATTTTAAAAATTACAAAAAGGAAAATCGACCGATGCAGAAGTTTGGGCACCCTGCATGGTTAGTACCTAGTAGCTCCCGCTTTTGAAAGTATCACAACTTGTAAATTCTTCTTGTAGCCAACCAAGTGTCTTTCAATTCTTGCTTGAGGGATTTTCATCCATTCTTCCTTGGAAAATTTTTCCAGTTCTGTGATATTCTTGGGTCATCTTACATGCACTGCTATTTTGAGGTGTCGCCACAAATTTTCAATGATGTTCAGGTCAGGGGACTGTGAGGGTTATTGTAAAACCTTCACCTTGCACCATTTGAGGTCGTCTATTGTGGATTTTGACATTTGCAGAAGTCATCCTCTTTTCAACTTCAGCTTTTTTACAGATTGTGTTATGTTTGCATCAAGAATTTGTTGAAATTTCATTGAATCCATTCTTCCTTCTAACAGTGAAATGTTCTCCGTGCCATTGGCTGCAGAACAACCCCAAAGCATGATTGAGCCACCCTCAAGCTTAATGGTTAGAGATACATTTTTTCCTGAAATTCAGTGCTTTTTTTACTCCACACAAACCTTTAATCATTGTGGCCAAAGAGTACTATTTTAACCTCATTGGTCCACAGGATTTGTTTTCAAAATGCATCAGGTTTGTTTAGATGTTCTTTTGCATACTTCTGATGCTGAATTTTATAGTGAGGATGCAGGAGAGGTTTTCTTCTGAAGGCCATACTTGTACAGGTGTCTCTGAAAAGTAGAACAAAGTACCACAACTCCAGAGTCTGGTAAATCTTTCTGAGGGTCTTTTGCAGTCAAGAAGGGGTTCTGATTTGCCTCTCTAGCAATCCAATGAGCAGCTCTCACTGAAATTTTGCTTGCTTTTCCAGACCTTATCTGGACCTCCACTGTTCCTGATAACTGCCATTTCTTAATTTCATTTCAAACTGAGAAAAGAGCAACTTGAAAAAGCTTTACTATCTTCTTATAGCCTTCTCCTGCTTTGTGGACCACCACCATTTTCATTTTCAGAGTGCAAGGCAGCTGCTTAGAATAACCCATGACTGTTGTATTTCTGACAAGGTTAGAGGTGGCTAGGTTTTTATAAAGCTGGGAAATTTGCATCAACTGCCCTCTCCTAACGATGATAGTAAACAAGCCATAACTCTTAACAGGCTAATTAAGGTCTGAAACCTTGGTCAAAGTTATTTTAGCACAGAAATATCCAAGGGTGCCCAAACCTTTGCATAGGCCCATTTTTCTTTTTGTAATTTTTAAAATGTAAAAAATGACAATATATTTTATTTTTTTGCCTAAAACACAAAGGAAATGTGTCATCTTTACCTTTAAGCCTTTTAGAGATCATTTAATCTTCAACTTGCTTAACTGTTCACAATAACAGTAATTTTGACCATGGGTGCCCAAACTTTTACATGCCACTGTATTTCCACCGTTCTTGAAGTTCTGTGATCTCTCATTGTTTTGATCTGCATTTGACGGACCTTTAGACTTCTCTTACAAATGATAGTTATAAACCTATACTGCTTTATTTTTGTGCTTTGTCCATCTATGAAGTTGATTTCTTTGGTTTATTTTCAGGTATTAACTAAGGACCTGGAGAGACACGCAGTGGAGTTACAGGAACAGGAAGGCCTTCCACTAGAGGAGGACCCCATTGTCAATGTGCCATACATACATGCCAGGTATTTCATGTGCACTGGTATTATGCTAATAATGGAAGTATAGGTGGAATCATGTTTAGTAATTGACCTTTCTTCCACAGGGTATATAATTATGATCCATTGACTGCTTTGAAAAATCTTAGGGCCAACTTGTATGGGAAATATGTTGCATTACGCGGCACAGTTGTGCGGGTTAGTAACATTAAACCACTATGCACCAAAATGGCTTTTGTATGCAACATGTGTGGTGATGTACAGAGTCTTCCCCTGCCTGATGGAAAGTATACCATTCCAACAAAGGTAATAGCATTTTATTTATTTTTAAACTGAACATTTTCATTGAAGGTAATAGCATTTTTATGGTTAGGGGGATGAAATGTTTATGGACTGTCGCTCCATCAGATATTGCTAAGGGCATACCCATAAGATATTGCTAAGGGCATACCCATCAGATATGGCTAAGGGCATACCCAGCAGATATTGCTAAGGGCATACCCATCAGACATTGCTAAGGGCATACCTGTCAGACATTGCTAAGGGCATACCCGTCAGACATTGAGACATAGCTAAGGGCATACCCGTCACACATTGCTAAGGGCCTTCCCATCAGATATTGCTAAGAGCATACCTGCAGACATTGCTAAGGGCATACCCGTCAGACATTTCTAAGGGCATACCCATCAGATATTGCTAAGTGCATACCCATCAGACATTGCTAAGGGCATATCCATCAGATCTTGCTAAGGGCATATCCATCAGACATTGCTAAGTAAACGCAAGGAATACAGAGCAAGCAGAAAAGTTGTAACCATGTGACCATGATAACAATGGATAGGTCAGCAAAATGTAACTAACAACCTGCTAGCTATGGATATCATAGGACAACACCCATGCTGTAACAGCAAAGAACAACAAATGAAAAAAATGGTGCAAAACATCCATGTAATAAAAAGATATAAACTTTATTAAATAGATTTGCGAATATAACAAGAAAGACTGACAGTAATGGGTAAAATAGCCTATAGCCACCATGGACCGCCTGGAGACATAACAACACTCCTCATATGAAACAATATATAGTATGCAGAGACGGGAATTAACCCATATATGTACAAAGACTAATATATCAAGATGGAATCTACTACAGCATATATATCGATCGATATTCGTATAAATAAACATATACAGCGTGTAGATACATGGTCTATAGCATAGGGAACATACCCAGAATGTAGCTGAGGAGAGGAAACAGCTCCAGCTCACCCCTGGAGGGCATATCCATCAGATATTGCTAAGGGCATACCCATCAGACATTGCTAAAGGCATATCCATCAGATATTGCTAAGGGCATATCCGTCAGATATTGCTAAGGGCATATCCGTCAGATATTGCTAAGGGCATATCCGTCAGATATTGCTAAGGGCATATCCGTCAGATATTGCTAAGGGCATACCCGTCAGACATTGCTAATGGCATATTTATCAGATATTGCTAAGGTTACATAGCAGGTTTCCAGTGTCGGTACTTTACATTTAGTTGAAAGTGCAAATATGGTAAAATGCTTGAACAACACTTAGGAACAGAGAAAAAACTGTGACACCACCTCGTGGCCAAAAAATCCTAGAGCCTGGATGGAGCGCTAGGCAGTGTGAAACGGCCATCGGTCTTTTTTCTGTCGGTATCCTCCTCCCTGTATGTAATAAAGGAATAACTTTTTAGCCATGGGGTGAGTGCCAATGGTTTTTTTCTTTGTTTCTATTTTTAATATTTTTATATAGGTGTTATCATTACGCATTCTTTCTCTTACTCAGTATAGATATGCCCATTACCCACTTTAAGTTGTTAAGCAGAGCACGCAAACTTTTCTTTTTGGAAGTTGGAAAGGTATTGTCATCAACACCAAAATAGTTGTATGTGAAATGTCAGTCCTTGTCCCTCACATATCGTGTCTTTCCAGGAGAACACAAGGTAGTAAAAAGGGCCCACAAAATCAATTGCTCTCCGTGGGTGTTGGCAGTCTTAGAAAGCTGCATGCCATTGGTTGTAACTATCAAGGGGGATTGATTGGGGGTACTCATGTATTAAAATAGTATATTTATGTGTAAAGCATCGCAGACATTAAAAAGATTGTCTGGGTTATAAATTGCATGTTTAAATACCCTGTTAATGAATGTCCCTAACATTAGGGGTACCCTAGCTCGGCCTGTTCCCTGGATTACTTCTGATGGTGAAGACTCTGAGGCCACGTACCTTGCCTTAGCTCCTGAATCTGCCCTCAGTTTTAGCCTTGCCCCACACAGGGAAGAGGGGTGTAGTAGTGTACTGTACAATACACCAACCAGGTAATACAAACAGGCATAAAGGAAAATACCAAACATACAAATATACTCACATAAACAACAGAGGTAAACACCAAGGAGTGGAGGATGGGGTTAAACCAAAGTTGGAGAAGAAAAGTATCACACACTCAAAACCTAGCAACAGTCACAGATAAATCCACCAAACACCTTAAACAACAACAACCCAGCCATGCAGTGTGAGCTAACTCTGACAATGAGTGCTAGCCAGGGCCCAGTTTATATAGGAGATGGGAGTGGCTAACAGTGCACAGCTGAGAGCCTTAATGCAGGAAAGCTTCAGAGCAGATTAACCCCTGCACTGCTAAAATAAACCTGCACCGTTTAGAAGCACTTCACTTTCATATTAATCAGTGCGGGAGTAGAAGAAATCAGACGCTGCTGTCGTCTGGCTCCTCTCTGTCGTGGTAAACCTGTGACAATAATGCAAGCAATCACATGGTCACCAGTGGACTAAATAATGAGTGGAAGTTCATAAAAAAAAACTTTAAAAGCGTAAAAAAATTATAACGATTTTCATCACGCGTCCTTTTTTTTATATATATTTAAAATCAAAGAATTAAAAAAATGCATATGAATAAACACATTTGTTATTGCCGTGTCTGTTAGTCATAAACCATGAAATTATAAAATGTATTAACTTGTATGTTAAAGGTCATTAAGTAAGGAAAATCGAAACTCCAGAATTGACATATTTTAGTGATCTATTGCCCCTCCAAAAAATAAATGGAATAAAAAGCGATTTTGTACATTTTTTTTCCTCATTTTTCTTTTACATTATATGGTAAAGTGAGTGATACCCTTCATAACTACATGTGCCACAAATAACAAGGCCTCATAGGGCTATGTCGGCGGAGAAATTAAAAAGATATGGTTCCTGTAAGAAGGGGAGGAAAAACTAAAGTACAAAAATGGAAATTGGCCATGCGGAGAAGGGGTTGATCAAGATTTTGTACAGCGCTGGCATGCATTAAAAATGCTATAATGTTCCTATTATAGCTAGGATTTTGTGTTTTAGTGCCCAGTCCCAGAATGCCGAGGACGCTCATTTACACCGAACCGAGGGTCTCCTCTGACTGTGACTGTGGACTGGCAGACGATAAGGCAAGTGGAGAGTGTCTCTTATATCATGGCTTATGAGTCTCCTCACTCTGACATACCAGGCTTGGCTTGTCATTCTGCACAGGAGAAACGTTACCTCTTAGACACCATCTCACTGCACTGCAAGACATAAAGATGTTTCCTTCATCTGCTCTGTGTATGTTTTCCTTTTGCCTACATGTCTGTTCTTGACAAAAGCTTCTATAGATCAAAGTGTGAGTCACAAAAGGCCGAGGACAATGCAGCATCAGGCTCCGTACATGGGTTTTGCTGCCTGCGTCCTAGAACGCCTATTCAGTCTCATTCAGAATAGATTTATAGAGGCGTCTCCACTCCAAAAAGCAGATATTCTCTGAGATTTCCATATGAAAGGAATCGTGATTATATAATTATTACAAACGAAAAGGTTGTAGTTTTTATTCTGCCGCTACTTGGCTCATCCAGGTGTTTTCTCTATTCATGGTGAGAACATTATATTAGGTACACAGGGGTGTTTTAGCATATTGCTATTGTGTCGCTTTATTGCTTTAACTACAGTATATTCTACTTTGTGTCTTTATATTTTGATGTTTCCTGCCCTTATTACCTAACTGAGACGCAACCAGTTTAATACACAACATATTCTCATCTTTACTTTGTGGAACAGAAAAAAAAAACATGTTTGATCAGTTTCACATTACAGTAAAGATAAAGCCACTTGCAGGTAAAGGAAACCGATGAAACCTAATGAAAGGGTAAGTTGTGAATTCTGTTCTCGAGCTCCTTCCTGTGGTTATGAATGGTACTTCGGCGAGTTCTGTTCATGGACTCCCTCTGGTGGCTGTGAGTGGAGCTGCTGGTTCTGAGGTTCCTTCTCCAGCTGATCTCGTTTAGGCCTTGGCTGGCTGCTCTATTTAACTCCACTCAGATCATTACTTGATGCCAGCTGTCAATGTCCTAGCACTGGTTCAGTTCTCTTGGATCTTTCAGATTACCTGTCTACTTCAGCAAAAGCTAAGTCCCTGCTAGCTTATTTGTTACCACTGTGTTTTTGTCCAGCTTTCTATTATGAGTTTATCTTGTTAGCTGGAAGCTCTGGGATGCAGAGTGGCCCCACCGCGCCGTGAGTCGGTGCGGTGTTTTCTTTTGCACACTCTGCGTGGTTTTTGTTAGTTTTTTATGCTGACCGCAAAGATACCTTTTCTATCCTCAGTCTGTTTAGTTAAGTCTGGCCTCCTATGCTGAAACTTGTTTCATTCCTGTGTTTGTGACTTCCATCTTAACTCACAGTCAATATATGTGGGGGCTGCCTATTTCTTTGGGGAATTTCTCTGAGGCAAGGTAGGCTGTATTTTCTATCTTTAGGGGTAGTTAGCTCTTAGGCTGTGAAGAGGCGTCTAGGCAGAGTCAGGAACGCTCCACGGCTATTTCTAGTTGTTGTGATAGGATTAGGGGCTGCGGTCAGCAGAGCTCCCACTTCCCAGAGCTCGTCCTGTATTGCTAGTTTGCTCATCTGGTCATTTCTAGTGCTCCTAACCACCAGTTCAATCATAACAGTACAGCTGGCCCATAAAGTGTTAATGCATCTCAATAGAGGGATAAGAGAAGTTCTGAGACCATTTTTTTTTTTCCTCTGCAGTGTGTTTTGTTTCTCTTTTCCCCTAAATCTCTGGGTGGTTCAGGACACAGGTGTAGATATGGACATTCAAGGTCTGTCCTCTTGTGTGGATCAACTCACTGCAAGGGTACAAAGCATTCAAGATTATGTAGTTCAGAACCGATGTTAGAACCCAGAATTCCAATTCCTGATTTGTTTTCTGGGGATAGATCTAAGTTCTTGAATTTCAAAAATAATTGTAGACTGTTTTTTGTTTTGAAACCCCGCTCCTCTGGTGACCCCATTCAGCAAGTAAAAATCGTTATTTCTTTGCTACGTGGCGACCCTCAAGACTGGGCATTTTCCCTTGCGCCAGGAGATCCTGCATTGCGTAATGTAGATGCGTTTTTTCTGGCGCTTGGATTGCTTTATGATAAACCAGATTCAGTGGATCAGGCAGAGAAAATTTTGCTGGCTTTGTGTCAGGGTCAGGATGAAGCGGAGGTATATTGTCAGAAGTTTAGAAAGTGGCCTGTGCTTACTCAGTGGAATGAGTGTGCCCTGGCGGCAATTTTCAGAAAGGGTCTGTCTGAAGCCCTTAAGGATGTTATGGTGGGATTCCCCACGCCTGCTGGTCTGAATGAGTCTATGTCCTTGGCCATTCAGATCGATCGACGCTTACGTGAATGTAAAAATGTGCACCATTTGGCGGTATTTTCTGAGCAGAAGCCTGAGCCTATGCAATGTGATAGGACCTTGACCAGAGCTGAACGGCAAGAATACAGACGTCAGAATGGGCTGTGTTTTTACTGTGGTGACTCCACTCATGCTATCTCTGATTGTCCTAAGCGCACTAAACGGTTCGCTAGGTCTGCCACCGTTGGTACGGTACAGCCAAAATTTCTTTTGTCCGTTACTCTGATTTGCTCTTTGTCGTCCTATTCTGTTATGGCATTTGTGGATTCAGGCGCTGCCCTGAATTTGATGGACTTGGAGTTTGCCAGGCGCTGTGGTTTTTTCTTGGAGCCTTTACAGTATCCTATTCCATTGAGATGAATTGATGCTACACCTTTGGCCAAGAATAAGCCTCAGTACTGGACTCAATTGACCATGTGCATGGCTCCTGCACATCAGGAGGATATTCGCTTTTTGGTGTTGCATAATCTGCATGATGTGGTCGTTTTGGGTTTGCCATGGCTACAGGTCCATAATCCAGTATTGGATTGGAAATCAATGTCTGTATCCAGTTGGGGTTGTCAAGGGGTACATGGGGATGTCCCATTGTTGTCAATTTCGTCTTCCCATCCTTCTGAAGTCCCTGAGTTCTTGTCAGATTACCGGGATGTATTTGATGAGCCCAAATCCAGTGCCCTACCTCCTCATAGGGATTGTGATTGTGCTATTAATTTGATTCCTGGTAGTAAGTTTCCGAAGGGCCGACTGTTCAATTTATCTGTGCCAGAACACGCCGCAATGCGGAGTTATATAAAGGAGTCCTTGGAGAAAGGGCATATTCGCCTGTCGTCGTCACCGTTGGGAGCTGGGTTCTTTTTTGTGGCCAAGAAGGATGGTTCTCTGAGACCTTGTATAGATTACCGCCTTCTCAATAAAATCACCGTCAAATTTCAGTACCCTTTGCCGCTACTGTCTGATTTGTTTGCTCGGATTAAGGGGGCTAGCTGGTTCACCAAGATAGATCTTCGAGGGGCGTATAATCTTGTGCGTATTAAACGGGGCGACGAATGGAAAACAGCATTTAATACGCCCGAGGGCCATTTTGAGTACTTGGTGATGCCATTCGGGCTTTCTAATGCTCCATCTGTGTTTCAGTCCTTTATGCATGACATCTTCCGAAAATACCTGGATAGATTCATGATTGTATATTTGGATGATATTTTGGTCTTTTCGGACGATTGGGAGTCTCATGTGAAGCAGGTCAGAATGGTGTTCCAGGTCCTTCGTGCTAATTCCTTGTTTGTGAAGGGGTCTAAATGTCTCTTTGGAGTCCAGAAGGTTTCATTTTTGGGCTTCATTTTTTCCCCTTCTACTATCGAGATGGACCCTGTTAAAGTTCAGGCCATTTATGATTGGACTCAGCCTACTTCTGTGAAGAGCCTTCAGAAATTTCTGGGCTTTGCTAATTTTTACCGTCGCTTCATCGCTAATTTTTCTAGTGTTGTTAAACCATTGACTGATTTAACCAAGAAAGGTGCTGATGTGGTCAATTGGTCCTCTGCGGCCGTTGAGGCTTTTCAGGAGCTGAAGCGTCGTTTTTCTTCTGCCCCTGTGTTGTGTCAGCCAGATGTTTCGCTCCCGTTTCAGGTCGAGGTGGATGCTTCTGAGATTGGAGCAGGGGCTGTTCTATCTCAGAGAAGTTCTGATTGCTCTGTAATGAAGCCATGCGCTTTCTTTTCTAGAAAGTTTTCGCCTGCGGAGCGCAATTATGATGAGGGCAATCGAGAGTTGTTGGCTATGAAGTGGGCGTTTGAGGAGTGGCGACATTGGCTTGAAGGAGCCAAACATCGCGTGGTGGTCTTGACGGATCACAAGAATCTGACTTATCTCGAGTCTGCCAAGCGGTTGAATCCTAGACAGGCTCGATGGTCGCTGTTTTTCTCCCGCTTCAATTTTGTGGTTTCGTACCTTCCGGGTTCTAAGAATGTGAAGGCTGATGCCCTTTCAAGGAGTTTTGTGCCTGATTCTCCGGGAGTTCCTGAGCCGGCTGGTATTCTCAAAGAAGGGGTAATTTTGTCTGCCATCTCCCCTGATTTGCGGTGGGTGCTGCAGGAGTTTCAGGCTGATAGACCTGACCGTTGTCCAGCGGAGAAGCGGTTTGTCCCTGATAGATGGACTTGTAGAGTTATCTCTGAGGTTCATTGTTCGGTGTTGGCTGGTCATCCTGGAATCTTTGGTACCAGAGATTTGGTGGCCAGATCCTTTTGGTGGCCTTCCTTGTCACGAGATGTGCGTTCTTTTGTGCAGTCCTGTGGGACTTGTGCTCGGGCTAAGCCCTGCTGTTCTCGTGCCAGTGGGTTGCTTTTGCCCTTGCCGGTCCCGAAAAGGCCCTGGACGCATATTTCCATGGATTTTATTTCAGATCTCCCTGTCTCTCAGAGGATGTCAGTTATCTGGGTGGTTTGTGATCGCTTCTCTAAGATGGTCCATTTGGTACCTTTGCCTAAATTGCCTTCCTCCTCTGATTTGGTTCCATTGTTTTTCCAGCATGTGGTTCGTTTACATGGCATTCCGGAGAACATCGTGTCGGACAGAGGTTCCCAGTTTGTTTCAAGATTTTGGCAGTCCTTTTGTGCGAAGATGGGCATTGATTTGTCTTTTTCTTCAGCTTTCCATCCTCAGACAAATGGCCAAACTGAACGAACCAATCAGACTTTGGAAACATATCTGAGATGCTTTGTTTCTGCTGATCAGGATGATTGGGTGTCCTTCTTGCCTTTGGCTGAGTTCGCCCTTAATAATCGGGCCAGCTCGGCCACTTTGGTTTCGCCTTTTTTCTGTAATTCTGGTTTCCACCCTCGTTTTTCTTCTGGGCAGGTTGAGCCTTCGGACTGTCCTGGTGTGGATTCTGTGGTGGACAGGTTGCAGCAAATTTGGACTCACGTAGTGGACAATTTGACTTTGTCCCAGGAGAAGGCTCAACGTTTCGCTAACCGCCGTCGCTGTGTTGGTCCCAGACTTCGTGTTGGGGATTTGGTTTGGTTGTCGTCTCGTTTTGTTCCTATGAAGGTTTCGTCTCCTAAGTTTAAGCCTCGTTTCATTGGTCCTTATAAGATTTCTGAAATTCTTAATCCTGTGTCATTTCGTTTGGACCTTCCAGCTTCTTTCGCCATCCATAATGTGTTCCATAGTTCGTTATTGCGGAGATATGTGGCTCCTATGGTTCCCTCCATTGATCCTCCTGCCCCGGTGTTGGTTGAGGGGGAGTTGGAGTATGTGGTGGAGAAGATTTTGGATTCTCGTATTTCGAGACGGAAACTTCAGTACCTTGTCAAGTGGAAAGGTTATGGTCAGGAGGATAATTCCTGGGTGGTTGCCTCTGATGTTCATGCTGCCGATCTTGTTCGTGCCTTTCATTTGGCTCGTCCGGATCGGCCTGGGGGCTCTGGTGAGGGTTCGGTGACCCCTCCTCAAGGGGGGGTACTGTTGTGAATTCTGTTCTCGATCTCCCTCCTGTGGTTATGAATGGTACTTCGACGAGTTCTGTTCATGGACTCCCTCTGGTGGCTGTGAGTGGAGCTGCTGGTTCTGAGGTTCCTTCTCCAGCTGATCTCGTTTAGGCCTTGGCTGGCTGCTCTATTTAACTCCACTCAGATCGTTACTTGATGCCAGCTGTCAATGTCCTAGTACTGGTTCAGTTCTCTTGGATCTTTCAGATTACCTGTCTACTTTAGCAAAAGCTAAGTCCCTGCTAGCTTATTTGTTACCACTGTGTTTTTGTCCAGCTTTCTATTATGAGTTTATCTTGTTAGCTGGAAGCTCTGGGATGCAGAGTGGCCCCACCGCGCCGTGAGTCGGTGCGGTGTTTTCTTTTGCACACTCTGCGTGGTTTTTGTTAGTTTTTTATGCTGACCGCAAAGATACCTTTTCTATCCTCAGTCTGTTTAGTTAAGTCTGGCCTCCTATGCTGAAACTTGTTTCATTCCTGTGTTTGTGACTTCCATCTTAACTCACAGTCAATATATGTGGGGGCTGCCTATTTCTTTGGGGAATTTCTCTGAGGCAAGGTAGGCTGTATTTTCTATCTTTAGGGGTAGTTAGCTCTTAGGCTGTGAAGAGGCGTCTAGGCAGAGTCAGGAACGCTCCACAGCTATTTCTAGTTGTTGTGATAGGATTAGGGGCTGCGGTCAGCAGAGCTCCCACTTCACAGAGCTCGTCCTGTATTGCTAGTTTGCTCATCTGGTCATTTCTAGTGCTCCTAGCCACCAGTTCAATCATAACAGGTAAGCGTGCTCTGTCCCAAATTATGTACCCCTACCCCATACTAAGGAGGAGGAACAAAACCTCTGAACAGTGTTGTCTACACCTTGGTGTCCTTGGTTTGATGACGCTAGAGATACAGTCATGTCTCAAGGCTCTTTAAAGAGACTGGCCACTATTTGAACAACCCCCTACTCAATCCATATGTTTGCCCCCAGTAAAATAATAACATTTATGCTCACCTCTGGTGCCAGTGCTGTTCCATCAGTGTCGGCAGTGTCTCTCCCGGGGTTATAGCAGCTCTCACTTCCTCCGGATGTCAGTGATTTGTCTGAAGGCAGGGAGAATGGAGCTATCGCTGATTGGCCATAGACATCTCTTGACATAAAAATGTTACGCAAGCTCCGGGAGAGACACTGCCGACAATACTGGAACTGCGCCTGAGGTGAGTATACGTGTTATTCGTTTACTGGGTGCAAACATACAGATTGAGGAGGGATTGTCAGAGTAGAGGACAACCCCTTTAACGTCTGTTACAGACCCCCCAGCACCAAGAATATGTTATGCAGTATATGTATGTATAATAGGTTCCATGTGAAATGCATCAGTCCACAGGCTGCGCCCCTGGACAAGATATTCTCCTTCTGACCTCCCCCACCTTTGTAATTCCCACAGTAAATATCGGCAGGCTCCGGCCACCTGCGGCTATTGTAATGTATGTCTGGCCTGCTGTTTTTTTTCTATTGGCCTGCCCTCTATATCTGTGTTATATATTCTGTGTGCTGTGAATAAAGTGTGGTTAGACTAGAAATACGTGGAGAAGCAGTGAGATTTTATATGCACCCATGTAAACCTAGGAATTCCAGCCAGCATCCTTCATTCAGAATCCAGCCAAAGCAGAGTGGACCTCCTGAAACACGGGGTGGTACTGAAAGAGGTACTACAGCACACTAGACCCCGTTACACTGGTGGCAGACAGCGGGATGTGAGACCCCTTCTACCGGAGGAAAGGAATGAATGGAAAACAACTACCAGAAGTTAAAGAGGAATACATTAAAATATCTGGTGGAAGCCCGAGGGTTAATCGCCAGCAACAAAACAAAAGCGGATTTGATAGCAGCCATCATGGAACACGACAGTGCAGCGCCCCCCAATGTGAACATGGAAGAGACTGAATTCCAGAGGGAGGTAAAGCACAGACTGGCGTTCTATGGCCCAAACCCTGCAGTAGAGATCATACGAGAGGTGATGGCTGATGTGCGTACTGATCTGAAGGAAAAGATGGCCGAGCAGACCAGGATAGAGCTAGCCAAGATGGAGATGGCAGAGCGGACCAAAGTGGAGCTGGCCAAGATGGAGATGGCAGAGCGGAGAGAGGAGAGTCAACGAGCAGGGGGAGCTCTGGCCTCCGACCAGGTACCTTCAACAGTAAGCCACAAAAAGATCCAGTAAAATGCCTTCCGACAGTTGGGGGAGGCAGAGGAAGACATTGATGGCTTTCTGCAGGACTTTGAGCGGCAGTGTGCCCTTCATCAAGTGAAGCCAGAGGAATGGGTTCAGATTCTGGCCAGCAAGCTGACCGGCCGGGCAGCGGACGCCTATCGCACGGTACCTGATGAGGACTGTATGGACTATGAGCGGATCAAAGAAGTGATCTTGGCCCGGTATGCGCTGACACCAGAGGCATACCGCCAAAAGTTCCGCGGACTTATAAAACGAGTAATCGATACCCACGCTGAATGGGCCTGTAAATTAAGGCGGTCACTGCTACAGTGGGTACAAGGGAGCCAAGCAACCACTAAGGAGGACGTCCTCCAGCTCGTCTTGTTAGAACGATTCTTTAATGGACTAACCCCCAAGACACAGGAATAGCTTCGGGACAGGCGGCCAACGACTCTTGAGGAAGCCGCTCGTCTAGGCGATGAACATCATGATGCCAGGAGGCCTCAGTTGTCCGAATCAAAGATGGTCACTAGGAGTCCGCCCATGGACCTGGAGGGCCCCAAACCACCGAAGATTGTAGGGGGACCTGCTAGAAACCCGGCCTACTACAGTTCCCCTGGGGCGCGATGCCACACCTGCCGTCAGCTGGGCCACCTGCAAAGACAATGTCCCAACCGGACCTAGCATACCCAGTGGCCAAAGGCGGGAACAGCTACCTTCAGCCGGGCCGCTGTACACTGCTACCAAGGCGAAGTTGACCCGACATTGGGGGCTACGACTAACCAAGGGGTGGAAGAGATGGAGGAAGTGCTGCATGAAGTGGACCCCGTGCAGGCAGCCCGGGCAGATAACCGACAACAGCATCGACAGGTCGTGTTGGTTAATGGGAAACATATGCAGGGACTAAGAGATTCAGGGGCAACTTTGACCCTTGTGCCTCATCTCGTCCGGGACCAAGAGAAGACGGACCGGACAGTGGCAGTCCGTGTAGCAGGGGGAGCCATACATCGACTGCCCGGATTCACCTGAACTGGGGAGTCGGGGATAACCTTGTTGAGGTCGGCTTGATGGAGGATTTGCCCGCAGATGTCTTGCTGGGAAATAACTTGGGGCCCATGTTGTCTGCCTTCTCGGTTGCCTCTCTGGCTGAGACATATCCTGTGACCACCCGGAGACAAGCTCGAGCTGTGGAGGCGAAATTACACTCAGAGGAGGCCCAGGTAAGACATCCCAGCCCTACACGTATTCCCATAGCCAGGCACATTTCTTGGGCCACACCAGATGAATTTAAGAGGGAGTTACTTGAGGATCCTTCATTGGAGGGATATCGTGGGAAGGCACAAGAGGGGAGAGGGGTACTGGAAGGGGAACAGTTTATATGGTTGCAGGGACTCCACTACCGGATCACAGAGCAGCACCACACAGGGATGAGCCCCACTATAAAACGACAGCTGGTAGTTCCCAAGAAGTATAGGCAGGAGTTACTGCGAATCTCTCATGACATACCCTTGGCCGGGCACTTCGGCGTCAGTCGCACCAGGCATCGTCTGACACAAAACTTCTTTTGGCCGGGGGTAACCTATGATGTTCGTCAGTACTGCCAGACCTGTGACAGTTGCCAGCGCATTGGCAAGAGGGGAGATCGATGTAAGGCCAAATTACGCCCCCTCCCCATTGTGGAGGAACCATTTAGCCGAGTAGCGGTCGATCTGATAGGGCCATTAGCCAAACCCAGTCCGTCAGGGAAAAGGTATATATTGACAGTGGTAGACTATGCCACACGGTATCCAGAGGCGGTTGCGTTACCTAACATACTGGCAGAGACGGTGGCGGCTGCCCTGCTCCAGGTTTTCTCACGGGTTGGATTTCCCCGGGAGATTATCTCGGACCAGGGTACCCAGTTTACAGCAGAGGTGACCAACCAACTGTGGAAGCTGTGCGGCGTAAAGTCCATTAGAAGCGCCCCGTACCACCCGCAATCCAATGGGTTGTGTGAACGCTTTAACGGGACGTTAAAACAACTCATTTGGACTTTTACCAGGACCTACAGGGACTGGTAGAAATTCTTGCCTCACCTCCTATTTGCCTATGGGGAGGTGCCCCAAGAATCCACGGGGTTCTCCCCGTTCGAACTGGTATACGGGAGACGGTTAAGGGGACCCCTAGACTTAGTGCTAGAACACTGGGAAGGGGAGGGCATCATAGAAGGGGTACCTATTGTACCCTATGTGCTGGAATTCCAGGTCTGCCTACAGGAGCTGACCCAGGCTGTATGTGGGAACATGTAGGTGGCTCAGCGGCGCCAGCGCGTATGGTACGATCGGAGGGCCAGAGAGCGCACCTTGGAAATAGGACAGAAGGTCCTGGTGTTAGAGCCCACTAGGCAGAACAAGTTCCAAGCTGCATGGCAGGGGCCCTACCAGGTAGTGGGGAAAATAGCCGACACCACCTATAGTGTCACCGATTGTGACGACCCCAGGGTTATCCGCATGTTCCACGTGAATATGCTGAAGCCCTACTGGGAGCGCCCTGAAGAGGTAGTGGCCATCTGTGCACCTGAAGCAGAGCATTTAGCCGGACTTCACTTGCCTGATGTTTTAGGGATAAGGACTCAGTCTAAAACAGGGGACCAGGTACACTTTGGTGAAGACCTAGGCCCCCGGGAGAGACAGCAGGCGGAGGCATTGAGGCAGCGACAGAGGATGTTTTCGGGGAAACCCGGGTACACTCACCTGGCGCAACACAAGGTTGAGACCCAGGATCAGACCCCCCTGCGACAACCCCCCTTCCGCGTCCCGGAGTCTGTACGAGAAGGGATGCGATGAGATACAAGAGATGTTGCGTTTAGGGGTCATTGAAGAGTCAGATAGTCCCTGGGCATCCTCCGTAGTGTTAGTGCCCAAGAAGGATGGGACTACACGGTTTTGTGTAGACTATCGTAAGCTCAATGAGAAAACAGTGACGGATGCGTATCCCATGCCGCGTGTGGATGAGTTGTTAGACTGGCTGGCAGGGGCAAAGTATTTGACCACCATCGATCTATGCAAAGGCTACTGGCAGATTCCCCTTAGTCCTGACGCTATTCCCAAGTCGGCATTTGTCACCCCATTTGGCTTATTCCAGTTTCGAGTTATGCCATTCGGGACGAAGACTGCCCCGGCGACCTTCCAAAGGCTGGCTGACCGGCTTCTGGATGGTCTCCAGGACTATGCTTGTGCCTACCTGGATGACATCGCCATCTACAGCGCAACATGGAAAGAGCATCTAAATCACCTAGAGACAGTATTAGACAGGATCCACAAGGCCGGAATCACCCTGAACCCAAACAAGTGTCACGTGGGGAAAGCAGAGGTTCAGTATTTAGGGCATTGGGTGGGAAGTGGGAAACAGAGACCAGAACCAGCCAAGATTGAGGCCATAGCCAAATGGCCCACCCCACGCACTGAAACCCAGGTCATGGTGTTTCTAGGGACAGCGGGGTATTACAGGAAATTCGTTCCCAATTACAGCAGCGTAGCCAAGCCCCTCACTGGTCTGACCCGTAAGAACCAACCCCGCCAGGTAACGTGGACCCCAGAGTGTGAGGAAGCCTTCCGCCAGCTAAAGGATGCCCTCACCAATACCCCTGTATTGGCCGCACCCGATCCAACTAAACGTTTCCTGGTTCACACAGACGCTTCTATGTTTGGATTGGGGGCAGTACTAAGCCAAGTCGGGCCGGACGGCCAAGAACACCCGGTAGCTTACCTGAGTCGGAAACTACTGCCCTGTGAAGTGAGCTATTCGGCCATCGAGAAGGAGTGCCTGCAATAGTATGGGCACTCAAAAAGTTACAACCATATTTGTATGGACGACAGTTTTCCCTCCTAACAGACCATAATCCCCTAGTCTGACTTAATCGGGTCTCCGGAGACAACGCCAGATTACTGCGGTGGAGTTTAGCCCTACAACATCTGGACTTCACCATCCACTACAGACCCGGCAAACAAAACGGTAACGCCGATGGACTAAAGGTACCTTCACACTAAGCGACGCTGCAGCGATACAGACAACGATGCCGATCGCTGCAGCGTCGCTGTTTGGTCGCTGGAGAGCTGTCACACAGACAGCTCTCCAGCGACCAACGATGCCGAGGTCCCCGGGTAACCAGGGTAAACATCGGGTTGCTAAGCGCAGGGCCGCGCTTAGTAACCCGATGTTTACCCTGGTTACCAGTGTAAAATGTAAAAAAAACAAACACTACATACTCACCTTCGCGTCCCCCGGCGTCCGCTTCCTGCACTGACTGTGAGTGCCGGCCCTAACAGCAGAGCGGTGACGTCACCGCTGTGCTGTGCTTTCACTTTACGGCCAGCGCTCAGTCAGTGCAGGAAGCGGACGCCGGGGGACGCGAAGGTGAGTATGTACTGTTTGTTTTTTTACATTTTACACTGGTAACCAGGGTAAACATCGGGTTACTAAGCGCGGCCCTGCGCTTAGTAACCCGATATTTACCCTGGTTACCATTGTAAAACATCGCTGGTATCGTTGCTTTTGCTGTCAAACACAACGATATACGGCGATCTGACGACCAAATAAAGTTCTGAACTTTAACCAACGACCAGCGATATCACAGCAGGATCCTGATCGCTGCTGCCTGTCAAACTCAACGATATCGCTAGCCAGGACGCTGCAACGTCACGGATTGCTAGCGATATCGTTTAGTGTGAAGGTACCTTAAGTCGACAAACAGAACTTGTACCAACCCCATAAACTTCGGTCATCCCCAAACCGATCCGTTAAGGATCAGACTGTGTATGCCGATCGCGTCGCTGAAAAGGGGAGCCGTGTTACAGAACCCCCCAGCACCAAGAATATGTTATGCAGTATATGTATGTATAATAGGTTCCATGTGAAATGCATCAGTCCACAGGCTGCGCCCCTGGACAAGATATTCTCCTTCTGACCTCAACCACCTTTGTAATTCCCACAGTAAATATCAGCAGGCTCCGGCCACCTGCGGCTATTGTAATGTATGTCTGACCTGCTGTTTTTCTATTGGCCTGCCCTCTGTATCTGTGTTATATATTCTGTGTGCTGTGAATAAAGTGCTTACCGGCTGGCTGAAGGTCTGGGGAGCGAAGCGGTGCTGAGCAGTGGCCCCGACGCCAGAGGAAATGACTAGGAGACTTCAGAAGGACGCGGGAGCCGGAGATGCAGGTGCTGGCCAAGATGGCGCCGAGGCCAGAGAAGAAGCTGATAAAGCTAATTACGCATGTCAGAAGCGCATGGAGGTGGCGGCGAAGATCCAGCATTTCGCCAGAGTGGGAGCAACGGAGGAGGCGGAGAAGGGAGCTGGAGCTGATATCGAGGAGGAGGAGGAGGAGGGGATCCCAGCAGGAGAGCAAGAGGTACAGAAGGGGAGGGAGGAAAGCAGCATGGCGGTGGCAGGAGCTGGACCTGAAGACATGATACCAGGAGCTGAGCCGACCCTCAGGGATGTCTTTGTACTGGTTTCCTCATGCAAACAGTCCCTGACCCTTCAGATACAGGAGGTTAAAGGAGACACAGCACAGATAAGCGCAGCCCTGCAGAAGATGGACAGACGCATGGGGGTGGTGGAGGAGAGGGTGAGCACTGCTGAAGATCATATAGTTCAGCTGCAAAAAGCGGAGAAAAGGTTTGCTCAAGCGTTATCAGAGCTGGCTGCCAAAAATGAGGATCTGGAGAATAGGTCCAGAAGGAATAATATACGTATAGTGGGTATCCCTGAAAAAACTGAGGGGAGAAATCCCACTGAGTTTATTGAAAGCTGGCTGTTGGAGAACATTGGTGGCACAGTGCTGACAAAAGTGTTTGCAGTTGAGAGAGCTCATAGGGTCCCTCCGAAGCCCCCTGCTCCAGGAGCGAATCCCCGTACCATGCTTGCCAAAATTCTGAATTACAGGGACAGAGATCCTGAGGAAGGCTAGGGATATGGCGGATCTGACGGTTGGAGGTCAAAGAATTGCTATTTATCCCGACTATTCTGCTGTGGTTCAGAAACAACGGATGAAGTTCACTGGTATCAAGAGATGACTGAGGGAACTGGGAGTGCAATACTCTATGATGTTTCCAGCAAAGTTAAGAGTGGTGGCTTTTGATAAAACCCACTTTTTCCTGACACCAGAGGACGCTACCCAGTGGATTGACACCAATGCTAAACAACTTAAGGGAAAAGGAGATTGAACTACCGGGGAGACTCGGACGGGAGATATTTCACTGTTGCCCGGAGAAGAGATTTGTGATTGATAATCTTTACCCATCCCCATAGCAAATATGCTGAGGGCTGAGCTGGGCCTTATTGAGTAAATGGCCGAAGGGTGCAGTAATGGCTGTTGGGCACGGGGGAGGAGGGTTATGCGGCGTACTGCAAGCTTGATTTGTTCTTTTTCTACATGTTTATACACGTTGAAATGTTTTGTTCTGTTTAACCCCTTAACGACCGCCGATACGCCTTTTAACGGCGGCCGCTAAGGGTACTTAAACCACAGCGCCGTTAATTAACGGCGCTGTGGAAAAAGTGAATAGTGCCCCCCAGAGTCGGATTTTCTCTGGGGTCTCGGTTGCCGAGGGTAGCCGAGACCCCAGAGAACATGATTCGGGGGGATTTTACCCACCCCCGAGTTGCGATCGCCGGTAATTAACCGTTTACCGGCGGTCGCAACAAACAAAAAAAAAAAACGCGATTTGCCTTTAAAATTTCTCTGTCCTCCGATGTGATCGCACATCGGAGGACAGAGAAACAGGGTCCCCGATAGCCCCCCAATACTCACCTATCTCCCCCGGTGCTCCTCGTGGCTCCCGATGGGCGCCGCCATCTTTTTTCCGGGAAAAAATGGCGGGCGCACGCGCAGTACGCCCGGCACCCGGAAGATCTTTGGGGTCTCGGCTGCCGGGGGTAGCCGAGACCCCAAAGAACATGATCGGGGTCGGTTTGCACCGACCCCTGTTTTGCGATCGCCGGTAATTAACAGTTTACCGGCGACCGCAAAAAAAAAAAAAAAAAAAAAAAAAAGCGATCTGTATTTCTCTGTCCTCTGATGTGATCGCACATCGGAGGACAGAGAAATAGGGGGATTCGGGGACCCTAACATACTCACCCGGTGTCCCTGGGTCCTCTTCTGTCTTCTCTTGCCGGCCGGCTTCTTCGTCGGGAAAGAAAATGGCGGGCGCATGCGCAGTGCGCCCGCCATCTGCTGCCATCTGCCGGCCGGCAGGAGAAACGAGTTGGGGCTAAAATTAGGGTTAGGGTTAGAGTTAGGGTTAGGGTTAGAGTTAGGGTTAGAGTTAGGGTTAGAGTTAGGGTTAGAGTTAGGGTTAGGCTACTTTCACACTAGCGTTTTTTGGCTTCCGTCGCAATGCGTCGTTGGAGAAAAAACACATCCTGCAAAAGTGCTTGCAGGATGCGTTTTTTCTCCATTGGCTTGCATTAGCGACGCATTTGCGACGGATTGCCACATGTCGCATCCGTCGTGCGACGGATGCGTTGTGCTTTGGCGGACCGTCGGCACAAAAAAAGCTACATGTAACTTTTTTGTGCGACGTGTCCGCCATTTCCGACCGCGCATGCGCGGCCGGAACTCCGCCCCCGCCTCCCCGCACCTCACAATGGGGCAGCGGATGCTTTGAAAAAACAGCATCCGCTGCACCCGTTGTGTGGCGCTTATAACGCTAGCGTCGGTACGTCGGCCCAACACACTGCGATGGGCCGAGTACGACGCTAGTGTGAAAGTAGCCTTTGGCTTCTTTCACACTTGCGTCGGTACGGGGCAGTCGCAATGCGTCGGCCCGACGTACCGACGCATGTTGTGAAAATTGTGCACAACGTGGGCAGCGGATGCAGTTTTTCAACGCATCCGCTGCCCAGTCTATGTCCTGGGGAGGAAGGGGCAGAGTTACGGCCACGCATGCGCGGAAATGGCGGACGCGACGTACAAAAAAAAGGTTACATTGAACTTTTTTGTGACGACGGGGCTAAAGTTATGGTTAGGGTTGGGGCTAAAGTTAGGGTTAGAGTTGGGATTAGGGTTTGGATTATTAGGGTTGGGATTAGGGTTACGTTTGGGATTAGGGTTAGGGGTGTGTTGGATTTAGGGTTTTGATTAGGGTTATGGTTAGGGTTGAGATTAGGGCTGTTTTGGGGTTAGGGTTGTGATTATCGTTAGGGTGGTGATTAGGATTATGGATCGGGTTAAGATTAGGGTTAGGGGTGTGTTGGAGTTAGGGTTGGAGTTATAATTTGGGGGTTTCCACTGTTTAGGTACATCAGGGGGTCTCCAAACACGACAGCCAATTTTGCGCTAAAAAAGTCAAATGGTGCTCCCTCCCTTCTGAGCTCTGCCGTGCGCCCAAACAGTGGTTTACCCCCACATATGGGGTATCAGCGTACTCGGGATAAATTGGACAACAACTTTTGGGGTCCAATTTCTCCTGTTACCCTTGTGAAAATAAAAACTTGGGGGCTAAAAATCTTTTTTGTGGGAAAAAAAAATATTTTTTTATTTTCACTACTCTGCATTATAAACTTCTGTGAAGCACTTGAGCATTCAAAGTTCTCACCACATATCTAGATAAGTTCCTTAGGGGGTCTAGTTTCCAAAATTTGGTCACTTGTGGGGGGTTTCTACTGTTTAGGTACATCAGGGGCTCTGCAAACGCAACATAACACCCACAGACAATTCTATCAAAGTCTGAATTCCAAAATGGCGCTCCTTCTCTTCCGAGCTCTGCCGTGTGCCAAAACAGTGGTTTACCCCCACATATGGGGTACCAGCATACTCAGGACAAATTGGAGAACAACTTTTTGGGTCCAATTTCTCTTGTTACCCTTGTGAAAATAAAAATTTGGGGGCTAAAAAAATCTTTTTTGTGGGAAAAAAAAAATATTTTTAATTTTCACTACTCTGCATTATAAACTTCTGTGAAGCACTTGGGCATTCAAAGTTCTCACCACATATCTAGATAAGTTCCTTGGGGGGGTCTATTTTCCAAAATGGGGTCACTTGTTGGGGGTTTCTACTGTTTAGGTACATTAGGGGTCTGCAAATGCAACATAACGCCCGCAGACAATTCTATCAAAGTCTGCATTCCAAAATGGCGCTCCTTCCCTTCTGAGCTCTGCCGTGCGCCCAAACAGTGGTTTACCCCCACATATGGGGTACCAGCATACTCAGGACAAATTGGACAACAACTTTTGGGGTCCAATTTCTCTTGTTACCCTTGTGAAAATAAAAACTTGGGGGCTAAAAAATCTTTATTGTTAAAAAAAAATATTTTTTATTTTCACGACTCTGCATTATAAACTTCTGTGATGCACTTGGGCATTCAAAGTTCTCACTACACATCTAGATAAGTTCCATGGGGGGTCTAGTTTCCAAAATGGGGTCACTTTTGGGGGGTTTCTACTGTTTAGGCACATCAGGGGCTCTCCAAACGCGACATGGCGTCCGATCTCAATTCCAGTCAATTTTGCATTGAAAAGTCAAATGGCGCTCCTTTGCTTCCGAGCTCTGCCATGTGCCCAAACAGTGGTTTACCCCCACATATGGGGTGTCGGCGTACTCAAGACAAATTGTACAACAACTTCTGGGGTCCATTTTCTCCTGTTACCCTTGGTTAAATAAAAATTTGGAGGCAAAAAGATCATTTTTGTAGAAAAAATGCGATTTTTTTATTTTCACGGCTCTACGTTATAAACTTCTGTGAAGCACCTGGGGGTTTAAAGTGCTCACCACACATCTAGATAAGTTCCTTAAGGGGTCTAGTTTCCAAAATGGTGTCATTTGTGGGGGGTCTCCACTGTTTAGGCACATCAGCGGCTCTCCAAACGTGACATGGCATCCGATCTCAATTCCAGCCAATTCTACATTGAAAAAGTAAAACGACACTCCTTCTCTTCCAAGCTCTGCGGTGCGCCCAAACAGTGGTTTACCCCCACATATGGGGTATCGACGTACTCAGGAGAAATTGCACAACAACTTTTGTGGTCTAGTTTCTCCTGTTACCCTTGTGAAAATAAGAATTTGTGGGCGAAAAAATCATTTTTGTGAAAACAAATGCGATTTTTTATTTTCACGGCTCTACGTTATAAACTTCTGTGAAGCACTTGGGGGTTCAAAGTGCTCACCACACATCTAGATAAGTTCCTTAAGGGGTCTAGTTTCCAAAATGGTATCACTTGTGGGGGGTTTCCACTGTTTAGGCACATTAGGGGCTCTCCAAACGCAACATGGCGTCTGATCTCAATTCCAGCCAATTCTGCATTGAAACAGTCAAACGGTGCACCTTCACTTCCAAGCTCTGCGGTGCGCCGAAACAGTGGTTTACCTCCACATATGGGGTATTGGCGTACTCAGGAAAAATTGCACAACAAAATTTGTGGTTAAATTTCTGTTTTTACACTTGTGAAAATTAAAAAAAATGGTTCTGAAGTAAAATGTTTGCAAAAAAAAAGTTAAATGTTCATTTTTTTCTTCCACATTGTTTCAGTTCCTGTGAAGTACGTAAAGGGTTAATAAACTTCTTGAATGTGGTTTTGAGCAGCTTCAGGGGTGCAGTTTTTAGAATGGTGTCACACTTGGTTATTTTCTATCATATAGACCCCTCAAAATGACTTCAAAGGTGATGTGGTCCCTAAAAAAAAACATGGTGTTGTAAAAATGAGAAATTGCTGGTCAACTTTTAACCCTTATAACTCCCTAACAAAAAAAAAAATTGTTTCCAAAATTGTGCTGATGTAAAGTAGACATGTGGGAAATGTTATTTATTAACTATTTTTTGTGACATATCTCTCTGATTTAAGGGCATAAAAATACAAAGTTTTAAAATTGCTAAATTTTAAAAATTTTCGCCATATTTCCATTTTTTTCATAAATAATCGCAAGTAATATCGAAGAAATGTTACCACTAACTTGAAGTACAATATGTCACGAAAAAACAATCTCAGAATCAGCGGGATCCGATAAAGCGTTCCAGAGTTATAACCTCTTAAAGTGACACTGGTCAGAATTGTAAAAATTGGCTCGGTCACTAAGGGGTTAAGAAATGTACAAAATATTGTTATTTACGGTACCGAGAGGCAGGTGGAGAGGTTAACGTAAGGGAGAGTGTTCGCAATGGGCGGTGGTGCCCCACCCTTGAGAAAAGGCAGAATGTGTAGCATTGAGAGGGTTAGGGGGGAAGTTGGGTTTTGGTGGGGGGGTGGGGGAGGTTAGACAGCTCATAATTGGGAGTAAAGGTATAATGAAGGTTGATGAGTCACATGATGGGGGGCCGCATTAAGATACTGAGTTGGAATGTAAGAGGCCTTAGGGATAAGTCTAGGCGAGCCGCGAGTCTGCAATATGTTAGAGCTCAAAGGGCTACAATGATATGTCTGCTGGAGACGCATTTGGTGTGGGAGAGGGTGGATGTACTAAATAGGCGATGGATACAGAAGGCATACCACTCTACCTTCTCTACGTACTCAAGGGGGGTGTCAGTGTTGGTACCCATGGGAGTGCAGTATGAAGAGGTGAAGATACATGTGGATGTGGATGGTCAGTATGTGATGATACAGTGTATAATAAACATGGAGTGAGGTTGTGTATAGCAGCAATGTATATTCCACCCTCTTACTCAAGCAAGAAAATTAGAGAGGTGTTGGAGCGGGTGGAACGATGGGGTCCGACACCACTTCTAATTATTGGTGATCTAAGGCTGGTTTCACACTTGCGTTTTGATCTGCAGCGTTTTAGCGCTAAAAAACGCATGCGTTTTTTTTCCTATACTTAACATTAAAAAATGCATGCGTTTTTTAGCGTGCGTTTTGACGCGTTTTCGGCAACGCATGCGTTTTTTGACGCGTGCGTTCATTTGCAGAAATGCAACATGTAATTTCTAGCGGCGTTTTTTTGCCGCAAAAAAACGCATGCGTTTATTCGTGGCAAAAAAATGCATTGATGTCTATGTAAACGCATGCGTTTTTAAGCACATGCGTTTGCTTGCGTTAAAAACGCATGCGTTTTTACCGAAAAACACAAGAAAACACAAGAAAAATCAAGAAAACCCTAAACACAAGAAAAAAAAAAAGAAAACCCTAACCCTAACCCTAGGGTTACTAGGGATCCTAACCCTAAACCTAACCCTAACCCTAAGGTTAGGATCCCTAGTAACCCTAGGGATCCTAACCCTAGGGATCCTAACACTAACCCTTAGGGTTAGGGTTAGGATCCTAACCCTTAGGGTTAGGGTTAGGATCCCTAGGGTTAGGGTTAGGGTTTGGATCCCTAGGGTTAGGGGTAGGGTTAGGGTTAGGGTTTGGATCCCTAGGGTTAGGGTTAGGGGTAGGGTTAGGGTTAGGGTTTGGATCCCTAGGGTTAGGGGTAGGGTTAGGGTTAGGGTTTGGATCCTTAGGGTTAGGGTTAGGGTTTGGATCCCTTTATCACCTTGATGGTGGGGGGTGGCTTATCAGTGACCTGGTGACCAGGACATTCTAATAAAAAGCTACCCCTAACCCTAACCCTAGGGATCCTAACCCTATCCCTAACCCTAGCTAATTCTATTAATAGTGTGTTTTCTAGTTGATTTTGATGATTGGCAGCTGTCACACACTTCTCAGCATGCGTTTCAAAAACGCAAACGCGGGAAAAAACGCATGTAAACGCGGGAAAACGCCGCGTTTTCCCGTGTTTTTTTTTGGCGCTAAAACGCATGCGTCTAAATAACGCAGCGTTTGCATGCGTTTACATGCGTTTTTTCACCACATGCGTTTTTTTAAAAAACGCTGCAGATCAAAACGCAAGTGTGAAACCAGCCTAAATAATATCTGTGATGACTTTTGGGACAAAAATAATAACATCCAGAATAGGACGGGGGGGGGGCACACTACTACATTTGGCACCTATGTTGGTGATATAGGTATGATTGACCTATGGAGAGTTAGACATGTTGGGGAGAGGGGGTATTCATGTTATTCACCTGCTCATAGTACTTTGTCCAGAATTGATATGACTCTGGGTAATCGTCTGTTAGAAACGATGGTGGGAGATGTGCGATACTTACCGAGGGCCCTCTCAGACCACAGTCCAATTGAGTTTAAATTGTTGGGGACGCAGGCCCGAGTAGGAGAGAGTGGAAGATCCACCCTAATTGGCTGCACAGTATAGATTTAGATAATATAAGACAGGAGGTGGCGGAGTTCTTTGTACTGAATGATGGGAGTACAGACGCTCTTACTGTTTGGGAGGCTATGGAGGCGTACTTGAGAGGGTTACTGTTTAGAGATATTAGTAGGTGTAAGCGGAAGACGAGAGAGTCAGAGAAGGCAGCGGTTGACGAGCTGAGGGCAGCGGAAGACGAGATGGTAATATTGGGAACTCCTGAGGCTGGGAGTAGATTAAAAACAGCGCAAAATCATATGGAGACAATTCTGCTGGGAAAGGCTGAAAGGAAGCGGGAATTTCAGAGGCTGACTTATCAGGAGGGAGAAACTGTGGGCCACATGCTGTCGCTGGTGGCTGCTGCCCAGAGGGGTACCTCGTTTGTCCACTCGTTGGTTTCTGACAGTGGAAGTAGAGTCTCCGAAACCTCTGAGATTTTGAAGGTTTTCGCAGATTTTTACGTGGACCTATACTCCTCTCGGGTGGATGAATCGGTGGGAGACACAGTGGCTTTCTTGGAGGGTTTGGGGCTGCCGAGATTGAGTGAGGTAGATAGGGAGAGCTTGGAGGCCCCTATTATGGAGGAGGAACTGGGTCGGGCACTACAGTCTATGGCTAATGGGAAGGCACCTGGTGTCGATGGGTTGCCCGCTAAAATCTATAAAAGCATGGGGGAGGTGTTAGTTCCCAGATTAAAGGCGGTTCTAGACGAGGCTAAGTGTAGAGGGTATCTGCCAGCCTCCATGAGAGAAGCCATAATAGTGGTCATTCCAAAGGAAGATAAAGATTTGGGGAAACCTGAGTCATATCGTCCAATTTCTTTGCTTACTATGGATGTCAAGCTTCTGGCCAAGGTGTTAGCGTCCTGTCTGTCAAGTGTTATTACTAGTCTGGTGCATCCGGATCAGTCTGGCATTATGCCTGATAGATCTACAGCGGTTAACCTGCGGAGGCTGTTTATGAATCTGCAGCTTAGGTATGACAACTCTGGGCAGAGAGTTATCGCATCCTTGGATGCCCACAAGGCGTTCGATAGCATGGAATGGGGATATCTCTGGCAGGTGCTGAAGTGCATGGGTTTTGGATCGCAGTTGGTGTCCTGGATTCAGCTGCTGTGTTCGCTGCCGGTGGCTAGAATCAGAGTGAATGGGGAGGTATCTCAGCCTATAAAATTAGCTAGAGGCACAAGACAGGGATGTCCGCTCTCTCCACTTTTGTTTGCTCTGGCTGTGGAACTATTGGCCGTCAAGATTCGACAGTCTGATGAGGTGTCCGGGTTTAGGTATGGGATAGTTGAGGAGAAGATAGCGTTGTATGCGGATGATGTTCTGCTGTTTCTAGCTGACCCGCCTGCTTCCTTGGGGGGCGCCAATGGGATTATTGAGGGATTTGCCTCCTTGTCGGGGCTGACGGTAAATTGGAGTAAATCAATTCTGTTTAAGGTAGATGAAGTGGGAGAGAATGAGAGTGAGCCTTTGGGGGAGGGGCATCTTAAGGTGGTAAATCATTTTAAGTACTTGGGGATATGGATCTCTGTACCAGTTACGGACTTTCTACATAGGAATCTGACTCCTGTTTTAGGTGTACTTAAGGCAAAAGTGGATGCTTGGATTAAGTTACATTTATCGGTGGTGGGTAGGGTTAATCTTATTAAAATGTTTTTGATGCCTAAAATACTATATGTCCTTCATAACGCACCAGTTTGGATACCGCGCGGGAAATTTCGACAGATTAACTCCCTCTTTAGAAGTTTGGTATGGGGAAGGCAATATCCACGTATCAGACTGGAGACGCTTCAGCGACCCAAGGAGGATGGTGGTTTGGCTTTGCCCAACCCTGAAGTATATTTTCTTGCAGCCCAGAGTCAGCATTTGAAGGGCTGGGCGCATGAAGGGTCGTCCAGTGCGGTACAGCATTTGATGGAAATGGTGACAAACCGATGTCCAGTAATACAGTGTCTGGAGGATGGTTCCCTGGGGGCGTTGGGGAAAGTGTATCCAACTATATTTTTGATAAGTAAGGTGTGGAGCAGATTGAAGCCAGTTTGGGGGGTTACGGGTCTAACTAGATTATCACCGATATAATTTAATAATAACTTACCGGAGTTTGTAGCATTGGGGGTACTACCAGAGTGGCAGGCCAAGGGAATTCATTACATGAATCAGATAATTGAACAGCGAGTACTGAAATCCTTTTCCCAATTGCAGGTGGAGTTTGGACTCAGGCCCTCGGGGGAATACCAATATGCACAGATGAGGCACGCATTTGGAGCTCAAAACAGGGGTGCAGGTATTAGAATACAAGAAGATATAGTGTTGGAATATGTGTGTGGTGATGGGACTACGAGGGGAGTTATTTCCACCCTATATAAAGACTTACTACATACATACCTGTTAGGATTTCCGATAAAGGCGAGAGCTAAGTGGGAGAGGGACCTGGGCCCAATGGAGAACGAAACCTGGGAGTCGGTGCTGGAGTGGGTTCCACGGGTGTCATTAAGTGAACCGTATAGGCTGTCGCAGCTTTATATCATACACAGAGTCTACAAATCTCCGGAAGTATTGTATAAAGCGGGTTTGCGTGCTGATTCTGAGTGTCCGAGGTGTAGGACTATGAATGCTGGAATATATCATATGATGTGGACGTGTCCGAGACTGGCCGCTTTTTGGCTGGTGGTTTTGAGTCGTATGGAAGGAGCGTATAGATGCACGGTACCAAGGGATCCGATGGTGTGCTTGCTGGGGTATGTAGATGAGATTGGAGTGGATAACACCTGGAAGATAGCAATTGCTAGACTTTTATATATGGCCCAAAAGGTGATAGCACGAAACTTGAATTCCTTCAATATGTAAAGCAGGGTCTGAAAATGGAAAAAGGGGTTTACAAGAAACGAGGGAAAATAGAAACGTTTGACAGAATGTGGTCTCCGTGGCTTGAATTTGGAAAGAGCAGGTAAAAGGGGTGGGAAAGTTAAGGGGCCCGTGTTCGGTGAAAACTGAATGTTGAATATGCGGTCTTAAGTGGGTTAAGTTGGTTAAAGATTCTCTAAGTATTATTGATAGAGGCGATACTAAAAAGGATGAGCTGTCTTTTGGGGGTGGGGTGGGACTTGTTGGGAATGGTGGGGCTTTTAAAATTGAGAAAACTTTGTATGGAACATGAGAAAATAATATGTAAAATGTAATGTTATTCTTAATAAAAATCTATTTAAATTAAAAAAGGGCTTGTCTACTTCTCGGACTGCCCCTTGTCAATTACTATTTTTTCACCCTTAAATAAAAAAACATTTTCCACATGACTATCCCTTTTGGGTTGTGCATCTTGTCTGTATAACTTTCCGCGGGCTGGAGGAAACAGTCTGGCCTGTGTCCTTCTCTGCCCTCCGTCTATTGAGGCTTGTTGGCACATAGAGAGGTGAAATACTAGAGATAGGACCGTCCCGATTGGGTGCACTTTGTCGCCCTGGGATAGCTTTTACGCATCTTTTAATTAAAATGGTGCCAACCTACGTACCCTATGCTGTTTACATGTCCTATTACTATTTACTTACCTACTTACTGCATGGTATTTCCTCAGTGTTTTTTTCCTAGGTTTTATTTGTTAACGGCCACAATGTGAATGTGCACCTATACATTCCACTTGTACCGACAGGTCTGCCAGCCCATTTCTTCAGTTTTAAAATAAAAAATGTCTGTAGTCCCCTGCGATATCGTCGCAGTTCCAGAGACTAACTCTGTGTTGCTTTTTAATTTTAAGAACCTGTTTTAGCAAAGTGATATCGAACTTACCGACTTGAAAATATGTTTTCTCTTCCAGAGTCCAAGAGTTGATGTCGGATGATCAGCGGGAAGCCGGTCGCATCCCAAGAACTGTAGAATGTGAACTGAGCCAAGATTTAGTGGACAGCTGTGTCCCCGGAGATCTGGTGACCATCACTGGGGTAGTGAAAGTATCTAATATTAAAGATGGTACGTGTCATTCACTTTCACCAGACCACACGACAGAAGCTTGTGCTTTGTCTTAGGAATCTATCACAGTAAATTCACACATTAGTCAATTGAGGATAGTGAAATATTTTGATCAAGTACCCGATGACATTTTTTACTTTTTTTTAAGGAAGTTCAGTTTTAGGCCAGTGACCATGATTGATCCAGGGGATATCCCCATAAAGTGAGGTCATAGCCCTAGAATATGGCATCACTTCATGATCAGTTGGGTTCTGTATTCTGGGACCCCGGCTCCCCCGGCATTGAGGGGGCCATAGTGCTGGCTCACATAAGGAATTAGGTGCAGAACAGGTCAGTGAATGGGGACAGGTTGGGGAATCAGGTCATGTGATATGCTGTCACTTTTAGAGCGCTGTACACTGCCAGCTTATCCACTGAAATTGTGCTAGCTGGACATCGTGGTATTATATAGTATTGAGCCCATTTGGTGATGTCTCCTAAAAGAACTTTGCAGGCAAGTGTAGAAAGGATGCCATCTATATTGCCCTCAGAGGGTAGGACCTACGAGGTGAGCACTATGAAGGCATAAGAGGCCTTTTCTATGCATTTTTTTGCTTTGTTGGTACTTCAATATTGATAATTTAATATTGAAGCCTTTCATTAAGATATCTCATTAATCTCAGATCGGTGGGGATAACACCTTGCACCCCGGCCGATCAGCTGGTCCCAGAGTCGGTGTCGGCTGGAAGTGCTAAGTTGCGGAGCTGCACAGCTGTATCATCTGCATAGTGACCGCAGTGGGTACTGCAGATCCACTTCTATTCATTCAAGTAGGGGTGGATGTGCTGTACCCAGCACCAGGAACAGCTAATCAGTGGGTTTGCCGGGTGACGCACTGCCACCAATCTAATAATCACGACCTACTCTAAGGATAGGCCATCAGAATTATTAAAGTACTAGACCGCCCCTTTCATCTGTGTACTACTCACATGAAGCATTATAGGACTACATACACCAGCTGGATCTCCACAAGTAGAACCGATACCTTCCAAAATTTTGTTTTTGCACATTTTTATGTACTACATAAATGTGGCATAATGAACCTGTATTATAACAGGTCGCTAAATAATATATCACTTTTTTATCTCTTATCTTGTGAATAGGAGGATTTAAAAACAAAAATAATAAATGTATGTTCCTATTATACATCGAGGCAAATTCTGTCTGCAACAGCAAAGGACACAAAGGGAAAGAGACAGACGAGAGCGCCACCCATGGAGCTTCCATGGACTTCTCCTTAAAAGACCTCTACGCTATTCAGGAGATCCAGTCTCAGGAGAATCTCCTAAAATTAATAGTCCAGTAAGTGTGTTTCTCTTACTAGTTCTACAGCCTTCTTCTGACTGATGTGAATGATGAATTATTTAGGTTCATTAAAGTGACTTGGTAGAAGCTTGCTCTACTCCAGCTGTTATATAATATATGTCATCATCCATCCTGGCAGATGGAACGATTTACTGACGAGTCATATTCAGTGGAGACCTCCACCTACTCAACTTATTGTAACGTTCACCTGTGTAAGAAAATGGGCTCTGCGTCATTTTATTCTGGTGCTTTAAGGGGTTTTCTATTTCAGAAACGCCTGTCTCCAGCTGCACTTTGTTAAAAACAAACAAACCCTCTTTTATCACCCTCCCCAGGTCCACCACTGAGTCTCTGCCACTGCTCGCTTTGTCTGTTATTGTCTGCAGCGCTTTCTACTGGGGCCTCAGCATCCAGAATCCAGTGATGGCAGAGTCTTAACATCCTTGGTCAAAAAGCAATGAAGAATGAAAAACCCATTTACCCTCATATAACATTATAATAAGCCAAGAAGGAGCCGGTTATAGTGCTAAACCAGAAATTGCTGTAGCTAAAGCAAGTCTGTGCAGCCGATAATGACAAAAACTGCCTCCTGCATTTGGTGGGCTTACCCTCACCAAGTGGTAGGGGGGCGCCGTAAGCTGGCCGCACACATTGGAGAGCTGTTAGGCTGACCGCTACCACTCACAAGAGATGATCGGTCAATACCGTTGAAATTGGCAGATTTGGACGACTTTTATCCAACAGGGCTTTTACTGGAGAGGCTTCACCGATTAAGAAGCCCTGGTGTCGAAAAATACTTTATAATAGTTTGTATGCTGTTTTATAACAACCCTGAAATAATCCAAATTGTCATTTCGTCCCCACTGTAATCATGTTCCAAATCGAGGAGCGATGGATGTGCCAAAGAGGGTTCGATTCAGTAGATGCAATGCCGACATGTCAGACATGTTCTGTAGTCATCGCCAATCATGTCTCATGGGGCTGATAACTGCTGGGACGGTGTGACTATGGGACAAAGGCTCCTCCCAAATGACCTCTGCAGGGTTATTATCATAAAACATGTAGATGATTAATACTTTTCTAGGCTACACAGTATCTCCTCAGCCAGCATAACCATGATAGGAGAGGTATTGGGGATGGTGTACACCCCATAATCCTGCTGACAGGGTCACTTTAGAAGTGCTGTACACATGGCTCCGGAACAATTTTTTTTTAGAAGTTGTAGAAAATCTTTCAAAGACAGCTCCAACTACACTGTGTTCCAAATTATTATGCAAATAATATGTCCTCATATTTTCTCTAAATTACCTATCTGAATTGCAGTTATTGTTATTTTCCAGTCATCTACTATTCTAGTATAGTTGCAATGTTTTGGAACAAACTGCCTATGAAAACAGTATCTTTTAAAAAAAAAAATAAACACTCAAAATGCATGTTCCAAATTATTATGCACAGCAGAGTTTTCAACCTTTTTTTTTTATTATTTTGAACAAAAAATGGTCAATTGTGAAGTTATAAGCATTATCAGCTTATTACAAAATGAAATCACACAGTTTTCAAGTGAAAACTTTATTCTAGGTGATGTTACATTTGCACATAGGACCCCTTGTTCAATAGAAGCTTCTGAACTCTCTCGTCCATTGAATTTGTCAGTTTTTGGATGGTTTCTGCTTCAGTTGTTTTGCATGTGGACAGAATACCCTCCCAGAGCTGTTGCTTAGATGTGAACTGCCTCCCGCCATCATAGACACTCCTTTTGATGATGCTCCAGAGGTTCTCAATGGGGTTGAGGTCAGGGGAAGATGGTGGCCACACCATAAGTTTGTCCTTTTATGCCCATAGCAGCCAGAGATGCAGATGTGTTTTTTGCAGCATGAGACGGTGCATTATCATGCATGAAAATGATCTTGCTGCGGAAAGCACGGTTCTTCCTCTTGAACCATGGCAGGAAGTGTTGTTTTAGAAACTCCACATAGATTATGGAGTTCATCTTTACCCCTTCAGGGATCATAAAGGGGCCGACAATCTCTCTCCCCATGATTCCAGCCCAAAACATTACTCCACTTCCTCCTTGTTGGCGCCTTAGCCGTGTTTTCATGGGGTGTCCATCAACCAGCCATCCTCCACTCCATCCATCTGGACCATCGAGCGTTGCACGGCACTCATCGGTGAACAAAACAGTTTGGAAGTCAGTCTTCATGTATCGTTTGGCCCACTGGAGCCGTTTCTGCTTGTGTGCAGTTGATAGAGGTGGTCGACAGGATGGCTTACGCACCTCTGAAGGACCCTGCATCTTGTTGTTCTGGGGACGTTGGAGGCACCAGCAGCTTCAAAAACGTGTCTGCTGCTATGACAAGGCATTTTTGCAGCTGCTCTTTTAACCTTACACAATTGCCTGTTGGAAAGGGTCCTCAATTTTTCCTTATCAGGACGCACACGTGTGTGCTGGGAATCAGCTACATACTTCTTGATTGTGCGATGATCACGATGAAGTGTCTTGGCAGTGTTGATTGTAGTCATGCCTTGACCTAAATACTCCACAATTTGTTGCTTCTCAGCAGCCGACACATCCTTTTTCTTTCCCATTTTGGCAAAAAATGTAGGCTGCTTAATAATGTGGGACAGCCTTCTTAAGTAGTCTTGCCTTTATTTGGACACACCTGCCAAACTAATTTGCACAGGTATCTGCAATTGCTTTCAGTGATATAAAGAGCCCTGACACACATCACCATCAATGAGTTTAAATGACAAACAACAAAATTCTAACCTTATCACTCCTAAACTCTATGTGCATAATAATTTGGAACACAGTGTACATGTAAGGCCTCTTTCACACTTCTGTTTTTTACAATCAGTCACAATCCGTCAAAATGTTGAAAAGATGAATCCTGTGCTGATTGTAAAAGACGGATGCACTGGAGCCATTTTTTTGACTGTTCCAGTGCATCCTAGAAGGCTATGTGCACACGTTGTGTATGCATCTTCGCCGCGTTTTTTCACTGTGAAAAAGTATACACAACACAACCCATGATAAAAATAATTAAAAAAATAAAAAATCGTGATATTCTTACCTTCCAGCGTCCTGCGCAGCCCCTGCAGCCTTCCCGATGTTCCATTCCCAGTGATGCATAGCGAGACAATGACCTGTGATGACGTAGCGGTCTCGCGAGACCGCTACGTCATCACAGGTAATTTCGCTATGCATCATTGGGAACGGGAGCTGCCGGCAGCATCGCGAGCATCTGGGGGACCGCAGGAAGAAGGCTGCGGGGGACGCCGGAAGGTAAGAATATCACAATTTTTTTTTATTATTTTTAACATTATATCTTTTTACTATTGATGCTGCATAGTCAGAATCAATAGTAAAAAGAGAGACGGGAAATTCTTCCAGGCATTCTCATTTTGAAAAGATGGCATCCGTTTCTGGATTCCTGCTTTTGACAGTCAGCGATGGATCCTGCGCCCATAGGCTTCCATTATAGCCAATGACGGGCAGCACAGGACCCGTCGCTGAGCGATTTTCCGACATACAGAAAAAAGTTCCTCTGTGCGTTGTCTCCACCCGACAGACAGCAATTTTACGACGGATCCAGTGCACGACGGATGAAACGTGTGGCCATCCGTCACAATCCATCGCTAATACAAGTCTATGAGAAAAAAAACGGATCCAGCAGCACCATTTGCTGGATCCGTTTTTTTCACAAAATGACGGAATGTGATGGAAAAAGAGAGACGGAAGTGTGAAAGAGGCCTAAGCTGCACTCCTGTCACTTTTTCATGTAATTTTACTGGAGCATACCCCATAACACTATTCTTACTGGTAATGGACAACTGGACCATATGCTACAAACTGGCGGCCAAGAAAACCTCTGGTTACTCTTTCCATAATAAGTCACCTTCAGCACAGCCATTTACTAAGTCACTGTCCCAGTGAGCGGCACGATCAGTAACATTGGCCTTAGAAGCCATGAGTTCATTTGTAACATCGCCTTCTTTCTTTGTATTTCAGCTCACTTTGCCCTACGATTTATGGACACGAGGTAAGATGATCTATATGTATCCATGAACGCATTATGCCTTATATGTGTAGGAAATAAGAAAAAAAGAAATGGGTTGTCCTAGGACAAGGTTAGAATATTGGGAAATTGCAACCCTCCCTATCTTCTGGTATCATTATTTACAAATATACAAAACAATAGTGTTGTGTGATGTAGCCGACCGACTATTAGATATTCTCACTCCTCAGTAGGCTGCATCTTTCCCTGCAGGAGAGGCCAAAACAATGCTACATGCCCCGGAAAACATGGCGCCCGAAAAAAAGAGTCTAATGTTATCTGAGCCATAACTTGGCTCCCATTGAAGTGAAGAGGAGCCGATCTGCAGATCTCTACAATAGTGTTTACAGTCGTACAGCGCTGTTCTGTTCTGGCTCCATTCACTGTTTATATGTGAAGCTGAGTTCAGCTCATCGGTGGGGGGACCATGTGTCTGACCCCCACTGGCCTGATATTGACGACCTGTTCTAAGGATAGTTTACCAATATCATAAGGACCGAAAACCAGTTAATTATGGCACTTTAAGAAAATCTCAGTCGCAGATAATCAATAGTTTCTCTATCTTATATCTTTGCCGCGCTTAAAAATGTAACAGGTTTTGAGCCCCCCGTTTCAATATAGCAGCTGATGAGTATGTGCGTGGTGCTGAGGTAGGACCACCGCTACTTCCTAAAGGAAGATACAATCATAATTTGTAAGGGTCTTAGCTGTGAGACCTCTTAGATGATAAGCTGTGATTGTGGGACAACCCCTTTAATGCTTTTAATTTTTAACCGATAAAAAAATCCATTTTTCTTTTTTTAGGTGGTAAAAGCCGGCCTGTTACTTGCTCTTTTCGGAGGTTGCCAGAAATACGTGGACGACAAAAACAGGATTCCAATTCGAGGGGACCCTCATGTACTTGTAGTTGGAGACCCTGGACTAGGAAAAAGTCAAATGTTACAGGTATGGATGGCCTTAATACTCCTGACTAAATAGCAGATCGCTATGATCATACTCATTAGATATTAAAGAAATGACATAATGATGCTGCTCATGCCACCATTTTATTTCATGTAGAATTAAACTCCACTGGGTACAAGTCAAAAATAATAGCTAATGCTGAGATGACGTAAGAGTGACTTAAAGCAATAAATAATAAGAGTATGATCTATGTATGACATTGTGTTTTCTAGGCGGTGTGTAATGTCGCACCTCGTGGCATTTATGTGTGCGGAAACACCACTACGACGTCTGGACTGACTGTAACCTTAGCCAGAGACAGTGCAACGGGAGATTTTGGTTTGGAAGCTGGAGCACTTGTTTTAGGAGATCAAGGTATCATGTTTGCCACAAATCAATAGTTGTACGTCCTAATTCTGAAACATTACTAACTATCTTAAAAATTAACTATTGTTGCAAATTTTTTTCATTAATCAATGATACAAGCGAAGATAAGAAACCCTGTTATATATATCTTATTAAAGATAAATGCCCCAATCACCTGCACTCATCAAATCTGGCTTCACTGAAGGATCATTACTGCTGCTGCCTATAATAGTCTACAGAGATGGGAGGGGTAAGGAGTTGGAGGGAGACAGAGGCAGAGACACAGAGAAGCTGCTGCAGCTTCTAGTGCCCAGAGCCTGCAAGTGGGAAACTGCTTAAGATGCTGTGGCCAGAAATCTTGTTTGTTGTCATGTGCACACAGGACTGCACACTTTTTTTAAGTTACCAGGAACGACAGGTACACTTTGAGCTCAACTAGTGTGTACAACCAGGATAAACTCCTGAAATCCTGCCACATTATATGCTGAAGATACTCAGAGACTTTTATGGTCCAGATGTGAGCGAAAAAGGTGTTTTATATAATGTGTTTGGCCATTGTGTTCACACATCTTGTTTTTCCACTGTTTTAGAAATCAAAATGAACTTGCCTGCACAATGGCAGATATATTGGATCTGTACTAGGGGGAGCACCAACTCCTGATTTGGGACATGCACACTTCATTAATATTGCAGCAGTCACCTCCTCAAGATTCCTTATTAATGTAGATCATCCAAATGATTAAAGGGAATCTGTCAGCTGGGTTTTTGCTGTGTAATCTGATAGCACCAGGAGGTAGGGACAGAGACCCTGATTCCAGCGATGTATCACTTAGTTTACTGCATGCAGCAGTTATGATAGTCAGTTTTCTCTGCTGCAGATCTAGCAGAGCTCAATTGTTAAGCTGTATATAATCCGCCCACACCACAGTTTTCTGGGGACATTGTATAGTGACAGAGAGCTGATAATCTGTGCCATGGACGTGGTAGGACTAGCAGGCATGAGGCCAGTTGTCCTGTAGTGATAATCTGCTGATAAAACACTGATTATATTGAAACAGCAAAACAAAGCCCAGTAAGTGACACATAACTGTAATCAAGGTCTCGGTCTCCCTACATCATGCTGTTCTCTAAGTACATACTAAAAACCTGGTGACAGATTCCCTTTAAAGAAGATCTATACATATTGTTAAAAGAATCACATGATATAAGTTTGTATATATGGTATGCACATGTTCTGCAAATCACTCCCGCTCTCTTTGAGTCGTTCTTCTGATGTTCACATTCAGGGATATGTGGAATAGATGAATTTGATAAAATGGGTAACCAACACCAAGCTTTATTGGAAGCCATGGAGCAGCAAAGCATTAGCCTTGCCAAAGCTGGGATCGTCTGCAGTTTACCAGCCAGGACGTCTATAATTGCTGCTGCCAATCCAGTAGGAGGACACTACAACAAAGGCAAGACTGTGTCTGAGAACCTGAAGTAAGTGATAAAACTACATTATTAGAGGAAGGGAAACATTATCTGAAACAATTACCTGTTGCCACAAATTGTAATACATATCTGAATAATGTGTCCTCTACAGAAATAGCAGGGATCTCCTGGAGCCTCTACAGGAATACCAGGGATCTCCTGGAGCCTCTACAGGAATACCAGGGATCTCCTGGAGCGTTGTACCCAAATACTAGGGATCTCCTGGAGCTTTGTACCCAAATACTAGGGATCTCCTGGAGCTTCTTCAGAAATACTAGGGATCTCCTGGAGCTTTGTATAGAAATACTAGGGATCTCCTGGAGCTTCTACAGAAATACTAAGGATCTCCTGGAGCTTCTACAGAAATACTAGGGATCTCCTGGAGCTTCTATAGAAATACTAGGGATCTCCTGGAACTTCTACAGAAATACCAGTGGTGTCCTGGAGCTTCTACAGAAATACCAGTGATGTCCTGGAGCTTCTACAGAAATACCAGGGATGTCCTGGAGCTTCTACAGAAATACCAGGGATGTCCTGGAGCTTCTACAGAAATACCAGGGATGTCCTGGAGCTTCTACAGAAATACCAGGGATGTCCTGGAGCTTCTACAGAAATACCAGGGATGTCCTGGAGCTTCTACATAAATACCAGGGATGTCCTGGAGTTTCTACAGAAATACCAGTGATGTCCTGGAGCTTCTACAGAAATACCAGGGGTGTCCTAGAGCTTCTACAGAAATACCTAGGATCTCCTGGAGCTTTGTACTGAAATACCAGGGATCTCCTGGAGCTTCTACAGAAATACCTGGGGTGTCCTGGAGCTTCAACAGAAATACCAGTTATGTCCTGGAGCTGCTAATGAGTGTCATTTACACATCCAATGCTGCTTCTCACCCTGAATGATGTCACATGTTAACGGCTTGTCCGGTATAAAACATTTTTGTGGCAAACACTGAAGTAGCAGCGGAAAGGCAGTGTTGAACCCGGGGAAGGTGAAGAAGAGTTGCGAGTGATATTTTAGATACCCGTATATACTCGAGTATAAGCCGACCCCCCTAATTTTGCCACAAAAAACTGGGAAGACTTAATGACTCGAGTATAAGCCTAGGGTGGAAAATGCAGCAGCTAACGGTAAATGTCAAAAATACAAATAGATACCAATAAGAGAAAAATTAAAGGGAACCTGTCACCACGTTTTTGGAAGATGGGATAAAAATAGAGTTAAATAGGGGCAGAGGTGGGCGTTACATTAGTGTGTGTGTTATGCGTTTATTACCCACCTAAGTTGCCGAAATAACTTTGCAAAGTCTCCGTTTTCGCCTGTCAATCAGGCTGGTCAGGTCGCATGGGCGTTGTCTTCCCCCAGATTTGGCGTAGTTTTCCGTTGGTGGCGTAGTGGTGTGCGCATGCCCAAAGTCCGGAATCCTCTTCCAGGGGATTTAAAATAGCGCGGTGTTCGTTATTGCATTGGTGATCGGTGGGCGCGGCCATCTTCCTTTGGCCGCGCGTGCGCAGAAGCGGCGCTCTGCTGGCCGCGGCTTCAGGAAAATGGCCGCCGCGATATCCATCTGCGCACGCGCGGCATCCCGCGGCCATTTTCCTGAAGCCGCGGCCAGCAGAGCGCCGCTTCTGCGCACGCGCGGCCAAAGGAAGATGGCCGCGCCCACCGATCACCAATGCAATAACGAACACCGCGCTATTTTAAATCCCCTGGAAGAGGATTCCGGACTTTGGGCATGCGCACACCACTACGCCACCAACGGAAAACTACGCCAAATCTGGGTGAAGACACCACGCCCATGTGACCTGACCAGCCTGATTGACAGGCGAAAACGGAGACTTTGCAAAGTTATTTCGGCAACTTAGGTGGGTAATAAACGCATAACACACACACTAATGTAACGCCCACCTCTGCCCCTATTTAACGCTATTTTTATCCCATCTTCCAAAAACGTGGTGACAGGTTCCCTTTAATTGAGACATCAGTAGGTTGTGTTTTTGAATATCCATATTGAATCAGGAGCCCCATATAATGCTCCATAAAGTTTATGATGGCCCCATAAGATGCTCCATATTAAAATATGCCCCATATAATCCTGCATAAAGGTTAATAATGGCCCATAAGATGCTCCATAGACACATTTGTCCCATATAATGCTGCACAAACGTTAATTATGGCCCCATATGATGTTCCATAAAGATATTTGCCCCATATAGTGCTGCACAAACGTTATGGCCCCATACAGACATTTGACCCATACAATGCTGCACAAACGTTAATTATGGCCCCATAAGATGCTCTATAAAGATATTTGCCCCATATAGTGCTGCACAAACGTTAATTATGGCCCCATACAGACACTTGCCCCATACAATGCTGCACAAACGTTAATTATGGCCCCATACAGACCCTTGCCCCATATAGTGCTGCAAAACGTTATGGCCCCATAAGATGCTCCATACAGACACTTGCCCCATTTGCTGTTGCTGAGATAAAAAAAAAATCACATACTCACCTCTCCGTCGCTCAGGCCCTCGGCACTTTCAATATTCACCTGACTTCGTTCCGGCGCCGCTCCATCTTCAGCGTCTTCTGCACTGACGTTCAGGCAGAGGGCGCGCACTAACCACATCACCGCGCCCTCTGACCTGAGCGTCACTGCAGAAGACGCTGAAGACGGAGCGGCGCCGGAACGAGGAGCAGGTGAATATCGCGCTGCGCTCCCCCTCCCCGTTATACTCACCTGCTCCTGGCGCTGTGCAGTCCCTGCTTCCCCAGCGCCGCAGCTTCTTCCTGTACTGAGCAGTCACCGTTACCGCTCATTGCAGTAATGAGCATGCAGCTCCACCCCTATGGGAGGTGGAGCTGCATATTCATTACTGTAATGAGCGGTACCATGTGACCGCTCAGTACAGGAAGAAGCTGCGGCGACAGGGAACCAGGGACCGCGCCAGGAGCAGGTGAGTATAATTACACAGCTCCGCTCCCCCACCCCTGCTGACCCCTGGGTATGACTCGAGTATAAGCCGAGAGGGGGACTTTCAGCCCAAAAAAAGGGCTGAAAATCTCGGCTTATACTCGAGTATATACGGTATCTGCAACCAAATAGCTACGTCAAATTTTAAACCGTACAACCCCTTGAAAAGTAATAATGATCATGAAGTTTCCCAACAGATCCTAGTATTCTCAGAAGGATGTGGAGGTAGCATTGTCCTCCCTTCTCTGTACATTGCCTTAAAGTATTTATACTCCCTGAACTTTTCCAAATTTTTTTCACATACTCACAAACTAAAATGATTTTTTATTTGGATTTCACGTGATATACCAACACAAAGTAGCAAGTATTTGTGAAGTGTAAAGGAAATGATACATGGTTTTCTAAATATTTAAAAAATATAAATTTCACAACTGACGTGCATTTGTATTCGGCCCCCTGTAGTCTCATACCTCTAAATATAATCCTGAGTGATCAATTGCCTCCGTAAGTCACATAATTAGTAACTGAAGTCAACCTGTGTGTAATTTATTCTCGGTATAACTACAGCTGTTCTGTGAATGCTTCAGAGGGATATTTGAGATAAGGGGTATCAAATCACATAATGAAAACCAAGGAACACAATAGACAGGTCAGGGATAAAGTTATGGAGAAGAGTAAAGCAGGGTTAGGTTATCAAAATATAGCCCGAGCTCTGAATATCTCACGGGGCACATTTCAGCCCATCATCCAAAAATGGAAGGTGCAAGACACAACCGTAAACGCACCAAGACATTGCCGTCCACATAAACTGACATCCCATGCATGGAGAGCACTAATTAGAGAAGCAGCCAAGGGGCCCATGGTCTGGAGGAGCCGCAGAGATGCACAGCTCAAGTGGGAGAATCTGTCCACAGGACAACTACTAGCTTAATGCTCCACAAATCTGGCCATTGTGTTAGAGTGGCAAGATGAAAGGTAGTTTTGAAAGTAAGCCATAAGAACTCCCATTTGCAAAAAGCCATTAATTCGACACAGCTAGCACATGGGAGAAGGTTCACATGCTAGCTGTGTCCTCTACGTGGCATGTGGAAGAGGGTGCCCTGGTCAAATGAGACAAAAATATAATTTTTAGGGCTAATTGCAAAGCTTTATGTGTGGCTGAAAACTTAACACTGCAAATGACCCTGAAATCACCATCCTCACTATCAAACATGGTGGTGGCAGCATCATGCTGTAGGTAGGCCTTTCTTCAGTAGGGACAGTGAAGCTGCTCAGTTGATGGGAAGCTGGATGGAAGTAAATACAGGGCAATCCTGGAGGAAAGCCTGTTAGATGCTGCAAAAAATTTTTAAACTGTAGATTCTGCCTTCCAGCAGGACAATGACCCTAAACATCCTGCCAGAACTAAAATGTGTGTGAATGGCCCAGTTACAGTCCAGACCTAAATCCCACTGAGAATGTAAAGCTGATAGAGAAATACTCCAAAACACTCGCAGCAGTAATTGCAAAAAAAAGTGTTCCTACAAAGTATTGACTCAGGGAGGCTGAATACAAATGCACGTCACAATTTTCAGATTTATATGTTTAAAATAGTTAGAAAGCCATGTGTCACTTCCTTTACACTTCAGGAATACATGTTACTTTGTGTTGGTATATCACATAAAATCCCAATAAAAACATTTACGTTTGTGGGTGTAACGTGAATAAAATGTGGAAAAGTTCACGGGGTATGAATACTTTTTCAGTCAGTTATTTACATAACTTGTGTTTGCCTAAATCTGTATCATCGTAACCTTCTACTTCATGGGAACAAGGGCAAATTAAAAAATACACTTGGAAATATAACCTCAGAACACTAGAAAGCAACAGTCTGGTGCGTAAAGCCAAATAATGTGACAATGGGGCTCATAAATGAAGGTGGAATATATGGAGTTTTTTCCATAGTCGCCAATATAATTGTATCTGCCAGAAAAACATAGCGAGAGTGACCTCTACAGGGCAATTGATGCGACTTCAAGCTGAAAACAAAATATTGCTATATGTTGTTTGTGTCAGAAAATCACTTATTGTGATCTGGGGACCTAAAGCAAAGTTACTAATTTTTCCTAACCATCCAGAAGGCATAAGAAATGAGGATATGTTCTGTAGGATTATGTGCACACAATCAGTAAACGTACTTGTGCAGCGTCCAACCCGCAGCATCCAGATGTTACAGCATAGTGGATGGGATTCCAAGAAATCACCTGGGGAGACGGACATGCAGCGCTTCTTTTCAGACTGCGGCATGTCTATTTATCTGGCGGAGATGTAGAGCAGGTGCCTGAATGCGACGTACAGAGATCACGAGGCGGAAACAGACAGGGGTTGATAGATTGATATTTATTTACAACAATAACATCTAAAGGGTTAGTAAATATGCAATTTAACAATATAGAGGATTAGAACAAGTTATGAACAAGCTAGAAAGTCTTTCAGCACTTAACGTTGCTGATCGTGGTAGATGGCCGTTCCTCTCCAGCATATTGCCCAATGTTGAGCAGGCTGAGGATTCATGCTCCACTGTGACATTAAAGCAGATGATGCCTGTAATGTTAATTTACCTTCGGGATTCCGTTTTTTGATTCTTTCTTTTTGGCATGTTTTCTCCCAGGCAGCTTCCTTGCACGGCTCTCAGGCATAACCTATGGCACAGAGAGGCCAAACTATATAATGTTCCTGCAGAAAATGTAGAATAAACTTTACTTTGCCGATATTTTCTGTTTGTTCCGCAGAATGGGAAGCGCTTTATTGTCACGTTTTGACTTGGTGTTCATCCTGCTTGATACCCCTAATGAAGACCACGATCATTTACTGTCAGAACATGTCATGGCCATGAGGTCCGGGTCAAAGAACGTCATATGTGGTGCAAGTGTAACACGGACAGACACGCAGGGCTCCAACATCTCTGTCCTAGAAGTGACTTCCGACAGGCCACTGAAAGACAGATTGAAGGTATTGTTAAATGTAAATGAATTCCATATACAGAAGATCTAAGTAAGAAATGTAGTGCACGAAAATAAAAGCTGCTTTTGGTTTATTTTAGGTTCGGCCCGGGGAACATATTGATGCAATTCCACATCAGCTGTTAAGAAAGTACATTGGATATGCCCGACAGTATGTCCAGCCGAAACTGTCACTGGATGCAGCTCAGGTTCTCCAGAACTTCTACCTGGAGCTCAGGAAACAGAACCAAGGCATAGACAGCACTCCTATAACAACCAGACAACTGGAGTCGTTAATACGGTTAACAGAGGTGCGGAAACCCAACACTGAATGTGATGTATCCAACCTGCACAACACAGAAACCACACACAACAGTTTCTACTAATATTGTTTATTTTATATTATTGTAATATATATTTATATATATATTTTTTATTCTTTTCATGCATATATATTTATTATTCTAAAAATGAAATACTGACACGGGTGTCTACATTTATAGTGACAGATACCTAGCTTTCCTAGTACAGTACAGCAAAAGCAAACCTAATTTTGTAGATATCTGAGACAATGACTTTCAGAATGAAATCATTAGGGCAGTGTGCTGGTCTGGGTCTCTCTCCTGCCGACAGCAGCAAACATCTAACTTTTGCTGCAGTCGGCAGGAGAGATACCCAGCCTATAGTCTTACACGGTGGCCATTTAGATGAATAGCTGTCTATGTGATAAAAGAATGGCTGACATCTGCTCGAACACAGATTGCTTATACAGAGGAACTCTCTGTTCAGGCTTATAGAGAAGGGTCCTAGGCTGACAACCCACCTCTATGATGTCCGTATGCTCTGATATTGCAGATGGACAAAGGTTGTCTCCATAAATGTGACTACACTAGTCCACACTTCTTTTCCGGTTACATTTGGAGTAAATTGCCATAGAATAATTTATTTGCAAAAACTTAAAGCACCAGCGTTTTTTTATTTATTTCACTGCTGGAATAGTGCTTAAAATCTAAGTCCCCTGCTCCCTGTCTGATACTCACCTTCCAGGGTTTTTCATATGTTTTTATCGCCAGTCCAGTCTGTCTCCTGCAGTTTGTGACCTGCCAGCTGCTCCAGGGTTTCATGGAGCAAGCCGAAGGTCACTAATTAATGTACGTCTATGAGAGCCTCATTCTGTCCTCGTTCTGGCTCTCATGGACTTGCATTGAGAGCGTTTGACGTAGCTTATGACTTCCGGCCAGTCAGAAGCTGCACACGCAAGAATGCATTGTGGGCCCGAAGTGGCACTGGAACTGTGAAGACGCTGGAGGATGAGTATATGATCAGGGGCTGGTGGCTTAGATTTAAAGCGCCACTCCAGCGGTGAAAAAAAACAAACAAACTCTGGAGTGGTGCTTTAAACGTCTTGTATTTTACACAGGCCCGGGCCAGATTAGAACTGAGGGAAGAGGCCACCAGGGAAGACGCTGAAGATGTCGTACAAGTAATGAAATACAGGTAACCAGTTTTTTACATTCTGAATTTTGCATGATAAATTTATACATTTCATCTGATTAGTTAATGACAACCCCTTTTCTTATAGAGCTGCCGAAATAGTTTTTGAAATATACAGTAACTTCATTCTCATTTGGAAAAACAACAACTTTTTTCTAAACTGTTATTGAGCGCGGTTGTAAAAGTGTGAAGAGTCGGGACATTGGGTGTAGAAGAATGCACGAGTCTGATTAACACGTTATATAAGTAAAAAAAAACCCATTGGTCCCGTTTCATGAAAGCGTCCACACCAGAATTCTGCTGTAAAAGCTTTGAATAATCACAAAATTTAGATGCAATTTGGAATTGTGCCAGATTTTTACAACCTTAGGCTGTTTTCATGCCTGTTTTTCCAACTCTGACATAATGGATGGAGATGGGGTGGGATGAGGCCAACAGGGGCGCAATGCCACAGGTCGTCTGATGCATGATGAGCTGGGACATGCCGTAGTCCAGACATCGCACTGATTGGAGTAAGATTTTTGGCGTAGCTCACACCAGTCTACAGATGCTGCAGATTCATGAAGAGCTATCAACAGCGACGGTCTTGATGAATCGGGCTCATTGAGTTCAGCTTTTCTTCTGCTGTTGGAAGGTTTATGTTCTTTGCTTTTTTTTTTCTCCTGCATTGTGTTGTTCAGGCCACTAGCTGTATAGTTAACAGCAGATTGGGCCCCATCGAAGTCCGAGAGCGTTTCTTTACCAGGAGAACTTCGATGAAGACTCAGAATTACAAGTGCAGCATCTGTTTCACAAAATTCTTGAACTGTTCATACAACTTTTATTGGACAATTATATGTAGAATCCATTTTTTACATGGAGTTTTACACCTGTGTTTTTCCTCTTTTATGTCCAAAAGGAAAACAGCACATAGACACATATAACAGAGATGCATGGACTATACAAATACTGCTATATACAAGTGTTTCTCACTAAATTAGAATATCATCAAAAATTTTATTTATTTCAGTTCTTCAATACAAAAAATTAAACTCATATATTATACAGAGTCATTACAAACAGAGTGATCTATTTCAAGTGTTTATTTCTGTTAATGTTGATGATTATGGCTTACAGCCAATGAAAATCCAAAAGTCATTGTCTCAGTAAATTAGAATACTTTATAACACCAGCTTGAAAAATGATTTTAACATCCGAAATGTTTGCCTACTGAAATGTATGTTCAGTAAATGCACTCAATACTTGGTCGGGGCTACTTTTGCATCAATTACTGCATCAACCTTAAAAGGAACCTACCCCAAAATCGATGGTGAGGTAAGCTCACCGTCATCAGGGGCTTATCTACAGCATTCTGTAGTGCTGTAGATAAGCCGCCGATGTTACCTGAAAGAGGAGAAAAAGAGGTTAGATTATACTCACCCAGGGGCGGTCCCGCTGCTGCTACAGGTCCGGTGCCTCCGATCTTCATTCCATGACGTCCTCTTCTGGTCTTCACGCCGCGGCTCCGGCGCAGGTGTACTTTGTCTGTCCTGTTGAGGGCAGAGTAAAGTACTGCATTGCGCAGGCGCCGGGAAAGGTTAGAGAGGCCTGCGCACTGCAGTACTTTGCTCTGCCCTCAACATGGCAGACAAAGTACACCTGTGCCGGAGCCGCGGCGTGAAGACCAGAAGAGGACATGGAATGAAGATGGGAGGCACCGGACCCGGAGCAGCAGCGGGACCGCCCCTGGGTGAGTATAATCTAACCTCTTTTTCTCCTCTTTCAAGTTACATCGGGGGCTTATCTACAGCATTACAGAATGCTGTAGATAAGCCCCTGATGACGGTGACCTTACCTCACCATCGATTTTGGGGGTGACAGGTTCCCTTTAAAGGCTTCCCCAGATCAGTGTCCACAGGTCGGGACCCGGTCCTTTTGTCTGCCCTTATTCACACACTGATGTCAACTTTGACATAGGGTAGGGTTTTTAACCCCTTAACCCCCGGAGCTTTTTTTGTTTTCGTTTTTTTGCTCTCATTCTTTCCAGAGCCATAACTTTTTTATTTTTCAGTCAATATGGCCATGTGAGGGCTTATTTTTTGCGGGACGAGTTGAACAATACCATTGGTTTTACCATGTTGTGTAACAGAAAACGGGAAAAAAATTCCAAGTGCGATGAAATTGCAAAACCAGTGCAATCCCACACTTGTTTTTTGTTTGGCTTTTTTGCTAGGTTCACTAAATGCTAAAACTGACCTACTATTACGATTCTCCAGGTCATTACGAGTTCATAGACACCAAAAATGTCTAGGTTCTCTTTTATCTAAGTGGTAAAAAAAAATCCAAAATTTGTTAAAAAAAAAAAAAAAAAAAAAAAAGCGCAATTTTCCGATACACGTAGCGTCTGCATTTTTCATAATCTGGGGCCGTGATTTTGCGTGCCGAGCTGACGTTTTTAATGATACCACTTTTGTGCAGATACGTTCTTTTGATCGCCCGTTATTGCATTTTAATGCAGTGTGGCGGCAACAGAAAAAAACATAATTTAGATTTTTTTTCTCGCTACGCCGTTTAGCGATTAAGTTAATTCTTTTTTTTTTTTTTTCATTGATCGGGCGATTCTGAACGCGGCTATGCTAAATATGTGTAGGTTTGATTTTTTTTTTTATTGTTTTATTTTGATTGGGGTAAAGGGGGGGTGATTTGAACTTTTTTTTTTAAATATTTTTAAACACAGGGTGGCGCTCATAGCAATCTGCCATCAACAACCATAGAGGTCTCGAGAAGACCTCTGGTTGTGACGGCAATGCACCGTTGACCCCCAATCACATGATGGGTCAGCAGTGCGCGTACTTGTTAAATGCCGCTGTTAAGAGTTTGACAGCGGCATTTAACTAGTTAATGGGCGTGGGCGGATCGCAATTTCGCTCGCGCCCATTGCGGCATATGTCAGCTGTTGAAAACAGCTGATATGTTGCGGCTTTGAGGTGGGCTCATCGCCGGAGCCCACCTCAAAGCGGGGGATACTGCCAGCTGACGTACTATTCCGTCAGCTGGCAGAAAGGGGTTAATATTAGACAATGTAGGACCGTCCCAATCAGAATCGCCTTGTCGACGGTGGGATGGCGGCTTTTATGCCATTTTTGATCAAAAACAGTATTACTAAGAACCCTGAGTTCTTTGAATGCACTTTTGCTTTTTACTTATTTAGTTACAGCAGGGTTTTGATCATTATGTTTCTTGTAGGTTTTGTGCGCTTTATGGCCAATGTGAACATATGTTTATGTGCTGCATGTATGCCAACTCAAACCAAGCTCAATTTTTGTGTTTTTTTTCTTGATATTCTAATTTTATGAGACGCACCTGTATAAGTACATAGTGTTGTAATGTGGGCACTTGCCATGCAGATTGGGCACCCGCTCGTGTGAATAGGCGGGTTGCTCCATCACTGACGTCGGCTACATAGCACTACAATGTGACCCCACTATTCACTGGAACGAAGAAATAAAAGTCCTAGAAAATCATCTTACCACTTAATTTTCCTTTTTGCTCCACATTTTCTGGTTGTCTTTGTTAATCCTTGTACTATCCAGTCTAGGGAATATGTTACAGGATTTGATGAGTTATGAAGAATATTTGTTGCTAATGTCTTATTTGCATCATGTGTTCCATATTCCCCGGAATGATATGTGCACGGGGACACATGCAAAGATCATACGGATGGCGGGGAGCTAGCACAGCGCTGGGTGTTTCACAGACAGATGGGCAGATGTTGCCTTTTCCTCGCTGATGTTGGTCATTACTATTATTGATGGTCATTTTCTAGCTATGACTGCAGAGAGTAATCCCATCTTTACTTTCTTCCTAAATTAATGTTTTTATCCCCTCTAGTCTACTGGGAACATACTCCGATGAGTTTGGGAAATTGGATTTCAACAGATCTCAGCACGGCTCTGGAATGAGCCATCGATCACAAGCAAAGAAGTTTGTTTCCGCACTTAATAGGATCGCAGAAAGAACCTACAATAATCTATTCGATTATCAACAGCTTCGGCAGATTGCAAGGGAGCTGCAGATACAGGTAGTGCGACACATTAGACTCCACTCCACGGAGCCTCTCCAAAATGAAAACTAAATATATGTCCTCGTTCTCCATTGTTATTGAGCCATTCTCTGACAAGGGAAGGGGATGTCTGACTACATAACTAGAGACTGGACTCTTCGGAATCGGGGAAACAGGGTGACAATTATTTACTGGATCCAATAGATTGTGGTAGATCAGAGGACAGGAGCACAGTATGGGCATGTTCACACACAAGTTTTTTGACTTGTGAAAAATTGGATCTGTATTCGCAGCAGAATCCATGCAGGAAATCCGAGGATGACCTGTGTTTTGCAGTTTGAGCTGTCTCGTGACTGCACATGAATTGGCTGCATTCAGTTGGGCTAGTCTGCACTAATTATCATGGCTGACATCACAGTGAAGTCACTTATTTTTTTAAAAAAAAAAGCTGCGAGAAAAGCAACACAGATTTCCAATATAAAACAATAGGAGCTAGTTTGGGAATCTTTTTTTATTTGGATTTCAGTGCTTGCTGAAAAACTGCACGTAAATCTCTGTGTGAACATACGCTGATTTAGACTGTTGTTTCCCTGACCGTTGTCTCTGCAAATATTCACAATCTACCAGATATTTCTAGCATTGCTTTATTTCTTGGAGGAGCAAAAAAAAAAAAAAAAAGCATGACAAATCTTCAATCCCCAATGACACGTGAGACTTTCAGAGGGTTTGATATTCATTGTCAATGTCACCTGATTGTCTCCCACATTTGAAACCCTCTAACCCAACCTGAAAACTCCTCTCTACTGGAAAGTCTACAGCCTACAATGTCACCATCTGAGGTGCTCCAACCACTTTGCCCACTGACGCTTTCACTTATTCTGTGGAGATTTTGAGTTATTTATTTTCTTCGCCTTGGAATCAGCATGCAGGTTATATGCAATCTAAAGACATTCCTATATCGTACAGCCTCAATGCTGGCCATACACTGTATGAATGTGACAAGTGTGTCACGTCTTCCTGAAAGATTTGAAGTTAGAAGATCACTACTTATTGTGAATCGCAGATCTTCCATTTAGCCTGTGTGTTTGTGCCCCATATTGAATGGATTTGGTTTCCTTTGGTGCTGAAGAGGTTAACGACCCTTTCTATACTGATCAGAAACTTGCAGCTCCTTCTGATCTGGCCATTACCTCTCCCTATAAAACCCGGTCAGACCTTCTCTTTCTTTCCCGTGAAAGCTTTGCTTCCTAGCTCGTTGGAGACGCTGTGCTGAATAGGCGTTTGCTGTTGTTATTGGAGATTGTTGTATGCTGTTTTTGGTGTATGCTTTCCTCATTGTCCTATTCCCATTTGGTTGGTACATTCCTATCCTTGTCTATATACCTCTTTACCTTTGGTGAGTGTTTGTATGTTTGTTGCTTTCTGTTACCCCTGTTTTGTTTTTGTGTCTTGTTTATATTTGTGTCCCATGTGTCATGGGGCGGGGAGGGGACAGATCAGGTACTGTCCTCTAGAGGAGGTGGGATGCTGAGGAAAAATCTTGGAGGTGGAGCAGAGAAGGAAGTCTTGCAAGGACTGGAGATTACATGTGGGAAGGTATCGGGAGATTACTTAGGAGATGCATGAATGAGACATTATGGCCAGTCTTGTAGGTCAGTGTTTTTAGGCCCCTTTCACACATCAGTTTTTTGCCGTCAGTCACAATCCGTTGGATCGACAGATCTGTTGCAGATTGTGAAAAACTGGTGCGATGGATCTGTATTTTTGACAGATCCGACTAGGTGGGCTGGCTAATTGGATCCTAAAAAAAGCAGAGCATGCTCAGTTAAAAAAAAATGGAATCTGTCGCCGGATTCCGTCATTGGACGGATCTGGCGCCATAGGCTTCCGCTCTAGCAAACGACGGACGGCGACGGATCCGTCGCTGTCTGTTTTTTCGACGGAGACAAAAAACGTTACTTTGTCCGTTGTTTCCGGCCGCCGGACAAACAATTTTTGACAGATCCACCGAACGACGGATGAAACGTGAGGCCATCCGTCGCTAATGCAAGTCTATGAGAAACGGTTTGTTTTTTTTTAATTCGACGTATTGCGGCTGAAATTGGATGCCAGCACAAACTTTTTATGTAGCTTTTTACATAGAAATGTTACTAGATATGCAGGAGGTAATGGGTGATGTCACCAGCATTGCTGCATTGATTATTTTCTCTAATTTGTTTCCTTTCAGGTTCCAGACTTTGAAAGTTTTGTGGGCTCACTGAATGACCAGGGATATCTTCTAAAGAAAGGACCTAAAGTTTACCAGCTACAGACCATGTAGGGCCATTTCATGGTCCTTATGATCTACCTGCAATAGCCATTATAATGTAATCCAGAGGTGGTCAGACAGTTTATACCCACAGAACCATCTACACGGTCAGGTACGGGATGTGCCCAAATATACCTGTGTGGCCGCAGATAGTAATTGTAGATGAAAACACCTTTGATGATCTGGCGAGGAGTTGAAGGGTGGTCCTGTTCTTGGCAAGTGCTCCAACTGTTTTCCCTAACTTCTACCTCATGACAGGGACAGAAACTTGGCTTCAGTGCCCATCACAATGGTGGAGGCTAGAGATGAGCGGATATGTTCGGGTCCCTCCATATTCGGCAAGCTATAGTTCTTACCTAACAGGCTGCTGAGAGGATCCGGCTACCTGGATCTCTCAGGCTGATCAGCTGTCCAGCGCCGCATGTGTCGAGGCTGTTTCACTGTCACAGTACATGCATGGAGAGCCCAACACACAGGCCCAACACGCAGGCTCTCCATGCATGATCTGTGACTGTGACACAGCCGCGACACATGCAGCTGATCAGCCAGCGCGCTCCATGTATCCGGGTTCCCTCTGAAGCTTATTCGGTAAGCCCTATAGCTTGCTGAATAAGGAGGGACCCGAACATATTCGCCCATCTCTCGTGGAGACGTTATACAGGGATTAGTGAGGAAAACTGAAGCGTTAGCCAGGACCGATTCCATCCTTGGAGCACTTTATTTTCATACTCAAAGATAAATTTCTCTACAAGGCAAAAACGTGACTTGGACAAGTCCATTGTTTATATCAGGGGCCTGTGTGAATCCCATTGTTTAGGGATGCAGAAGCCCACAATGAATAGGTAGCATAATGCAATGTGAACACTGCCGAAGTCTTTCTGTGGCCACAAAGTTATGTTTGAACATGTCTTAATGTCCCCTACCCAGCACTGCATATATTTAGTAGGAATAAACCACGGTGTAAATGTAAAGCTGAATGTATTTATTTTTGTAATGTAAGCTTGATACATATTATTAATACATGAATATTACATTTAAAAGGAGTTGCCTCAACTTCTTAAATAGATGAAATTGTAAAGTGGATGTAAAATACAAGCAACGTTGCAATTTACCTCTTACTAAAATTCCTCCCCATTCTCAAGATCAGAGGGATTTTGAATTGTCTAGTTTACTGCTCATTGCTTAGGTTCCCTCTGATAGACTGCAGCGGTGGCCTGTTTACTAAGCAAGGAGCGCCAGCGGTTTACTATAGAGCTTGTAAGCGCAGCTCTGCAGCTGGTCAGATAGCTTCAGTGCCCCAGCGCTCCTGTGATGCTGCGGAGGCAACGCTTGCAACATGGGTGAGCATACATTTCAGACCAGCGGCATGACCACACACCCAGTGGAATCGTCAGGATCGAACCTCCCCTCGAAAGAAGGTAGCTGGGATGCATAGAGCGGTGTGCTCCTGAAGAAAGAAATGCAGAAAACCGCTTTAAAGGGAACCTGTCACCAGGTTTTTCCCATATACAGTATGGGCCTGCACCTGTAAGCCCTATGTGACATAATTCTAAAATGTTGTCTCTATGTCCCCAACGTGGTCTCCAGAAAACAAAAATAGCTCTTATTATACTCACCTACAGCGAGGTCCGGTCTGATGGGCGTCTCTGGTCTGGATCCGGCGCCTCCTGTCTTCTTGCTTTGTGCGGAGGACGTATTCTACATCATCCACACAGTGTCCTCTGTATCGCGCTCCTAGGCAGTCACACTTCTCTTCCCTGCCGAGGGCAGAGCAAAGAATTGTAATGCGCATGCGCCGGCCCACTGACATTTACCCGCGCATGCGCATTACAGTACTTTGATCTGCCCATAGTGGAGCAGAGAAGTTCGACCGTACAGGGGCACGATGCTGAGGATACTGTGTGTATGTAAGCAAGATGTCATCCTCATAAAGCAAGAAGAGAGGAGGTGTCGGATCCAGAACAGCGACTCCCAATCGTATAGCACCACCCCGTAGGTGAGTAAAATAAAAGTTATTTTTTGTTTTATGGAGAGCGTATTGGGGACATATAGATGGCATTCTAGAATGCTGCCACATAGTTACATAGCTACATAGTTATTAAGGTTGAAGGAAGACTTTAAGTCCATCTAGTTCAACCCATAGCCTAGCATGCCCTAACATGTTGATCCAGGGGAAGGCAAAAAAACCCCATGTGGTAAGAGTAAGCTCCATCATGGGGAAAAAAATTCCTTCCCGACCCCACATACGGCAATCGGACTAGTTCCCTGGATCAACGCCTTATCAAGGAATCTAGTGTATATACCCTGTAACATTATACTTTTCCAGAAAGGTATCCAGTCCCCTCTTAAATTGAAGCAATGAGTCACTCATTACAACATCATACGGCAGAGAGTTCCATAGTCTCACTGCTCTTACAGTAAAGAATCCGCGTCTGTTATTATGCTTAAACCTTCTTTCCTCCAGACGTAGAGGATGCCCCCTTGTCCCTGTCACCGGTCTATGATTAAAAAGATCAGCAGAAAGGTCTTTGTACTGTCCCCTCATATGTTTATACATTAACATAAGATCACCCCTTAGTCTTCGTTTTTCCAAACTAAATAGCCCCAAGTGTAATAACCTATCTTGGTATTGCAGACCCCCCAGTCCTCTAATAACCTTGGTCGCTCTTCTCTGCACCCGCTCTAGTTCAGCTATGTCTTTCTTATACACCGGAGACCAGAACTGTGCACAGTATTCTAAGTGTGGTCGCACTAGTGACTTGTATAGAGGTAAAATTATGTTCTCCTCATGAGCATCTATTCCTCTTTTAATGCATCCCATTATTTTATTTGCCTTTGTAGCAGCTGCCTGACACTGGCCACTGAATATGAGTTTGTCATCCACCCAAACACCCAGGTCTTTTTCATTGACGGTTTTGCCCAGAGTTTTAGAATTAAGCACATAGTTATACATCTTATTACTTCTACCCAAGTGCATGACCTTACATTTATCCCCATTAAAGCTCATTTGCCATTTATCAGCCCAAGCTTCTAGTTTACATTAATCAGCCTGTAATATAAAATTGTCCTCCCCTGTATTGATTACCCTGCAGAGTTTAGTGTCATCTGCAAATATTGAAATTCTACTCTGAATGCCCCCTACAAGGTCATTAATAAATATGTTAAAAAGAAGAGGGCCCAATACTGACCCCTGTGGTACCCCACTACTAACCGTGACCCAGTCCGAGTGTGCTCCATAACTACCCTTTGTTTCCTATCCCTGAGCCAACTCTCAACCCACTTGCACATATTTTCCCCTATCCCCATTATTCTCATTTTATGTATCAACCTTTTGTGTGGCACCGTATCAAAAGCTTTTTAAAAGTCCATATACATTACATCCACTGGGTTCCCTTGGTCCAGACCGGAACTTACCTCTTCATAGCATTTGATCAGATTAGTCTGACATGAACGGTCCCTAGTAAACCCGTGCTGATACTGGGTCATGAGGTTATTCCTCTTCAGATACTCCAGCATGGCATCCCTTAGAATGCCCTCCAGGATTTTACTTACAGTAGAGGTTAAGCTTACTGGCCTATAATTACCGAGTTCAGTTTTTGTCCCCTTTTTGAATATTGGCACCACATTTGCTATACGCCAGTCCTGTGGTACAGACCCTGTTATTATGGACTCTTTAAAGATTAAAAATAATGGTCTATCAATGACTGTACTTAATTCCTGCAGTACTCGGGGGTGTATCCCATCCGGGCCCGGAGATTTGTCAATTTTTGTGATTTTTAGACGCCGCCGTACTTCCTGCTGGGTTAAGCAGGTAACATTTAATGGGGAATTTTTATCACTAGTCATATTGGCTGCCATGGGATTTTGTTTTGTAAATACTGATGAAAAAAAGTCATTTAGCATATTGGCTTTTTCCTCATCCTCATCCACCATTTCACCCAGACTATTTTTAAGGGGGCCAACACTATCATTTTTTAGTTTCTTACTATTTATGTAGTTAAAGAATATTTTGGGGTTATTTTTGCTCTCTCTAGCAATGAGGCTTACATGTGTTATATGGGAGAAGAAACCTAGTGACAGGTTCCCTTTTAAAGGGAACCTGTCACCCCCCCTCAGGCGTTTGTAACTAAAAGAGCCACCTTGTGCTGCACTAATGTTGCATTCTGACAAGGTGGCTCTTTTAGTTCGGGTCCCTGGCACTTCTGCAATAATCATTTTTGAAATTTTTCCGTCATACCTCGAAATCACCACGGGAGCAGGTCTTTTCCCCCCTAACACAGACGCACCACAGCCGTCACTCGTGGCCTCTGAGCGCCGCCTCCTCTTCCTTCATTAGCGTCCCCGGCGCCTGCGCTGTTATTATTTTTTTTATTTCCGGGCATGCGCAGTTGCGCTGCCCTTACAGCACAGGCACCGGGGACGCTGATGAAGGAAGTGGAGGCGGCGCGCAGAGGCCATGAGTGACGGCTGTGAGGAGTCTGGATTAGGAGGGAAAGACCTGCCCCTGTCGCGATTTCACGGTATGAGGGACAAATTTCAAAAATGATTATTGCAGCAGTGCCAGGGACCCGAACTAAAAGAGCCACCTTGTCAGAATGCAGCATTAGTGCAGCAAAAGGTGGCTCTTTTAGTTACAAACGCCTGAGGGGTGACAGGTTCCTTTTAAGGTTTATTCACATATGGTTGTTAGGTAGCTGTTCTTGATATGAATCCAGAAAATCGTAACATAACTGCAGTGTGTGTACAAATCCTTAGGCACTGATGATAATATATGTATATTGTTCAGATAAGATTCTGTAATCAGTGAAATTGTGTTTTGTGTAGATTCTACTGTGTATACGACATTTTATCTATACATTCTTTCATTTAAAGAATAGCGTGATACATTTATCGTACAATTGTTGTTACCATGATTATATTCTGAAACATTCTCAATGGTTTGTAAAGGCCTCACATCTCCAACTTCCACATGTGCAAGTGTTAACTTTATCATCTGCATCACACACTTCAAGGAACACAATACTTCAGTCCGACTGCCACATTCACCAGCAGATGGCGCTTCTCTCTTTCACAATCACTTGATCAGGTACATATAATTATAAAATATTTTTACAAAAATTACTATTTATATAGCGTCAACATATTCCACAGCACTTTACAATTAAGTGGGGACATGTACAAACAATAATTGTGAAAGCACCCTTAACCCCTCTGTGACCGAGTCAATTTTGACTGTAATTACCAAGCTAAATTTTTGAAATCTGACCAGTGCCAGTTTATGTGGTTAGAACTCTGTAAAGGTACCGTCACACTAAGCGACGCTGCAGTGATACAGACAACGATGCCGATCGCTGCAGTGTCGCTGTTTGGTCGCTGGAGAGCTGTCACAGACCGCTCTCCAGCGACCAACGATGCCGAGGTCCCTGGGTAACCAGGGTAAACATCGGGTTGCTAAGCGCAGGGCTGCGCTTAGTAACCCAATGTTTAACCTGGTTACCAGTGTAAAATGTAAAAAACAAACACTACATACTCACCTGCGCGTCCCCCGGCGTCCGCTTCCTGCACTGACTGAGTGCCGGCCCTAACAGCAGAGCGGTGACGTCACCGCTGTGCTGTGCTTTCACTTTACGGCCGGCGTTCAGTCAGTGCAGGAAGCGGACGCCGGGGGACGCGAAGTTGAGTATGTACTGTTTGTTTTTTTACATTTTACACTGGTAACCAGGGTAAACATCGGGTTACTAAGCGCGGCCCTGCGCTTAGTAACCCGATATTTACCCTGGTTACCATTGTAAAACATCGCTGGTATCGTTGCTTTTGCTGTCAAACACAACGATACACAGCGATCGGACGACCAAATAAAGTTCTGAACTTTAAAATCAACGACCAGCGATATCACAGCAGGATCCTGATCGCTGCTGCGTGTCAAACACAACGATATCGCTATCCAGGACGCTGAAACGTCACGGATCGCTAGCGATATCGTTTAGTGTGACGGTACCTTAACGCTTCAATGGATCTCAATGATTCTGAGATTGTATTTGTGACATATTGTAATTCATGATAGTGTTAAAATTTCTTCGATATGACTTGCGTTTATTTGTGAAAATAGTGGACATTTGGTGAAAATGTAGCAATTTTAAAACTTTTCATTTTTATGCCCTTAAGGGTATGTGCACATGTTGCGGTTTTTGATGCGTTTCAGTGGCGTTTTTGGACTCGCGGAATTGCCTCAAATCCGCAGTGCGTTGTGCACACAATGTTAATCAATGGGAAATTCTAAAACGCTGTACACCTGCTGCGGAAAAAAACACACGGATTTGCAGCTTTTTTTTTCCGCAGCATGTCAATTCTTTTTGCGGATCTGCAGTGTTTCTGCAGCCATTGACTTCCATTGCGTCAGGCCAATCAGCAGCAAAACCGCAGATGTAAAAAAGATCGCAAGTTTTGCTGCGGATGTGGGTGTGAGAAACGCTGCGGCCCGGGAGTAGGGAAGTGTGTGGGCGGTGACTGTGTGCGTGTCTGTGTGTGCGGGCGGGGTCTGTGTGTGCGGGCGGGGTCTGCGTGTCTGTGTGTGCGGGCAGGGTCTGCGTGTGTGTGGGCGGGGTCTGCGTGTTTGTGTGTGTGTGGATCTGCGGGGCTCTGTGCGGGTTCGGCGGGGCTGTGTGCGGGAGGTCTGCGGGCTGTCCGGGGGTCTGCCGGGGCTGTCCAGAGGTCTGCGGGCTGTACAGGGGTATGCCGGGACTGTGTCAGTGTGTGTGTGTGTGTGTGTGTGTGTGTGTGTGTGCGCAGGCATCATCTGAGCCGGGGGGGGGGGGGGGGGGGCAATATTCATGGCCCCTTCCTAGGCTATGAACATCAGCCTGTCTGCGTAGCCTTTCTGGCTATAAAATATAGGGGGACCCCATGTCATTTTTTTTTTTTTTTTTTTTGGGGGGGGGGGGGTCCCCCTATTTTAATAGCCAGAAAAGGCTATGCAGACAGCGGACTGATATTCATAGTCTTGGAAGGGGCCATGGATATTACCCCCTTCCCAAGCTACAATTATTGGCCATCGGCTTTCCCCCTCTGGCGCAGAAAATTGTGCGGGAGCCCACACCATTTTTTATTTTATTTTTTTTTTTTAATTAAACATATTGTTCATTAATACACATCGGTCTTGCTATTCTATATCTATGTATATATCTATAGATATATCTAGGGATATATCCCTAGACATATCCATAGATATCCATCTGTAGATATATAGCTATATCTGTAGATAAAACCGTAGATATATCCATAGAGATACATATGGATATATCTATAGATATAACTGTGGATATATCTATAGAGATAGATATGGATATATCTATCTATAGATATATTTATAATTACTGTATATCTATCATATATCTATCTAACTATCCATATATCTTTCTACATCTCTCCATAGAAATATCTATCCATAGAAATATCTATCCATAGATAGATCGATAGATCTATCTATCTATAGATTTATATATCTATCTATCTATAAGAAATAGAAAAATAGAGCAGCACATTCAGCATTTAAAGAATCTGGGTGCAAAAGAGCTTCCACAGGCATATACCAAACCTTGCATGTAGTAGTCCAAAAAAGGAAAATTCACCCACTGTCTGTGAATAAGGAGCTATTTTATTTAGCCCATGATGGCGATGTTTTGGTTCGCTACACTGAACCAAAATGTCGACATCATGAGCTAAATAAAATAGCTCCTTATTCACAGACAGTGGTGTTCTGCTTCCTTTTTTGGACTACTATCTATCTATAGATCTATCTATCATCTATCTATCATCTATCTCATTCCTTCTATCTATCAATCTATAGATCCATCTCTTTATCATCTATCTATCATCTATCTAGCCCATATCTATCTAGCTATCTACCGATAGATTGACAGAAGGAATGGGATAGACAGAAGGAATGAGATATATGATAGATAGATTGATAGATAGATAGATCGAAGGAATAAGATAGAATGAATGAGATAGATTTATTGATAGATAGATCTATACATAGATCGATAGATGTTCTCTAAAGATCTATCTATCTATCCCTCTATCCCATATCTATCTGTCTGTCTATCTGTGTGTAATGGAGTTTGTGTTGGACAAATGTAAAAGAGGTTGGACAAGAAATTACATCACAAATCTTTTTTTGTTCAATAATAGATCTTCATTTAGCTTTCAAAAATGCATCAAAAAACGCATCAAATCCACACAAAAAAAAACCGCTCGGATTTTTACTTGCGTTTTCTGCCAAGAGATGCAGATTCTGTGCTGAAAAATCCGCAGGCAAATCTGCAACGTGTGCACATGCCCTAAATCAGTTATGTCCCCCCAAATAGTTAATACATAACATTTCCCACATGTCTACTTTACATCTTTATCATTTTTAAAAAACATTTTGTTAGGAAGTTACAAGGGTTAATGGTTGATGAGCAATTTCTAATTTTTCCAGCAAAATTTACAAAAATATTGTTTTAGGGACCACATCACATTTGAAGTGACTTTGGGGGGCCTGTATGACAGAAAATACCCAAAAATGGCACCATTCTGCAAACTGCACCCCTCAAAGTCCTCAAAACCACATTCAAGAAGTTTATTAACTTTTCCAGGAACTAAAGCAATGTGGAAGGAAAAAATGAACACTACATTTTTTTTCCACAAAAATTTTACTTTAGCTTCAAATTTGTTATTTTCACAAGAGTAACAAGAGAAAATGGACCCAAAAATTTTTTGTACATTTTCTATTGAGTACGCTGATACCCCATATGTGGAGGAATACTACTATTTGGGTGGATAGCAGAGTTCGGACGAGAAGGAGCGCCATTTGACTTTTTGTACGCAAAACTGACTGGAATCGAGAGCAGACGCCGTGTCGTGTTTGGAGCTCCCCTGAGGTGTCTAAAAAATGGAAACCGCCACCAGTGAAAGTGGAAACTAGACCCTTCAAAGAACTTATCTAGATGTGTCATCAGCACCATGAACCCTCAGGTGCTTCACAGAATTTTATAACGTGGAGCTCTGAAAATTCAAAATCACATTTCACCCATAAAAATGTACTATTAGCCCCTATTTTTTTATTTTCACAATGGTAGCAAGAGAAAATAGTCCACATAAACTGTTGTGCAATTTCTCCTGAGTACGCCGATACCCCATATGTAGAGGAATACCACTGTTAACCGTTAGGGCGCACGGCAGGGAAGGAAGGAGTGACATTTTGGAACTCAGACTTTGATGGGAATGGTCTGCAGGCGTGATGTTGCGTTTGGAGAGCCCCTGATGTGCCTAAACAGTGGAACATCCCCCCCCCCCCCCCTTACAGTTGACCCAATTTTGGAAACTGCACCCCTCCTGGATCTTATCCAGGGGTATAGTGAGCATTTTGAACCCACAGGTACTACACAGAATTTCAAAACATTAGGTCGTCATATTGAAAATGTTAATTTTTTTCAAGAAAATGTTGTTTTAGCCTCAAATTTGTAATTTTCACAATGGATAATAGGAGAAAACGGACCCCATAATTTGTTGCACAATTTGTACCCAACGTAACTATACCCAATATGTGGTCAAAAACTTCTGTTTGGTCACACAGCAGGGCTAGGAAAGGAAAGAGCGGTATTTGCCTGGGATAGATTGTGAATGCTATGTTGCATTTGAAAAGCCCATGACATGTGAAAACTGCAAAAAAAAAAAAAAAAAACAGTAAGTGACCCCATTTTGGAAACTAGACCCCCCTCAAGGAATTCATCTACGGGTGGGTGAGTATTTTGAACCTATAGATGCCTCATAGAATTTTAAGAATTTTATAAAATTGAGACATGGAAATATGACATTTTAGTGTTAAAAATGTAATTTGTGTTTGCTGCAAATTTATCAGGTACACAAGGGTTAACCCCTTAATCCCATATGACGTACTATCCCGTCAAAGTGACCTGGGACTTAATTCCCAGTGACGGGATAGTATGTCATATGCGATCGGCCGCGCTCACGGGGGGAGCGCGGCCGGGAGTCCGCTAACTATCGCAGCTGACATCCGGCACTATGTGCCAGGAGCGGTCACGGACCGCCCCCGGCACATTAACCCCCAGCACACTGCGATCAAACATGATCGCAGTGTTCCGGCAGTATAGGGAAGCATCGCGAAGGGAGGGGGCTCCCTGCGGGCTTCCCTGAGACCCTCGGAGCAACGCGATGTGATTGCGTTGCTCCAAGCGTCTCTTACCTCCTCTCCCTGCAGGCCCCGGATCCAAAATGGCCGCAGGGCTGCATCCGGGTCCTGCAGGGAGGTGGCTTACCAAGCGCCTGCTCAGTGCAGGCGCTGGTAAGCCAGGAGCGCTGTAAGTCAGATCACCGATCTGACAGAGTGCTGTGCAAACTGTCAGATCAGCGATCTATGATGTCCCCCCGGGACAAAGTAAAAAAGTATAAAAAAAAAATTTCCACATGTGTAAAAAAAAAATAAAAAATTCCTAAATAAAGAAAAAAAATATTATTCCCATAAATACATTTCTTTATCTAAATAAAAAAAAACAATGAAAGTACACATATTTAGTAACGCCGCGTCCGTAATGACCCGACCTATAAAACTGTCCCACTAGATAACCCCTTCAGTGAACACCGTAAAAAAAAAAAAGGCGAAAAACAACGCTTTATTATCATACTGCCGAACAAAAAGTGGAATAACATGCGATCAAAAAGACGGATATAAATAACCATAGTACCGCTGAAAACATCATCTTGTCCCTCAAAAAACGAGCCGCCAAACAGCATCATCAGCAAAAAAATAAAAAAGTTATAGTCCTCAGAATAAAGCGATGCCAAAATAATTATTTTTTCTATAAAATAGTTTTTATCGTATAAAAGCGCCAAAACATAAAAAAATGATATAAATGAGGTATCGCTGTAATCATACTGACCCAAAGAACAAAACTGCTTTATTAATTTTACCAAACATGGAACGGTATAAACGCCCCCCCAAAAGAAATTCATGAATAGTGGGTTTTTGGTCATTCTGCCTCACAAAAATTAGAATAAAAAGCGATCAAAAAATGTCACGAGCCCGAAAATGTTACCAATAAAAACATCAACTCGTCCCGCAAAAAACAAGACCTCACATGACTCTGTGGACCAAAATATGGAAAAATTATAGGTCTCCAAATGTGGAGGTGCAAAAACTTTTTTGCTATAAAAAGCGTCTTTTAGTGTGTGACTGCTGCCAATCTTAAACATCCGCTATAAAAAACACTATAAAAGTAAATCAAACCCCCCTCATCACCCCCTTAGTTAGGGAACAATAATAAAATAAAAAAAATGTATTTATTTCCATTTTCCCGTTAGGGCTAGGGTTAAGGCTAGGGTTAGGGTTAGGGCTAAAGTTAGGGTTGGGGCTAAAGTTAGGGTTAGGGCTGGGGCTAAAGATAGGGTTAGGGTTTGGATTACATTTACGGTTGGGATTAGGGTTGGGATTAGAGTTAGGGGTGTGTCAGGGTTAGGGGTGTGGTTAGGGTTACCGTTGGGATTAGGGTTAGGGGCATGTTTGGATTAGGGTTTCAGTTAGAATTGGGGAGTTTCCACTGTTTAGGCACGTCAGGGGCTCTCCAAACCCGACAATGTTGTCCGATCTCAATTCCAGCCAATTCTGCGTTGAAAAAGTAGAACAGTGCTCCTTCCCTTCCGAGCTCTCCCGTGCGCCCAAGCAGGGGTTTACCCCAACATATGGGGTATCAGCGTACTCGGGACGAATTGGACAACAACTTTTGGGGTCCAAGTTCTCTTGTTACCCTTGGGAAAATAAAAATTTGGGGGGCTAAAAATCATTTTTGTGGGAAAAAAAGATTTTTTATTTTCACGGCTCTGCGTTGTAAACTGTAGTGAAACACTTGGGGGTTCAAAGTTCTCACAACACATCTAGATAAGTTCCTTGGGAGGTCTAGTTTCCAATATGGGGTCATTTATGGGGGTTTCTACTGTTTGGGTACATCAGGGGCTCTGCAAATGCAATGTGACTCCTGCAGACCAATCCATCTAAGTCTGCATTCCAAATGGCGCTCCTTCCCTTCCGAGCTCTGCCATGCGCCCAAACGGTGGTTCCCCCCACATATGGGGTATCAGCGTACTCAGGACAAATTGGACAACAACTTTTGGGGTCCAATTTATCCTGTTACCCTTCTGAAAATACAAAACTGGGGGCTAAAAAATCATTTTTGTGAAAAAAATATTTTTTTTATTTTCACGGCTCTGCGTTATAAACTGTAGTGAAACACTTGGGGGTTTAAAGCTCTCGAAACACATTTAGATAAGTTCCTTAGGGGGGTCTACTTTCCAAAATGGTGTCACTTGTGGGGGGGTTTAATGTTTAGGCACAACAGGGGCTCTCCAAACGCGACATGGTGTCCCATCTCAATTCCAGTCAATTTTGCATTGAAAAGTCAAACGGCGCTCCTTCCCTTCCGAGCTCTACCATGCGCCCAAACAGTGGTTTACACCCACATATGGGGTATCCGCGTACCCAAGACAAATTGCACAACAACTTTTGGGGTCCAATTTCTTCTCTTACCCTTGGGAAAATAAAAAATTGGGGGCGAAAAGATCATTTTTGTGATTAGGGTCCTTTTAGGGTGATTAGGGTATTAGGGGATTAGGGTTAGGAGTGTGTTAGGGTTAGGGGTGTGTTGGGGTTAGAGTTGTGTTTAGGGTTGGGATTAGGGTTAAGGGCGTGTTGGGGTTAGGGTTGGAGTTAGAATTGGGGGGTTTCCACTGTTTAGGCACATCAGGGCTCTCCAAATGCGACATAGTGTCCGATCTCAATTCCAGCCAATTTTGCATTGAAAATGTAAAACGGTTCTTCCCTTCTGAGCTCTGCTGTGTGCCCAAACAGTGGTTTACCCCCACATATGGGGTATCAGGATACTCAGCACAAATTGCACAACAACTTTTGGAGTCCAATTTCTCCTTTTTCCCTTGTGAAAATAAAAAATTGGGGGCGAAAAGATCATTTCTGTGAAAAAAATATTTATTTTTACGGTTCTACATTATAAACTTCTGTGAAGCACTTGGGGTTCAAAGTGCTCACCAGACATCTAGATAAGTTCCTTAGGGGGTCTACTTTCCAAAATGGTGTCACTTGTGGGAGGTTTCCACTGTTTAGGCACATCTGGGGCTCTCCAAACGCGACATGGCGTCCCATCTCAATTCCAGTCAATTTTGCATTGAAAAGTCAATCGGCACTCCTTCCCTTCCGAGCTCTGCCATGCGCCCAAACAGTGGTTTACCCCCACATATGGGGTATCAGCGTACTCAGGACAAATTGTACAACTTTTGGGGTCCATTTTCTCCTGTTACCCTTGGTAAAATAAAACAAATTGGAGCTGAAGTAAATTTTGTGTGAAAAAAAGTTAAATGTTCATTTTTATTTAAACATTCCAAAAATTCCTGTGAAACACCTGAAGGGTTAATAAACTTCTTGAATGTGGTTTTGAGCACCTTGAGGGGTGCAGTTTTTAGAATGGTGTCACACTTGGGTATTTTCTGTCATATAGACCCCTCAAAATTACTTCAAATGAGATGTGGTCCCTAAAAAAAAATGGTGTTGTAAAAATGAGAAATTGCTGGTCAAATTTTAACCCTTATAACTCCCTAACAAAAAAAAATTTTGGTTCCAAAATTGTTCTGATGTAAAGTAGACATGTGGGGAATGTCACGAGAAAACAATGTCAGAATCGCCAAGATCAGTTGAAGCGTTCCAGAGTTATAACCTCATAAAGGGACAGTGGTCAGAATTGTAAAAATTGGCCCGGTCATTAACGTGCAAACCACCCTTGGGGCTTAAGGGGTTAATAATAATCATAATCATCCCAAGCGCAGTGCAGCCCTATATTTTGTCAGAAATTACTGTTAGGCCATATGTCAAGGCTGAGAAGGAAAAGGAGCGCTATTTGGCTTTTGGAGCACAGATTTTGGTAGAATAGTTTACGGACGACATTTGTAAAGCCCCGAAGGTGCCCGAACAGAAAAAAAAAAAAAAGTGACCCCCATTGTAGATACTGCACCTCTAAATGAATTCATATGCGACTGCAATGACTATTTTGTAACATCCACGCCAGGCTTTTTTTCTGGAGAAATGCAAATCTGCCAGTTTAGTATCCATACATTGTGTCCCCATACAGTGTAGAGCCCCCATATATTGTAGCGCCCACATACATTGTGCCCAGCTTGTGCTTCTGGCAATACATACCTGTAAATTAAGTGCCTCCTCTCCATTACAATAATGTCAAATGTGTCCGATTACTGTGGCATAGGCCCAGAAGGAGGGGGGCATTTGGATTTGGGAGTGCAGAATTCACAGGATTTATTTGAGGGATCAGGAGCCGTTGCTTTTCCTGAGCCTTTGTTCTACCAATAACGTGGTAAACCCTTATGGTTCCAGTGACATATGACGAACCTGTGTGGGGGGCTGGTTTTGTGTGGGATAAATTAGGGTTTTTATTGGTAACATTTTGGGTTACATAATATTTTTCAAACGCTTTCAGAATAAGGTTGGATCACAATCTTGTGTTCTATGCTGAGCACTTACCTCTGGGTTTCTGTGTAAATACCACATAAATACAATTCAGTTGAAACCCCCAACGGAACCATCCACCATGAGGCAGATGGAGACACTTCGTATTCCGTTTGACGTCTGCTCCGGTGGTATACATCTTTTTAGACGTGCACAGATCTGTGGTCGCTCACACTTGTGTGTTAAACCCCTAAAATGATGGGACACCGCTGGCACACAGACCAGTGCATAGTGACTCCATCTGCCTCATAAGTGAGTGGTTCTGCCCGGGGTTTTGTATGAATCGCGGTTTTTGGGAATTTACATGGAAACTCTGACGTAAGCGCTCATCGGAGAGCGCAGGATAAATGTGAGCCGAGCTTTATTCTGATTTGTGGGAGGTAGAATGAACAACTAGACAGCAGTATAAGAATAGTTTTTATTTTTGCACAGTTCACCGTGCTATATAAGTGATAAGGCACATTTATTCTTGTATTTATTCTATTTAATCACTGGTCTCATACACTGCAGTAATTGTGTACAGCCGTGTATCAGACTGTCAGTGACTCATTGACTGGTGCCTGAGAGACTCAACTTATAGCTGGATTTCACAGGGCACCATAGCCTGGGTCATCACGTGACCTCAAGGCACCATAGTAACCATCAGGACCTGCGATTCTCATCGCGGGGGTCCGATGGTTACTAAGAGGGTCTTTTACCCCCTTGTAACAACTTAAATACCGCTATCGCGATTGACAGTGGTATTTAAGGGGTTAATCGGCCCTGATCGGTCGCAAACCCGGCCGGGGCCGATAACGCAGGGTAATAGCTGTCACATACAGCTGCGGGAATCGCCGCTATACTTATTCCTCAGCGCTGTTAAAAAGTGGTGCTGAGGAACAAGGTTCCTTGACCACCGCTCTTAATCAAGGCCTATCGGCAGTTGTTAATGGATTAAATCTATGGCCGATAATGGGTATCGTTCAACTGTGTTGGTGGGTGCTCTGAAGTATGATGAGTAGTCATATAAATTATATAAAGAACTTTGACACTCCAAGTTGCAGTAAATCAAAATTTTATATGAAGACATAAATTACAGACATTAAGCCAATGTTTCGGCCCATGTGTGGCCTTTCTCAAGGTAAGTCTATGAAACATAAAATATACAATAAAAAAAATAAAAAGGAATAAAAAAATACACGTATAATAGAAATATATAAAGCAGTTTACAAAACAAACATGAAAACTGCTAGAATCATAGCAAAAAACAAGCATGCGCAGGTACTATACACGTATGATACAACAACGATCGTCATATGGTGGCTCAGAGAAGGAGGGACTGTAACTTATACGGTTGGCTCCAGAATGGAGGATTCGCACATAGGGTTTTTTTATATGTGAGAAAGAGATAAAATGCATTAATATAAAAAGTAAGATGAAATAAATTTAGTAAAGGGATATTTAATACAATAATAAAAACAACTAATGTACACCAAAAAAGAAATACCTACATAAAATATAGGAATAAATGTTGAGCTATATAAGGGAACAGGACCATGGACTGGCAGGGAAGAGGGTTGGAGAAATTAAGTAAGAGGTAAAAGGGGGAAATGCAGGAAGAGTATGTACCTGTAGGTGCATCAACAAAACATTGGGATTTAATCTTCCATGCTGCTCGGAAGATGCAGAGTCCGTGAGTGAGCTTCTATTTATGGCGTAGGGGTGATGTATGAGACTGGCATTCCTTAAAGTGTGACATGAATATATTAACATAAGGGGGTGCCACATTGGAGCCCATTGCAGTTCCCCGTTATTGTAGGAAAAACTGATCCTTGAACATAAAGAAATTGTTAGTCAAAATTAATTTGAGTAACTGTATACAGAATTGGGACTGGTATGATCTAAAAGTGGTATTAAGATTAATGAAATTGGAAATGGCCTGAATGCCTATGGAATGTTCTATGCTTGTGTAAAGGCTATTTACTGTACATCAAGGATAACTAAAAGACCGAGGGAATTATCCCAAGAAGTTGGACAGATTGCAAAAACTTGTTAGTGTTTTTTAAATAAGATCTAATCAGTGGAGTCAAAATTTTTCAAGTGTAATAGCCATTGGAGAAAAAATGGAATCTGTAGAGGACACATTGGACTGTCCAGGTGGTTCTCTCAGGTTTTTGTGAATTTTCGGAAGCGTGTAGAACACTGGAGTAACAGGAGTGGTATTGATAAGAAATTCGGCCAGTTTTGAATCTATGACCCCTTATTTTTAAATCGTGATCAGACTTCTAACAGTTTCAACAATTGTAGAAGTGGGATTATTGGGGATATGTTGGTAGGTAGTTGAATCATTTAATTGGGAGTAGGCCTCAGAAATGTAATATGATCTGTCTATTACCACAATCGAACCCCCTTTGTCGGCAGGTTTTATGATTCTGTTCTGATCTCTAAGGGATGTTATTGCTCTTAACTCCTCCTTAGATAGGTTGCTGTGTAAATTCAGAGAGCCACTGTTAACTGACAACAATGTTTCGGAAATATGTCTTTGGACCAATGAGATGAATGTCTCAACAGGATGGTTGGTACATGGTGGGAGAAAAGTACTGGGGATCTGTAATCCCAGGTCCTTTAAACAAAATGTCTCTATAGAACAAAGAGTAGTGTTCATTGTGGTAGTGGGAAATTCCTTTTCAGCTAAAAGGACTTTAAGTCTCAATCAGCGATAAAAACGCTGTAGATCTTGATTCAAGGACAAAATAAAAGGTGGGGGTAGGGCAGAAGGATAAACCCTTCTGCAGGACCATTATTTCAGACAGGGAAAGGCAGTAGGAGGAAATGTTATAGACAATGTCGGGAGTCCTACCTGTGATCAAGTCTTTATCTATTGAGTCTCGACGCTGTCATCTCCTACTCGTCCTCGTTGGTATGGGCGAATTGGACATTGTCTTAAAAAATGAGAAGAACGGGTTGAGCCATATTCGCTTTCGGAGCTGATGGGGGTTGAATTGTAGTAACTTTGATTAAGTCTGGTCTCTCTGAAGGAGCCTGCTGATTGCCATCGATAAACTCGTTCATGTTGAGATACAGTGAGGGGCAGCCATCTTTCTGATGGAAGGATATAGCTCGTAGCTGTAGACACCGTTGGCACATCCATGTAAACAGTCAGTAGACATAGAATGTGAGCTAAGTAAATCTGTCCAATAATGATGAAGCCAGCAAGATTCCAGGAGGCAGGAAGAGCCAGTACACAGGATCCAAGGGTAGACACTTCAAACAACAAGTTTATAATCCAGATGACCACCTGTAGGGCGCTCAGTCGCTTTTAACCAGTTTTCCTCAATACAGTGATCTGCTGCTCCATGGTGACAACCTGCATCATCAGCCGAGAACAGGTTGTCAGATGCTGGAGAAATCTTCAGTGAAGAAATATCCTATTTAAATTGCAGAGATGCTGGAAAAAAAAATCAAGATAAAATTGGAAATAAAAACTAAATATAAAAATGGGAAGATTATGTTGAAAGATTAGTAAAATAAAAATGAAATAATCATGGTTATATTGGAAAAATATGAAAATTAAATAAGAAAAATAGAGAAAAATACCAAAAGAAAATTAGGCAATAAAAATGAAAATAAAAAATATAAAATACTAAGAAAAACTGGAGAAAACTGGTGTAAATGAAAAAATGCAAATTAAAATAAAAGGAGCAATTAAAAAGGGAAAAAAAATAAAATTAATAAAAATGAAAATAATAACAATGAGAAATTGGGAGTAATGGAAAATGATTATAAAAAGGAGTCAAAAAAAGAAAAGTTATAAAAAAAAAAACCATGAACAACAGTGAGGAAAAATAAAAAGTAGAATAGTATAAAAATTCTGAAAAAAGAATAATAATACAAAATTGGAGAAACCAGGAAACTGGACAGAAACGAATGGAAAAACCACAAAGGGAAAAAAGAAAGAAAAAGAATAAAAGAAAAAAAAATTTGAAGGAAAATCAAGAAGAAAATAAAAGGGATGGAAAAGCCAGCCATAAATACCTGATCCCGCTTAGGAAATCTGAAAGAAAAAATGAAACACATTAGAGAGGAAGCACATTTCAGAACCAAACCTCGTATTCTCTATTAAGGCCAAGAGGGGTTAACATTTTTAAGGTGTGAGTCCAGAAGGCTTCTCTTTCCTTTAATCTCCTGTACAGCAAGTGGCCAATACCCCATTACCATTTTTTTTGTAAGGATTCACATTTAGAAAATGTAAAGCGAAGCGACAGTTTAATAGACAAAAGTCTCATTTAGGGTCCTGGAAAAAATTAGCAATGGCCTTTGTCCAGCACTGTAAATTGCTAACGAATATGTATGCCCTATCTAACTAAAAATTTGTGAACAGACATACATGCTGACAAGGGACAACTGAACGCTGTGCTGGGACAACGAACTGGACATGGTTGCTGACTGTTGTGTCAGTGCAACTGCAGGTTGTGGACAGGAGGCCTCAGCACCTCCTTCCTGGACAGCAGAGTGGGAATGACGTAATACAGGGGAAGGGCCAGTGGTTTCACAGTCAAACACAGATTTTGTACCCAGGCATTCTGCCCACCTACAGGGGTGCTGCGTACAGTATATGAGTAGGATATGGCGAATGCTAACAGGTATTATGTCGAATTTCCCTTTATAAAGGGATGTGTGGGTAAGATTTTTGAACTAGCTGCATATATATAGAGCATGTTTCATTACTCATATTCTGTGTAAGACTGAAACATGAAGAATTGTGTGGAGCATATTTATGTTCCAAAATGTCCAAGTGCAGACCCAAATACCAAAATCAGGCTACCAGATAGACGCTTAAAGAGACCATGAGAAGGGCAACACAATAAAAAAAAAATAATAATAGAATATATAGAGATTGAGAGTAGAAATTTGACCATTGAACAATGTACAAAGGTTTCCAAAAATTACCCCAAGGGGTCTATATCATACACGCTGAAAGACACCATGATGGGGACCTCACAAAACATTTTGCAGTTATTACAAGAGGTAGAGATAGACAGTACAAGTTTCACCATTGCACAATGTACAAAGGTTTCCACAAATTAGTCAGGGGGCCTCTCTCAGACCAGCTGAAAGACGCCCTAATGGGGATATCACAATACCCTTAGCAGTTATTACAAGAGATAGAGAGTACAAGTTTCACCATTGCAGATTGTGTAAAGGTTTAAAAAAATTAGCCAAGGGGTCTCTCTGACCAGCTGAAAGACGCCGTGATGGGGATATCACAATACCCTTAGCAGTTATTACAAGAGGTAGAGAGTACAAGTTTCACCATTGCACAATGTGCAAAGGTTTCAGAAAGTACAAAACAATACCCACGTGGGGTACACATAGATGAACACTAAGTATTTGTTGCAGGAGGAGCTGATTTCCTGAACAAAATGGTTTTGAATGGTAAGGGATGGACGATAAGACAACTTCCCCCAAAAAAAATTTGGCCTGCATTTACATAACATTGCTGTCAGCCAAAGGGCTTACAAAGTCAGAGAAAATCCGGCCCTTGTTCAATTTTAGAAGAGTCAGCCTGTCTGAATTTTTATTGACAGCCGTGTGCGCCTATCCATTATGATTGCACCTGCCGAACTGAAAACCCACTCAGACAGCACACACACACGGCAGGGTATCGCAGCACCTTCAATGCGTACAAGGAGAGGTCGGGCCCCGTGTTCAGCTTGGACAACCAATAGTTAAAGGGCACTGAAGAATGCTGGTATGGTCACTTAAGTAGTCCTTAACTATCTTGGTCAACTTCTCCCTCCTCATCATAGTTTCACCCAGAGATAGCCCTTGCTGATTGGACGGTCTCACGAAAATGGCCCAGTTGGTGAACATCCCCCCGAGTTTCACCTGGTGTTTGTGGCCCTCTCCTGTATTTATTGTGGTCGAAAAGAGCCGGTACCTCTGCCTGCAGCGTTGTCTTAGGGTAATCTTTTGAGCAAGTCAGTCACTATGACCCTCTGGCATGCATGCACTGAAAATGGCATGTCTGCCTCCGACATTAGAGAAGCAAATTTTTCCTTGTACCATGGGTCAAGAAAGGTACACAGCCAGCATTTCATGGTGGACAAAATGTCTTTCACGTGAGGGTCTTGAGAAAGGCATCTGGACATGAAATCTGCCTTGTGTGCCAGACTACAAAGAGTCAAATGTTCAGTGTCCTCACCAGGAACAACACTAAGCATCTCCTCACGGTGCTAGCGGGGATCTCACCGCAGCTCAGCCCGGCTGGGAATGGAGCCTCGGTGACCGGAGGTAACCTCGATGATGTCACCGCCGGTCACTGACGCTGCGTTCACAGCAGCTCATTCACCAGTGGTTCTCAGCCTGGATGGTCGCATCTTGGCACCATCCAGGTTGAAAACTGCATATCCCGCAGACATGGATTACGGCGTTGGACAGAATGACAGACAGGTATGGTATTTTATTTTTTTATTTTTGCTTTATTACAGGAGAACGAGGGCTTTGGTGGAATAGGCGTTAGGTGAGTATAACTGTGTTTGTTATTTTTAAATAAAGTCAAACTTTCATTTTATTTCTAATAAAAGACTTTTTTCTAGCTGTTTTTATTTACCATATATCTATAGGATTAGTAATGGATAGGTGTCTTATAGACGCTTCTACATTACTAAGCTGTAGGTTTGATGTCACCTGACAATACAAAGGTGACATCAACCCCACAAATATGAACTCCACTTGCCACCGCTACAGGGCAAATGGGAAGAGCCGGACAAAGCGCCAGAATTGATGCATCTAATAGATGTGCCTTTACTGGGCAGCTGCGGGCTGCTATTTTTAGGTTGGGGGGTCAATATCCATGGCCCCTTACCAGCCTGAGAATACCAGTCAACAGCTGTGAGCTTTAGCAAGGCTGGTTGGGAGGGACCCAATGCCGTGTTTTAAAATTATTTAAATAGTTTAAAAAAAACAGCGTGGGGACCCCTCTATTCTTGATAACCAACCTTGCTGAAGCTGACAGCTAAGAGTTGTAGCCCCCAACTGTGAGTTTTGCCTGGCTGCTTATAGAAATTACAGGGGAACCCACTCTGGGGAACAGTGCTTACTGTAACGCTTCTTCCTCGGTGCCGATGTGTGTCACATGGATGATATCCATGTGTGTTAAGCGTGTGCACGATGTTTTGTGACCCATGCTGACATTAAAAAACAGACATGTCGGCGTGTTTTGCCCATGGACACACGGTCCATGGAAACATGACGTGCACAGACCCATTCACTTGAATAGGCAAATAGCCATACGGAGAAACTCGGGAGGAACGAAGCGCTAAGTAGTACTGTACAGCCACATATGGGGTATTGCCACGTTCAGTGGAAATTGTGGGACAAATAATGGGGCAATTTTTAGCCACTTGTGTGAAAATGTAAAATCTTTGGCTAAAACAACATTTTGGTGGTAAAAATGTAATTATTTTGTCTTCACTGCCCAATGGTATAAAATTCTCTGACACACCCATGGTGTCAATATGATCACTACGCCCCTAGATGAATTCATTGAGAAGTGTAGTTCGTAAAATGGGGTCACTTATGGGGAGGGGGGTTCTGCTGTTCTGGCACCTCATGGGCTTTCCCAGTGGGTCATGGCACCTGCAAACTGTAACAGTAAACTCTGGTGCTCCTTACCTTCTGAGCTTTGCACTGTGCCTGAAAAATATTTCCCGATTACATGTAGGGTATTGGCGCACTCAGGAAAAAATGAACCTCAGTTTGTTGTAACAAAATTCCTATTAGACCTTAGAAAAATAAAGTTTTCTTTACCACTCAGTGGTATAAAATTCTGTGAGGCATATGTGATGGTAATATGATCACTGCACCCCTTGATGAATTCATTGGGCTCTGCCAATGTGACATGGCACCCTCAAACCATTCCAGCAAAATCTGAACTCCAGTATGGCGCCTCTTCCCTTCTGAGCTTTGCACTGTGCCTCAAAAGAAGTATTCTCCTACATATGGGGTATCTGCGTACTCGAGAAATTGCACAACTTTTTGGGTCCAACTTCTCCTGTTACCCTTGTAAAATAAAAAATTGGGGGTGAAAAGATTATTTTTGTGGAAAAAATATACTTTTTTATTTTCATGGCTCTACGTTATAAACTTCTGTGAAGCGCTTGGGGGTTCAAAGTGCTCACCACACATCTAGGTTTCTTCGAGGGTCTAGTTTCCAAAATGGTGTTACTTGGGGGTTTCCACTGTTAAGGCACATCATGGGCTCTCCAAAACGCGACATGGTGTCCGATCTCAATTCCAGCCACTTTTGCGTTGAAAAAGTCAAACGGCGCTCCTTTCCTTCCGAGCTCTGACATGCGCACTAACAGCCGTTAACCCCTACATAAGGAGTATCAGCGTACTCAGGACAAATTGTGCAGCCACTTTTGTGGTCCAATTTCTCCTGTTACCCTTGATAAAATAAAAAAAAATTGGAAATAAAGTACATTTTTGTGAAAAAAGTTAAATATTCTTTTTTTTAAACATTCCAAAAATTCCTGTGAAGCACCTGAAGGGTTAATAAACTTCTTGAATGTGGTTTTGATCACCTTCAGGGGTGCAGGTTTTAGAATGATGTCACTTTTGAGTAATTTTCTATAATATAGACCCGTCAAAGCGACTTCAAATGTGATGTGGTCCCTAAATAAAAATGGTGTTGTAAAAATGAGAAATCGCTGTTCAACTTTTAACCCTTATAACTTCCTAACAAAAAAAATGTTGGTTCCAAATTTGTGCTGATGTAAAGTAGACATGTGGGAAATGTTACTTATTAAGTATTTTGTGTGACATATCTCTGTGATTTAACCCCTTTCTGACATCAGACGTACTATCCCGTCGAGGTGACCAGGGCCCATATGACCATCGACGGGATAGTACGTCATATGCGATCAGCCGTGCTCACAGGGGAGCGCGGCTGATCGCGTCCGGATGTCAGCTGATTATCATAGCTGACATCTGGCACTATGTGCCAGGAGCGGTCACGGACCGCTCCCGGCACTTTAACCCCTGGAACACTGCGATAAAACAAGATTGCATGGTTCCCGTGGCATAGGGAAGCATTGCGCAGGGAGGGGGCTCCCTACCTGCTTCCCTGAAACCCTCAGAACAACGCGATGTGATCGCGTTGTTCCGAGGGTCTCCTCCCTGCAGGCCCCAAGATCCAAGATGGCTACGAGGTCCTGCAGGGAGGTGGCTTGTCAGTGCTTGCTGAGAGCCTCCTGCACTGCTTATCAGATCGCTGATCTGACACAGTGCTCTGCAAAGTGTCAGATCAGGGATCTGACACTATATAGTGATGTCCTCCCTGGGACAAAGTAAAAAAAATATATATATTATACTGTGTAAAAATATTTGTAAAAAAATTCCTAAATAAAGAAAAAATATATACGGTATATTTTTCCAATAAAATACATTTCTTTGTGTAAATAAAAAAAACAATAAAAGTACACATATTTGGTATCTCGCGACCGTAACGACCCGACCTCTAAAATTGTCCCACTAGTTAACTCCTTCAGTGAACACCGTAAAAAAATAAATAAAAAACGAAGCAAAAAACAATGCTTTATTATCATACTGCCGAACAAAAAGTGGAATAACACGTGATCAAAAAGAGAGATATAAATAAACATGGTACTGCTGAAAACGTCATTTTGTCCCGCAAAAAATGAGCCGCCATACAGCGCCATCAGCCAAAAAATAAGGTTATCGGTCTCAGAATAAAGCGATGCAAAAACAATTATTTTTTTATATAAAATAGTTTATTGTATAAAAGCGCCAAAACATAAAAAAAAGATATAAAAGAGGTGTCGCTGTAATCTTACTGAGCTGAAGAATAAAACTGCCTTATCAATTTTACCACACGATGAACGGTATAAACGCCCCATCCAAAAGAAATTCATGAATTGCTGGTTTTTGTTCATTCTGTCTCCCAAAAATCATAACAAAAAGCGATAAAAAAAAATGTCATGTGCCCGAAAATGATACCAATAAAAACGTCAACTCGTCCCGCAAAAAACAAGACCTCACATGACTCTGTGGGCCAAAATATGGAAAAATTATAGCTCTCAAAATGTGGTGATGCAAAAACTATTTTTTGCAATAAAAAGCGTCTTTTAGCATGTGACAGCTGCCAATCATAAAAACCCGCTATAAATAGTAAATCAAACCTCCTATTATCACCGCCTTAGTTAGGGAAAAATGATAAAATAAAAAAATGTATTTATTTCCATTTTCCCATTAGGGATAGGGTTGGGGCTAAAGTTAGGCTAGGGTTTGGATTACGTTTACGGTTGGGATTAGGGTTAAGGTTGGGATTAGGGTTAGGAGTGTGTTAGGGTTAGGGGTGTGTTGGCGTTAGAGTTGTGTTTAGGGTTGGGATTAGGGTTAAGGGTGTGTTGGGGTTAGGGTTGGAGTTAGAATTGGGGGGTTTCCACTGTTTAGGCACATCAGGGCTCTCCAAATGCGACATAGTGTCCGATCTCAATTCCAGCCAATTTTGCATTGAAAATGTAAAACGGTTCTTCCCTTCTGAGCTCTGCTGTGTGCCCAAACAGTGGTTTACCCCCACATATGGGGTATCAGGATACTCAGCACAAATTGCACAACAACTTTTGGAGTCCAATTTCTCCTTTTTCCCTTGTGAAAATAAAAAATTGGGGGCGAAAAGATCATTTCTGTGAAAAAAATATTTATTTTTACGGTTCTACATTATAAACTTCTGTGAAGCACTTGGGGTTCAAAGTGCTCACCAGACATCTAGATAAGTTCCTTAGGGGGTCTACTTTCCAAAATGGTGTCACTTGTGGGAGGTTTCCACTGTTTAGGCACATCTGGGGCTCTCCAAACGCGACATGGCGTCCCATCTCAATTCCAGTCAATTTTGCATTGAAAAGTCAATCGGCACTCCTTCTCTTCCAAGCTCTGCCATGTGCCCAAAGGCCGGCGTCACACTAGGCGTAAGACAATACGGTCCGTTTTTTATGGCCGTAATGCGCAGAAATAGTGTTCCGTTGCCAAGGTGTGGTCGCGTATTTTGCGCATGTAATGTTGCGTATGTGATCCGTATGTAATCTGTAATGCGTATTTTATATGCAACATCAAAAAATGGACAGTTAACGGTTTTCTGGCCTGCAATTAATTTAAATCATCATCACCAACCCTATTTAAGTCCTGTACAACAGGTGGGACCCTCCCATCTGGCCATTTAGTTGGTGTGCATCTCTTGGTTGTGTTGTTATTACCTTAAAACCATGGCTGACCTACTGTCTTTCACCCCAACTGAGCGGGTGTTGTATCACTGGGTCTTGTCGCGTCGATTTGGGCAGCCATATCCCGTGATTGTCGATCCGCGAAGGAGGATCCTGTTGCCAGGATCATCCTGCCTTGCTTGTGCTGCTGCTGCTGTTGGTGGTGGGGCCTCATCTTGGCCAGGTGCTGCTGGAGCAGGATGCCCAGATGACGAGGATCCTGGAGGGATGGAGCATGACGGATCATAAGATGGGCAAGCCACCTCTTCTCCTTCCCCAACTGGGTCTATGACCACCTCAGAATCGGATCCTGTCTCCCTCTCTGTGAGGTTGGACTGTGTTCTGTTAGGAAAGTATGTAGGAAAAATTTACAAAAATTGTCTGACCATTATAAACATATGTGTATAATGTGTTGTGAGGTTTGTACTTACGGTCTCAGATCCATACTGGGATTCAAAAAGGTCAATCTATCAAAATAGATATATTTCTTCTTTTTAGGTGGTGCGCCTGACCCACTCCTGTCCTGCTGCTGCCTCTCCCTCCTGTACTGATCACGGATGCTCCGCCATCTTCTCATAACATCATCCACTGCAACAAAATATTGAAAAATAATGTATTACGCCATTATGCACAGTGGTCACACAAGGTGTAATTGACTACACAGATTGTAGTTTAGCCTAGGAAGCTGGTTTTTTTTGTTAAATTTTTTTAAAATACAAAAATTAACATCATAGAATGTAAGGCCACAAGGACAGAGTCCTCTCCCCTCTATCCCAGTATGTCTTTTTGGGACATCTATAATAACCCTGTATGTAACCAGTTTCTCATGTACAGCAACATGGAATTAATGTTATCTAAAAGAATATATGCTATATGCAATACTTACAAAGAATTTTTACATTACTTAAAAGGAGTTAGGTCCTGCTGTTTCACATAAATATCAATGTACAAACATGAGTGTACTTACTTATTTGCGTCTGTGCCTCACGTGGCCGCTGATCATAATTTGGGAATAGGGACCCACATATACTCCTCCATGCTGCCTCTTTTTGGGCCCTGTTGGCATAGTTGGGATCTCTCTGGTTCCAAATTACGGGCCTTTCCTGGACCAAAATGATGAGCATGTCAACATTTATGATGTTAGCCATGCTGAATCAGACTCGGTGGAGGCGTGCGGCAGACTTCCAGGATCTCTGGCTTTTTCAGCTAATTAGCATGTCTCAGCTTCCTGATTGAGGCCTTGGGACATTTCCTGGCACCTGCCAGAGTCTAGCGTATTTCTCGCAAGTCACATGCATGGTCCGTATGCATTCCGTATTTTTCTCGCCCCCATAGACTTTCATTGGCGTATTTTTTGCGCAATACGCTGACAAATGCAGCATGCTGCGATTTTCTACGGCCGTACAAGACTGTATAATACGGATACGTAATATACGGCAGATAGGAGCTGGGCCATAGAGAATCATTGGGCCGTGTGCAATGCGTATTTTCTGGACGTATTTTCTGGACGTATTTTCTGCGCTCATACGTCGGTAAAACTCGCTAGTGTGACGCCGGCCAAACAGTGGTTTACCCCCACATATGGGGTATCGGCGTACTCAGGACAAATTGTGCAACAAATTTTGGAGTTCAATTTCTCCGGTTACCCTTGGTAAAATAAAACAAATTGGATCTGAACTAAATTTTTTGTGAAAAAAAGTTAAACGTTCATTTTTTTTTAAAACATTCCAAAATTTCATGTGAAGCACCTGAAGGGTTAATAAACTTCTTGAATGTGGTTTTGAGCACTTTGAGGGGTGCAGTTTTTAGAATGGTGTCACACTTGGGTATTTTCTATCATATAGACCCCTCAAAGTGACTTCAAATGAGATGTGGTCCCTTAAATAAATGGTGTTGTAAAAATGAGAAATTGCTGGTCAACTTTTAACCCTTAACTCCCTAACAAAAAAAAATTGTTCCAAAATTGTGCTGATGTAAAGTAGACATGTGGGAAATGTTACTTATTACCGTATTTTTCGGACTATAAGACGCACTTTTTTTCCTCCAAATTTGGGAGGAAAGTGTGGGTGTGTCTTATAGTACGGATATAGCATGTGGGGAGGGGGGCAGCAGCGAGTGGGATCGCACTGTTATCCCACTTCAGGATGTCCCCGCTGCCCGGAATCAGTTGCTGGGGAAAGCACATGGCCCCGCTGATTAAGTGCAGTGAATATTTATTAGCTGCTCCCCGCCCACTGATCAGCTGAGCGGTGAGCCGGGAGCAGCAAATGAATGCTGCACTTAATCAGGGACACAGTTTCCCCAGCACTGATTCCGGAGAGAATCTGTGTGTCCGGGGGAGGAGGAGGCAGCAGCAGGGGCCAGGAGATCGCTGTCTACCTGCCTGTGCTGGACGCTGAGCTGTCTGGTGCACAGGGAGGACCTGTGTGATGTCAGAAGTGGGCGGGCTGGAGCATCACATGGCAGCTCAGAGCCCTCCCTCTTCTGACATCATCACAGGTCCTTCAGACTCCCACCTAGAATCTGCAGCTTCCTCTTATGTCCTGCGCTGTGGAAAGGCAACAACAACAGGGAGGGCTCTGTGTGTGTGCAGCCATTGGATGCTCCAGCTTTTACCTCACCACAGGCTGGCTGCCACAATTAAGAGGTCAGTCTTTACAAAACACAATAAAGCACTCTGCCACTCCTTTGGTGAACTATAACTCCCAGCATGTCATAGGATCTGCAGGACATGCTGGGAGTTATAGTTCTCCCATGGGATTTTAAAGCAGCACTCCAGTGTTATTTTGCAGTGCTGGAGTGGTGCTTTCACTATAAGCCCTGTGCCCCCATTCTTAGGGCTCATTTCCACATGCGAGGCACACGTCCGTATCTCGCATGTGGAAACCAAGCTGTGGAGCCGGCACTCCAGAGCGGAGCGTGCGGCCGCATAGGAACACATGGAGCTGCACAGCTCCGCTCCAAAGTGCCGGCGCCAGAGCTTGGTTTCCACATGCGAGATACGGACATGTGCCTCACATGTGGAAATGAGCCCTTATACTCACCCTCCAGCGTCTTCATATCGTACTTCACAGACACCACACTGGTCCCGCAGCTTCCAACATAATAACATACTATTATATATAATAACACCACATATAATAGTATGTTATTTATGTTATTAAATATTTTACCACATTTTTTTGCTTCAAATATTTTTTTCCCTATTTTCCACCTCTAAAACCTGGGTGCGCCTTATAGTCCGGTGCGTCTTATAGTCCGAAAAATACGGTAAGTATTTTGTGTGACATATCTGTGTGATTTAAGGGCATGAAAATTCAAAGTTGGAAAATTGCGAAATTTCCCCCAAATTTCCGTTTTTTTCACAAATAAACACAAGTCATTTCAAAAATTTTTTACCACTGTCATGAAGTACAATATGACACAAGAAAACAGTGTCAGAATCACCAGGATCCGTTGAAATGTTTCAGTTATAACCTCATAAAGGGACAGTGGTCAGAATTGTAAAAATTGGCATGGTCATTAGCGTGCAAATCACCCTCGGGCGTAAAGGGGTTAATTAGAATTTCTAGGGTAGTGCATTCCAGAAAACTGACGCAGCACGAGAGAAGTCTTGGAAATGGAAGTGGAACTTTTGACTTCTGGAGGATGTTAGTCGTAGATCAGTTGCGAAACAGAGAGCACGGGTAGGGTGATAGACAGCAATGAGGGAGGAGACCTAGCGTGATGCAGAATTGTGAATGGCTTGGTGGGTGAGAGCGAGAAGTTTATATTGCAGTCTGAATTGGATGAAAAACCAGTGCAATGACTGGCACAGTGTAAAGGCATCAGTGTAGTGGTTAAACAGAAATATGACCCTGGCTGCCTCATTCAGGACAGATTGGAGATAGTTGCACACAATTTAGCCATTTGTGCACTAAAATTTTAGTTATGTTAATATTTTGCCACTTTTGTGCTTACTCTAGCCTGGGCCAGACCTACTAACTTTTTTTAAAAGTAGGCAGAGCTTCATAGGATGGGGCCACGGGGGCACCCTAATTAGCACATGCAAATAAACAGCCTTTTTTTGAACATGGGGAAAGATTTATACAATATAAGGTATGATTTTATTTGGCCCAAGTCCTTAATATGACTGTATTTACTTAGGGCTCGCTGACACTGGCATATCCTACAGTGGAGTGCAATGTGAGAAAACATCGCATTTCTCTCTGACCAAAGTTATACAATGATTCCTTGCTCATGTGCAAGTTTTTCTTGAGCTCAGATCGGACTGCGATTGTGAGAATTGGATCGCACTCGCCAATGCATGTGAATGAGTGCGAGGGAAAAAAACGCTTGGTACATTGACCATCCGTGTGCCGTCTGATTTGTACCGACACATCGCAAAAGAAACCCGACATTTCATCAGCCAAGTGCAGTAAATTCACAGCCAGAAATGTCAGAACAGAATAGATACCGTATATACTCGAGTATAAGCCGAGATTTTCAGCCCACTTTTTTGGGCTGAAAGTAACCCTCTCGGCTTATACTCGAGTCATACCCAGGGGTCGGCAGGGGAGGGGGAGCGGAGCTGTGTAAAAATACTCACCTGCTCCTGGCGCGGTCCCTGCACGTCTTTTCCCTGGCGCCGGCAGCTTCTTCCTGTAGTGAGCGGTCACATGGTACCGCTCATTACAGTAATGAATATGGACCCCACTCCACTCCCATAGGGGTGGAGCCGCATATTCATTACTTTAATGAGTGGTACTATGTGACCGCTCACTACATGAAGAAGCTGCCGGGGAACAGACGTGCAAGGACCGCGCCAGGAGCCGGTGAGAATAACGCAGTGCGCAATATTCACCTGCTACCCGTTCCACCGTCGGCGCCGCTGCGTGTTCCGTGTCCCCTGCAGTGACGCTCAGGTCAGAGGGTGCGATTAATGTGCGCCGCCCTCTGCCTGAACGTCAGTGCTGAGTGCAGAGGATGGGAAGACAGCGGCGGTCAGCGGTGGAACGGGGAGCAGGTGAATATAGCAAGTGCCGGGGGCCTGAGAGGTGAGTATGTGATTTTTAAATTTTTTTAATCGCAGCAATTATATGGGGCCAATATCTGTATGGAGCATCTTATGGGGCCATGTGCAGCATTATATGGGGCAAATATCTGTATGGAGCATCTTATGGGGCCATGTGCATTATATGGGGCAATTATCTGTATGGAGCATTTTATGGGGCCATGTGCACCATTATATGGGGCAATTATCTGTACGGAGCATCTTATGGGGCCATGTGCAGCATTATATGGGACAAATATCTGTATGGGGCCATGTGCAGCATTATATGGGGCAAATATCTGTATGGAGCATCTTATGGGGCCATGTGCAGCATTATATGGGGCAATTATCTGTATGGAGCATCTTATGGGGCCATGTGCAGCATTATATGGGGCAAATATCTGTATGGAGCATCTTATGGGGCCATGTGCAGCATTATATGGGGCAAATATCTGTATGGAGCATCTTATGGGGCCATGTGCAGCATTATATGAGGCAAATATCTGTATGGAACATCTTATGGGGCTATGTGCAGCATTATATGGGACAAATATCTGTATGGGGCCATGTGCATCATTATATGGGGCAAATATCTGTATGGAGCATCTTATGGGGCCATGTGCAGCATTATATGGGGCAAATATCTGTACGGGGCCATGTGCAGCATTATATGGGGCAATTATCTGTATAGAGCATCTTATGGGGCCATTTGCAGAATTATGTGGGGCAAATATCTGTATGGAGCATCTTATGGGGCTATGTGCAGCATTATATGGGGCAAATATCTGTACGGGGCCATGTGCAGCATTATATGGGGCAATTATCTGTATAGAGCATCTTATGGGGCCATGTGCAGCATTATATGGGGCAATTATCTGTATGGGGCCATGTGCAGCATTATATGGGACAAATATCTGTATGGAGCATCTTATGGGGCTATGTGCAGCATTATATGGGGCAAATATCTGGGGCCATGTGCAGCATTATACGGGGCAAATATCTGTATAAAGCATCTTATGGGGCCATGTGCAGCATTATATGGGGCAAATACCTGTATGGAGCATCTTATGGGGCCATTTGCAGAATTATATGGGGCAAATATCTGTATGGAGCATCTTATGGGGCTATGTCCAGCATTATATGGGGCAAATATCTGTACGGGGCCATGTGCAGCATTATATGGGGCAATTATCTGTATAGAGCATCTTATGGGGCCATGTGCAGCATTATATGGGGCAATTATCTGTATGGGGCCATGTGCAGCATTATATGGGGCAAATATCTGTATGGAGCATCTTATGGGGCCATGTGCAGCATTATATGGGGCAAATATCTGTATGGAGCATCTTATGGGGCCATGTGCAGCATTATATGAGGCAAATATCTGTATGGAGCATCTTATGGGGCCATGTGCAGCATTATATGGGGCAAATATCTGTACGGGGCCATGTGCAGCATTATATGGGGCAATTATCTGTATAGAGCATCTTATGGGGCCATTTGCAGAATTATATGGGGCAAATATCTGTATGGAGCATCTTATGGGGCTATGTCCAGCATTATATGGGGCAAATATCTGTACGGGGCCATGTGCAGCATTATATGGGGCAATTATCTGTATAGAGCATCTTATGGGGCCATGTGCAGCATTATATGGGGCAATTATCTGTATGGGGCCATGTGCAGCATTATATGGGGCAAATATCTGTATGGAGCATCTTATGGGGCCATGTGCAGCATTATATGGGGCAAATATCTGTATGGAGCATCTTATTGGGCCATGTGCAGAATTATATGGGGCAAATATCTGTATGGAGCATCTTATGGGGCTATGTGCAGCATTATATGGGGTAAATGTCTGTATGGGGCCATGTGCAGCATTATATGGGGCAAATATCTATGGAGCATCTTATGGGGCCATGTGCAGCATTATATGGGGCAAATATCTGTATGGAGCATCTTATTGGGCCATGTGCAGAATTATATGGGGCAAATATCTGTATGGAGCATCTTATGGGGCTATGTGCAGCATTATATGGGGTAAATATCTGTATGGGGCCATGTGCAGCATTATATGGGGCAAATGTCTGTATTGAGCATCTTATGGGGCCATGTGCAGCATTATATGGGGTCAATATCTGTATGGAGCATCTTATGGGGCCATGTGCAGCATTATATGGGGCAAATATCTGTATGGAGCATCTTATGGGGCCATGTGCAGAATTATATGGGGCAAATATCTGTATGGAGCATCTTATGCGGCTATGTGCAGCATTATATGGGGCAAATACAGTACAGACCAAAAGTTTGGACACACCTTCTCATTTAAAGGTTTTTCTGTATTTTCATGACTATGAAAATTGTACATTCACACTGAAGGCGTCAAAACTATGAATTAACACATGTGGAATTGTATACTTAACAAAAAAGTGTGAAACAACTGAAATTATGTCTTATATTCTAGGTTCTTCAAAGTAGCCACCTTTTGCTTTGATGACTGCTTTGCACACTCTTGGCATTCTCTTGATGAGCTTCAAGAGGTAGTCAACGGGAAAGGTCTTCCAACAATCTTGAAGGAGTTCCCAGAGATGCTTAGCACTTGTTGGCCCTTTTGCCTTCAGTCTACGGTCCAGCTCACCCCAAACCATCTCGATTGAGTTCAGGTCTGGTGACTGTGGAGGCCAGGTCATCTGGCGTAGCACCCCATCACTCTCCTTCTTGGTCAAATAGCCCTTACACAGCCTGGAGGTGTGTTTGGGGTCATTGTCCTGTTGAAAAATAAATGATGGTCCAACTAAATGCAAACCGGATGGAATAGCATGCCGCTGCAAGATGCTGTGGTAGCCATGCTGGTTCAGTATACCTTCATTTTTGAATAAATCCCCAACAGTGTCACCAGCAAAGCACCCCCACACCATCACACCTCCTCCTCCATGCTTCACGGTGGGAACCTGGCATGTAGAGTCCATCCGTTCACCTTTTCTGCGTCACACAAAGATACGATGGTTGGAACCAAAGATCTCAAATTTGGACTCATCAGACCAAAGCACAGATTTCCACTGGTCTAATGTCCATTCCTTGTGTTCTTTAGCCCAAACAAGTCTCTTCTGCTTGTTGCCTGTCCTTAGCAGTGGTTTCCTAGCAGCTATTTTACCTTGACGGCCTGCTGCACAAAGTCTCCTCTTAACAGTTGTTGCAGAGATGTGTCTGCTGCTAGAACTCTGTGTGGCATTGACCTGGTCTCTAATCTGAGCTGCTGTTAACCTGCGATTTCTGAGGCTGGTGACTCGGATAAACTTATCCTCAGAAGCAGAGGTGACTCTTGGTCTTCCTTTCCTGGGGCGGTCCTCATGTGAGCCTGTTTCTTTGTAGCGCTTGATGTTTTTTGCCACTGCACTTGGGGACACTTTCAAAGTTTTCCCAATTTTACGGACCGACTGACCTTCATTTCTTAAAGTAATGATGGCCACTCGTTTTTCTTCACTTAGCTGCTTTTTTCTTGCCATAATACAAATACTAACAGTCTATTCAGTAGGACTATCAGCTGTGTATCCACCAGACCTCTGCACAACACAACTGATGGTCCCTGTTATGATCCGGTGACCCTGGAGCCGCATGAGACTATCTCTGGAGTAGGTGGTACCTATACTGACCGCAATCCTAATACTGACACCGCAACTAGAAGTAGCCGTGGGATGTACCTAACCAGGCCTAGACACCTCGACACAGCCGGAGGACTAAATACCCCTAAAGATGGAAATGGGAAATCCTATCTTGCCTCAGAGCAGAGTCCCAAAGGATAGGCAGCCCCCACAAATATTGACTGTGAGTTCAAGAGGAAATACGTACACAGGCAGAAAAGACATAGTTTAGCAAAAGAGGCACTTCTAGCTAAATAGAAAAGGATAGGACAGAGTTCTAAGCGGTCAGTATTAAAACACTAGAAAAATCCACAGCAGAATATACTATATACTACATCTAACTAAAGACATAGGATGTATATCTGCTGTTGTGAATTCCGTTCTCGGGCTCCCTCCTGTGGTCGTGAATGGTACTTTGGTGAGTTCTGTCCTTGGACACCCTCTGGTGGCTTTGAGTGGAACTGCTGATCTTTGAGGTTGGCTTTCTCAGCTGCCCTCGTTTATTGCTTCTGCTGGCTTTTCTATTTAACTCTGCCCAGGTCGTTAGTCCATGCCAGCTGTCAATGTCTCAGTACTGGTTCAGATCTCTCTTGGATTTCTCAGATGACCTGTCTACTCCAGCAGAAGCTAAGTCCTTGCTAGTCATTTGCTGTTCATCGGTTTTTGAATATATTTTTCAGTACATGCTATGTTTCTAGTCCAGCTTGCTATTATGATATTTCCTTGCTAGCTGGAAGCTCTGGGGGTGCAGAGCTGCACCTCCACACCGTGAGTCGGTGTGGAGGTCTTTTTGCACACTCTGCTTGGTTTTTGTAGTTTTTAATACTGACCGCATAGTTCCCTTTCCTATCCTGTGTCTATCTAGAGAAGATTTGGCCTCCTTTGCTAAAATCTGTTTCATTCCTGTGTTTGTCACTTCCCTCTTAACTCACAGTTAATATTTGTGGGGGGCTACCTTTACTTTGGGGAATTTCTCTGAGGCAAGGTAGGCTGCTATTTCTATCTTTAGGGGTAGTTAGCTCTTAGGCTGTGAAGAGGCGTCTAGGGAGAGTTAGGTACACTCCACGGCTATTTCTAGTGTGTGTGATAGGATTAGGGATTGCGGTCAGTAGAGTTACCACCTCCTCAGAGCTTGTCCCAGGTTTTCTGTTTTAACCATCAGGTCATTTCGGGTGCTCCTAACCACCAGGTCCATAACAATATGCATCTCCAGAGAAACCAGCATGACAGAAAAATCTAAACAAGTCTAAGCTGGACAAAAACACAATAGATTGCACTGCACATAAAAGCACACTGCATGCGTGCTACAGAGAACCCAAACAAGACACTTATCTTAGTTGAAATGACAGCAGGGCAAGTGGAGCCAGACAGATGCAATCCCTCCAAGATACAATGGACAACTGGCAGGGATTGATGGATCCTACAAACCTAAATACCTAATAGAGCTGCAATAAGCAGAAACACCTGCCCAGCTTATAATCCAGAGACCACTGCACTACCACTAACAACCACCGGAGGGAGCCCAAGAGCAGAATTCACAACAGGTCCCAACCCCATTTATAAGGCAAGAAATCCCACTTATTAAACCTGACAGGGCACACCTGTGAAGTGAAAACCATTCCCGGTGACTACCTCTTGAAGCTCATCAAGAGTGTGCAAAGCAGTCATCAAAGCAAAAGGTGGCTACTTTGAAGAACCTAGAATATAAGACATTTTCAGTTGTTTCACACTTTTTTGTTTAGTATAATACGACGTGTTAATTCATAGTTTTGATGCCTTCAGTGTGAATGTAGAATTTTCATAGTCATGAAAATACTGAAAAATCTTTAAATGAGAAGGTGTGTCCAAACTTTTGGTCTGTACTGTATCTGTATGGGGCCATGTGCAGCATTATATGGGGCAAATATCTCTATGGAGCATTTTATGGGGCCATAATCCACATTTGTGGAGCATTATAGGGGGCAAATGTGTCTATGGAGCATCTTATGGGGCCATAATCAGCATTTGTGCAGCATTGTGTGGGGCAAATGTCTGTATGGAGCATCTTATGGGGTCATAATCAACATTTGTTCAGCATTATATGGGACATATTTTAATATGGAGCATCTTATGGAGCCCATCATAAACTGTATGGAGCATTATATGGGGCGTATTTTGTATGGAGCATCTTATGGGGCCATCATGAACTGTATGAAGCATTATTTGGGGCTCCTGATTCAATATGGATATTCAAAGACACTTAACCTACTGATGTCTCAATTAATTTTACTTTTATTGGTATCTATTTTTATTTTTGAAATTTCAGTAGCTGCTGCATTTTCCACCCTAGGCTTATACTCGAGTCATTAAGTTTTCACAGTTTTTTCTGGCAAAATTAGGAGGGTCGGCTTATACTCGAGTATATACGGTATATAGAAATAGGTCTGTGAGACATGTGCTTTGCGTGTGTAGTTTTCTGTAGTTGTATTTAGCTGATAATTAAATAAATTTTAAAAATGGTGTGTGGCCCTCTTATTTTTAATTATTTATAATTGATCAATTCTTAAAAGACAGAATTACACATTGGTGTACACCACTGGTAAGTGATGGATAAAGCACAAAAAAAAATGTGTACCGTATATACTCGAGTATAAGCCGAGATTTTCAGCCCACTTTTTTGGGCTGAAATTGCCCCTCTCGGCTTATATTCGAGTCATACCGGGGGTCGGCAGGGGAGCGGGAGCGGGGGCTGTCTAAAAATACTCACCTAGTCCAGGCGCGGTCCCTGCTTCCCCGGCGCCGGCAGCAGCAGCTTCAGCTTCTTCCTGTACTCAGCGGTCACATGGTCCCGCTCATTACAGTAAATGAATATTTGGCTCCACCTCCCATAGGGGTGGAGCCACATATTCATTACTGTAATCAGCGGTACCATGTGACCGCTGAGTACAGGATTAAGCGCTGCGGCGTCGGGGAAGCAGGATCTACACAGCGGCAGGACCAGGTGAGTATACGGGGAGGGGAGCGCAGCGCTGCGCGATAGTCACCTGCTCCTCGTTCCGGGCGCCGATCTGTCTCCAGCAGTGACGCTGAGGTCAGAGGGCGCGGTGACGTGGTCAGTGTGCGCCCTCTGCTGAACGTCAGTGCTGGAAACAGATCGGCGCCGGAACGAGCAGGTGACTATTGAAAGTGCCGGGGGCCTGAGCAACGGAGAGGTGAGTATGTGATTTATTTTTTTAATCGCAGCAAATGGGGCAATTGTCTGTATGGAGCACTATATGGGGCCATAACGTTCCTGCAGCACTATATGGGGCCATAACATTCCTGCAGCACTATATGGGGCCATAACATTCCTGCAGCACTATATGGGGCCATAACATTCCTGCAGCACTATATGGGGCCATAACATTCCTGCAGCACTATATGGGGCCATAACATTCCTGCAGCACTATATGGGGGCCATAACATTCCTGCAGCACTATGTGGGGCCATAACATTCCTGCAGCACTATATGGGGCCATAACATTCCTGCAGCACTATTTGGGGTCATAACATTCCTGCAGCACTATATGGGGCCATAACGTTCCTGCAGCACTATATGGGGCCATAACATTCCTGCAGCACTATATGGGGCCATAACGTTCCTGCAGCACTATATGGGGCCATAACGTTCCTGCAGCACTATATGGGGCCATAACGTTCCTGCAGCACTATATGGGGCCATAACGTTCCTGCAGCACTATATGGGGGCCATAACGTTCCTGCAGCACTATATGGGGCCATAATGTGTCTGCAGCACTATATGGGGCCATAACGTTGCTGGAGCACTATATGGGGCCATAACATTCCTGCAGCACTATATGGGGCCATAACATTCCTGCAGCATTATATGGGGCCATAACAATTCCTGCAGCACTATATGGGGGCCATAACGTTCCTGCAGCACTATATGGGGCCATAACATTCCTGCAGCACTATATGGGGCCATAACGTTCCTGCAGCACTATATGGGGGCCATAACGTTCCTGCAGCACTATATGGGGCCATAACATTCCTGCAGCACTATATGGGGCCATAACGTTTCTGCAGCACTATATGGGGCCATAACGTTTCTGCAGCACTATATAGGGGCATAATGTTTGTGCAGCACTATATGGGGCAAGTGTCTGTATGGGGCCATAATTAACGTTTGTAGGGCACTACGGCATATGGGGCAAGTGTCTGTATGGAGCATCTTATAGGGCCATAACGTTTGTGCAGCACTATAAGGGGCAAATATCTTTATAGAGCATCTTATGGGGCCATAATCAGCATTTGTGCAGCATTATATTGGGCAAATGTGTCTATGGAGCATCTTATGGGGCCTTTATTAACCTTTATGCAGGATTATATGGGGCATATTTTAATATGGAACATCTTATGGGGCCATAATGAACAGTATGGAGCATTATATGGGGCTCCTGATTCAATATGGATATTCAAAGACACTTAACCTACTGATGTCTCAATTAATTTTACTCTTATTGGTATCTATTATTACTTTTGACATTTACCGGTAGCTGCTGCATTTTCCCCCCTAGGCTTATACTAGAGTCAATAAGTTTTCCCAGTTTTTTGTGGCAAAATTAGGGGGGTCGGCTTATACTCGGGTCGGCTTATACTCGAGTATATACGGTAATTAAAATTTAACTTTTATTCCACATGTATTTAAAATTGATAATGTATACAGAAGGATTTACATGTGACCCGCTGATTCCTGGTGGCAGATAAATGTGGGACATTTAATACCAATTCGTAGGATTCTTGATTATTGTCCGTATAAATTATTAGTCAGATTACTCCAATGACAATTATGCCAGAATCCCTGACAAATGGGTAGAGGCAAGAGTTTGTATTATTTGTGCCTATTTGTATCATGAGAGGCACGGTCGCTACAAATGAGTTTGAGTGATAGGTTATTATTTGTTACAGTGCTTTATAATAGATTCATAGTTAGAAATTGCAGTTATAAATTGTATCTGCAATTTCAGCTATGAAACACTTTTGGAATTGAACCTGCAACTGAGCAACCAGCAATTGAATACCGCCCTGAGTTGGTACAACGTGCTGAGAAGCAGAATCACGCTGATGGTAATGAGAAGGTTACTGCAGCCGCTGAATTGCGGTGACCTTATTGACATCATCACTCGCAGCGCGAGAACTTACTGCTTTGTGTGAGAACAACTGGCAGTAAGTTCTTATCTATTTCCACCCTTCCCTGGCTCTGTAAAGCCAAAGCTGTCAAACAAAATAAAAGTGAGGCGGAAGTAGACGGAAAGCAGGTGGGAAGGTGCGCTAAACTATTTGGCCACGCTAAGGATGCACGGAGTGCCTGTAATTTGATATGGCTTCTCCTCTGACTTGCATATAGGCTGGTTTACCTCAGTGGCACCAAGAGGGGACACGCTGCACCAGCACGCCATTGTGCTCGCAGGACCACTGCGCCACCAATCCTACCCTGTGTTCATGATCAGGACAGCGCTCCCCTGGCTTGCTGCTCATACTCCGCATCCAGTGCAGCACACAATTACTGCACGAGCACGTTATTGCTCCCACAAGACCACTGCGCCTCCTATTCTTCTCAATTATCAAAATCAGGACAACACTCCTTTGGCTTGCCGCAAACCCCTCTTGGATCATCCACTAAACGGGAAGTATATCATCAATTTGAGACATCCCAATAAATGGTGCCAATAACCTTTCGGTGACCTTAAAGGCGACTATGTGATAAAGGCCGGAGTTTGGCCGAAACGTCAAAAAAAACTGTCGCTTCATCCACCACCGTAAATAAAATTTATTCACTTGAAAGCATACTTTCTCTATTGAGTGCAGTGATTCTATATCTATTTTTGGACTTTACGGAATTTTTGGTTCCTTTTCACTTGCACCTTCCTCTACGTGGCCGAGTGCTAACCATCTATACTAAAATTGGATATTTAGTTCTAGATACTCCTGCACCATCCTCTCCATTGAATCACCACGCGTAAGACTTGGACTCTGTTGTGCTGGTGTACGAGCTGGTCTAAAAAAAAGTGTCAAAGGATTCACAGAAATCGCTTCTTCCACCAATGCTGCTGCTGCTCTTTTGGCGTTGACGAATTGACATGCCAGAGGTTGGAAGTCTAGAGCTGCGATGCGAACTGTGTGCTTCACAGCTGTCTTGGGGAAAAGCTCTCTTAAGGTTGTGTAAAAGCGGTTTTCGATACTCCAGCATTCGTGGGTCCCTTTCCAGGGCAGGAATCATCTGGCAAAATTTGGTTTTATAACGTGGATCTAACAGAGTGGCAACCCAGTAGTCAACAGTATTCCTAATCATAAGTATACGGGGTTCATGTTGCAGACAGTACAGCAAGAAGGTACTCATATGTCGGGCTCTACCATAATGTCCAAGCCTATGCTGTGTTGATGGCTGGGTAACAATGATGCTTGTTTCCTCCGTCCCCTCCCGCCAACCACGAATAACAGAGGGGAGGATTATCCTCTTCATCTGACAGTTGCACGCCTATCACAACTTCGTCCTCCATTTGTTCCTTGGATTTTGCACCTTCGAGAACAGTTTGTCTGTTATCACCAGCCCCCCTCGATTGCAGTAATCCACCCTCTCTTGGCACCCGCCTGTGTGACGACAGTCTGGAACTTAGAGATAATGTTATCCCTTCCACGTCCTCCTCTTTTTCTGGGACCACCATCTCCTCCCGCAGGCGATTCAAAGTCAGCTCCAGCATATAAATGACCGGAATAGTGATGCTGATGACGATGTTGTCAGCACTAACCATCTTAGTAGCCATTTTGAAACTGTGCAGAGGTCCTTAATCTGTGCCCTCTCCGTAAACGTGATATGCGCCATGTTCGTACTGCATTGGCCCAGGCTATACGACATGACATACTGCATCAGGGCTCGCTGCTGCCACAGTCACTGCAACATGAGCAGAGTGGAATTCCACCGTGTCGGCACATCGCATATCAACCTGTTAACTGGCATGGACAAAGACATCTGAATCGAAGCAAGTCGATGACCTGAGGGGTGCGAACGGCGGAAATGAGCACACAGCGACCGTACTTTCTGGAGCAGCTCACCCAGGCCATGATAGTGGCGGAGAGGACACTGTATCACCAGGCACCTATTCCAGGCACCAGATGGGGATATATTACTAATACTACTCTGGATGGAGAAAAGCTAGATTTACTACAAGACCAATATTTCTAATGATACCCGTTGCCTGCTGGGGTAAGTAACAGATTCAGCGACTTTGTGCTCCATCACAACTCTTAACAGTATGGGTGTCTTGAGAACACCGATTATATTAACAACGTAGCAGACAAGGCAGCCCACGACCAGACAGGCCCTTCTGGCATTTTCTAGAATTGCCAGATGGCCAGTCTGGACCTGGTTCCTTATCTACATGGATCGGTCAGGTCAAAGGACTTTCTGGTGAGCAACACATCTTCACTGACTTTCATCGTATGAGCACAGTATTAGCAACCAAAAATTAGAGGGTTTTTTTTTAATGTGCCTTAGGTCTGCAGACAGTTTCATATCACCACAGCACAAAATGAGAAGGTGGGGAGACAGCAGGCTGTTTCACATTTAGCTAGTGAGAAAAAAACTATTTAGAATGCCATACTCGTGCATGGAGCACAATAGAAGCAGTGCACAACATACTTGTAGGACATGTGCCAGATTGCGACGGATGGCCTCACGTTTCATCCGTTTTTTGCCGGATCTGTCGAAAATCCGTTTTCCGATGGCTGGAGAAAAAGGACATAGGAACGTTTCTTCTGTCCGTCGAAAAAACGGACAGCGACGGATCTGGTGAAAAACGGGTGAAAAGTGAGGTGAAATGTTGGAATCCGGGAACGGATTCCGTCCGTCTCTCTCTCAATACAAAATAGCCGGCAGATCCACAAACTCTGATCCGGCGAAAAAAAAACGGATCCGTCACAGCAGATTTTCACAATTTACGATGGATCCTTTTTTTTTCAAAATTCCCTGGATTTAGCCTGACGGCAAAAACCTGATGTGTGAATGTGTGACGGCAAAAACCTCCGCAGCATGGTAGGGTATAATAGGGCGCTAGTAGGGCCCTCCATTATCCTGCTAACCTCTGCCTTCTGGTTATATACGCGGTGTCGGGGGCTGCTCTCAGACTGGGGTCGGTTTTGGTGTGGTTTGTTTTTCGAGCTTCTCTAACATCATATATACGTATCTCTGTGAAACTTTCCTGTGAGAATTCTGTTATATAACATTATATACTGTGACCAGCACCAATGTGCCAGCCTTGTAGTTGGGGCAGGACCCCCTGTGCCGGCAGCATTAGCCTTGTATTTGGGGCAGGACCCCCTGTGCCGGCAGCATTAGCCTTGTAGTTGGAGCAGGACCCCCTGTGCCGGCAGCATTAGCCTTGTATTTGGGGCAGGACCCCCTGTGCCGGCATTAGCCATGTAGTTGGAGCAGGACCCCCTGTGCCGGCAGCATTAGCCTTGTATTTGGGGCAGGACCCCCTGTGCTGGCAGCATTAGCCTTGTATTTGGGGCAGGACCCCCTGTGCTGGCAGCATTAGCCTTGTATTTGGGGCAGGACCCCCTGTGCTGGCAGCATTAGCCTTGTATTTGGGGCAGGACCCCCTGTGCCGGCAGCATTAGTCTGGTAGTTTGAGCAGGACCCCCTGTGCCGGCAGCATTAGCCTTGTATTTGGGGCAGGACCTCCTGTGCCGGCAGCATTAGCCTTGTATTGGGGGCAGGACCCCCTGTGCTGGCAGCATTAGCCTTGTATTTGGGGCAGGACCTCCTGTGCCGGCAGCATTAGCCTTGTATTTGAGGCAGGACCCTCTGGGCCGGCAGCATTAGCCTTGTATTTGGGGCAGGACCCCCTGGGCCGGCAGCATTAGCCTTGTATTGGGGGCAGGACCCCCTGTGCCGGCAGCATTAGTCATGTAGTTGGAGCAGGACCCCCTGTGCCGGCAGCATTAGCCTTGTATTTGGGGCAGGAACCCCTGTGCCGGCAGCATTAGCCTTGTATTGGGGGCAGGACCCCCTGTGCCGGCAGCATTAGCCTTGTATTTGGGGCAGGACCTCCTGTGCCGGCAGCATTAGCCTTGTATTTGGGGCAGGACCCTCTGTGCCGGCAGCATTAGCCTTGTATTGGGGGCAGGACCCTCTGTGCCGGCAGCATTAGCCTTGTAGTTGGGGCAGGACCCCCTGTGCCGGCAGCATTAGCCTTGTATTTGGGGCAGGACCCTCTGGGCCGGCAGCATTAGCCTTGTATTGGGGGCAGGACCCTCTGGGCCGGCAGCATTAGCCTTGTAGTTGGGGCAGGACCCCCTGTGCCGGCAGCATTAGCCTTGTATTTGGGGCAGGACCCTCTGGGCCGGCAGCATTAGCCTTGTATTGGGGGCAGGACCCTCTGGGCCGGCAGCATTAGCCTTGTATTTGGGGCAGGACCTCCTGTGCCGGCAGCATTAGCCTTGTATTGGGGGCAGGACCCTCTGGGCCGGCAGCATTAGCCTTGTATTTGGGGCAGGACCCTCTGGGCCGGCAGCATTAGCCTTGTATTGGGGGCAGGACCCTCTGGGCCGGCAGCATTAGCCTTGTATTTGGGGCAGGACCTCCTGTGCCGGCAGCATTAGCCTTGTATTGGGGGCAGGACCCTCTGGGCCGGCAGCATTAGCCTTGTATTTGGGGCAGGACCCTCTGGGCCGGCAGCATTAGCCTTGTATTTGGGGCAGGACCCCCTGTGCCGGCAGCATTAGCCTTGTAGTTGGGGCAGGACCCCCTGTGCCGGCAGCATTAGCCTTGTATTTGGGGCAGGACCCCCTGTGCCGGCAGCATTAGCCTTGTATTTGGGGCAGGACCCCCTGTGCCGGCAGCATTAGTCTTGTAGTTTGAGCAGGACCCCCTGTGCCGGCAGCATTAGCCTTGTATTTGGTGCAGGACCCCCTGGGCCGGCAGCATTAGCCTTGTATTTGGGGCAGGACCCCCTGTGCTGGCAGCATTAGCCTTGTATTTGGGGCAGGACCTCCTGTGTCAGCAGCATTAGCCTTGTATTTGAGGCAGGACCCTCTGAGCCGGCAGCATTAGCCTTGTATTGGGGGCAGGACCCCCTGGGCCGGCAGCATTAGCCTTGTATTGGGGGCAGGACCCCCTGTGCCGGCAGCATTAGTCATGTAGTTGGAGCAGGACCCCCTGTGCCGGCAGCATTAGCCTTGTATTTGGGGCAGGACCCCCTGTGCTGGCAGCATTAGCCTTGTATTTGGGGCAGGACCCCCTGTGCCGGCAGCATTAGTCTTGTAGTTTGAGCAGGACCCCCTGTGCTGGCAGCATTAGCCTTGTATTTGGGGCAGGACCCCCTGTGCTGGCAGCATTAGCCTTGTATTTGGGGCAGGACCTCCTGTGCCGGCAGCATTAGCCTTGTATTTGAGGCAGGACCCTCTGGGCCGGCAGCATTAGCCTTGTATTTGGGGCAGGACCCCCTGGGCCGGCAGCATTAGCCTTGTATTGGGGGCAGGACCCCCTGTGCCGGCAGCATTAGTCATGTAGTTGGAGCAGGACCCCCTGTGCCGGCAGCATTAGCCTTGTATTTGGGGCAGGAACCCCTGTGCCGGCAGCATTAGCCTTGTATTGGGGGCAGGACCCCCTGTGCCGGCAGCATTAGCCTTGTATTTGGGGCAGGACCTCCTGTGCCGGCAGCATTAGCCTTGTATTTGGGGCAGGACCCTCTGTGCCGGCAGCATTAGCCTTGTATTGGGGGCAGGACCCTCTGTGCCGGCAGCATTAGCCTTGTAGTTGGGGCAGGACCCCCTGTGCCGGCAGCATTAGCCTTGTATTGGGGGCAGGACCCTCTGGGCCGGCAGCATTAGCCTTGTATTTGGGGCAGGACCCCCTGTGCCGGCAGCATTAGCCTTGTATTTGGAGCAGGACCCCCTGTGCCGGCAGCATTAGCCTTGTAGTTGGGGCAGGACCCTCTGGGCCGGCAGCATTAGCCTTGTATTTGGGGCAGGACCCTCTGGGCCGGCAGCATTAGCCTTGTATTTGGGGCAGGACCCCCTGTGCCGGCAGCATTAGCCTTGTATTTGGAGCAGGACCCCCTGTGCTGGCAGCATTAGCCTTGTATTGGGGGCAGGACCCTCTGTGCCGGCAGCATTAGCCTTGTATTGGGGGCAGGACCCCCTGTGCCGGCAGCATTAGCCTTGTATTGGGGGCAGGACCCTCTGGGCCGGCAGCATTAGCCTTGTATTTGGGGCAGGACCCCCTGTGCCGGCAGCATTAGCCTTGTAGTTGGGGCAGGACCCTCTGGGCCGGCAGCATTAGCCTTGTATTGGGGGCAGGACCCTCTGGGCCGGCAGCATTAGCCTTGTATTGGGGGCAGGACCCTCTGTGCCGGCAGCATTAGCCTTGTATTGGGGGCAGGACCCTCTGTGCCGGCAGCATTAGCCTTGTATTGGGGGCAGGACCCTCTGTGCCGGCAGCATTAGCCTTGTAGTTGGGGCAGGACCCCCTGTGCCGGCAGCATTAGCCTTGTATTTGGGGCAGGACCCTCTGGGCCGGCGGCATTAGCCTTGTATTGGGGGCAGGACCCTCTGGGCCGGCAGCATTAGCCTTGTAGTTGGGGCAGGACCCCCTGTGCCGGCAGCATTAGCCTTGTATTTGGGGCAGGACCCTCTGGGCCGGCAGCATTAGCCTTGTATTGGGGGCAGGACCCTCTGGGCCGGCAGCATTAGCCTTGTATTTGGGGCAGGACCTCCTGTGCCGGCAGCATTAGCCTTGTATTGGGGGCAGGACCCTCTGGGCCGGCAGCATTAGCCTTGTATTTGGGGCAGGACCCTCTGGGCCGGCAGCATTAGCCTTGTATTGGGGGCAGGACCCTCTGGGCCGGCAGCATTAGCCTTGTATTTGGGGCAGGACCTCCTGTGCCGGCAGCATTAGCCTTGTATTGGGGGCAGGACCCTCTGGGCCGGCAGCATTAGCCTTGTATTTGGGGCAGGACCCTCTGGGCCGGCAGCATTAGCCTTGTATTTGGGGCAGGACCCCCTGTGCCGGCAGCATTAGCCTTGTAGTTGGGGCAGGACCCCCTGTGCCGGCAGCATTAGCCTTGTATTTGGGGCAGGACCCCCTGTGCCGGCAGCATTAGCCTTGTATTTGGGGCAGGACCCCCTGTGCCGGCAGCATTAGTCTTGTAGTTTGAGCAGGACCCCCTGTGCCGGCAGCATTAGCCTTGTATTTGGTGCAGGACCCCCTGGGCCGGCAGCATTAGCCTTGTATTTGGGGCAGGACCCCCTGTGCTGGCAGCATTAGCCTTGTATTTGGGGCAGGACCTCCTGTGTCAGCAGCATTAGCCTTGTATTTGAGGCAGGACCCTCTGAGCCGGCAGCATTAGCCTTGTATTGGGGGCAGGACCCCCTGGGCCGGCAGCATTAGCCTTGTATTGGGGGCAGGACCCCCTGTGCCGGCAGCATTAGTCATGTAGTTGGAGCAGGACCCCCTGTGCCGGCAGCATTAGCCTTGTATTTGGGGCAGGACCCCCTGTGCTGGCAGCATTAGCCTTGTATTTGGGGCAGGACCCCCTGTGCCGGCAGCATTAGTCTTGTAGTTTGAGCAGGACCCCCTGTGCTGGCAGCATTAGCCTTGTATTTGGGGCAGGACCCCCTGTGCTGGCAGCATTAGCCTTGTATTTGGGGCAGGACCTCCTGTGCCGGCAGCATTAGCCTTGTATTTGAGGCAGGACCCTCTGGGCCGGCAGCATTAGCCTTGTATTTGGGGCAGGACCCCCTGGGCCGGCAGCATTAGCCTTGTATTGGGGGCAGGACCCCCTGTGCCGGCAGCATTAGTCATGTAGTTGGAGCAGGACCCCCTGTGCCGGCAGCATTAGCCTTGTATTTGGGGCAGGAACCCCTGTGCCGGCAGCATTAGCCTTGTATTGGGGGCAGGACCCCCTGTGCCGGCAGCATTAGCCTTGTATTTGGGGCAGGACCTCCTGTGCCGGCAGCATTAGCCTTGTATTTGGGGCAGGACCCCCTGTGCCGGCAGCATTAGCCTTGTATTGGGGGCAGGACCCTCTGGGCCGGCAGCATTAGCCTTGTATTTGGGGCAGGACCCCCTGTGCCGGCAGCATTAGCCTTGTATTTGGAGCAGGACCCCCTGTGCCGGCAGCATTAGCCTTGTAGTTGGGGCAGGACCCTCTGGGCCGGCAGCATTAGCCTTGTATTTGGGGCAGGACCCTCTGGGCCGGCAGCATTAGCCTTGTATTTGGGGCAGGACCCCCTGTGCCGGCAGCATTAGCCTTGTATTTGGAGCAGGACCCCCTGTGCTGGCAGCATTAGCCTTGTATTGGGGGCAGGACCCTCTGTGCCGGCAGCATTAGCCTTGTATTGGGGGCAGGACCCCCTGTGCCGGCAGCATTAGCCTTGTATTGGGGGCAGGACCCTCTGGGCCGGCAGCATTAGCCTTGTATTTGGGGCAGGACCCCCTGTGCCGGCAGCATTAGCCTTGTAGTTGGGGCAGGACCCTCTGGGCCGGCAGCATTAGCCTTGTATTGGGGGCAGGACCCTCTGGGCCGGCAGCATTAGCCTTGTATTGGGGGCAGGACCCTCTGTGCCGGCAGCATTAGCCTTGTATTGGGGGCAGGACCCTCTGGGCCGGCAGCATTAGCCTTGTATTGGGGGCAGGACCCTCTGGGCCGGCAGCATTAGCCTTGTATTGGGGGCAGGACCCTCTGTGCCGGCAGCATTAGCCTTGTATTGGGGGCAGGACCCTCTGGGCCGGCAGCATTAGCCTTGTATTGGGGGCAGGACCCTCTGTGCCGGCAGCATTAGCCTTGTATTGGGGGCAGGACCCTCTGTGCCGGCAGCATTAGCTCTCCTGTGCCCACATTGCTGCCAGTTGTTCCTGTCTGACACCTGTTCACCTCAGGGAAGCTCAGCACAGGAGAACATACAGTATACTATGCACCGTGACTAGCGGACAAGAGCAGCCCCCCAGCCCCAGCATGGCGCCCCTCCTGCACAGTGTTACATAGGGCTGGGGTTTCTGCATTCCGTCACCAAGGTAACGCCGCCTCCAGCCTCGACAGGAGGCGCAACAAGGGGTTAACGCCGTAAAGTATGCTGCTTGTCGCACAGACGGGGCCGGGTGTGAGGGCAGGTCGGCCGCCTGGGGAGCGGTGAGCCCCGGCTGTCACTATCGCTATGTCGGTGCTCGCATTACTGCTGGGCCGGTGCTCGCCGTCTGCGCTCAGCTGCCCGGCTCGGCGGCTGATAAGGGGCTGCGATATGTTACCGGAAGCCCGGGCTCGCCATGTGCTGGGTGTACGGGACATTCCGGTCACCAGGCCGCTGCTCTCCGCCCATCTGCTCCGGTCCCTGCACGGCCGCGCCGCCCAACACCTGCCCCTGCTGCGGCCCTGCGGGAGCACCGTGCGCGGGCGGCACAAGTCCGGGAGCCCCGAGGCCGAGGAGAGCGGCGCCGCCCGGACACCGGAGCCCGACCTGGTGATTATATAGGCGGGCACGGGAGGGGAGGTCACCGGGGCGGCTGCCACTAGTTCTGCTGTGCAAGTACCGCTGCTGCTAGTCCCAGAACTACAGCTTGTGCACATGGTGCAGACTTGTAAGCAAATCCTGATGGCGGCAGAGAGTGAGACTTCTGAAGTGTGAGGCCATGTGCACACGTTGCGGTTTTTACTGCGGATCCGCAGCAGTTTTCCATGCGGTGTACAGTACCATGTAAACCTATGGAAAATAAAAACCACTGTGCACATGGTGCGGAAAAAAACGCGTGGAAACGCTGCTTTGTATTTTCCGCAGCATGTCAATTCTTTGTGTGGATTCCGCAGCGGTTTTACACCTACTCCATAATAGGAAACCGCAGGTGTAAAACCGCAGTGAAATCTGCACAAAAACCGCGGTAAACCCGCAGGAAAAACGTGGTGTTTTTGCCCTGTGGATTTATCAAATCCACTGCGGAAAAATCCGCAGAGTACCATTCTACGTGTGCACATGCCCTCAGGCATTTGGTGCTTATTCTTGACTTCCAGATTGGTGCAAAGAATAATCTGCCGCCTGTCAGTTCTCTGTGCTCAGTTCTTGAAAAATCCACAGGTTAAATGCACTACGTTTTACCTGCGGATTTCCTGCATTTTTTGTGCGGATTCCACCTGCGGTTTTACACCTGCGGATTCCTATTATGGAGCAGGTGCAAACCGCTGCGGAATCCGCACAAGGAATTGACATGCTGCAGAAAATAAACCACAGAGTTTCCGCCCGTTATTTTCCTCAGCATGTGCTGTGCGGATTTTGTTTTCCATAGGTTTGCATGGAACTGTACACCGCATGGAAAACTGCTGCGGATCCACAGGCAAATCCGCAACGTGTGCACATGGCCTAAAGGGGTCGTCCGCTATTAAGCCAACCCCTTCTTACACTAAATGTTCAGCCGTGATAAAATAAGCTGATACTCGCCTCCCGTTCCATCAGTGTCAGCACTCGTGGTCCCACTGTGGTCCGGTCCGGGGCCTCCCATCTTCTTACGATGACGTCCTCTTCTTGTCTTCACACTGCGGCTCCGGCACAGGCGTACTTACCTCTCCTGTTGAGGGCAGAGCAAAGTACTGCAGTGCGCAGGTGTCGGGGAAGGTCAGAGAGGCCCGATGCCTGTGCACTGCGGTACTTTGCTCTGCCCTCAACAGGAGAGGTAAGTACGCCTGCGCCGGAGAGGAGGACATCATCGTAAGAAGATGGGAGGCCCCGGACCGCCCCTGGGTGAGTATAATCTAACCTCTTTTTCTCATCTTTCAGGATACATCGGGGGTTTATCTACAGCATTACAGAATTCTGTGGATAAACCCTTGATGCCAGTGGGCTTAGCTCACCATCAATTTTGGGGGTGACAGGTTCACTTTACACAGCCTGCTCTAAGCATAGTTGGTAAGCGCTATCTATGTGTTACTATCGTGTGTTTATCAATACATTTGTTGTACTAAGTAGGTAATCATCAGTCTGTGTATTGCCGACTATTTGTGTTTCATGCTCTGTGCAGTTATATGTTCTGAAATGCTCCTGTTATTGCATCCTATAGTTTCACCCTTTCCTGTCACATCTGCAATCAATAAAAGAAGGTTACAATTTTACAGCCTCTTTTCTTAAAGAAGACGGGGTTTAGCGTCATGTCTCATTGCACACCCTGCTAACGTGTATGAGGACAGTATATGTAATATTGGAAGAAACGGAACTGCAACATTGCTATAGAAAAATCACAGAAAAATGGAATTGGCCAATCCATGAGAGCCCAACAGCCATGAGCAGGTGTACCTTATTGTTAGTACCCTATCCTGATAAGTCACCTCTCCTGTAGTTTTTCTGTAGCAATATTGCAGTCCTGTTTCTTCCAATATTCCATATGTACATAATGTAGCAGTCTCCTTTTTATGGCAGTAATGCAATTACTATATTCTCAGTTTATTATTTTTAGCATTTCAGAGTGCAGCTATTTTTTCTTCGGTATATTGTCTTAGCTGGCACCAGTACACACTAGTTTGGATGTGTTGGTCAGTTTTCTGTTTTTGTCTGTTGTCATTAATACTGCTGCTCTACTGCCTCTCCTATGTTATCTACACTGCTGTCACTATAGTATTCACCGTCCAGCTGTCTTCACTATACAACTCCGCTCTTCACTATTCTTGGTATCATTGCTGATACAACTACTATTATACATCAGCTAGTACTGGCACTGCTACTATTACTGCCACTATATATCACCTAGTACTGGTACAGCTATTATACAGCTATTGCTGTTATACATCAACTACTATTCACATTACTATTACCCTGACACCTCAAAGCGTTTTTTATTTGAAATAAAAACAAAACACACTTTTACCTTTTTATTTAAAGACTAGAAATAGGCCCAATGCTATTGCATCGGAAGTGCATTGAAATGAACGCGCGCCTTGCGGGGGATTTGAATCCCACGCGGCACCACTCATTGGCTCAGCCGGCGGGGCAGAGGATTTGAATCCCGCGCCGCTCATTGGCTCAGCCAATAAGCAGTGCTTTGGCGGGGGACTTGAATCCCGCGCCGCTCATTGGCTCAGCCGGCGGCAGCTCAGCCAATGAGCGGCGCTGCGGCTTTAAGCAGTGCGGGAATCAAATCCCCTGCCAAAGCCGCGCGTCATTGGCTGAGTGGCGCGGGATTCAAATCCCCCGCTGGCTGAGCCAATGAGCGGTGCCGCGTGGGATTTGAATCCCCCACCAAACCTCAGCCGGTGGGCGGCTCAGCCAATGAGCGAAGCTGCGCGACTTTGGCGGGGGATTTGAATCCCACACCGCTCATTGGCTGATTGTGGGATAGCGACACAATCACCGGAAGCTGTGACAGAGCCAATTGGCAATTATATTTTAGATAACAAACAGTTATACTCACCTAACACCTAATTCCATTGAAGCCATGGTCTCCTGTATTAAAACAAAAATAAAAAACAAACATATCCCTCACCTGTCCGTCATTCTGTCCCACGCCGTAATCCATGTCTGGGAATAAACAGTTTTCAACCTGGATGGTGCCAAGATGCGACCATCCAGGCTGAGAACCTCTGGTGAATGAGCTGCGTCAGTGGATTACGGTGAGGGATATGGTTGTTTTTTATTTTTGTTTTATTACAGGAGACCATGGCTTCAATGGAATTGTGCAAGTGTGAACGTAGCCTAAAAGTAGGGGGTATTGGAAGGCTATGTATTTCAATACTAGTATGGGGGCACTGGGAGGCTGTGTATTTCTACATTAATAGTAAGGGGATACTGGGAGTGCTTGTATTCCTGGGCTTTGACGGTAGGTGGCACTGGGCAGGCGTGTATTTCTAAGTTAAAAATAGATGGGCACTATGAGGTCGTGTATTTCTATTTTAATAGTAGGGGGCAATAGGAGGGAGTGTATTCCTTGGCTATGATAATAGGTGGGCATCGGGAGGTTGTGTATTTCTATACTGGGTATTAACCCTGGGAATGTTCTGCATTCTGTTTTACAGTATGAAAATCCATGGACGATCCCAAATCTCTTGTCTATGACTAGGATCGGTTTGTCTCCTGTTCTCGGTTACCTGATTGTCGCAGAAAACTTTAATTTTGCTCTTGGAATTTTCGTTCTCGCGGGGATAACTGATTTGGTGAGTGTTCAGCAGCTCCGGTCATCAGTGTATAGACCAGATGACGATCACCCTTAACAAGGTGTCTCATTTGTTATACTGAAGAAGACTTGGGGGGGTATCCATGTGGGAGCAGCAACTTAGTCCTCTCATACCATGAAATGGTGGCAGCACAAATAGCTATTCAGTTTTTCCCATTTTTAAAGAGTCTGTGGGATGTGGGTTCCACCTCGAGGCCTCTCGCCTAAACCTAGAACTGGGGCCTTCCACCCAAATCTCTCCGTGAGAAAGGAACCGAGCCCTATATTGGATACAAGTGTGGATCCCAGAGGTGTGCTGCACCCATCAGACATTTATGATGTTTCCTGTTGATATGTCATCCATGGCTGTAATGGGAGCACCCTGGCAAAGTGTGTAAATTTGGTGACCTGTGGTTCTGAGTATAAACATGTTTGGCTCGCTGCGATCTTGTATGACCTTTCCAAAAGGCAGGTTTGGATGACAATTTTCACACGTATATGACATTCAGATCACTTTGATTTTTGACTTTCTAATGTATGTTTTCTGGTTATAGCTGGATGGCTATATCGCAAGGAACTGGGCCAATCAGAAGTCTGCATTGGGAAGTGCTCTGGATCCACTTGCAGACAAAATCCTCATCAGCGTCCTGTACGTCTGCTTAACATATGCAAATCTGATCCCAGGTAAGTAAGTGCCAAGCCAAGAGGTTGTATGTCACAGTCTCTCTCCATCCACCGCTTTTATGCTTCAAGGAGTTGTCCGACAGTCACAACTTGTCACCTGTCTATGTGATCAGTCATGAGTGTCTAATCCTTCCGACCATGAGAACTGGGGTCCTGTGTCCCCATTTTGAATAGAGCATTGGTTGTGCGTTTTCACTGCTTCTAAAGTCTATGGAACTGATGAAAACCGTAACCCTGTCATTCCCATTAACTTCAAACTGGCGGGCTGCAAGAGCGCACAGTCGGCACGCCAGTCACAATGGGGACGTGGGGCCATCCTTCTGGTCATCGTTGGGAAGTCCAGTGTTTACTGGTTTAGTTGCCATCCCTGGTGTCATATGTTGTCCTTGGTGCTGAGTCTTTTGGTTTCTTGTGAAATTTCTGTCTCTGAAGCCGTTCTGTGCGGCTCTCAGGAGTTCTTGACTGATAGATTTGAGATTATGGCTGTATGCACACGTTGCAGATTTTTCGCGGTTTTTTTGCTATAAAAATGCTAAAAAAAAGCATTCATTATGCATCCCCATCATTTAGAATGCATTCCGCAATTTTTGTGCACATGATGCGTTGTTTTCCGCGAAAAAAACGCATTGCGGTAAAAAAACGCAGCATGTTCACTAATTTTGCGGATTTTTTTGTGGATTTCCCAATATATTATTGCATTGGGAACCTCTGGAAAAATCCGCAAAAAAAACGCAAGAAAAACGCAAGAAAAAGACTCAAAAAACGCATGCGGATTTCTTGCAGAAAATGTCCGGTTTTGCTCAGGAAATTTCTGCAAGAAATCCTGAACGTGTGCACATAGCCTAATGGGATTTCATTATATAAAACTTGTGCACTTGCCAAATGTACGCATGGGGGGGGGGCTAGAGTAAATGCGCGGCTAATCTGGTAAGATGCGTCATTCAGAGGGCATATATAATCACCAATGTATCGCCCAATACCAGCTCATGCTTTGGCATGTAGTGGGGCCTGGTATTGCCATCTCTAGATTCATATAAATGTGGCACTTTACAGGTGGACACAATTCCATGGTGGGCTACATGCAGATAGGGCCAGCAGTAAGTTGATGGCACATTTATATAATTTGGCCATAGCATCGTATCTGCACATATACGTTGTTTATTTCCATCAATCATTAAACCTCTGCTGTGTCTGGTTTTATTGTTTTTCAGTTCCTCTGACAGTCATGATCATCTTGAGGGACATTGCATTGATTGGTGCTGTTTTTTACGTTCGTTATAAAACCCTTCCACCTCCAGTAAGTACATGTGATGTGTGCTTGGTTCCTTGTGTCTACAGCTTAAAGGGATATTCAGTCGTTTCCTTATACCACCCACTATTATAGAACCGCCCCATTTATCACCAATTTCTTCAGCAGGTGATAAGTTAGACTGGAAATCCATTGAGAAAGGGTCCTTTACCCAAATATTATACATTGATCTGTAAAAGTGGCTTCAGAGCAGAAAAACTTATTTTTTTTTTTTTTCTATTTTGAAAAAAAACAAACAAACTTGGCACCGAATGAGTTAAATTCATTAAACTCTTCTTGTAAAGTACTGGGCTTTTCCTAATGCTTGAAAAAAGGTTTCACAATCACATAATTATTCATAAAGTGTTACTGATAATCAGGCAGAGATTGATCTGGTGTTGTTTTTTTTTTTTGTTTGTTTTTTTATACTAGGACGGAATTATTATTATTATTATTATTATTTATATAGCACCATTAATTCCATGTTGCTGTACATGTGAAAAGGGGTTACATACAGGGTTATAGATATAATTTACAGTACACAAATTTACAATGACAGACTGGTACAGAGGGGAGAAGACCCTGTCCTTGCGGGCTTACATTCTATGGGGCCCTACCATTGCTTTTTGGCTGCAGATTAGTGAAAAGTGAGTGTGCTCGGATAAGGTATCATAATCAAGTATTTTCAGCTAGCAGGCTGAAAATACTCAATTAGGACACAAGCATGCTGGGATAACACTAATCCGAGCACTCTCTCATTACGGCCGGCGTCACACTTGGCGTAAGACAATACGCCACGTATTATACGTCCGTACTACGGCCGTAATACGGAGAAATGTTCCCAAAATAGTGATCCATAGGCAGGGTGTGTCAGCGTATTTTGCGCATGGCATCCTCCGTATGTAATCCGTATGGCATCCGTACTGCGAGATTTTCCCGCAGGCTTGCAAAACCGACATCTAATGGATATATGTGCTCAAATGTTCATTAAAACATATATACAGTATATATATATATATATATATATATATGTATGTATGTATATGTATGTATATATATATATATATATATATATATATATATATATAATATGTCATTGAGACACACATATATATATATATATTCTGTATTTATATTTAATTCAGCGCGATATATGTTAAAAGCCGGTAATTCAATTGCCGGCTTTTCATTTCTCCTTCCCAAACCCGACAGGATATGAGACATGATTACATACAGTAAACCATCTCATATCCCCCTTTTTTTTTTTTTTTTTGCATATTCCACACTACTAATGTTAGTAGTGTGTATGTGCAAAATTTCAGCGCTGTAGCTGCTGAAATAAAGGGTTAAATGGCGGAAAAAATTGGCGTGGGCTCCCGCGCAATTTTCTCCGCCAGAATGGTAAAGCCAGTGACTGAGGGCAGATATTAATAGCCAGGAGAGGGTCCATGGTTATTGGCCCCCCCGTGGCTACAAACATCTGCCCCCAGCCACCCCAGAAAAGGCACATCTGGAAGATGCGCCTGTTCTGGCACTTGGCCACTCTCTTCCCACTCCCTGTAGCGGTGGGATATGGGGTAATGAAGGGTTAATGCCACCTTGCTATTGTAAGGTGACATTAAGCCAGATTAATAATGGAGAGGCGTCAATTATGACACCTATCCATTATTAATCCAATTGTTGGAAAGGGTTAAAAAACACACACACACATTATTAAAAAGGATTTTAATGAAATAAACACAGCGGTTGTTGTAATAATTTATTGTTCTCGCAATCCATTTCCAGGCCCTCGCTTGGCAAAATAATTAACGCACAAGATACATACCTTCTGATGTCAGATCACGTCCCACGAAGTAATCCATCTGAAGGGGTTAACTAATATTACAGGCACGAGCTGCGATAAACCACTCGGTCGTGCCTGTAATGCCCGGGTGCTGAAAGGAAAGCAGTGATCTATACTTACGTTGAGTCGCGGTGAGGCGCCCTCTGGTGGATTTTCTCATGAACTGCAGCCTGGGAACTTTTTCCCACGCTCCAGGTCATATGAGGACATCCACCAGGGGGCGCATCACTGCGACTGAAGGAAATGTAGGTCAATGACCTACATTTCATTCATTCGCCGGGGATTACAGGCACGGAGCACAGCTGCATTTAGCAGGGCTCCTGCCTGTAATATTAGTTAACCCCTTCAGATGGATTACATCGTGGGACGTGATCTGACATCAGAAGGTATGTATATTGTGCGTTTATTATTTTGCCAAGCGAGGGTTTGCAAATGGATTGCGAGAACAATAAATTATTACAACAACCGCTGTGTTTATTTCATTAAAATCCTTTTTAATCATGTGTGTGTTTTTTTAACCCTTTCCTACAATTGGATTAATAATGGATAGGTGTCATAATTGACGCCTCTCCATTATTAATCTGGCTTAATGTCACCTTACAATAGCAAGGTGGCATTAACCCTTCATTACCCCATAGCCCACCGCTACAGGGAGTGGGAAGAGAGTGGCCAAGTGCCAGAATAGGCGCATCTTCCAGATGTGCCTTTTCTGGGGTGGCTGGGGGCAGATGTTTTTAGCCACGGGGGGGGCAATAACCATGGACCCTCTCCTGGCTATTAATATCTGCCCTCAGTCACTGGCTTTACCATCCTGGCGGAGAAAATTGCGCGGGAGCCCACGCCAATTTTTTCCGCCATTTAACCCTTTATTTTAGCAGCTACAGCGCTGAAATTTTGCACATACACACTACTAACATTAGTAGTGTGGAATATGCAAAAAAAATGGGGATATGAGATGGTTTACTGTATGTAAACCATGTCTCATATCATGTCGGGTTTGTGCAGGAGAAATGAAAAGCCGGCAATTGAATTACCGACTTTTCACTAACACCGCTGCGTATTTCTCGCAAGTCACACTGCTGGTCCGTGTGGAATCCGTATTTTTCTCGCCCCCATAGACTTTCATTGGCGTATTATTTGCGCAATACGCTGACAAACGCAGCATGCTGCGATTTTGTACGGCCGTAGAAAGCCGTATAATACTGAACCGTAATATACGGCTAATAGGAGCAGCCCCATTGAGAATAATTGTGCCGTATGTAATGCGAGTTTTACGGACGTAGTTTCTGCGCTCTTACGTCCGTAAAACTCGCCAGTGTGACGCCGGCCTACCAGTGCAGATCTAAAGATGACCTGTCACAAGGTCAAATATCCAAGTAGCGAGAAAAAAATTCAAACCGCCAGAATTACATTTTTTTTGGTTGCCGCTACATTGCATTAAAATGCAATAAACACTACAGGTATCGGAAAATGGTGCAAATTTATTTATTTATTTATTTTTAGCAAACTTTGGAAATTTTTTTTCACCACTTGATAAAAATAACCTAGACATGTTTGGTGTCTATGAACTCATAATGACCTGGAGAATCATAATGGCAGGTCAGTTTTAGCATTTATTGAACCTAGCAAAAAAGCCAAATAAAAAATAAGTGAAGTGTGGGATTGCATTTTTTTTGCAATTTCACCGCACTTGGAATTTTTTTTCCCATTTGCTAGTACAAGACATGGTAAAACCAATGGTGTCATTCAAAAGTACAACTCGTCTTGCAAAAAATAAGCCTTCACATGGCCATATTGATGGAAAAATAAAAAAAGTTATGGCTCTGGGAAGAAGGGGAGCAAAAAAAAGAAAATGTAAAAACGAAAAAGGGCTGCGTCTTGAAGGGGTTAAAGAAATGATGAACGATCCACTGGATCGCAATGGGTCTGTGGTTTTGCAGCTGGAGGGATAGGACACAGGACCTCTGCTGTGGCAGTCGGTGGAGTCCAAGCCGTTATACCCGCACTGATCTAACATCACCAATTCACTAGTGATGATCTGTTTATACCCCTCTAATGAGAACACATGCTGTTCGCTTTTAAGCTTTTTGAACCAAAACCAGAAGTGGCTCCAACAGGAATGGGAAACATACAGCACTTGCTTACATGGCGTCTTCATGCTGGATCCAGAATTTTGCTCAGAAACATGCATCAAAAACTATTGTGTTTTCAGCCTTAACGATTATTGTATTTTTAAAGCACCATCAGTTCCAGGGTGCTGTACATATGAGAAGGGTTGCATACATGTAGTATGTAGTATACAAGGAAATGAGCAGTGACTGACAGGTACAGAGGGGAGAAGATCCTCACGGGCTTACAATCTACAGAGTAAGGCTACTTTCACACTAGCGTCGGGCTAACGTTCCCGACGCTAGCGTTGTCTCCGCCGCACAACGGGGGCAGCGGATGCATTTTTCCAGCGCATCCGCTGCCCCATTGTGAGGTGCGGGGAGGTGGGGGCGGAGTTCCGGCCGCGCATGCGCGGTCGGAAAAGACGTTTACGATGGAGCAAAAAACGTTGCAAGCAACGTTTTTTGCTCCCGACGGTCCGCCACTGCACGACGCATCTGTCGCTCGACGGGTGCGACGTGTGGCAATCCGTCACAATGCGTCGCTTAATGTTAATCAATGGTGAAAAAACGCATCCTGCAAACACTTTTGCAGGATGCGTTTTTTCGTCAAAACGACGCATTGTGATGGAATGCAGTTAACGCTAGTGTGAAAGTAGCCTAAGGCTAAGTTCACATTTGCATCTATGTGCGCAGCGTATCATCTGCATATGCAAACGCACGTTTATGCAGCATTTTTTATCCGCATCAGCTTACACCTGATGGCAAAAAAAAACTCGCTGCGTGTTCATGCGTTTTTTGCCTGCGTTTGCATTTTTTATGCTCATGTGCTTGATATTTCCAGGAGGGCGCCTCTCAATCAGTTCCTGGACATGCGCAGTCCAACGTACGCATGCGTTCCCATAGACAGTAATGTGTTTTTTTTAACTCACTCATCTGCCTGCGCATATTTGACAGATTTTTAACGCTTCCAAAAATGCAACATGTTGCGTTCGCCGGACCCCGCTGCACACCGCGAAGTGACACATGCGCACACATACAAGGGCATGTCCATGCGTACACCATGTTAAATATATGGACGCATGACGCATGCGGATGTATACGGGTCAAACGCTGCGCGCACAGACGCAAATGTCAAACCAGCCTACTGGGGAGGAAAACGGCAGGTCGGGGGGTTGGAGCAGCTCCACTGATGGTGAGGGAACAGCGGGGTCATTGCAGGCTGTAGGCTTTACTGTAGAGACAAGTTTTCAGGTTCCATCCAAATGTTTCATTTTTTGGAGACCATCTTCGTGTTGAAGCACTCAACTCCAGAAGATTGGGGGGGATACTCAGGAAAAATGTTGCAGGCCATGGGATGAGGAGCGAACGAGAGAAGATGGTCTTGTGAGGAGCAGAGATTGCGTGTAGGAAGGTATCAGACGATGAGTTTGGAGATGAATGGAGGAGACAGAGTGGAGGACGGACTGCGAGGGTGTTAGATGGGGATCAGCCTGCTCTGTCCTAGGTGTGAAAGTTATTTTAACAAATTGTCTTACACATTGATAGCACATATTTTCTTTTTACCTTTAGAGAACTCTTGGCAGATACTTTAACCCTTGCTATGCAACTGCTCAGTTAGAGCCAACGTTTATCAGTAAGGTAAGTATATGTCTATTCATGTGTTGTCTTTTCTGTGTACATTATGTGAATTTTCCAAAGCAAGAAGAATTAGAAAATCCGCCGACACGGCTTTTATACGGCAGGTGATGGTAACGATTACCTCCAATGTGTCTCCCAGCGGCGACAATGTTCAGTCACCAAGATTACAAGCAAAGTCCACAGTGAATAGAATAAAGATGATGGTTGCAGCACTCACTAAAAATTTGCAACCTCTAAGGCTGCGTGCACACGTTGCGTTTTTTTTCGCTATCAAAACGCATACATATGCATCCTATCATTGAGAATGCATTCTGCAATTTTTGTGCACATGATGCATTTTTTTCCAGCTATATAATGCATTGGGAAAGTTCCGGGAAAAAAAACGCGAAAAAAACGCGTGCGGTTTTCTTGCAGAAAATGTCCGGTTTTCTTCAGGAATTTTCTGCAAGAAATTCTTACATGTGCACATACCCTAAATGGGCATCTAAAGCGTAACATTTTTCCTTGTGGAGAATAACACGTCAGTGTGAGGATGCTTAAAAGCCATGCAATGCTCTTCTTGGAAATTTAAATATGCAAATTGCCTCTTCAGTGAGGAAGAGGACTAGAACTCTAGTTCCACCAATTGGAAGTAGCAATCCTAACAGTCATGGCTGTTAAGCTTCCTCACACTGGAGTTACCCCTTAGATCTCGGTCAGAAGTCTCTCACCTAGCTAAACCAGATCTCACACTTTGCACTGACAAGAGGCAACGCTCCAAAACAGTGTCTGCAAATTAAGATTCTGGTTTGGCTGTAATCCTAAGTCATGTGACAAGGCTCGTTAGAGGGTCGATATTGACTTTTAGAATTGCTACTTCCATAATTGTAGCAAATGCAGAGCATATTCCAAAAATGTCTTAATAGATATGGGGGGCCCCTGCAAAAGCCATCTTGTATATAGGCAGAGAATGCAACGGGCAGTTGACAGAGTATGCTATTAAATAGATGTGGGTCTAACTGCGTAGATGCTGTGGCCGCTATTGATCCTGGCCGCTAAGGGTCATTTCCAATCCCAGCAGTTATTTAGGTGTCACTCGCCAACATCTGCCTCCTACTCTACAAGTGCACTCATGGCTTACATGTACTTCACTCATTGATAAGGGGTTAAGTCCCCTTAATTCCTTTAGTGTCTGCTGACTGCCGCGGTGACCATGGCTGCACATGGTGTCGGTGCAGCATGTCATCGCTGCTGTGATGTGACCAGGGCTCCAGGGGATCATGCGAGCATTAGCTGTGGAGCCGCGGGGAGGGTACACGCGATTTACTTGTTTCTTACTTTTTACACATTTAACATTCAGATTTGGGTTACAGGCCTCTTATTAATCAGTGGTCTCTGAATTTGTCCTTTGACACCCGATAAATCTGATTTACTGTATTGTGTCTCGTTTAGATGAACACCGCAGTCCAGTTAATACTGGTGGCAGCGTCGCTCGCGGCCCCCGTATTTAATTATGTGGATAGTGTCTATCTTCAAGCGTTATGGTAAGTTACACATAATCACACTGCTCTACAGGGCGTTCTGAGATATTGGAGACCAGACTTGGGAGAAGTTACCAATGTTTGATCAGTTGGGGGGTTCTGGATGTACAACGTGAGGGGGGATTAGAGCACAACATGCCGTTCATTTATAATGCCAGTGAAAGAAATGGCCGTGTGTTACCATTTACCTCTTGCTCATAGAGGGGTCCCTCTATAATGGACATGTGCCCTCATAGGGCATATAGATTGGGCTTGTCTTGTCCACTGTGAGGATTCTCCGCTGTCAGCACTGGGATCGACAGTCATGTAACTGCAAGTATGTGATATGCATACTACCAGACACAATCCGACTAGACTCTTTCCGGCCTGGCGCAATACACTTGCATTGAGCGAGGTCGGAAACAGTCTAGTTGGGTTGTGACCAGGAATAGCCAGTGACCATTCCCAGCACTGACACCGGAGAATCCTCAGAGTATGCAGTGCACATGATGTGAGGATTCACAAGTCTACCATCAGAACTTGTCCTTTTACACCGGACAACCCCTTTAATTATCCCAATGAAATTGTGGTATCATTCCTGGTTACTTACAAATGGCCCCTATATCCATTTACTACTGCAGATATGTACAGGTGATCTGTATGGGGTATACTCCCACATTCTGTACTGGGACTGTGGGGGCATGCTGACATTTTGTATGCACCCCCCTAACCGTGAACTACGGAGGGGATCTGATCCTGATGATTCTTAGAGCCATGAGGAGTATGTTATGGTGTTTCCTGCTAATGTCAGTGTGCTTGGTTCCAGGTGTATCACTGCGTTCTCCACTGTGGCCTCTGGGTACAGCTACTACCATTATGGACAAAAGACAGTCAAAGTTTTGAACAATAAGTGAAGGCGCGGATTACTATCAGACACAAGGAGCGATGTACGATGTCTCTTCATTGTAATTACTGGACACTGATGTACAATGGGCTCCTGAGCTGGGGCGAGCACAGTCATCGTCTGAGGATCCGACTTATGCACTTAATATTCAATATTTGAATGTGGTCTTATGGACACGGGGGGTTTTGTGGAATAATTGACAATAGCTCCCACTGTGGAAATGATTTTGTCAATATCTGATGAATTTTTGAGAAATTAACTTTTTTGGCAGTGATCTTGCAATGTTATATATGATTTCTGATTTGCACAAGTAAATTACATTTATAAGGGAAAGCGCTTTGTGATTTTGGTAAACGGATATGTTCTTTATATTTCATGTATGTTACACGGGGAATAAATCAATGACACCCTGAACGTATATGACCTGTTTCACACACTCAGAAAACGAGCACTGTGGAAATTATCATTTGACCGGGTTCATACAAGCGTATCAAAACTTGTCAGTTTCATCCAGTAAACTTGGATGATTTTTTTTTTCTTGTCATCCTTGTGCAATCGATGTATGATCACCTTTGTTGCAGCAGCTATTACCGTATTTTTCAGACTATAAGACGCACCTAGGTTTTAGAGGAAGTTAGAAAAAAAAAAAAAATGTAAGTAAAAAATGTGATAAATTCTGTACTAATATCCCCTATCCTGGTATGCACAGCCCCCTCATCCCTGTCCCGGCGTGCACAGCCCCCTCATCCCCGACTCGGTATGATTGGCCCCCATCAGAAAAACATATTAAAAAAACCCATAAACTATCCTACTTCCCTTCCCTGTGCTCCCTCGCAGCGTCTTCTTCCGATGCCAGTAGCTGCTTTATGCTTGTAAGCAGCGCTTGGCAGTGACATCATGCGCTGCTTACAAGCCGAAGACAGCTGCCAGAATACTCACTTCTGTCCACGCCGGGACTATGTGCATGGAGAGCAGTGAATATTCATTGATCATTAATAGCGGACACACTGTTAGCTGCTGTCGGGCGTTCATGTGTGCCCGCTACTAAAGCGAATGAATTTAATCACACACTGATGTCCCAATGATATTCACCCGTATCAATTTTGGGTGAAGTACCCCTTTAATTAATTAATTCCATCACACAATGTTACCAGAACCTATATTAATCATTAGTAACACAAGGTTCTATAAAAACAGTAATATTTTATTGAAAATTACAAAAAAGACAAAAATATGAAAGGTGCTGAGTTATAAAAAATGGGGACGCAATGCCATAGGGTACCACGAAGAACAAGCTTATTATAAAAAATGTATAGCTGCCCTATACACGTTCTTCATTTATGATGCAACGAGGCACAGCAAATGCAACATGAAATAGAATACATGTTTTTGTGGCTACACAAACGGCTGTAATACCAACATGCCATATATAAAGTGCCTAAATACACATTGTTAAGTAGCAAATAGAATGTGCAAACACTGCTGTGTTTACACATTTTATTTACACATTTTTTATAACTCGGCACCTTTCATATTTTTGTCTTTTTTTGTAATTTTCAATAAAATATTACTGTTTTTATAGTACCTTGTGTTACTAATGATTAATATAGGTTCTGGTAACATTGTGTGATGGAATTAAAGGGAATAAATATTCACTGCATCCCACGCCTATGAGACTGGAGAGCAGTGAATATTGATTACCTTAATTAGCAGGCGCGAACGCCCGACTGCTGCAGCTAAGTCTGTCAGCTATTAAACAGAAATGAATATTCTCTGCCTTCCACGCCCATGGGCATGTAATGTAGCGAATATTCAATTCTTTTGCAGCGGGCACAGGAGTTAGCCGCCGACTCCTGCCTCCTGTGACCCGCTGCTTCACCACTGCTGCTCTCCCACCTCCCCACCACAGCCAGAGCAGGTACATCCAGACTATAGGACGCACTCCCCATTTTCCTCCACATTTTTGGGAATAAAAAAGCGTCTTATAATCTGAAAAATACTGTAATTATATTTTTTTCACAAGTAAATTTGGTTATTGTTAAAAAAAAATAAAAAATAAATAAATTTTCCGACCAGTCAGACCTAAAATAAAGTAATTTATGAGCTCTTAAAGGGAATGTTAGCAGGTTTTCAGTATGTAATCTGACAGCAGCATGAAGTAGGGGCTGAGACCCTGATTCCAGCATTGAATCAATTATTTTATTTGGTGCAGCAGTTCTGATAGAATCACAGTTTTCTCTGGTGTGGATCTAGCAGAGCTCTGAATGCTGAGCTCTTTATAACCCCACCCACACCGCTGATTGACAGCTTTCTGTCAATATTTATTGTTCACAGAAAGCTGCCAATGAACAGTGGGGAAAATAAGTATTTGATACACTGCCGATTTTCCCATCTACAAAGAATAGAGAGGTCTGTAATTTTTATCATAGGTACACTTGAACTGTTAAGAGACAGAATCTAAAAAAAAAACAAACCAGAAAATCACATTGTATGATTTATACATAATTAAATTGCATTTTATTGCATGAAATAAGTATTTGATCACCTACCAACCAGTAAGAATTCTGGCCCTCACAGTCCTGTTAGTTTTTCTTTAAGAATTTCTCCTACTCTGCACTCATTCCCTGTATTAATTGCACCTGTTTGAACTCGTTACCTGACTAAGTTATGTATGTCATATACATGTAGTTATGTGACGTTCACCTGCAGGATTAATAGTGACAGTGAGCGCATCACATGCTGTCACATTCTTCATTTCAGTCATAAAAACCCCTTTAACCGTGCAGTAAATGGAAAATGTTCCACGTAATGATTTTGCTGTGTGTTTAGTCGGAAGACCTCTGCATTAGGGGATGTAGATTTTGGATTTAAAAGTGCCCTAAAATCCAGGGACGTATATATCCCACCCCCCACACACTTTTCTCCTCCAAAAAGTGTTGGTGGAATCTTGCACCTTGTCACTTGCTTCCACTATACTATGTTGGAATAACAAAAAGGCACGAACATTAAAAAGGTGCACTGACGATGCTGCATCAGTAGGGGGCGCGCACGGCAGCTTTTTCTCGCCTGTCGTTAGAATAGGATGAATGCACCCTACCTGTTCATGCAGTGTCTCCAGTGCCTCTCCCCACTGTTTAGGCGACAGAACACCTTTAAAGAGAATGTGTTATCACAAAATGATTTAATTCAGGTTTTCTTGTGTTAACTATATTCATTTTAAATTTTGATGTGGGTTTTTCAGTTTTCTATCCTCAATTTTTTTTTTGCCGCTAAATCTAAATTTGAAATGACTTCAGCAGTCACGGTCTTTGCAGACATGATTACAATGACAGCTAACCTCTATATACTGTAGAGAAAATAGCAGGATCCGCCATTCAGAATCGGTGAAGGTCACAGCTCACCTCTTCCCCCTCCATTCACAATGATCTGTGCCCTAATAAGAACATGCCCATTCTACATTTCCATAGACGTCCATAGGGTCTGGTCAGTCTATTGCTGCTGTTGTCTGTGCCCAACAGGATTCAGGGGTGTAGCATTGAGACTGCTGGTCAATGTGACCAAAGCAAGATTTTTTGTTTCTAGAGAATATATATAAACAATTTTTTTTTTTTTTTTTTTTTTTTTTTAGATTACTATAAAGAATTAACAAATTTGCCTAAAACAGATTAAAACAATAGTCCATTTTTTGATTACACATTCCCATTAAATTGCTTGTCAACGGTTGGACTACAGATGGGGCTAGGCCGTCAATATGAGATTGTTGGAGTCCGATAACTGGCACCACCACTGATCAACTAGACTTTAATAGGGGAGTGTGGTCCGATCATCGGATGCACTCCTGCGATTGTTTTCTCATGCCGACATACATCTTTGTCTGCGACTAATCTCTGGTAAACCATACAATCAACAGGCTGAAATCACACATGCCAGATTGATATTTTCCTTGACAATAAATTGTTTGTGACTCCCATACAGATTAGACTGTTGGCCCCAACCAAAAGTGGACAAAATTGTACAAAATCTCATCTACACATTGAAAAAAAAAAATTTTTTTTTATATTAAATCCATTGCATATCCATTTACGATGTGGCTTTCACTCTGTATTCCAAATCTACATGTGATGTAAATGGATTCATTACCCTTCATTGGTCTGTGTGTAGATCGTTGTGCACACAGACTAAAATTACCCTCTTAACTGACAAATTCTTGGTTTCTAAAGGGATATAATCTAGTTTCCACTTGTATGGAAACTCCTTAGCCTCGTAATTAACAAAATCACTTGGCACGTAAAGGGAATTTGTTACCAGGCCAGGTTTAATAAAATCATAGTTTTATCTTCTGCAGATTTACCCATTCTCTGAATGCTGTGCTCTGTAATCCCCGCCCACAACTCTGATTGGCAGCTTTCTCTGTATTGTCCATAGGCTGCCAATCAGTGGTGTGGGTGGGGTTATACATAGCACAGCATTCAGAGCACTGCTAGATATTCAGCAGATCAGTGACTACATGGCGTCAGGTTTATTTGTCCTCTAGTGATAATTACCTGCTGATAACATCACTGTTTTATGAAAACCCAGTAAGTGACACATTGCTTGAATCGGGATCTCTGCCCCTACGTTGTGCTGCTCTCAAATGGGATAGCAAAAACTTGGTGACAGATTCCCATTAAGAAAGAAGTTGCTCCACAGAATGAGGTTTGTAAAAAGACTTTAATGATAAGATGGGATGGTACACTGATACTCAAATGCGGGGTTCTTGTAGGACACAAGGCGAGTATCGTACTTACTGACAATGCTATTTCTACAGGCTTTGTGTAGGCAAGCAGAGAGCACCGCAATGGTGACCAGAAACAAGCCGCCAAGAGCACTTAATATGGACAGGAGGAGGATGTAACTGGGTCTGGTCCTGAATTCAATGCAGGGAGTTCTCGAGCCATTTGTTGGAGCACTGTGCCCTTTCTTATTAAAAGCCAATACACACACGTTATATGTAGTAAATGGCGCTAGGTTATACAGAGTGTACTCTCTCATTGTCACGTAAATGTTATCAACCGTATCATTCGCGCCACTCTCGGGTTGATAAACTAACTGGTACTTTTCCACTATGGAATTCGGGGCACACCAAAGTATCTGTGCCGACGTGTCTGTTATCTCGAATACTCCATGTACTAGAGGGGGGTCTGGAATTATATGGTCTCCTGAAAGTCCAGGGCACAAGCATGGTTTTAGTAATTGAAGCTCAGAGCAAGGAGCCTGAAGATGTCTACAATGGTCATAGTCACACGCCACCATTTTGCCGCCTACTATTGTTACACTAGGTTGAGTCTCTTCTTCGTCATATTCTTCTGTGTAGTCTCGTTGGATTTCTGTTTGGTTTCCATTAGAGCTTCCACTGACCGGAAGCTTGTGTGGAGTTGTTGGTTTATCGCTGGTGCTGACGGACACTGTAAGTTCTTTAGGTGAGGACTCGCTGTTGCTCTTTGGGCTTACGTTTGGACTGACCACACCAGATTGTGTTGTTGAGTCTATTTCAAAACCCGTAGTCGTTAAATCTTTAGTGTTTTCTGTGAGAATATATTTCTGTCCTATTGTACGTGGTGTTAATAAGCCTTCTGTAGTTCCTTGTATATAATCAGGAGTCATCGTGGTACTGGGGGTCACAGACTCTTCGCTTTCACTATTTGGGTCGCTCCTTTTGCATCGCTTATGAAGCTCAAACATTGATATATCTGGTAGATCTCCCTTCAAGTAACTGCAGAAAGTTTCATGTGGCCTAAATGAGAAAAAAAGGAGAAAAAAATTGCAAAAATGTTAAAACATAGAAAATAGTGGCGGCTATTCACAAGGATGGGATAAAGCTGCAAGATCGAGCACAGCCACTATGGGAAAAGTACAAACAAGTATTCATCAGGACTGCTGAGAGCTGTGCCACCACTGACTTTATATTGATAGCCTCTCCTAAGGATAGGTCATCAATTTTGAAATCTGGTAACTACTTCTGCATTGGGAGTTGAGCAGGATTTGTGGCATCATGTCTACAAATATCTGTGTGTGCAAGGCAGATATCGCACACCTGTCCTACTCGTTCATATACAATGGCATGTAAAAGTTTGGCAACCCCTGGTCAAAATTACTGTTAAAGATGTAAAAGATGACACACTTTCTATTTTAGGCAAATATATACACTCACCGGCCACTTTATTAGGTACACCATGCTAGTAACGGGTTGGACCTCCTTTTGCCTTCAGAACTGCCTCAATTCTTTGTGGCATAGATTCAACAAGGTGCTGGAAGCATTCCTCAGAGATTTTGGTCCATATTGACATGTTGGCATCACACAGTTGCCGCAGATTTGTCGGCTGCACATCCCAAAGATGCTCCATACAAGGCAGGATGGATCCATGCTTTCATGTTGTTTACGCCAAATTCTGACCCTACCATCCGAATGTCGCAGCAGAAATCGAGACTCATCAGACCAAGCAACGTTTTTCCAATCTTCTACTGTCCAATTTCGATGAGCTTGTACAAATTGTAGCCTCAGTTTCCTGTTCTTAGCTGAAAGGAGTGGTACCCGGTGTGGTCTTCTGCTGCTGTAGCCCATCTGCCTCAAAGTTCGACGCACTGTGCGTTCAGAGATGCTCTTAGGCCTACCTTGGTTGTAACGGGTGGCGATTTGAGTCACTGTTGCCTTTCTATCAGCTCGAACCAGTCTGCCCATTCTCCTCTGACCTCTGGCATCAACAAGGCATTTCCGCCCACAGAACTGCCACTCACTGGATTTTTTTTCTTTTTCGGACCATTCTCCGTAAACCCTAGAGATGGTTGTGCGTGAAAATCCCAGTAGATCAGCAGTTTCTGAAATACTCAGACCAGCCCTTCTGGCACCAACAACCATGCCACGTTCAAAGGCACTCAAATCACCTTTCTTCCCCATACTGATGCTCGGTTTGAACTGCAGGAGATTGTCTTGACCATGTCTACATGCCTAAATGCACTGAGTTGCCGCCATGTGATTGGCTGATTACAAATTAAGTGTTAACAAGAAGTTGGACAGGTGTACCTAATAAAGTGGCCGGTGAGTGTATATATATATATATATATATATATAACACTGGTCAACAGCATTTTTGGTGCCAAAGATATTTCATCGAATTTAGGGTATTTTTGGGGTGCTGATTCTGAATATGTCATCAGTTTTGCCAGATTGGCTCAAGTTTTTGACATTTTTGGTATCTTATTTATAGCACGTGTTGGTAAATGCGACGCATCATCTCATTAATTTCTTTGGATTAGTACTTGAACTGAGCAGTTCTCAATATAGTTTTGTGTTAATTAGTGTTCTAAAAGTTTGTTCATAGCTTGATTTTTGCACTAACTTTATGTTGTTGTCTGTTTTCCAGTGAAAAGCATGAACTCATCAAGAAGAAGTTGTCTTAACGATCCAGACTCATTCTGTTACATTTGTGGTGAATACACACTGCCAAAACATAGAAGAAACATAACAGACTTCGTAAAAAAAAGTGTATTTTGCCTATTTTGGGGTTATGCTTGGGGACCAAGACAAGTTTTGGGCACCACACATAGTGTGCAAAGCATGTATCGAATTATTACGAAAATGGAGCAAAGGACAAAGAAAAAGCTTCAAATTTGGTGTTCCAATGGTGTGGAGAGAGCCAAAAAATCATCATGATGACTGTTATTTATGGTAAACACAGGTACAGGCACATCTTCACAATGAGGGACAGGCCTTCTTGCAGATTCCATGTTACTCCCATTTTCGTTTCTTATGCTTATTGAATCCTTGCACTTGCACTGCACAGAAATAACAGTCATCATGATGATTTTTTGGCTCTCTCCACACCATTGGAACACCAAATTTGAAGCTTTTTCTTTGTCCTTTGCTCCATTTTCGTAATAATTCGATACATGCTTTGCACACTATGTGTGGTGCCCAAAACTTGTCTTGGTCCCCAAGCATAACCCCAAAATAGGCAAAATACACTTTTTTTACGAAGTCTGTTATGTTTCTTCTATGTTTTGGCAGTGTGTATTCACCACAAATGTAACAGAATGAGTCTGGATCGTTAAGACAACTTCTTCTTGATGAGTTCATGCTTTTCACTGGAAAACAGACAACAACATAAAGTTAGTGCAAAAATCAAGCTATGAACAAACTTTTAGAACACTAATTAACACAAAACTATATTGAGAACTGCTCAGTTCAAGTACTAATCCAAAGAAATTAATGAGATGATGCGTCGCATTTACCAACAAGTGCTATAAATAAGATACCAAAAATGTCAAAAACTTGAGCCAATCTGGCAAAACTGATAGCATATTCAGAATCAGCACCCCAAAAATACCCCAAATTCATTAAAATATTTTGGACACCAGAAAAAAATTTTTTTTTTGTTGACCTGTGTAATCTGTTATTTTTGGCATAGGCAGCATCAATAGTAAAAAGTTGGTCACACTTGTCAAACACTATGCTTGACAAGTGTGACTAACCTGTCAATAACTTTTCCAAGCGATGCTTCAAATCGCTTGGAAAATGCTAGCATTCTGCAAGCTAAAAACGCTAGCAAAACGCTTGTGTTTTGCGGGAAAACGCATGCCAATTCTGTATGCGTTTTACCGGTGACAGGGAGTTGCGGAAATGCTGCGGGCTTTTCCGCAGCATTTCTGCAACGTGGGCACGTAGCCTAAAAGTCTACATTGACTCTAACGAGCCTCGTTAGAGTCAGTAATGACTTTTAGGATTGCTACTTCCTATAAGTGGCACTAGAGTTCTAGTCCTCTTCCACTCTGAATTGACAATTTGCATATTTCCCAGAGGAGTATTGGGGCTTAAAAGTCTCCTCAGCTCAGCATGTCAGGCTTAATGTGTCAGTATCCGCCAGGAGGAACGTTACCCCTTGGATCCCTGTTGGACACCTCTCACCCAGCCAACCCAGATCTCAAACTTTGCGCTGACGAGGGTAGTACCCCAAAACACACTGTTTGCAAATTAAGATTTTGCTTTTGGCTTTTATCCTAAGTCATGTGACAAGGTTCATTAAGAGAGTCGATATTGACTTTTAAGATTGTGATTTCCGCTAGGTTGCACTTGAGTTCTAGTCCTCTTCCACTCTGAAGAGACAATTTGCACAGTTTGAAAGGTCTCAAAATTTTTGTTCCACTTGAGCTCAGCTTAGTGAACAAAAGTGACATCAGTTTTCTATGTTTTTTCAGTTTCCAATCTTCTACAAGCTTAAAGTTGTCTCATACAGCTGTCATACAAAGGGCTGTCTTTACGTAGGCAATCCCTTTAACCCATTATCGACTTGTGACATTTTTGGCACCTTTAGCTCAGTGCGATTGGATGAAAAGCATCTGTGAACAGCAATTTTCCAGTCTTGACACCGATTCTCAATGATATTTGGACTGGACTGTGACTGGGCCATTCACACACATGCATATGCTTTGATCATTCTAAACCATCCATGTAGCTCTGGCAGTATGTTTAGGGTCATTGTCCTGCTAGAAGGTGAACCTACACCCCAGTCTTAAGACTTTTGCAGCCTCTAACAGGTTTTCCTCCAGGATTACCCTGTGTTTATCTCCATCCATCATCTCATCAACTCTGACCAGCTCCCTATCCCTGCGGAAGAAAAGCATAATACTGCGACGGTGGGTATGGTGTTTTCAGGGGGATGTGCAGAGGTAATAATCTAAATATTAAACTTTTCAGGCATGCATTTTACTATTTTAACATTACCTTGTCAAGACAAAGTTCTCGTGGTTTAAAAGCAGCCACTCGTGGTCTTCACAAATGCAGTGTAATGGATTGCCTCGAAGGTCAATTTGTACAGACTTTGAGCTGATCTTCCAAGGTGAGAGGTAATTGAGACTGCAACTGCAAAGATGGTAGAAATATAGAGGATTAATTTAGTGTTATGTTGCTTATTCACATAAGCTCTGGTCCAGGGGGTTGTTTTGTTCCGCAGCCCACCTAAGAATATTAGATCTTTTTCCAATAGTGTTAGGTGGGCTACTGACCAAAACAACACCCTCTTGGAGTTCCTTGCCATATTGCTATAAAAAATGCCCCCCCAAAAAGTCATTTGGATGCTTCTATGGGCCAGTCAGTCACCTGACATAAATCCCATAGAACATTTCTGGGCTATGCTTGATCGTGCTGTGAGACGACATGCATGAGCTTTTAGAATTTTTCTGCATGCTGAGTGGGTCAGCATTCCACAGGTCAAGATAGCCGATCTCATTGACGCCATGCCCAGCCAGATTAAGCCATTCTTGACATGGGACATTCATGTTAGTCCGGCGTCACACTGGCGAGTTTTACGGACGTATGAGCGCAGAAAATGCACCCGTAAAATACGCATAACACACGGCCCAATGATTCTCTATGGCCCAGCTCCTCTCAGCCGTATTTTACTGATCCGTATTATACGGTCTTCTACGGCCGTACAAAATCGCAGCATGCTGCGTTTGTCACCGTAATGCGCAAAAAAATCGCCAATGAAAGTCTATGGGGGCGAGAAAAATACGGATTACACACAGACCAGCAGTGTGACTTGCGAGAAATACGCAGCGGTGTTAGTGAAATACCGGTAATTCAATTGCCGGCTTTTCATTTCTCCTTCACAAACCCGACAGGATATGAGACATGGTTTACATACAGTAAACCATCTCATATCCCTTATTTTTTTGCATATTCCACACTACTAATGTTAGTAGTGTATATGTGAAAAATTTGGGCGCTGTAGCTGCTAAAATAAAGGGTTAAATGGCGGAAAAAATTGGCGTGGGCTCCCGCGCAATTTTCTCCGCCAGAGCGGTAAAGCCAGTGACTGAGGGCAGATATTAATATCCTAGAGAGGGTCCATGGTTATTGGCCCCCCCGGCTACAAACATCTGCCCCCAGCCACCCCAGAAAAGGCACATCTGGAAGATGCGCCTATTCTGGCACTTGGCCACTCTCTTCCCATTCCCGTGTAGCGGTGGGATATGGGGTAATGAAGGGTTAATGTCACCTTGCTATTGTAAGGTGACATTAAGCCAGATTAATAATGGAGAGGCGTCAATTCTGACACCTATCCATTATTAATCCAATAGTATGAAATGGTTAATAAAACACACATTTTAAAAAAGTATTTTAATGAAATAAAGACACAGGTTGCTGTAATATTTTATTATACTGGTAATCCAGCTGAAGACCCTCGTTCTGTAACAAAGGAAAAATAAAAAAACAACAATATCTCATACCTTCCGACGCTCAGGTCAGTCCCACAAAGTAAATCCATCTGAAGGGGTTAAATCATTTTACAGCCAGGAGCTGTGCTAAAGCAGTGCTCGTGGCTGTAAAACCCCTGGGAATGAATGGATTGCAGGGGAATGACCTGTAGTTACCTTGAGTTGCGGTGAGGCGCCCTCTGCTGGATGTCCTCATATGAACTCGAGCGTGGGAACTTTTACCAGGCTCCAGTTCATGAGGACATCCAGCAGAGGGCGCATCACCGCAACTCAAGGTAACTCCAGGTCACCCCGCTTTCCACTCAGTCCCCGGGGTTTTACAGCCATGAGCACTGCTTTAGCACAGCTCCTGGCTGTAAAATGATTTAACCCCTTCAGATGGATTTACTTCGTGGGACTGACCTGAGCGTCGGAAGGTATGAGGTTTTGTTGTTTTTATATTTTTCCTTTATTACAGAACGAGGGTCTTCAGCTGGATTACCAGTATAATAAAATATTACAACAACCTGTGTCTTTATTTCATTAAAATACTTTTTTAAAATGTGTGTGTGTTTTATTAACCATTTCGTACTATTGGATTAATAATGGATAGGTGTCATAATTGGCGCCTCTCCATTATTAATCTGGCTTAATGTCACCTTACAATAGCAAGGTGACATTAACCCTTCATTACCCCATATCCCACCACTACACGGGAGTGGGAAGAGAGTGGCCAAGTGCCAGAATAGGCGCATCTTCCAGATGTGCCTTTTCTGGGGTGGCTGGGGGCAGATGTTTTTAGCCAGGGGGGGGCCAATAACCATGGACCCTCTCTAGGCTATTAATATCTGCCCTCAGTCACTGGCTTTACCACTCTGGCGGAGAAAATTGCGCGGGAGCCCACGCCAATTTTTTCCGCGATTTAACCCTTTATTTTACAAGCTACAGCGCCCAAATTTTGCACATACACACTACTAACATTAGTAGTGTGGAATATGCAAAAAAAAAAGGGATATGAGATGGTTTACTGTATGTAAACCATGTCTCATATCATGTCGGGTTTGTGAAGGAGAAATGAAAAGCCGGCAATTGAAATACCGGCTTTAATGCTATATTGCGCTGAATTAAATATAAATATATATATGTCTCAATGATAGATATATATATATATATATATATATATATATATATATATATATATATATATACTGTATATATATAGTAACGAACATTTGAGGCCATAAATCCATTAGATGTTGGTTTTGCAAGCCTGCGAGAAAATATCGCAGTACGGATGCCATACGGATTACATATGGAGGATGCCATGCGCAAAATACGCTGACACACCCTGCCTACGGATGACATACGGACCACTATTTTGGGAACATTTCTGCGTATTATGGGCGTAAAAAACGCACCGTATTTACATACGCTGAGTGTGACGCCGGCCTAAGTCACGCATGAGCTGTGGATGCATTGATCGGGCACAGGAGATATGGAGCAGGTCCAATCTGTCTTAGGCTACGTTCATGTTTCAGCTTGTGTTTGCAGTATACAATGCACAAATTGCTATGATCTCATTTCAAAATCTCAACAAAAACGCTATTTTACCGCAATTGCATAAAAAAATATACATACAATACATTTTATATCACCACATCCATAAGTCTGTTCACTGAAAATATAATATTTAAGGTACCTTCACACTAAACGACTTTGCAGCGATAGCGATCCGTGACGTTGCAGCGTCCTGTATGGCGATATCGTTGTGTTTGACAGGCAGCAGCGATCAGGATCCTGCTGTGATATCGCTGGTCGTTGCTGAAAGTTCAGAACTTTATTTGGTCGTTAGATCGGCGTGTATCGTCGTGTTTGACAGCCAAAGCAACGATGCCAGCGATGTTTTACAATGGTAACCAGGGTAAATATCGGGTTACTAAGCGCAGGGCCGCGCTTAGTAACCCGATGTTTACCCTGGTTACCATTGTAAATGTAAAAAAAACAAACAGTACATACTCACCTTCTGCTGTCTGTCACACGTCCCTCGCCATCTGCTTCCCGCACTGACTGTGAGCGCCGTCCGTAAAGTGAAAGCAGAGCACAGCAGTGACGTCACCGCTGTGCTGTGCCTTACGGCCGGCGCTCACAGTCAGTGCGGGAAGCAGACGGCGAGGGACGTGTGACAGACAGCAGAAGGTGAGTATATAGTGTTTGTTTTTTTTACATTTACAATGGTAACCAGGGTAAACATCGGGTTACTAAGCGCGGCCCTGCGCTTAGTAACCCGATGTTTACCCTGGTTACCCGGGGACCTCGGCATCGTTGGTCGCTGGAGAGCTGTCTGTGTGACAGCTCTCCAGCGACCAAACAGCGACGCTGCAGCGATCGGCATCGTTGTCGATATCGCTGCAGCGTCGTTTAGTGTGAAGGTACCTTTAGTAAAGAGAATCTTTCACCACTGTTTGCATGCTAATCTGACTATCTGATAAAGGGGTTGAAGAACTGAATAAAATACAGTTATGATTTGTTTATTTCTCCTCTCAGTTGCAGAGATCTCTAAACTTTAGGGCTCCTAATATATTAATTTATTACTTAAACATAGGGGGCAGTAACAGATTCTTCACTGGGGGCGTTTATTTTTCACCTTGTATGACAATGCCCAATCATAAGAAGGCAGAAACATAGAAGGAAAAAAAAGAAAATGTCCACAGAGAAGGTCAGAGCCTGCTTTTTTAGTGTGATCTGGTAAGACTCATGTGTCTTACATTATCACACAGAGATCTCATCACTCCTGGAGCTTGTAAGAACAGTTAAGTCTAGGAGTGATAAGATCTCAGTGTCATCAGGTGAGCCAAATCAGTCGGTTCTGACCTTCCTTGGGTGTGTTTACTTTTTTTTCCCCGGTAAGACTACCTTCCCATGATGAGTATTTGGTAGGTTTTTGTTGTTGCAGATTTTTGAAAAAAACTCAAACCTATTTTACTTAATATGTGCAGAAAATCTGCAACATCAAAAGCTCATCGTGGGAACGTAACTTAAGACTCTGGTTTCATATGATAAATTAAATTGTGGAGCTGCACGCAAAAAACAGACCATGAAGAGAAAACTCTATCAATGGAAAAATAAAAATGGTATAGGTCTCAGAAAATGCTGACACAAGCCAATTTTTTTTACAAAGTTCTGAATTTTTTAAATCGTTAGGATATGAAAAAACCTATGCAAGTCTGGTATTGTTGTAATTGTATTGACATGAAGAATCATCATTATTCCACAAAGAATGCCCTAAAAGTGATACCCCTAAAAGAAAGGCGGAATTGGATTTTTTTCACCATTTCATTCCGCATGAAATTTTATTCTTGTTTTTCAGTATGTGACTTAGTAAAATTTAAATTTTTAAAGTCTACAACTTTTCCTGGAAAAATCAAAGTGCTTAAACAAACAAATTGTGTGGTTATGAGGGGCTTATAGCTTTGAAGAAAGCAGTTTTTACTAACACTTACTTTTGGAAGTCAATATACATAAGACTTGTTAAATTTTTGAATATCTCCATTTTGACGTAATGAAGTCTCTTGGAACCTGCACAGTCGAGAAACTGCAAGTGTGGGAACCATGCGTAGAGGTCATCTTCTAGAACTTCCATATTAATCATCCTCCTGATATGAAGTTCCCTCAGGTTGGATAAATCTTTGATCCATGAATAATTCACTAAAGTAAAAAGATATTAGTAGTACTGGCTAAAGAACCAGACACGATCTATTAGATTTGAGATACTATGTCAGGTGTGCACAGAGAGTTGGGAGGTCGTATTGTCTAGAATCAAACTTGCCAGCTTTTGAAGGGAACATACGGAAGGTGATCATGACATGCAAAGCAAGGGATGAACATTTTTAACCCCCTGCACGGCTCTTCCATGACCCTGTGTAGTCAGATGATAATTCTCTGTCTAATGGAACATCCTGGCGTAACACACAAGAAGCCTTTGACTTATCAGTAGTGTTCATTGGCTCGTCGGAGACTGATTTTCCACCTCATCCCAAAGTTTGGGAGGTCTCCCAATGTTCTGGGTGCCTTTCAGATAGCTTAGCAGAGTTGGCAAGTATATCTAAGAGTATGAGTGTGACCAATGTTCTTCTACCAAGTTCGGTGAACAACACTTACATGTGGTTAGCGCCTGTAAGGCATCCTGCACATATATCCATAGCTTTGTTATCTCTTAAATCCAGTTCTTAAGGGGGTTGTCTGGTACTACAATATTGATGGCCTATTCTTAGGAAAGGTCATCAATATCAGATCGGCCATGGTACGACACATGGCACCCCACCGATCTGATGTTGCCGATGCTGGCGGCGACCGAATATGATCAGTTGTGGAGTTCCACAGCTCCATCAACTGTATAGTAGCCGCAGCCAGGACCTGCCCATGAATAAGAGTGGATCTGCAGTACCCCTATGCAGTTGACAGAGCTGTGCTGTTCAGCTCTGCAAGCAAGCATATCCAGCCGCCACCCATAACAGCTGATTTGCGGGGGGCGCCGAGCGTTGCACCCCCTCCAATCTGGTATTGTTGACCTATCCTAAGGACAAGCCATCAATGTAAACATAACAAACAACCCTTTTGACTAAAACTCTGGATGGAAACTGATGGAGAAGTTGATTGCATTGTTTGCAATGAGATTGTTTCCGCCTTTCCGGTACATCAGTTGTTGCACCAGTCAAGTGCAGGTGGCAGTCTGGTGGGCTGAGCACAACATTTCATGTAATGTTCACAATGGCATCTGACACCGGAACAGCTCAAGGGAGAAAAATGGTGAAAAAGCCTCATGGTAACTTTTGCATCAGTTATGCCATCAGTCATGATATAGTTGAGTTGCATAAGTCCCAAATATATGTGAACCCAGAATGCAGAATACATTTTTCGTTTACCTCATGAGTTTTTTTGCCTTCCTCTGGATCAACATGTTAGGTTATAGGTTGATCTGGATGAATTTAGGTCTACTAAAATAAAACGTAGGTCTACTGTAAGGAAGTAGAGATACTGTCACATCCCCCTTGAAGAATTTGTTGTTATATAATGCATTCTATTGTTTTGTCTAGCTGGTAATTTGCATTGCTATGTATTGAAATGCTGATTTGTTCATTTTCTGCCTAGCAATCACTAGTTGTTTACGTACAGGGTTAATAGTTGGGATTATCTCAAAAGGAAGGAGTTATATGACACTAGCTGAGGCAGATTTCCTGTTATGACTTAGATAGGGCTCAGCATTCAGTAGTGAAAGACCTAAGGTCTAATAACTTGCAGACTTTCATGCCAACGGGTGTTGCGTGCAAAGAGGGTGGAGCACTACACTTCAGATAGTACGTCCTAAGGCTAAGGACCTAAGAAAATAAAAAGATATATTTAACAGTTTGGAGCCCAGGCCAGGGAAGCCTTGTTAAAGAGAAATAATAGATTCTAGATGAATGGCAGGACGAGGTCCTTGGTTCAGGTCAGTAAGGCCATTTAAATGGTACAGAACTTAAAGTGGATTGAGAATGGAAGGAATTGAATTTAAGGGACTTTGGTTGACAATCGTCTGTGTTGAAAGGAAGCTCTGTTGAGGAGTCATACCGACGCACCTCAGGAAATGGGGTCCTCATTAGTCAGTTGGCAACTGGGAGTAGGTATGAGGGGCTGTAGCGTTACACCTCGACCCATGTGGCCCTCACAAGGGAAGATGGACTATTCCATTTCAGATTGCTCGACTGTTTAGAGCTGTGAAGCACGTGAAGTGTCACCAACTGTAACAAAGTTTTCATAAAGTGTTGTGCTTACGATCTGGTGTTCATAATTCCTATCAAGTTCATGTTATTTTAGGACTTTGATCTCCCTCTTTCATCTTCACACCATCTGGTCCTGGCCTGCCCAGTTCAACGGCAGAATGCTGTCTGCAGAGGCATGTCGCCCTGATAATGACAGCACACACACCTAGCCTGGATTCCCATTTTCATGTAACGTGGCGGGATGTGGAAGACTCGTACCTCGCCCTGCATCACGTTACACTACTTTCAACCTTAAAAACTATGAAACTATCTTAGTGTAAGTGAATTACTTGAAGGCCTTCAACCTAGTGTTGTATGTTAGAATCAGTAAATTTCACCTCTGAGCTGTGTAATGAAATGAATAGACAACTACAGTTTTAAATATGGTTTTAAAAAATACTAGACATGCTTTTGGCATATGTCCTGTCCACTTCTTCATATGAATGGAATACAGTACATACACCAAAATCATTTTGAAGCCTGGACTCGAAATATAAGCCACAAATAATGAAGACTGGTATTTTGCATGCCATACCATCTAGCCAAACACATCAAGATACATTTTTGTTAATTTTTTGTGTATGCTTTTAACCCCTTAATGACAAAGGCAATTTTAAGATAAATGGCCAAGCCCCATTTTTCAAATCGGACCAGTGTTAGTTTATGTGGTAATAACTCTGGAATACTTCTATATAACCTGGTAATTCTGAGATTTTTTTTCATGTCACATTGTACTTCATGCTAGCAGTAAATTTAAGTCAATAAGTTTTTTGTTCTTTTATGAAAGTACTGTATCTTAAATTTGATGAAAATTTTAAAAAATGTGCAATTTTCAAATTTGAATTCTTAAAGTATATCCTTAAACGACATAATCATACCACACAAAATAGTTAACAAATAACATTTCCCATAAGTCTACTTTATGTCAGCATCATTTTTCAAACTTTTCTTTGTTTTGTTAAGATGTTAACATTTGGCAGTGTTTTTTTTTTTTTTTTTTTTTTAAAGTAAATTAACAAATTAATTATGGACCTATTCAGTTTGAAGTGACTTTGAGGTGCCAACATATTGGAAACCCCCCAGAAATTATAACATTTTAACCTTCACGACTAATGACGTATAGGTATGCCATAGGTCGTGTCTCTGCACTCCATGCGGGCTCCGGCGCTGAGCTCGCATATTTTCCTGCATATGACAGCTGATCTGATCAGGTGTCATGTGCCTCTAACAGCCGTGGGTGAATTTGCGATCCACCTGTGGCTGTTAACATGTCAAATGCCACTGTCAATCTCTGACAGCGGCATTTAACATGGCCGTGCCGGAAGCGCATCACTAATCCCTCCCATTGGCGCCCGTGTCACGTGACTGCGGGTCGCCAATGGGTTGCCATGACAACCCAGGATCTGCAGGAGACCCCTGTGGTTGTCATTGCCGGAATGCTATGAGCTATGAGCACTGTGGCTGGCGCTCATAACAGGTAAGCATTTTTGCTACACAGCAGAGCTGAAGCACTGCCAAACGTATCCATGGTTCAGTGATGGTCAATGGAGCAATTTTTTCAGCTGGGCCATTGTTCCCAAAGCTGGCATCCTGTAGGATGTCAAATCTGTGTACCTTGTGTTGTCGTGATGGAGCCATGATCTGGCAGCTATCTTGTACAGTGTTCCTGGCTGTGGTTGTAAAGAGTATCTAGTTCTCTAGATCTCTTGGCTGTTTGGATGTATATTGTTAGAGGCATATTCCGCTTATATAGCTCACAACTGTTGTCCTTCATGCCAGCATCCAAAGGTCAAGAGGAAGATGTGATGAGATTAAGGCCTCTTTCACACTTCCGTCTTTGAGCTCCTGTCAAGATACGTAGTTTTTTGAGAAAACAGGATCCTGCAAAAATATCCTGCATTTTCCATTAGACTTGTATTAGCGACGTATCGCGACGTATGGCCACATGTTTCGTCCGTCGTGCACTGGATCCTGCGGAATTTGACGGCCCGTCGTTTGGGAAAAACGTTCAAAGGAACGTTTTTTGTCTGCAGTGGAAAAATGTGCCAGGACGCCTCCTGCGTCATACGTCGTTCCACAGAATGGGAGCTTATGGACGCAGGATCCTGCGGTCACTGTGAAACGCAGGAATCCAGTGACGGATCCTGTTTTTACATTTGAGCATGCCTGGAAGCATTTTCCAACCCGGGCAATCTCTCTCTCTCTCTCCTCTGCCCAGAAATTTCTCCATTGAAATTCAGGCATGTACGTCAAAACACTGGATGCGTTACACACGTTTTTCACTATTTTCAAAACGTACGTCGATCTGTAGCAACAACGCATTATGTTGCCCACCAGAAGACGGAAGTGTGAAAGAGGCCTAACTCGCATTGATTGACTATTTAATCAATTTGCATATTTTTTACTCATCTGTTTTGCAACTCAACAAGCCACAGGACCCACACAATGGTCATTCAACATATTAAGCAAACATCCATTGTTCAATGACCCTGCATCACTTTCTTGCAAAGATAGCAGACAATAAGCTGATATAAGAGGCAACATTAGCCATTCAAAAATATAAAAAAATCAACATTTAAGTCTCATATGACAACAGTGTATGGTTCTTGACCAACTGAAGAACAAACGCATACATTTAAAAGTCAACATTTAGCTAACAGTTTATGCCTCCTGGCTTACTGAAACTATATGTGCTGCGGAGTAATAATACTGTATGGGGGCTTTGGAAGACATTCTGCATGTAGGCTGTGGGGAGCATCATACTTTATGGGAGGCTGTGGGGTCCATCATACTTTGTGTTGGATTTTGGGTTCCATCTTACTGTGTGTGGGGGTGGGCTGTGGGTTCAATCATACTCTGCGTGGGACTGTGGGGAGTGCTCAAACTCTGTGTGGGATTTTAGGGGATGATGATACTCTGTGTGTGACTGTGGGGGCCATAATACCCTGGAGAAGACTGTGGAAGGCTGTCATAATGTGTGCTGGGATATGGGCCATCATATTGTATGGGGGCTGTGGAAGCTATTATACTTTGTGGGGGGACTGTGAGATCCATCAATCTTTGAGGGGGAACCATTTGCTCATGGTAGAAAGAAGCTCGTAGAAATACAGGTACAATATCATATTATTAGCAAAGGTAACCATTTAAGTACTTTTACTAAATAATTTTTGATTTTCGCTTATCATTTTGACTCACCTCTTCTAATGTATGTACCACTTAGATCAAGTAATTGGAGTGACTTTAGTGAACCCTTTTGGGCTTCTGTTCCATTAAACCCAAATGATGACCCACCAATGTCTTCAGATGAATCGCTTCCGATCAATGTCAAAGATAAATTAAGGAAAAACAAGCTTGGAAAGCTGGAGAAGGCAAATGGATGGATGAGCAATATGGGATTTTCAGCAAGCGATAGCCTTGTGAGATTCTTCAACATAAGGCACTTTGGTACGACTGATAACTGGTTATTGCTTAGATCCAGTGACTCCAGTTCAGCCAATACGTGAATTTTCCAGTTAATCTCTTTGATTCGGTTGTGAGATAAAGACATAATGCGAAGTTTAGAAAGAGAAACCACATCTTGGTCCCGAATTACAGTTATATTGTTAAAATTCAAATTCAAGTCCTCGGTATTTGTAGGAAGACAAGATGGTAAGACGTCTAAATTTTGGTTCTGTAGATGACATTTCACATTGCATTGCTCTCCACACTGAGTGTCGGTAATATTCTTTTCTTCTGTTAGATTTTTGGAAACAGTAACTGTTGGGTCTGTGCTGCTTAGAAGAGCCACTAACATTCCCATCTTACACACAAGGAGCAGCAAGATGAACATCATCTTCCGGAGGTAGTCAGTGAACAAAGAGGAAGCCTGCAAAAATAAAGTAAGAACATACAGAGAATAAAGTCATTAGTTGTAAGAACATTAATGATCAAAAAATGAAAACTTTCCAGTGGTCTTAGATACTCATATGCAGTATCTTTTGGGTAAGTTCACACTTGGCGTAATTCCAGCATTTTTTTAATGCGGAAAAGCCTGATCTCTTGGCAGGAAAGAAGCTGCAGAAAAAAACAGGTTTTGCTTGTTTTTTCTTTCTTTTTGGGGGGTTTTTTTGCTGTGTTTTTGACATGCTAGATTTGTCTCTTGTGCATGCTGTTAAAGTTTAGTGGAAAAAAGTCCTATTCTACAGAATCAGGTTTTGGCACAAAAACGTAGCAAAACCTGATACCTGCATTTTCTGCTGCATATTTTCACCACCAATTCATGTCACTGGGTGAAAAACTCTGAAAAAAAGCTGAAAAAAACATGAAAGAAGTGACATGCTCTTTTGTGCAAAAAAACATACAAAGCACAAAATACTGATGACAAAAAAACAAGGTGTGTGCATGAGATTTCTGAAATCTCAGGCTTTGCTGCTAATGTAAAGAGCAGATGAAAATTTGCATTAAAAAAACGCTGAAACTTGTTCAGTATTTGGTCAATATTATACATCAGTATTTGTAAGCCAATATCAGGCGTGAAACAATCAAAGGAAAAGCATAATACAAACACGTCACCACTTCTGCATTTTTCACCCACTCCTGGTTTTGGCTTGCAAATACTGATGTCAATGTGGCCTAAAGAGGTTTCCTGTGATTAATTAGCATGAGTTTCCTGGCCTGCCTAGTATAAAAATAACAAATTGAGCATTACTTTCTCACAGCTGTCTACTTTGTCACTGAACCTAGTAACATCACTGCTTCAGCATGTCAACAAAGACCAGGGGCAGCAGTGGAGAGGCAGCACCGGACCTTGTGTTGACAGCTCAATTTGTTATTTTTACACTGGACTTGATAGGGAACTAAAAGTAATTGAAAAAAGTTAAAAGATCATATCTGCAGTCCTGTTACCAGTACACTTTTTTCTGCAAGCCCATTATGAAATGATGGTGTAGTAGTTCCCCTCTCCCTATCCCTTTCACTTGCTAGTTCATTGCTGTGGTCATACCCATATAACATAGTGGAATCTGTATGCTTGAAAATGTGCAGAGGCGACTGTAATCACACAACTCTATCAGTTAATTCACTCTACAGACCTGTGCAGATGAGGTGCTGTATCTCTCTCTAAGAGGTTATGTATCTTGTTGTGGAGACTTAACAGGTGTAATGAGATTTACAGTGGGTACGGAAAGTATTCAGACCGATTTAAAATTTTCACTCTTTGTTTCATTGCAGCCATTTGGTAAATTCAAAAGATCATTTTTTTCTCATAAATGTACTCTCTGCAGCCCATCTTGACTGAAAAAAACAGAAATGTAGTAATTTTTGCAAACTGAATAAAAAAGAAAAGCTGAAATATCACATGGTCATACTGTATGTATTCAGACCCTTTGCTTAGTATTGAGTAGAAGCACCCTTTTGAGCTAGTACAGCCATGAGTCTTCTTGGGAATGATGCAACAAGTTTTCACACCTGGATTTGGGGATCCTCTGCCATTCTTCCTTGCAGATCCTCTCCAGTTCCTTCAGGTTGGATGGTGAACGTTGGTGGACAGCCATTTTCAGGTCTCTCCAGAGATGCTCAATTGGGTTTAGGTCAGGCTCTGGCTGGGCCAGTCAAGAATGGTCACAGAGTTGTTCTGAAGCAACACCTATTTTAGTTGCGTGCTTAGGGTCATTGTCTTGTTGGAAGGTGAACCTTTGGCCAAGTCTGAGGTCCAGAGCACTCTTTAAGAGGTTTTCATCCTATCTACGTCTCATCAGACCAGAGAATCTTATTTCTCATAGTCTGGGAGTCCTTCATGTGTTTGTTAGCAAACTCTTTGCAGGCTTTCATATGTCTTGCACTGAGGAGAGGCTTCCATTGGGCCACTCTGCCATAAAGGCCTGACTGGTGGGGGGCTGCAGTGATAGTTGACTTTGTGGAATCTTCTCCCATCTCCCTACTGCATCTCTGGAGCTCAACCACAGTGATCTTGGGGTTCTTCTTTAGCTCTCTCACCAAGGTCTTCTCCCACGATTGCTCAGTTTGGCTGGACGACCAGGTCTAAGGAAGACTTCTGGTGGTCCCAAACTTCTTCCATATAAGGATTATGGAGGCCACTGTGCTCTTGGGAACCTTGAGTACTGCAGATATTCTTTTGTAACCTTGGCCAGATCTGTGCCTTGCCACAACCGTGCCTCTGAGCTCCTTGGCCAGTTCCTTTGACCTCATGATTCTCATGACATGCACTGTGAGCTGTGAGGTCTTATATAGACAGGTGTGAGCCTTTCCAAATGAAGTCCTATCAGTTTAAATAAACACAGTTGGACTCCAATGAAGGAGTAGAACCCTCTCAAGGAGGATCACAAGGAATTGGACAGCATGTGACTTAAATATCAGTGTCTGAGCAAAAGGTCTGAATACTTATGACCATGTGATATTTCAGTTTTTCTTTTTTAATAAATTTGCAAAAATTGCTATATTTCTGTTTTTTTGTCAGTCAAGATGTGTGCATTAATGAGAAAAATGAACTTTTTTGAATTTACCAAATGGCTGCAATGAAACAAAGAGTGAAAAATTTAAAGGGGTCTGAATACTTTAGGTATAGGAGGTAGAGATTATGATGCTCTACTCGAGCCATTGTATTCGATTAGGATGCTCACCATCCCTGCAGCACTCCGAGTGGCAAACATATGCAAGGGAAGAGTCCCAGTACAGGTACTGAACTGTGGGGAGGAGGAGGTCCACCTGCCCCAGTACGCCACGATAGCCATGCTATATACAGTAGGATGGGCACTAATGCAGTCAGTGCTTCCGAACCACTAACTCTCGAATGTGTCAATGATGATCCAGGGTCCTTAAAAAAAAAAAGGTGTCCGGAGTTGCAAATTGGTGCCATCACTATGTGTCAGCATGATAAAAAAGGTGTTCTGAGTGTAGCACAAGAGTTTGGTCATGTATTCCGCAAACACTCCCTTGAGTTTGGTAGAGTAAGCTTCATCCAACATCACATACCCACAGAGACCAACCTGCCATCAAAAGAAAAATACAGACCATTTCCCACTTCAAATTACAAACAGGTACAAGATATGTTAAGCTGCTTTCACACTAGCGTCGGTACGGGGCCGTCGCGCTGCGTCGGCCCGACGTACCGACGCATACTGTGAAAAAAATGCCCGACGTGGGCAGCGGAAGCAGTCTTAGGACGCTTCCGCTGCCCCATTGCAAGGTACGGGGAGGAGGGGGCGGAGTTTCGGCCGCGCATGCGTGGTCGAAAATGGCGGTCTCGACGCACAAAAAAAGTTACATGTAACGTTTTTTTGTGGCGGCGGTCCGCCAAAACACGACACAACCGTTGCACGACGGTTGCAACGTGTGTCACTGCGTCGCAATGTGTTGCTAATAAAAGTCTATGGAGAAAAAACGCATCCTGCGGGCAACTTTGCAGGATGCGTTTTTTCTCTACAATGACGCATTGCGACATGCAGTGCCCGACGCTAGTGTGAAAGTAGCCTTAGGAGAGAAGCAACAGCAGGAGTGATTAGGGAAGGCTATAGTCCCTGCGCTGCCCCTTTGGTTTTGGTTAAAAAGATGTATAAGAGCATCCGCATGTGTGTGGACTACCGAAAAATTAACAATGTTACTTACTAATAAAAATGCATACCCATTACCCTGCATTGAGGAGTCTCTGGCTGCTTAGTGAAGATAGGTATTTCTCTACTGTGGACTTGACCAGTGGGTATTGGCAGGTTCCAGGTGCTGAAGCTGACAAGGAGAAGACAGCCTTCACAACACCAATGGGACTATTCGAGTACAGCGTTATGCCGCTCGGACTGTGCAACACATTGGGAAGTTTTCAAAGATTAAAGGAGTGCTACTTGGGGCATAAGAACTTTGAAACTGTCCCCTTGGATCTGAATGATATAATCATCTATTTTAAGACCTATGAGGAACCCTTGCAACATCTTGCTGAGGTGTTTGAATCCCTGGCAACGTTTTGAATGAAAGTGTAGCCATAAAAGTGCCATTTGCTGAAACCCAAGGTTCAGTATCTGGTACATGTTGTCAGCACAGAAGGAATGTCTCCAGATCCAGAAAAGGTGACGATTATCTGCGACTGGACAGTGCCAAGCACCATCCAGGAAGTCTGTAAGTTTCTTGATTTTGTAGGCTACTACCACAGCTTTATTTAAGACTTCACAAAGATGGCGGCTCCACTGCAGGAATTGCTGGTATTACTACAGCTTGTCCGAATCTTAACCAACTGTCCGGGAGCGTACCAAGTACAATGGCCATTTCTTGTCTTCTCTCTTCTTGTTGTTTAGGAGGTTCAGTTTGGCCTTTCTTCTTGACGTAGTTGGAATTGACTAACCTTAATATATCACGGTGTGATTACAATTATATCAGATTTATATTGGGTTTTTATGTATGGCTGCTATCACAAACACTAAAAAATGCTTTTTTTTAACAAAAAAAGTTTTTGCATTGCCACATTTTGAGAACTATCATTTTTCTATATTTCAGCCCACAGGTTCATGTGAGGGCTTGTTTCTTGTGGGATGAGTTGATGTTTTTATTGGTGACATTTTGATAACATTTTTAGATCAATTTCTATTCTGATTTTTGGGAGGCACAGTGAACAAAATCCAGCAATTCAAAACTTGGTTTTTTTGCCATTTACCATGTGGTTAAAATTGATAAGGCAACATTATTCTTCGGGTCAGTACGATTACAGCGACCGTATTACTCGCTGGAGGATCGCATTGCAATTCTTGGACTATCGGCTCTTCTGACTTGAGTGTGACAGCTGCATAGAAATACATGCTATCACTCTCAGGTCAGGGGAGCGGATGGCCAGTCTGAGGTGCGATCGTGCGAGTAATACGGCAGTCTGTCTGCACCCTCACACTGACAGATTGCCTTTTACCACATGCTCCTGGCATGGTTTAACAGGCCACCATAGCTGCCAGATCAGAAGGTCACTAGGTGACATGCTGACATGGCAACCATCGGGCCCCCGTGCCGATTGGGTGGGAAAGGGAACCCCCTCCCTCTCATAGCCCTTTAAATGCTGCAACTGTTATTTATCGTGGCATATAGACAGTTAAACAGCCCACCGCCATGACATACCGGTACGTCCATTTTTCAGGGAAGCACCCGCAGAATATGATATACTGGTACTTCATATGTTGGGAAGGGGTTAATGAGCCTTGCACCATCGCTTAGGATAAGAAGCCAAGTCAGGCATTGCAGACTCATGTTTGATGTGGCTGGATAGGAGATTTGGCTTCTTAAGATTTATGGGCAAGACTCGTTAGAGGTTTTACATTGACTTTTAGGATTGCTACTTTATTCTCCTGGATCAATTTTCTTCTTGCCTTTTTTTTTTTTAAATTTTGAGGGACATCCAGTTCAACATAATGCCAGATTTATGGCACTTCCTGACCATCTTCACAGATCTGCAGTACTGAGCCCCCAACACAGCGGTGTTAGTATACCTGGCCTTTAGGAGATCATCGCCGTCCCCGCAGGTCTCTGCCAGGTATTGTCACATCGCCCATTACTGCAGAACTCTTATCGCACCGTGCAGGGACTGAGCAAGGACTAGCCCAGGGACTGAGCAAGGACTAGCCCAGGGCCTGACACGAGTGTCACTGATGCTGCTTTGTTTCAGCGAGGTGGCAGGGGATGCAGAACTGACCGCAGCCTCTGCCCCAGGCTCTCATGACGCTTCATTCATCAAACCGGGAGTAAAAAAAAAAAATTGCCTAGCAGATAGGGAATTTTTAAAGTAAGTATATTAGAAAATAGCTTAAATTATGGCATCAAATGGATAGGAAATTAGATAAACTGTACTTTCGCCTTCAGACCACTCCTTTAACATGAGTTTAAATGTGATTGTCTAATTCTGAACACAATCACATCTCCCAGAGGGTGTTCACACTTATGCAACCACATTATTAGTTATTATTTACCCACTGAAAATGATTTCTGTCTGTTTCTCAAAAGATTTGTACAGATTACGGGAGACAATAAACATAGGAAAAGTAAAATAAAATAACATATAAAATGAAAAAGAAAACTCTTCAACTGGCTCTGTAAATACACCACCAACAGAACCCCTCTCCCTAGCACAGCTTGCTTTTTAAAAAAACTAACTGAGCCTTACTCACCCTCTCCAGGTCCAGAGCTGAGTCTCCACTGTTGCTCCTGATGACTGTTATTGTCTGCAGTGCTGACGTCATGTTGACAGCACTGCAGCCAATCAGTGAGCTTGGTGGCTCTGCCACAAGCTGTGAGCTCACTGATTGGCTGTAGCTCTGTTGACATGATTTCAGAGCTGCAGACGATACCAGGCTTTGGGGGCAGCATTACAAACTCAGCGGTGGACCTGGGAAGGGTGAGTAAGGACAGCCTGTTTGTATTTTAAACGGGGGAACAGTGGTTTTGCAAAACCAGAAAACCCCTTTAATAATCATAAATAATCAATTCAGAATTCGTTACAGCATACAATGTCTCCTAATATATAATAATAATAAGTTATATATAAAGACAATATTTTGAAATACTTGAACCGTATTATTCACTGGAGCAGAGCACAGTGCTGTGGGAAGGAGAAAAGCTTGATATATTTGTTCTGCATCAGTAAAATTCTTGAACGTTTAATCTTTTATCTTTTTCTGGATGAGTATGAACTTCACCATAAAGCTACGATTAATGCACTGTAATGTGCAATACATGAGCGACGTGTAGCCGACTGCACATTGCCATACTGCTGGCATCAGATATATGTGGGTTCAATAATAAAATTGGTGCATTAATTTAGATAATTCTTAAGTGATGCATGAAACAGTTATTGTATAACAGTTTAAAGGGTTTTTCAAAAAATATAAAAAATAACTTTTTATTTCTCCCAGAAACTGCAGCACTCTTATCAATGGGCTGTGATTAGTAATATAGTAACATAGTTATTAATGTTGAAGGAAGACTTTAAGTCCATCTAGTTCATGTTGATCCAGAGGAAGGCAAAAAAAAAACCCCATGTGGCAAAGAGTAAGCTCCACATAGGGGAAAAAAAATCCTTCCCGACTCCACATACGGCAATCAGACTAGTTCCCTGGATCAACATTATTCATTAACATTATTATTAACATTATACTTTTCCAGAAAGGCATCCAGTCCCCTCTTAAATTTAATTAATGAATCACTCATTACAACATCATACGGCAGAGAGTTCCATAGTCTCACTGCTCTTACAGTAAAGAATCCGCGTCTGTTATTATGCTTAAATCTTCTTTCCTCCAGACGTAGAGGATGCCCCCTTGTCCCTGTCTCAGGTCTATGATTAAAAAGATCATCAGAAAGGTCTTTGTACTGTCCCCTCATATATTTATACATTAACATAAGATCACCCCTTAGTCTTCGTTTTTCCAAACTAAATAGCCCCAAGTGTAATAACCTATCTTGGTATGGCAGACCCCCAGTCCTCTAATAACCTTGGTCGCTCTTCTCTGCACCCGCTCCAGTTCAGCTATGTCTTTCTTATACACCGGAGACCAGAACTGTGCACAGTATTCTAAGTGTGGTCGCACTAGTGACTTGTATAGAGGTAAAATTATGTTCTCCTCATGAGCATCTATGCCTCTTTTAATGCATCCCTTTATTTTATTTGCCTTTGTAGCAGCTGCCTGACACTGGCCACCAAATGTGAGTTTGTCATCCACCCATATACCCAGGTCTTTTTCAGCTTATTCTGATTCCCTTCCATAGGATAATAGACTAAGGGCTCATTCACGTCGTGTGTTTTTTTTAATCAGAATTTCATCAGCGTTCAATCTGGGTATCTGTTTTTACCATCAGAGTTTATTGAAAGTATCCGCAGTTTTTCTCGGATGAGAAACAAAAAAAAAGAAAACTTTCTCCATCTTCTCCTATTTATTTGAAAGTGAAAAACGAATGGCATACTTGAGCTGTCCAATTTTTTTTTTTCATGAACTCATAGACTTGCACCAATGTGCACAATCGGATCCACATTAGACAAGTCGCCATGATTTTGCTCGGTCCGCAAAAACCACGAACATGTGAACAGGCCTATAGGCTTTCATAGGTATGAGTGCTATCTGTAAAAGAGCAGTTGTATGAGTAAAACTGACATGTGAATGAGCCCTAACCCCCTGAGAAGAGAGACAGTTAGGCCAGAGTCACACATGCAGGTGCAATGCGAGAAACTTACGCCAGTCTCTCGCATCACTCGGGACCGGAGCGTTCAGCCACATGTATTTCTATGCAACCACGCGCTCTGGTCCTGAGTGCCGGTGGCAGTGCCGGGTATTGATGTTAGAGACTCGCGCGAGTTTCTCGCATTGCACACGCAAGTGTGACCTCGGCCTTACTTGGTAGTTACAGCCTCACTGACCTTCTCTGTATATCAATGAGCCTTTTAATTGCAGCAGGGAATACCCTGCATGTGCCTAGATGGGGTGCATGCGCCGGTATGGGGTGCATGTGCAAGATTTTAGTGCCTTTCAGAACAATACAGCCTATTATGTCATGAGGTGAGATGCCAGCTAAGTTCACACCACATTTGGCAGCAATTTTTTTTCCCTTGCAGCCAAAACCTGCTTTCTGGGGTGTAAAAACACTGCATTAACCCCTTTCTGCCATCGGACGGAATAGTATGTCCGATGGCAGAACCCCCGCTTTGATGCAAGCCTCAGCGGTGAGCCCGCATCAAAGCCGGGACATGTCAGCTGTTTTGAACAGCTGATATGTGCTCGCAATAGCCGTGGGCAGAATCGCGATCCACCCGCACCTATTAACTAGTTAAATGCCGCTGTCAAACTCTGACAGCGGCATTTAACAAGCACTTTTGGCCATCCGGATGGAAATGCACACACCGGTGACCCCCGTCACTTGATTAACGGCGTGTCGGCATGACAACCAGAGGCCTCCTTGAGACCTCTATTGTTGTTGATGCCTGATTGCTGTGAGCGCCACCCTGTGGTCGGTGCTCATCGCAATGCTATATTTCTACTACATCTGAGCATCGCCTCTATTTAGCAGAGCCAATCAAGTTGTGCCAGCTTCTAGCCTCCCATGGAGGCTATTGAAGCATGGCAACAAAAAAAAAAAAAATGTTTTTAAAAATATGAAAAAATAAAAAAAATATAAAAGTTCATATTACCCCCCTTTCGCCCCATTCAAAATAAAACAATAAAAAAAATCAAACCTACACATTTTTGGTATAGCCGCATTCAGAATCGCCCGATCTATCAAGAAAAGAAAAGAATTAACCTGATCGCTAAACGGCGTAGCGAGAAAAAAAAATCAAAATGCCAGAATTACGTTTTTTTGGTCACCGCGACATTGAATTAAAATCTAATAACGGGCGATCCAAAGAACGTATCTGCACCAAAATTGAATAATTAAAAACGTCGACCCGAGATCATGAAAAATGGAGACGCTACGGGTATCGGAAAATAGCGCAATTTTTTTTTTATAGCAAAGTTTGGAATTTATTTTCACCACTTAGATAAAATGTAACCTAGACATGTTTGGTGTCTACGAACTAGTAATAACCTGGAGAATCATAATGGCAGGTCAGTTTTAGCATTTAGTGAACCTAGTAAAAAAGCCCTCAAAAAACCGAGTGGGATTGCACTTTTTTTTTGCAATTTCACTGCACTTGGAATTTTTTTCCCGTTTTCTAGTACACAACATGGTAAAACCAATGGTGTCATTCAAAAGTACAACTCTTCCTGCAAAAAATAAGCCCTCACATGGCCATATTGACAGAAAAATAAAAAAGTTATGGCTCTGGAAAGGAGGGGAGTGAAAAACGAAAACGCAAAAATAAAAAAAGCTCAGGCAGTTAAGGGGTTTAAACTGCAGATTTTTCTGCTTTACTTGGTGCATTTTTGCTGCGTTTTGTCAGATGTCAGCGTGACTCCGCAGCTGTGACTGTAATCCACGGTAAAAAGCTTACCGCAGGTCTGCAGGCATCGGCTGATGAGAGACTACCACAGCTGTGGGCTGCAACCCTCAGCTGTCAGTCTTAGCAAGGCTGGTTATCAACACTGGAAGTGTTCCTATGCCTTTAAAAAAAATAAATTAAATAAATATTGTTTGACAACCAGCCAAGCTAAAGCAGACAACTGGGGGCTGGTATTCTCAGACTGATAAGGGGCCTTAGATATTGGCTCCTCAGCCTAAAAATATCAGCTCCCAGCTGCCCAGAAAAGACGCATTTATTAGATTGAGATTGTCAGAGATTGACAGCGGCATTTAACAGGTTAACATCCGAGGAAGGATTGCGATTCCACCCACGGCTGTTATTGGCACATGTCAGCTGTTCAAATCAGCTGACATGTGCCGGGAAAGATGTGAGCTCACTGTCAGAGCCCACATCAAAGGGAGAGACTTGACATGAGCAGTACATGTACGGCGTATATCATGAAAGAGTTCAAGACGTGGAGAGACTCACAGAAAAAAAATCATATTTTTGTAATTGCTTATTATTATTTTTACTACATTTATAAGAACAAAAAAAAAATGTCTCTTCACCTCAGTATACAGAGACCATAGAGATATATTGCTATACACAATGTATTTCTATGCACATGTATAGCCTGCTTCTTGGTTCATTGCCTGCAATAGAGGTCAAGATTACCAAATTCTCCTACATCATTGTGGACCCTGTATAGAGCAACAGCCTGGAGACAAGAGTTTGTGTCCTGGGTAGAGTTAAACATAATAATAACCAATTTAATTTATTCAGAGAGCAGCCCCGCCCCCGAGGGGGAAGACGAAATCTGAGAGAAAAAAGGTGAGCATAGAAGCTGGAACAAAAGCTGTCGGGACAGTCCTGCTGAATCTGGAATGGTTGCGAGCTATGTATAGAAACACGAGCACCACTTCAGTATTTTTCACCTATTCCAGGTTTTATATTTTTTCTTTCATTCTAAAAAATCTTAGATCACGGGCAAATTCTATCTTTGATAACTACTGATTTTCCCATTACTGAAATTGAAGATAGGAGTTGTTTCCATGGTACATTCATCCTACTTGCGGCACAATGCCGGTGTCTGCTGTAGCTCCCTCCTCACATCTTCATAGAATCTTATAAGCACCAAGTGTCACCTCATATCTCAGTAATGGGAAAATCTGTTTGGCTGAATACAGATTTGACAGATTTTACCCATAAATTGAGGGTGAAAAATCAATCCTGCAAGAGAAAGAAGCAGATTTCTTTGATGAGATATAACACAAACTTTCTCATTTCCGTGTGTACTTTTTATTTAAGAAAAAAACAATTCAAATGACTGTTATTCTTTAAATTCTCCTGTGGGGCAATAACATTTTTTGGGAGAATCCATCCTCTTACCAGGTCATTTTTACCATTGAATGAATGCCATAGAAAGAAAACCCGCAAAAACAAGGGTGGGATTCCAGGCTTTTTTCACTATTTCACCCCACTTGGAATATTTTAATGTGATTTATTACATTTTATGGTAAAAATAAATTGTATAATTGTAAATACAAATGCGGCCAGCATAAAATTAGCCCTCATATGGCTATATGGACAGAAAAAAAAAAGGTTATGGCTTTTTGAAGGAGAAGAAAAAAAAAATGAAAGGGCAGATATTAAAAATGTCCCTGTCATGAAGGACTTAATAAGTGCTACCTTCACAATTGTAGTTGTGTACCAGTGATAGAAAAATATTATATTAATATATTAATGACCGTCCTACTGTAAATTATGCGAGTATTAGCAATCTGGCAATTCTGTTACCAGGTAAAAGCATGGGGCTGAGACATTCATACAGATCACATGAGGGACTTTTATATTCCTTATCATTTATAGCAGTAGGTTCCTTATGCTGCACACTTCACCTGCTGCATAACCTCTTTTTCAAGTGTAGAGGGAAGCTTCCTTTCTGTTAGTGATTGATAGGAAATACTCTCATTTTCGAAAAAGGTTTGCAGTATATGAGGTTTTAATTATGATGTTTTGCTGCAGCAGACAACAGATAACACACATTCTCACCCCTTGAGGAAGCGGACATGCGAAACGCGTGTCGGAGTGGTCCAGGAGTGGATCACTGTATGGACAATACAATATGGAACCCTGTATAAATGATCTGATGTGGTAATGCATGTTGCTATGGGCTGAGCACAATAGTGGTTGCTCAGTGAGCTGTCAGGCCTAGAGATGATCGGACCCGTAGATATTTGAGTTTGTCGGTTTCAAGCAAACTTTAGTCCAAAGTTCGGTTCGGATACGAGAACTGTACCTGAACTTGAACCCAAACTCCATAGAAGTCAATGTGGACCCGAACTTTGGTGCTGTAATATGGTCTCTCTCCATATACTGATGACCCCACATTTTTGTGCTTTTATAGACTTTGGAATTATTTTATCTTGCCTGTATTCACATACTGATATTTTGTGTCCTGATACATTCCCACTACTGATGCTTCTATTTGAGTCCTCATTTTACTCATATGTGTATATTTGATATGATATGACGTTTATTGTATTTTTATTTCTGATAGTTTTATGACTATGCTGATTTTTTGTTGAATCTGTATAATACGCACTGCAACTTCTGAAGAACCTCTTTTTTTTAAACAAAGAGGGAGCGTTACATGTAAAAGAGACAGTGTGCTTCTGTAGGAATTAGCTGCGCTCATCTCTGTAAAAGCGTCAGGTTATGACATAAAAATGTGTTTATACAGATATTGTATACGTAAAACATCCAGCGGCGTCTATTCTAATAATGCATTTAAACATCATTATCAAATGATTCCGAGGACACAGATTACAAGACCTGAGAATATTTAAACCAAAGATGGAGCCAGACATGAATTATTATCCTTACATTTATAAATATTATATTTCTTGACTATGAAAAATTAAAAAAAACAATATAACAAGAATAATTACAACAATACAAAATGAATGATATTGATGATCATACCTCTAAATTTGTAAATAAAGCCCGATGAAGAAGTCTCTTTCTTCCCCACTTCTGTAAAATCTGTAGACAGGAAGATCTAAGAAAAGAGCTTTGTGAAAGATGTCTTGGTTTCGTTCCCTCTCCCACCTATGCTGAGACACTGGTGCCTGTGGTATGCGGTGGGAGGTCTTTGTTCCCTTTAATCACTATGAACCCTGTACATTGGTTTAGTTATTGTGTAGAAAATAATAAATTACATGTTATTTCATAGAAAAAAAAACTGTAGCACATGATGTTAATGGTATAGTGCACCAACGGTTACGAGACAAGGACTTTCATAATAATAGTACGCATTGTCTACTTAAACTGGCGGTGGTTACAAGTAGGGTTGAGCGAAACGGGTCGATCATTTTCAAAAGTCGCCGACTTTTGGCTAAGTCGGCGTCTCATGAAACCCGATCCGACCCCTGTGCTTGTCGGCCATGCGGTACGCGACTTTCGCGCCAAAGTCGCGTTTCAATGACGCGAAAAGCGCCATTTCTCAGCCAATGAAGGTGAACGCAGAGTGTGGGCAGCGTGATGACATAGATCCTGGTCCCCACCATCTTAGAGAAGGGCATTGCAGTGATTGGCTTGCTGTCTGCGGCGTCACAGGGGCTATAAAGGGGCGTTCCCGCCGACCGCCATCTTACTGCTGCTGATCTGAGCTTAGGGAGAGGTTGCTGCCGCTTCGTCAGAAGCAGGGAGAGCGTTAGGCAGGGTCCACTAACCACCAAACCGCTTGTGCTGCAGCGATTTCCACTGTCCAACACCACCTTCGGTGTGCAGGGACTGTGGAAGCTATTTTTTTTTTTTTTTCCCCTCAGCGCTGTAGCTCATTGGGCTGCCCTAGAAGGCTCCGTGATAGCTGTATTGCTGTGTGTACGCCACTGTGGAAACCAACTGCTTTTTTCAAAGCACATATCCTCTTGTTCCTTCCTTTCTGCACAGCTATCTTTTTTGTTTGTCCACACTTTTTATTTAATTTGTGCATCAGTCCACTCCTATTGCTGCCTGCCATACCTGGCTTACATTACTGCAGGGAGATAGTAATTGTAGGACAGTTTTTTTTTTTTTTTTTTTTTTTTTTTGTGGGAGATTAAGATTGGCATTTCTGCTACAGTGCCATCCCTGTGTGTGCCATCTCTCACTGAGTGGGCCATAGAAAGCCTATTTATTTTTTCCGTGATTTGTGTTCTAAAATCTACCTCAACACAAAAACACTACATCAATCAGTGGGAGAAAAATATTGGCCTCAGTCAGGGCTTGTGTGCCACTGCTGTGTGTGCTATCTCTCATTCAGTGGGCTATAGCAAGCCTATTTTTTTTTTTTTTTTTTAATATTATTTGGTTTCTAAAGTCTCCCTGAAAAAAAAAAAAAACCTAAAAAAACAGTGGGAGAGTAATATTGCCCTTTCAGCTTGTGTGCCAGTCTTGACTCCTGGGTGTGCCACCTCTCTCCCTCTCATTCAGTGGGCCATAGAAAGCCTATTTATTTTTTTTAAAAAATATTATTGGGTTTCTAAAGTCTCCCTGAAAAAACAAAAAATACATAAAAAAACAGTGGGAGAGTAATATTGCCCTTTCAGCTTGTGTGCCAGTCTTGACTCCTGGGTGTGCCACCTCTCTCCCTTTCATTCAGTGGGCCATAGAAAGCCTATTTATTTTTTCCGTGATTTGTGTTCTAAATTCTACCTCAACACAAAAACACTACATCAATCAGTGGGAGAAAAATATTGGCCTCAGTCAGGGCTTGTGTGCCACTGCTGTGTGTGCTATCTCTCATTCAGTGGGCTATAGCAAGCCTATTTTTTTTTTTTTTTTTTTTTTTTTTAATATTATTTGGTTTCTAAAGTCTCCCTGAAAAAAAAAAAAAAACCTAAAAAAACAGTGGGAGAGTAATATTGCCCTTTCAGCTTGTGTGCCAGTCTTGACTCCTGGGTGTGCCACCTCTCTCCCTCTCATTCAGTGGGCCATAGAAAGCCTATTTATTTTTTTTTTTTAATATTATTTGGTTTCTAATTCTCCCTGAAAAAAAAAAAAAAACCTAAAAAAACAGTGGGAGAATAATATTGCCCTTTCAGCTTGTGTGCCAGTCTTGACTCCTGGGTGTGCCACCTCTCTCCCTCTCATTCAGCGGGCCATAGAAAGCCTATTTATTTTTTTTTAAAAATATTATTGGGTTTCTAAAGTCTCCCTGAAAAAACAAAAAATACATAAAAAAACAGTGGGAGAGTAATATTGCCCTTTCAGCTTGTGTGCCAGTCTTGACTCCTGGGTGTGCCACCTCTCTCCCTTTCATTCAGTGGGCCATAGAAAGCCTATTTATTTTTTTTTTTAAATATTATTGGGTTTCTAAAGTCTCCCTGAAAAAAAAAAAAAAACCTAAAAAAACAGTGGGAGAGTAATATTGCCCTTTCAGCTTGTGTGCCAGTCTTGACTCCTGGGTGTGCCACCTCTCTCCCTCTCATTCAGTGGGCCATAGAAAGCCTATTTATTTTTTTTTTAAAATATTATTGGGTTTCTAAAGTCTCCCTGAAAAAAAAAAAAAAAACCTAAAAAAACAGTGGGAGAGTAATATTGCCCTTTCAGCTTGTGTGCCAGTCTTGACTCCTGGGTGTGCCACCTCTCTCCCTCTCATTCAGTGGGCCATAGAAAGCCTATTTATTTTTTTTTTTAAATATTATTGGGTTTCTAAAGTCTCCCTGAAAAAACAAAAAATACATAAAAAAACAGTGGGAGAGTAATATTGCCCTTTCAGCTTGTGTGCCAGTCTTGACTCCTGGGTGTGCCACCTCTCTCCCTTTCATTCAGTGGGCCATAGAAAGCCTATTTATTTTTTCCGTGATTTGTGTTCTAAATTCTACCTCAACACAAAAACACTACATCAATCAGTGGGAGAAAAATATTGGCCTCAGTCAGGGCTTGTGTGCCACTGCTGTGTGTGCTATCTCTCATTCAGTGGGCTATAGCAAGCCTATTTTTTTTTTTTTTTTTTATATTATTTGGTTTCTAAAGTCTCCCTGAAAAAAAAAAAAAAACCTAAAAAAACAGTGGGAGAGTAATATTGCCCTTTCAGCTTGTGTGCCAGTCTTGACTCCTGGGTGTGCCACCTCTCTCCCTCTCATTCAGTGGGCCATAGAAAGCCTATTTATTTTTTTTTTTAAATATTATTGGGTTTCTAAAGTCTCCCTGAAAAAACAAAAAATACATAAAAAAACAGTGGGAGAGTAATATTGCCCTTTCAGCTTGTGTGCCAGTCTTGACTCCTGGGTGTGCCACCTCTCTCCCTTTCATTCAGTGGGCCATAGAAAGCCTATTTATTTTTTCCGTGATTTGTGTTCTAAATTCTACCTCAACACAAAAACACTACATCAATCAGTGGGAGAAAAATATTGGCCTCAGTCAGGGCTTGTGTGCCACTGCTGTGTGTGCTATCTCTCATTCAGTGGGCTATAGCAAGCCTATTTTTTTTTTTTTTTTTTATATTATTTGGTTTCTAAAGTCTCCCTGAAAAAAAAAAAAAAACCTAAAAAAACAGTGGGAGAGTAATATTGCCCTTTCAGCTTGTGTGCCAGTCTTGACTCCTGGGTGTGCCACCTCTCTCCCTCTCATTCAGTGGGCCATAGAAAGCCTATTTATTTTTTTTTTTAAATATTATTGGGTTTCTAAAGTCTCCCTGAAAAAACAAAAAATACATAAAAAAACAGTGGGAGAGTAATATTGCCCTTTCAGCTTGTGTGCCAGTCTTGACTCCTGGGTGTGCCACCTCTCTCCCTCTCATTCAGTGGGCCATAGAAAGCCTATTTATTTTTTTTTTTTAATATTATTTGGTTTCTAATTCTCCCTGAAAAAAAAAAAAAAACCTAAAAAAACAGTGGGAGAATAATATTGCCCTTTCAGCTTGTGTGCCAGTCTTGACTCCTGGGTGTGCCACCTCTCTCCCTCTCATTCAGCGGGCCATAGAAAGCCTATTTATTTTTTTTTAAAAATATTATTGGGTTTCTAAAGTCTCCCTGAAAAAACAAAAAATACATAAAAAAACAGTGGGAGAGTAATATTGCCCTTTCAGCTTGTGTGCCAGTCTTGACTCCTGGGTGTGCCACCTCTCTCCCTCTCATTCAGTGGGCCATAGAAAGCCTATTTATTTTTTTTTTAAAATATTATTGGGTTTCTAAAGTCTCCCTGAAAAAACAAAAAATACATAAAAAAACAGTGGGAGAGTAATATTGCCCTCTCAGCTTGTGTGCCAGTCTTGACTCCTGGGTGTGCCACCTCTCTCTCTCTAATTGTGGGCCATAGAAAGCCTTTTTTTTTTTTTTTTTTAATATTATTTGGTTTCTAAAGTCTCCCTGAGAAAAAAAAAAAAATAAATTAGGTGGGAGATTAATATTGACATTAGTGCTTGAGTGACAGTCCTGCGTGTGTGTCATCTCTGTGATTTTGTGCCACAGAAAACAGAGTGTGTAACATTGTGCCTGATTTTCCTTGTGGTCTCACCAACCTGTTAAGGGATATTGAAATCATACTGAAGTTATAGCTCACCGTGTAAGTTGTTTGACAGCAACAAATAAAGTTACTTTGGTTAAGATTTTAAAACAATGAGGAAGTCTGGTGCAAGAGGTCGTCGTGGGCGTTCATTGTCAGCTGGTAATGATGGTAGTGGTAGAGGAGCATCAGGTGGTCGTGGGGATAAAAATATTCCACCTAAGTCTGGAGCTGTGGAGCCAGTTTCGTCGTCAGGCTACACAAGGCCTCGAACGCTCTCTTTTCTGGGAGTAGGAAAACCGCTTTTAAAGGCGGAGCAGCAACAGCAAGTTTTGGCTTACATTGCAGACTCAGCCTCTAGCTCTTTTGCCTCCTCTTCCGAAACTGGTAAATGTAAAAGCAGCGCGTCGCTTGTGGATGTTCACGGTCAGGGACAAGTCGCTTCCTTGTCCTCCTCAGCAAAAACTACAACAAGAGAGAAGGATGCAGCAGGCGACACAACGGGTCACTCCATGGAGCTCTTTACACATACCGTCCCTGGCTTAGAAAGTGAAACATTTAACAGGCCATGCCCATTACAAGTATATTCTGACATGGAGTGCACTGATGCACAGCCACAGCCAGAGTACTATGCTGCTCCTTTGACTCAGACCACCACATTGCCCTCTCAGGGTACAGATCCACAATCAGACCCTGATGAGACTATGTTGCCCCGCCACGAACGCTATACCACCGACCGACACAGTGACACAGACGAAGTTGCACACGAGCTCGAAGAGGAGGTAATAGATGACCCAGTTATTGACCCCGATTGGCAGCCATTGGGGGAACAGGGTGCAGGCGGCAGTAGTTCAGAAGCGGAGGTGGAGGAGGGGCCGCAGCAGGCATCAACATCGCAACAGGTTACATCTGCCGGGCCCGTATCTGGCCCAAAACGCGTGTCAAAGCCAAAACCTGTTGGAGCACAGCGTTGCCATCCGGTTAAAGCTCAGTCTGCAATCCCTGAAAAGGGATCCGAGTCTAGGAAGAGTGCAGTCTGGCATTTTTTTAAACAACATCCAACTGATCAGCGCAAAGTCATCTGTCAAAAATGTTCAACTAGCTTAAGCAGAGGTCAGAATCTGAAAAGTCTAAATACTAGTTGCATGCATAGACACTTAACCACCATGCATTTTCAAGCCTGGACTAACTACCAAACGTCCCTCAAGGTTGTAGCACCCTCGGCCAATGAAGCTAGTCAGCAACGCAACATCCCTTCCGTCACTGTAAGGCCACCATTTTCCGCACCACAGGCAGTATCTGTGCAGGTTTCTTTGCCAGCCAAAAGCAGTCAGGGTCAGGGAATCACCAGTTTTGTAGGAGGAAATATTGCATCTAGGGCACCGGCGGAAACAATACCGTCTCCAACCGTCTCTCAGTCTGCCATGTACACCGGCACACCCGAAAGTTCCACGATCTCCAGCTCTCCAGTCCAGCTCACCCTACATGAGACTCTGGTTAGAAAAAGGAAGTACTTATCCTCGCATCCGCGTACACAGGGTTTTAACGCCCACATAGCTAGACTAATCTCGTTAGAGATGATGCCCTACCGGTTAGTTGAAAGCGAAGCTTTCAAAGCCCTGATGGAGTACGCTGAACCACGATACGAGCTACCCAGTCGACACTTTTTTTCCAGAAAAGCCATCCCAGCCCTGCACCAGCATGTTAAACAGCGCATCGTCCATGCACTCAGGCAATCTGTGAGTACAAAGGTGCACCTGACTACAGATGCATGGACCAGTAGGCATGGCCAGGGACGTTATGTGTCCATCACGGCACACTGGGTGAATGTGGTGGATGCAGGGTCCACAGGCGACATCAATTTAGGGACAGTTGTGCCTAGCCCACGGTCTAGGAAACAGTTGGCTGTAGGCGTTCGCACCCCCTCCTCCTCCTCCTCCTCGTCCTCCTGCAGAAGCTACAGCTCTTCCACAGAACGCAGTCTGCCAACCACTCCATCGGCAGATGACACTGTTGCACACCAGTTGTCCCATTATGGGCCAGCTACTGCCAAGCGTCAGCAGGCTGTATTGGCTATGAAGTGCTTGGGTGACAATAGACACACCGCGGAAGTTCTGTCCGAGTTCTTGCAACAAGAAACGCAGTCGTGGCTGGGCACAGTAGATCTTGAGGCAGGCAAGGTAGTGAGTGATAACGGAAGGAATTTCATGGCTGCCATCTCCCTTTCCCAACTGAAACACATTCCTTGCCTGGCTCACACCTTAAACCTGGTGGTGCAGTGCTTATTGAAAACTTATCCTGGGTTCTCCGACCTGCTCCTCAAAGTGCGTGCACTTTGCTCACATATCCGACGTTCGCCTGTACACGCCAGCCGTATGCAGACCTATCAGCGGTCTTTGAACCTTCCCCAGCATCGCCTAATCATAGACGTTGCAACAAGGTGGAACTCAACACTGCACATGCTTCAGAGACTGTGCGAACAGAGGCGTGCTGTTATTTATTTGTGGGAGGATACACGGGCAGGCAGTAGGATGGCAGACATGGAGTTGTCAGGTGTGCAGTGGTCTAAGATACAAGACATGTGTCAAGTCCTTCAGTGCTTTGAGGAATGCACACGGCTGGTTAGTGCAGACAACGCCGTAATAAGCATGAGCATCCCCCTAATGCGTCTGCTGATGCAAAGTTTGACGCACATAAAGGAGCAGGCGTCTGCACCAGAGGAAGAGGAAAGCCTTGATGACAGTCAGCCATTGTCTGGTCAGGGCAGTGTACAGGACGAGGTAGCGGGCGAAGAGGAGGTGGAGGACGAGGAGGATGATGGGGATGAGTATATTTTTAATGCCGAACCTTTCCCGGGGGCACAGGAATTTGGTTGCGTGTCACGGCCGGGTTCTGGTTTTTTGAGGGACACAAGTGACGTAGATTTGCCTGCAACTGCCCCTCAACCAATCACAACCGGAGATTTGACAACTGGAACTTTGGCCCACATGGCGGATTATGCCTTACGTATCCTAAAAAGGGACACACGCATTACGAAAATGATGAACGATGACGATTACTGGTTGGCCTGCCTCCTTGATCCACGCTATAAAGGCAAATTGCAAAATATTATGCCACATGAGAACTTGGAACTAATATTAGCAACCAAACAATCAACTCTTGTTGACCGTTTGCTTCAGGCATTCCCAGCACACAGCGCACGTGATCGTTCTCACACGAGCTCCAGGGGGCAGCAGACTAGGAGTGTTAGGGGTGCACACATCAGAAGTGGCATTGGACAGAGGGGTTTTCTGACCAGGTTGTGGAGTGATTTTGCTATGACCGCAGACAGGACAGGTACTGCTGCATCAATTGAAAGTGACAGGAGACAACATTTGTCCAGTATGGTTACTAACTATTTTTCATCCCTTATCGATGTTCTCCCTCAACCGTCATTCCCATTTGATTACTGGGCCTCCAAATTAGACACCTGGCCAGAATTGGCAGAATATGCATTGCAGGAGCTTGCTTGCCCGGCAGCAAGTGTCCTATCAGAAAGAGTATTCAGTGCTGCAGGTTCAATATTAACCGAAAAAAGGACTCGTCTGGCTACCCAAAATGTTGACGATCTAACATTCATTAAAATGAACCACAACTGGATTTCGAAATCTTTTGCCCCACCTTGCCCGGCCGACACCTAGCTTTCCTATGAAAAGCTCTTGCCTGTGAATTACTTTTCTAATGTCTAATTTGCTGCAGCTGATTGTACAGCATACGACATGTTTACACCTCCCTAAATGGCAAAACTCCCCACACGGGGCCGTGGTATCGCGACTTGGCGCAAGCACCCGTGAGACTGCTGTTTGTCTGAAGAGGTGGGTGTGCTCGCTTTTGGTTGACGGCATTGCTACTGGGTCCCTCATAGTACAATGTAGTGTCTCTGGCGGTGGTGGTGCGCACCCAACGTCAGACACACCGTTGTAACATGAGGGGCCCTGGGGCGGTCCCGCCGGCCTCAAGAGAGTTCCCCCCTACCCCAGCTCAAAATGTGCTCTACCACGTGCAAAATTATGTCGCACAGCTCCACCAATCTTTAGTCTATTCGCTGACATCATTCAATGTCTGGCACTGACAATACAAATTTGTAGACATCTATGATGCAACTTAAAGTAGTCTGTGTCTGTGTCCTATATTGGCACCATTAAATAGTTACTGCCAAATTACTATGTCAGAAACTCAGTAGATGAGCCCACCCCTGTACCTAAGTATGCCACCTTTTTTTTTTGTTTTGGTTGTTTTGCGAGACATTAACATCTATTTATATTTTGGGAGTACTGGGACAGACACTCCTTGCACTACTCCTCCACTCACCACCAAGCTGCCTGTGTATCCATGTAACCGCTGTAAAACTGCCATGAGCCTATTGTTTGTTATTTTAGGCCTTTGATAGCCTGTCTGCGGCCCCTACTTGCAATACTCCTCCACTGACCACCAAGCTGCCTGCCCGTGTATCCATGTAACCGCTGTGAAACTGCCATGAGCCTATTGTTTGTTATGTTAGGCCTTTGATAGCCTGTCTGCGGTCCCTACTTTAAATACTCCTCCACTGACCAGACCACTGCTGCCCGTGTACCCCTGGAACCAATTATAAAGTGCCTACAGCCAGCCCATTTTCTTATGTTAGGCCTTTGAAGCCTGTCTGCGGTCCCTACTTTAAATACTCCTCCACTGACCACCAAGCTGCCTGCCCGTGTATCCATGTAACCGCTGTAAAACTGCCATGAGCCTATTGTTTGTTATTTTAGGCCTTTGATAGCCTGTCTGCGGCCCCTACTTGCAATACTCCTCCACTGACCACAATGCTGCCTGGAGTGCCTGCCTGTGTATCCATGTAACCGATGTAAAACTGCCATGACTGCCTACTGTTTGTTATTTTAGGCCTTTGATAGCCTGTCTGCAGCCCCTACTTGCAATACTCCTCCACTGACCACCAAGCTGCCTGCCCGTGTATCCATGTAACCGCTGTGAAACTGCCATGAGCCTATTGTTTGTTATGTTAGGCCTTTGATAGCCTGTCTGCGGTCCCTACTTTAAATACTCCTCCACTGACCAGACCACTGCTGCCCGTGTACCCCTGGAACCAATTATAAAGTGCCTACAGCCAGCCCATTTTCTTATGTTAGGCCTTTGAAGCCTGTCTGCGGTCCCTACTTTAAATACTCCTCCACTGACCACCAAGCTGCCTGCCCGTGTATCCATGTAACCGCTGTAAAACTGCCATGAGCCTATTGTTTGTTATTTTAGGCCTTTGATAGCCTGTCTGCGGCCCCTACTTGCAATACTCCTCCACTGACCACAATGCTGCCTGGAGTGCCTGCCTGTGTATCCATGTAACCGATGTAAAACTGCCATGACTGCCTACTGTTTGTTATTTTAGGCCTTTGATAGCCTGTCTGCAGCCCCTACTTGCAATACTCCTCCACTGACCACACCAATGCTGCCCGTGTACCCCTGGAACCTATTTAAAAGTTCATAGAGCCTAGTTATATATTTTATTTACTATTAATAAGGCCATGATGGACTACGCTGTACCACGCTACAAGCTAACCAGTCGACACTTCTTTTGCGAGAAAAGCCATCCCAACCCTCCACCAGCATGTAGAAGACCGCATTGTCCATGCACTCTGGCAATCTGTGAGTACAAAGGTGCACCTGACAACAGACGCATGGACCTGTAGGCATGGCCACGGAAGATTACGTGTCCATTACGGCGCAATGGGTTAATGTGGTGGATGCATGGTCCACAGGGGACAGCCTACTAAGTCTGTCTGCAGTCCCTAATTCAAATTGTCCTCCACTGTCTAAATCGGAACTTCCACCTTCTGGCTTTCGGCCTATAGTATCAGAAATTAAACTGCATTTGGCCTTCAACTTTGGTTAGGGCCTACTAACGGCTTCTGCCCCTCCCTGGTGTTGTCCTCAACTAAATAAAGCTGAGCTTCAACCTTCCGGCTCTCATTATGTGGTTTTAAAAAAAAAATGGTGGTTAGGGCCTACTAACGGCTTCTGCCCCTCCCTGGTGTTGCCCTCAACTAAATAAAGCTGAGCTTCAACCTTCTGCTCCAAATTACCATTTTGAAAAATGCAATAGGCTTTTCAGGCCTACTAAAGGTGTCTGTCTGTGTGCCCCTCCCTGGTGTTGTCCTCAACTAAATAAAGCTGAGCTTCAACCTTCCGGCTCTCATTATGTGGTTTTAAAAAAAAAAATGGTGGTTAGGGCCTACTAACGGCTTCTGCCCCTCCCTGGTGTTGTCCTCAACTAAATAAAGCTGAGCTTCAACCTTCCGGCTCTCATTATGTGGTTTTAAAAAAAAAAATGGTGGTTAGGGCCTACTAACGGCTTCTGCCCCTCCCTGGTGTTGTCCTCAACTAAATAAAGCTGAGCTTCAACCTTCCGGCTCTCATTATGTGGTTTTAAAAAAAAAATGGTGGTTAGGGCCTACTAACGGCTTCTGCCCCTCCCTGGTGTTGCCCTCAACTAAATAAAGCTGAGCTTCAACCTTCTGCTCCAAATTACCATTTTGAAAAATGCAATAGGCTTTTCAGGCCTACAAAAGGTGTCTGTCTGTGTGCCCCTCCCTGGTGTTGTCCTCAACTAAATAAAGCTGAGCTTCAACCTTCCGGCTCTCATTATGTGGTTTTAAAAAAAAAAATGGTGGTTAGGGCCTACTAACGGCTTCTGCCCCTCCCTGGTGTTGCCCTCAACTAAATAAAGCTGAGCTTCAACCTTCTGCTCCAAATTACCATTTTAAAAAATGCAATAGGCTTTTCCGGCCTACTAAAGGTGTCTGCCCCTCCCTGGTGTTGTCCTCAACTGAACAAAGCTGAGCTTCAACCTTCCGGCTCTCATTATGTGGTTTTAAAAAAAAAATGGTGGTTAGGGCCTACTAACGGCTTCTGCCCCTCCCTGGTGTTGCCCTCAACTAAATAAAGCTGAGCTTCAACCTTCTGCTCCAAATTACCATTTTAAAAAATGCAATAGGCTTTTCCGGCCTACTAAAGGTGTCTGCCCCTCCCTGGTGTTGTCCTCAACTGAACAAAGCTGAGCTTCAACCTTCCGGCTCTCATTATGTGGTTTTAAAAAAAAAATGGTGGTTAGGGCCTACTAACGGCTTCTGCCCCTCCCTGGTGTTGCCCTCAACTAAATAAAGCTGAGCTTCAACCTTCTGCTCCAAATTACCATTTTGAAAAATGCAATAGGCTTTTCAGGCCTACAAAAGGTGTCTGTCTGTGTGCCCCTCCCTGGTGTTGTCCTCAACTAAATAAAGCTGAGCTTCAACCTTCCGGCTCTCATTATGTGGTTTTAAAAAAAAAAATGGTGGTTAGGGCCTACTAACGGCTTCTGCCCCTCCCTGGTGTTGCCCTCAACTAAATAAAGCTGAGCTTCAACCTTCTGCTCCAAATTACCATTTTAAAAAATGCAATAGGCTTTTCCGGCCTACTAAAGGTGTCTGCCCCTCCCTGGTGTTGTCCTCAACTGAACAAAGCTGAGCTTCAACCTTCCGGCTCTCATTATGTGGTTTTAAAAAAAAAATGGTGGTTAGGGCCTACTAACGGCTTCTGCCCCTCCCTGGTGTTGCCCTCAACTAAATAAAGCTGAGCTTCAACCTTCTGCTCCAAATTACCATTTTAAAAAATGCAATAGGCTTTTCCGGCCTACTAAAGGTGTCTGCCCCTCCCTGGTGTTGTCCTCAACTGAACAAAGCTGAGCTTCAACCTTCCGGCTCTCATTATGTGGTTTTAAAAAAAAAATGGTGGTTAGGGCCTACTAACGGCTTCTGCCCCTCCCTGGTGTTGCCCTCAACTAAATAAAGCTGAGCTTCAACCTTCTGCTCCAAATTACCATTTTGAAAAATGCAATAGGCTTTTCAGGCCTACTAAAGGTGTCTGTCTGTGTGCCCCTCCCTGGTGTTGTCCTCAACTAAATAAAGCTGAGCTTCAACCTTCCGGCTCTCATTATGTGGTTTAAAAAAAAAAAATGGTGGTTAGGGCCTACTAACGGCTTCTGCCCCTCCCTGGTGTTGCCCTCAAGTAAATAAAGCTGAGCTTCAACCTTCTGCTCCAAATTACCATTTTAAAAAATGCAATAGGCTTTTCAGGCCTACTAAAGGTGTCTGTCTGTGTGCCCCTCCCTGGTGTTGTCCTCAACTAAATAAAGCTGAGCTTCAACCTTCCGGCTCTCATTATGTGGTTTTAAAAAAAAAAATGGTGGTTAGGGCCTACTAACGGCTTCTGCCCCTCCCTGGTGTTGCCCTCAACTAAATAAAGCTGAGCTTCAACCTTCTGCTCCAAATTACCATTTTAAAAAATGCAATAGGCTTTTCAGGCCTACTAAAGGTGTCTGTCTGTGTGCCCCTCCCTGGTGTTGTCCTCAACTAAATAAAGCTGAGCTTCAACCTTCCGGCTCTCATTATGTGGTTTAAAAAAAAAAAATGGTGGTTAGGGCCTACTAACGGCTTCTGCCCCTCCCTGGTGTTGCCCTCAACTAAATAAAGCTGAGCTTCAACCTTCTGCTCCAAATTACCATTTTAAAAAATGCAATAGGCTTTTCCGGCCTACTAAAGGTGTCTGCCCCTCCCTGGTGTTGTCCTCAACTGAACAAAGCTGAGCTTCAACCTTCCGGCTCTCATTATGTGGTTTTAAAAAAAAAATGGTGGTTAGGGCCTACTAACGGCTTCTGCCCCTCCCTGGTGTTGCCCTCAACTAAATAAAGCTGAGCTTCAACCTTCTGCTCCAAATTACCATTTTGAAAAATGCAATAGGCTTTTCAGGCCTACTAAAGGTGTCTGTCTGTGTGCCCCTCCCTGGTGTTGTCCTCAACTAAATAAAGCTGAGCTTCAACCTTCCGGCTCTCATTATGTGGTTTAAAAAAAAAAAATGGTGGTTAGGGCCTACTAACGGCTTCTGCCCCTCCCTGGTGTTGCCCTCAAGTAAATAAAGCTGAGCTTCAACCTTCTGCTCCAAATTACCATTTTAAAAAATGCAATAGGCTTTTCCGGCCTACTAAAGGTGTCTGCCCCTCCCTGGTGTTGTCCTCAACTGAACAAAGCTGAGCTTCCACATTCTGGCTTTCGCCCTATACTATCAGATATTAAACTGCATTTGGCCTACTAGTGTGGTTAGGCCCTTGAAACAGTGTCTGCTGCTCTTGGGTTTGCTACTCCACTGAACAAAGCAATGCCGCCTGTTTAGTCCTGTTACCAATTTTGAACTGCATGTAGCCTACTTTATTCTTTGGCCCTATATCTGTTTCCTCCTCATCCTGCCCATTGCCCAGCCACTGCTAAATGAGTCTGCTGGTACATTGACCTAGACCACTACATTCCCCTTGTACTCTACACAGCCAGAATCTGTCCCTGCTGAAAGTAAGGTTCCCCTTCCCGCATGTTATACCACCTTACACAGGGACAAAGAGGAAGGTGCAGATGAAAGTGCAGGTTCCTTCATCAGGTGGGGGGGCATACTCGTTGGCGACGTCACTGGCACAGGGCCCCTCAGAGTACGCAAAAGTGTCGCTGCTGGTGGGAGGCGCCCCCGCCATGCAAACACACCGCCGTACTTTGAGGGGCCCTGTGCCAGTGGCAATGCGAACGAGTGGGCCCCCCCTGCTTGCTCAGGATCACAGCACTTGCAACTTTTAAATACTTACCTTTCCCTGCAACACCGCCGTGACGTAGTCCGCATTTCCTGGGCCCACGAAAAACTTGAGCCAGCCCTACTCCCCCCACAACTTTCCCCCAATTCCCTATGCCCAACTATTATTATACAGTTAATTAAGATTGGCAAGCTTCAGAAACAAGAATGGATGTTTTTGGCATTAAAATGGGCACTGTAGGTGTTTTCCTGGCCTCCACTCACTGCCGACTATGCTTCCCCATTGACTTGCATTGGGTTTCGTGTTTCGGTCGATCCCCGACTTTTAGCGATAATCGGCCGACTGCACTCGACTCGACTCTGGACAAAATCGGGTTTCCCAAAACCCTACTCGATCTTAAAAAAATGAAAGTCGCTCAACCCTAGTTACAAGTCATCACTCCCAGTTCCTAAAAATAAGGGGTTTATTCCACGTATTAGAATGGGTGGATTTGGGAAGGGGGTGATTACGTAAATTGTCCTTTTGTCATGTATTCTCATGTCTTTACAGTTGTTTTGTAAAAATTATATAAGATATACAACTCGTATATATAGCACCTTCTTATTCCACAGCGCTTCACAGACATTATGATCAATGGCCCTATTGGGGCTCACAATCTAAGTGTCCTATAAATATGTCTTTGGGAGTAAAGCCATGCAAATGCTGGGACAAATATAATGCTTTCAGATGTTGCGAGTGGTGGGATTTGAACCCAGGATCCCAGCTAAGCAACAGTGCTAACCACTGAGCCCCTGTGCTGCTCATGCCTTGCCCACTTGGTTCTGGTCCACCACTCTTTAACCTATGTATCCACCACTACTTCTGTTGTTCCCAGCTTCCATGATGTGTCATGTATTATCATGACATATCAGGTCACCAGCCCAACTGCTACCCAAAGAGGTGATGGTGCAAGTTGACATGATGTACATTGCGATGTCACTCATCCAGATATAGGTACAAGCAGTCACTCACAGGACATCGCTGGTAGCTAGAGACTAGAGCCGAGTTTGTTTGCTATGTATTATGCCCATTTTTGCTGATGGTTATAAACTATTAAGAGCAGAGTTTTTCTCTGCAAGGATTGTAAAATAGTTTATGATATAGCATGTATCTGTAACTCGTTTATGAAAGTCTGTCTGTTCTTACCATGCATGTATTGTTTACCCCTTGAGAATCCCATGCCCTCTCCAAAAAGATACTACCGAGAAAATTGGCTTCTAATGAAATTGAGGCAAAATTGGCCCTAGCGTGTTTGTCTTCCATGTGATTTAAGTGATGTGTGTGTGTGTGTGTGTATATATATATGTGTGTATATATGTGTATATATGTATATATATATCAGAATTACATTCTGATCCCGCAGTCTGTTTTAGTATGTTAGAGGTAGAAGGGAAAACTGAACACATAAAATATTTTGGATGCCTCCATCATTCCTGGAAATTGTGAAGAAACAGACCAACCAAGGCTTTTGGAGAGATTAGTGTCTTCTAAAAGCAGGTGCTAAAGTGCAATTCATTGTTACTGTTATCTTTAGGAGTCTGATGATAAGGACTTGTGTGGAAAGACAAGCAGCACTTGACCAATGTACCTTCAGTTATTTAGGATCCCGCGACCCCCCACACCAGAGACCATAGCAATGTTGACTATGAGAGACCTTGCACCTCCACTGCTTTCAAAACAAGAAGTGAAACAAAAAATTGTGAAAATAGATGACTTTGTCTTATTTTCTATTAATGAACGACGCATTACTGAATGTTTAGTAAGTGGCCACCTTTTATCATCTTGCCATTTTTAAACCCAATTTCCCTTCTGAATAATTTCTTATTAAGGTCCTTGTCCTCTCCTTTTTTCCATTACAAACTGTGCCAGCATGGTGTAAGAGTAAAGCAGAACACATTTTCATCTTTAGATCTTCCCTACTGCTCGTGAACCCTGACGGTCTCCTCTTCTCTGGATCATTATGTGTCCAATCAGTGGCCACAAAACTCTATTTTGTCGGATGCTGAGTTACAAGACATTTGCATAGATGTGAATTTGAAACATGCGGTAACATTTTGGATCTTGCTCCACCGCCAGGGGTGTTCTGGTTTTCAACCTTTCACCCCTATACATGGATCTGGCCTTTGCTACACAAGCTTCTGTGTTGAATTCATGTATTAGCCACTGGCCGGTGGAGCTTGTTTAGGTAAGAGGTGTTAGCAGGATGCACCAGGAGCACAAAGACAGGGACAATGACATTATCAAATACCAGACAAAGTCCGGGGATAGCTGGGAACAAGTCCAGAGGGCCAGGCACAGATCTGAAGCAGAGTACTAAACTGACAGTCCAAGGTCAAAAAGGCATCTAAGGGCTTAATAAGTAGAAAAGTCAAAGTACAGGAGCCAGGCAGAACACAAAGGGTCAAATTAATAGTAAGAGGCAAGTTACAAAGTAAACTATTGGGATGTAAATAGGGCACCATTGAACCCACCCTATCATTGATTGTATTTGATGGCATCCAATAATAGATCAGTGGACCTATCAGGAGGGATGTGATAGATAATGATGCCATTTTGCAGTTTAAAAGATATCAGAGACTTATCTTCAAATACACAGGAGATCAGTACTGGACCGATGGTGATACTGAAGATCACATTATACCTGTCAACTTTGAAAGATAAGAAGATGCCCTCACAGTCCCTCCCACACACAGTATGATGCCTCTTACTTCTCACACAGAGTATGATTCCCCCGACAACCCTACCCCCACAAAATATGATGCCACCTTGCAGACAGTGTCCACCCCACACAGTATGATATGCCCCATACAAACATTTCACTTGCCTATATGGCCTGTTTCTCTACTGAACTAGTCTAAGATGCCAGTCATATGATCCACAATGTTAGATCAATGTAAGGTCTTTGCATGTCCATCAGTTTCTATTCAGACTGAACGATGGAGTAGGGATCTGATGTTTTTCTTCTCCTCCTTTGCATTCAACTGTATCTCTGTCACTGATACAGTTGAAGGCAGGATACACCACCATCCTCCTGGGATGTCAGGGCAGCTCCCCAAATTTATTTGGGACTGTTACCTCTAGATCCTCCGATCTGAGACAGTTTGGAGGTATTATTGTATGACACAACCACGCATAATAAAAGAATCAAAATGTAAAATAAATCTGCTGTCCTCCTTGTGTTTGTATGTTCAAGGAGAGCTGTTAGAGCTCAAGTATAGGACCAGGTCTTACTTCACTCTCTTCAGCCCCATAGTTACACCTTTGGCCACTTTAATATTTGACATGCATTGCTCCCACTTCTAAGAAGCAATTCAAGTGACAGACATATATTAGACAATTACTGGTAATAATTTGTCAAACAGTGGAACTTTATAGCTTGTGATGGGTTGTGACTTCATAGTGAACCTGTAATTTTAAAAATCTTATGGTATACCATAAATGCAAAAGCCTTCATTGGTCTCAAAAGAGGACCAAATAGAAGGTAAAGAATGGTTTGATAGAGAACCTGGTGTAATGGATGGTTAAGTAATTTTATCTCCATATTATCAATGAAACTTATGTGTTCAGGGCCGATCCAGAGAAACTGGTACTGTACTAAATGACAGTATCTGAATGGCATGAGATGAGTCAGACTGACAGAGACCTGTGATAGAACAATGATAGCACCTACAGATCAGAAACCAGGATAGGATTGAAAGTGACTTTTGGGATCGTCTCATCTGCGAACTATGGGAGAACCATTATGGAGTGTATCTGCCGTGTGACGGTGGAGTGAGTGAAGGTGGCCTTACTGAGTATGATGCATATGGAAACTGTGACAAAAAAAAATACAGTTGGTGCATCTGTCCCTAAATATTATACTTCCACATCAGGGGCGAACATACCGCCGGCGCAGCTGCACTGAGGCCCGGTGGTGGAGGAAGGCCCTTTCAGACAGAGGCCATACTGCTTATAACGACAGACTCTTGAACATATAGCAATACCTCACCTGTCAAATTACATGTTATCAGGACTTTTTATGTAGAAGGAACACCTGTAGTCCTTGCTTGTCCAAGGAGTCATGTTGACTCAATGATCATTTCCCATTGCTGATTCATGGGTATTAAGTTGTTATCCAGATATTAGATCACGTATTTATTATGTCTAAATTAATTGTCCTATTTTGTTTGTTTTATGTTTATTTACCTCATAATGAACCTTGTACATAAAATTTTCATCTGTTACTCAGTTTCACAGGACGATATATTCTTGATTCCATTTGAGTTCTTATTTTTCATGAATGTGATCACTTGTATATTTGTAAAGCACAGTAATACTTTATATGTTTTTTCCAGTAAGGTCTGAAAAGACCCAGTCTGGGTCGAAACGTTACCTATACCTGAGCTACCGTAATATCCATCACTATCGACTATTCACTGTGGTATAAAATCTTGTATGAGCATAATAAAAAAACAAAACTTTTTTTGCGCTAATCTTATGAGTGCGGCTGTTTACTTTCTTTGTGATTTATTGGAACTCTTCAGTTCAGCCAGCACCACCACGACAGCTGAGTGCGCATCTTATCTATTGCATATAGCGGTTTCCAACATCCCCTGTAAAAGAAAAATGTAAATGGTATAGGTATGTCTTTTACAGGATACCTTAGTATGGAATAGTGCAGTCTACTACATTATCCCATACTTTTATTTGTAGTATACTACCAGATACCAGACAGACATATAATGTAACACAATATATACATGTTTGGGCTCTGCTAATTCCAGCAGATATCACGTAACCACGAATATGCGCTTTGCACACATGCTGTCAAGATCCAACTAGAGTGTCATCCATGTCTTGCAATGTTTTATTCAATGACATAGCTTACGCTCTAGTTATCACTTGACTGCAAGTATGACTGTGTTGAATGCAGCAGAGCTGAATCCTAATGGGTATATATATATATATGCAGCTCTGGCAAAAATGAAGAGACCACTGCACAGTTTTATAAAAATCAGCTTCTCTACATGTCTGACAGCCATTCCATTCCGGTGTCAGTTGAATTCCAACCAGAGTACACCTCATACTACTTAATGTGCTTCTGATTAGATGATCACCTGAACCAAATCTTATTTAACGAAGGAAAGTATAAAAAACACTGCTGTTGTGACAATCCTCTTGCAATAGGACAAGCTGGATGGCAAAACAAGTGCTAGTAATATCCCAAAAGTAATAGGAATGAAAAAATAACTTTTAACCATGCCTAAGGAGTTGAAAAGAAAAGTCTTGAGTGAGGAAAAGAAGGCTCAATTCTGGCTTTACTAGCAGAGGGACACAGTGAGCGTCATGTTGCCTCCATCATTAAGACATTGGGGATAACAAAGGTGCAGACCGGCAAAGGGCGAAAACGACTCTCCACTGACCGGGATGACCGTCATCTTATTCGAATGTCACTCTGCAACCGCAGGATGACCAAGTGACCTTCAAAAGGAATGGCAAATGGCAGCTGGGATGAAGTGCATGGCAAGAACAGTTTGTAACATGCTCCTATAGGCAGGGTTCAAGTCACGTAAAGGTAGAAAAAAGCCTTTCATCAATGTGAAGTAAAGGAGAGCCAGGCTGAAGTTTGCCAAAGACCATAAGGATTGGACTATAGAGGACTGGAGTATGGTAATCTTCTCTGATGAGTTGCCCAACACCTGGTCGTCTAATGGTTAGACGGAGACCTGGAGAGGCGTACAAGCCACAGTGTCTTACACCCACTGTGAAATCTGGTGGAGGATCGGTGATGATCTGAGGATGCTTCAGCAAGGCTGGAATTGGGCAGGTTAATCTTTGCGAAGGACATATGAATCAAGTCGCATACAAGGTTATCCTGGAAAAACAGTTGTTTCCTTCTGCTCAGCAATGTTCCCCAACTTTGATGACTCGTTTTCCAGCAGGACAATGCGCCATGCCACACAGCTAGGTCAATCAAGATGTAGATGAAGGACCACCACATCAAATCCCTGTCATGGCCAGCCCAATCTCCAGACCTGAAACCAATTGAAAACCTCTGGAATGTAATCAAGAGGAAGATGGATAGACACAAGCCATCAAACAAAAAAGAACTGCTTAAATTATTGTACCAGGAGTGGCATAAGGTCACCCAAAAGCAGTGTGAAAGACTGGTGGAAAGCATGCCAAGACACATGAAAGCTGTGATTAAAAATCATGGTTATTTCTTAAAATATTGGTTTCTGAACTCTTCCTGAGTTAAATCATTAGTATTGTTGTTTCTAAATGATTATGAACATGTTTTTTTGCATTATTTGAGGTCTGCAAGCAATGCATTTTTTTTGTTATTTTGACCATTTCTCATTTTCAAAAAGAGCCTGAAGACCCACCTCTTCCGACAAGCCTACAACCTGCAGTAACCACTGATCGACCAAACCGCTGCATGACCAGCTCTATCCGCACCTTACCATGGACCCAGAGTTCCTTGTGAGCCTTCGCGGGCAGGGTCCTCTCTCCTCCTGTACCAGTTATGACTTGTATTGTTTAAGATTATTGTACTTGTTTTTATTATGTATACCCCTCCTCACATGTAAAGCGCCATGGAATAAATGGCGCTATAACAATAAATAATAATAATAATTTTCAGAAAATAAAAACAAAATTTATTGCTTGGAACTTCAAAGACGTTGTCAGTAGTTTATAGAATAAAAGAACAATTTACATTTTACTCAAAAATATACCTATAAAAAGAAAAATCAGACAAACTGAAAATTTTGCAGTGGTCTCTTCATTTTTGCCAGAGCTGTATTTAGCAATAGACTGCAAAGCCATAAGCCCTGCCTAGAGGCTGTATTCAGCCACTCTCTTTGCTTCAGCAGTCGTCCCTAGTCTAAATGCAGAATGTATGGCATACAGTGGGTACGGAAAGTATTCAGACCCCTTCAAATTTTTCACTCTTTGTTTCATTGCAGCCATGTGGTAAAATCAAAAAAGTTCATTTTTTTCTCATTAATGTCTACTTTGCACCCCATCTTGACTGAAAAAAACAAATAAAAATGTAGTAATTTTTGAACATTTATTAAAAAGGAAAACTGAAATATCACATGGTCATAAGTATTCAGACCCTTTGCTCAGTATTGAGTAGAAGCACCCTTTTGACCTAATACAGTCATGAGTCTTCTTGGGAATGATGCAAAAAGTTTTTCACACCTGGATTTTGGGATTCTCTGCCATTATTCCTTGCAGATCCTCTCTAGTTCCGCCAAGTTGGATGGTGAACATTGGTGGACAGCCATTTTCAGGTCCCTCCAGAGATGCTCAATTGGGTTTAGGTCAGAGCTCTGGCTAGGCCAGTCAAAAAAGGTCAGAGTTGTTCTGAAGCCACTCCTTTGTTATTTTAGCTGTGTGCTTAGGGTCACTGTCTTATTGGAAGGTGAACCTTCGGCCAAGTCTGAGGTCCAGAGCACTCTGGAAGAGGTTTTCATCCAGGATATCTCTGTACTTTACCGCATTCATATTTCCTTCAATGACAACCAATCGTCTTGTCCCTGTGTGGCGCCCCTGTGGGTCCAGTCGCCACAGATGTACTGCACCTCAGCCAGAGGAGCTCTCGGGTAAGGAGGGAGCACTACCCAGTACCCACACACTAGCACCCAACACCTCAATCAACATTGACTTTTACTCATTAACTGCCCTGGGGCCTAGCTCTACCTGTGGAGAGCTGTAACATCCCTGCTGCATTACCAACTGCCCCAGTGGACCTGAACTGCAGCGTTGGCCATTTCCCTATTGCCGAGCACCACGGGTGGCATCACGAACAAATCCCCTATAAACTTTATTCCCCCTTGAATTGACTTTTATTGGACACCCAGGGCCACGGACCAGGTCACAGCTGCAGTGACAACCCCTGAAGAACCGTCTGATCCAGCCTGAGTACCCGACGGCTCTAGTGGGCGCTCAATTTTGGCATCATGAACAGGATGTACTGACCCGGTAAACCAGATCCCTTGTGCCTATCGTGGCCGGGTTACTGAATGGCGCGAAAGCCGTACCCGCCCACTGTAAAGACTTCCATGCAAAAATAACTTGTCTGCAGTGAGATGATCTGCCTCCTAATATGGGTGGCGGGAAAAAGAAGAAGGAACCCCCCCATGAAGGAGAGAGCGGGACCAGCTCGTGGGCGTGGCAGAGAACCCGGCAAGCAAGATTGTGAGCAGTGGTTGCCCGAAGCGTGGGGTGGAAGTGGTGGACTCCCGCAGCAAGTGGGACGGGGACCAAGACCAGCTGCTTACCATGGACCCAGAGTTCCTTGGAGCAGAGGTGGAGGAGCTGAGCCGCCAGCTCCTGCGGTCGCAAATCACCACGTTGACGGCGTGGAATGACGCCTTGTTGGAGAAAGTGTGTGAGCGGCGGGCGGCCTCGGACCAGCATCCCTGACCCCAGTGGAGTAGGAGGAGGAGGCCGGCACAGATGCAGGTGCTGTGACCAACCCTTCCCCGGTGACCGAGGAGACCCTGGTAGGCCCACTGAACCCCCCAGTCGGCCCTTAGACCCGGCCAGACATGTGAAAATATAGCCTGGGATCAGACATCAGACATCATGGACCGACTGACGGTGCTGCTGCAACTTAACCGTACGTCCCAGGAGGAGCACAGAGAATGGGTGGGGTTCCACTGGGAATGCTCAGGAACTGATATAAGGGGGTTTCCTGGGAAGACCCAGATGGAGGGGGACTGTGTAGAGATTATTAGCTGGGTAGAATATTGCCAGCATCAGGCGCTCAAGTGGGAGCAGGAGGAGAAAAAGTGCAAAGCCCAGCGGAGGGCCTTGGAGGACAGGAACAGGCAGACCAAGGCCCAGGCCCGCAAAGCTAGATATGCTGACTGAGGTCTGCTGAGGCAGGGCACTGTGGTTTCCTTTAAGCTAAGGAAAGACTGGGGATTTATTAAGGAGCCCGGAATGGTCTCAGAAATTTGGTGGGATGTTGAGGAACACCTCCTGGAAGGACACCCAGATCATGAGCTATACCCGCGAGACCAAGTTACTTACACTCGGCACTGGGGTGAAAAGGGGTGGCACGCCCTTAACATACAGAAAGGCCCATGGAGGCGCATGGCACCCAGGCCAGTGGCTGCCAGCCCAAAAAGACAAACAGAGGCCTCAACACCAGCTGCTGCAGCGGTCCCTGCAGCTCCAGCATGATCACAAATGTGCACCCAGGCTACCCAGACCCCGGTGGTAGGACATGATTCATTTGAGTTACCAAGTGTGACACAGGAGACAGAACTTCCCCAGCCAGGAGGTTGCAGGCCTGAGGATCTGCCCTGGAGGAAGAAGTAAGAGGTGACAGAACATAATTGTAAATAGTTAAGTAAAGCTGTTTAGGTCTTGTTAAGTCTAGTTAATGCAGAGACAGAGTGGTCATGGACAGTGAATGGCCAGAACTTTTATTGTACAAAGTTAGCACTTAATGTGCTCCTTGTTGGTTTTACATTACCCATTTAGAGTGCTAGAAGGACGCTCTATATCTTTAACAGAAGACCAAAGAACAAAAAACATCTGGTGTGGCCAAAAAGTGGTCCAACGAGGTGATCAGCTATGCCCTGTAGCCACGCCAAGGGCCTACGTTGGGGGTTTGAGACGGGTTCCTCCATATAGCACTATGGACAGTGAGGAGAATACCTGGCTCGGGACCTCACTGTAATTTATTGAACTCGATTGAGAAAGTTTTATTGAACAAAATGCTATGTTTTAAGTTATTGTTAATTATATGCAACGTTAAAGTGCGCAATACCTCCCATAAAGGGAAGAAATAGCTCTTGATTGTTTACCCGTTTGACTTGTTGAATTGCTATTCAAAAATTTTGATTTTTTTAACATTTATTTTATTTACTCTGTTCCAGCCCACGGACGTGCTGTGGTTAACGGGGGGATGTGGCACCCCTGAGGGTCCAGTCACCATAGAGGTACTGCACCTTAGCCAGAGGTGTGGTTCTCCACTCTCAGGTAAGGAGGGGACACTACTCAGTACCCACAAACTAGCATCCAACACTAGACCTCTCCAGGCCAGGGAGGGACTAGGTAGAGGGTATGGGTGGAGAGAGTGACAGTAAAAGGGAGGAGTTGGTGAGGAGAAATGGAGGAGAGCAGACGTGGAGAGAGAAGCTCCTGGGAGAAGAGAAAGAAGGGGTCCTAGGGGCACAGGAAGTGAAGAATCCACCCGTGGCACCCGAATCCTTGCCGACTGTAGTCGGGTGGAGGGACCAGGTCACAGTGGGGGAGCTGGCCCCCAGACTAGTGGAAAACTACAAGGCTCAGCTAGCAAGCTGGAGGCTGTGGTAATTGTATGTGCCACAGCCACAACCACACATATTCACTGAAAAGGCAGCCACATAGGGTCAAGGGGACAAGGAGGACATCGTCCGACAGGATCCGAGGCTGCTGGCTTGGGAAACTGTGTGTGAGGCGCAGGGCAGGAGAGGCGAGGGCCAGCACAGTGAGAAGGCCAGAGAAGGAACATAAGAAGGGGGTCTGGCAAAGTGTACTCCAAATTATCTGAGAATTGGCTGGACCACAGACCCGGAGGACACAGCACCCAGCTGGGGACTGCATATAAGAACTGTGAGTAAAGTGTGGAAACTGCACCCTGCTGTGTCCTCAGAATTATTTATTGCGTCACCTGCCCTGCACCACAACATCCATCATCATTGACTTTCACTCATTAACAGTTGATTTGAACCGCAGCGTCGGCCATTTCCCTATTGTCGAGCACCATGGGTGGCATCATGAACAAATCCTCTATAAACTTTATTCCTCCTTGAATTTACTTTTATTGGACGCACAGGGCCATAGACCAGGTCACAGCTGCCGTGACATCCCCTGAAGAACCGTCGATCCGGCCGAGTACCCGACGGCTCTAGTGGGCGCTACACCTGCAGCTGAAAAAGACCCACATAGCATGATTCTGCCACCATCATGTTTCACTATTTGGAATTGCATTGGGTAGGTGATGAGCAGTGCCTGGTTTTCTTTACACATACCGCATAGAATTATCAACAAAAAGGCATATCTTCGTCTCATCAGGGCTGCAGTGATAGTTGACTTTGTGGAACTATCTGTAATCTCCGTACTGCATCTCTGGAGCTCAGCCACAGTGATCTTGGGGTTCTTCTTTACCTCTTTCACTAAGGGTACCGTCTCACAGTGGCACTTTTATCGCTACGACGGTACGATTCGTGACGTTCTAGCGATATCGTTACGATATCGCAGTGTCTGACACGCAGCAGCGATCAGGGACCCTGCTGAGAATCGTACGTCGTAGCAGATCGTTTGGAACTTTCTTTCGTCGCTTGATCACCCGCTGACATCGCTGGATCGTTGTGTGTGACACCGATCCAGCGATGTGTTCGCTTGTAACCAGGGTAAACATCGGGTAACTAAGCGCAGGGCCGCTACAAACAGGTATCTTTGACAGGGTCCACTACAAACAGGTGTCCGGTACAGCGATGGGGGCGAGGTGTGCGCCCCCTTATGCAAATCTTTTTATGGGGTGGTGGGAGGAGACCCAGGTGTATAAGAACAGTTATTATCGGGAACACGTCCTGAAATGGTATCGCTTTATTGACGACATTGTGATCTTGTGGACAGGCACAACTGAAACCCTGGGAGACTTCGTCAGGGAGCTGAATACCAACCAATGTGGCATCAGGTTGACATCAAGCCACCCCGGGAAAACGGTGGACTTCCTAGACCTGAGGATTATGATCGATAACCATCGGATCACCACAACCCTCTTTCGTAAGAAGACAGCCACAAATAACATTTTACACTATTCCAGTTTCCACCCATACCATTTACGAAATAGTATCCCTAAGAGCCAATTCCTACGTGCTAGGAGAAATTGCAGCACTATGACTTGCTTCCAGGAACAATCGAAACTGCTTACTAAACGTTTCCAGGACCGGGGATATCCACGCAGGGTGGTCTCAAGGGCATACGAGTTTTCCCGGCAGAGATCAAGGGAAGAGGTCCTCAGGACGCAACAGAAAAACAACGGGAATCAGCTGAGTTTGATTACAAGGTTTAACAACCAGCGGAAGGATGTATACCACATAATGGAGTCGAATTGGGGTATCCTACTCAGCGATATGAGGCTGAGGAATATTATCCCGAAGAGGCCAAGAATGGTAGCAAGGAGGGCGCAAAATCTAAAAGACTGCCTGACTAGGAGCCACTTCAGGCGACCTACGACCAGATTAAATACAGGTAAAACCATCATTGGGTCTTATCCCTGTGGCAGTTGTTCGATTTGCCCCCTGATGTTGGCTGAAGTGGGAACTTGTATTCCATCCCTGCCCTTCCGGGTCAAATCAAAGTCATATTTTAATTGTCGTACCAGGAACCTGGTTTATGCCTTAATCTGTGGCTGCCAGAGAGTTTATGTTGGGCAGACCACCCAAGAGTTGCGCCGGAGGGTGCAACAGCACATCTCGAATATTACCATGGCCAGGAATGACAGGGAAAAAGGGAAACAGATCACTTCTGTGGCGGCCCATTTTTTAGAACATCATAGGGGCAGCCACAGGAGCCTCCGTGTCATGGGCCTCGAGGGGGTCACCCCTAACATTAGGGGGGGGATACTCACGGATGAGCTACTAAGGAAAGAATCCCGTTGGATATTTGAACTTAAGAGCTTGGCTGGCTTGGTTGGTCTGAATGAGGAGCTATTGTACACGGGGTTCTACAAAAAGCTTTAGTTGTTTCCATCTATGGTCTCTTTGTAATTCCCATGTGCTGTGGTCAATTGGGGTGCTTTGGCTGTGGGTACCATTACCTGTTATCCTCACCTTTGATTTCTTCTTATAGGTGATCTAGGTTGGTTTCATCCGTTGGTGGCAGTTTGACCAAGACATGGTGGATCTTCAATTCTGACTCCTGCTGGTACCGTTTGGAGAGAAAATGAAAAAGAAAAATGAAAAAGAAACATAAAATCAGAGATCAATCTTGGAGTAACCGAAGCCCATAACCTCAGTATCTGAGTAATAGATTTGAGTAGTGTTTCTTATCATCTGAACTGTTATCTGGCCCTTGGCCCCTTTCCTTTTGAGTTCTTTTCAAGTACTTTATTTAGATAAACAACCACTTACCTCTCTTTGGGCGTTGGGTTCTGGCGTAATCTGACACGTCCTGGTAGGTCATGCTTTAAAGGGAACCTGTCACCCCGTTTTTTCCGTATGAGATAAAAATACTGTTAAATAGGGCCTGAGCTGTGCATTACAATAGTGTAGTTTGTGGACCCCGATTCCCCACCTATGCTGCCGAAATACGTTACCAAAGTAGTCGTTTTCGCCTGTCAATCAGGCTGGTCAGGTCGGATGGGCGTGGTTTCTTCCCCCAGATATTGCGTAGTTTTCCGTTGGTGGCGTAGTGGTGTGCGCATGTCCAAGGTCCCGAATCCTGCATAGGGGTGTGAAAATAGCAGCGATGTCCGTTAATCCATTAGTGGTCGGTGGGCGCGGCCATCTTCCTTTGGCCGCGCGTGCGCAGAAGCGGCGCTCTGCTGGCCGCGGCTTCAGGAAAATGGCCACGGGATTCCGCGCGTGCGCAGATGGATATCGCGGCGGCCATTTTCCTGAAGCCGCGGCCAGCAGAGCGCCGCTTCTGCGCACGCGCGGCCAAAGCAAGATGGCCGCGCCCACCGATCACCAATGGAATAACGGACATCGCTGCTATTTTTACACCCCTGTGCAGGATTCGGGACCTTGGACATGCGCACACCACTACGCCACCAACGGAAAACTACGCAATATCTGGGGGAAGAAACCACGCCCATCCGACCTGACCAGCCTGATTGACAGGCGAAAACGACTACTTTGGTAATGTATTTCGGCAGCATAGGTGGGGAATCGGGGTCCACAAACTACACTATTGTAATGCACAGCTCAGGCCCTATTTAACAGTATTTTTATCTCATACCGAAAAAAACGGGGTGATAGGTTCCCTTTAAGTCTAACTTGACTAAGTTTTCTATTTTCAACAGCCATATTTGGATGGATTGTGTGTGTTTGTGGTGTGTTTGTACCCTGGCCAGGGTTTGTATCTGTTTGAAGTAGTTTAACTTGGATGTTGCACATGGTCCAGATTGGTTGTAAGTGGTGGACAAGTAATATATAAATGTGTAATGAGCTTAATTGCCCTTACACCGAAGTGCAGGACCTGTGATGTGACAGTCCCAAACAGTCCCTTTTGGGACCTCTATTGAGGTTGAGAAATCTGAGTGGGGTCTGGGATGGGCGCATCTACTAGTTAATGACATGTTGCTAAGGTGCCAGGCGCCGGGCATGGTGGGAGATTGTTTTCTTTGTTGGGCGCTAGCGCGACCCACTACAACCTAGAATCTTGTTCTATCCTCCCCTATTTGGGTGATCGCTGTATGCTTATGCCTGGGAACTGCACTGACACTGAGTAATTTTTGTGATTTGTTATTATGGGGCCAAAGTATAGCCGGCCGAGTGCCGGTGGTTACTATGGTAACCATATCTAGACCTCAAGGTCTCTGCGCATGTCAGGAGGATGGCGCACAGCCCTCTGGGACTTTGCTCACCTGGCGCCTGCGCAGTTCATTAACTATGACGCCGGGTGGAATCTCCGACGACGCCATTCCGCTGCACAGCTGACAGGAGGATTGCGCACAGCCCTCTTGGACCTTGCTCACTTAGCGCCTGCGCAGTTCATTAATCATGACGCCGGGTGGAATCTCTGACGCCGACATGCCGCTGCACAGCTGACAGGTGCTCCCTCCTTTTTTGATTTATCTTCTTATTATAAATACCAGAGAACAAACATGAACAACAGTATATTGACCTTGAGGAAGACGCCTTGAGCGTCGATACGCGTGGGTCAGGGCACCCACACAGCTATCCTGTTCTGACATGTTTGCTGGCTAATACCATTGAGCTAGTTACCCATACTAGGGCTAGGTAAGAACCATTATATCATTCCCTTTAGGTGGACATAGTGGGGTGACGATTTGAGTATTTAGACTCTTTCTTTTATACCCTTATTTGTGTTACGGTTCTTATTTGGTACCAGTTTCCAACTGTGGCATTTAGCCTCAAATTATTTTGGAATGTGTACATGGGTTTGGGACATGCTGTCAGTAACTAGTGTGTTGACATATCAAATGATGGTATAATATATTAAGCTGTGTAGGGTGCTTGCTTACTTGTAGTATTTATTGTATTCATTGTATTGATGGACCCTTTATGTCCTTCTGTTTTTAGATGTTTTTAATGTTTTTGTCTATGTTGTTTTCTAAATAAAGATTTGGTCTATTGTAAAACTATGTTGTGGTGATCCCAATAATTATGCATACGCTTGCTCTTGGTTGATTTAATTGTTTATTGGTATGCATATGGTGATCCCCTTTTTATATTATAAGACTTGGATGGTGCCCACTCACACACAAGGAGTCCGATGTTTACCCTGGTTACCAGCGTAAACGTAAAAAAACCAAACAGTACATACTCACATTCCGGTGTCTGTCCTCCGGCGTCTCAGCTCCTCTGCAATGTGAGCGCCGGCCAGCCGGAAAGCGAGCACAGCGGTGACGTCTGATGTCACCGCTGTGCTTTCCGGCTGTGGTGCTTACACAGTGGAGAGAAGCAGAACGCCGGGGGACAGACACCGGAATGTAAGTATGTACTGTTTGTTTTTTTTACGTTTACGCTGGTAACCAGGGTAAACATCGGGTTACTAAGCGCGGCCCTGCGCTTAGTAACCCGATGTTTACCCTGGTTACCCGGGGACTTCGGCATCGCTCCAGCGCCGTGATTGCAACGTGTGACCGCAGTCTACGACGCTGGAGCGATAATCATACGATGCTGCGATGTCACGGATCGTGCCGTCGTAGCGATAAAAATGGCATTGTGTGACGGTACCCTAAGGCTCTTCTCCCATGATTGCTCAGTTTGGCTGGATGGCCAGGTCTAGGAAGATTTCTGGTGGTCCCAAACTTCTTCCATTTAAGGATTAAGGAGGCCACTGTGCTCTTAGGAAACTTGAGTACTGCAGAAATTCTTTTTTAACCTTGGTCAGATCTGTGCCTTGCCACAATTCTGTCTCTGAGTTCCTTGGCCAGTTCCTTTGACCTCATGATTCTCATTTGGTCTGACATGCACTGTCAGCTGTGAGGTCTTATATAGACAGGTGTGTGTCTTTCCAAATCAATGTGGGAAGGGAAGCAAAAGGCCAGAAAAAGCCATACACCTGATAACTACTATTGAGAACTCTGCTATTAGAAGTGGAAAGGAAGAACAAACACAACAAATCTAAATAATAAAAATATTGGAGGAAGAGAAACCAATCACAAACTAAAATGTTTCTATACAAATGCACAAAGCATGGGCAAAAAACAAGGAGAATTGGAACTACTAACACAGGAGAAGTAATAGGATGTTATTGGAATCACTGAAACTTGGTGGGACAATACACATGATTGGAATACAAGACTAGAAGGCAGGGCCGGACTGGGACTAAAATTCAGCCCTGGCATTTGAAGTTACACAGGCCCACTTGTCACATGGTGACTGTATAATATCTTTGTACACTTGTAGGCAGGGCCGGTTTTAGGCAAAGTGGGGCCCTAGGCAAAGTTTAAAATGGGGCCCCAAAAGCTAACATATTCCACATCACACAGAAGCCTTTCTGTTGTATTTACGTGCGCTGAGTTCAGGCCGCTAAATGAGTTTGATCGACAATACGGAAGTTGTTCAACGCTTGTTTCCCGGCCTCTTTCCACCAGCTGAGGAATAATGATGGGACAGAACGATCACTAATAGATCACTAACAGATCACTAACAGATCACTAACAGATCACCATACAGTATCATGTTTTCAGCAGCACATCTACAGTTTACACTGGCAATGTGCTGCTGACAACAAGGCTTTTTGTTCCAGCAAAAACAATCTGAATATGCAGCATTTTACTTGTTTAGTAAAATACACCCCATAGTCCTCCATATATTATAATGTGCTCCATAGTCCTCCATATAGTATAACACACTCCCTATAGTCCTCCATATATTAAAATACACTGCTCAGTCCTCAACATAGTATAATACACTCCTCATAGTCCTCCATATAGCATAATACACTCCTCATAGTGCTCCATATAGTATAATGCACCGCCACAGTCATCCATGTAGTACAATTCACTTCCCATAGTATAATGCACCCCATAGTTCTTCATATAGTATAACGTATTCCCCATAGTCCTCGATACAGTATCATGCAGCCCACATATAGTATAATGCAGCCACCCCAGAGTATAATACACCAACCACAGAGTATAATGCAGCCACCCCAGAGTATAATGCAGCCACCCCAGAGTATGTAACCCCCATAGAATATAATACAGCCCACCTCCCCATAATATATAATGTAGGCCCCCATAGAATATAATGCAGCCCCCCATAGTATAGAATATAATATACTCCCCATAGTATATAGCAAAACCCGCATATTATATAGCACAAACCGCATAGTATACAGCACAGCCTGCATACTATAGCACAGCCCGTGTAGTAGATAACACAGCCCACAGAGCAGTATTCAGCACAGACCACACAGTAGTATACAGCACAGACCACACAGTAGTATACAGCACAGCCCACGTAGAAGTATACAGCACAGTCCACACAGTAGTATACAGCACAGCCCACAGAGTAATATATACAGCACAGCCCACAAAGTAATATATACAGCACAGCCCACAAAGTAATATATACAGCACAGCCCACAGAGTAATATATACAGCACAGCCCACAGAGTACTATATACAGCACAGCCCACAGAGTACTATATACAGCACAGCCCACAGAGTACTATATACAGCACAGCCCACAGAGTACTATATATAGCACAGCCCACAGAGCAATATATACAGCACAGCCCACAGAGTACTATATACAGCACAGCCCACAGAGTACTATATACAGCACAGCCCACAGAGTACTATATATAGCACAGCCCACAGAGTACTACATACAGCACAGCCCACAGTGTACTATATATAGCACATAGCATACAGTAGTATACAGCACAGAACACAGCCCACAGAGAACTATATACAGCCCACAGTAGTATACAGCACAGAGCACAGCCCACAGAGAACTATATACAGCCCACAGTGGTATACAGCACAGAGCACAGCCCAGAGAACTATATACAGCCCACAGTAGTATACAGCACAGAGCACAGCCCAGAGAACTATATACAGCCCACAGTAGTATACAGCACAGAGCACAGCCCACAGAGAACTATATACAGCCCACAGTAGTATACAGCACAGAGCACAGCCCAGAGAACTATATACAGCCCACAGTAGTATACAGCACAGAGCACAGCCCACAGCCCACAGAGAACTATATACAGCCCACAGTAGTATACAGCACGGAGCACAGCCCACAGAGAACTATATACAGCCCACAGTGGTATACAGCACAGCCCACAGCCCACAGAGAACTATATACAGCCCACAGTGGTATACAGCACAGAGCACAGCCCACAGAGAACTATATACAGCCCACAGTGGTATACAGCACAGAGCACAGCCCACAGAGAACTATATACAGCCCACAGTGGTATACAGCACAGAGCACAGCCCACAGAGAACTATATACAGCCCACAGTGGTATACAGCACAGAGCACAGCCCACAGAGAACTATATACAGCCCACAGTAGTATACAGCACAGAGCACAGCCCACAGAGAACTATATACAGCCCACAGTAGTATACAGCACAGAGCACAGCCCACAGAGAACTATATACAGCCCACAGTAGTATACAGCACAGAGCACAGCCCACAGAGAACTATATACAGCCCACAGTGGTATACAGCACAGAGCACAGCCCACAGAGAACTATATACAGCCCACAGTGGTATACAGCACAGAGCACAGCCCACAGAGAACTATATACAGCCCACAGTAGTATACAGCACAGAGCACAGCCCACAGAGAACTATATACAGCCCACAGTAGTATACAGCACAGAGCACAGCCCACAGAGAACTATATACAGCCCACAGTAGTATACAGCACAGAGCACAGCCCACAGAGAACTATATACAGCCCACAGTAGTATACAGCACAGAGCACAGCCCACAGAGAACTATATACAGCCCACAGTAGTATACAGCACAGAGCACAGCCCACAGAGAACTATATACAGCCCACAGTGGTATACAGCACAGAGCACAGCCCACAGAGAACTATATACAGCCCACAGTGGTATACAGCACAGAGCACAGCCCACAGAGAACTATATACAGCCCACAGTAGTATACAGCACAGAGCACAGCCCACAGAGAACTATATACAGCCCACAGTGGTATACAGCACAGAGCACAGCCCACAGAGAACTATATACAGCCCACAGTGGTATACAGCACAGAGCACAGCCACAGAGTACTATATATAGCACAGTAGTATACAGCACAGAGCACAGCCCACAGAGAACTATATACAGCCCACAGTGGTATACAGCACAGAGCACAGCCCACAGAGAACTATACTATATACAGCCCACAGTGGTATACAGCACAGAGCACAGCCCACAGAGAACTATATACAGCCCACAGTAGTATACAGCACAGAGCACAGCCCACAGAGAACTATATACAGCCCACAGTGGTATACAGCACAGAGCACAGCCCACAGAGAACTATATACAGCCCACAGTAGTATACAGCACAGAGCACAGCCCACAGAGAACTATATACAGCCCACAGTAGTATACAGCACAGAGCACAGCCCACAGAGAACTATATACAGCCCACAGTAGTATACAGCACAGAGCACAGCCCACAGAGAACTATATACAGCCCACAGTAGTATACAGCACAGAGCACAGCCCACAGAGAACTATATACAGCCCACAGTAGTATACAGCACAGAGCACAGCCCACAGAGAACTATATACAGCCCACAGTAGTATACAGCACAGAGCACAGCCACAGAGTACTATATACAGCCCACAGTGGTATACAGCACAGAGCACAGCCCACAGAGAACTATATACAGCCCACAGTGGTATACAGCACAGAGCACAGCCCACAGAGAACTATATACAGCCCACAGTGGTATACAGCACAGAGCACAGCCCACACAGAACTATATACAGCCCACAGTGGTATACAGCACAGAGCACAGCCCACAGAGAACTATATACAGCCCACAGTGGTATACAGCACAGAGCACAGCCCACAGAGAGCTATATACAGCCCACAGTGGTATACAGCACAGAGCACAGCCCACAGAGAACTATATACAGCCCACAGTGGTATACAGCACAGAGCACAGCCCACAGAGAACTATATACAGCCCACAGTAGTATACAGCACAGAGCACAGCCCACAGAGAACTATATACAGCCCACAGTAGTATACAGCACAGAGCACAGCCCACAGAGAACTATATACAGCCCACAGTAGTATACAGCACAGAGCACAGCCCACAGAGAACTATATACAGCCCACAGTAGTATACAGCACAGAGCACAGCCCACAGAGAACTATATACAGCCCACAGTAGTATACAGCACAGAGCACAGCCCACAGAGAACTATATACAGCCCACAGTAGTATACAGCACAGAGCACAGCCCACAGAGAACTATATACAGCCCACAGTAGTATACAGCACAGAGCACAGCCACAGAGTACTATATATAGCACAGTAGTATACAGCACAGAGCACAGCCACAGAGAACTATATACAGCCCACATCTCTTCTCTTCCTCCACCCCCTCCCCTCACCTCCTCCGAGAATGGCCCCACAGTCCAGAAAAAAAAACACTCTCCTCACCTCTCCTCTTGCCAGCGTTGCTTCCGCCTTCCTGCTCCTGTCTCTGTCTCAGCAGCGTGCAGTCTGCCCGGGACACAGCAGGTGCGCGATGATATGACGTCATCGCACACCCGCAGTGTCAGAGGCAGAGCGGGGAATGATGGGAGAGGAGCGTCTGTAGACGCTCTCTCCTCCATCATTGAATTCAACTGTACCGGCGTCTATACGCCGGTATAGTTGAATGCGACGGCGGAGGCGGGGGGAGACGGATCGAGCGGCCCACTACTGGCACCGGCCCTTCTGGCATTTGCCAGAAGTGCCCGATGGCCAGTCCGGCCCTGCTAGAAGGATACAACTTATTTGCAAGAAACAGACTTGATAAATGAGGAGGTGTTGCATTGTATGTTAGAAAAGTGTATATCTGCACAGAAATTGAAGCTTCAGAGACTGGGAGTTCTGTGGAAACTGTTTGGGTAAGAATAAAAGGAGAGAACAATGGAAAGGACACCATTGTAGGCATTTACTACAGGCCGCCTGTGCAAGCTGAAGATGTGGATGAACTTTTTATGCATGAAATGGCTAAGTTCTCCAAAAAATATGACATAGTGGTCATGGGAGATTTCAACTATCGAGACATTTGTTGGGTATCTCTCTCAAGTAAAACTAGCAGGTCAAACAAATTCTTATCTTATCTTGCTGACAACTTTATCTTTCAAAAGGTAGGGGAGAAAACAAGGGGATCTGCTACCTTGGATCTAAGGGTATGTGCACACGTTGCGGATTTCTTGCAGAAATTTCCTGAAGAAAACCGGAAATTTTCTGCAAGAAATCCGCATTTTTTTTTTTGCGTTTTTTTTCCGTTTTTTTCGCGTTTTTTTAGCATTCTGCAAGCGTAATTAGCTTGCAGAATGCTAAAGTTTTCCAAGCGATCTGTAGCATCGCTTGGAAAACTGACTGACAGGTTGGTCACACTTGTCAAACATACTGTTTGACAAGTGTGACCATCTTTTTACTATAGATGCAGCTTATGCAGCATCTATAGTAAAAGATAGAATGTTTAAAAATAATAAAAAAAATAAAAAAAATGCTTATACTCACCCGCAGACAGCTGATATCCTCACCGGCGTCCGTTCCGTATAGATGGTGTGCGCGCGCAGGACCTTCCATGACGTCGCGGTCACATGACCGGTCTCGACCAATCACAGGACGGTCACAAGACCGTGACGTCATCGCAGGTCCTTCACCGCACATCAGCTACAGGAACCGAAGCGGCAGCATGCAGCTGAGAGGCGGGAAGACATCGAGGGTGAGTATAGGACTATTTTTTATTTTAATTCTTTATTTTTGACCACTTATATGGTGCCCAGTGCGTGGAGGAGAGTCTCCTCTCCTCCACCCTGGGTACCAACCGCACATAATCTGCTTATTTCCCGCATGGTGTGCACAGCCCCGTGCGGGAAGTAAGCAGATCAATGCATTCCTAGGTGTGCGGAATCCCCGCAATTCCGCATTTTTAATGAACATGTTGCTTTTTTTTCCGCGATGCAATTTTTTCGCGGAAAAAATCGCAACATTTGCACAAAAAATGCGGAATACACTGTAAATAATAGGAGGCATATGTTAGCGTTTTTTTCGCGTTTTTATCACGTTTTTATAGCGAAAAAACGCGAAAAAAACGCTAAAAATCCTGAACGTGTGCACATGGCCTAAAGGTACCTTCACACGAAACGACTTTGTAACGATATCGCTAGCAATCCGTGACGTTGCAGCGTCCTCGCTAGCGATATCGTTTAGTTTGACACGCAGCAGCGATCAGGATCCTGCTGTGATGTCGCTGGTCGCTGAATAAAGTCCAGAACTTTATTTGGTCGTCCGATCGCCGTGTATCGTTGTGTTTGAAAGCAAAAGCAACGATACCAGCGATGTTTTACACTGGTAACCAGGGTAAACATCGGGTTACCAAGCGCAAGGCCGCGCTTAGTAACCCGATGTTTACCCTGGTTACCAGCGTAAAAGTAAAAAAAACAAACAGTACATACTCACCTGCGCGTCCCCCAGCGTCTGCTTCCTGACACTTACTGAGCGCCGGCCCTAAAGTGAAAGTGAAAGCACAGCGGTGACGTCACCGCTGTGCTGTTAGGGCCGGAGCTCAGTCAGTGTCAGGAAGCAGACGCTGGGGGACGCGCAGGTGAGTATGTACTGTTTGTTTTTTTTACTTTTACGCTGGTAACCAGGGTAAACATCGGGTTACTAAGCGCGGCCCTGCGCTTAGCAACCCGATGTTTACCCTGGTTACCCGGGGACCTCGGCATCGTTGGTCGCTGGAGAGCGGTCTGTGTGACAGCTCCCCAGCGATCAAACAGCGACGCTGCAGCTGGGACCCTATGAGGTAGCGACCATGCTATTATAGAATTTTTGATAACTAGAGGAGGAAGACCTGTAAAGACTCAGGCTTCAAGGTAAGATTTCAGAAAGGCAGATTTTAAGGGACTCAGAAAGAGAATCGGAGGGATCCAATGGCTGGATATCTTTAAGGACAAAAATGTCCAGGAACGTTGGGAAATGGAAAGAAGGAGGCATATCCAAAGAAGAATATAATGCTGTCTGCAGAACCTGCAGGGCACAAATCAGATTATCTAAAGCTGACAATGAATTAAGGCTTGCAAGAGACGTCAAAAGCAGTAAAAAAGGATTTTGGGGATATGTCAAAAGTAAAAGAAAAGTCAAAGATGCTATAGGATTTTTACAGGATGAAAATGATGAAATGGTAAGAAAGGATGTTGAGAAGGCTGAACTTTTAAATTCCTATTTTGCATCTGTTTTCTCTCAGAAAGGAAATGTAACATCAACTGATCTTCCTGTCCTATTAAAGGAATAGAAGAATCCAGGATATCTATAAACAGAAAGATAGTGAGGAACCACTTAAGTAACATAAATGAATTCAAGTCTCCAGGTCCAGCTGAATTACATCCCAGAATACTGAAGGAGATAGCAGAAGAAATTTTTGAACCACTCTCCATAATCTTTGAAAATTCAAGGAGAACAGGAGAAGTCCCAGAAGACTGGAGAAGAGCAAATGTCGTTCCTATCTTCAAAAAGAGGAAGCAGGTGGACCCAGGGAACTATAGGCCGGTGAGTCTGACTTCCATACCAGGAAAGATCTTTGAGCAAATTATTAAACAACATGTATGTAAGTACCTGGATAAGAATGGAGTGATTAACCAGAGTCAGCATGGGTTTGTAACTAATAAGTCATGTCAGACTAACTTAATTTCCTTCTATGACAGAATCATTGACTGGGCGGATCAGGGAAATGCTGTAGATATAGTATATCTTGACTTCACAAAGCATTTGACAAAGTATCTCACACCATCCTTATTGAAAAACTGACTATAAGTATTGAATGGACAAGGCAACTGTTAGGTGAATTCATATCTGGCTTAGTGATCGGACCCAAAGAGTGGTTGTAAATGGCTGCACATCCAATTGGAAGAATGTCTCAAGTAGGGTACCACAGGGTTCTGTCCTGGGCCCTGTATTGTTCAACATCTTTATCAATGATTTAGATGAAGAAATTGAGGGTACACTAATTAAATTTGCTGATGACACAAAGCTAGGAGAGATAGCTAATACTAGAGAAGAGAGAGAAAGGATTCAAAAAGATATAAATAAACTGGAGCAGTGGGCAGCAACTAACAGAATGGTTTTTAACAAGGAAAAATGCAAAGTACTACATCTGGGCAATAAAAATGAAAAAAAAACAGTTACAGAATGGGAGGCATAGGGCTAAGCAACAGCACATGTGAAAAAGACTGAACATGAGTCAACAGTATGATGCAGCAGCAAAAAAGGCAAATGCAATTCTGGGATGTATTAACAGAAGCATGCAGTCTAGATCACGCAAAGTCATTATTGCCCTCTACTCATCTTTGGTCAGACCTCACCTGGAATACTGTGTCCAGTTTTGGGCACCACATTTTAAAAAAGACATCAACAAACTGGAGCAACTTCAGAGAAGAGCGACCAGAATGGTGACCAGTCTGCAAACCATGTCCTATGAGGAACGGTTGCAGGATTTGGGAATGTTTAGCTTGCAAAAAAGAAGACTGAGAGGAGACTTAATAGCTGTCTACAAATATCTCAAGGTCTGTCATTGTAGAAGGATCATCTGTATTCTCATTTGCACAAGGAAATACTAGAAGCAATGGGATGAAACTGAATGGGAAGAGACACAATAGATATTAGAAAAAACTTTTTGACAGTTAGGGTGATCAATGAGTGGAACAGGCTGCCACGAGAGGTGGTGAGTAGTGATGAGCGAATATACTCGTTACTTGAGATTTCTCGAGCACACTCGGGTGTCCTCCGAGTATTTTTTAGTGCTCAGAGATTTCGTTTTTCTTGCCACAGCTGAATGATTTACATCTGTTAGCCAGCATAAGTACATGTGGGGATTCCCTAGCAACTAGGCTCCCCTATGCCTCCAAACTACTGGAACAACACGTCTACCTTCTATTTTTTAGTGCTCGGAGATTTAGTTTTTATTGCCACAGCCGAATGATTTATTATTATTATTATTTATTGTTATAGCGCCATCTATTCCATAGAAATCTCTGAGCACTAAAAAATACTCGGAGGACACCCGAGCGTGCTCGAGAAATCTCGAGTAATGAGTATATTCGCTCATCACTACTCACCACTTCTTGTGGCAGCCTGTTCCACTCATTGATCACCCTATCTGTCAAAAAGTTTTTTCTAATATCTAATCTGTGTCTCCTCCCATTCAGTTTCATCCCATTTCTTCTAGTCTTTCCTGTGCAAATGAGAATACAGATGATCCATGTTTTTGGCAGGCAATCCCCACATGTTTATTGGCTGTGTAACAGGCGCCAAACATGCAGGGCTAGAATTCAGGTATTCAATCTGAGCACCAGCCAATGCTTGACCAGTGCCGAGCATATCCGAGCGCCCAGAAACTAGAGTGATATCCGAGATTCACAGAGCACGCTCTGTCGTTCTCTCATCACTAGTGACTTTAGCACTGGGACTCTTCGTAAGGCAATAGAAATGTAAGAGGTGGTCAAGAGTTCCCCTTTCAAGAAAACAATCACAGAATATGTTGAAAAACAAATTACAGATGCAGAATATGCTCATTAATTACCATTCACAATTAGGACTACATTAAGCTAATCTGTGACATTATGCTATTTCACAAAACTAGTAATGTGGCAGAAATTTTTACAGTTGAGGGCCCAAATGCCACAAATTCACTAAGATGAAAGCAAAAAAATGATCAGTTATACAACTTCGCCTTAGGCCGGTTTCACACGTCAGTGGCTGCGGTACGTGTGGTGACAGTTTCCTCACGTACCGGAGACACTGACTCACGTAGACACATTGAAATCAATGTGTCTCTGCACATGTCAGCGTGTTTTCACGGACCATGTGTCCGTTTGAAAAACACGGAGACATGTCAGTGTTCGTGGGAGCGCACGGATCACACGGACCCATTAAAGTCAATGGGTCACGTGGTGCCGCTCATTACAGTGATGAATATGCAGCTCCAACTCCCATATGGGTGGAGCCGCATATTCATCACTGTAATGAGCGGCACAACGTGACCACTCATACAGGACAAGCTGCGACGCTGAGAGGAAGCATCGAGGGAGCTGAGTGAGTATTTTATTTCCAGCGGGTGGGCGCACAGGGGGTGGGAGGGGGTTGGTTACCGGGAACTTTATTTCAACCGCAAAAAAACAAAAAAAACAATGATTTTTCATTCCTTCTCTCCAGCGAACGCTGCTGGAGAGAAGAAATTAATGGCGGCTTCAGCACCCAAAGCAGGGGACAGCGCTTACTGTAGCGCTGTCTCCTGCACGGTCCGTGTGGTACCCAGTCGGCCACGTGAGCACACGGACACACGGACACGGATAACTCCGGTACCGATTTTTCCAGTACCGGAATTATCTGGACGTGTGAGACTGGCCTTATGCTCACTGGCAGAACTAGACTAAACTTTGCAGAAACAGTGTAGTCGACCTCATGCAACATGTTGGTCGCAAACCTTTTCCAGGTTGAAGTTTCTTTTGGCGTCTATCCAGATATTGCCTTCCCCCAAATTAATTCTTCATTCCACTAAAGCGACTTTGGCTCCAGGACTGGCATCTCTCCCAGCCCACACAGGCTACCCTCTCAGGCTACACGCTGCCTCAGCAGCTCCTAAACCACTTAGCAAGTCCCACCCACAGAAACCCTTGATTCAGAGCCAAATACAGTGAGGTTGAAGGTCTTCTCAGTCACACTTTTAACTGCTGTGGACTCAAGCCTACCAACACCTCAAGCTGGACAGGCCAACTCCTAATTCCAGTTCACTGAAACCTTCATGATGGACAACACTGCTCCATCCTCCAGCTCACCAACACCATGATTGACAAGCTAAATCTTATGATCTACATAAGCTAATACAGGTTTTCCAAGCACCTCAAGCAGTTTAACTACACTATGCAATTTGATAAGAAACTACCCCCTTATCTACATTATTTGGCTCATCTTACCAACATTCCAGAATCACAACTCACAAGCCTATGTCCTGGACTAATGTGGACGCTGTTACCTCCTCCTGTTTGACCACTAGGTGGGAAGCTGACATCTTTGCTGTCAGTTAATATGGCTGCTCCACTGTGCACTATAGCTCGCAAAGTCGACCAAATCCTGGGCTTCAAAGTACTGATCTGGCAAAGCAAAATAGCTAAAATTGGAACATATATCTGTACAAAGTTTGAATGTCTATTAGATGCAAGTTTCACTTTGGCGACCCACATCAAACTTGAGAACAGGGCATATCCTCTGGAATTTTTTACTTCTTTAGACTTCCTTAACAAATATTACAACATTTAAAGTATTTTTTCTTTGACTTTGAAGAAACATAATTTGGCTGTGGTGTAATTTTTATACTACAATTTTACATTGCTTTTTTGTGTTTTTTCAAAACTTAGGTTAAAAAGTATAAAAAAACCCACAATACCCTATTGACTTTAAGTGAACATCTAGTTAAACCATTTTTTGCCTAAGAAGGGCACACTGCCATGAAGAACACCGCAAGAAAGCTCCTTTTTTATAAAAAAAAATCACTAGGTTTCTAATTCATCAAGATGTTTTCACGACCCTTTCAACACCTTAAAATATCTCAAAATTTTTGAAATCTCATAGATTTTTCTGGGACTGTATAAAGCAACTTTAAATTTGCATAAAAAACAGCCAAAACGCAACGTGAGTACATAGCCTTATAGTTTTATGAATGTACCGTACATCTATAGAATATGTTGGCATTTACTTTTATATCACGTAAGAAGCACATTAACCTTGTAGCAAGGTGGTTTAGTATTCAGTGATTTATCTTACTGTTGTTTGTGGGTCGATACACTGTGACACCTACATTTAAGGAAAGCTGAATCTGTGGAATGTTAAGGATGAGCCGAGCATTCCCGACTGACAGGAAGGATAAGCAAAGCCTGATATGAAACATTTGTGTGAATGGTACCAGGTTTTGGCATCTCCAGTCTGGAATCCCCCATGAGTAAGCAGAGACAAGTATATTTTCAGAAATAATGTGCACTTGTACATGTTTTTCATTTTGTGACATTGGTCATTTTTAATAAGGACAAAAAGGAATAATATTTTTAATAAGGACAAAAATATAACGAACCCCCCCCCCCCCCCAAAGCTTTTGCATGGTTGCAGCCATGTACGCAACTGGCATAAAGGTGCACTGTATATTTACCGCATCAGTCACCAGTTAATCAAGACTGGCGTTTTGCACACCAGTCCTGGTTAAGAATCTACTAGAACTAGATGCGTCAAATTCAGTAAGATGTGAACGCCTCCGCAAAGGCTGGATCACATTTCCAGTATAATTTACCCCACCTCTGTGGAATTCATGATAATGAGTTCCCCCTGTCTCCCAATAAGCTCCTCTCACTTCAAAAATTTGGCAAAACTAGTGAAAAAATGCTAGCGTTAAAACTTCATCTTGCATAAATACGTTGCTAAATTTGCAATAGTTTTACTACAGTGTGGGGGCATAAAACACCCTTACATTATAAAGAATTCAACTGACACGTGAGAGAACTTTTTCTTACTGGTGATTTATTATGGAAAAGTTGTTAATGAAGCACCAGTGAACTGGAACAGGAAATATATGTCAATGTAAATTTAAAATTACATCTTTACTTTCACAAGAAGTCTAAAATTATTGCAATCATCTATCTGGAGGGAACAGTTGGGAGGCCCCATACACATTAGATGGTAGGACAATCCTGCTGAAATTAGTGGGTTCAGTCTACTTCAATTTAATGTGTATATGAGCCTTTACAGGGCTGGGACGAAGGGAAGGCAGGGTAGGCTCCTGCCAAGGGTGCAACCTCCTGCCTACCTGAGGGGGGCGCAGGCACAGAGGTGAGTGATGTCCTGCACCCCAGCCATTGATTCTTCCCTGCTCTCAATTGCATTTGCGTCTATCAAACAGCAGAGAAGCTGTCATCTCCACTGGTCCGCTGAGATCTCCACCAGGACGCACGCAGGCCTCTTCCGGCCTGCACCCTTTTGGAGAAGGCACATATGGGTGATGTTGGATGGCGCGGTGCAGTAACGTCATCGCACCATCCAGCGTTCACTGCTGCGCATATCAGATGGTGGACGGGAGCTGGGAATGGGTGAGAATGATCTTTTTTTTATTCTTCTTATATTGCTATGCATGGGGGCATACAATGAGGGGAGGAGCTGTGCAGTTGGGGATGAATAAAATGAGTGGAGGAGCTGTGCTAATATGGGAATAAAATGACTTGAAGAATTGTGTTAATGGGCGAATAAAATGAGGTGAGGGGCTGTGCAGATGGGGGAATAAACTGAGGGGCTGTGTAGATGGGGATAATAAACTGACAGGCTGTGCAGATGGGAATAAGTTGAGGGGCTGTGCAGAGGGGGAAAGAAACTGAGGAGCTGTGTAGATGGGGATAATTAACTGACAGGCTGTGCAGATGGGGGAATAAGCTGAGGAGCTGTGCAGGGGGGAATAAAATGAGGGCCTGTGCAGATTGGGGAATAAGCTGAGGGGCTGGGCAGAGGGGGATAAAATGAGGGGCTGTGCAGATGCTGGTGAATAAACAGAAGGCTGTGCAGATGGGCAGAATAAACCAATGGGCTGTGCAGATGGGGGAATAAACTGAGGGGCTGTGCGGTTGGGGAAGTAAACTGACAGGCTGTGCAGAAGGGGGGAATGAGCTGAGGGGCTGTGCAGAGGGGGAAATAAACTTAGGAGCTGTGTAGATTGGGATAATAAACCAATGGGCTGTGCAGATGGGGGAATAAACTGAGGGATGATGCAGTGGGGGGAATAAACTGAGGGGCTGTGCACATGGGGAAGAATAAACTGATGGGCTGTGCAGATTGGAAGAATAAGCTGATGGGCTGTGGAAGGGAGAATAAAATGTGGGCTGTGCAGATGGGGTGATAAGCTGAGGGGCTGTGAAGAGGGGGGAATAAAATGAGGGGCTGTGCAGATGGAGGGAATAAGCTGAGTGGCTGGGCCGAGGGGATAAAATGAGAAGCTATGCAGATGGGGGAATAAACTGATGGTCTGTGTAGATGGGGGAATGAACTGAGGTATGATGCAGTGGGGGGAATAAACTGAGGGACGGTGCAGTGAGGGGAATAAACTGAAGGGCTGTGCTGATTGGGAAGAATAAAATGATAGGCTGTGCAGATGGGGGAAAAAGTTGAGGGGCTGTGTAGATGGGGTGTAAGCTGAGAGGCTGTGCAGAGGGGGTAAAATGAGGAGCTGTGCAGAGGGGGAATAAAATAAGGTGCTGTGCAGATGGGGGTATAAACTAATGGGCTGTGCAGATGGGAAAAATAAACTGATGAATTGTACAAAGGGGGGAATAAGCTGGGGGCTGTGTAGGTGGGGGAATAAGATGAGGACATGTGCAGATGGGGAAAAAATGAGCGGCTGTGCAAAGGGGGGAATAAAATGAGGGGCTGTGCAGATGGGGTGAATAAACTGATGGGCTGTGCAGTTTGGGGGAATAAAGTGAAAGGCTGTGCAGATTGGGGGATAAAATTAGAGGCTGTGTAGATGGAAGATTAAGCTGAGGGGCTGTGCAGAGAGGGGTAAAATGAGAGGCTGTGAATATGGGGGAATAAAATGAGGGGCTGTACAGATGGGGGAATGAACAGGGTCTGTGCAGATGGGGGAATAAACTGATGGGCTGTGCAGTAGGGGGGAGTAAAATAAGGGTCTTTGCAAGGGGGCATAAAATGAGAGGCAGTGTTGGAGAACATGAAATGAGGGGCTGTGCTGAGGCCTTAAAATGAGGGGATATCCATTTGGGCCATGAACTGAGGGGCTGTGAAAGGGGGACAGCAAAGTATATGAGGAGCTGTGGTGATCATACTGTATATGCGGCTGTGGAGGTCATTATTCTGGGGGCTGTGGTGACTATACTAGACAGGGGACTGTGGTGAATATCATACTGTATGGGTGTTATTTGTGGGCTATAATACTGTATGGGGTGTTGTGGGTATCATAATATACATGGGGCTGTTTTGAACATCATATTTATGGGGGTCTGTGGTAGACATCATACTATATATAGGGGGCTCTGGTGGTGACATACTATATATTGGGTGATTGTTGTGAATATGGGTGGGTATGGGTGGCTGTGGTGACCATCATACTGTACAGGGAAACAGTGTGAGGAGTGGTTACAGTTTGAAGAGGGCAGCATGGTGGGCAGTATGAGGGCATAGTGTGAAAAGGGGCAGAGAATGAATATGGAGAGAGGGCAGTGTGAAATAGAGGCAAAATATGAAGAGAGGTTAACATGGTTGGGGGATAGTGTAGAGATATAAAAAGTGTAATAGAAAATTAGAGATGGAATAGCCCTGGTATAGGACATGGTTCATAAGGGCGGTTGGTGTGGAGGAGACTTATTTAGAGTCATCATATGGACAGATATTTTTATGCAGACGGTATTTTAATAATACTCTTATTTTTAAGGGCACTGTGTTAGGATATGCGGCAAAAAAACAGAGAAGAGGGAGGTCTGCAGAGACGGCTGTAGATGTGAAAAGTCATCATGGCATCTACACAAGATGGAAATGAAAACAAAGAAATTATTTTAGAGAAGATGTCATCTATAAGGTACCTGGATGTAAATGTCTATTTGTGTTACTAACTAATTCTCATCAGTACTGTGGTTCCTGTGTGGTCCGTAGTCTGAAGATGACTGTTAATAACAATTCCAAGTATCTACTTATCATTTTTAAGGACATACTGGGAGTTGTAGATTCATGCGATACAATTGTTTATTGGGCTGACTTGATATTACAATTGATTGTTGTACTAAGCTTGGTTCTTGTATTCAAGTACTCTTGGTTCTGGTCATGTATTCATGTACTTATGGTGGGTCTGGTGACATATTCATATACTGATGGAGGTTCTGGTAAGTATTAATTTACTGATGGTGGTTCTGGTGACATAGTAAAGAACGGATGGTGGGTCTGTTGATGTATTCATGTATTGATGGTGGAAATAGTGATGCATTCATGAACTAATGATAGTTCTGGTGACGTATTCAGGTTCTGATGGTAGTTCTGGTGACCCATTCATGTACTGATGGTGGTTCTGGTGACTGACATTCATGTACTGATTGTGGTTCTGGTGATGTATTTATTTACTGATGATATTTCTGGTGCCATATTCATGTTCTGTTGATGTCTCTGGTGCTCTAATCATGTACTTATGATGATTTTGGCTTCATATTCATGTACTGATGATGATTCTGGTGATGAATATATCACTACATGAATATAGCACCAGAACAAACATCGCTACATGAATATGTCACCAGTACCGGAATACATCACGAGAACGATCATCAGTTTTGTGCAAGCTGTATTTGTCACATGAAGTATGTAAAAAACATGAGACGTAAACTTTTATTTATAATGGGGTCTGTTTATTTTCCATTAGGATATTTGCCAAATGCTGGATACCTTAATTGAAACCAAACAGCCCCAATTGTAGATACGCTTTATTAGTTTCCATATTTATCCTTGGGTTATATATTTAAAATATAGGATGTCAGGGATGAATATTGCTATTTTTTCCCCTATATTGTAAATGGTCAGATAAAAATGATTGATTCTGTATCTAGCTTTGAAATCCACTCCCTGTTAAGTCGCATCCCTAAAGTACACCACTTCTTTTCTTTCGAAAACTATTTTTTGTAAAAAAGGTAACAATTCTAGTGGAAGTGGTCATCAGAGTTTGCTACCTAACCCATTGGCGTTGAAGCATTAGGGTTCTTATTACCTTAGTCTCTGAGCCATTCTTTTGCTTTGGGGTGGGGGCAGGGAGGGGGGTGCCATTGGATTCATCTACCTATGGCACCAAAATGCTTTGTCCCAGCCTTTTGCCTCCATATGGAGGTTGTTATTGTCTCACCTTGTGAGGTGAATTCTCCAACCCCATGTCTGGGTGATGCTGAGGCAGCAAGCAGGTAAGAAACCCAGGAAATAAGGACTAGGAGTACTGGAGGCCATAGGCAAACAGGACACCGAAAATCAGGTATGGAGCAAGTGCTTGAAGCATTGGAGGCCGCAGGCAGACAGGACACTAGTAAGCAGATACGGAGCAGATACTATAAGTATGGGAGGTCGCATGCAGGCAAGATACTGGAAAGCAGGTATGGAGCAGATACTAGAGGCACTGGAGGCCACAGGCAGACAGGGCACTGGAAAGCAGGTATGGAGCAGGTACTAGAGGCACTGGAGACCGCATGCAGACAGGATACCAGAAAGCAGATATTGAGCAGGTACTAGAAGCATTGGATACCACAGGCAGACTTAACACCGGAAAGCAGGTATGGAGCAGTAGCTAGAAGTACTGGAGACCGCAGGGAGACAGGACACAGGAAAACTATGAGTCTTACGACTTAAGACACGTGTGTGTCTTGGTGGGCCTTATAAAGTGCTAGGATGATAATCACATGTGAGCACACCGGGTCACTTGCAAAATCTAGCCTAGAGCACAGCAGAGAGCAGGGGCCATAGAAGGTGAGGAAAGCCCTGCCTAGTCGGAGCAGATGCATAACAGAGGTAAAAGGAAGCTAACTTTCTCAGCATTACTAAGATAAGTACTTCCAATTCACAAATTATATCAAGCCTCCATGAGCAGTGCAGGATTACCAGTTAGGCATAGTAGGCACTGGCCTATGGGCTCTGCATCTTTTGTTGTTCCTGGGTGACAGATGGAAAATAATAACATTACTTTGATGTTGAAAGAAATATCCCAAAAGTGTGCTGGACGGGCCATCTGACATTGGAGACAAGCTGGAGCAAGGGAGCTCCAAAGTGAACATTACAGCAAGTGGCAATGTAATAATGTTTCAGCTGTTGTCAGGTATATTAGAGAATTCACAATTAGTAGAGGAGAGACATCTATGTGATTCGGCATCACAACTGTGCGATTGGCCAGAACGGGGAGTAGAAAAGGAGGAGAAGCAAATGGTCGCGAGTTCTCGGCGACTCCAGATCTAATAGAACACTCATGAGTAGAAGTGAGTCGCCCACCAGGGCAGTGGGGCACTCGGTACAGGGTCCGGTCACTCTTAAAGGGAATGTCACGGTGGCTGCACCCCGGTCCGTGGCCCTGGGACTCAATTAAAGGGGAACGGTCTTCTAAGGGGTATTGTGAAAGTCTATTTTCGTGATGCCACCTGTGGTTCTCAGTCAGTAGGGACCGACGTCGCTTAAAGGGGTCCTCTGGGGTGATGGTATGGCGGCTGGATGGTGATGCTTCCCACAGGTGAAGCGGGGTCCACAAGGCTCCCAAGGTATATGGCAGGGATGATGTGTTGCCGGTAAATAACAGAGGACTCAGGGCTGCAGTCTTTACCTGGTTTACTGTTGGTAGCAGGCCACAGTTCAGGGCTCTGGCAACAGGTACAGAAGGAGTCCAGGCAGCCCGGAAACAAGAAGTCCCCTTGGCAGGTCAGGTTGGGAGCCTTCCTCTATGCGCTGGGTTTCTGGTACCTTGCTATCTGAGGTTTGCTGGCAAAGTACTCCTTTCTCTCTCCTGTCCTGGGACAGAATCTGCATGGCAGGCAGCTTGAGCTGTACTCTTGGGGGGTCTCTGACATGGTGACTCCAGGCTCTATCTGCTGCTTTGCCTCAGGTATGGCATGAGCAGTATACTTATAGTCCTATGTCCTCCGGCTCTGCTGTGGACCCTACAGCTATCGACAACCTCGGGCTCCCGGTGCCCGGTTTCTGCTCTCTGGTTCTTAGTGGCCTAATCGTCGCCTCCTTGAGCCCTCAATCTCTCATCTGCTCCTTTCCTGTCTGCTCCAGACTGAACTGAACTCTCTTGTCTCTCTGGACCAACTGTCTAACTCCTCCTCCAGACCAGGATCCTTATTCAGGGAAGCTGCCCTAAAACCGGGTTTTGAGCTCCCCCTTCTGGACTGGATTCAGAAGGTGTTGTGTGTGATATTACCTGCCAAAAGGAACCCTCTTGTCTCCAGGCATAGCATTACCCTCCCCGAGAGGAAGGCAGCACTACTGTGGTACCCGAACTCCTGGGGTGCCACAGAAGCTTCGGGAACAGAGATGAGCATATATAGACGGACACCTGAGGTCCACACTAGTTAATTATCTTTGCTGGGATATAATGAAGTTTGATTGACTTAATTTTTGTTCTGTTAAATAAAATTTAATTGGTGTATTACAATTGTTGTTAGTAAATTTAAAAACATATTAGTCAATCATGATGGGGCCCAAAGACTCCCTAGGGACCTCCACAGGGTTTAATAGGGTACTGTTGCCAAGGATATGATTCCACACCCCACTGTCTATTCTAAGCACAGAGAGATTACCCACCAGAGACATGGCAAGTACCCTCTGACGTACACCCAGGTTAAAGGGAACCTGTCACCCCCCCCCCCAGTCGTTTCAAACTAAAAGAGCCACCTTGTGCAGCAGTAATGCTGCATTCTGACAAGGTGACTCTTTTAGTTCTGGGTGCTGTAACTAGAGAAATAATCAGTTTTATAATTTGTCTGAAATACCTGGTCCTCAGTCAAGTAGGCCGGCGTTTCCCCCCTGCTTCAGACAGCACACAGCTGTCACTCACATCTTCTTGGTGTCGTTTTAGTTTGAAACGACTGAGGGGTTGGGGGGTGACAGGTTCCCTTTAAGGACCTAATCCCTAGAATACTGAATGAAGACATTACTTGGACACGGTGCAGCATAAACTCCTTTGGTGGGATATAGCATGGCGGCACAGCTAACCATGTCCTGAAATTCCATGGGGATGATTTACACTTCATCTGGTTTATACATGACTGGAGGAGATAATTTGCCAGTGTTGGATATGCAGGGAGGGGATAGTAATCCATGTTTTGATATTGCAATACAGGGAGAGTTGCCCACTCTTGCTGCATATTTATATGGGTGATTGTTGGTATAGGAGAATCTATTAATGTTGTGATATCTTCATTATCCATTTGCCACATTCTATTCTATTCTTATTATTATGATGAGATATGTTTTGGATTGAGTCTTCTAAGAGAAGGACCATCCTTCAGCCATGATTCCTTACATTTCTTTAGTGGAATATTATTATTATTATTTTTTATTTTAATGCTTTTTCTTGCAGTTTTAAAAGTAAAATAAAACCAGAAAATAGAAAAAAAAATCAGTTTATTGAATATCAGATGATGACGTTAAAGTAGTGACAGGACAAATGATTAAGATTAGGTGAAACACAAGTAGAGATTTGACAGCTATTGCTGTTATGTACAACACACTAATATTAATTCAGAAGCCATGATGCCAAATTTTGTTATCAACCTGGGAAATCCATGTTCAGCTTTTTAAAAGTCTTTTACATAGCAGATCTGAAATAACAGATTTATTGGTTTTCACAAAAATCACATAATTACACACATACAACCACACACATTCACACTTGCACAGACACAAACCCTTGTAAAAATGTGTATTAATTATTCTTGGCCTCCAGTGAGTTTGTGGAATAGTTCTTCATCCAAAGTTTCATTCTGGTCCTTTGATCGAGTAGAAAGAAAGATGTATCCTCCAATGTATTCATGTACGACTTTGCAGCTTGCACTATTACATGTAAATGCGATAGCAATGTTGGGGTCAAACTCAATAGCAACCTGAAAGACAAATCAGATATTATAAATCCAACATGACGATTTCTGCTGAACCAATCTGATAAATTTGTATTGTTAAAGACAAAAACCTATTAAGTCTGTAATTTTAGTGAAAACTCTTCTGGACAATTATAGGGGTATTAGTCATACTAACACCAGTATGACTTTGACTAATCCATTGCGTTAATTTAAAGATTATTTTTTTTAAAGATTTGGCTTAACCCCTTAATGACCGCCGATACGCCTTTTAACGGCGGCCGCTAAGGGTACTTAAACCACAGCGCCGTTAATTAACGGCGCTGTGGAAAAAGTGAATAGCGCCCCCCAGAGTCTGATTTTCTCTGGGGTCTCGGTTACCGGGGGTAGCCGAGACCCCAGAGAACATGATTCGGGGGTTTTTACCGACCCCCAAGTTGCGATCGCCGGTAATTAACCGTTTACCGGCGGTCGCAAAAAAAAAAAAAAAAAACGCGATTTCCCATTTAATTTCTCTGTCCTCCGATGTGATCGCACATCAGAGGACAGAGAAATGGGGTCCCCGATCGCCCCCGTTACCCCCCGATACTCACCTGTCTCCCCCGGTGCTCCTCATGGCTCCCAATGGGCGCCGCCATCTTCTTCAGGCACATCAGAGGACAGAGAAATAGGGGGATTCGGGGACCCTATCATACTTATCGGTGTCCCTGGGTCCTCCTGTGTCCTCTTCTGGCCGCCGGCTTCTTCCCTCTGTAAGAAAATGGCGGGCGCATGCGCAGTGCGCCCACATGATCTGCCGGCCGGCAGCTAGAGGAGTTGGGGCTAAATTTAGAGTTAGGGTTAGGGTTAGGGCTAGGGTTAGGGATAAATTTAGGGTTGGGGCTAAATTTAGGGTTAGGGCTGGGGCTAAATTTAGGGTTAGGGCTAGGGTTAGGGTTGGGGCTAGAGTTAGAGTTGGGGCTAAATTTAGGGTTAGGGTTGGGGCTAAATTTAGGGTTAAGGCTAGGGTTAGGGTTGGGGCTAAAGTTAGGGCTAGGGTTAGAGTTGGGGCTAAATTTAGGGTTAGGGTTAGGGTTGGGGCTAAAGTTAGGGTTAGAGTTGGGATTAGGGTTTGGATTAGGGTTGGCATTAGGGTTACGTTTGGGATTAGGGTTAGGTTTGGGATTAGGGTTAAGGTTAGGGTTGGGATTAGGTATATATTGGGATTAGGGTTAGGTTTGAGGTTAGGGTTGAGATTAGGATTAGGGGTGTGTTGGATTTAGGGTTCTGATTAGGGTTATGGTTGCGATTATCCTTAGGGTTGTGATTAGGATTATGGATCGGGTTGGCATTAGGGTTAGGGGTGTGTTGGGGTTAGGGTTGGAGTTAGATTTGGGTGGTTTCCACTGTTTAGGTACATCAGGGGGTCTCTAAACGCCACAGCCAATTTTGCGCTCAAAAAGTCAAATGGTGCTCCCTCCCTTCCGAGCTCTGCCGTGCACCCAAACAGTGGTTTACCCCCACATATGGGGCATCAGCATACTCGGGATAAATTGGACAACAACTTTTGGGGTCCAATTTCTCCTGTTACCCTTGTGAAAATAAAAACTTGGTGGCTAAAAAATCTTTTTTGTGGGAAAAAAAATATTTTTTATTTTCACAACTCTGCATTATAAACTTCTGTGAAGCACTTGGGCATTCAAAGTTCTCACCACACATCTAGATAAGTTCCTTGGGGGCTCTAGTTTCCAAAATGGTGTCACTTGTGGTTTTTTTTACTGTTTAGGTACATCGGGGGCTCTGCAAACGCAACATAACGCCCGCAGACCATTCTATCAAAGTCTGCATTCCAAAACGGCGCTCCTTCCCTTCCGAGCTCTGCCATGCGCCCAAACAGTGGTTTACCCCAACATATGGGGTATCAGCCTACTCAGCATAAATTGCACAATAAATTTTGGGGTCCAATTTCTCCTGTTACCCTTGTGAAAGCAAAAATTTGGGGGTGAAAAATCATTTTTGTGGAAAAAATATGATTTTTTTTATTTTCATGGCTCTACATTATAAACTTCTGTGAAGCAGTTGGGGGTTCATAGTGCTCATCACACATCTAGATAAGCTCTTTGGGGGGTCTAGTTTCCAAAATGGGGTCACTTGTGGGGGGTTTCTACTGTTTAGGTACATCAGGAGCTCTGCAAATGCAACATGATGCCCGCACACCATTCCATCAAAGTCTGCATTCCAAGCGGCGCTCCTTCCCTTCCGAGCCCCGATGGGTGCCCAAACAGTGCCCCCATCCACATATGGGGTATCAGCATACTCAGGACAAACTGGTCAACAGATTTTGGGGTCCAATGTCTCCTGTTACCCTTGAGAAAATAAAAAATTGCAGGCTAAAAAAATCATTTTTGAGGAAAAAGAAAAAGGATTTTTTATTCTCACGGCTCTACTTTAAACCCCCAAGTGCTTCACAGAAATTTATAAAGTGCTCACCACACATCTAGATAAGTTCCTTAAGTGGTCTAGTTTCCAAAATGGGGTCACTTGTGGGGGGTTTCTACTGTTTAGGCACATCAGGGGCTCTCCAAACGCGACATGGTGTCCGATCTCAATTCCAGCCAATTCTACATTGAAAAAGTAAAACGGCACTCCTTCTCTTCCAAGCTCTGCGGTGCGCCCAAACAGTGGTTTACCCCCACATATGGGGTATCGACGTACTCAGGACAAATTGCACAACAACTTTTGTGGTCTGATTTCTCCTGTTACCCTTGTCAAAATAAAAATTTGGGGGCAAAAAATCATTTTTGTAGAAAAAATGCGACTTTTTATTTTCACGGCTCTACGCTATAAACTTCCGTGAAGCACCTGGGGGTTTAAAGTGCTCACCACACATCTAGATAAGTTCCTTGAGGGGTCTAGTTTCCAAAATGGTGTCACTTGTGGTGGGTTTCCACTGTTTAGGCACATCAGGGGCTCTCTAAACGTGAAAAAACACCATTGGAGGAAAACCTCCACTAAACTCAAAAAAAACACCAGAACACAGGCATGCTTACCTGTTCAAGGCCTCCAACAATTGCACTACCCAGGGTGCACCAGGCCCAAGTAAAGATAGCAAACAACACAGGTGCAAATAATACCGATGCAGCCAACCTACAATCAGGAATTGGCTGCTTGGAGCACCCATGCAAAAAAATAGTCTGTATGTGGCATGTTCACACAGGAATGCAAAGTATATGGTGAAAAGCCTATTAATGACGCCATAGATATAGCGGGCTAACCATGATGCATCCTGTGTGAACAGAGGCCACAGTGTACAGAGCCATCTAGGGCCCAGGCGCACCCTGGAAAAATGTACAGTGCACCAAAAACATAACAATGTATGCAAGGTATTGGTTGATATTATGGCCACAATATTGAAGCTGCCAACCCACACTGTGGCCTCTGTTCACACAGGATGCATCATGGTTAGCCCGCTATATCTATGGCGTCATTAATAGGCTTTTCACCATATACTTTGCATTCCTGTGTGAACATGCCACATACAGACTATTTTTTTGCATGGGTGCTCCAAGCAGCCAATTCCTGATTGTAGGTTGGCTGCATCGGTATTATTTGCACCTGTGTTGTTTGCTATCTTTACTTGGGCCTGGTGCACCCTGGGTAGTGCAATTGTTGGAGGCCTTGAACAGGTAAGCATGCCTGTGTTCTGGTGCTCTCTAAACGTGACATGGCGTCCGATCTCAATTCCAGCCAATTCTGCATTGAAAAAGTCAAACGGCGCTCCTTCCCTTCCAAGCTCTGCGGTGCGCCTAAACAGTGGTTTACCCCCACATATGGGGTATCAGCGTATTCAGGAGAAATTGCACAACAACATTTATGGTTAAATTTCTGTTTTTACACTTGTGAAAATAAAAAAAATTGTTCTGAAGTAAAAAGTTTGCGAAAAAAAGTTAAATGTTCATTTTTGCCTTCCACATTGTTTCAGTTCCTGTGAAGCACGTAAAGGGTTAATAAACTTCATGAATGTGGGTTAGAGCACCTTGAGGGGTGCAGTTTTTAGAATGGTGTCACACTTGGTTATTTTCTATCATATAGACCCCTCAAAATGACTTCAAATGTGATGTGGTCCCTAAAAAAAAATGGTGTTGTAAAAATGAGAAATTGCTGGTCAACTTTTAACCCTTATAACTCCCTAACAAAAAATGTTTGTTTCCAAAATTGTGCTGATGTAAAGTAGACATGTGGGAAATGTTATTTATTAACTATTTTTTGTGACATATCTCTCTGATTTAAGGGGATAAAAATACAAAGTTTGAAAATTGCAAAATTTTAAATTTTTTGGCCATATTTCTGTTTTTTTCATAAATAATCGCAAGTAATATCGAAGAAATGTTACCACTAACATGAAGTACAATATGTCACGAAAAAACAATCTCAGAATCAGCAGGATCCGTTGAAGCGTTCCAGAGTTATATCCTCATAAAGTGACAGTGGTCAGAATTGTAAAAATTGGCCTGGTCATTAAGTACCAAATTGGCTCTGTCACTAAGGGGTTAAGAATCTATTTAGGATCATTATGTGTTGATTAAATTCCTAAGAAATCCTTTTAGAGGTCAGTTCTTTTCTTTTTTTGTTATAAATCTGAGCATTTCTGGAGGTCAGTCATGTACCCCTTTTCCGCCCACTGCACTGTGTCTGGCTGTAAGACAACTATCTGCAGCAGAAGCCACAAAAAAAAATAATTTGTAAGTCCCACCTCTTTTGCAAAGGAGGCATGGCTCTGGCTAACCACAAGCCTTAGATGAAGAAATCTTGCAGAGAACAAAGGGAATATTCTCTGGCTGATCAGTTTCAAGACAGACTGGCGACTAACAAACAGTGAGGACAACTAAGTTAATTTATTCATTGATTTCTAGATCATTATTAATTGATTTCTAGATTTAGAATTTCTTTATCCCCTTCAGCCCCGAGCCTGTTTTAACCTTCCTAACCAGGCCAAATTTTAAAATTGTAGGACTGCTACTTCCAACAGGTGGCGCTACATAGAGTTCAAGTCCTCTTTCCCTCTGAAGAGGCAATTTGCATATAAAATTTACCAGAGGAGCACTGCATGACAAATAAGCCTCCTTACCTTGACAAGCCGGAGCTGGTATGTCACTCTCCACAAGGAGAAACTTACCCCTTAGACCCCAGTCCAGAGCCTCTCACCTAGCCAAATCAGATCTCATACTTTGCACTGACGAAGGCCCATAACCCGAAACACCGTGTCTGCGAATTGAGATTCTGAATTGGCTTTTATGCTAAGTCATATTGCTAGACTCGTTAAAGGGTTGATTGTGACTTATAGGATCGCTACTTCCAACAGGCGGCACTATATAGAGTTCAAGTCCTCTTTCTGTCTGTAATTTGCACAACAAATGTGATAATTTCTCAATTTTCAAACTTTGAATTTTTATGCCCTGAAACCAGTTATACCTCACAAGATAGGTAATAAATAACATTTACTACATGTCTACTTTACATCAGCATAATTTTTGAAACATACATTTTTAGTAAGTTAAAAGGCTTGAAAGCTAATCAGCAATTTTTCGTTTTTCCAACTAAATTGTCACGCTATGGCGGTCTTCATTAAGGAAGGATGGGTTCTCAAACTGTCCATGGAACTGGGACCCTAACTATCCCTGTCCCGGGGGTACTCTTAAAAATAGAGAAGCCTGAGTCCCTGACCTTACTATGCTCCTGTTAATGTCCTAAGCTGCCCACACCCTGTCCCCCAGGGGGCCTGGGACAGAAATGTTAGTGTATATACACTAGTGTATATACACGTAAGACAAACGGGAATAACAAAAAAAGCAACTTACATATAAAAACACTCACCAATGGTACAGAAGAATAAAGGGAAGGATAGGAAGGTACAAACCAAATGGAAATAAGATAATGGAGAAAGCATAAACCCAAAAAACAACAGACAACAATCTCCAGCAGCAACTATGAACTCCAACTTCAGCCCACCAACTCCAGTAAGCAAAACTTTAACAGACAGGAATGAGAAGGTCTGGCCAGGTTTTATAGAGAAATAAAATGAGCAGGTCAGGAGCAGCTGTGAAATGGAGCTGCATGTCTCTATCCAGCATACAAAGAGTTGTTAACCTCTTCCTCTTTAGGACCAAAGGAAACGAAGTCCATTTAATATGAAAAACAAATATGGAAGACCTGTGATTCACAGTACAAAAAGATCGCCTAACCCTAGATCTTCCAGGAGGACATGCCATAATTTTTTTAGGGATCGCATCACATTTAAAGTGACTTTGGGGGCCTATGTTACAGCAAATACCTAAACGTGACACTATTTTAACAACTGCACCCCTCAAAGTGCTCAAAACCACGTTCATGAAGTCTTTTAACCCTTTAAGTGCTTCACAAGAATTAAAGCAATGTGGAAGGTATAAATGAAAATTTTAATTTCTCACAAAATTGTTGCTTTAGCCACAAATTTTCACAACGGTAACATTAGCAAATGGACCAAATAGTTTGTTATGCCATTTCTTCTGAGTACACTGATACCCCATATGTGGTGGAAAACTACTGATTGAGTGCACGGCAGGGCTCGGAAAGGAACAAGCGCCAATTGAATTCTGGAGCGCAATTTTGACTGGAATAGATTGCGGATGCCATGTCACAATCGACGAGCTCCTGACATGCCAAAACAACAGAAGCTCCCACGAGTGACCCCATTTTGCAAATTACACCGCTCGAGGAAATCATCTAGAGGTCTAATGAGTATTTTTTAACCCTCAGGCAATTCACATAATTATCAAACATTGGGCTGAGTAACTGGAAAATAACATTTTTTTCCACTAAAAAGTTGCTTTGGCCCTAAGGTTTTAATTTTCAAAAGGGTTAATTGGAGAAAATGAATGGTACAATTTGTTACACATTTTCTCCTGAGTACGCAATACCCCATATGTGGTCAAAAACTGCTTTTGAGGCACAGTGCGAAGCTCAGAAGGGACTGAGCACCATATTGGAATTTAGATTTTGGTTTGAGAGTGCCATGTGACATTAAAAGAGCTCCTGAGGTGCCAGGACAGCAGAACACCCCCAAAAGTGACTACACTTTACAAACTACACCACTCAATGTATTCATCTAGGGGTGCAATGAGCCTGTTGACACCACATGCACCTCACAGAATTTTATACCATTGGGTCATGAAGAAACAATAATTACATTTTTACCACTAAAATGCTGTTTCAGCCCCATGTTCATTTACAAACGCAGACAGCGGCATTTAACTACCGCTTCCGGCCGGGCGGCCGGAAATGATCGCATCGCCGACCCCCGTCACATGATCGGAGATCGTCGATGCTTCAGAATAGTAACCATAGAGGTCCTTGAGACCTCTATGGTTACTGATCCCAGGCAGCTGTGAGCGCCACCCTATGTAGCAGAGGCGATCGTGTTGTGCCAGCTTCTAGCCTCCTATGGAGGCTATAGAAGCATGGCAAAAGTTAAAAAAAAAGTTAAAAAAAAGTGAAAAAAATTAAAAAAATATAAAAGTTTAAATCACCCCCCTTTCGCCCCAATCAAAATAAATCAATTAAAAAAAATCAAATCTACACATATTTGGTATCACCGTGTTCAGAATCGCCCGATCTATCAATTTAAAAAAAAGCATTAAACTGATCGCTAAACGGCGTAGCGATAAAAAAATTCGAAATGCGAGAATTACGTTTTTTTGGTCGCCGCGACATTGCATTAAAATGCAATGTAGCCGCGACATTGCATTAAAATGCAATAACAGGCGATCAAAAGAATGTATCTGCACCGAAATGGTATCATTAAAAACGCCAGCTCGGAACGCAAAAAATAAGCCCTCAACCGACCCCAGATCATGAAAAATGGAGACGCTACGGGTATCAGAAAATGGCGCAATATTTTTTTTTTTTAGCAAAGTTTGGAATTTTTTTTCACCACTTAGATAAAAAATAACCTAGTCATGTTGTGACAGGTGTCTATGAACTCGTAGTGACCTGGAGAATCATAATGGCAGGTCAGTTTTAGCATTTAGTGAACCTAGCAAAAAAGCCAAACAAAAAACAAGTGTGGGACTGCACTTTTTTTGCAATTTCACCGCACTTGGAATTTTTTTCCCATTTTCTAGTACACAACATGGTAAAATCAATTATGTCGTTCAAAAGTACAACTCGTCCCGCAAAAAATAAGCCCTCACATGGCCAAATTGATGGAAAAATAAAAAAGTTATGGCTCTGGGAAGGAGGGGAGCGAAAAACGAACACGGAAAAACGGAAAATCCCAAGGTCATGAAGGGGTTAATCCAGAAGACTGGCAGTGTTTATAAAAAAAATATACAAAGATGTCACAAAATGGGAACAAAACAACACGGTATATACAGTGCCTACAAGTAGTATTCAACCCCCTGCAGATTTAGCAGGTTTACACATTTGGAATTAACTTGGCATTGTGACATTTGGACTGTAGATCAGCCTGGAAGTGTGAAATGCACTGCAGCAAAAAAGAATGTTATTTCTTTGTGTATTTTTTTTTTAAATTGTGAAAAGTCTTTTCAGAGGGTCATTTATTATTCAACCCCTCAACCCACCAGAATTCTGTTTGGTTCCCCTAAAGTATTAAGAAGTAGTTCAGGCACAAAGAACAATGAGCTTCACATGTTTGGATTAATTATCTCTTTTTCCAGCCTTTTCTGACTATTTAAGACCCTCCCCAAACTTGTGAACAGCACTCATACATGGTCAACATGGGAAAGACAAAGGAGCATTCCAAGGCCATCAGAGACAAGATCGTGGAGGGTCACAAGGCTGGCAAGGGGTACAAAACCCTTTCCAAGGAGTTGGGCCTACCTGTCTCCACTGTTGGGAGCATCATCTGGAAGTGGAAGGCTTATGGAACTACTGTTAGCCTTCCATGGCCTGGACAGCCTTTGAAAGTTTCCTCCCGTGCCGAGGCCAGGCTTGTCCGAAGAGTCAAGGCTAACCCAAGGACAACAAGGAAGGAGCTCCGGGAAGATCTCATGGCAGTGGGGACATTGGTTTCAGTCAATACCATAAGTAACGTACTCCACCGCAATGGTCTCCGTTCCAGACGAGCCCGTAAGGTACCTTTACATTCAAAGCGTCATGTCAAGGCTCGTCTACAGTTTGCTCATGATCACTTGGAGGACTCTGAGACTGACTGGTTCAAGGTTCTCTGGTCTGATGAGACCAAGATCGAGATCTTTGGTGCCAACCACACACGTGACGTTTGGAGACTGGATGGCACTGCATACGACCCCAAGAATACCATCCCTACAGTCAAGCATGGTGGTGGCAGCATCATGCTGTGGGGCTGTTTCTCAGCCAAGGGGCCTGGCCATCTGGTCCGCATCCATGGGAAGATGGATAGCACGGCCTACCTTGAGATTTTGGCCAAGAGCCTCCGCTCCTCCATCAAGGATCTTAAGATGGGTCGTCATTTCATCTTCCAACAAGACAACGACCCAAAGCACACAGCCAAGAAAACCAAGGCCTGGTTCAAGAGGCAAAAAATCAAGGTGTTGCAGTGGCCTAGTCAGTCTCCTGACCTTAACCCAATTGAAAACTTGTGGAAGGAGCTCAAGATTAAAGTCCACATGAGACACCCAAAGAACCTAGATAACTTGGAGAAGATCTGCATGGAGGAGTGGGCCAAGATAACTCCAGAGACCTGTGCCGGCCTGATCAGGTCTTATAAAAGACGATTATTAGCTGTAATTGCAAACAAAGGTTATTCCACAAAATATTAAACCTAGGGGTTGAATAATAATTGACCCACACTTTTATGTTTAAAATTTATAAAAATTTAACTGAGCAACAATACTTTTTGGTTTGTAAGATTTATGCATCTGTTAATAAATCCTGCTCTTGTTTGAAGTTTGAAGGCTCTAACTTATTTGCATCTTATTAAACCTGCTAAATCTGCAGGGGGTTGAATACTACTTGTAGGCACTGTACAATTAAATGAAATAAAAGGAATAACAAAAGAAAATTACTAGATCTGTCTCACGAAAATGGCTCAGAGCTTAGCAGAGGGTGGTAAATCTCAGAAAAATGGACAGAACCAAAGCAGTACTAACAAAATACACATACCAGAATTCCTCTTTTTATTAGATCAAGATTACGCCCACATACCTACCGTTGGTGAGCTCTTGTGGGGGCTGGTTATGGGATGTGCTTGGTTTTTCAGAATATTGTGAGATCCGGAACTTACAGGATATTTTTGTCCCTCAAGATCTGAGGCGGTAGATATTGTCATGTTTCTTATCACAATTTTACCTGTCTATAGTGATGAAACACCATGCATTGCCCCGATAATTATTTGGAGGGGTAAGAATAAAACGGTGATGTGAGTGAATGTGTTTTGCTCGTCCCTTCACTACAACATCAAAAATATTTCTCCCATAAATATTGGATCAATGCAGGCCTCAATATTTATTACTGCCCATTGGCTCCAAAAGGTCTAGCAAAAATCCTTTAAACAGAAGAAGCCCCTATACTTCTCCGCCTCTGAGTAAACAAAACCCAGTCTTGGTGATTGGTTGTCAGAGCAAATCTCCTGTTGTAATTACCAGATCACTGTAGGAGGTCCCCAGTTCAATGGAGGTTGGAGTGTCAACTGTCTCTCTCACTTCTCCAGTCATTTTAATCCCATATGTTCAATGTGAGAGTGATATGTCCTGTCTCTGGAGATGTTTTTATGGATTTTTCTCTACAGCAATCATCCAATTATTTTCAAGAATCTGCGATCTTATCCCAGATAAATAAATCCACATATTTCTTAATATGCAAATTAGGTGCAAATTAGGTCACCTCCGAAGCCCGCATCAAAGCGGGGCTTCTGACCTCGGACGTACTATCCCGTCCGAGGTCAGAAAGGGGTTAAATATATAAAATTTAATAGCTCTTTTCCTTTTGTTCTGTAAATTGCACCCCTGAAGTCATGCGCTACCTGTAACGGGTGTCCAATCGGCCTGTATAAATGATTGGTGGTGGCAGCTAGCAGTTCTTCTTGTTATTGTGGAGGTGGTCAGGGACTGTGTGGGGAATATATAAATTCTATGCATTGGAATTGGAGGTGTATATACCATACGCTCACTGTGAGTTCCCAGATACCAGGCCCAGTAGTGGAAGCAGCCATGGCCTTGTCCATCACTCATCAGTCAATTGTGTATTTATCCTGACCTTTGGAGGCAGCGGAGTTGCGTCCCCTCACAAACTAGTGACAGGGTGGAATCTATGGCTCTTGTGCTTGACATTGATTTTGGAAGAAAAATATGTTTTTGTACCTGCTGTATTTCCCAGTTGACATTCCATTGTTTCATATTTGAAAATCTCCATGTTGTAACAGGATCTCCAGTTGTAATGTCTATTCTGATCAGTCTGTTATAGGAGACTCCAAGCAGTTCTTCTTTCTTGCCATCTCTAAATCTGGAAAATAAAAATTAAAAAACTTATCAAGCCTGTAAATGATAGTTATTCTTAAAAGTATATGAATATGTGTGTTTATTTTGTCTTGGATCTTGGTTGCTTTTTAGCTGTGCTTGATTAGGACACATTGTGATTAGTGATGAGCGAATAGCATTGTTGCTCGGGTCTCCCCGAGCACGCTAGGGTAATCTCCGAGCATTTGTTAGTGTTCGGACATTTAGTTTTCCTCACCTCAGCTGCATGATTTACGGCTACTCAGGCCCGGATTTAGGGGGGCCCATGGGGCCCGGGCCCTGGGCCACTCACCAAGCGGGGGCCTCCCACCAATATAGGGATAAATATCTCAAAACATGTAAAATACACATCTTTGCTGTGAACCATTTTTAATTATAAGGAACATTTAACAAAAGAGAAACTATTGAAAGAGTAGGGACCTGGGTACGGTCCTACATCTCAGTGGCTGACACAGAGTGACAGGGTCATGGCACCTGACCTGAGTCAGCATCCACTGACCTGGCTAGCCTAGCCAGACTTCCTTAGTACCCTCCTTGTACCTAATGCTTAGCTTATGGCATGCGGCAGCTGTCAAGCTGCTGCAGTGCAGCATAGCACAACCTTCACCAGAGAGAGCTTGAGAGGGTAGTGAGACTGCGTACACAGAGAAACACCACAGAGCAGCAGCACAGGCACCACCAAGGGGCGAGAGAGTGGTCAGACAAGCCGAGTCAAAAAACAGAGGCAGAAGTATTTAAAGGGATCAGCAGTACACATGGTAAGGAACAAGGCAGTAGGTTCAGCAATGGTCAGGAGTGGATAAGACAAAGTCAGAAGCAAGTACGAATACAAGCCAAGTCAGAAACCAGAGAATCAAACCGACAAACGGAAACGCTGGGAAAAGGGCAGACAGAGGGAGTCAACAGACACGAGGAAAGTCAGGGATCACAGCAAGACAAATCAAGGGCTACCAGAGACAGGTTCACACGCTGAAGGCAGAACTATAGCTGACACCACCAGCAGGATCCATAGGAGCTAAATAGCAAACCTGAACCCAGAATGAGGCAGTGCAAAATTAACCCTTGACATGATCCGCCTAGAAAAAGGGCAGACAGGATTAAACCCTGGAACGGATCATGACAGCAGCCTTCTCTGATACCAACAGAAGCTTCTAGGTGCTACCTATTCAGCTATATGATCGCTCCCTCGGATTAGATCAGATGAGAGTTTGTTCAGCTACCTTCGAGGAAGGAGGCGGAGCCACAATGTTGGCGCGAGAAGAGGATTCTCCACCGCAGAGTGCGGCAGGACTTCACTCTGGATCTTCAGTCACTGAATTACTCTGCGTAAATGATTTTTGTAAAAAAAACTTGCGTTCGTTTCATTATGTGTTTTTGCATTACATATTGCAACTCCTTGAAAAATGGGCCTCCCTCCAAAATGGGCCCTGGGCCACCCACCTCTTAAATCCAGCCCTGCGGCTACTGGACAGCCTGAATACATGTGAGAATTCCCTAACAAACAGGCATTCCTCACATGTATTCAGCCTGACTAGCAGCCGTAAATCATGCAGCTGAGGCAAAGAAAACGAAATGCCCGAGCACTACAAAATACTCGGAGATCACCCGAGCATGCTCGGGTTGACCCGAGCAACAATTCTATTCGCTCATCACTAATTGTGATCTGTAACTGTAGCATCGTTGTGTGTGGTTTCTGAGGCGCTCTAATATCCACCTGCTCTGTCTCTTATGTTTTTTTTGGACTGCAGATCAGCCTAGCTAGATTGACTGCTGTGCATAAAAGATCCTCCGCTCTCCTATAATAAATCTCACTTCTGGCAATACATTGACCATTACTCACCAGGTGTCATTGGACAAATGGCTGCTTTGAACAGCTATAATGGACAAAATGAAATCAAATGTTATGGCCGCACCAGCAATGCGATCATTTAACGATTCGACCAATTACTGTCCAGTTATCCACCCACTGCTATCGAATGTGTATGGCCACCTTTACGCACAGTAAAGAGTGAGCAGCTCTTTCATGTGTTCTGTATGTACAGAGTAGAGCGTTGGACATCATATAATGGCACCTTATCTCCAGGGAGAGCAGAAATAAAAAAATAGAGAGCTTAAATCCAAAATGCATCATCTGTGGGGGAGCAACAAAGATCCTTATACAGCTTAGATAGTTTGCCAGTCTCAACAAAATTGATTGGTTTGGCCATCTTTAATGGGTATGGTGGCCTTAAATCATTTTTCAGTTTATTTCTTCTATTTTGGATTAAATATTTTGGACTATTATAACTGATGGATTGTGACATAGCGACAAGGAGAACACTCATTCTGGGAAAAGTCTAGGTTTCCTGTACATTGCTTATACAGTGAAATGGGGAAAAATGGGGGGAGGGTGACATATGTACAGAGTGTTATATGCAGCACTGAGGAATGAGAAGGATAAAACATAGTAGGACAGGAGTAGTAGTCTGCGCTACTCTGCTAGATTCAAGAACTCTGAAGGACATAGTAGGGGATTATTTGTATGTTAGCTCTCTGACCGAGCACTCCACCCTCCAGCCTGTGGCAGTTTTAATTGCAACACGATCCAACCTACCCATAAATTTAGGCTTTAGCCTAAGAGAGATGTTCACACTAGATAGGTTCCCAGCAAACCGGAGATCGCCTTGTCGTTGACTGCCGGGCATGCACGAATTGGCCAAATCATGTGCTAAGTATCTCCATTTTTTCTTAATATCTAGAGCATTAATGCTATTAATATTTCATATCTACATGCTTTCACACTACAGAGTGCAACTTTATTTGTTTGTATAGTAGGGGATTAGATCATATGATTTATTTTGAACACGCTTCGAAGTTGAACCAACTTCATCAGGAGAACCACAATATATATAATACCACCCTAACTATTGTTCTCCACAGTGGGATCTCTCGATTTGAGGGTACTGCAGCAGCTGTCATACTTTGATTCCTCAAAAGGTGAGCATTTTCCATACATTTCGGCTAGACCATTTTCTCCTCCAGATAACATTCTGTTGCGCTTAGTATTTCCCCTCTTTCAGGGCGAAAAAATACATTTTAAAGAATACCTATAGCTTTTGTAGTGCAGTACTCATCAGACCGAAGCCCTGAGCTCCTGCGTGCACAAAGCAGTGTACGGCTCATTAGAAAGTCTATGGACCCATACTCTACTCCATATACATACTCAGAGCCTTTCTATTGAGCCATTATATGTGTGTTTAAATTGGAATATGCCTGCAGCAACATATAAAATACCACTATAATTACCATGCAAATATATTTACCTGACAATGTAGTAGGCTATGCCAAACTCAGGAAGAGATTGCCATGCCTGAATAAACCGCATTTTTGCTTCAATAAGAGGCATCTGTGATATATTCTGTTGCGCCTCCAAAATGCGGGAAGCTAACTGTAAAAAAGAAAAAAAGTGTTAATATCCTCTGGATGTGTGATCAATAAAGACAATGCCAATCTGATGCATAGAAACTTCAGTCCTGTAAAATTTACCTACAGTTCACAGATGACATTGCCTTGGCCAGGGACATACACAGAAATTGTGAGGCCCCATACCAAAAGTCCCAATTGCCTCCCCCCACCCCACCCCAAAAAATTCAGCAATTCAGTGGGGTTACTGAAGAGCATATCTCACAACTTTGTAGCCCTTACATGGTGGTTTTGCCCCTATTAAACCCTCTAAGTGTTTCCATGCGCTAAGATACCCCTTTTATGGCCCCCATAAAGTATGATGGCCCTCCTACAGCCCTGCAAACAGCATGAAAGCCTTCTGTCAGTCAGTGCTGAGGGGGTGGTTACAGCCACTGCTCACTATGCACTAAGGGGTGACAGAACCCGCACTGGCCACACCCCTATGACTGAAAGCCCGAGGCAGCCTGGGGGGAATAAAGCAGAACAGATCATTTACATGTCTCCAGCTATGGCTTATGATGACATACCTGTTTGGTTTTGTATTTCTTTGCATACTTCGGTGACACAAAGCACTCAGGCTTGATGTCCACGTTTTCAATCTTGGTATTTATTTGAGTTGTAGTGTTGGTGTTCTTCAACCTCAGAAATGAGAGGATGCTTTGTACTTCTGATCGATAGGAGCTGTCGGCCATTGTCTTTCCTTTTGATGCCAGTATGCATGCAGCCATCCATTTGGAGTACTGGGATTCCTAGTGATCCATGGTAGAAAAAGTAGATAAACTATACACTGAATTTCCATGTCTTTACTACCTATCATGGAAAAAACGAAATCCATCACTGTTGCCCCGATCCACTCCCGCCTTGACTACTGTACTGCTCTATTAATTGGCCTCCCCCCTGACTCGACTTTCCCTTCTCCAGTCCATTCTTAACGCAGCCAGGATAATCTGGCTAATCGGTACTCGGACGCGTACGCTCTTTGCCAGTCATTGCACTGGTTGCCCATTCATTATACGATCCAATTTAAACTGCTTGTGCTCACCCACAAAGCTCACTCTGTGCAACACCCCCCTACATCTCTTCTCTCATTTCTGTTTATCGGCCTACCTGCTCGTTATGCTCTGCAAGCGACTTTCAACTAACCTCTGCACTAATCCGTACCTCCCACTACCGGCTCCAAGACTTCTCCCGAGTTGCGCCAATACTCTGGAATGCTCTGTCCCAAGAAATTAGGACTAACCACAACTTATACAGCTTTAAAGGATCCCTCAAAACACATCTGTTTAGAGTGGCCGGACACATTCCCTAATCAAAGTGTGTGCATGTCATTCACTAGTTATCTGAGAATAACACTCTATCAAACTCCACCACACTCAAAAGCACCACAAATACTGGCTGGCAGCCTTTATCTATCCTCCATTCCCTCAAGATGGCTGTACCATCATTGTAAATATACATCAGTACTTTGTGTCTCCCCCACCTCATTGTAGATTGTAAGCTCTTACGAGCAGGGTCGTCATTATTTTGCTCTAATTATTGTATTATCTTTACAGTTATTACTTATGACTTGTCTATGAACTGTTGAATTTGAAAGTGCTGTGGAATATGTTGCTGCTATATAAATAAAGATTTTTATTATCATCATTACTTATAGTTGACATCTGACAAATCATCTATAGTGTAAAGAGAGGACTGGAAGAAGGGGATATTCCCATGGACTGGAAGAAGGGGATATTCCCATGGACTGGAAGAAGGGGATATTCCTATGGACTGGAAGATGGAGATATTCCCATTTACTGGAATAAGGGGATACTCCCATGGACTGACATAAGAGGATTTTCACATGGACTGAAATATGAGGATATTCCCATGGACTGGAAGAAGGGGATATTCCCATGGACTGGAAGAAGGGGATATTCCCATGGACTGGAAGAAGGGGATATTCCCATGGGCTGGATGAAGGGGATATTCCCATGGACTGGAAGAAGGGGATATTCCCATGGACTGGAAGAAGGGGATATTCCCATGGACTGGAAGAAGGGGATATTCCCATGGGCTGGAAGAAGGGGATATTCCCATGGACTGGAAGAAGGGGATATTCCCATGGGCTGGAAGAAGGGGATATTCCCATGGACTGGAAGAAGGGGATATTCCCATGGACTGGAAGAAGGGGATATTCCCATGGACTGGAAGAAGGGGATATTCCCATGGACTGGAAGAAGGGGATATTCCCATGGACTGGAAGAAGGGGATATTCCCATGGACTGGAAGAAGGGGATATTCCCATGGACTGGAAGAAGGGGATATTCCCATGGACTGGAAGAAGGGGATATTCCCATGGGCTGGAAGAAGGGGATATTCCCATGGACTGGAAGAAGGGGATATTCCCATGGACTTGAAGAAGGGGATATTCCCTTGGGCTGGAAGAAGAGGATATTCCCAGGAACTGGAAGAAGAGGGTATTCCCATGAACTGGAAGAAGGGGATATTCCTATGGACTGGAAGAAGGAGATATTCCCATGGGCTGGAAGAAGATGATATTCCCATGGACTGGAAGAAGGGGATATTCCCATGGACTGGAAGAAGGGGATATTCCCATGGACTGGAAGAAGGGGATATTCCCATGGACTGGAAGAAGAGGATATTCCCATGGGCTGGAGGAAGAGGATATTCCCATGAACTGGAAGAAGGGGATATTCCCATTTACTGGAATAAGGGGATACTCCCATGGACTGACATAAGAAGATTTTCACATGGACTGAAAGATGAGGATATTTACATGGACTGGAAGAAGGGGATATTCCCATAGACTGGAAGAAGGGGATATTCCCATGGACTGGAAGAAGGGGATATTCCTATGGACTGGAAGAAGAGGATATACCCATGGACTGGAAGAAAAGGATATTCCCATGGACTGGAGGAAGAGGATATTCCCATGGACTGGAAGTAGAGGATATTCCCATGGACTGGAAGAAGGGGATATTCCTGTGAACTGGAAGTAGAGGATATTCCCATGGACTGGAAGAAGGGGATATTCCCATGGACTGGAAAAGAGGATATTCCCATGGACTGGAAGAAGGGGATATTCCTATGGACTGGAAGATGGAGATATTCCCATTTACTGGAAGAAGAGGATACTCCCATGGACTGACATAAGAGGATTTTCATATGGACTGAAAGATGAGGATATATCCATGGACTGGAAGAAGGGGATATTCCCATGGACTGGAAGAAGGGGATATTCCCATGGACTTGAAGAGGATATTCCCATAGACTGGAAGAAGGGGATATTCCCATGGAATGGAAAATTGGATTTTCCCATGGAATGGAAGAAGGGGATATTCCCATGAACTGGAAGTAGAGGATATTCCCATGGAATGGAAGAAGGAGATATTCCCATGAACTGGAAGTAGAGGATATTCCCATGGACTGGAAGAAGGGGATATTCCCATGAACTGAAAGAAGATAATATACCCATGGACTGGAAGAAGAGGATATTCCCTTGAACTGGAAGAATGGGATATTCCCATGGACTGAAAGAAGAGGATATTCCCATTTACTGGAATAAGGGGATACTCCCATGGACTGACATAAGAAGATTTTCACATGGACTGAAAGATGAGGATATTTACATGGACTGGAAGAAGGGGATATTCTCATGGACTGGAAGAAGAGGATATTCCCATGGACTGGAAGAAGGGGATATTCCCATGGACTGGAAGTAGAGGATATTCCCATGGCCTGGAAGAAGGGGATATTCCCGTGAACTGGAAGTAGAGGATATTCCCATGGATTGGAAGAAGATGATATTCCCATGGACTGGAAGTAGAGGATATTCCCATGGACTGGAAGAAGAGGATATTCCCATGGACTGGAAAAAGGGGATATTCCCATGGACTGGAAGAAGAGGATATTCCCATGGACTGGAAGAAGAGGATATTCCCATGGCCTGGAAGAAGGGGATATTCCCGTGAACTGGAAGTAGAGGATATTCCCATGGACTGGAAGTAGAGGATATTCCCATGGACTGGAAGAAGAGGATATTCCCATGGACTGAAAGAAGATAATATACCCATGGACTGGAAGAAGAGGATATTCCCATGAACTGGAAGAATGGGATATTCCCATGGACTGAAAGAAGAGGATATTCCCATTTACTGGAATAAGGGGATACTCCCATGGACTGACATAAGAAGATTTTCACATGGACTGAAAGATGAGGATATTCCCATGGCCTGGAAGAAGGGGATATTCCCGTGAACTGGAAGTAGAGGATATTCCCATGGATTGGAAGAAGAGGATTTCCCATGGACTGGAAGTAGAGGATATTCCCATGGACTGGAAGAAGAGGATATACCCATGGACTGGAAGAAGGGGATATTCCCATGGACTGGAAGAAGAGGATATTCCCATGGACTGGAAGAAGAGGATATTCCCATGGCCTGGAAGAAGGGGATATTCCCATGGACTGGAAGAAGGGGATATTCCCATGGACTGGAAGAAGGGGATATTGCCATAGACTGGAAGAAGAGGATATTTCCATGGACTGGAAGAAAGGGATATTCCCATGAACTGGAAGAAGAGGATATTCCCATGGACAGTTCTCTCCCTCTTTACATAGGAAGAGATCTGTCAGGCAAAGGGATTGGGGGAGAAGCTAGCCAGGTACTGCATTGGACTAGTCAGGCAAGACACATAATCCTCAGATGGCCTCAGTGTATGCAACCTTTATAACTCGGGCATTGACAGTATATTTATTTCATGCCTCTTTTCCACATCACTAGTTTACAACTAATGGTAGATCCTCTCAGCACATGCACTTTATGATTGTTGCAGTATTACTTTATTTGCACAAGGAGAGTATATGTTTACATGACTTTTATTGCAATTTATGTAAACTGTGGAATTATCACTTACCCCAATTCTGCATCCTTAGGGTTCCTATTGAGGATCCTATCTTTAACCTTCCTCAATAATCTTTGTGCAACATGTTTATGTTACTTATTATTATATTAATACAATTTTGTTTATTTTTTTAAGTCAGCTTTCCAAGTCTCTTTATTTATATCCCCTAGGAGTTTCTTCTACATTTCATCTTTATTTTGTATTAAGATTGTATTGTGGATTATGTTCATTATACTATTTTTGACTTGTTTTATAATCAACGATCCTGTGAATTATTTTATAATGCAGTAATGCTACCTGCTAATGATACTTATACTCACATTATCACATCTTAGATATACTTCATTCATTCCTTCAGCAACTGGTATTAACAGCTTTATCCCGAATCTTCTCTGTGATACATTGACATCTGGTACAACTTCACAACCTGAGTATAAATACACATGAAATCCTTTAACCCACCTGAAATTAATGTATTTTGTAGCCAACATACTGTAAGTACATTCTGTGTTTGCACAGTTGAACTATCCTAAGTCTGTGGCATGCACATATTCCTTCTCTTATAACGTTTTGTCGCTCTCTCGGGTACACTGTATACATTATGAATATGTTAAAGGGATATTCTCTTCTTCCATCTTCAAGAGCACACCACCTACCTGCCTCCGTGCACTGGGCAATCACTACCAACATAACAGAATTTGACATGCTGGATTTCAAATCCTTAGCGCTGGTCAATTTCAAATGAGATTTCTTAAAATCTCATTCACATCTCTTCTACTGTAATGTGCAGCTAATTTTTTAACTGGAATATCTGGATGGAAAATCTGCAGCGGATATACCCCATGTGGGCAATTTGTGCTCTGAAGCGCTAAAATCAGGGTTTCCTACTGTCCAGGAATGACTGGATAGTCCATAAAAATGGGAGATTTCTTCCCAATGTCAGTAAAAGATCTTTACAGATTATTGCATTTGCAATTTTGATAATTTTTCAGTTCACAGTTAATGCTCCTAAAGTATTCAGATCAGTAGGCTGTAGACATAAATCACCTACAATCTTAATGATATACAGTACAGACCAAATGTTTGGACACACCTTCTCATTTAAAGATTTTTCAGTATTTTCATGACTATGAAAATTGTACATTCACACTGAAGGCATCAAAACTTTGAATTAACACATGTGGAATTATATACTTAACAAAAAAGTGTGAAACAACTGAAAATATGTCTAATATTCTAGGTTCTTCAAAGTAGCCACCTTTGCTTTGACGACTGCTTTGCACACTCTTGGCATTCTTTTGATGAGATTCAAGAGGTAGTCACTGGGAATGGTCTTCCAACAATCTTGAAGGAGTTCCCAGAGATGCTTAGCACTTGTTGGCCCTTTTGCCTTCACTCTGCGGTCCAGCTCACCCCAAACCATCTCGATTGGGTTCAGGTCTGGTGACTGGAGGCCAAATCATCTGACGTAGAACCCCATCACTCTCCTTCTTGGTCAAATAGTCCTTACACAGCCTGGAGGGGTGTTTGGGGTCATTGTCCTGTTGAAAAATAAATGATGGTCCATCTAAACGCAAACCGGATGGAATAGCATGCCGCTTCAAGATGCTGTGGTTAGCCATGCTGGTTCAGTATGCCTTCAATTTTGAATAAATTCCCAACAGTGTCACCAGCAAAGCACCCCCACACCATCACACCTCCTCCTCCATGCTTCACGGTGGGAACCAGGCATGCAGAGTCCATCCGTTCACCTTTTCTGTGTCGCACAAAGACACGGTGGTTGGAACCAAAGATCTAAAATTTGGACTGATCAGACCAAAGCACAGATTTCCACTGGTCTAATGTCCATCCCTTGTGTTCTTCAGCCCAAACAAGTCTCTTCTGATTGTTGCCTGTCCTTAGCAGTGGTTTCCTAGCAGCTATTTTACCATGAAGGCCTGCTGCACAAAGTCTCCTCTTAACAGTTGTAGTAGAGATGTGTCTGCTGCTAGAACTCTGTGTGGCATTGACCTGGTCTCTAATCTGAGCTGCTGTTAACCTGCGATTTCTGTGCCACTGCACTTGGGGACACTTTCAAAGGTTTCCCAATTTTTCGGACTGACTGATCTTCATTTCTTAAAGCAATGACGGCCACTCATTTTTCTTTACCTAGCTGCTTTTTTCTTGCCAGAATACAAATTCTTACAGTCTATTCAGTAGGACTATCAGCTGTGTATCCACCAGACTTCTGCACAACACAACTGATGGTCCCAACCCCATTTATAAGGCAAGAAATCCCACTTATTGAACCTGACAGGTCACACCTGTGAAGTGAAAACCATTCCCGGTGACTACCTCTTGAAGCTCATCAAGAGAATGCCAAGAGCGTGCAAAGCAGTCATCAAAGCAAAAGGTGGCTACTTTGAAGAACCTAGAATATAAGACATATTTTCAGTTGTTTCACACTTTTTTGTTAAGTATATAATTCCACATGTGTTAATTCATAGTCGTAGTCATAGTCATGAAAATACAGAAAAATCTTTAAATGAGAAGGTGTGTCCAAACTTTTGGTCTGCACTGTATATTATAACTTTCCAATATGTTCATAAAAAATGTTGGTTTTCCCTGATTTTATCAGATGTTTCCAGAAAATAATCATAAATTAACTTGACAACCTTGCCTCCAATATTGGTTAATTTAAGCAAATCTAGAGAAGAATCAGACAGAATTCCTTGAGAATGGTGGTAAGAAATGAGCTGCAGTTGTTTGAAAGTTTCCGATTGCAGTTGGTGGCATCCGGGTATTCCAGGGGCATAGTTACAGGGGATACTGTCGGGTGCACTACCTGTGTATCACTAACACTTAGGAACATACCAGTATTGTAAATGGCACCCAGCCACCCAGCCTCCTATATGGCACTGATGAGGTGCAAAAACCCTAATACAGCTGCCTGCAAATGAAGATTCAGGTTTGACATTGTATTCTAGGTTATGTGGCAAAGTACATTGACTTACAGAATTGGTGCTTCTAATAGGTATCAATGGAGACTTTACTCTCTTCCTCTGTGAAGAGAATATTTGCTTATTTTATTTCCCAGGGAGCAATGCATGGCCTATTAGTCTCACTGCAACTGTTCAGTGATCTCCTTAAAAGGGTTGTCCACTACTTGGACAACCCTTTCTCAAGCCATAGGTTTCCTCCTTTTAAAATAACTACACTTTTACTCTTTTCTGATGCTGGCGCCGTTCCAGCGGTATTGGCACTGTGTCCCCTGGCGATCGCATAAAAGTGTGACATCACGCGAACCCTGTGGCCAGTTAGTGGTGGTTTCACTCTCCCCGCCTTTGGACATATCACGTACATCTGGAGGAAGAGCAGGAACAGCAGCGCTCACTTCTTCCAGATGTAAGCAATTTGTCCGAAGGCAGAGAGGGAGAAGCGGCTGCTGATTGGCTGCAGGGTTCTAATGACATCACACTGTTACACAATCCCTGGGAGAAACAGCGCAAACACTGCTGGAATGGCGTTAGCACTGGAGGGGAGTATAAAAATAGTTATATTAAAAGGAGGAAACATATGGCTTGTAGATTGTGAGCCCTCGTGGGCAAGGTCCTCTCTCCTGCTGTAGCAGTTTTGCAATTTTGACTTGTATTGCTGAAGATTATTGTACTTGTTTTTATTATGTATACCTCTTTTCACATGTAAAGCGCCATGGAATAAATGGCGCTATAATAATAAATAATAATAATTAATCATATGGATTGAGTTGTGGACAACCCTTTTAAAACTTTACTCCTTAGGATCCCCAAGATTTTTCCTGTAATACAAACCTTTCTTTTGATAGAAAAATATTTTGATTGTACCAATGTCGGAGTGGACGTCTGATATTCACCACATTTGTTGTGTCTGTAGCTGCCATTACTGAGAACTAATTTTTCTGCACTATGATTCCCGCATTGCTTACCTACCAGCTATTTTTGCAGAACAAGTGATTAGTACAAACACATCATGGTCAGCAGGCTACGGGTCGACAGTCATTTGTGAGGAATGTTGGGCCCTTGTGGGAGTCGTGTGAAGCTTGGGATGTGCTGTTTATTTTAGAGACTCCTCTTGTGTATTTTTGTAGATACAGCACATCAGTCTTTCTGTTTGCAGTTGGAGATGAGAGCAAATATTTTTAGCAAAGCACCTTACATGGTACTGACACACTTCTGGGTAAGGGTGGGGTCATACACATAAGATACAGAAATGCATGCACATGGAGAAGGAATAACCCCATTCACATGCTGCAACAAATCAGAATTGTGTAAATATTCTCTGAGAGAAAAACTCTTATGGGCAATTGCTGGATCTTATTTTGCTTTATTGGGTATTTTTTTTGTTTTTGTTTGCATATCATGGTATCTAGTTTTTATCTACAAGGATTGCAGAACCAGCAAGACAGGCCAATCACAAGGGACTGTCACTGAACCAATATGGCCATTAGAAAAGTGTGGCATCTTATTTACCAGGAGCAGACATAGTCAGAAAACTGCTCCTGAGCAAGAACAATATATGGGCCCTTTGCAGTCCAATAAGCTCATCATAATGCACCGATACTGGCTCTTTAGAGGCGGAAGTGGGTCCCTTACCACTTGGGCCCACGTGTGGCTGCACCAGTGGTTTGTCCGCCCCTGCAATTTATATACCCACTGTCATTTGCCACTATACCGTATACAGTTTTTGGTATGGATTTACTCTTGACCCGGCATTGTCCCATATTTACTCTTTTGCTTAACCTTTGAATGCCCTTCTGAATTAACCTAGCGGACAGCGTGCTGTTTCCTGTTTTGCCTTCCGTCTCTGCCTGACCTTGTAGACTTGATCCCAGCTGTCCACTTAGCCTTTAGAGTTTTGTCATTCTCCGCACCTCTCTGGGTCTTACTTAGCTTTCTGAAGCTCTTACTCAGACTCTTGGCTACTATGTAAATGCCACCTGGGAGTCTCTGCACTGAAGGCCAGATCCCTGTACAATAGTAAAAGTGTGAACACCATGGTGCCAATGGGACTAAGTGTCTTGTGCCAATTCTGTCTGCAGTAGCCCTTTTGAGTTTATGGTTTTATATTAGAGGACTGCTAGGACTCATAGTGCATAAAGCTCAGGCGCAGCAGATGACTCCATACTTCCATTGCGGGCACTATTTTTCTATGTTTTCTTACCTCTCAGGTTCAGTTTTTCAGCAGGTTCTCCATGAGCAGCTTCTTTATTCTTAAAATATGATATGGAAGTATCTTTAAAAACAAACCAGTATTGCTTGTAAGCTTTGAGCGTTAGCTTCTTAGGTCTGTAAGGCAATCAGAAACAGGTTATCAGCTCCGTGTACAAGCATATAAGACTTTGCCAGACCTCAGCTATATTGATTGATCATCATCATCACACAATGCAGTAATGTGGCGCCCCCACTGCCGCAGGGCCGAGGGGCACCCGGTACCGGGCCTCCGAGTCTCTGCTCTGGGGTTGTCACGGCGGCTAGGCCCCGGTCCGTGACCCTGCCGTGGGGCGCACAGGGAATAATAGGTGTGGATGATGGTGGTGAGGCTGTAGTGGTGCGGTGCAGTAAATAACGAGGACACCAGGTTGCAGTCTCTTTACCTCTTTACTGAAGATCTCTGGGTCCTCAGTCCGGAACACGGTTCACCAGGCTGCGCAAGTCCGGCCGGTCCAATGGCACCTCCAGAGTTCTCTTCACAGGTGGAAATCGGTGCCTTCCTTCTAGCGCTATGTGTTGTGGTCCTTCCCTGCTGTGCTTACGGAAAGTCCCCACAACTGTTGTGTCTGTTTCTTAAGTTCCCTCACAACTCGATTAGATGATGTTCTGCTAATCCTCCGTCCCTCCCTGGTGTTCTGGTTGGGACGGCACCCATTTGACGGGTAGGCTCGGAGCTCTTCCGGGACCCTAGAGTCGCCCCTCTCCACAAGTTGCCCCCCAAGACTGCATAGGTGATATGTGTTAGACAGCCCGCCTTAAACTGACTGTCCTGCCGCTGTTTGGAGTATTGCTTGAAGCTGAATGTTATTCTACTCCCTCGGCGTTCTGGCCACTGGTAGTGCGCCTCAGTAGGATGTTGCTCCGGTCTTACAGCACGACTCCTACTGGTATTTCTCCTTTGCGTGATCTCGTTTCTCACTCAGCACAATCTATCTCTCTTCTAATCCTTTCTTGGGCACCGCCGCTACCCGGAGCAGGCACGGTCCCGTTACGTTCGTTCTTGTTGCCAAGCCTCTGTCAGGATCCCACCCCTGACAGAGACCCTACTGTATCTTCCCCTACAACACCCTCTGCCACAAGGTGTTGCCTGGTTCCAACCCAGTCAGCTTTCTGATCTAACTTCCTGCCTGACCCCCAGTTTACCCACTATGGTGGGGAGTGGCCTAATGAATAGCACCCTTAGCTCCCCCCGGAGGCCCAGCTGTGAAATGTATTGGTGTCTGTGATACCTGATCAGATGAACTCCTTCAGTGCCATCAGACGCACCGTAGCTCCCCATAGTGGCGGAGCCACAGTACTGCAACGACCAGGACTATGGGGCGCTGCACTCCCCCCTGGTTAAACACAGTACTCCGGGACTGGGAAGAAAACAACAATACAAGTTAGCAAAAAGACATACAGTTTGGTTGAGTGCAATAACAATAAGTATACTTGAACAGGCTTCCCTTTATGGGAGGTGAGGACACTTGAACGTTACAAACATGGTTAAATATCACAGCAACAGGCTATAAATAACTCTTCTTACCCAACCGGGTATTCTACTAAGTGCAAAATTGTTGAACAATAATTTAACTTTGCCTTTAAGGACATACACTCTTAATCCACTAAAGACCTTCTTATAATCACATTATAAGGCAATTTAACTTTTTCATTCTCCTCCTTTAAATCTGCAGGACCGCCTGTCCTAACGGCACCAGACCTACTGCCTCTCCTTTCTGTTACAGGACCGCCCCGTTCAGCCAGGGCCTACTGCCTTTTCAACTACTATACACAGTATAGAACATAACATTACTTTCAGTTTAAGAGCACTGAGCCATCTCTACATGGCTCCTATGAGGACTCAGGGTTTACCTTCTATCCTAACTATCTATCAACATTATCAAAACATTTTCTATTGAACATTAAGCCTTCTCATTATCTCTCTTTCTATCATGCATGCTGGACACCACGTCTATCCCTACGGGCCCACTGCATCCTTCTTCTATCTTTCACCTTTTTCTTCTCAGAGAACATCATCAGTATTTCTTCACAATTAACTAATTAAATACATATAACTTTCTCATGTAAACATTATCATCTCTTTCTTTGGTCAAGACATTATTGCTTCCTATCTTAAGCAATATCACAGGTTAAGCGCAACAAATGAACATCCCCTTTAAGAGGGGACCAAGTCTCTATGAGGTAGCACGCCTTCTCAAGCTACCAGTCCATACTCAGCAAAGGTTCCAGTGTGGTATCTTCACAAAGAGTCCTTCTTTAAGTAAAACCAGTAGGGAGCGCCTTTAATAAGGTGCAAACTATGTACAAGAAGTTCGGATCATGCACTGTTCATGATTTCAGCAGTTCTTTTCAACTATAAACTTGTGCAAAAACTTTAGAAAAATCAAACAAAAGCAAACAATAGGGATCCCAAGTCAACAGAAGGATCCCTTTTAGAGTTAACCCTGGACGGGTTCAGCAGCAAAAATCAGGAAACAATAACTATTTGCATATTCATGGTATCGAGGTTTATTCTCTTGGTAGGTTGCCAGACATCAGCTGATGGTGGACATCTCCCGACCGTGCAGGCTTCAGCCCTTGGTCCACGGCTGATGCTGCGGTAGTTTGTTCCCTCTCTTTCCAGTCCTTCCATTGTAGGATCAAGTACCGCTTATATTGTTCCCAATTCAGCACGGCAATGGTGTGACCTTCTCGCCGGACTCCATCCAGCCCAATTCGGGGGGCCTCCCACCGGAGGATGACTCCCTCCGGGCTCACATCTACGAACTCCCCCGTCTGGGTCGGTGGCAAAGGTATCAGCCTCCCCATTGCACCGGGGGATAGTACCCCTAGCCCCGCCAAGAGGAAACGGTTATTGTGGAGGCGAGGATCGATCGCAGGATCGGGATCGGTCGGGGGAGCAGGGACGCTTTCTATACCTGCGTCTGATGTGATTCCACCGATGTCGGTCCGTTCCATTAACGAGGACGCTGGAATCGGCTGCAGCCCGGACCGCAGCTCCTCCTCGGCAGCCTCCGGATATGGCTCCGCTCCCCATAGCTCCTCTTCGGCTAGTTCCGAGGTCGGGATAGGTAGGCTCAGCTCCGCTACCGGCTCCGAGGAACTCAGGTCCTCCCGCTGCGGTGGACGCGGGTCCTCTTCTGATGGGTGAGGACAAGCCGGGATCACCTCGCCGTTGTTCGGGCTCCTGCTGTTCATCGTCGCTGTCCGGCATTCGGCAGCAATGCATGCATCTGACTCTGCCATTTCTCCGAGGTCGAGTTCCTCCTTCCCCTCGTTCCCGCCGTTGCAAGTCAAGGGGCCGTTCTTCTCTGCTGCTGGGCAGGTCATCCTCTCGCAGCAGGAGTTGGAGGGGCCGATCACTACTTCTGGCGCCGCTTTGGTAGTCTCCTCCCATGGCACGCCCTCCGTCTCCCTCTGCGCTCCCTGTGACGCTGCAATGGCGGCGGTTTTGGCGCGAACTTTTGGCGGCAAGTGACAATCCACAGTCTTTGCAATAAAGTACAGTCTAAGCACAGTAAATCACAGTTCCAAGGCACACATGACCTGATTCTTCAGGCTTAAGTAGATCCTGTTTGTGACGCCAAGTTGTGGCGCCCCCACTGCCGCAGGGCCGAGGGGCACCCGGTACCGGGCCTCCGAGTCTCTGCTCTGGGGTTGTCACGGCGGCTAGGCCCCGGTCCTTGACCCTGCCGTGGGGCGCACAGGGAATAATAGGTGTGGATGATGGTGGTGAGGCTGTAGTGGTGCGGTGCAGTAAATAACGAGGACACCAGGTTGCAGTCTCTTTACCTCTTTACTGAAGATCTCTGGGTCCTCAGTCCGGAACACGGTTCACCAGGCTGCGCAAGTCCGGCCGGTCCAATGGCACCTCCAGAGTTCTCGTCACAGGTGGAAATCGGTGCCTTCCTTCTAGCGCTATGTGTTGTGGTCCTTCCCTGCTGTGCTTACGGAAAGTCCCCACAACTGTTGTGTCTGTTTCTTAAGTTCCCTCACAACTCGATTAGATGATGTTCTGCTAATCCTCCGTCCCTCCCTGGTGTTCTGGTTGGGACGGCACCCGTTTGACGGGTAGGCTCGGAGCTCTTCCGGGACCCTAGAGTCGCCCCTCTCCACAAGTTGCCCCCCAAGACTGCATAGGTGATATGTGTTAGACAGCCCGCCTTAAACTGACTGTCCTGCCGCTGTTTGGAGTATTGCTTGAAGCTGAATGTTATTCTACTCCCTCGGCGTTCCGGCCACCGGTAGTGCGCCTCAGTAGGATGTTGCTCCGGTCTTACAGCACGACTCCTACTGGTATTTCTCCTTTGCGTGATCTCGTTTCTCACTCAGCACAATCTATCTCTCTTCTAATCCTTTCTTGGGCACCGCCGCTACCCGGAGCAGGCACGGTCCCGTTACGTTCGTTCTTGTTGCCAAGCCTCTGTCAGGATCCCACCCCTGACAGAGACCCTACTGTATCTTCCCCTACAACACCCTCTGCCACAAGGTGTTGCCTGGTTCCAACCCAGTCAGCTTTCTGATCTAACTTCCTGCCTGACCCCCAGTTTACCCACTATGGTGGGGAGTGGCCTAATGAATAGCACCCTTAGCTCCCCCCGGAGGCCCAGCTGTGAAATGTATTGGTGTCTGTGATACCTGATCAGATGAACTCCTTCAGTGCCATCAGATGCACCGTAGCTCCCCATAGTGGCGGAGCCACAGTACTGCAACGACCAGGACTCTGGGGCGCTGCAGTAACACTTTACCATTGTCCCCTTTTATGGTCCTTCCTTATATATAAAGCTAATCGATATAAAAAGCTTTTTTTATAAAGATAAAAATCTAATATTTTAGTCAAATCACTTTCAGATTACATTATCCTTCAGATTACAAAATTGCCTAAAGGTGATCATATACATGTGATGGATACAGGCTGACTGCTCATTCGGCCAACAGCCGTCTCTCCCGACTCTCCATATATAAGGCTTGGCTAAGCATTTATGTGTTTTCAATGGGGAAAGATAAGAAAGCTGTTACCAGACACTTCTTGCAGCAGCTTATCTCCCAGACAGAAAAAGGGTTTGGGAGATTGAATCTAAACTACCCGTTCCTTATCTCCCCCAACATTGTCTGTCTCTGTCGAGCGAGAGGTGGGATGTCCCTATCCCACTGTAACCGTCTAGTTTGACTGACTTCAATCTAATATATAAAATATAATATCAGTAACAACTATAAACTACATAGGTTATGTGGTGGCCCAGTAGCCTTTCTGTGGGTCACTGTTACATGTCACTGCCAATCATTGCTGCAGGTCGTTATGACATGTAACAAGGCTACCAGCTAGGGGCTTTCACAATATGGGTGGGTACAGGATTAAAAGCACCTCTTGAGCCCTAAACCCTCCCAGCTCATCAGTGCACCACTCCTTAACAGTGTAAATTGAATATAATTATTCATAATACAGCTCCTCTACTGGTGAAATGTTGACATTACATGGGATGTATTTACTTTTCACCTGCCAATATAACATAATCTGATTTGCTGGTTGTTAGGGGTCGAGTTCCCGTCTCTGCACAGGGGGAGTCTCAGGCCATCTCCGCTGCAGTCTCCCATTCTTCTCCTGCCGCAGTGGAGCCTGCTCAGCGGAGACGTCGGTCCCAGCATCTTGCTCAGTCCCACTCTGTACAAAGAGTTACTGCTGCTTTTCCTGCTTCTGCCATTGAAGTCAGTGCTGGGCAGCGGCGAGCAGACGCTTTTGGGACTAAGTCCTGCTCTTCTCGTTCTGAGCATGCCCTGAGTAAGATCTCTCAGTGGAGATCGAGGGTCACATGGTCAGATACTGCAGCTAAGTCCATTGGTCCTTTCAGGAAGGTCCTGTAGGTGCTAGGACTAAGTCCTGCTTGGCACACACTGAGCATGCCCAGGGCAAGATCTCTCAGTGGAGATTTAGGATCACATGCTCAGGTATGGCAGCCTCTCATTGGTCCTTCTGGGAAGGTCTTTTACTTGCTGCAGCTATATAAGGCTCGCATGGCCGCATGGCCATGCGCTAGTATTGCTTTCATTTATGTACTTTGCGCCAGTGTGGTCTTGTATGTGTGTGTTCAGGGACCCGGCTGAAATAAGCCCCTAGAATGCTGGCACCTCCGGCGAGGAGTTCGTATGCTTGTGTGTTCAGGGACCTGGCCGAAATAAGCCCTTAGAATGCTGGCACCTCCGGCGAGGAGCTCGTATGCTTGTGTGTTCAGGGACCTGGCCGAAATAAGCCCCTGGAATGCTGGGACCTCCGGCGAGGAGCTCGTATGCTTGTGTGTTCAGGGACCTGGCCGAAATAAGCCCTTAGAATGCTGGCACCTCCGGCGAGGAGCTCGTATGCTTGTGTGTTCAGGGACCTGGCCGAAATAAGCCCCTGGAATGCTGGGACCTCCGGCGAGGAGCTCGTATGCTTGTGTGTTCAGGGACCTGGCCGAAATAAGCCCTTAGAATGCTGGCACCTCCGGCGAGGAGCTCGTATGCTTGTGTGTTCAGGGACCTGGCCGAAATAAGCCCCTGGAATGCTGGGACCTCCGGCGAGGAGTTTTGTGTGCGTGCAAGACCACTAACTGCTCTTGTTAGACAGTTAGCCTGTGCCTCTGTGGAGTCTAACAGGGCGCAGTGCTTTGAGTTCATGGCTGCTCTGTGAAGTAACAGAGTTAGCTAACACTGCTATTAGTTCCGCTATTTACTAGCAGCAGGTTCTCCTGCACGGTGGACCCCGGGCTGCGAACGCATCTATCCTAATAAAATATATACTTTCTTTAGGTGCGTTCCGCTAGCCCTATCATAACACTGGTTTTCAAATATTCTGCTACTGTAATGTGCAGCAGATTTTTTTCACTGGAAGATTTGGATGGAAATTATGTGGCCGATATACCCCATATGGACAATTTGTGTTCTAAACCGCTCCAAATAGGGTTGATGTTATCCAGAAAAAAAAAATCATAATTCAAGCAGGCAACCTTGCCTTCCATATTGCTTAAAGGAGTAGTTTGCAGTCCAAAATAAATTTCTTCCTAAATCGCTATCTATTTAATCCCATTCTCCAAACTATTTTGTAATATTTTTAACATAAAAATTCCCTAGTCTTTCCCAACTACACTATCTAACTACTTTTCTTTGTGTTTTTTTCCAATTTCTTTTTGATGATGCTTCGTTTGAGAATCCCAGTGCATGCTAAGATACTTAAACAAAGCGTCATCAGGGGGCAGAGGCTGTGGTCACTGCCTCTGCCCATTCCCTCAAACGAAGCGTCATCAGTGACAGTCGTTTCCCTGGCTGGTCTAGTCCTTGTGCACTGTGTGATGTGCACAATGACAGCGCACACTCTGTTGTCAGATCAGATCAGCAGGAAAGAGCTTACAGCTGAGTGCATTTTCATAATAACTGGCGTGCAGAGACTAGCACCGCCCCCGCAAGGGACGGCGGAGACAGTAGCAGAGATCTGATGCTCCACACACATCTGCCAGAGTGTCAATCACCAAGGATGTCTTCACAGGCGACAGTGATGCAAGAAACTAATGAGTAACTGCAGTGCCTTACCCTGTGACATTTTGTTCCAGAATGGGCTATGGATGTTGTGGGAAGTGAGTGCAGCACCAGCCTCCTGTGACTTCATGTTTGAGACTCCTCTCAAATGATTTGCCACAGGAAAAAACGCATTTAGAGATAAGGTAGATAGGCAGACGTGTAGAATGTTGTGTAATAAAGCTCATTACAAAAGTGGTTAGGATGTAAAGATAGTTAGAAATGATATTTTAGGTGCTGGGCCACACTTAAGGCACAAAAAATGGTTAAAGACAAAAGTAAAGAGCATTTTAGATTTTGCACCAAGATTATGAACCAGATGCATCATTTTGGCTCAAAATATATAATTGAATACAACAAGACAAAGAAGGAAATTTAACTTAAAAACTTTGTAAATGATGACACTATGTTAGGTATTTGCAGAATGTTTTATCATACAGCAATTAAGGATTATGAATTGAAAGAATATCTAATCAATAAGTTATTAAAATAATAAAATGTTGCAAATAATACATTTATAATAAAACATTGTACATTATTCTAAACTGTAAAATTATTAATGAAAATGCTACTTATACTTATAAAACCATACCATCCTTGGCTGCATAACATTAGTGTGAAACTGGGCTTGGTCGGGAAGCATAAATGTTTACTCAGGTTAATGATTAAACTGGTAGCAAAGCTTTGAAGTTTGCAGAGAGTTTCTAGATGTGGTGAAGTGACTGATGTAACTATTGTTCTATAAAGATTAAGAAAGTTGGAAAAAAATGTCTGAAATGGATGGAGAGACTAAATGCTTAATGATGCGAACTACAAACCTGAAAAGTTTAAGATTATCAGCAAGTTTCGGAATGTCTGTGATATCCTCCTGTAAAATAGGTAAAGGCACAATTATGCATTTTATACAAGAATTATTGTTAAAGGCACATTCTTTCAGTAGCCAATTGTAGCATATCTACAGGGTATAATTTTGGAAGAATATACGTCACTCCGGGAGGTTGGATGCCAGAGTAAGATTCCATTCCATATAACACTAGATAAGTAACTCGGCCAGGACAACTTATTTAGGTGCCCTAGGCAGATTAGATAAATTGCATCCCAACCCACCTTGAGTCAATTGATAACTATTTTAAGGGTATGTTCACACAGTGTTTTTTTCTACACTAAAAACTCATTATGCTGGCAGTAAAAATGTTGCATACATTATGAGCGTTTTTGATGATTTTTTTAGTTTGTAATTTGTAGGGTCTTTACCAAGGAGGTGTGGCTCACAGGATTCTCTGGGGGTGCGTACTTATCATTCTGTGAGCCAGGCCGCCTTAGCACATGGACCATACAAAATAGCACTAAATAAAAAAAGACCATATCTCTGGAATCAAAAACAAACAAATAAAAAATGGAATAATGGAGTAGCGAGAACAATATAAGACCACTTTTGGCCTAGTGACATGTATTGTTTAATGATATTTACCTTCCACATAACGGGAGAAGCAAAGAGAAGAAAGACGCTAATAATTATATTCCATTTCAATGGCTCCACATTTAAAGGTTATCTGTCATCAGGATTTCACCACTATTTACATGTGCATGTAGCGCTTTCGAATAATATTCCAGCAATACCATTACATGGCCAGTCTGTTCATCCATTAGCATTCAAATCAGCATTTAAATTTATATGAAAATGAGGCTGAAAGTCTGAAGCGTTCTGTCATTCCAGCTCTATTTCTGGCCCAGCGCTGCCTCTTCCTGCTCGACTAATGGCTTCTTTGCCTAAAGTCACAGGGCATAGAGGCTGTCTGTCCAGTGTGCGGGGGCGGCGCTGGGAAGGGTATAGAGCTGGTGTGACAGAAGCTTCAGATCTACATCATTTCCATATTAAATGAAACTCTGATTTCTCAGTAACGGAGAAATGGATGGTCTAGGTAAAGGTAGTGTTGGACTTGTCTTTGTAAGAGCTACATGTGCATATAAATAATTTGGGTTGTGAAATCTGGCTAACAGATTCTCTTTAAGTGTTTGAAATTATAAGTAACACATAAAGTTACATGAAGCTTGTAAAATAATATTAAACTGACCTATTATGCTGCTCTATATCAGTGACAGTGTGTACGATGTTTAGTATGAGGGTTTGTCCAGGAAGGAACAACCACGGGAAGGGCAGCATCCAATAAAGGAGAATATCCAATAAAGGAAGACCACCTATGCCAAGCATGGTATCCATCCACAAACAGCTGTTTCGGGGGTTTTGCCCCTCATCAGTGTGGAGTAGGAAACTGGCTATTAGGAGCAGTGCCTGGTGAAAGGCTATGAAGGAACAGATGAATGACCTCGGGGAGACCAAAACATCCAACACTGCGGAGACACCATCACGTGTTTCTCAACGCAGTGATCCAGAACACTGCCCCCATCCCTTATGGGAAATATGCAAACGCATGTAAAGTAAGCTGCGGAGACACCATCACGTGTTTCTCAACGCAAGCAATGAATAGCCAGGCCTTTCTCCGGGAAGCAACAACCACGGGAAGGGCAGCATCCAATAAAGGAGAATATCCAATAAAGGAAGACCACCTATGCCAAGCATGGTATCCATCCACAAACAGCTGTTTCAGGGTTTTTGCCCCTCATCAGTGTGGAGTGGGAAACTGGCTATTAGGAGCAGTGCCTGGTGAAAGGCTATGAAGGAACAGATGAATGACCTCGGGGAGACCAAAACATCCAACACTGCGGAGACACCATCACGTGTTTCTCAACGCAGTGATCCAGAACACACGTGATGGTGTCTCCGCAGTGTTGGATGTTTTGGTCTCCCCGAGGTCATTCATCTGTTCCTTCATAGCCTTTCACCAGGCACTGCTCCTAATAGCCAGTTTCCTTCTCCACACTGATGAGGGGCAAAAACCCTGAAACAGCTGTTTGTGGATGGATACCATGCTTGGCATAGGTGGTCTTCCTTTATTGGATATTCTCCTTTATTGGATGCTGCCCTTCCCGTGGTTGTTCCTTCCCGGAGAAAAGCCTGGCTATTCATTGCTTGCATTGAGAAACACGTGATGGTGTCTCCGCAGCTTACTTTACATGCGTTTGCATATTTCCCATAAGAGATGGGGGCAGTGTTCTGGATCACTGCGTTGAGAAACACGTGATGGTGTCTCCGCAGTGTTGGATGTTTTGGTCTCCCCGAGGTCATTCATCTGTTCTTTCATAGTATGAGGGTTTGGACATATACTATAACCTTAGTAATTATCACAGATGTAATCCCATGAGTAGTGATGATGGTGTCTACATCCCATCCTGCTGATATAATTCGTTAGCGCTTAAATGGATATAGTGTCTAGATCCCATAGTTACAAGACTGTCTAGATTTTACACATATAAAAAAACACGATACGCATCAACATCAAAACCTACCAAAATTTTGTTGGATTTTCCTCCATCCAGGGCTACTTCCAAATTAGAAAGAGCTGCTTCAATTTCATCTGTATCTCCTTCTGTCGTTAGCTCAATTGACTCAGCTGATAGCGATAATTTGCTTATGTGGTACTATTGTAGATGTAGAAGAAGTTGTACATTACGGACACATACTTGCACATACTTTATGTCATACTATTGTATATATAATAATATATACAAGTGTGTAGCTTCCAGCAGCTTCAATCAATGGGAGGCAATAGACAGAAAAACATCAATAGACTGATGTGACCTCCAGAGCGATATAGTGATAGATTTACTAGTGAAGTAAGATGCCCCAATTTGTTTAGAGGAGCATACCTCCTAATACATGTGACCAACCTTAAATGAACCTGTGCCAGAAAGTGAAATCTATGCAGGCGTAGGATTGCACTACAATTTGCACCAATTCTTGATGCAAGATTTAATGAATTTGTCAACAATGGTGTTAAAAAATGGTCTGGCCAGTGGTCATAACACATTGATAGGAGCTATTCTGCAGCACCCAGGATGGGCTACTACACATTGACTAAAGCTGTGCAGTACAGCATCATGTGTTTACAACATGTGGGGTAACATCTGACCGGAGGAGTGTCTGGTGCTGGACTCTCTCCAATTTAATATTAATCATCTACTCTAGAGACAGGTCATCGATATATTATGGCCAGACCACTCCGATAAGCTCCAATTTATATTAAATTAGTGTTAGGCAAACCAAACGATTTCAGCTGAGCAACTATATAATGCGTATAGAGGTTTTGACTACCCCAATGCCAAATGTTGGAAAAGAGAAGGATCCGGCATCCCCTCTTCCTATTGAAAGTGCATGCACACAAGCCAGGGCTAAGCATGTATGTGTACAGGGGTGGGGGTTCCCAAATGATAGAAAGAAAACAATGTAAAATGTTAAATTTACTTGTAGTGCTGCAAACATTAACATTTCCTCCTCAGTGCAATCGATTTCTCCCAAGAGGATAGCCCAACGTGCTTGTTCAAACAGCTGGTTTATACGGACAGCATCATACTAAAAGATCGGAAAGGTTATATTAGATTTATACAAAGCTCAATAACAGATTATGTGTTTTTAAAGTAAGTAGCTATAATATCATTTCATGTGAACATTTTCAATTTCAGAAATGAAATATACATTGGTCCCAAAGTTTCAATGGCATTAAGGTACATTATCTCAAATTTAATGTCAGACAAGGCCACTCTTAGCTTCCCATACCATATCACTCCAATAGAGCAAATCACTCAGTAGCACAACAAAAATCTAAAATATCAAATCATCAAGCAGGTCCCGAGACCACGTAGACTAGGTGACCGTAGCAGACTAGTGAAACAGCATGAATCCCATTGGATCCATAAATTACAAATCTTGTTCCCTTTGGGTCTCAATTGGGAGTATGATCTATTGAACTGATATCATGTCTACATATTTCCTATTGTCTCACCCGGTTCAGGTGGTGCACATGGTTCGTGGACCCACTGTGCCACAGGGCCGGACCTGCCTAGGAAGGTATGTAGTTACGCTGCTACCTGATATTCGCCGGAGCTCCTGATGGTGGAGACAGACTGGGCTTCAGGTAGCTGCCACTAGGCAGGTGCCGGTACTGCAGCTGCCAATCCCAGGGGTCAGGTTCGCTGATGTGGGGAGACGTGACCAAGGTCACTGACTAGCGGGATACGGACACTCACATACTGTACGTACAACTTAAATATTCAAGACAGGTTCTTGTTCACACTCGTAGATATCAGGAAACAGTTCTGGAGATGGCCGCACTAACACTAGGGACAACGGAATCAGGACTGGCTGCACCGGAAGCAGGAGATCGGGTATAGGTATCGCAGATGCAGTTTCGGGATTAGGATACCGCCGAAGAGGTCACAGGAACACGGATAAACTATACTAGACCAACAGGAACACAGGATAAAGGAATAACTTTAACAGACCAACAGGAACACAGGATAAAGGAATAACTTTAACAGACTATGCCTCCCAGCTGACAGGTGGCACTATGAGTGCGCACTGCCCCTTGCATTCAGAGGAGGAGGAGACAGCTTCCAAAGATGCTGCTGTGGCTGGGGCAGTGAGTAAACCGGTGTCCTTACATGGTGAGAGGAGGGGAGCCATGCAGACGTGCCAGCAGACACTACACCTATTTATCTCTTTCATGTACATTTGGAACCTCACTTGCTTACTATATATTTTAATGTATTATCCTACATAGAAAAACTGCACGAAACATATAGCTTTATTATTAACATCTAAAAACATTTAAAACGTATATACAGTATGTGCGAGAAGACACCATCATATAAATACCAACCAAGAAATAAGTGGTTATGATTGCATTACTCCTTTGAATCATCAATTGATATACAGTATATTGTTGCAAGGACAGAAAACATAATAGAGTAGAGGAATAATAAATTCCCCAAAAATGATGGACATTTCTAATATATAGATTCTTTTCTACAATAATTCAATGCCACCAGTGACAGAAGTAGATAATTAGGCCGGCGTCACACTAGCGAGTTTTACGGACGTAAGAGCGCAGAAAATACGTCCGTAAAACTCGCCAAACAAACGGCACAATTATTCTCAATGGGGCTGCTCCTATCAGCCGTATATTACGGTTCAGTATTATACGGCTTTCTACGGCCGTACAAAATCGCAGCATGCTGCGTTTGTCAGCGTATTGTGCAAAAAAATGCCAATGAAAGTCTATGGGGGCGAGAAAAATATGGATTCCACACGGACCAGCAGTGTGACTTGCGAGAAATACGCAGCGGTGTTAGTGAAAAGTCGGTAATTCAATTGCCGGCTTTTCATTTCTCCTGCACAAACCCGACAGGATATGAGACATGGTTTACATACAGTAAACCATCTCATATCCCCCTTTTTTTTTTGCATATTCCACACTACTAATGTTAGTAGTGTGTATGTGCAAAATGTGGGCGCTGTAGCTGCGAAAATAAAGGGTTAAATTGCAGAAAAAATTGGCGTGGGCTTCCGCGCAATTTTCTCCGCCAGAGTGGTAAAGCCAGTGACTGAGGGCAGATACTAATAGCCTAGAGAGGGTCCATGGTTATTGCCCCCCCCCCCCCCCGGCTACAAACATCTTCCCCCAGCCACCCCAGAAAAGGCACATCTGGAAGATGCTCCTATTCTGGCACTTGGCCACTCTCTTCCCACTCCCGTGTAGCGGTGGGATATGGGGTAATGAAGGGTTAATGTCACCTTGCTATTGTAAGGTGACATTAAGCCAGATTAATAATGGAGAGGCGTCAATTATGACACCTATCCATTATTAATCCAATTGTCTGAAAGGGTTAAAAAACACACACACACACATTATTAAAAAGTATTTTAATGAAATAAACACACAGGTTGTTTTAATATTTTATTGCTCTCTCAATCCAGCTGAACACCCTCACTTGGCAAAATAATAAACCCACAATATACATACCTTCTGATGACCTGTCACGTCCCACGAGGTAATCCATCTGAAGGGGTTAACTCAATTTACAGGCAGGAGCTGCGCTAAAGCACTCGCTCATGCCTGTAACCCCCGGGGAATGAATGAAAGCTGAGTGATCTGTACTTACATTGAGTTGCGGTGAGGCGCCCTCTGGTGGATGAACTCATGAACTGGAGCCTTGGAAAAGTTCCCACGCTCGAGTTCATATGAGTTCATATGCGAGGAAGCGAGGCTATTATCAGCACGCGAAACGCGCGTTGGGGTAACCCTTTGGCACTGGAACTGGATCTGCTGTACTATTATGGGTAATTATGTTTTATTTATTAGTATGCACATCATAATCTGACTACTATTGGGCTTGTGGCTAAGTTACATGCATGAAAATGCATTGATCTCACTATAGTCAGAGTGTCGCAGCCCATGCATCTGTGGTCAGATCTGATAGCAACAGTATAGATGCACGTTGTTACAGGTCAGCAGTATCTCGCTCTATGTACCTTGGATTTTGATGCACCTATGAATTCATCACATTCATGTAATGATTATGGTATACACTTTTTTATGTAATTAATTTTTCAATAAAATTTAGATTATTTAAAATAACCTTTTTTTGTTTTGGCTATTTTTGACTTATAGTTCTCCTTAGTTTTGATACACTACTAACATTAGTAGTGTGGAATATGCAAAAAAAAAGGGGATATGAGATGGTTTACTGTATGTAAACCATGTCTCATATCCTGTCGGGTTTGTGAAGGAGAAATGAAAAGCCGGCAATTGAATTACCGGCTTTTAACATATATCGCGCTGAATTAAATATAAATACAGAATATATATATATATATGTGTCTCAATGACATATATATATATATATATACTGTATATATGTTTTCCCGAACATTTGAGCACATAAATCCATTAGATGTCGGTTTTGCAAGCCTGCGAGAAAATATCGCAGTACGGATGCCATACGGATTACATACGGAGGATGCCATGCGCAAAATACGCTGACACACCCTGCCTACGGATCACTATTTTGGGAACATTTCGCCGTATTACGGCCGTAAAAAACGGACCGTATTGTCTTACGCTGAGTGTGACGCTGGCCTTAGTGTGAGGCTATGCGCACACGTTCAGGATTTTTCGCGTTTTTTTCGAAATAAAAACGCATAAAAAACGCATCCTATCATTTAGAATGCATTCTACAATTTTTGTGCACATGATGCATTTTTTTCCGCGAAAAAAACGCATCGTGGTTAAAAAAGCAGCATGTTCATTAATTTTGCTGATTTTTTGCGTTTTTCCGATCATTTCATGCATTGGGAAAAAATGCACTAAAAACACGCAAAAAACGCATAAAAAACGCGAAAAAAAATGCGGGAAAAAAAGCATGCGGATTTCTGGCAGATATGTCCAGTTTTTGTCACGAAATTTCTGCATGAAATCCTGAACGTGTGCACATACCCTTAACCCCTTCCTGACATCTGACATACTATCCCGTCGAGGTGGGGTGGGCCCGTATGACCACCGACGGGATAGTACGTCATACGCGATCGGCCGCGCTCACGGGGGGAGCGCGGCCGATCGCGGCCGGGTGTCAGCTGCATATCGCAGCTGACATCCGGCACTATGTGCCAGGAGCGGTCACGGACCGCCCCCGGCACATTAACCCCCGGCACACCGCGATCAAACATGATAGCGGTGTACCGGCGGTATAGGGAAGCATCGCGCAGGGAGTGGGCTCCCTGCGGGCTTCCCTGAGACCCCCGGAGCAACGCGATGTGATCGCGTTGCTCCGAGGGTCTCCTACCTCCCTCCTCGCCGCAGGTCCCGGATCCAAGATGGCCGCGGCATCCGGGTCCTGCAGGGAGGGAGGTGGCTTACCGAGTGCCTGCTCAGAGCAGACACTTGGTAAGCCTGCAGCCCTGCACAGCAGATCGCCGATCTGACAGAGTGCTGTGCACACTGTCAGATCACCGATCTGTAATGTCCCCCCCTGGGACAAAGTAAAAAAGTAAAAAAAAAAAATTCCCCACATGTGTAAAAACATAAATAAAAAAAATATCCTAAATAAAGAAAAAAAAAAAATATTATTCCCATAAATACATTTCTTTTGCTAAATAAAATAAAAAAAACAATAAAAGTACACATATTTAGTATCGCCGCGTGCGTAACGACCCAACCTATAAAACTGCCCCACTAGTTAACCCCTTCAGTAAACACCGTAAGAAAAAAAAAAAAAAACGAGGCAAAAAACAACGCTTTATTATCATACCGCCGAACAAAAAGTGGAATAACACGCGATCAAAAAGACTGATATAAATAACCATGGTACTGCTGAAAACGTCATCTTGTCCCGCAAAAAACGAGCTGCCACACAGCATCATCAGCAAAAAAATAAAAAAGTTATAGTCCTGAGAATAAAGCGATACCAAAATAATTATTTTTTCTATAAAATAGTTTTTATCGTATAAAAGCGCCAAAACATAAAAAAATGATATAAATGAGATATCGCTGTAATCGTACTGACCCGTCGAATAAAACTGCTTTATCAATTTTACCAAACGCGGAACGGTATAAACGCCCCCCCCAAAAGAAATTCATGAATAGCTGGTTTTTGATCACTCTGCCTCACAAAAATCGGAATAAAAAGTGATCAAAAAATGTCACGTGTCCGAAAATGTTACCGATAAAAACGTCAACTCGTCCCACAAAAAACAAGATCTCACATGACTCTGTGGACTCAAATATGGAAAAATTACAGCTCTCAAAATGTGGTAATGCAAAAAATATTTTTTGCAATGAAAAGCGTCTTTCAGTGTGTGACGGCTGCCAATCATAAAAATCCGCTAAAAAACCCGCTATAAAAGTAAATCAAACCCCCCTTCATCACCCCCTTAGTTAGGGAAAAATTAAAAAATTAAAAAATGTATTTATTTCCATTTTCCCATTAGGGTTAGGGTTAGGGCTAGAGTTAGGACTAGAGTTAGGACTAGAGTTAGGGCTAGGGTTAGGGCAAGGGTTAGGGTTAGGGTTGGGGCTAGGGTTGGGGCTAGGGTTAGGGTTAGGGCTAGGGTTGGGGCTAGGGTTAGGGCTAGGGTTAGGGCTAGGGTTGGGGCTAGGGTTAGGGCTAGGGTTAGGGCTAGTGTTACGGCTAGTGTTAGGGCTAGTGATAGGGCTAGGGTTATTGCTAGGGTTAGGGCTAGGGTTAGGGCTAGGGTTGGGGCTACAGTTAGGGTTGGGGCTAAAGATAGGGTTAGGGTTTGGATTACATTTACGGTTGGGAATAGGGTTGGGTGTGTCTGGGTTAGAGGAGTGGTTAGGGTTACTGTTGGGATTAGGGTAAGGGGTGTGTTTGGATTAGGGTTTCAGTTATAATTGGGGGGTTTCCACTGTTTAGGCACATCAGGGGCTCTCCAAACGGGACATGGCATCCGATCTGAATTCCAGCCAATTCTGCGTTGAAAAAGGAAATCAGTGCTCCTTCCCTTCAGAGCTCTCCCGTGTGCCCAAACAGGGGTTTACCCCAACATATGGGGTATCAGCGTACTCAGGACAAATAGGACATCATCTTTTGGGGTCCATGTTCTCCTGCTACCCTTGGGAAAATACAAAACTGGGGGCCAAAAAATAAGTTTTGTGGGAAAAAAAAGATTTTTTAATTTCACGGCTCTGCGTTGTAAACTGTAGTGAAACACTTGGGGGTTCAAAGTTCTCACAACACATCTAGATAAGTTCCTTGGGGGGTCTAGTTTCCGATATGGGGTCACTTGTGGGGGGTTTGTACTGTTTGGGTACATCAGGGGCTCTGCAAATGCAACGTGACGCCTGCAGACCAATCCATTTAAGTCTGCATTCCAAATGGCGCTCCTTCCCTTCCGAGCTCTGTCATGCGCCCAAACAGTGGTTCCCCCCCACATATGGGGTATCAGCGTACTCAGGACAAATTGGACAACAGCTTTTGTGGTCCAATTTATCCTGATACCCTTGTGAAAATACAAAACTGGGGGCTAAAAATCATTTTTGTGAAAAAAAAAAAGAATTTTTATTTTCACGGCTCTGCGTTATAAACTGTAGTGAAACACTTGGGGGTTCAAAGTTCTCACAACACATCTAGATAAGTTCCTTGGGGGGTCTAGTTTCCGATATGGGGTCACTTGTGGGGGGTTTGTACTGTTTGGGTACATCAGGGGCTCTGCAAATGCAACGTGACGCCTGCAGACCAATCCATTTAAGTCTGCATTCCAAATGGCGCTCCTTCCCTTCCGAGCTCTGTCATGCGCCCAAACAGTGGTTCCCCCCCACATATGGGGTATCAGCGTACTCAGGACAAATTGGACAACAGCTTTTGTGGTCCAATTTATCCTGATACCCTTGTGAAAATACAAAACTGGGGGCTAAAAATCATTTTTGTGAAAAAAAAAAAGAATTTTTATTTTCACGGCTCTGCGTTATAAACTGTAGTGAAACACTTGGGGGTTCAAAGTTCTCACAACACATCTAGATAAGTTCCTTGGGGGGTCTAGTTTCCAATATTGGGTCACTTGTGGGGGGTTTGTACTGTTTGGGTACATCAGGGGCTCTGCAAACGCAATGTGACGCCTGCAGACCAATCCATCTAAGTCTGCATTCCAAATGGCGCTCCCTCCCTTCCAAGCTCTGTCATGCGCCCAAACAGTGGTTCCCCCCCACATATGGGGTATCAGCGTAGTCAGAACAAATTGGACAACAACTTTTGGGGTCCAATTTATCCTGATACCCTTGTGAAAATACAAAACTGGGGGCTAAAAATCATTTTTGTGAAAAAAAAAGGAATTTTTATTTTCACGGCTCTGCGTTATAAACTGTAGTGAAACACTTGGGGGTTCAAAGCTCTCAAAACACATCTAGATAAGTTCCTTAGGGGGTCTACTTTCCAAAATGGTGTCACTTGTGGGGGTTTTTAATGTTTAGGCAGATCAGGGGCTCTCCAAACGCAACATGGCATCCCATCTTAATTACAGTCAATTTTGCATTGAAAAGTAAAATAGCGCTCCTTCCCTTCCGAGCTCTGCTATGCGCCCAAACAGTGGTTTACCCCCACATATGGGGTATCGCCGTACTCAGGACAAATTGCACAACAACTTTTGTGGTCTAATTTCTTCTCTTACCCTTGGGGAAATAAAAAAATGGGGGCGAAAAGATCATTTTTGTGAAAAAATATGATTTTTTATTTTTACGGCTCTGCATTATAAACTTCTGTGAAGCACTTGTTGGGTCAAAGTGCTCACCACACATCTAGATAAGATCCTTAGGGGGTCTACTTTCCAAAATGGTGTCACTTGTGGGGGGTTTCAATGTTTAGGCACATCAGGGGCTCTCCAAATGCAACATGGCGTCCCATCTCAATTCCAGTCAATTTTGCATTGAAAAGTCAAATGGCACTCCTTTCCTTCCGAGCTCTGCCATGCGCCCAAACAGTGGTTTACCCCCACATATGGGGTATCAGCGTACTCAGGACAAATTGTACAACAAATTTTGGGGTCTATTTTCTCCTGTTACCCTTGGTAAAATAAAACAAATTGGAGCTGAAATAAATTTTGTGTGAAAAAAAGTTAAATGTTTATTTTTATTTAAACATTCCAAAAATTCCTGTGAAACACCTGAAGGGTTAATAAACTTTTTGAAAGTGGTTTTGAGTACCTTGAGGGGTGCAGTTTTTAGAATGGTGTCACACTTGGGTATTTTCTATCATATAGACCCCTCAAAATGACTTCAAATGAGATGTGGTCCCTAAAAAAAAATGGTGTTGTAAAAATGAGAAATTGCTGGTCAACTTTTAACCCTTATAACTCCGTCGCAAAAAAAAATTTTGGTTCCAAAATTGTGCTGATGTAAAGTAGACATGTGGGAAATGTTACTTATTAAGTATTTTGCGTGACATATGTCTGTGATTTAAGGGCATAAAAATTCAAAGTTGGAAAATTTTCAAAATTTTCGCCAAATATTAGTTTTTTTCACAAATAAACGCAAGTTATATCGAAGAAATTTTACCACTATCATGAAGTACAATATGTTACAAGAAAACAATGTTTGGATCGTCAAGATCCGTTGAAGCGTTTAAGAGTTATAACCTCATAAATGGACAGTGGTCAGAATTGTAAAAATTGGCCCGGTCATTAACGTGCAAACCACCCTTGGGGGTGAAGGGGTTAAAGTGCTTATTGCATTAATTAGTATTTAATAGAAAATTAATCAAATTAATAAAAAATATAACACTATATACAGATATCAAATAATGCGCAAGAGGTTAAAGAAAGGAAGTATGCATAGTGCAAATGGAGTGCTACATATAATGTTCTGCATACTATGGCATAAAAGCCTATACCTCCCTCATCAGCATATACAGTGGGTACGGAAAGTGTTCAGACCCCTTTAAATTTTTCACTCTTTGTTTCACTGCAGCCATTTGGTAAATTCAAAAAAGTTATTTTTTTTCTCATTAATGTACATTCTGCACCCCATCTTGACTGAAAAAAACAGAAATGTAGAAATTTTTGCAAATTTATTAAAAAAGAAAAACTGAAATATCACATTTTCATAAGTATTTCAGACTCTTTGCTCAGTATTCAGTAGAAGCACCCTTTTGAGCTAGTACAGTCATGAGTCTTCTTGAGAATGATGCAACAAGTTTTTCACACCTGGATTTGGGGATCCTCTCCAATTCCATCAGGTTGGATGGTGAACGTTGGTGGACAGCCATTTTCAGGTCTCTCCAGAGATGCTCAATTGGGTTTAGGTCAGGGCTCTGGCTGGGCCAGTCAAGAATGGTCACAGAGTTGTCCTGAAGTCACTCCTTTGTTATTTTAGCTGTGTGCTTAGGGTCATTGTCTTGTTGGAAGGTGAACCTTCGGCCAAGTCTGAGGTCCAGAGCCCTCTGGAAAAGGTTTTCATCCAGAATATCTCTGTACTTGGCCACATTCATGGCAACCCGTCGTCCTGTTCCTGCAGCTGAAAAACACCCCCATAGCATGATGCTGCCACCACCATGTTTCACTGTTGGGATTGTATTGGGCAGGTGAGCAGTGCCTGGTTTTCTCAACACATACCACTTAGAATTATCACCAAAAAAGTTTATCTTCATCTCATCAGACCAGAGAATCTTATTTCTCATAGTCTGGGAGTCCTTCATGTGTTTTTTAGTACATTAATGGGAAAAATATAACTTTTTTGAATTTACCAAATAGCTGCAATGAAACAAAGGGTGAAATATTTAAAGTGGTCTGAATACTTTCCGTACCCACTGTAAAAAAGATGAGCCAATCCTGATGTGTCCACATAAAAGACCACACAGGAACAAAAGCTATGAAGCAGTAAACATAGTAAGACTGGATCTAACAAACCACATCATGTGTTTGTGCCCGATATGCATTTTGCCATCTCTACATTGCTTATTTTTTCCCCAGAACCACTGACTGGCTCAGGGCTCCTCATGTTCCTCCCTCCAGAGAAGTACACCAGCTACTGCACCACTAATCTCCTTTCCCTCTCTTGTCTTCCTTTTTAACTTCCTTCCATTTCTATTCATGACTTCTACCTCTTCTATCATACTTGTCATAGTTCTACTTACCGCTATTTCCTGGTTTTTTTCGGCCTATCCGTGATCCTTATTGCAACTCAGACACGTGTCATCATGGTGACCACATCCCTCTCCAAAAGTTATACAGACATTTGCGTTACAAACCTCCGACTTACATCATAGGAGTAGGGTTGAGCGAAACGGATCGGACAATTTCAAAAGTCGCCGACTTTTGGCAAAGTCGGGTTTCGTGAAACCCGACCCCACTGTGGGATCGGCCATGAGGTCGGCGATCTGCGTGCCAAAGTCGCGTTTCGTATGACACTTTAAGCGCCATTTCTCAGCCAATGAAGGTGCACGCAGAGTGTGGGCAGCGTGATGACATAGGTCTCGGTCCCCACCATCTTAGAGAAGGGCATGACAGTGATTGGCTTGCTTTCTGCGGCATCACAGGGGCTATAAAGGGTCGTGCACGCCGACCGCCATCTTACTTCTGCTGATCGTAGCATAGGGAGAGGTTGCTGTAGCTTCGTCAGAAGCAGGGATATTGTTAGGGAGGAAAGATTAACCCCCAAAACGCTTGTGCTGCAGCAATTTCCACTGTACAACACCACCTTTTCTTTGCAGGGACAGTGGAGGCTAGATTTCTGTGCAGGAGCTCTGTACCTTATAAGGCTCCCTGATAGCTGCATTGCTGTTTGTACGCCGCTGTGCAAACCAACTGCTTTTTTAAAAGCAAAAATCCTGTTGCTCTTTCCTTTTTGCACAGTTATCTTGTTTATTTGTTCACACTTTTGTGTGCAGCAGTCCTTTTTATTGCTGGCTGCCATACTTTTCCTGAGATCATTGTAGGGAGATTGTTATTGTAGTACAGTCCCTTTTTGTTATATATCTGCCAGCCACTGTCTGCCACTGAAACTGTGTAGTGTAATACAGTGGGCCTGATTTTTTCTGCATTCTCCCACACATAAAAAGGGAGATTTATATTGCCACTAAGTGCATCTGCGTCAGTCCTGTTTGTGGCATATCTGCCAGTCACTTTCTGCCACTTATACTGTGTAGTGTAATACAGTGGGCCTGAATTTTGCAGCAGTCTCCCACACATATAGAAAGGGAGATTTAAATTCACAACAAGTTTACATACACCTTCTACCTTGTTTTACAGTACCATATAACGGTTGTTAGTTTGGTTACATTTTCCCAAGAATGAGGAAGTCTGGTGGAAGAGGTCGTGGCCGTGGGCAGTCATTGCCAGCTGGTAATGATGGTGGTGGTGGAGCATCTGGTGGTAGTGGGAAAAGCAAAATAACACCTAAGGCTCGAGTTGTTGAGCCAGCGTCATTGTCTGGCTACACAAGGCCTCGAAGGCTCCCTTTTCTGGGAGTAGAAAAACCGCTTTTAAAGCCGGAGCAGCAGGAAAAAGTTTTGGCTGACAGCCTCTAGCTCTTTCGCCTCCTCTTCCGAAAGTTCCAAATTTAAAAGCAGAGAGTCGTCAGTGGATGCTCACGGTCAGGAACAAGTCGCTTCCTGGTGTCCTTCACCCAAAGCAAAAGAGAAGGATGCGGCAGGCGACACTACAGTTTACTCCATGGAGCTCTTTACACATACCGTGCCAGGGTTAGAAAGGGAAATAGTTCACAGCCCATTACAAGATGAATCGGACATGGAGTGCACAGATGCACAGCCACAGCTAGATTGTTATGCTGTTCCATTGACTCAGATCACAACATTGCCCTCGCAGTGTACTGAGCCAGAATCTGACCCTGATGAGACTATGGTGCCCAGCCCCGAACGCTATAGCACCTTACATGGTGACACAGAGGAAGGTGCACAGGACATTGAAGAGGAGGTGATAGATGGCCCAGTTGTTGACCCCGATTGGCAGCCATTGAGGGAACAGGGTGCTGCTGGCAGTAGCTCTGAAGCGGAGGAGGATGAGCTGCAGCAGGCATCAACATCGCAACAGCTTTCATCTGGCAGGCCCACATCAGGCCCAAAACGTGTGTCAAAAACCACAACAGGTGTAGGACAGCGTTGCAATCCGGTGACAGTAGCACGGCGTGCAAAGCATGAAAAGGTATTCCATAGTAGGACGAGTGCAGTGTGGCAATTTTTTAACCAAGATCCGAATGATCAGTCCAAAGTTGTATGTAAGAAATGCTCCAAGACCTTTAGCAGAGGGAAGAATCTACAAAGTTTAAATACAACGTGCATGCGTAGACATCTAACCAGCAGGCACTTGGAAGCATGGACTAACTACCAAACTTCCCGTACCGTTGATGCACCTGGTCATATTGAAGTTAGTCAGCAACGCAACATTGCTTCCCTCACTGGAAGCCCACCAGTTATGACACCACCAGTAACAAATGTGGAGGTATTGTCGCAAGGCCAAAGCAGTCAGGGAATCACAAGGTTCTTGGTTGGAAACACTGTAGGTAGGCCCACATCAAGAATTCCATCACCAAGCCTCTCTCAATCTGCCATGTCCACCACCACCCCCGCTAGTTCCACCATATGCAGCTCTCCAGTCCAGCTCAGCCTACAAGAAACTCTTGATAGGAAAAGAAAGTACTCTTCCTCTCATCCGTGTACACAGGGTTTGAACGGCTACATTGCTCGACTAATCTCGTTAGAGATGATGCCTTACCGGTTGGTTGAAATCGAAGCTTTCAAAGCCCTGATGGCCTACGCAGTACCACGCTATGACCTACGCAGTCGACACTTCTTTGCGAGAAAAGCCATCCCAGCACTCCATCAACATGTCAAAGAACGCATTGTGCATGCACTGAGGCAATCGGTCAGTAGAAAGGCGCACCTCACAACTGATGCATGGACCAGTAGGCATGGCCAGGGACGTTACGTGTCCATCACGGCACACTGGGTTAATGTGGTGGATGCAGGGTCCACAGGGGACAGCCATAGTGGCACAGTTCTGCCTAGCCCATGTAGACCATGGGAAACAGTTGGCTGTAGGCGTTTGCACCTCCTCCTCCTCCAGAAGCGAAAGCTTGTCCACAGAGCTCAGTCGCACGAACACTCCATCCGCAGCTGCCAGTGTTGCACCCGTGGTGTCCCATTATGGAACAGCTAGTGGTAAGCGTCAGCAGGCTGTGCTGCAAATGAAGTGTTTGGGTGACAACAGACACACCGCGGAAGTACTGGCCGAGTACTTGCAGCAAAAAACTCAGTCATGGCTGGGCAGTGTACATCTTGAGGCAGGCAAGGTAGTCAGTGATAACGGAAGGAAATTTATGGCTGCCATAGCCCTTTCCGAAATTAAACACATACCTTGCCTGGCTCACACCTTGAACCTTGTGGTGCAGTGCTTCCTCAAGAATTACCCTGATTTATTAGCCCTGCTCCTGAAGGTGCGCAGACTTTGCTCGCACATCCGCCGGTTGCCCGTACACTCCAGCCGTATGCATAACCATCAGCGATCACTGAATCTTCCCCAGCACAGCCTAATAATAGACGTTGCAACAAGGTGGAACTCTACACTGCACATGCTTCAGAGGCTGTGCGAACAGAGGCGTGCTGTCATGTATTTGTGGGAGGATACACATACACGGGCAGGCAGTTGGATGGCAGACATGGAGTTGTCTGGTGTGCAGTGGTCGAAGCTCCAAGACCTCTGTCAAGTCCTTCAGTGTTTTGAGGAATGCACATGGCTGGTCAGTGCGGATGACGCCATCATAAGCATGAGCATCCCACTAATGCGTCTGCAGATGCAAAGTTTGACGCACATCAAGGAGCAGGCGTCTGCGGCTGAGGAGGAGGGAAGCCTTGATGACAGTCAGCCATTGTCTGGACAGGGAAGTCTCCGGGACGAGGTGGCGGATGAAGAGGAGGAGGAGGAGGAGGAGGAGGATGGAGCTGAATATTTATGGGAGGAGGATGCTTCTCAGGGGGCAATAGAAACTGGTGGCATTGCAAGGTCAGGTACAGGGTTTTTGCGGGCCACAAGAGAGGTAGATTTTCAAGAAAGTGCTCCTCAACCCAGCACAAGCAGTGAATTGACACCTGGAACTTTGGCCCACATGGCAGAGTATGCCTTGCGTATCCTAAAATGGGACCCCCGCATTATCAAAATATTGACTGATGACTATTACTGGTTGGCCTGCCTCCTGGATCCACGATACAAAGGCAAATTACAAAATATCATGCCACATGAGAACCTTGAGCAAATATTGGCTACCAAACAAGCAACTCTTGTAGACCGTTTGGTTCAGGCATTCCCAGCACACAGCGGCGCTGATGGTTCTCACACGAGCTTTAGGGGGCAACATGGCAGAGGTGCACAAAGCCAAAGTGGCATTGGACAGAGGGGATTTCTCACCAGGTTGTGGAGCGATTTCGCAATGACCGCAGACACGACAGGTACTGCTGCATCGATTCAAAGTGACAGGAGACAGCATTTGTCCAGTATGGTTACCAACTATTTTTCCGCCATTATCGATGTTCTCCCTCACAGGTCATTCCCCTTTGATTACTGGGCATCTAAACTAGACTCCTGGCCTAAATTGGCAGAATATGCATTACAGGAGCTCGCTTGCCCAGCTGCTAGTGTGCTCTCAGAAAGAGTCTTCAGTGCTGCTGGTTCAATACTGACCGAAAAAAGGACATGTCTGGCTCCCCGAAATGTTGATGATCTAACCTTCATTAAAATAAACCAATCATGGATTTCAAATTATTTTGCCCCACCTTCCCCTGCTGACACGTAGCTTGCCAGAAAAATTTCTTGTTTTTGGTCTCCTCTTACTGACTGCTCCAATTCCGCCATTTGCAGGTGCCGAATGTCCACCATAGGCCATTTGTATACCTCCCTAAATGGGCTGACTCCCCCCACAGGGCCGTGGTCATAACGTGGCGCAAGCACCCGTGCGAGTGCCGTTTACTGTTGTGAATTAGACTTTTTTGGCTCCCTCTTGTGGTCACTAGTGATATGACTCTGGGATTGTCTTTCTTCAGTTTGGCACCCACCTGGGTCGTTAGTCCAGGGGTGTTGCTATATGAACTTCCTGAATTCTCAGTCTGGTGCCTGGCATCGTTGTAATCAGTCCTTTCTGTTTGCTCCTGTCTGCTGGTCCTGGTTCTTGCAAAATTAAGCTAAGTCCTGCTTCTTTGTTTTTTGGTTATTTGTATTGCTCTTATTTTTTGTCCAGCTTGTACTAAATGTGATTCCTAATTTTGCTGGAAGCTCTAGGGGTGCTGGTATTCTCCCCCCGGGCCGTTAGACGGTTCGGGGGTTCTTGAATATCCAGCGTGGAAATTTTGATAGGGTTTTTGCTGACCGTATAAGTCATCTTGCTATATTCTGCTATTAGTCAGTGGGCCTCTCTTTGCTAAATACCTAGTTCATTCTTACGTTTGTCTTTTCTTCTTACCTCACCGTTATTATTTGTTGGGGGCTTGTATCCAACTTTTGGGGTCTTTTCTCTGGAGGCAAGAAAGGTCTATCTTTTCCCTTTTAGGGTTAGTTAGTTCTCCGGCTGGCGCGAGACGTCTAGAACCAACGTAGGCACGTTCCCCGGCTGCTGCTATTTGTGGTGCTAGGATTAGATATACGGTCAGCCCAGTTACCACTGCCCTATGAGCTGGTTTTTTGTGTTTGCAGACTTGGTATTTATTTCTGAGACCCTCTGCCATTGGGGTCATAACAGTATGGAGGCAAGAAAGGTCTATCTTTTCCCTTTTAGGGTTAGTTAGTTCTCCGGCTGGCGCGAGACGTCTAGAACCAACGTAGGCACGTTCCCCGGCTGCTGCTATTTGTGGTGCTAGGATTAGATATACGGTCAGCCCAGTTACCACTGCCCTATGAGCTGGTTTTTTGTGTTTGCAGACTTGGTATTTATTTCTGAGACCCTCTGCCATTGGGGTCATAACAGTATGCCAGGCCAAAGTTGAATGTTTAATGGATTGCAGAAGTGGGATAATAAGAAAGGAAATTCTGAGTTTTTTTTTTTTTTTCTCTTTCTTCCTCCCCTTTACCTCTGAGTGGCTTGAGCTTGCTGCAGACATGAATGTCCAGACCTTGATTACAAGTGTGGACCAGCTTGCTGCTCGTGTGCAGGGCATACAAGATTTTGTTACCAGTAGTCCTATGTCTGAACCTAAAATACCTATTCCTGAACTGTTCTCTGGAGACCGATTTAAGTTTAGGAATTTCAGGAATAATTGTAAATTGTTTCTATCTCTGAGACCTCGTTCGTCTGGAGACTCAGCTCAGCAAGTTAAAATTGTCATCTCTTTCTTACGGGGTGACCCTTAGGATTGGGCTTTCTCGCTAGCGCCAGGAGATCCGGCATTGGCAAATATTGATGCGTTTTTTCTGGCGTCGGATTGCTTTACGAGGAACCCAATCTTGAAATTCAGGCAGAAAAAGCCTTGCTGGCTATTTCTCAGGGCCAGGATGAAGCTGAAGTGTATTGCCAAAAATTTCGGAAATGGTCCGTGCTTACTCAGTGGAATGAGTGTGCTCTGGCCGCAAATTTCAGAAATGGCCTTTCTGAAGCCATTAAGAATGTGATGGTGGGTTTCTCCATTCCTACAAGTCTGAATGATTCCATGGCGCTGGCTATTCAAATTGACCGGCGTTTGCGGGAGCGCAAAGCCGCTAATCCTCTTGTGGTGTTGTCTGAACAAACACCTGATTCTATGCAATGTGGTAGAATTCAGACTTGAAATGAACGGAAAAATCATAGACGTCAGAATGGGTTGTGTTTTTACTGTGGTGATTCTACACATGTTATATCAGCATGCTCTAAACGCCTAACAAGGGTTGTTATTCCTGTCGCCATTGGTAATTTGCAACCTAAATTTATTTTGTCTGTGACTTTAATTTGCTCATTGTCTTCCTACCCTGTTATGGCGTTTGTGGATTCAGGTGCTGCCCTGAGTCTTATGGATCTGTCATTTGCCAAGCGCTGTGGTTTTGTTCTTGAGCCGTTGGTAAATCCTATCCCTCTTAGAGGTATTGATGCTACGCCATTGGCGGAAAATAAACCGCAGTTTTGGACACAGGTAACCATATGCATGACTCCTGAACATCGGGAGGTGATTCGTTTTCTTGTTCTGCATAAAATGCATGATTTGGTCGTTTTGGGTCTGCCATGGTTACAGACCCATAATCCAGTCTTGGATTGGAAGGCAATGTCTGTGTCAAGTTGGGGCTGTCAGGGAATTCATGGTGATTCCCCGCCGGTGTCTATTGCTTCCTCTACTCCTTCGGAAGTTCCTGAGTATTTGTCTGATTTTCAGGATGTATTCAGCGAGTCCAGGTCCAGTGCTCTGCCTCCTCATAGGGACTGTGACTGCGCTATAGATTTGATTCCAGGTAGTAAATTTCCTAAGAGAAGACTATTTAATCTGTCTGTACCTGAGCATACCGCAATGCATTCGTATATCAAGGAATCTCTGGAGAAGGGGCATATCCATCCATCCTCTTCCCCTCTTGGTGCGGGATTCTTTTTTGTGGCCAAGAAGGACGGATCTTTGAGACCTTGTATTGACTATCGGCTGCTGAATAAAATCACTGTTAAATTTCAGTATCCTTTGCCTCTGTTGTCGGACTTGTTTGCCCGGATTAAAGGTGCCAAGTGGTTCACCAAGATAGATCTTCGTGGTGCGTACAACCTTGTGCGCATTAAGCAAGGAGATGAATGGAAAACTGCATTTAATACGCCCGAAGGTCATTTTGTGTACTTGGTGATGCCTTTTGGGCTCTCTAATGCTCCTTCAGTGTTTCAGTCCTTTATGCATGATATTTTCCGGAAGTATCTGGATAAATTTATGATTGTTTATCTGGATGATATTCTGTTTTTTTCTGATGATTGGGACTCGCATGTAGAGCAGGTCAGGATGGTGTTTCAGGTTTTGTGTGAGAATGCTTTGTTTGTTAAGGGCTCAAAGTGTCTCTTTGGAGTACAGAAGGTTCCCTTTTTGGGTTTTATTTTTTCCCCTTCTGCGGTGGAGATGGACCCAGTCAAGGTCCGAGCTATTCATGATTGGACTCAACCCACGTCAGTTAAGAGTCTTCAGAAGTTCTTGGGTTTTGCTAACTTCTACCGTCGTTTTATCGCTAATTTCTCTAGCGTTGTTAAACCTTTGACGGATATGACCAAGAAAGGTTCTGATGTTGCTAACTGGGCTCCTGCAGCCGTGGAAGCTTTCCAAGAGTTGAAGCGCCGGTTTACTTCAGCGCCTGTTTTGTGCCAGCCTGATGTCTCACTTCCCTTTCAGGTTGAAGTGGATGCTTCTGAGATTGGGGCAGGGGCCGTTTTGTCGCAGAGAGGCCCTGGTTGCTCTGTAATGAGACCATGTGCTTTTTTCTCTAGGAAGTTTTCGCCTGCTGAGCGGAATTATGATGTTGGCAATCGGGAGTTGCTGGCCATGAAGTGGGCATTTGAGGAGTGGCGTCATTGGCTCGAGGGTGCTAAGCATCGTGTGGTGGTCTTGACTGATCACAAAAATCTGATGTATCTCGAGTCTGCTAAACGCCTGAATCCTAGACAGGCCCGTTGGTCATTGTTTTTCTCCCGTTTTGACTTTGTGGTCTCGTATTTACCAGGTTCAAAGAATGTGAAGGCTGATGCTCTTTCAAGGAGCTTTGTGCCTGACTCTCCTGGAGTCGCAGAACCAGTTGGTATTCTTAAAGAGGGAGTAATCTTGTCAGCCATTTCTCCGGATTTGCGACGTGTGTTGCAGAGATTTCAGGCTGGTAGACCTGACTCTTGTCCACCTGACAGACTGTTTGTTCCTGATAAGTGGACCAGCAGAGTCATTTCCGAAGTTCATTCCTCGGTGTTGGCAGGGCATCCGGGAATTTTTGGCACCAGAGAATTGGTGGCTAGGTCCTTTTGGTGGCCTTCCTTGTCACGGGATGTGCGGTCATTTGTGCAGTCCTGTGGGACTTGTGCTCGAGCTAAGCCTTGCTGTTCTCGTGCCAGCGGGTTGCTCTTGCCCTTGCCTGTCCCGAAGAAGCCTTGGACACACATTTCCATGGATTTCATTTCAGATCTTCCGGTGTCTCAGGGCATGTCTGTCATTTGGGTGGTATGTGATCGCTTTTCCAAGATGGTCCATTTGGTATCTTTGCCTAAGCTGCCTTCCTCTTCCGATCTGGTTCCTTTGTTCTTTCAGAATGTGGTCTTGGTGAGGGTTTGGTGACCCCTCCTTAAAGGGGGGGTACTGTTGTGAATTTGACTTTTTTGGCTCCCTCTTGTGGTCACTAGTGATATGACTCTGGGATTGTCTTTCTTCAGTTTGGCACCCACCTGGGTCGTTAGTCCAGGGGTGTTGCTATATGAACTTCCTGAATTCTCAGTCTGGTGCCTGGCATCGTTGTGATCAGTCCTTTCTGTTTACTCCTGTCTGCTGGTCCTGGTTCTTGCAAAATTAAGCTAAGTCCTGCTTCTTTGTTTTTTGGTTATTTGTATTGCTCTTATTTTTTGTCCAGCTTGTACTAAATGTGATTCCTAATTTTGCTGGAAGCTCTAGGGGTGCTGGTATTCTCCCCCCGGGCCGTTAGACGGTTCGGGGGTTCTTGAATATCCAGCGTGGAAATTTCGATAGGGTTTTTGCTGACCGTATAAGTCATCTTACTATATTCTGCTATTAGTCAGTGGGCCTCTCTTTGCTAAATACCTAGTTCATTCTTACGTTTGTCTTTTCTTCTTACCTCACCGTTATTATTTGTTGGGGGCTTGTATCCAACTTTTGGGGTCTTTTCTCTGGAGGCAAGAAAGGTCTATCTTTTCCCTTTTAGGGTTAGTTAGTTCTCCGGCTGGCGCGAGACGTCTAGAACCAACGTAGGCACGTTCCCCTGCTGCTGCTATTTGTGGTGCTAGGATTAGATATACGGTCAGCCCAGTTACCACTGCCCTATGAGCTGGTTTTTTGTGTTTGCAGACTTGGTATTTATTTCTGAGACCCTCTGCCATTGGGGTCATAACAGTTTACCTGGACAGGTGGGTGTGCCCACTCTTGGGCCACGGCACTGGCACAGGGTCCCTCATAGTACAATGAAGTGTTTCTGACGGTGGTGGTGCACAACCAACGTCAGACACACCGTCGTAATATGAGGGGCCCTGGGCCAGTACCGCCGCCCACGAGAGAGTGTCCCCCCCAGTTCGAACTGTGCTCTACCACTTGCAAAACTTACCTCTCCCTGCCCCACCACTGTGTAGTCTGTGCTGTTAAATCCTTAAGTGGCACTGCCAAAACAAATTTGTTGCAATGATAGATGATAGTAAAAATATACAGGGGCCCTGGCCTCCATTTAGACCCCTTAATACTTTGCGCCAACTACCCCTGTCTGCAACTCTGCAGAGGAGCCCACCCCTGTACCTCGCTATGCCACCAGTTTATTTATGACCAATTCCTTGGCTGACATTTTGCCCACTTTAGTATTTTGGCCTACTAACTGTGTCAGCCACTTCTAACAGTTGACCTCCGCTGAACAAAGCTATGCCACCTCTGTACTCCTGTTACCAATTGTGAACTGCATGTAGCCTACTTACTTATTTGTGCCTAGTAACTGTGTCAGCCTCTCATAACAGTTGTCCTCCCATGCTCAAACAAGCTAGGCCGCCTGCTTAGTCCTGCTAGCAGTTTTGAACTGCATTTAGCCATCTTTTTTTATGTTAGGCCTCTGTATGTCTGTCTGTCGGCGCCACACATTACAACTGTCCCCCCCTGAAAAAAGCTAGGCCGCCTGGTTAGTCCTGCTAGCAGTTTTGAACTGCATTCAGCCAGCTTTTTTTATGTTAGGCCTCTGTCTGTCTGTCTGTCGGCGCCACACATTACAACTGTCCCCTCCCCTGAAAAAAGCTAGGCCGCCTGCTTTGTCCTGCTAGCAGTTTTGACCTGCATTCAGCCACCTTTTTTTCGGTTAGACCTGTCTGTCTGTCTGAGTCACTTATTACCGTAGTCCTCCGCTGAACCCAGCTATGCCGCCTGTGTACTCCTGTTACCAATTTGGAACTGCATTCAGCCAACTGTTTGATTTTAGGACTACTCAGTCTGTCTGAGCCACGTATTACAGTTGTCCTCCTCCTTCCCTGTATCAAGCTATGCCGCCTGTGTACTCCTCTTACCAATCTAGAACAGCATTTAGCCTACTTATTTATTTTGTCCTAGTAACTGTGTCAGACTCTCACAACAGTTGTCCTCCACCGCTGAACCCAGCAAGGCTGCCTGTGTACTCCTCTTACCAATTGTGAACTGTATATAGCCTTCTTTTTTATTTTACGCCTACTCAGTGTGTCAGAGCCACTAATTACACTTGTCCTCCTCCGCTGAACCACGCTATGATGACTATGTACTCTGTTGTGAATTCTGTTTGTGGGCTCCCTCTGGTGGCTACTGGTGGTGCTGGTTGACTTCTGTCTTCTATCTCCAGTGCACCTGTTCCCATCAGGAAATGGGAGTTTCCTATATAGTCTGGCTTCTCACTCATTTACTTGCCGGCTATCAATGTTACCAGAGCTCCTCTGTTACTTGCTACCTGCTCCAAGTCTGCTGAGTCAGATAAGTTTGATCATTTGTACCTTTTGTCCAGCGTGCATTTATATTAATCTTGCTGCTGGAAGCTCTAGTGAACTGAAATGACCACTCCGGTGTCATGAGTTGATACCGGAGTTTAAAGTCATTTCAGGATGGTAGTTTGTAGGGTTTTGAGTTGACCGCGAAGTCCACTTTTGTATTTTCTGCTATCTAGTTAGTGGGCCTCTCTTTGCTGAACCTGTATTCATACTGCGTATGTGTTTTCTTCTTAACTAACCGTCATTATATGTTGGGGGCTACTATTACTTTGGGGTTTTCTCTGGAGGCAAGCCAGGTCTGTGTTTCCTCTGGTAGGGGTAGCTAGATCTCCTGCTGGTGCGAGACGTCTAGGGATAAAACGCAGGTACGTTCCCCGGCCACTGGTAGTTGTGCGTTAGGTTCAGCATCGCGGTCAGCTTAGATTCCATCTTCCTAGAGCTAGTCCTGTTTTTGCCTATGTCCCTGCCATTGGGAATCATGACAGTATAGCCGGCCCAAATGTGTTAAGTATTGGCTGAAGTAGGAGAGAAAGGAAGTCTCTGACACCTTTTTTTTTTTTTTTTTTTTTTCTTTACTCTGAAGTCTGTTTAGCCATAATTGCAGTCTGCTTCTTTCCCTCCTCTTAATCCCTTAATGGCTCAGATCTCAGCTGCTGAAAAATGGATATCCAGAGTTTTGCTTCAAATCTGAATAATCTTGCTTCTAAGGTTCAAAATATACAAGATTTCGTCATACATGCTCCTATGTCTGAACCTAAAATTCCTATACCAGAGTTTTTTTCTGGAGATAGATCTCGTTTTTTTGAATTTCAAGCACAATTGTAAATTGTATCTTTCTCTGAGACCTCACTCCGCTGGAAACCCTGCTCAGCAGGTTAAGATTGTTATTTCTTTGCTGCGGGGTGACCCCAAGAATTGGGCATTTGCATTGGCGCCAGGGGATCCTGCGCTGCTCAATGTGGATGCGTTTTTTCTGGCGCTGGGGTTGCTGTATGAGGAACCCAATTTGGAGATTCAAGCTGAAAAGGCCTTGATAGCCCTCTCTCAAGGGCATGATGAAGCTGAAATATATTGTCAAAAGTTTCGTAAATGGTCTGTGCTTACTCAGTGGAATGAGTGCGCCCTGGCGGCGAATTTCAGAGAGGGTCTCTCTGACGCCGTTAAAGATGTCATGGTGGGGTTTCCTACGCCCACAGGTCTGAATGAGTCCATGACAATGGCTATTCAGATTGACTGGCGTTTGCGGGAGCGCAAACCTGTGCACCATTTGGCGGTGTCTTCTGAGCAGGCACCGGAGAATATGCAATGTGATAGAATTCTGTCCAGAAGTGAACGGCAAAATTATAGGCGTAAAAATGGGTTGTGTTTCTATTGTGGCGATTCTGCTCATGTTATATCAGCATGCTCTAAACGCACTAAAAGGGTTGATAAGTCTTTTGCAGTTAGCAACTTGCAGTCTAAGTTTCTTTTGTCTGTAACTTTGATTTGTTCGTTATCATCTATTAATGTGAATGCCTATGTGGACTCTGGCGCCGCCTTGAATCTTATGGATTGGTCCTTTGCCAGGCGCTGTGGGTTTAGTCTAGAGTCTCTGGAAGTCCCTATTCCTTTGAAGGGTATCGACTCCACACCATTGGCTAGGAATAAACCTCAATACTGGACACAAGTGACTATGTGTATGACTCCAGACCATCAGGAGGTGATTCGATTCCTTGTGTTGCATAATTTGCATGATGTTTTAGTGCTTGGATTGCCATGGTTACAAACTCACAACCCAGTTCTTGACTGGAAGACAATGTCCGTATTAAGCTGGGGATGTCAGGGGGTTCATGGGGGAGTACCCTTGGTTTCCATTGCTTCATCTACTTCCTCTGAGGTTCCGGCATTTTTGTCTGACTATGGTGATGTTTTTGAGGAGCCTAAACTTAGTTCGCTCCCTCCTCACAGGGATTGCGATTGTGCTATAGATTTGATTCCTGGCAGCAAATTTCCTAAAGGTCGTTTGTTCAATCTGTCTGTGCCAGAGCATGCTGCTATGCGAGAGTATATTAAGGAGTCCTTCCTCATCCCCTTTAGGAGCAGGTTTTTTTTTCGTGGGTAAAAAAGATGGTTCCCTGAGGCCTTGTATTGATTATCGGCTGTTGAATAAGATTACAGTCAAATATCAGTATCCTTTGCCACTGTTGACTGATTTGTTTGCTCGTATTAAGGGGGCAAGGTGGTTTTCTAAGATTGACCTTCGGGGTGCGTATAATTTGGTGCGGATTAAGCAAGTAAATGAGTGAGAAGCCAGACTATATAGGAAACTCCCATTTCCTGATGGGAACAGGTGCACTGGAGATAGAAGACAGAAGTCAACCAGCACCACCAGTAGCCACCAGAGGGAGCCCACAAACAGAATTCACAACAGTACTCCTATTACAAATTTTGAACTGCAATTAGCCACCTTTTTTAATTCTAGGCCTACTCTGTCTGAGCCACTTATTACAGTTGTCCTCCGCTGAACAAAGCTATGCCGCCTGTGTACCCCACTAATCAATTTTGAACTGCATTTTGCCTACTTTCTTATTTATGCCTACTAACTGTCTGCCTCCCATTACAGTTGTCCTCCACTCAACAAAGCTGAGCTTGGGGTTCTCCTGTGCTTTTCTCCTGTGCTTCAATCTTCAGGCTTTCGGCCTATAGGAAATTTTAAACTGCATTTGGCCTACTAGTTTGGTTGGGCCCTAGTAACGGTGTCTGCCGCTCCTTGGTGTTCTCCTGTGCTTCAATCTTCAGGCTTTAGGCCTATATTTACAATATGAAACTATATTTGGCCTACTACTTTGGTTGGGCCCTAGTAATGGTGTCTGCCGCTCCTTGGTGTTCTCCTCCACTGAATATAGCTGAGCTTCAATCTTCTGACTTTCGGCCTATATCAGATATTAACCTGCATTTGGCCTACTTGTTTGGTTGGGCCTACTAACGGTGTCTGCCGCTGCTTGGTGTTCTCCTCCACTGAACAAAGCAGTGCCGCCTGTTTACTCCTGTTACCAGTTTTGAACTGCATTTAGCCTACTTTATTCTTTGGGACTATATCTGTGTTTCCTCCTCATCCTGCCCATTGCCCAGCCAGTGCTAGATGAATCTGCTGGTACATTGACCCAGACCACTACATTCCCCTTGCACTCTACACAGCCAGAATCTGACCCTGCTGAAAGTCAGGTTCCCCTTCCCGCATACTATACCACCTTACACGGGGACAAAGAGGAAGGTGCAGATGAAAGTGCAGGTTCCTTCATGAGGTGGGGGGGCATACTCGCTGGTGATGTCACTGGTACAGGGCCCCTCATAGTACGCAAAAGTGTCTCTGAGGGGCCCTGTGTCAGTGCCAATGCGAACGAGTGGGCCCCCCCTGCTTGCTCGGGATCACAGCACTTGCAAAGTTTTAATACTTACCCCTCCCGGCTCCACTGCCGTGACGTAGTCCGCGTTTCCTGGGCCCACAAAAAACTTGAGCCAGCCCTACCCCCCTCCCCACAAATTTTGCCAAATGACCCCCAATTTTCAATGCCTAACTATTATTATAAGGTAAATTAAGATTCACAAGCTTAAGTGACAAGAATTGATGTTTTTGACATTAAAATGGGCACTGTAGGTGTTTTCCTGTCCTCCACTCACTGCCGACTTTGATTCCCCATTGACTTACATTGGGTTTCGTGTTTCGGTCGATCACCGACTTTTCGCGATAATCGGCCGATTTCACTCGACCCGACTTTTGACAAAATCGGGTTTCGCGAAACCCGACTCGATCCTAAAAAGTAAAAGTCGCTCAACCCTAGTTAGGAGTGTAAGATGTAAAAAAAAAAAATAAAAAAAAAATATTCACCTCATCACTCTGGAAGCCCCACTGCTCACTCCACGCCATCCAGTCCTCCTCTTTCCACCAGAGCGCACTGCATATCCTGCCTCTCCATTATAGGCCAAGACTTCAGGCTGTGTTCAGGCCTCAGAGGTGACTGTATGTTGTAAGGTTGTGATGTCGTGATGTCAAGACGTGCTCCGCGACCTTATGACATGCAGTGACCTTCGAGGCCCAGAGGTCCTGGCGTATAGTGAAGTGGATGGTGATGCAGCAAGATGGTGGAAAAGGAGAGAACTAGGTGATGGGCAGAGGCGTAGCTAGAGCTTTGGCCGCCCGGGGCTGTTCCCGAGTTTGGCCCCCCCCCTCCCCCTCTATAATACTATCTACAAGGCACAAATACCGCCACACCATGACCAGATGACATATTACCACCACAGTGATCGAATAATATCAAATACAAGGAACAAATACCAAAACATCATGACCAGACCACATATTACCACCACATAGTGACTGAATACTATAGTACTGATGAATAATAAAAAAAACCCCACAATACTATCACTATAAGTGCCATTATACACAGGAGATCTGTACTTAGTATGCAGTGTCTGTGTACAGGTAATACAGTGATCACCAGTGACATTATACACAGGAGCTCTGTATATAGTGTATAGGTAATCCAGTGATCACCAGTGACATTATACACAGGAGCTCTGTATATAGTGTATAGGTAATCCAGTGATCACCAGTGACATTATACACAGGACCTCTGTATATAGTATACAGTGTATAGTGTCAGTGTATAGGTAACACACTGACTCACCAGTGACGTCTCTAGGTGAAGTCCTTCATCTTTCATCCCGCACAGACCGCCATCACTTCATCCAGCCAGGACTCGTCTCTGCAGGAAATAACACAGTTATCTCGAGTTCCACTTGCAGAACACATTACTTAATTTTCCCAACTTTTACATTACACCACACGAAGAAGGCGACATAGTGTCACTGTACACAGTAATAGGATCGCCCCTCCATTTAAAACAGTATACTCAAAAAATAAAATAAATACATCACTGCAGTAATAATATCCCTTAATTAGCCCCTATGGTAATAATATTCGCCATCCTAGCCCCTGTGTGTCTCATTCCTGGCGTCAGCCATATGTTCTCACATCCTGCCCTAATGAGTATCCATCCTGCCCCATATGATCTTCCCATCCTGCCCCATCTGTCTCCATCGTATCCATCCTGCCCCATGATCCTGCCCCATCTGTCTCCAATCCTGCCTCCAGTGTCTCCAGTCATGCCGCCATGTCTGTCATCCTGCCCCCTGTGTCTCCAATCATGCCCCGTTTCTCCATTCTGCCCCTGTGTCCAGCAATCTGCCCGTGTCCAGCTTTCTGCCCCCGTGTCCAGCTTTCTGCCCCCGTGTCCAGCTTTCTGCCCCCGTGTCCAGCTTTCTGCCCCCGTGTCCAGCTTTCTGCCCCCCTGTGTCCAGCTTTCTGCCCCCTGTGTCCAGCTTTCTGCCCCCTGTGTCCAGCTTTCTGCCCCCGTGTCCAGCTTTCTGCCCCCCTGTGTCCAGCTTTCTGCCCCCCTGTGTCCAGCTTTCTTCCCCCCTGTGTCCAGCGTTCTGCCCCAGCGTCCAGCTTTCTGCCCCCGTGTCCAGCTTTCTGCCCCAGTGTCCAGCTTTCTGCCCCAGCGTCCAGCGTTCTGCCCCAGCGTCCAGCGTTCTGCTCCTGTGTCCAGCTTTCTGCCCCAGTGTCCAGCTTTCTGCCCCAGCGTCCAGCGTTCTGCCCCAGCGTCCAGCGTTCTGCTCCTGTGTCCAGCTTTCTGACCCCCTGTGTCCAGCGTTCTGCCCCCCTGTGTGCAGCTTTCTGCCCCCCTGTGTCCAGCTTTCTGCCCCAGCGTCCAGCGTTCTGCTCCTGTGTCCAGCTTTCTGACCCCCTGTGTCCAGCTTTCTGACCCCCTGTGTCCAGCTTTCTGCCCTGGGCCCCCCCGATCGCCGCTCTCAATAAATAAAAAAAAAAAAAGTTCTGCTTACCTGACCGCGATCCTGCTCTCTCTGGTTATCGGTGGGGGCGGCCATCTTCCTGTGGCCGCGCGTGCGCAGGTGGAGTGCTCTGCTGCCCGGGGCTTCAGGAAAATGGCCGCGGGATGCCGCGCATGCGCAGATGGAGATCGCGGCGGCCATTTTTCTGAAGCCGAGATGCGAACAGGTAAATTCTGCGCCGCCGGCGACCCGCCCCCCGTATTGTGCCGCCCCCCGCATTGTGCCGCCCGGGGCGGCCCGCCCCCCCCTTCCTACGCCACTGGTGATGGGACAGCCAGAATGTGAATACTATACATGCAAATTGCCTCTTCAGAGAAAAAAAGGACTTAAACTCTATAGCTCCACCTGTTCGAAGTAGCGATCCCACAAGTCACAATCAACTCTTTAACAAGTCGTGCAATATGACTTAGGATAAAAGCCAAATCAGTATCTCAATTCGCAGACACGGTGTTTCGGGCTGTTGGCCCTCATCAGTGCGAAGCTTGAGAACTCATTTGGCTAGATGAGAGGCTCTGGACTGGGGTCTAACGGGTAACGTTTCTCCTTGTGGAGAGTGACATACCAGCTCTGGCTTGTCAAGGTAAGGAGGCTTATTCACCTTCCAATGCTCCTTTGGGAAATTTAATATGCAAATTGCCTCTTCAGAGACTAGGGTCTTTATCTTAAGTCATATTGCACGACTTGTTAAAGGGTTCATTGTGACTTGTAGGATCGCTACTTCCAATAGGTGGCGCTATAGAGTTTAAGTCCTCTTTTTCTCTGAAGAGCCAATTTGCATATTAAATTTCCCAGGGGAGCACTGCACGGCGAATAAGCCTCCTTACCTTGACAAGCCAGAGCTGCTATGTCACTCTCCATAAGGAGAAACGTTACCCTTAGATCCCAATGTGAATACTAGGGTTTGTTTTTTTTAAACCATTTGTTGGCCATGTACCTATTCCAACTTACATACAATTTCATCTTAAGAACAAACCTACAGAACCTATCTACTTCATAGTCCGGGCCTGTATTCCACTCTCACAATGGCCAGAGGATTAATATTTTCATTATTATTCATTTACATGTTTATTTATTTTATTTGCTTTATTGTTTTTTTCCTGTATTGTGTAGGTCTTTTTGCTTAAGATCTTTTTCTTATAACAAAGCCTTGACCTACCCTGCCATCTCCTACTTGTTCCCCATGATATCATACATACTGTAATTACAAACTGCAGTCCTTTCAGCATTCTTTTGACATTTTGAAATTTCTGTATATAGTGTGTTATGTATTTAATATCACTATTTGTACATATTACACTTTTTATGCCATGTTGATACTTTAGAACAAAATCTATGATAAAGTCTTGGGAGGGTCAAAATATCCAGGTTTATATGGTCGCTGAAGACAACACAAGGAGAACATATCAACTCCTTGAAGATACTGTTCTTAGTGGAATTTGAACCCAAGCCACCGTGAACTACCTATTATTTTTCAGGGCAACTCTAAGTGTACTGAGCAATAGAGACTAGAACAGTATAGTATATAAAAAATATATAGAGTGTGTTCAGGTGAGAATTGTAAATGTCAGTTGACTATATCTACATTGTCATTGTCTCCGTAAATCTCAGGTGTATGGTTACACATGCTTACAGGTTATAACCATGTATTTTCCTACCTTTGGATTCAAGTCATAGAAGCAGTAATACTTAAATCTCAGTAAAAGTAGCTCATCTTCCTGGATGCCTTGCTCCATAAGAGACCTAGATGAATCCAACCACCTGCAAAAGATGGAATACATGGGAAGATTAAGACGTTTACTATTTTCTGTTACAGTACAGACATGAGTTATTTCCCACTACAAAATGTCTGTAGCCCCTTCTATAACCTTTAATATGATGGGCACCTAACTAGTACTGCCAGTGATTGGTGACCGAAATTACATGGTAATAATTGCTGGACCCTTCTCTGTCCTTACAATGACTGACACATTACCAATACAGTTAGGAATTGTTTACAGCAGTCACTTTATGCGAGAAGGAATGGCATGAAAACAAAGAAGCAGTTGGGAATATTAGAGGCAAGTTGCACTAGAAGGTAAGTATTTTAGAACTTTTTTTACCATTAGCAGTAGTAATTTCATCTCTTCATCAAACTTTGGAATGTTCCAGGTGCGTTTGTCTGCCAGAAGGCATCCGGTTAAACTCAAATAGGCCAATAGGGAGGACGAAGGCCATCTTCGGATGATCTTCTACGGCGACCAGAACTTGCCGGTAGCGGCTAGCTAACTCAAGGGAGGAGAAGTACTTTGCCTTTCCCAAAGCGGACCGGGATTCCTCTAGGAAATAGGAACCCCGTACAGTGCAGGCATTCAGCCATCTGTAGTCCACACAGAATCTCAAAATACTGTGTTTTTTCAGAACCAACACAATAGGTGCCGCCCAGGGACTCTGGCTTTCACGGATCAACCCATTGCTTGGCACGTGCGCCAGTAGTTCTTTCACGTCTTTGAACATCTGAGGTGGGATCTGCAGATACCTCTCTCAAATGGGAGCAGCAGTCCCTTTAGCAAACTCGTGCTGTATAGCTTGGTTACACCAAAGTCATCTCTATGTCATGCAAACACTCCCCGATACCTCTGCAGTAGCTGTTTCAAACTTGTCTCGAGGAGAATTCTCTGAGATTACCCTCCATTTGCTCCAAGATATGATGTCCAGCTAGTGGTTCGCTTTTGTCCTTTTGACCATGGAGTGACACCACGAAGGTCCAAGAGTCTCCACCTACAGGCGTTAATTCTAGAGCATCGGCTCTAGTGAGATCTTCCTGCGTTACACAAACTTGGGCTACTTCTTGTTGGGGCATCAACTTCAAGCTTGCTCTACTCAAGCTTATACAATGCATGGGTACACATGCCTGTCATACAGTGGCCAAGGTGCGGGCAACTAATAGTCTGGAAATCACTTCTTCCCCCTCTATCGGCTCAATTTGGACATCCACACCTTATAAAGCCAAGAGCCAGTACCAACATAGTGTGCACAGTCTGCCCCACTAGTAGCATCACAGTGGCTTCCGGGGGTATCAACACTTTGCCAAGGAGCCATCAGCCCCCCTTTTTTTAATATATCCATCCCACTGTTACAATGGCCATGCCTCCTCCAGACCTTTTTACGATCACTATCCCTTTTTGGCCCGGATCTTTTCCAAACACCCGTAGAGACATCCACACTACTCAAGCCATTGGAATAGGCAGTTGGTTGACTGTCACTAGTTGAATAGTGTGTTCCTGTCCAAAGAGGGCAACTTCGGAAAAGTGAATCTGAAAATACTCTTCAGACATAGTGGTCACCTAGGACCCCATGTCCACCAAACAATGGATGTGCTGCTAATTGAATTCAACCCAAGTAATGGTTCTCTCTGAGACAATATCTTCAGAGACTTCCTCTCTCTTTTCTGGGGCTCAGAACCCCACGATATGCTCCTCGACCGTGGGGTGCATTAGTTTAACGGACGCCCCCTTCTCCTCCTTTCCCTGTTTGGATAGTATCTTCTTATATGTCCCCTTCCACCACATGACCAGAAATAGGGTACGTGCTCCACTGATGGGCTGCGGATGCGGCATGGCCGGGTTTGTGGGAGTCAACTTTCTTGCTCTGGTCTACTTTCACTTTGGGTCATGAGGACAGATAGGAGGACATTAGTGGCAGTTCCCTTGATACTGCACAGCTCACCTAGGATATCCTGTATTTCCGAGATAGCTCCCGAGCCCAGTCAGAGTGCATGTGCATTTGGCCTAGGATTGGCCACTTTATGGCTCCATACTGCGCCCATTAGTACAGAGGCTTCTCTTTCTAGAACTCAAGCTTTGGTTCCGACTTCAAGGAAACCCGGATCTGGAATAACGCACAGACGCTCCTTCAAGGCCCGTCTCAGGTAGGGGTCTCACAGTTCAGTAACTAGTTGGTCCTGCAGCACTTTATCCAATGAACTCAGCCCTATGTGCCCATCTTGGGTCTTCTTGGTGATATGGGCCATCTCTTCCTGCAATGCATTAGCATACTAAGCTACAGTCTCACTTTCTCCTTTGACCCACTGGAACAAACACATGCAGAGGTTCCCTAAGGGTACCGTCACATTAAGCGACGCTGCAGCGATAGCGACAGCAATGCCGATCGCTGCAGCGTCGCTGTGTGGTCGCTGGAGAGCTGTCACACAGACCGCTCTCCAGCGACCAGCGATGCCGAGGTCCCCGGGTAACCAGGGTAAACATCGGGTTGCTAAGCGCAGGGCCGCGCTTAGTAACCCGATGTTTACCCTGGTTACCAGCGTAAAAGTTAAAAAAACAAACAGTACATGCTCACCTGCGCGTCCCCCAGCCTCTGCATCCTGACGCTGACTGAGCTCCGGCCCTAACAGCAGAGCGGTGACGTCACCGCTGTTGCTTTCACTTTCAGTTTAGGGCCGGCGCTTTAGTGTCAGGAAGCAGAGGCTGGGGGACGCGCAGGTGAGTATGTACTGTTTGTTTTTTTAACTTTTACGCTGGTAACCAGGGTAAACATCGGGTTACTAAGCGCGGCCCTGCGCTTAGTAACCCGATGTTTACCCTGGTTACCAGTGTAAAATATCGCTGGTATCGTCGCTTTTGCTGTCAAACACGGCGATACACGGCGACCTAGCGACCAAATAATGTGCAGACCTTCTAGCAGCGACCAGCAATTGCACAGCGGGATCCAGATCGCTGCTGCGTGTCAAATACAGCGATATCGCCATCCAGGTCGCTGCAACGTCACGGATTGCTGGCGATATCGCCTAGTGTGACGGTACCTTAAGTCGTAAGTGTCATTGTGCATGTCCTCTAAGATTTTTATCACTTTGTCCACAGTATCACGGTCTAAGTAGGTTGTACATGACCATCTGCTGGGCCTCCCTCTCAAGGGTCAAGAGGACTAGCTTGGCCTGGATGGAGTGGGCTAGGGGGTACATGTACAGGATGCTCTTTAGTCTCTCTACTCAATCCCACAGTGATATACTGCTCCCTGTGAACTTGGGAAGGTTGTCGAGCATAGCCCCAGGTCCAGGGGTATATTTCCTGTGATGGACTCGGTCACTGACTTGTCTGCCATTTCCATGTTTGAAAGTTGCATCCTGCCGACTTTTTCCAAATGTAAAACAGGGGACTGAATGCAACTCACAGGAGACACAAGGCAGAAACAGTCAATAAACGGTTCAATTCTTTCAAATGCTGAGGGGATTTACAGTAGATAAGAGACAATAACATAAAACAATGCAAATCAACAATGGATCATGCAACAATACAATTATAATAACAGGGAAAGCTTCTCGTTCTATTATGCTAATGTTCTCCTTACAAGGGTGGTATGCCCATTCATGGGAGCTACCATGTTAGTTCTTCCTGAAATCCTGGCCCTAGCGGGGGTCACTGTGTTTTTCCGCTAGTCCTTCTGATAAAGTCTATCCATTATTGTTCAGCCTCCTGTGCCCTAAGCGTCCCCCTCGACCTCTGTTGTCCTAACCCAGGCCAACCTCTGTACTGTGCATTGTAACTGGAAGTGATGGCACTGCTCACTTGTGCCGTCCCTCTGTAACCCCAGGTGTGCTCCTCTGATTGCCGTATCCTCGCGAATCTTCTGCGCTTGACTGTTGGCGGGCGTCTCCTAGGCTGGGGGCGGAAAGGATTGGGTCCCGACTCTCGATGGGTGTCGTCTGGCATTTGGGAATTGACGGATGTAGGGCGACGGTTCTGGTCTTGACCAACGCAGTCTGAACTCTGGGTCTTAACCGCCTTAGTTCGGTTCTTGACCAGCATAGATGGGTCTCTGGGCATTGTTTGGACCTTGTCTGGTGATGACTGGCAACTTGGTGGAGTACGCTTCCTGACAAGGCCTGTCACGCTGGCCCCAGCGCCGTCTCTGGTCTGCGTCTGTTCTGCTCTTCTCCTTGGCACGAAATTCTCCTGCTGTTTGGCATTCAGGGCTTTTCTATCCGAGAGTTCTGTCATGCAAGGCACGTGACCAGGTCTTGCACAAGAACTTGCTCCCCTTGCAACTCTGCTGGTGCCAATTGGTTCTGCTTGACTTCATCCGGCCTGCAGATGGTAGTCTTTCCACACTAATATCACACCACGAAGGGGCTCTTCAGGGGTGTGATCACTTCCTCTCACAGCTTTGTATCATGGTTTAGAGACATATACAATATAATAATATGTTCACACATCATGTTTTGCCACATTTTCCTTGCACATTTTGCCACGCATAAAGCAGAATTTTATTTTCCTCCTTCTTTCACGTAGATGTGCTTACATTTGATTAGGTTTTTCTGTGAAGACTTTTTCTTTTTTATTTCTTTGTTTTTGAAACTGAAAAACTTTTTTTTTTTTTTTGCTTAATCTATCAATTGATCAACTACTTTCTTATGCATATTGCAAAATCCAGTTAACCCGCATTGCCTTTTTTTATTGCTTGTAATGTTTTGTGTATGAGTACTTGTTGATGGGTGTTTGCATGGGTTTCCTCCGGGTACTCCGGATTCCTCCCACACTCCAAAGGCATACTGATAACTGGAATTTAGATTGTTGGCCCCCTCGGGGACAGCGATGATAATGTATGTAAAGCGCTGCAGAATATGTTAGCGCTATATAAAAATAAAGATTATTATTATTATTATGGGTATCTTTACCCTTATATTTGCTGGCTGTGTTCCTTGACAATTTTATTGTTTACTTGCTACTGATATATAAAGTCATATAAACCAGGCCAAACCAAGACTATTTAAATTAGGCAATACATCTGAATGTATATTGAGTAAAATTAGCATATAATGACAAGACACTTACCCAGTGTTAAGTCGTGCCTTATCAATCAGTGTCCTGGGCTGATGCATTTGAGTCAGGATATCTGGAGAAGAGATTGGCTGACTAAGAGCTAAGATGTTGCAGTTTTGATCGGCTAATGGACTATCAGTAAACCATGTGATTGTGGAAGAGGCAGGGGTACCATTGACAGGATCATACATGGGTGTCATCGTTTTGCTGTATAATCCAGGACTACCTATGGAATGAGAAGCTTGTCAGCCATCAGAAAAGAATCAATAAATCATTTAAATATACCGTATATTCACTATATGTATTTATATTTGAAATAAAAACTTGAACCATAGACTTTAAACTAAAGACATCTAGTAGATTAATACTCTTCATGTTTAAAATATTAATAAAGTACGGTATTTAAACTTTTCCCAATTACTTGGCTTTATTAACTAAAAATGTGAAGACCACATATGGGTCATAAAAGTAAGAAATGCAATAATGGAATACTTTTTATTTGACCCCTTTTGGTTCTGGTTAAAACACACTAGGAGCAACATAGTAAGATAGAAGTACACGTAATCAACCATGTCATGGTTCTGAATGAGGTGCATTTTGGTCTAAAAAGGATTTTCGGTCAGGTAGAAGTTACTACCCATTCCTCAAAATATGTGAAAAACTGCTAGATCGGTAGTGATCCAGAACAGCTGACATCTCCTCTTATTTCAAGAATGGGCCATGATTGAGCATGAGCATTGCTCCAATTTTTCTCTATGGGACAGTTGGAGAGAGCTGTACTTTACCATCTCTGGCAGCACCATCTAGATTTTGCTCATCATGAATCCTCACGGTGACGAGTCGCTATATTTTGCCTGATGAACTCAATGGCAAATATAATATTTTTTACATGGCTGTTTGTTTCCTCTACAGTATTAGTTAAAAGTTTGAACATCCCTGTTCATGCAATAGCTTTCCTTGTTCTAATTGATATGTGCACATTGTAAATTTAGACTGAAGGCTGCCAAACCATGAAGGAACACATAAAAATAATTAGTAAAGAAACATGTGTGAAACAAACCAGAATGTGTGTTTCCACAAAGTACTCCCCTTTTACCCTGATGACATGATGATGTGGCGCCCTTGAAGGTCCCGTCGCCACAGAGGTACTGCATCTCAGGAAGAGGTGCGGTATCCCAACTCTCTGGTAAGGAGGGAACATTGTACAGAACTCTAACACTCGCACCCAACACATACCAGTTTAGACGGGGCATTTGGGTGTACCCTTAGGGAGGATGGCCTCATCCCAGTCTGGATAGGAAAGGGTGTTGGGGAGTGGGTGGGGTAAGGTAGGATAAGAGGGGAGTGACAGAGAGAGCTAGAGTTAGTGTTAGGGAGGCGCTGAGAGGAAGGGGAGTTGAACAGACGTTTGGGTCTGAAGCTCCAGAGAAACTGAAAGGGAGAGAAACAGAAAGAAGCTCCTAGGAAGAAGGGGTTCCAGGGACATGAGAAGTGCGGAAGCCACCCATGGGGACCATATCCAGACTGACCTGCGTCAGTGGTGGAACTAGCCCGCAGTAGGGGAACCGACCCCTGAACTAGTGGGAAAACTTCATGCTCCAGCTAGCAATCCGGAGGCTGCTGTGTCTGTAGGTGCAGCAGCCACATTTGCACCTACTCGCTGAAAAGGTGAACACAGGGGGTCCAGGGGACAGAGAGTACGTTGCTCGACAAGACCCGCGTTCATCGACTTGGGACACTGTGTGGCAAGCGCAGGGCAGGAGAGGAGGTAGCCAGCGCAGAAAGACAGCCAGGAGAGGCATATAAAAGAGGAGTTCTGGACAGGTGCCCAACGTGCTGGAGAGTTTCCTGGACTTGATACCTGGAGGAAACAGCACCCCAGCTGGGGAGCCTAAACTGTGAGTAAAATCCTGAAAACTGCAACATGCTGTATCCTCTCACTTCTTTCCGGCATCACCTACTCTGCTCCTCTACCTGTCACTAGCAACATTGCCACTCACACCACTAACTGCCCTGGGGACTAGGCTATACCTGTGGAGAGCTATAACAACTCAGCTGCAATTGCCATCTGTCCCCAGAGGACCGTACAGCAGCGTTGGCTAACAACTTTTTTGCCCACTACCACAGGTGGCGTCATGAACATTATTCATCATAGACTTTATTATCCACCACACTTCATCCTCTTTAATTGGACGCCCAGGGCCACGGACTGGGTCCCTGCTGCCGTGACCTTCCCATTTAAGACCTGTGTCTGGCCCGGTACCGAGTATCCCACGGCCCTAGTGGGTGCTCCAACGACAGCTTGGCATTCTGTAAAGCAGTTTCATCAGGAAGTCCTCATGAGAGCTAGTTTCCTCATAGCAATTAACGGTTTTTGTGACCTCACTTTAGGATATAGTCGAAGTTCTAGCAATTTTCAGAATTGACTGTCTTTCATGTCTAGAAAAGTATTGATTGACTGACATTTTTCTTTAATTGAATAGTTCTTGCAATATTCTTGCTTAGAATAGTTGTAAGGAATTGTAGAATTTGTGGTTTTGCTGCATTCAGTTTGAATCTACAAAGCGCACATTCCAATAAGAACAAGAAAAACCACTGCATTATCAGGTGTCTCCAAACTTTCGTCTGATATTGTAAACTACTTCCTGTCTCGTGTCTTCAGCTTCCTGTCTGTGTGCACAGATTGCAAAGAGGAGATGCTTTGATAACTCTCTGACCAGGGAGGGCTCAGAGGTTGTGACTTAGAGTATTACTTCTTCATTGGATAACAGTGCTGTGAGGACCATACAGCTAATTCATGTTATTTACTCATGGATTCAATGTACTTTCTTTATTAATTCCTTATGGTTCTTGTCATTCAGTAGGAAATGTTGGGGCTAATTTTTGAAAACTGTCCCTGTTAAAAAAAACTATCCCTGTTGTCCATAGCAACCTATCACAGCACAGCTTTCATTTCAGGTCCTGCTGTGGAAAAATAAAAGCTGTGCTGTGATTTGTTGCTATGAGCAACAGGGACTTTTTTTTCATTTTAGAGATAAGATAATAATCTCTCTATGGCCATGTACAAATAACTGACTTTTTATAGTATATATCACACATAAGTTTTGTAGTGTACCATGCACCAAGTTTTTTTTCTTTGTATTGTTGCATTCTGTGCAAGCCGGGGTGTGGCCTACCTGTTTCTGAGGTAGAGATCATATATAAGGCTTCCCCAGTCTGGTGTTTCACTGGTTGGGCCCAGTCCTTTTGTCTGCCCTTATTCACACTGAAGTCAACATTGACACATGGTAAGGTTTTAATATTAGACAGTGTAGGACTGTCCCGATCAGAGTTACCTTGATGCGGTGGGATGGTATTACTAAAAACTCTGTGTTATTTAAATGCACTTTTGCTTTTTTACTTAGTTACGTCAGGGTTTTTGCTTACTTTTTTCTCTTGTAGGTTTTAATGTTTTGTGGCCAATGTGAACATGCGTTTAACCTCTGCATGTGTACCAACTCAAGTTAAGCTCAATTTTTTTTTCTTTACTGATGAGTGGCGGCACAGGGGTGGACATATCATTGATGCAAACCCGTGCAGCCCCACAGGAGCCCAAGAGGAAAGGGGGTCCATATTTACCTTCAAAGCAGGAACAATTTTGCATTTTTAGGAGCTCTTCAGCTGCAAAGGACCCATATATTATTCTTGCACAGGGACCCTTTTCTGTCTTTGTCTGCCAATGGAGATGCAGCAAACTGAAGTGACGCTGTGCAGGTAGATACCTGAATTGGGTAGTGACCCTGGTCATGCTGCAGTGCTTGTTAAAAGGAATCTTTGCTACCTTATCTGAGAGCAGCGTAATGTAGGGAAAAAAGAAGCTGATTTCAAAAATGTATCACTTAGTTTACTGGGTTCAGAAGTTGTGACACAGAGTTCTAAGATCACGTTCACATGTTCAGTATTTTACCTCAGTATTTGCCAAAATCAGAAGTGGAACAATCAGAGGAAAAATATAATAGAAACATGTCACCACTTCTGTGTTTATCACCCACTCCTGGTTTTGGCTTACAAATACTGAGGTAAAAAACCCTCAAAAAATACTGAACGTGGCCTTAGATGTAGAATGCAGCAGAGCTCAGAAAGCTAACCCCACCCACACTACAGATTTCTGTATACATTGTATATAGACAGTAAGCTGCTTATCAGAGGAGGGAGCATGGTCAGTCTAGCAGTCCAATGAGCACCAGTCCTGGCAGTGATAAGGACACAACAGGACACTACTTAATAAATGACACCTAGCTGAATTCAGTGTTTTAACCTCTACCTCATGCTGTCCTCAGATTACATGGCAAAATCTGCTTTGTATTAATGAGGAGCAAGCATCCCGAAACAGCTGGCTACAGATGGGTATTGAACTGATTGAAATCCCTAGTCATTTTACAAGGCTCCTTAGAGGCAATCTGTCACCAGGTTTTTGTTATGTAATCTGAGATCAGCAGTGTGGGAGCAGAGACCCTGAGTCCAGCAATGTATCTTATACTAGTCTGATAAAATCATTGTTTTATCTGTTGCAGATCTAGCAGTTCTCTGAATGCTCTGTATAACCCCGCCCACATCATTGATTGGCTGCTTTCTGTGTGCACTGTGCATAAGCAGAAATCTGCCAATCAGTGGTGGTGGTTGGGTTGCACAGAACAGGAAGACTCTATTACATGAGACAACAAGTCCTCTAGTGACAATTTCCTAATGATAAAACAGTGATTTTTATTGATACTACAAATAGCAGCTCAATAAGTGACACATCACTGGAATCAGGGTCTCTGCCCATACAGTACGCTGCTCAACGATTACATGGCAAAACCTGCTGACAGATTACTTTTTATATACTTCCAAAGAGAGGCACAAGTGAGACACTGTCTTATATTCTAGGAGAGGGCTAGTTTGCCAACTTTTTTCTAATGGAGTTTTGGTAACTCTCCTCCTCAGAGGCAGTAACCCATGAAGCTGATAATTAATAAAAATATACCTCTTATCTATAAAAAAAAACCCCAGTATAACTACGTACTACTTAGTACAATAGAAAAGACACAAGACATATTCTATTACAGGAAATAGAAACAAATGCAATTATTTACAGGAACCGTTTATTATCATGATGAAATGTTCATTATCTTTACCTAATGATCCGGAGTTACTTGTTGGACAGTCCAAGTTTATAACTTCTTCCAGCATTGCTTCCTTGACGTCTTTTTTCTTTTTCTTCTTCACAGAATCTTCCAAAGGTTTTAACAACGAAAGTTCTTCAGGTCTTCTAATATCTAAGATGGTAAAAACAGTTTGATAAAGCCAATAACACTCGTCACCGCTTGTACCGGTGGCCATAGACCCAACGATAAGACCGCCGCCATAGATACATTACAATAATGAGTAGATTTAGTGATACTTGTGTACCGAGTGAGATAAGGAGGGAAAGGATTCAACTCCTGTAAAGTTACATTTTGAAGATACCCGTAGATAGTTGTGAGATGAATGCTGGTGTACCCGATATCTCTCACTACCCGTCATACGCATGCATACTCAGTCCAGCCAAGCATACGTGTGATTTCAATGAGGAGGAGGGGTCTGGCAGCTGCATACTTCTCTTAGGAAGAAAAGCTTTAGAGATTAACATTTCTAATAACTTCGGGAAGCCCACAAACACATTAGATGGTTAGTCGATCCTGTCAAAAATGTCCGGTTTGCTCGACATTAATCTAATGCATATAGAGGCTTTAAATGGGTTGTCTTCTACTGGAACAAAACCTTCTGAAATACTATACTCCCCTTTGTAAATAAAATATCCTATACTCACCTTCGATGCTGTTCCAGTGATTTCAGCATCGAGTCTTGGGAGGGTCGCATGACACTGTCCTGCTACATGAGCCCAGCAGCCAATAAATGACTGCTAATGGGCTGAAAAATTCCAAAATTTGGCCAAAGGATGTGAGAGCACAGAAGCTCAATAGTGTCTGCTGATTGTAATACCATGTATGCTAATGTCATGTGAGCTCGGGAGAGGAGGATCTGACATAGCTGAAAATAGCAGGAAATGGGTATAGGGTATTTTTATTGTAATGCGCCACTCCAGCGGTTTTTTTTTACAGTGCTGGAGTGGTGTCACTTATCTAAGTCCCTTGCACCTAGTCTCCTACTTGCCATCCGCTGTCCTCCTCTGTTCTCGGCACCCCTCCAGATTGCTCAAGAGTTTTCTGGGTGAGCCGGAGTCACTACTCAGTGTAAGTCTATGGAAGCCAGAATGAGGCCAGAACAAGGGTTCCATAGACTTACCCTGAGACCTTGTGACCTTTACCTCTGACTTCCAGTCAGTTAGAAGTTGCAGGAACAACATGGCGGAGCAGGATCGGCGCGGCACTGGGAAGAGCTGAAGACAGCGGCTGGTAAGTATAATTCTGGGTCAAGGAACTTACGTTAGTGGCACCACTCCAGTCCTAAAACAAGGAAAAAAACACTGGAGTGGTGCTTTAAAAGGGGGATATACTATTTAGGAAGGGATTATCAACAAACTTATCTTCTCATGACTTAAAAGTGTTCATTGACTGATCAATAAGGAGGTGAGGGGTCTATATACAATAACATTGCCAGCTCTTGGCCTTTTTTTCCTCTATAATGTCCAATTTGTAACCTGGACCTGAGCAGGAATGGAATGTCATTGGCAGTGTCATCCACATTACTGCTGAATATTGTTGGGAAATCTCTTCAAATCCTAACAGTATTTTCTCCTTATTGGGTTTTATTAATAGCAATGTCGCACCCCCTAATAACACGCTTACATGGTTCCTAGGCTGTGCATTTATGATTTTTTCCAATAGGGCCCAATATGTGACATATGTCAGTGTGCATTCTTTTGCCAGACCTAGTTTTAACACATCCCAATTTTCTTTCCCCTTGCTCTTGGAGCTGCGATACCATTTCAGTCATTGACATCTTTTTTACTTGCTGTAGTTGCCTCTCATGCCTCATTTAAGTTAGAATTTACTATCAGGAAGCTAGAAATGAAAGCGGAGCAGATCTCCTCTGCAGGACGCAGAATAAGTCATGTAGTGCAGTGTTGGGAGAAGAACAAGCATGGACATGCACGGTAACGCTGGAGTTGTGTCTATTGTACTCAATGACATTCCTGATCCCCCAGGGTATCGGTATTTTCTCCCAGACTCTGCTATGGGTGCATGCCTTCATCCTAAGCTTACATTGGCATGCAAAACAATAGATAATATTATATGAAACAATGAGCCATTTAATATTGTCTGCATGCTACAGTAGTTTCTCATGCAATCATAGCTTTCAAGAATTTGCTTTTTCATTTAGAAAAAAAGCTGCTCCCGGGAAGCTTACGTGCAAAATATTACACAAATGTCATATTACATTAAACATTATATAAATTAAAAAATTAGTGTTTATTAATTTCTTAATAAATATTTTTATCAACTGGGGCTTTATTTTATTATTTATATGTTATGCAAAGGCGTAGATTTAAATGATAGAGTTGTGTCTACTTGCAGCCTCCACTAGAGGGAGCACAGGAGCTTATTGCATACTGTGTCATTGTGGTTTTCATTGTACCATATGCAGTAAACTCTTGTGCTCCCTCTAGTGGTGGTTGTGGCCAGAATGTTACAATTTAAAGGGAACCTGTCAGTGTAATGGATAAAAACAGCCAAATATGTATATGTATATGACCAAACTATTTAGCTTTTTTTTCTAGTCCTTTAATGACCACAAGCAGGCAGTCTCTACAGAAAGAATGTTTAATCATTATCAAAGATGGCAATTCTTTAGTGAGCAATCAGTGACACTATCGCTTTTTTACTGTATGAGCAATGAGACTATGGAGGTCTCTGCCACAACATGTTGTGATAATTGATTCACTAAAAGCTAAAAATAAAAAGACTAATGGTATTGAACTAGGGAGTGTGAAAACATAAAATATTATAACACTACAGATGAAGCCAATTCTGCCAATCTCTACAATATACAGTATATATACACACAAATGAATGTTATAAGTATGCGATTATAACTTATAACACTATTACTCAGAAACGTAGTCAATATACCCCGAGTACTTAACAAGCACAAGAAGGGTCTGGATGGTTTTCTTGAAAAATATAATATTACAGGTTATGGGTGCTCCATTCTGTGATGGGACGTTGATCCAGGGAACTAGTCTGATTGCCGTATATGGAGTCGGGAAGGAATTCTTCCCCTCATATGGGGCAATTAGCATCTGCCTCATGGTTTTTGTTCCTCTGGATAAACATGCTAGGTCATAGGTTGAACTCTATAAATTTGTGTCTACTTTCAACCTTTTACACTATGATAGGTGTTTGGTAGTAGGTGAAGTCCTCCTTTGTGTCCAATGAAGCTATGGCACAGTAGTCATCGAATGCTGCATATGTCAGTAATTTTTGGGTACAGTAGAATTCGATGTGAATTTTACAAGGTCATAAGAATTTAGCCTCTACGTCCACATGTAATCAGAATATCCTTTATATAAAACGAATCTGAACAAAATACGTGTATTAATACTTACTTAGTGTTCTACAGAGTTCTGTGACTGCTTTGAAGACCAGAGATGAGAAGCTAACTTTAAGTCTGACAGTTTTCATATTTGGCAGTCGGAGACGAAGAACCTTGTGCTGAGGGGTGAAAAAAAGCTTTGCATTGGCTTGTACTCCACATTTGTCCAGAGTCCAGTGAGTCTTTAGCAGCCAGCAGTTTTTTTGTTCCCACCATAGTGCATAGTCTGACCAGTCCCTGGCCACACCTAGACACACACATAAAAAGAAAGTTTATTTGAGTAAAGACAGAAACTATAAAATACAAGAGATGCTGTTATATATACCTATCCATTTTTTCAGATAATTACGTCTTCAATGCTTTAGGTCACTGTGTTTGAAACTTACCATTAACGAACGCCAACAACCCTTTGTCTTGATTTTTGTCACTTGGCCAGCATACAGATAGTGAACCTGCTAGATTTCTAATGGGTTTGATGTGAGACTATGGAGTGTTATCGCTGACGACCGATCAGTCAGGTGTTGGTGGCGCAGGACCGGAACGGTGCCGGGAATAGCTGAAGATGGCGGATGGTGAGTATCGTACACCCTGCTGTAGTGGTGCTTTAATACAATCATTCTCCATACAGCATCATGTTATAGGAAGCACATACCCTGTTCTGCTCATTCGATGATTGCCGGCAAGTTTATTTGGGCTGCTAGTAAGGATCAAGCATTGCTCTTAACACTTTTTTTGCTGATTATCAGACCATCTAAATGTACTATTAGAGAATATCCATTCTTCCCCTTAACCGTCAAGTCAATATTTAATAGAGTTGAATTTATTGAATATTTTGACTCATACTTAAATTTAAGACACAATAGCTTAATCCAAATAAGTCAAACTCTGACCCGTGGGCCAAATCTGGCCTGCATGGTGAGTATATTTGGCCTGAGATGCCGGGCTAGTCCCTTGGGTTTATTTGGCACACCTGGCATTGCACTTTCAACTATGTTGGCATCCAAGAGGCTGATACAGTTGAAAGCAATGATGGAGGAAGGAGCATCAGCTGACGCTTCCTCCGCAAACATCCATCCGCTGTCTCTGACATCTCAGTGCAGTGGGTGCAATGACATCATTACAGCGCACCTGCTGTCTTGAGATGTGTAGAGGATTTTAAGACACCATGAAGAGACTGGAGCAGCAGGGGAATGGGTAGCAGTGAGTATTCATATCTTTTTAACCCCTTCACGGGTTATGATATATTATTACATCATTTGGCGTTTCTTCTCCCTTAATGTGGGCTCCAACGCTGATCCCGCAACTTTTCCACTACATGACAGCCAATTTCATCAGCTGGTATGTGCCCATAACAGCCGTGGGTGGAATCGCGATCCACTCTCGGCTGTTAACATGTTAAATGCCACTGTCGATCTCTGACAGCAGCATTTAACATGATTGCGCCAGAAGCGCGTCACATGTCTACAGAGCGCCGATAGGTTGGCATGACAACCCGGGATCTGCAGGAGGCCCCAGTGGTTGTCATTGCCGATATGCTATGAGCGCTACCCCGTGGCCGGCGCTCATAGCGGAAGATCAATTCTGTTACACATAGCAGGGTTGAAGTCCTGCTATGTGTAGCACAAATGATCAGACGATTGCAGTTTCAAGTCTCCTAAGGAAACTATTGAAGCAAGCAATAAGTAAAAAAAAAATGTTTTTAAAAACATATATTTTTTTTAAATATAAAAGTTCATATCACCCCCTTTTGCCTCATTCAAAGTAAAACAATAAAAAAAATAAAAAATACAAATATTTGATATTGCCACATTCAGAAACACGTGATCTATCAAAATATGACAAGAAATAATCTGATCGGTAAACAGTGTAACGAGAAAAAAAACAAAAATGCCAGAATTACATTTTTTTGGTCACCATAACATTGCAATAAAATGTAATAACAGGCAAACAAAACATTGCATCTAACCCAAAATGGTATCGCTAAAAATATCATCTCAGCGCGCAAAAAATAAGCCCTCACCCAGCCCCAGAAAAAGGAGACGCTACAGGTCTCAGAAAATGGCGACATTTTGTTTTTAACAAACTTTGCATTTTTTCATTACCACTTAAATTAAAAAAAAGCCCTATACATGTTTGATATCTGCAAACTTGTAATGACCTGTAGAATCACAATGGTAGGACAGTTTTAGCATTTAGTGAATATGGTAAAAATAAATAAATAAATAAACAATTGTGGAATTGCACTTTTTTTGCAATTTCACCACACTTGGAATTTTTTTTCTGGTTTTCCAGTATATTATGTGGTAAAATCAATGGTGTCATTGAAAAGTACAACTCCTCCTGCAAAAAACTAGCCTGCACATGGTCATATTGACATAAAAATAAAAAAAGTTATGGCTTTGAGAAGAAGGGGAGCGAAAAACTAAAACAAAAAAACGTAAAATGGCCTTGGGATGAAGGAGATAATGTGGGGTCCATTATATAGTATGTAGCATTATGTGAGGTGTATTATGTTGTATGAAGCACTATGTGGGACCCATTATACTATATGGAGCACTATGTGGTGCCCTTATACTATTGAGTACTATGTGGTGCCATTATACTGTATGGAGAAGTATATGGGGCCATTATAATGTATGTAGCACTATGTGGGGCCATTATACTGTATGGAGCACTATGTGGGGCCATTATACTGTATGGAGCACTGTTTGTGGCCATTATACTGTATGGAGGGCTGTGTGGGAATTCCAGCTGGAGAATCATACTGTGATGGGTTACCATTCTTTGTCTGGGGGATTGAGGGAGGGAGGTACAGTATGTGGTATAATACTGTGTTTGGGGCACTTTTGTTGGCATAATACTCTATTATCTGTATTATTCAAAGTTTTTTTATGCTTTGTTATTATATATTTAAATTAGGCCATTGGGCCATGTGCTTTTTACTGCTCTTATATAACATATTACGTTATTCCAATATTTTAGTCTAAGCTCTGTTAATTAAAATGTACTGTTTGTGGGGAAACCATATGAAAAAGTTCATTGTTATATTTGATGATAAGGAAAAACTTCCTCAATGGTAGACATTTTTTGAGCAAGCTTTTAATTTTGGCCCTCTGTGTATTTGAGTTTGACATCCCTGGATTAATCCCTCAAGAGAATGTGAAAATAGTCCTATTTGTAGGAGCAAGGTATAGCAGACTCAGGAACTTTCTATGGGTCCTAGCTATATCATATTTTGTCAATAGTCATTACAGCATTGAAACATTTAGATTGATTGGCTCCTCTGTCACAGCAACGGCCCTTAGAGGAATAAAAATATTAAAAAAAAACTTCCCCCAAAACACACAAAAACCTAACAAAGTTTAAATCTTCCCATTTTTCCCATTTATCTATTTCAAAAAATCTGAAAAATAAAGTTAGTGTAATTAGTATCACTGCATCTTTAAAGTCCAAGCTATTTAAAGATTACATTATTCTTCTTCCCTGCCAAAGCAAAAAGGTAATAAAATGCAATGAAAACTTGGTCCCCGTCTTTTCTCTGTCTCCTCTATTGGATAAACTATGAACAGATCTGACTTTCAGCACCATCTCTGCTGAGGACACTCAATTATGCACATTGTTTCCTGACATCAGCCCCACATTACTGCAAAACACTAGTATCTGTTCGCTGTCACCAACGTCATGTCCTCCATCTATCTGATTCTGAATCTTTCCAAAACTGTACTTGTATTTCTTCCTTCTTGTAATCCAGCTAACCCTGATATTTCCAATCCATTTGTGTGGTACTAGCATAACTCCCGCTTTCTTGGGGCTACATTTGCTTCACTCCTTCTTTCCAATTACACACTGTCGGATGTCACCTGCAACTCAAAAAACCACTCCAGAATCTACCATTTTTGTACCTTTGAGGCCAGAATATCAGGTGTAAATAGCTTAAAAAAGTGGCAAACTATTTACGCCTCGGCTTGGTTGACCTCTCAGAGGCTATATACCCAATACATGGATACTAAATCTAAACGTAAGTAATTTTTACCCGTCAGTCTTACTTTGAACTGGGGAACCAATCTAGTAAGTTTTTGGCTTTTTTGGTGCATCAGCACAACACATCCAACACTATTCTTAAGATTCGGAGAGCGGATCATTCATTGGCGACCTCAACAGAAGACATACTTCATCGTTTCTATGATTATTACAGAGCATTATATGGCTCTGGGAGTGGCCTTGGTATTCCAGAATGTTTAGACTACTTGTCTGATATAGAGTTCCCTACGCAGAGTTCTACTGAACAAGCTTTTTTGGACACTGATTTTACTATAGAAGAAATTGAAAACGCTATGATGAATATGGCCTTTGGGAAGGCTCCTGGACCAGACGGGTTTCCCATTGAAGTATACAAAAAGTATAGAGATATATTGGCACCGCTTCTTCTGAAAGTATTTAAGGGGCTTGGGGAGGGGGATTATCTGCCAGATTCCTTCTATGAAGCGAATATCATTATACTTAAGAAAGAAGGAAAAGACCCCCTTGAGTGTGGATCTTATCGTCCCATATCGCTGGTTAATGTGGATTATAAGATTTTCACCAAGGTTCTAGCTACTAGACTAAATACTGTTATATTAAACCTTATACACCCTGACCAGACTGGTTTCATGCCCGGTAAAAATACCTCTATTAATATTAGACGAGTCCAATCAGTAATCCAATTTAGCTCTTTAGTGCCAGATTAATTGGGCTCAGGCATCATTGGATGCAGCTAAAGCCTTTGACTCCCTTGAATGACCCTTTTTATTTGCATGTTTGAAGAGATATGGCTTCGGGGCTAGGTTTCAAAAATGGGTAGGTGCAATATACGCAAAACCTAAAGCTCGTATAATTATAAATAATTCAGCCTCTGAGTCATTTTCTCTATCTAGAGGGACACGTCAGGGGTGCCCCTTATCCCCAGCTATATTTGCTCTTGCGATTGAGGCATTGGCTATACGCATGCGGTCCTCTCCAAATATTGTGGGTATAAAGATAGCTGACCGTTTAGAGACTATTGGCTTATATGCTGATGATATGATTTTATTCATGGATAGGACAGAGGAGACGCTCCCACATGCGGTTACTATTATAGATAAATTTAGTAAATGCTGTGGATTATATATTAACTGGGATACATCCGCCCTATTGCCTCTTTCTCATAGCCCAATGACTCACCTTGCTACTTTGTCTTCGCTGCCTATGGTGTCTCATTTTAAATATCTAGGTATTAACATATCCAAAGACAGTGAGCTTGATTTACAACTCAATATTATTCCTCTACTGGACTTAGTCAAAATTAAATTTGCCTCGTGGGGTAAACTTCCACTATCTGTAGCTGGCCGTATAAACTTAATTAAAATGGTTTTACTTCCTAAGCTCAACTACTCCCTCCAACATAGTGCGGTGTTGATTCCTAAATCCTTCTTCAAGAATCTAAATTCCTTGACCTCGTCTTTCATATGGGGAAAGGCAGACCCAAACTTAAACTTTCTACTCTACAGAGGTCCAAACAGATGGGGGGAGCGGCATTGCCGGATTTTTATTTATATTACCTAGCCGGACAAATTAAGACTTTGAGTAAGTGGATGCCAGACAGTCACCTACCCAACTCAGAAAGTCACTTAATGCATGCTGCAAAGGTGGATTGCCCATTAGGTTTCTTAGAAACAAATAGACCTGGTGTCCCTCGATTACTACCTCTACTTAAATTAGCACGGTCAGTTTGGAGACAAATTAAAAAAGTCATCCACTTTGAAGATATCATAGCAGAGATGCCACTGTGGAACAACCCTTATTTTCCGGTGCTGTTGGGTCACCCGTCTGCTAATTTTTGGATGTCACATAATATTTTCTCGATTAAAGATTTGTATGATAATGGAGTATTGATGTCCTTTGAGCAAATTCAGTCTAATTATAATGTCCCGAGGTCCCAGTTCTTTTGTTTTCTTCAGCTCAGATCAGCTATCCAGTCACATCTACGTTCTGTGAGTTTGACTCAAATTATCTCATCTTTCCCTTTGATAGGAATTCTTAAATCACAAGATCCCCAGGGTCTCATCTCAGCTTTATACACATACATGTTATCGGTGGGAACCAATTCTGCTATTGTGTCAATTAAGGGAAGGTGGGAAGCTCTCATTCCTGATGCTCAAGATGAGGATTGGGAGGAAATTCTTGAATCTCCGATTGGAGTGTCCCCATCAGTCAATAATAGAATGACCCAGTTATATTTCATACATCAGTCATATTTAACTCCATTACGGCTCTTTAAGATGGGTCGGTGTTGGGAGTCAAGTTCCTGCCGCTACACAGTGGGAATCTCAAACCATGTCTGCTGGGGTCTCCCATTCTTCTCCAGCCGCAGTGGAGTCTGCTCAGCGGAGACGTCGGTCCCAGCGTCTTGCTCAGTCTCACTCTGTGCATAGGGTTACTGCTGCTTTTCCAGCTTCTGCCATTGAAGCCAGTGCTGGGCAGCTGCGAGCAGACGCTTTTGGGACTAAGTCCTGCTTTTCCCCTTCTGAGCATGCCCAGGGCAAGATTTCCCGTTGGAGATCGAGGGTCACATGCTCAGATACTGCAGCAGATCCCATTGGTCCTCCAGGAAGGTCCTGAAGGTGCTCAACTTCTGTGGCAGCCTCCCATTGGTTCTTCTGGGAAGGTCCTGTACATGCTGCAGCTATAAAATATTTGCATGACCGCACGGCCATGCGCTAGTGTAAACTTGTGAACGTGTGTGTGTTGATGTGTGAAAGTCGTTCATTAATTATCCCCTCCCTTGTGTATGACTACTCGCGTAAGGTGGATGATTGCTATCTAGCGCCCGACTTAGCCATCAGCACATAACACACAAAACAGCGTCTAATTGCTGTGACCGCCAGTGCGGCGCCGTGCGCTTTCTCAGGGCTTTCCTGACCCAAGCCTGGGTGGTTAGTGGCGTCTGCCAGTGCGTCACCGCACGCACTCTCGCGCATCTTTATTATTATTTCTTTCACTCTGACACCCCAGTTGCGGTGTCGAGCGCAAGAGGTCTATATGAACTCAAATCTTGTGTCTTGGGATTGAGTTCTGAGACTCCTTGCTTGCGCTCTTGGTGCGGTACCGCGGCCCTGTGACGCAACAGGGTTCGCTTCCTTCACACAGGGTGAAGTTAACCCGTGTGTGTATCCACATTGTACCGCCATATAGTCCGTCATTACTTGGCAGCAGGTTCCATCTCTGCACGGTGGACCCCGGGCTGCGAACGCACCTTACTCTATCTTTCTTATTATTTGGTGCGTTCCGCTAGCCCTAACAGTCGGTTTCAAACATCGGAATGTTTGAGATGTCACTCGCTGGAAGCAAACTTTATACACATGGTTTGGGGTTGCCCCATTATTCAGTCTTACTGGAGCCAGATAAAGTCGCTGTTGACTTCTCTAGCACAATCCCCTGTTCCTCTCAATCCCTTAGTTTGCTTATTTGGGGTGCTAGATGATAAAGCCTGGGGACACTATGTTAAAATTTTTCTACGTGAGACACTCTTTCTGGCTAGGAAGGTGTTGGCATTGCGTTGGATGGGTAGTGTACACCCCTCTCTCCGGACGTGGATAAAATTGGTAAACTCAATCATACCGTATGAGCGGACATTATATCAAAATAGGGGCTGTTTAAAGAAGTTTGATAAGATTTGGGACAGGTGGAACTCTTCTTGTCTTACTGTATCAGGACATGGTGGCCTGGCACCACCATGAGGGTCATGGTTGTAACGCATTAACACATACTCCACAGCATCAGATAGTTATTATAATATATATAGATATTGGGCGGCAGATTAGGATAAGATAGTTATGACTTAATTGGTTGTATAATGAAGAGGAGAGAGGAAGGAGAATACCTTTTTCTTTGTTTTTTTTATTCCTTTTCCACTTTTTTTCCCTCTTTTTGGATATATGCTACCAGGCCGACATGAAGTTATGTTTTCTGTTCACTTGACCAGTATATATATATATATATATATATATATATATATATATATATATATAGCAACATATGGACTTATAATACTGAAAGAGTGTGAATAATTTAATGCATAAATTTGTTGTCCATTCGTAATTACCTTGACCGTAATTACCTTGACAAGTGTACTTATGCTGGCTTGGATGCACAAATATGTATATGTTGTTACTGTTTTGGGTAATAAACGAATAAAAAAAAAAACTATTTACGCCTCTGTGAGTTGTGCAACAATTTTGTGACTTTGTGGGTTTTCATGCCAGTTTCTCCCATCTCTGCCACATTGGGCAGAGCTAGGGCAGGACGAGGGGGTCTGTGGGAGAGTGATGCCACAGCTCATCTACTTCATGACAAGCCATGGCATTTCCTACTGCAAAAATCTTATTCCATTCAGGGTTTGGAGAAAAATTTGTGGCGTGGAACATGGAGGTATACGCTGCTCATCAGACACTCCTCATTCATGAAGAGGCACACATCTCTTCATGGAAGAGGAGAATCTTCCACACAGATCTACATCTCTGGACCAGATATCACCTCCCTACTAACCAGAATCCCTCAATGCCTGTCTACTATTTCATCCTTCTTCTCCGCTAGATTTCTGAAACTTAACATGGACAAAACAGAATTCATCATCTTTCCCCCATCTCAAGCGACCCCCCCAACGAACCTATCCATTACAGTAAATGGCTGCCCACTCTCCCCAGTCCCACAGGCTCGCTGCCTCGGGGTAATCCTTGACGCTAATCTCTCCTTTAAACCACATATCCAAGCCCTTTCCACTTCCTGCCGACTTCAACTCAAAAATATTTCACGAATCTGTACATTCCTCCACCAAGAATCTGCAAAAACCCTAGTCCATGCCCTCATCATCTCTCGCCTTGACTACTGCAACCTCCTGCTCTGTGGCCTCCCCTCTAACACTCTCGCACCCCTCCAATCTATTCTAAATTCAGCTGCCCGACTAATCCACCTGTCCCCCCGCTATTCCCCGGCCTCTCCCCTCTGTCAATCCCTTCACTGGCTCCCCATTGCCCAGAGACTCCAGTACAAAACCCTAACCATGACGTACAAAGCCATCCACAACCTGTCTCCTCCATACATCTGTGACCTCGTCTCCTGTTACTTTCCTGCACGCAACCTCCGATCCTCACAAGATCTCCTTCTCTATGCCCCTCTTATCTCCTCTTCCCACAATCGTATACAAGATTTCTGTCGCGTATCACCCCTACCCTGGAACCCTCTACCACAACACATCAGAGCCTGAAGACCCACCTCTTCCGACAAGCCTACAACCTGCAGTAACCACCAATCGACCAAACCGCCGCATGACCAGCTCTATCCTCGCCTACTGTATTCTCACCCATCCCTTGTAGATTGTGAGCCTTCGCGGGCAGGGTCCTCTCTCCTCCTGTACCAGTTATGACTTGTATTGTTTAAGATTATTGTACTTGTTTTCATTATGTATACCCCTCCTCACATGTAAAGCGCCATGGAATAAATGGCGCTATAACAATAAAATAATAATAATAATAATCTGACTTCATCATGCCCCCACTTCAAGACCGGCCCGAAATTCGCCGGTCTTGATGAATTCGGACCACGCTGTTGCTCTGATTCATTCTCATTTTAGCTACTGAAACTTAAAACTATAAAGTCTGCCTATCACTAAACTCTCTCCAATCTATCTTGAAATTATCAGCATGGCTTATATTTATTTCCATCCACTACACTGATGGCTCCTCCCTGTGCCAGTTACTGCAGTGGTTGCTCATCTACTACAGAATACAATTTAAAGCAAAGCTGTCACCAGTTTTGGCAGATGTAAGATACGGCCATCACCTTTCAGGGCTGATTTATAGCATTCTATAATGCTGTATATCTGCTCCAAACCCGACCTTTAAGAGAAGAAAAATAATTTTTATTATACTCACCTGCGGGGCAGTCTGGTCCGAGGGTTGTCGCAGGTCTTGGTCCGGTACCTCCCATCTTCTTACGATCACCGTTCTCCTGCTTGCTTCATGTGGATTACGTGTTCCTACGTCATGCACACAATCTCCTCGGCATTGTGCTCCTGTGCAGCATACTTTTCTGACCTGTTGAGGGCAGAGCAAAGTACTGCAGTGTGCAGGTGCTGGGAAAGGTCAAAGAGCCTCAGCGCATGCACACTGCAGTACTTTGCTCTGCCGTCAACAGGTCAGAAAAGTATGCTGCGCAGGAGCACAATGCCGAGGAGATTGTATGGATGACGAAGGGACCCGTCACCCACATGAAGCAAACAGGAGGAAGATGATCGTAAGAAGATGGGAGGTGCCGGACCAAGACCAGCGACACCCTTTGGACAGGTCCACCCTGCAGATGAGTACAAATAAAAGTTATTTTTCTTCTCTTATAGGTCGGGTTGGGGGCAGATATATAGCATTGTAGAATGCTGTATATCAGTCCTGAAAGGTGGTGGCCTTATTTTTTATCGGTCAAAACTGGTGACAGGTTCCCTTTAAACTTATTATCTACAAAGGTTTAGCACAATTCTGCACCGCCTTACATCTCTTCTTTCATCTCACTATACCATCCTACCTGTGCTCTCCGTACTGCTTATGCTCTAAGACTAGAAAAACAAGGGGGTCAATACAATAAGGTCTTATTCTATAAATCAGTGGAGGATTTAGATGATGCGGTCACCTTGGGAGGTTGTGTGAATCACAACAAAATTTTGTGCTTTGGAAGGTAGTTGTGCCAGCTGCTCCAATTCCAACAGGTTGGGAAATCCAACAAAGTAATCAAACAGAAGGACAAAAGTTGGGAAATCTCCTCTGGTGGTTTTATATTCACAATAAAGATCCCATATGTCATAATCCACTGTGAACATATAACCCCTAAAATATACGTTTAATACAAATTCTAAAATAACACCTAGGGAAACCCTCAGTGAACAAAATTAGTGATAAACATACAGATAATTTTGAAATATACTAAGTTAATGACTGTTTTGGAAATCCATATTTTGAGACAATCACAAGAACTCCACTATCTCTGTCTCCTCCTACATACACCAAAAAATATGGGGAAGAATTGAAGGGTAGCAGGGGGGACAAGTGGACTAGATAAGCTCTACAGGAGATATCACAGGTGCTACCACACACAACCTAGGACACCATACGTGTCCACTAAAACATCACTGCCTACCAGCTCCTGAAAAAAAAAAAAAAAAAATCATTGTTGCAGTTAAATTCTTTTGTTAAACCATTGAAGTCAATGAGAGACGATCAGTTTTGTAGTGGATATAAAATAAAGTTTTGTGCTATTCATAGGAGGAACTAAACCTAGTTCCTCCTATGAATAGCACAAAACTTTTTTTTACAATGTAAAAATAAAAAATAAATAGACAAATCCTAAATGGCCAACATTGGTCTTTTATAGAAATTTTGGACAACCACCAGCTCTTGCCTCATCCAGTAGTAAATGTGGTATAGTGATACAATACTTACCAATTTGTTCTACCAGTTTGAACATTACTCCACCAATATGAAGATCTCCAGACACTCTTATTGTGACATCAAGGTTCTCGAATTCGTTCTGTTGATCCACGGTCACACATAGTTCCCATGATGCCGGTCCAACAGCGGCTGTGTGAGTCATTGTGGAAAGCTCAAAGGGGTAGAAAGAAAACGTGTTATAAGCCATATGCCTACATTAAGAAGAGTCTTAAGCCACATAGACAAATGAAAACATGTTGCATGGCATCACAATATGTATGAATGATGGTCTTAAAACCCTATGTATGAGTAGGAAATTTCATTGCTGTGGATTTACGACTCAGTCAGATGAGCGGATTATACGGATGTGCGCTGCCTGAGTAATAATAAGACAGATCACTGAACAAGTGTAATTCAATAGCGTTGTTCAGATAACAGTTTTTCACACTTGTTCTGTGTGAAAAAAAATTGCAGCATCCACTGTGCTCTTCCAGGAATAAGATGAAAATCGCCTATGCAAGTCTATGGGTGCTCAAAAACAATTGACACTTCCGTTTATGGATCATCTGTGTAGCATCCGATTTTTACGGATACATTGCCATTATTAACTTAGGAATCTGTATTTGATCAGGTACATTTTAAAATGAGAAGGTATAAAAACCAGCCCAAATCACATTGCTGCACAGCAAAAGCTTTAGAAGATAGTAGAGAAAACTAGAGGACATGGAGGTCACCCACTCATACTCCATGCAGATGTTATTCTTGGTCAGCTTTGGATTTAGGACTCCAGTGATGTAAAGCAACCGAGATGGCCATGATATGTGGACATAAGTGCACACATAACTAGATAAAACCCATGTCTGACAGTTGTATGATGTGTAAAACTCACACTTCACATCTATGTACATTTTTGAACAACAAATTTGTGGAACCTGTCAATAGTCTACTGTAAAATTTTAAGGCCCAACAGATCCCTTTGACTGTTTCCTGAAAGACTGACATGACAGTTAGCCCAGTTTAACTTTTTGGGGTTGATGTACACGCCTGTTAATGAGTTTCACCTATCACGTGACATGTTCTAAAGCAGTCAATCACGGGGGACAATCACATGGACTATAAATGATGTGGGCAGGGAAAGCAGCAACTATTTTAGGATTTTACAGTCTATGGACAGGAGGTCAGAGTGCACTGCTAATTAAACATAGGGATAGATCAAGACCTATATTTTATATTTGTGTACTATTGCAATGGTGAAAAACATTGAAAATGAGAGTTGTAGTCTCAGGCTGTGATAACAATACAAAGATTAAGTGATGTGGAGGTGCTGGACCTGCAGAGTCTAGGTGACTGTGAAAAATCCTGTAACCAAGAATTTTGTGAAAAAGACAAGTCATAAACTCTATATTTTTTTGTGTTTATTGTCTTTTTTTTAAAAACAAAGACAAAAACCCTCCACATTCCAGAAATTTAAATACGCCTGTCAACCTCCTAAAATGCGCGTGCTGTAAAAAAAAAATGTTTGTCCATTTCCTTGTTGTAATCGTAAAATATTATACCAGTACATGCCACCCAAATACAGTGGCTTTCGGGACATAGCCTCTTTTTCACAAAGGGTTATCAGCCCCTCACCCAAAAGGGATAATTTAAAGACTGTTTTTATAATTTAAGTATCATAAAACGTCTGATACTGCAGAATATTGTTATTTACTACTGGTTAACATCACTTTTTCACTAGTCAGATAGATTAAGGCAGTGGTGGACACAAACAGAAGAGTGCCCCTGTGCAAGGACAATATTTCTCCTCTTGCAGTCCAATAGCTCAGTAGAATGTACAATTCCATATGCATTGGAGGTGACAATAGGCCCCCTTACCTCTTGAACCCCTTTGTGGCTGCATAGGTTGCACCAATGGTATGTCCACCCTTGGATCGTGGTCACTTGGACATGTTTAAGGATGTGAACTCGAGATGGGTTCAGTACTCTCCTGGGAGAACTCAATCTGTAATTTTCTGAGTAATTAGAGGCATTGCAGTATTGAGATTTGCAGCAAATTTGGTGAATTTGAATGTTAAAAGATTTGCTCATCTCTTATTAGGACCTTTGCGCTTTTTTCTTCAAAGTTTGCAACATTGGTTTGCCTGAATGCTACTTTTCCTGCATGTTATTCCTCTCCTTGGCTGAACTCACAGAGGCATGTAAGAGTTTGGTCACCCCTGGTGAAAATTACGGTTTTTGTGAACAGTTAAGCAAGTTGAAGATGCAATGAACTGTAAAAGGCCTAAACTTAAAGATGCCACATTTCCTTTGTATTTTAGGCAAAAAAAACTGAAACAAATGTAATGTGAACTGTAATAATAGAAATTGTTTATGGGGAAAATGCTTGTTGGTCGTCTAATGTGAGCTCTACTCCTTCATTCATCCTCATTAGCCATTTACATACAGTGGCATGTAAAAGTTTGGTCACCCCTGGTCAAAATGACTGTTATTGTGAACAGTTGAGCAAATTGAAGATGAAATGATCTCTAAACTACTTGTTTTTATGTATACCCCTCCTCACATGTAAAGTGCCATGGAATAAATGGCGCTATAATAATAATAAATAATAATAAAAATAAAAAGGCGAACATTAAATACGTTTTCTTCGTATTGCCTGGCTACAAAAAGATTTTAAAAACTGTGATTCTTGGAAAAAGGGGTGCTACTAAGTACTAACCATGCAGGGTGCCCACACTTTTGAATTCCTTTCTGTAATTTTTAAAATGTAAAAGATAAAATAGTTTCACCACTGTTCCATGTTTTGGCCATTTGTGGATAATGGCTCTCACAGTGGTTCGCTGGCGTCACAAAACTTGAGAAATGGCTTTATAACCTTTTCCTGACCAATAGATCTCAATTACTTTTTCTCATTTGTTCTTCAATTTCTTTGTATCGCGACATTAAGTCTAGCTTTTGAAGGTCTTTTTGTCTATTTAATTTTGTCAGGCAAGTCCTATTTCTTGATTAAGAACAGGTGTGGCAGTAATTAGGCCTAGGGAATTTTAACTCAGCTTCCCAAAGATGTGATAGATCAAAGGTAATTTATGATTTAAGCCACTTTTTCACACAGGACCCTGTAGGTTTGGATCTCATTTTTCCTTAATAAGAAAGACCTTAATTTAGAAACTGCATTTTGTGTTTGCTTGTGTTATCTTTGTCTAATATTTATGTGGTGATAAGAAACATCTAAGTGTTAACAAACATGCAAAAGAATAGGAAATGAGGAAGGGGGAACACTTTTTCACACAACTGTTTATTAGCCTACAGCTGGCTGTTGCTCCTTTTGTTAGATAAAAGTGATTTCTACATACTTGCAACTCTAATAAAGTTTATCATAGACTGTTGTTGTTTTTTTTTTTATATGACAGCATTACCTGTATGCACGTTATACTAAATACAAGATTACTTAAGGAAAATATTGTTACGGCTCTTGACATCATGCGATCTGGAATTTACAGCTAAATTATGCACAAAAGGCATTCATCAAGTTTATCTACATTCCTGTTAATATCGCTGTCCTGAGGGCAAGCACTGTGTGCTCCGTTTTCTAGGGAAGCGTGTCTGTGCTTGTGTTTGTAAGCAGCCAAACTTGGAGTCTTGCAGCTATAGGTAGTTCTGAGAATAAAGAGAACAACCCTGGAAAACCACAGAATTGAGGAAAATACGTGTGCAGACAAAAAGCAGCGAAAAGGCAGTAAAATAATGAATCTTAGTTTTAACCAAAAGGGTCTTTAACCAGATTTCACAATAGAAACGACATTCAATATTAAAGGGTTATTCCTCAAAATAATAAATTATCCATAGGAAAGGGGATTACTTGCTGTCTGCTGAGTATCTGACTGCTGGGACCCACAGTATTTCCTAGAATGGTCCAAATTTTCCATGCAAAAATAGAAAAAAAGGGTGGCACTCACCGTTCTTAAAATCCAGACTTTATTAGTACAACGTTAAAACATCTTCAAACAGGCAGGATGAGGACAAGTGGATAAAGGATTGAGCTCCTGCGCTTCTGCGGGTCCTGTGAGTTGTGGGAAGTGACGAGGTAGATATGCCTAATACAAGGTCAAGTACCTCACCCAAGCCCAACCCAGCTGCAATCCAAAAGGCTGCTAATTTCTATTCGTACAAGGTTAGCCATATTCAGAAAATGCAGCAAACAGATTGAAATCAAATAGAAATAAATAAAAACAAATCATATTTTGCGGTAACGTGAGAATCATTAAAAAAACCTCAACCCCACCCAAAAAAAGCAAGTGAAAAAATCACAAAAACACAGACATATCCAATTTATCATTGAAACCTGTGGGCCCCAATGCTTGTGAACGCATGAGCCACCTAGCTTCTCTTCTTAGAAGTGATTTATGCAAATCACCTTCTTGTGTGGCAAGGTCACTTTTTCCAAACCTCCAAAGCGTAAAACATTGGGGTTCCCTCCATGAAATTCTCTAATGTGATTATGCAAATTGCCTCTTCTGAGAAAAAGAGGACTTAACTCTATAGCGCCACCTGTTGGAAGTAGCGATCCTACAAGTCACAATCAACCCTTTAACGAGTCATGCAATATGACTTAGGATAAAAGCCAAATCAGTATCTCAATACTGAGATACTGATTTGGCTTTTATCCTAAGTCACATTGCACGACTCGTTAAAGGGTTGATTGTGACTTGTAGGATCGCTACTTCCAACAGGTGGCGCTATAGAGTTAAGTCCTCTTTTTCTCAGAAGAGGCAATTTGCATATTTAAATTCCCAGAGGAGCATTGCACGGCAAATAAGCCTCCTTACCTTGACAAGCCAGAGATGTTATGTCACTCTCCATAAGGAGAAACGATACCCCTTAGACCCTAATATGATTAATAAGTCATGGAACCCCTTTGCCAGTCCTTATTGAATTGGTTCTCTGAATCTTGCAAAAAGGGGCCGAATTGTTTTGCCGATGTAGAAAAAAAACCACATGGGCAAAACAATACATACACGACATAATTCGTTCTGCAAGAAATAAAATTCAGTATTTTATGGAAAATTAACCTATTTTGAGAGTATTTCCCGTGATATGTTAAAAACAAAAAAAAAATGGCCACATCTAAAATTCCCCCTCAGGATACCCGACCTGAGCCAATCTTTATTGTCAGTCTTCATGCGGTTATGCACTAATATATCCCGTAAGCTCGTGCTCTGTCCATAAGTTATTAGGGGGCCTCTCACCACTATATCAGAAATTTCTGTGTCTGGTTCCAAAAGGTGCCAATTTTTTCTAATCACAGAATGAATGTAATTATCCATCGGTCCATATTTAAAGCAGAATACAAATCTCTTGTCCTTATTTTTATCACACCACTACTTTGGGAATTGTCTGAAGTGGTCGACCTTTCTAAAGCCGTATCTAACAATTGTTTAGGATACCCTCGATTTCTGAATCTATCAAATAATTCTGCCCATTGTTTAGCAAAACCTTCAGTAATATTGTTGATTCTTTTGAGTCTGAGAAATTGACTATATGGTAATGATCGCTTCACATGTGATGGCTAAAAATTGTTCCCTGATCAATGCGAATTTTCATATCTAGAAATTCCAATGATAGTCCTCCGAAATTTGAGGTGAATCTCATATTCATGGTGTTGGACAGGTTGAGAAACTCCACAAATCCTTGGAATTCCTCCCAGTGCCATCCCACACCATGAATACATCATCCACATATTTCATGTAGAGTTTGATGTGCTTCAAAAACTTTTTTTTTTTCAGAATAAACGTATCTCTCCTCAAAAATTACAAAAAAAGATTTGCGAAAGTACGTGCTACTGGAGTCCCCATAGCAGTACCAGTTCGCTGCAGGTACCAATTGTCCCCAAATTGGAATGCATTATGCTTCAAAATAAAAGCTATCCCTTCACAAGTGAAATTTACACAAGCCGATGTCTTTCTCCTGCTATTTAAAATCTCCCTAATTGTTTCGATACCCACATCATGCGGTATTCTGGTGTAAAGACTCCACGTCTATGGACACTAATTGAAATCCATCTTGCCAAATGAAATCCTTAAGGGATTCCAACAATTTTTTTGTATCTTTAACATAAGATGGGATGTCCTGTAGTAAGGAATACAGTGGCCAATCCATGTACTGGGATAGAGGTTCAGTCAAGGACCCCATCCCAGACACGATCGGACTTCCTGGGGGTGACAAAAGAGACTTATGTATTTTAGGGATACGGTACCATCGCGGTTTACGGGGGAACTTCGGTAGCAATTTTTCCACCGTCCATTTTGAAATAATACCCATCTCCATAAATCCTCTCAAAATAGTGCGTAATTCATTTTTATATTTGAAGGTCAGATCTTGTCATAATAATTGATACGTGTCAGCATCGGACAATTGTCTCAACGCTTCTGATACTGATCTTTGGGTAACAAAACGGTGTTGCCACCTTTATCCGCGGCTCTTATGATAGTATCAAATCACCCTTTGATCTTCGCCAACGCTTGTTTTTCCTGTAGGGTTAAATTAGTAGGAAGTTTCTGGTATATCAATGCCTCCATATCCTTTACCACCTGTGCCTCAAATAGATCTAAAGCATTGTCCGGAGAAATAACAACACTGCAGTCAGGTGATAGGGAAATGATCTGTGATTACAATATTTTTGATCCTTTCACAGGAGGAGTTCCCTCTACCTATATGCACCCTATTTCTCTGGGCAATGCTATAGATCTATTTGATAGAGCCCCGGATAAAAGTGGCAACCCCCTGATGGACAAGTTCCTTCTCCATTTAAGTTTTTACAGTGGACGGGCACAGCTTTTGCGCCCTTTCTCGGGCTCTACCCACAGCAATACATCTCATTTGTTTCTCGCACGCCATGTGGCGCGACAATGGCGGTAACCGAACAGTTCAGCAAAGTCCATGGCGCACACGAGGGAGTTTGCTGGGTCAGTCCATCCTGTTCATGATGCCAGAAATGTGACACCCACTAGGGCCATGGGGTACTAGGAACTGGGTTGGACAGTTCTTAAAGGGGTGGTCACAGCAGCAGTGACCTGGTACGTGGCCCTGGGAGCGCAAATTAAAGGGATAGGATTTGGATGACGGGAAGAAAGTTTATATAAGAAAGGTGATTGTTCGTGACGCCACCTGTGGTGTTTGGCTGTAGATGGCTGACGCTGCTTAAGTAGACCACACTGAGGCCGATGGTGATACAGCTGGGATGGTTCTGCTCCCCACAAGTGGAGCGGGGCCCCAGGGCAGTTAAAATTGTATAATAAAGTTACTGTTTGATGGTAGTGGTGCAGGGCAAGTGACGCAGGAAAGAATTGAGAGGACACAGCAGGGTGCAGTCTTCACGTTTTACTCACAGTTTGAGTAAGGTATCCAGCCGGGTGCTGTGTCCTCCGGGTTAGTGGTCCAGCCAACTCTCCAGTATATTGGGGCACCCCCTTTGTATGTGCCTTTCCAGGCTGAATCATTGCGCTGGCTTCTGCCTCTCCTGCCCTGCGCTTCACACCCAGTGTCCAAGCCGGTAGTCGCGGGTCCTGTCAGGCGACATCTTCACTGCCCCCTTGACCCTCTGTGTCTACCTTTTCAGAGAAATAGATGTGCATGTGGCTGTTGCACTTGCAGATACGACAGCCTTCGGGACCCTAGCTGGGACTTGTAGTTCCTCCACTAGATCAGGGGCCGGTTCCCCTACTGTGACCTGGTCCATCCACCTGGCTATAGTCAGCATGGATGTGGGCCCCACAGGTGGTTTCCACACTTCCCGTGCCCCTAGGACACCTTTGTTCTTTGTGGGAGCTGCTCTCCCTTCTCCTGTTCTCTCTCGTGCTGGGACGAGCTCCTAACAGCTCCAGTCCCCAGCTCCAACCGTCTCTCACGTCTACTCTTCTCTCTTCCTCCCCACAGACTCACTGACTTTTCTATCTCTCTCCTCCCCTTCTCCACTCTCTCCACCATACCTTCTACCTAATCCCTCCCTGGCCTGGAGAGGTCTAGTGATGGGTGCAAGTGTTAGAGTTCTTTACAGTGTCCCCTTTTTACCAGAGAGTTGGGGCACCACACCTCTGGATGAGATGCAGTACCTCTGTGGCGACTGGACCCTCAGGGGCGCCACAGATCATGTGTTCACAAGCATTGGGGCCCACAGGTTTCAATGATAAATTGGACATGTCTGTGTTTTTGTGATTTTTTCGCTTGAGGTTTTATTTTTAGTTTTTTTTAAATGATTTTCACGTTACCGCAAATTATGATTTGTTTTTCTTTATTTCTATTGCCTTCAATCTGATTGCTGCGTTTTCTGAATATGGCTAATCTTGTATGAATAGATATTAGCAGCCTTTTGGATTGCAAGTGGGTTGCGATAGGGGGAGGTACTTGACTTTATATTAAGCATATCTGTCTCGTCACTTCCCACAACTCACAGAACCCGTAGAAGCGCAGGTGCGTGAAACGGCCGTCGTCCGATCTTTTATCCACTTGTCCTCATCCTGTCTGTTTGACGATGTTTTATAGTTGTACTAATAAAGTTTGCATTTTAAGAACGGTGAGTGCCACCCTTTTTTTCTATTTTTGCACAGAAAATTTGGACTGTTTGTTTGGGGTTGGCACCCGTGAGTTCATGTGATTATGCTTGGAGCGAGGTGACTGAACATTGTGGATATTGGGCTCTGATGTGATAGCAGTGCGGATTTCTTTCCTTTTGATATATTTCCTAGAAGGGGTCTCTGAAGCCCCATCCTGGGTCGAGCGCAAGCTTGATCTCTGCTCCATTCATTGTCTATAGGACTCTCAGAGAAAGCTGATAGCTGTACTTGGCAGTCCCACTGACAATGAATGGAGCAGAGGCCGAGCATGCTCACGTCCACGTCACTTCAAAGCCACAACCTTGGAATGGCTCTGTGTACCAGCAGTCGGACCCCTGCAACCAGTAAGTTATCTGCTATCACATAGATAGTGGAGAACGTGTTTTTGTTTGGAAAAAAACTTTTAAATAACTTTATTAGATGTAGGAGGTACATGATCGCCAACACTATATAAAATACGTTTTAAGGGGACTTGTCATAATTCCTTCTCTATTTTGACTTTAATTGAAAGCAGGAATAATGTTTCCAATGTGATTTCATTCTCCTGGGAATTAGCAATAAATCCGGAGCTGTATTCTCCCTTCTGGGGAAGGAGTGATCTTCTCCACGAACACATGTGGCTGCTTGGGAATGAGCACAAGTATTAAATCCTCAAACACAGACAGGAAGTTTGGGTATTTATTGCACTTGTTCATAGGAAACGCTTCCTTGTATTTTATGCCCAGGGATTACTCCCTGCCTAACAGACATGAAAGAAGTGATTATTAGCCTTTTCTGAAAGAAGAGGGATCTCTAGGAACCCATTTTTTGGGTGTTTACATAATACTACTAGTGATACCTTACAAGGACCTTATAAGGTGTACTTTGTAATAGGCCCAAAGGCCATGTTGAGGCCCTGCATTGGGGAGATGGGACTCTATAAGCCTGGCCTGCTGTGATTGCTGTCAGGAGAGGCACAAGGTCAGACTGTTAAAATGGAGTCTCCAGGACAAGTATGACCAGCCCAGTTGTAGGCAACTCCATTATGGATCATCTGCATATTAGCTCAGAGGTTAGCATTGTAGCCTTACAGCACTAAAGTCCTGGGTTTAAATCCCACTATGGACAACATCTGCAAGGCGTTTGTACGTTCTCCCTGTGTTTTGTGGATTTCCTTGGGTTACTCCAGTTTCCTCCCACACTCCAAAGGTATAAGGAATTTATATTGTGAACCCAATGGGGACTTGATGATGATGATGTCTGTAAAAAACTGGATATGTTGTGCTATGAAGCTTAAAGGGAATCTGTCACTTACTTTTTCGTATATAATCTGCACCCATCGCCTTTAGGGGTTAACTACAGCATTCTGTAATGCTGTAGATAAGCCCCCGATGTAACCTGAAAGATAAGAAAAACAAGTTATATTATACTGACCTGGGAGGGCGGTTCGGTGCGGTCCGGTCCGATGGGCGTCACGGTCCGGCGCCTCCCATCTTCATGTGATGACGTCCTCTTCCTTGCTTCCTGTCATGGCTCCTGCGCAGGTGTACTTTATCTGTCCAGATTATCTGCGCAAGTGCCGTGAAAGGTCTGAGAAGCCCAGTGCCTGCGCACTGCAGTACTTTGCGCTGCACTCAACAGGGCAGATAAAGTACGCTTGCGCAGGAGCCGCGACAGGAAGCAAGGAAGAGGACGTCATCACACGAAGATGGGAGGCCCATCGGACCGGACCGCACCGGACCGCCCTCCCAGGTCAGTATAATATAACTTGTTTTTCTCATCTTTCAGGTTACATCAGGGGCTTATCTACAGCATTACAGAATGCTGTAGATAAGCCCCTAAAGAAAGTAGGTGACAGACTCCCTTTAATAAATAAATTGGTACTTTATGGACGTTACTGATTTTCTTGATACTAGTTGTAACTTCATTACTTTATCAATATTGGGCCTAATAAAGTAACGATTGTAACCCTATATGACGTAAACTAGACTACTCATTGCTTAACATACTGGGAAACACGGTCACCTGTGATTGACCATCTTGACCTCTCTAGTCGGGCAGGCTTTAGTGTGTTATCAATCACTGATAATACTTTGAGTTTAGATTTTCAGTAGATGTTATTTAGGTTCACAAGCATGGAAATTATGGGGCTGGCTTACAATCTCGGGAATATCTCTATGTAATTTGCCCTGACACTCACCCTAAGCTCATATTTAGACATTTATTGGCAACCCCTTGGGCTGGAAAGTCACGCTGACAATGCTTTTTCTGCAATCTCTAATAATTACATGATTGTACATGCACATCTATCTTTGATGAGCTCTGTTCACGTCAATAAAAAATCTGTAGAACCAAGACAGGCAATGAGGTTATTACCAGCTTGTAAGGTTGACTTTTCAGGAAATATAAAGTTTTACCATAGCATAAACTACATACTTCTAATGCCTGTCATGCCATGGCCTTATAGGGTATACATGGCTAGTAGTGGGTTCTCACAAAAGTGCTATATCATTAAAACCCAATTTTTTCATTAAGCCCCAAAAAGTATTCAAGGGTATATGAGAAAATGAGACTTATTGGCTTGGAGTAGAAAGGACATGCACAACACTTCACAAGATGTGCTGAATAAAGTATTGGATTGAATATATTGATATCTGGACATTTAGTTCTGGGTTTATGGATGTCCAAATCCTATCCCTGTGTTCTGTTTGACTTACCCTGGGTTCCTCCTAGAGTGCGAATATGTGTCTATCAACAGGTTCATAGACCGTGTAAGGGCACATTTTGTTGTGTACCAGTAAGCAATATTTTTATGTCCACTTCTAAGGCTGGGTTCACATTACGTTAGTGGCGTCCGTTAGACGGACTACATTACACAGCGGCATAACGCAGTGTAACGTAGTCTGTTTAACGCCGCCATTGACTCCAATGTCGGACGCATCACTAGCGCACGCCCACAATGGGTGGGCGCTAGGGATGTGCCATCATTGAGTGACGGACCCTGGGACGTGGGCTGCAGCGTTTCCGGGTCCGTCACTGCTAGAGCAGATGGAGCTAGAAGATGCTCTATCTGCGCTAGCGGGCAGCCATACCGGCACTTGCGTTTACAGCAGCCCGTTACCATATGTGTTGAATGGGCTGCTGTAAACGCAATGTGAACCTAGCCTAAGAAAGTTTTTACAAGGCAATGAATTCCCAGGTTTGGACTAGTATTCTCACATTCCTGATGACACTGCTCGATCAGTTGCTTAACACTTGTTTTAATAAATGTAGAATAGACCTCCGGCCCACTGAACTCAGTAGACGTCCATGCCATTCACTATTTGCTTACAGCACAGCTGCAGTTTCCGGTACAAATGCCCCAATAGGGTATATAAAACTGTCTGACCGTACACAATGTGTCATACTCATGTCATCGATGCTACTCCATAAATCCCAGCTTCCAGAGTAACTTTTCTTTAGTTGAGTAATAAAGTAAGCGGCACATACGATGTCCTGACTTGGAAATAAGATATTGTTGGGTAATACCAGATTTAATGTTTATAATCATGTCTACATTTCCTAACCGTGTAGTTATGATAAAGGAGCAGCTATACCCTGTTCTATAGATATATCTCAGCCAATGAAGAAAAGCACTTAAGTGGGAGCCCCAGGCCTCAATAATTTCACTGACTACCTGAAAAGTGGAAGCATAAAATTACAAATATACCTGTATGCTATAACTACAACAGTACTGTATATAGCCCACCACTCTTTTCTTACTACTGTATATATAATGAAGTATATACTCTGAATAGTAAAAATGGAACTGTTTCCATTGATGGTATATGCAATCACTTAGTGATCACTGGGGGTCCGACTTCTGGGACTAATCCTGAGGATGAGGGGGCCGCTATGCAGGGCACCTTACACTATTTTTCTCTGCACTCAAGTCAGTTATGAAGGAAACTGCAGTTTGTGTGATTAATTTAAATTTAAGAGATTGGTCTGGACTACATGACATATTGATTGGAATGGTGACCAATATCAGGTTGGTGGAGTCCAATAGACATCACCCCCAGCGATCAGGTGTTGGGAGATCCTGCGGCTGCTTTACAGATGCAGAATATGGGGCCAGAACAGATCTGAACACTGTTACGTGGCCAATCTTGAATACTGCAGCTCAGCTCCTATTGAAGTGAATGGGAGCAGATCTGCAGTATTTGGGAGCAGCCACAGCACAGTGTTCGGAGCTTTGATTTTTTAGATACATACATTCTATACATTTGGCAGTCGAGGAATCTGCTAAAAGCTGATTGTGAGAGTTTTGGCTGTCAGTCCCCTATGTAAGATTAATGAGTTATCCTTAGAGCAGGTGCAGACGACCATATATTCATTATGCAAATAACACTTTCATCAAACTCTGGTCAGAGTGTGATCAGAGTGTGATCTGATTTTCTTGGATGAGGAGAAGATGGAGAAAAAAAAGTACTGATCTTCTCTAAGCTGTCAGACTGCACAGACAGGACTCCTGTCAGTGCAGTCTGATGTTTTCCACGGACTCATTGACTGGCATAGATGAGTGAGATCTGAACATAGGACCAAACTCGGACAGGCTGCAATTTTTTCCTTGGACGGTATCTGTCCAAGAAAAAAATCGGACATATTGCAGAACGCAATAGACTAACATTGGTCCGAGTGTGATCCGATGTTTTGTCTGATTGCACGCGGACAGACAATACGATCGTCTGCACTTGTCCATCAATTTTCTAGTCCTGCACAACCCCTTTAGCTGCTAAATGGGAATGCTTTAATAAAAAGGAAATATAGTAAGGGGCCGCAGCACCGAGACATTACTGTGCATCCCAGGGAGTCTAACAATCATACAATGATGGTATATCCTAGTGATATTATACAACTTGACGAGATTGGAAAATCCATGTAAATGAGCTGCCCTATGTATTGTATGAATACGTCATAATTTGGTCATTTCTGTAACAATGATATGGTGTAGTCTCTGCTCCATAGAAGCTGCTAATCAATGCAATCAAAAGATACCCCTTTCTCGCATCTTCTGCCGGCCTTCAGAACTTACCGATCTAACATTTATCACTTTTTCCATTATTAGCTGGAATAACCCTTTAGATTAGGCATTACACTCAGTCTAATTATTACCTAAATTACTTCATCTTATGCTAATTTAAGAGGAAATTTTAAATAGTAAAACCAAACACAGAAATGAATTCTAAACAAGGCGTACCGTATATATAGAATGGAATCTAAGAAGCTGTAACAAATACATATAAATTACCACTGAGACATGTCAAGCAGCAGCGACCATAGATCACAATGTTAAGGCATCATTGAAAATAAGTGCCGCAAGCGATATTTGTATATAAGGTGACCTTCTCACCTTAATGCTAGTTATTTATACCTTGAGGACATTGATTCCGGTATTGTATGATCATGGGTATGTATAGAGTGGTCTCACCTTGGTTTCCCGTCTTCTGTACGGTGCTCTTCTATGTCAACCTGAATTCCAAAGAGAACAGGAACAAAACACTTCAGGTAAGCAGCAATTCTTAATCTCCACCCAACTGTGACGAGGACAAGAAGAGCGAAGGGGGCAGGTTATGAGCCGAAGAAGTGCCCTCCACTTGTTATTCAATGTCCCGCCCAACTTTTCTGGCACAAGCAAGCATTTCTGTATCTGCAGGTAACTGCATGTCAAAGATGAGACTCGCAGCTTTACCGATACCGCAGACTATGAATTCTTTAAACGCCTTGATATATTTATCTGCTTTGGTTTAAGCACTAATCGCGAATAGTTGTGAACATTTCACAAATTCTTTCCTAGCATTAAACCAATGCCAAGATGTTAGGAGGCACAAACAATGTGGTGTGTGACTTACTAAGAGAGCAAAGCTGTATCCTGAAGGCAAAGGATTTACAGATTGGACTTTAGCACCTGCGGGCTGCGTTCCTTTGTGTATTTAACTCTTTCCCCTGGTACGTCATCACAATGCAGCTCTCACTGCCTGCTGGGATTACTTTCCTTTTGTTAGGGAAACTATCATTAGAAAATGAACTAGTTTTTTGTGTTAAATATATATTTTAAAAATGTTTTCATTGTAATTTTTTCACATCACAATTTGTATAAAAAATAAATACTAGAAATCTTTCAGTTTGCACACTGGCCTCTGGGACTTTTTTTTTTAGATTCTAATTTCTCTTTGTTTTAGGAAACAACACATGCACATAGCCACAATGGTCAGACACTGCATCTATCTTTTGCATTGAAGAATCTAGTGATTGTGTGCAATGTCACTATGAAGGGAGGGGAGCCGGGTCAGTTGTTACGTTGCCTAATGTGATTTTTGGATCTTGTGTTATCGGCTGTGTATAGAGGTGTTACCTGTCATTTTAATCCTTGTAATAAGGAGCTTTGCTTAAACTTCTTCCTGAAAGGGACAGTGTGCAGTGATGGGTGTGCCAAAAGTCACTAGACCATTTAAAAATGGAATAACTGTTTTATGTATTAAAAAATGTATATTTATTCTTTTATTAACAATAAATATACTTCTTGGAAAATGATTTTAAATTAGTTTTGTAGATTATGTCCATAAGGTCAAATAAGCATGGAGGCCATTTGAACACAGAGTTTTGCAAAATATCCCCCATCCAAAAATTTGCCCTACAAGCGTATTGTGCCTCATCCTTAAAGAAAGAAGGCCTAAGGACAAAGAACTCTTTCTCCAATTACACCACACCAAGCCGTTACTTTTACTGGTTGCAACTCCTACTGATTGGATTATTTTTAGTTGTTACTGTGTCATGAATTCCTCCATAATTATATTCCAAAGATTACATATAAATAATCGAAAAAAATAAAATTTGAACAAGTTAATGGCAAAAAGTTGTTATACTTAAAATGGTTTTGTGACTTTTGGGCTGCCTTTTATGAGTTTACAAAAGCCAAACCCTTCTAAGGCTACGTTCACATTTGCGTTGTGCGCCGCAGCGTCGGCGCCGCAGCGCACAACGCAAACAAAAACGCGGCAAAACGCACGCTAAAACGCTGCGTTTTGCGCCGCATGCGTCCTTTTTGGCCGAAAGTTGGACGCAAAAAAAATGCAACTTGAAGCGTTTCTTGCGTCCAACGCTTGCGGCCATGCGGCGCAAAACGCAGCACAACGCATGTCCATGCGCCCCCATGTTAAATATAGGGGCGCATGACGCATGCGGCGCCGCTGCGGCGCCCGACGCTGCGGCGCTGACCGCAAATGTGAACGTAGCCTAACTCCATATTACTGGGGTTAGTTGTTTTCGCTATTGTTTTTCATCCTCACCGTCCATGTTCCGCACCTTTTTTTTTTTATTTCTCTGTTGATGAAACAGTGTGAGGGATTTTTTTTTGCAAGGTTAGCAATAGTTTAAATCTGTACCATTTTGACATGCATATTTTTTTTTAAAGATTTTTTTTTATATAGGCAATGAGAAAATGCATGATACAAAATTGTTACGGTATATTGCTCTTTATTTAATATTTTCCAATAATCTCTTAAATAATTTTTAAATTATTTTAATTTCCCTAGGAGATTTGAACCCACAATCACTTCCTCGCTGGTACATTAAAGGGAACCTGTCACCCCCTTCAGGCGTTTGTAACTAAAAGAGCCACCTTGTGCAGCACTAATGCTGCATTCTGACAAGGTGGCTCTTTTAGTTATGATGCCTGCACACGCTGAAATAATCACTTATAAAATGTGCCCCCTCATACCCTGAAATCGCCAGGGAGGCGGGTCTTTCCTTTTTAATCAGACGCAGCCGGGCGCCGCCTCCTCTTGCTTCATTATCGTCGCCGGCACCTGCGCATTAAGTTTTTTTTCGGGCATGTGCAGTTGCGCTGCCCTTTGTACTTACAACGCAGGTGCCGGCGATGATAATGAAGCAAGAGGAGGCTGCGCCCGGCGCACACAGGCCCGAAGTGATGGCTGTGCTGCGTCTGATTAGAAAGGAAAGACCCGCCTCCCTGGCGATTTCAGGGTATGAGGGGGCACTGTCATGATTCTCAATGGCGAGAGAACATAGCCCAGCATATATGAGAACTAGCTCTTGGAAGATGGAAACTATACTGACCATGAACTAAACCTGCCGCACAACTAGAAGTGGCCGGGTAGCATGCCTACGTTTTTTTATCCCTAGATGCCCAGCGCCAGCCGGAGAACTACCTAATCCTAGCAGAGGAAAAGACAGTCCTGGCTCACCTCTAGAGAAATTTTCCCAAAAGGCAGACAGAGGCCCCCACATATATTGGCGGTGATTTTAGATGAAAAGACAAACGTAGTATGAAAATAGGTTTAGCAAAAATCGAGGTCCGCTTACTAGATAGCAAGAAGACAGAAAGGGCACTTTCATGGTCAGCAGAAAACCCTATCAAAACACCATCCAGAAATTACTTTAAGACTCTAGCATTAACTCATAACACCAGAGTGGCAATTTCCGCTCACAAGAGCTTTTCAGACACAGTAACGAAACAGCAGCTGTGAACAGGAACAAAATGCAAAAACACACAAGGACAAAAGTCCAACTTAGCTGGGAGTTGTCTAGTAGCAGGAACATGCACAGAAAGGCTTCTGATTACATTGTTGACCGGCATGAAACTGACAGAGGAGCAAGGTTATATAGCGACTCCCACATCCTGATAGGAGCAGGTGAACAGAGGGGATGATGCACACAAGTACAATTCCACAAGTGGCCACCGGGGGAGCCCAGAATCCAATTTCACAACAGTACCCCCCCCTCAAGGAGGGGGCACCGAACCCTCACCAGAACCACCAGGGCGATCAGGATGAGCCCTATGAAAGGCACGGACAAGATCGGAGGCATGAACATCAGAGGCAGTGACCCAAGAATTATCCTCCTGACCGTATCCCTTCCATTTGACCAGATACTGGAGTTTCCGTCTGGAAACACGAGAGTCCAAGATCTTTTCCACAACGTACTCCAACTCACCCTCAACCAACACCGGAGCAGGAGGCTCAACGGAAGGCACAGCCGGTACCTCATACCTGCGCAACAATGACCGATGAAAAACATTATGAATCGAAAAGGATGCAGGGAGGTCCAAACGGAAGGACACAGGGTTAAGAATCTCCAATATCTTGTACGGGCCGATGAACCGAGGCTTAAACTTAGGAGAAGAAACCCTCATAGGGACAAAACGAGAAGACAACCACACCAAGTCCCCAACACAAAGCCGAGGACCAACACGACGACGGCGGTTGGCAAAAAGCTGAGTCTTCTCCTGGGACAACTTCAAATTGTCCACCACCTGCCCCCAAATCTGATGCAACCTCTCCACCACAGCATCCACTCCAGGACAATCCGAAGATTCCACTTGACCGGAGGAAAATCGAGGATGAAACCCCGAATTACAGAAAAACGGGGACACCAAGGTGGCAGAGCTGGCCCGATTATTGAGGGCGAACTCCGCCAAAGGCAAAAAAGCAACCCAATCATCCTGATCCGCAGACACAAAACACCTCAAATATGTCTCCAAGGTCTGATTAGTCCGCTCGGTCTGGCCATTAGTCTGAGGATGGAAAGCAGACGAAAAAGACAAATCTATGCCCATCCTAGCACAGAATGCCCGCCAAAATCTAGACACGAATTGGGTCCCTCTGTCAGAAACGATATTCTCCGGAATACCATGCAAACGAACAACATTTTGAAAAAACAGAGGAACCAACTCGGAAGAAGAAGGCAACTTAGGCAAGGGAACCAGATGGACCATCTTAGAGAAACGGTCACACACCACCCAGATGACAGACATCTTATGAGAAACAGGCAGATCCGAAATAAAATCCATCGAGATGTGCGTCCAAGGCCTCTTCGGGATAGGCAAGGGTAACAACAATCCACTAGCCCGAGAACAACAAGGCTTGGCCCGAGCACAAACGTCACAAGACTGCACAAAGCCTCGCACATCTCGTGACAGGGAAGGCCACCAGAAGGACCTTGCCACCAAATCCCTGGTACCAAAGATTCCAGGATGACCTGCCAACGCAGAAGAATGAACCTCAGAGATGACTCTACTGGTCCAATCATCAGGAACAAACAGTCTACCAGGTGGGCAACGATCAGGTCTATCCGCCTGAAACTCCTGCAAGGCCCGCCGCAGGTCTGGAGAAACGGCAGACAATATCACTCCATCTTTAAGGATACCTGTGGGCTCAGAATTACCAGGGGAGTCAGGCTCAAAACTCCTAGAAAGGGCATCCGCCTTAACATTCTTAGAACCCGGTAGGTAAGACACCACAAAATTAAACCGAGAGAAAAACAACGACCAGCGCGCCTGTCTAGGATTCAGGCGCCTGGCAGACTCAAGGTAAATTAAATTTTTGTGGTCAGTCAATACCACCACCTGATGTCTGGCCCCCTCAAGCCAGTGACGCCACTCCTCAAAAGCCCACTTCATGGCCAAAAGCTCCCGATTCCCAATATCATAATTCCGCTCGGCGGGCGAAAATTTACGGGAAAAAAAAGCACAAGGTCTCATCACGGAGCAGTCGGAACTTCTCTGCGACAACACCGCCCCAGCTCCGATTTCAGAAGCGTCGACCTCAACCTGAAAAGGAAGAGCAACATCAGGCTGACGCAACACTGGGGCGGAAGAAAAGCGGCGCTTGAGCTCCCGAAAGGCCTCCACAGCATCAGGGGACCAATCAGCAACATCAGCACCCTTCTTAGTCAAATCAGTCAATGGTTTTACAACATCAGAAAACCCAGCAATAAATCGACGATAAAAGTTAGCAAAGCCCAAAAATTTCTGAAGACTCTTAAGAGAAGAGGGTTGCGTCCAATCACCAATAGCCTGAACCTTGACAGGATCCATCTCGATGGAAGAGGGGGAAAAAATGTATCCCAAGAAGGAAATCTTTTGAACCCCAAAAACACACTTAGAACCCTTCACACACAAGGAATTAGACCGCAAAACCTGAAAAACCCTCCTGACCTGCTGGACATGAGAGTCCCAGTCATCCGAAAAAATCAGAATATCATCCAGATACACAATCATAAATTTGTCCAAATAATCGCGGAAAATGTCATGCATAAAGGACTGGAAGACTGAAGGGGCATTTGAAAGACCAAAAGGCATCACCAAATACTCAAAATGGCCCTCGGGCGTATTAAATGCGGTTTTCCACTCATCCCCCTGCTTGATTCGCACCAAATTATACGCCCCACGGAGATCAATCTTAGAGAACCACTTGGCCCCCTTTATACGAGCAAACAAATCAGTAAGCAGTGGTAACGGATATTGATATTTAACCGTGATTTTATTCAAAAGTCGATAATCAATACACGGCCTCAAAGAGCCGTCTTTCTTAGACACAAAGAAAAAACCGGCTCCTAAGGGAGATGACGAAGGACGAATATGTCCCTTTTCCAAGGACTCCTTTATATATTCTCGCATAGCCGCGTGTTCAGGCACAGACAGATTAAATAAACGACCCTTAGGGTATTTACTACCCGGGATCAAGTCTATGGCACAATCGCACTCCCGGTGCGGAGGTAGTGAACCAACCTTGGGTTCTTCAAAAACGTCACGAAAGTCAGACAAGAATTCAGGAATCTCAGAGGGAATAGATGATGAAATGGAAACCAAAGGTACGTCCCCATGAGTTCCTTTACATCCCCAGCTTAACACAGACATAGCTCTCCAGTCGAGGACTGGGTTATGAGATTGCAGCCATGGCAATCCCAGCACCAAAACATCATGTAGATTATACAGCACCAGAAAGCGAATAACCTCCTGGTGATCCGGATTAACACGCATAGTCACTTGTGTCCAGTATTGTGGTTTATTACTAGCCAATGGGGTGGAGTCAATCCCTTTCAGAGGTATCGGAGCCTCCAATGGCTCCAAATCATACCCACAGCGTTTGGCAAAGGACCAATCCATAAGACTCAAAGCAGCGCCAGAGTCGACATAGGCGTCCGCGGTAATAGATGACAAAGAACAAATCAGGGTCACAGATAGAATAAACTTAGACTGTAAAGTGCTAATTGAAACAGACTTGTCAGGCTTCTTAGTACGCTTAAAGCATGCTGATATAACATGAGTTGAATCACCACAATAGAAGCACAACCCATATTTTCGTCTAAAATTCTGCCGCTCGCTTCTGGACAGAATTCTATCACATTGCATATTTTCTGGCGTTTTCTCAGTAGACACCGCCAAATGGTGCACAGGTTTGCGCTCCCGCAGACGCCTATCGATCTGAATAGCCATCGTCATGGACTCATTCAGACTCGCAGGCACAGGGAACCCCACCATAACATCCTTAATGGCATCAGAGAGACCTTCTCTGAAAATCGCCGCCAGGGCGCACTCATTCCACTGAGTAAGCACCGACCATTTGCGGAATTTTTGGCAGTATATTTCAGCTTCATCTTGCCCCTGAGACAAGGACATCAAGGCCTTTTCCGCCTGAAGCTCTAAATGAGGTTCCTCATAAAGCAACCCCAAGGCCAGAAAAAACGCATCCACATTGAGCAACGCAGGATCCCCTGGTGCCAATGCAAAAGCCCAGTCTTGAGGGTCGCCCCGGAGCAAGGAAATTACAATCCTGACCTGCTGTGCAGGGTCTCCGGCAGAGCGAGACTTCAGGGACAAAAACAATTTGCAATTATTTTTAAAATTTTGAAAGTGAGATCTATTCCCCGAGAAGAATTCAGGCAAAGGAATTCTAGGCTCAGACATAGGTGCATGAACAACAAAATCTTGCAAATTTTGTACCTTTGTGGCGAGATTATTCAAACCTGTAGCTACACTCTGAAGATCCATTTGAAACAGGTGAACACAGAGCCATTCAAGGATAAGAAGGAGAGAAAGAGAGGAAGGCTGCAGTATAGGCAGACTAGCAAGTGATTCAATTAAGAGCACACTCAGAACTAGAGGGAAAAAAAAAAAAAAAAAAAAAAAATTGTAGCAGACTTCTTTTTTCTCTCCTTTCTCAGCCAGTAATTTAACCCTTTTTTTAGGGCCGGTCAAACTGTCATGATTCTCAATGGCGAGAGAACATAGCCCAGCATATATGAGAACTAGCTCTTGGAAGATGGAAACTATACTGACCATGAACTAAACCTGCCGCACAACTAGAAGTGGCCGGGTAGCATGCCTACGTTTTTTTATCCCTAGATGCCCAGCGCCAGCCGGAGAACTACCTAATCCTAGCAGAGGAAAAGACAGTCCTGGCTCACCTCTAGAGAAATTTTCCCAAAAGGCAGACAGAGGCCCCCACATATATTGGCGGTGATTTTAGATGAAAAGACAAACGTAGTATGAAAATAGGTTTAGCAAAAATCGAGGTCCGCTTACTAGATAGCAAGAAGACAGAAAGGGCACTTTCATGGTCAGCAGAAAACCCTATCAAAACACCATCCAGAAATTACTTTAAGACTCTAGCATTAACTCATAACACCAGAGTGGCAATTTCCGCTCACAAGAGCTTTCCAGACACAGTAACGAAACAGCAGCTGTGAACAGGAACAAAATGCAAAAACACACAAGGACAAAAGTCCAACTTAGCTGGGAGTTGTCTAGTAGCAGGAACATGCACAGAAAGGCTTCTGATTACATTGTTGACCGGCATGAAACTGACAGAGGAGCAAGGTTATATAGCGACTCCCACATCCTGATAGGAGCAGGTGAACAGAGGGGATGATGCACACAAGTACAATTCCACAAGTGGCCACCGGGGGAGCCCAGAATCCAATTTCACAACAGGGCACATTTTATAAGTGATTATTTCAGCGTGTGCAGGGAGCATAACTAAAAGAGCCACCTTATAATAATAACACTGGGGAACACAATGTTTTAAGAGTTAGGTCAGACAACTGTTCTTAATTAATTTTTGTATGCTGAATCCAGAAATGATCTCAGTTTTCCTCTATCACGTCAAGTTTTTGAACTATAGGATTTTTGTCTTCTCAAAAATATGTAAACTACTGTACCTAAAAAGTGTTTTGTTTTTTTTAAATAGTACAAATATGAACAAAAAATGAAATATATAAGAAATAGGCATGACAAATATGTAGGAAATATGTACATATGTAAATAAAACACTGAGATGGAAAGTTACAAGCTTTGAAAACTAACAAAGAAAAAAATAAAAGATATATAAATTACAACTAAGCGCCCAATGTAAAGAGAAAAGCTATCACAAATCCTATTTATTCCTACTATGATACATTTTTTGTGTAAAGATATTGATAATTATGACGTATTGGGAGCTGCACACACCTCTCACCACACTGCCTCAGTTGTGACTACTCTTACAAGTTGCCACGTAGCTCTATATGAGTCGAATTGTAATCAGATAACAAGTCTTATTAGAGATATCAGTGCAATTGTGCTTCTCTGGCAGGTAAGTTGTGGAGGAAAAACTTGACTTGCTAGAAAAAAACTGACTACATTTTTGGAATCAGCATGCCAATTTTAGTATAAATCAGCTCAAAAACCTAACTCAACAGAAATTTTTTTTCAAATTGTTCCCCAGTGTAATCTTTATTTTTATGTAGCGCTAACATATTCCGCAGCGCTTTACAGGTTGCACACATTATCATTGGGGCTCACAATCTAAATTCCCTATCAGTATGTCTTTGGAATGTGGGAGAAAACCGGAGAACCCGGAGGGAACGCATGCAAACACGGAGAGAACATGCAAACTCTTTGCAGATGTTGTCCTTCGTGGGGCTTGAACCCAGGACTCCAGCACTGTAAGGCTGCTGTGCTATCCACTGCACCACCGTGCTGCCTACTTGAATGCAGCATTTGTGCTGCACAAGGTGGCTCTTTTAGTTACAAATGCCTGAGGAGGGTGACAGGTTCCCTTTAAGCATTGCAGTGTATTGTCATTTGAACGATCTCCTGTGGCAAGGCTTACACCCTTAGTGACAGAGCCAATTTGGTACTTAATGACCAAGCCAATTTTTACAATTCATACCACTGTCACTTTATGAAGTTATAGCTCTAGAACCCTTCAACGTATCCCACTGATCCATTTTACCATTTTTTTTAGCACCACCTCACATTTGAAGTGAGTTTGGGGGTCAATATAACAGAAAATACCTAAAAGTGACACCATTCTAAAGACTGCACCCCTCAAGGTGTGCAAAACCACATTCAAGAAGTCTATTAACCTTTCAGATGTTTCATGAGAACTAAAGCAATGTGGAAGAAAAAAAAAAACATTTTTCTTTTTTCACCAAAAATTTACTTTGGAACCCATTTTTTTTAGTTTCACAAGGGTATCAAGAGAAAATGGACCACAAAATTTGTTGTGTAACTTCTCCTAAATACTCCGATACCCCGTATGTAGGAGAAAGTCACTGTTTGGGGGCATGGCAGGGCTCAGAAGAGAGAGAGCACCGTATGACTTTTTGAACGCAAAATTGGCTGGAATCAATGGTGGGCACCATGTCACATTTGGAGACCCCCTGATGTACCTAAACAGTGGAATCCCCTAATTCTAATGCCAATCCTAACCCCAACACACCTCTATCCTTAATCCCAACCCTAACCCTAATCCCAACCATAACTGCAACTATAACCCTAACCGCAACCCTAACCTTAGTCCCAACCCTAACCTTAGTCCCAACCCTAACCTTAGCCCAAACCCTAACCTTAGCCCAAACCGTAACCCTAGCCCAACCCTAACCCTAGCTCTAGCCCCAACCTTAACCCTAGTCCCAACCCTAACCCTAAACCTAGTCTCAACCCTCACCCTAAACCTAGCCACAACCCCAACCCTAACCCTAGCCCAACCCTAACCCTAATGGAAAAATGTAAATAAATACTTTTTTTATTCATTTATTTTTACCTAATGAAAGGGGTGATAAAGGGGGTTGGATTTTCTATTTTTTTTATTTTGATCACTGTGATAGAGTCTATCACAGTGATCAAAATGAACCAATAGGAAAAAATTCCTATTGTTTTCGGGTGCCAGCTGGCAGATCTCGGTGCGCACTATGCATGCATCCACCATTTTCTTCCCAGAAGAAGATGCTGATGGACGGGGGACAGGACCGGAGAAGGTAGGAGGGTCCAGGGACACCAGAGGTAAAGGGGGCTCGGGGGACCCCATTTCTCTCTCCTCTGACGTGTTAGATCATATCAGAGGACAGAGAAATTGAAAGGGAAATCTGACTTTTTTTTGCAGTCACCTTTTATTCCGTGAATAATGGTGATCTCAACACTGTGGTCAGTAAAAACTGACCCAAATCAGGTTTTCCAGGGTTTCAGCTACCCCAGGTATCTGAAACCCAAGAGAATTTCTGACAATAGGGGGAGCTATTACCTTATTTCTCAGCGCCATTAAACAGCGGCACTGAGGCATAAGTACCCTTAATTGCCGCCGTTAAAAGGCATATTGGAGGTCGTTAAGGGGTTAATAGGACGATGAAGACAATACATGGAAAACACATGACACATGCAACTAGTATTTTAAGAAATGGCCAGGCTGAAAACTGCTTTCAGTCAGGCTGTTAGGCAGCTTCCTGCAGCAGAAAGCATCTAACTCTAGATGTTAAAATATCATGGACTGTTATCTGACTTCAGTTTTTTATTGTATTTGGTGGGCATTTGCTGGAATAATGTTTATTGTAAGCGGCTCTGCAAGTGCAGGTAACTACAATATTGGATCCTCTCAGTGTAGATTTTCTATATAAGAGAATTTTCCTGAGTGACCGTTCAAAGATGGATAGGGACAGGGACAAGATGGTGGAGAGGAAATTACACCTCACCCTAGAGATCCTCTTCCAGTTTACTGGAGAGGATTACACACTAGAGAAGACCACAAGGCAATTATCTACAAAAACATGATAATAAGAAATAAATATTCAAATGAATATATGTTGGTCAAAAAATAAAAAACAGAAGAGAAAATACGTATTATCTGTGTATGTTGCTATAGTTCCGATATTATTCCGGTGGCTAGTGCCCTCATATTCTTTTAATCTACACTTACTCTCCTGTACCGGTGTAAATATTTTATATTACGGCCGCATCTGACATTTCCTTTTACATGTAGCGGTTCCTGCTCTTGTCCCATTTCCATCCTTTTGTCTTCACAGCGCATGCGCACGTTAGCGATCTTGCGCTTGCGCAGTAGCTCTCAAGATTTTTTTCCTCTCTTCCGCTCCACGCATATTACTGACGCTATAAATAGGCGCCAATGCCAATACACGATACTCCTCATTCCTATTGCGGCCGTATCCGGAACCTCATACATCCTATCTCGCCAGGTATTATCACTGTTTCTCTATGGTCTTATTCACCCTTTCAGTCATCTCTGTGGCACTCATTCCTTTGTGTTATATTTTATTGTTCACAGTTTCACTCCTTGTACCACCATACAGGTAATCATGGACTCTGTTTATCTTTTGGTTTGTTTACTGTATGGACCCTGGACTTAGTATCTCTCTGTATCTCTCTTTATACGGATGATTGAATATAGGTATATTTTGATATATTAGTCATCACACATTGTTATTTCTGGGGTACGGACGATTATGTAATCACGGCTACTCCTTCTATAGTGGTTAGAAGCCTTCTTTGGGGAGATTTTGCCCTTTCTATGTTTATGATGTGATATCTTTATTCATTGTATATACATACATGCTTGTGTCAACATACAGATTGATGCATTGTTCTCTATAGATATCATGATGTTATGTATATTTGATGGGATTTTCTCTTCTGTTTTTTATTTTTTGACCAACATGTATCCATTTGAATATTTATTTCTTATTATCATGTTTTTGTAGATAATTGCCTTGACAAAGGCCAAATGTGTCCGAAACGTTGGCTCACTGTATTTCTGGTGAAGTAATATTTCTTTTCCAACAATAAAATTTAATTTTGGCAATTGACCTTCTATGTCCTCAGATTGATCTATTGAAGTATACTACTTTTTTCTGAGGACAAAATAATACTTGTGACTGCAATCCCCTTGATCTATTACTAATGGTACATAGACACAGCCATAGGAATGGGGTCTCAAGAGCCCCACACTCACAACCTAGTTATGGAGCCAGAATAGGACTGTCTGGTGTATAAAAGCAATTTGAGATTAATGGAAATATATAAGCAAGATAACATGAAATAAAAAAAACTACTCAATCTACTCATCTCTTTAATCTGCTGATGATCCAGACAGGTATTTCCTGCTGGTCTTTGATAGCAAGCTGCCGTCATGTGACCACTACAGCCAATCAGTGAACTCAGTGATCAAGCTTTTGGCTTCATGGCTCAGAGTGGTGATGCCAGTAGTATGGTACCTGGCCACTGAGACCACTGAATAGTCACATAATGGAAGCTTGCTAACAAAGACTGTAGTCACTGCCTGGATTGATGAGGGATTGAAGAGGTGAGAAGTGTTTCTTTATATGTTATAATATTTGTGGCACTTTTTTATTTCCAGGAAGTGGACAACCCATTTGAAATATGACTATAAGGGCTTATGCCGATGTGGATCCCGTGGATATCGGTTCGATCAAGGACCGCAATGCAATCACTGGCTGCAGGTCTCATGACTAGAGCATAACAACTTCATATATTTCTCAGGTTGTCGATAGACCTGTCACCAGTCTGTGCATTGCGGTCATTGTTCTGACCGACATTCACAGTCGTCTGCTTGAGCCCTTACAGATAGTGTTACCAGAGCTACAATCCCATTTGCCTGTGAACACACAAGAAAAATTCCTTTACAATTGCAATTCCTCTTGCCGTGCACTTCTCCAGATATGCAAGTAAATCAAGAGTAAGGAGCCCATCAATGGTGCCGCCGTGTAACGTGATGCATACATTGCTCTCTGTATGGCTAGTTCTGGATAATTTCATCATAAAACTGTTATCAGCTGGAGGTCCTGTGTAATCCTTGGAATTTCCAATTTATACAAAAAATATGCAGAACTCAACTCCCCTGTTCTTCAATAACAACAAAAAGTAAAATACTATATATAATGTGATGAAGCCATAAATAAGACAATGGATCTGAACATGTATTCATAATTTCACATTACTTCATATTATTATATATTAATAATTACATATTACTATGATCAAATACATATTATAATGTATAATAATTAACTATTTGAAATCTGTCTAAGTTTTAAAGGACTAACGTTTGTTTTAGTTGTGTATGTGGTTTGGTGGCAATCACCTAACCTGATTCTAAACAAAAGTTTCTGGAAGTAACTAAAGATCGGATTTCATAGAAGGAGCCCACGGAAGCTTCAGGTTGTGAAGAGTGTTTGTGTGGAAGAATGGGTCACACCTGAGCAATGCATGAGACTAGTTTCTCCATACAGGAGGCGTCTTGAAGCTATCATCACCAACAAAGGCTTTTTTTTTACGAAGTATTAAATCAATTTCAATAAGCGTGTTCAATACTTTTTTCCTGTGCTATTTCTCATTATTATACATAACTTAATTTATGGACATCTATGGTTTGATTTTCTTTGCCTATGTGGATTGGAATGCATTGTTACTGACATCTGGTGAGAATTTCATGTCAATAGCACCTTTAGAAATATATTTACTTATAATTTGGTGAAATGTTCAACACTTATTTCACCCGCTGTCTATGTCCAAGCTGCTGATTTCATTTGAACAAGCCAATCATCTAATGTGTATGGGGGCTTCAGGTTGGAGTATATAAGGATTAGACAGTTAGCTTCACCTGCCCAATCTTTGTCGTTATCAGGGAGATTAACTAGTGGCAGAGGTGTCTGTCAGTCGCCAAATGTGCAAGTAAATGGTGGGGTGTGGCAGACACAGCTTTCAGCTGATTTAAGCATTTGGCCCACAGATATCTAATGTATATGTCCAGCAGTGATCTATTGTGTCATAGTAAGGACCATACTTTGGGTGGTTACACAATTCAGACATGAGCAATGCGTGGCAGACAGGCTTAATCGAGTCATCATAATTGAAAATACTTTGTGCATTGTAGTTCAGATTTCTAACCTCATGTGGCAACCTGATATCAACATCCTGGCTTGTGTTACTTGAGCTGAAATTATGATGTCAGTGTTTTTTTCTACTACTCTTCATATTCACAACCTTAACAGCTATGACCAACGCAACGAGTAAAAACCCGGAATATGAGAGTGTTGTAACCACTGAGGATGTATGAGTAACTCATTCATCATAATTGCACATGAAATACTATGAATAATGATGATGACCATCAGCTGAGTATAGAAAAACAAATAGTAATTACAACATTGTACAGAATACTGTTTATCTATGACAATAAACCTCAGACATTCAGAGATATGACTTACATACTTTTCAGTACTTTCCTGTGTCAGAATAACTAATATATACAGTTGTGTGAAAAACTGATTGGCCCCTTCCTGATTACTTATTGTTTTGCTTGTTTGTCACGCTTAAATTTTACAGATCACCAAACAAATTTAAATATTAGACAAAGATAACAGAAGCAGACTTTTGAGCAACTTTTGGTCTACTTCACCTTGTTATGCAGGTCCTATTTAAGTGATTTCTTGATTGAGAACAGGTGTGGCAGTAATCAGGACTGGGGGTGGCCAGGAAATTTGAACTCGGCTTCCTAAAGATGTGATAAACCACAGTTAATTTATGTTTAAAGGGGGTCAATCACTTTTTCAAACAAGGCCCCGTAGGTTTGGATTTCTTTTTCCCTTAAAAATAAAGACCTTAATTTAAAAAATCTGTGTCTAATATTTAACCCCTTCCATTCCTGTGACACCACGTAGGTGTCATGAAAGTCGGTGCCAATCCTACCTGTGACGCCTATGTGGCGTCATGGCAGGATCGCGTTCCTGCAGATCGGGTGAAAGGGTTAACTGAAATGTCACCCAACCTGCAGGGACAGGTGGAGTGGTACTAGAGCCGAGGGGGGTGGCTTCGCCCCCCCATGGCTACGATCGCTCTGATTGGCTGTTGAAAGTGATGTTTCACTTTCACTTTCAATCAGAGCAATCATATTATTTCACCAATGAAAATTGGTAAAATATTACAATCCAGCCATGGCCGATGCTGCAGTATCATCGGCCATGGCTGGAGACCACGATCTGCCCCCCTCTGTCCTCAGTCCTGTCCTCCGCTCCCCTCCTTCCTCCTGTCTGCTCCCCCATGCTCCGATCCCACCCCCCCATACTTACCGACCTCCGGTGTCCCTCCCGGTGTCTGTCCATCTTCTGCATGGGCGCTGCCATCTTCCAAAATGGCGGGCGCATGCACAGTGCGCCCGCCGAATCTGCCGTCCGCCAGATTCGTTCATTCATTTTGATCACTGTGATAGATCATATCACAGTGATCAAAATAAAACAAATAGTAAATAAACCCCCCTTTATCACCCCCATAGGTAGGGAGCATAATAAAATAAAGAAAATATATTTATTTTTATTTTTCCACTAGGGTTAGGGTTAGAACTAGGGTTAGGGTTAGAACTAGGGTTAGGGTTAGAACTAGGGTTAGAGTTAGGGTTTGGGTTAGAACTAGGGTTAGGGTTGCAATTAGGGCTAGGGTTACGGTTAGAATTAGGGTTAGGATTAGAATCAGGCTATGTGCACATGGTGCGGATTTGGCTGCGGATCCGCAGTGGATTGGCCACTGTGGTTCGTAGCAGTTTTCCATCATCTTGCAGTACCATGTAAACCTATGGAAAACCAAATCCGCTGTGCCCATGGTGCGGAAAATACCGCTCGGTATTTTCCACAGCATGTCAATTCTTTGTGCGGATTCCACAGCGTTTTACACCTGTTCCTGTATAGGAATCCGCTGGTGAAATCCGCATAAAAACACTGGAAATCCGAGGTAAATCCGCAGGTAAAACGTAGTGCATTTTACTTGCAGATTTTTAAAAAATGGTCTGGAAACATCCGCACACAAATCCGCAACGTGGGCACATAGCCTTAGGGTTGGCATTAGAGTTAGGGTTGGAATTAGTGTTAGGGTTGGAATTAGGGTTAAGATTAGGGTTAGGGGTGTGTTGGGGTTAGTGTTGTGAATTCTGCTTTTGGGTTCCCTCCGGTGGTAGTAGGTGGTAATGCAGTTGTCCCTGGGTTGCAGCCTGGTCAGGTGTGTCTGCTGATTGCAGTTCTGACTGGGGTATTTAGGTGTGCAGGATTCATTAGTCCTTGCCAGTTGTCAATTGTTGTTGGGAGGTGTTGGACCTCTGCTTGGTTCCTCCTGCCTTTCTGCCAAATCAGCAAAGATAAGTGTCTGGTTTTTTTTTTCCTGTGGCACACATGCTGTGTGCTTCACAATTCAGTGCTATTCTTTGTGTTTTCTTGTCCAGCTTAGATTGTGTCAGTATTTTCTCAGTCTTTTTGGATTCTCTGGAGTGGCAGATATACATTCCATGTCTTTAGTTAGATTGTGGAACTTTTTGTATTATCTGTTGTGGATATTTTTGGAAGGGTTTTAATACTGACCGCCTAGTAATCTGTCCTATCCTTTCCCATTTAGCTAGAGTGACCTCTTTTGCTAAATCCTGTTTTCTACCTGCGTGTGTCTATTCTTCTCCTACTCACAGTCATTATTCGTGGGTGGCTGCCTATCCTTTGGGGGTCTGCTCTGAGGCAAGATAGCATTCTGTTATGATCTCAATGGCAAGGGATCACAGAGATTAAGCAAAGTCTGCAAACATAAATACCAGCTCATAGGGAAGTGGTAACTAGGCTGACCATATAGCTGATCCCAGCACAAACACTAACAGTAGCCGGGGAACGTGCCTACGTTCATCCTAGACGTCTCGCGCCAGCCGGAGAACTAACTAACCCTATCAGGGAAAATAAGACCTCTCTTGCCTCCAGAGAAAAGACCCCAAAGAAATACAAGCCCCCAACAAATAATAACGGTGAGGCAAGAAGAAAAGACAAACGTAAGAATGAACTAGATTTTAGCAAAGAGAGGCCCACTGACTAAATAGCAGAAGATAGTAAGATGACTTATATGGTCAGCAAAAAACCCTGCAAAATATCCACGCTGAATATCCAAGAACCCCCAAACCGACTAACGGTGAGGGGGGAGAATATCAGCCCCCTAGAGCTTCCAGCGATATCAGGAATCACATTTTGTACAAGCTGGACAAAAATAAGAACAATGCAAATAAACAAAAGTAAGAAAGCAGGACTTAGCTTATCTTGCAAAGAACCAGGACCTGAAGACAGGAGCAAACAGAAATGAACTGATTACAACGATGCCAGGCACTGGACTGAGAATCCAGGAAGTTTAAATAGCAACACCCCATGCTGTTGTGAATTAGACTTTTTTGGCTCCCTCTTGTGGTCACTAGTGGTATGACTCTGAGATTGTCTTTCCCTAGTTTGGCACCCACCTGGGTCATTAGTCCAGGGGTGTTGCTATATGAACTTCCTGAATTCTTAGTCTGGTGCCTGGCATCGTTGTAATCAGTCCTTTCTGTTTGCTCCTGTCTGCTGGTCCTGGTTCTTGCAAAATTAAGCTAAGTCCTGCTTCCTTGTTTTTTGGTTATTTGTATTGCTCTTATTTTTTGTCCAGCTTGTACTAAATGTGATTCCTGATTTTGCTGGAAGCTCTAGGGGGCTGGTATTCTCCCCCCGGGCCGTTAGACAGTTCGGGGGTTCTTGAATATCCAGCGTGGATATTTTTGATAGGGTTTTTGCTGACCGTATAAGTCATCTTGCTATATTCTGCTATTAGTCAGTGGGCCTCTCTTTGCTAAATACCTAGTTCATTCTTACGTTTGTCTTTTCTTCTTACCTCACCGTTATTATTTGTTGGGGGCTTGTATCCAACTTTTGGGGTCTTTTCTCTGGAGGCAAGAAAGGTCTATATTTTCCCTTCTAGGGTTAGTTAGTTCTCCGGCTGGCGCGAGACGTCTAGAACCAACGTAGGCACGTTCCCCGGCTGCTGCTATTTGTGGTGCTAGGATTAGCTATACGGTCAGCCCAGTTACCACTGCCCTATGAGCTGGTTTTTTGTGTTTGCAGACTTGGTATTTATTTCTGAGACCCTCTGCCATTGGGGTCATAACAGTATGCCAGGCCAAAGTTGAATGTTTAATGCATTGCAGAAGTGGGATAATAAGAAAGGAAATTCTGAGTTTTTTTTTTTTTCCTCTCTTTCTTCCTCCCCTTTACCTCTGAGTGGCTTAAGCTTGCTGCAGACATGAATGTCCAGACTCTGATTACAAGTGTGGATCAGCTTGCTGCTCGTGTGCAGGGCATACAAGATTTTGTTACCAGTAGTCCAATGTCTGAATCTAAAATACCTATTCCTGAACTGTTCTCTGGAGATCGATTTAAGTTTAGGAATTTCAGGAATAATTGTAAATTGTTTCTTTCTCTGAGACCCCGTTCGTCTGGAGACTCAGTTCAGCAAGTTAAAATTGTTATCTCTTTCTTGCGGGGCGACCCTCAGGATTGGGCTTTCTCGCTAGCGCCAGGAGATCCGGCATTGGCGAATATTGATGCGTTTTTTCTGGCGCTCGGATTGCTTTACGAGGAACCCAATCTTGAAATTCAGGCAGAAAAAGCCTTGCTGGCTATTTCTCAGGGCCAGGATGAAGCTGAAGTGTATTGCCAAAAATTTCGGAAATGGTCCGTGCTTACTCAGTGGAATGAGTGTGCTCTGGCCGCAAATTTCAGAAATGGCCTTTCTGAAGCCATTAAGAATGTGATGGTGGGTTTCTCCATTCCTACAAGTCTGAATGATTCCATGGCGCTGGCTATTCAAATTGACCGGCGTTTGCGGGAGCGCAAAACTGCTAATCCTCTGGTGGTGTTGTCTGAACAAACACCTGATTTAATGCAATGTGATAGAATTCAGACTAGAAATGAACGGAAAAATCATAGACGTCAGAATGGGTTGTGTTTTTACTGTGGTGATTCTACACATGTTATATCAGCATGCTCTAAACGCCTTACAAGGGTTGTTAGCCCTGTCGCCATTGGTAATTTGCAACCTAAATTTATTTTGTCAGTGACTTTAATTTGCTCATTGTCTTCCTACCCTGTTATGGCGTTTGTGGATTCAGGTGCTGCCCTGAGTCTTATGGATCTATCATTTGCCAAGCGCTGTGGTTTTGTTCTTGAGCCATTGGTAAATCCTATCCCTCTTAGAGGTATTGATGCTACGCCACTGGCGGAAAATAAACCGCAGTTTTGGACACAGGTAACCATGTGCATGACTCCTGAACATCGGGAGGTGATTCGTTTTCTTGTTCTGCATAAAATGCATGATTTGGTTGTTTTGGGTCTGCCATGGTTACAGACCCATAATCCAGTCTTGGATTGGAAGGCAATGTCTGTGTCAAGTTGGGGCTGTCAGGGAATTCATGGTGATTCCCCACCGGTGTCTATTGCTTCCTCTACTCCTTCGGAAGTTCCTGAGTATTTGTCTGATTATCAGGATGTATTCAGCGAGTCCAGGTCCAGTGCTCTTCCTCCTCATAGGGACTGTGACTGCGCTATAGATTTGATTCCGGGTAGTAAATTTCCTAAGGGAAGATTATTTAATCTGTCTGTACCTGAGCATACCGCAATGCGTTCGTATATCAAGGAATCTCTGGAGAAGGGGCATATCCGTCCATCCTCTTCCCCTCTTGGTGCGGGATTCTTTTTTGTGGCCAAGAAGGACGGATCTTTGAGACCTTGTATTGACTATCGGCTTCTGAATAAAATCACTGTTAAATTTCAGTATCCTTTGCCTCTGTTGTCGGACTTGTTTGCCCGGATTAAAGGTGCCAAGTGGTTCACCAAGATAGATCTTCGTGGTGCGTACAACCTTGTGCGCATTAAGCAAGGAGATGAATGGAAAACTGCATTTAATACGCCCGAAGGTCATTTTGAGTACTTGGTGATGCCTTTTGGGCTCTCTAATGCTCCTTCAGTGTTTCAGTCCTTTATGCATGATATTTTCCGGAAGTATCTGGATAAATTTATGATTGTTTATCTGGATGATATTCTGGTTTTTTCTGATGATTGGGACTCGCATGTAGAGCAGGTCAGGATGGTGTTTCAGGTTTTGCGTGAGAATGCTTTGTTTGTTAACGGCTCAAAGTGTCTCTTTGGAGTACAGAAGGTTCCCTTTTTGGGTTTTATTTTCTCCCCTTCTGCGGTGGAGATGGACCCAGTCAAGGTCCGAGCTATTCATGATTGGACTCAACCCACGTCAGTTAAGAGTCTTCAGAAGTTCTTGGGCTTTGCTAACTTCTACCGTCGTTTTATCGCTAATTTTTCTAGCGTTGTTAAACCTTTGACGGATATGACCAAGAAAGGTTCTGATGTTGCTAACTGGGCTCCTGCAGCCGTGGATGCTTTCCAAGAGTTGAAGCGCCGGTTTACTTCAGCGCCTGTTTTGTGCCAGCCTGATGTCTCACTTCCCTTTCAGGTTGAAGTGGATGCTTCTGAGATTGGGGCAGGGGCCGTTTTGTCGCAGAGAGGCCCTGGTTGCTCTGTAATGAGACCATGTGCTTTTTTCTCTAGGAAGTTTTCACCTGCTGAGCGGAATTATGATGTTGGCAATCGGGAGTTGCTGGCCATGAAGTGGACATTTGAGGAGTGGCGTCATTGGCTCGAGGGTGGCTAGGTCCTTTTGGTGGCCTTCCTTGTCACGGGATGTGCGGTCATTTGTGCAGTCCTGTGGGACTTGTGCTCGAGCTAAGCCTTGCTGTTCTCGTGCCAGCGGGTTGCTCTTGCCCTTGCCTGTCCCGAAGAGGCCATGGACACACATTTCCATGGATTTCATTTCAGATCTTCCGGTGTCTCAGGGCATGTCTGTCATCTGGGTGGTATGTGATCGCTTTTCCAAGATGGTCCATTTGGTATCTTTGCCTAAGCTGCCTTCCTCTTCTGATCTGGTTCCTTTGTTCTTTCAGAATGTGGTTCGTTTACACGGCATTCCTGAGAATATCGTGTCTGACAGAGGATCCCAGTTTGTTTCCAGGTTCTGGCGATCCTTTTGTGCTAAGATGGGCATTGATTTGTCGTTTTCGTCTGCCTTTCATCCTCAGACTAATGGACAAACGGAGCGAACTAATCAAACTTTGGAGGCTTATTTGAGGTGTTTTGTTTCTGCGGATCAGGATGATTGGGTGACCTTCTTGCCGTTGGCTGAGTTTGCCCTTAATAATCGGGCTAGTTCCGCTACTTTGGTCTCGCCATTTTTCTGCAATTCTGGTTTCCATCCTCGTTTTTCCTCGGGACATGTGGAGCCTTCTGACTGTCCTGGGGTAGATTCTGTGGTGGATAGGTTGCAGCAGATTTGGAATCATGTGGTGGACAACTTGAAGTTGTCACAGGAGAAGGCTCAGCGTTTTGCCAACCGCCGCCGCGGTGTGGGTCCCCGACTTCGTGTTGGGGATTTGGTATGGCTGTCTTCTCGATTTGTTCCTATGAAGGTCTCCTCTCCTAAATTCAAGCCTCGCTTCATCGGTCCTTACAAGATATTGGAAATCCTTAATCCTGTGTCCTTTCGCTTGGATCTTCCGGTGTCGTTTGCCATTCACAACGTGTTCCATAGGTCTTTGTTGCGGCGGTACGTTGTACCTGTGGTTCCTTCTGTTGAGCCTCCTGCTTCGGTGTTGGTTGAGGGCGAATTGGAGTACGTGGTGGAGAAGATCTTGGATTCTCGTCTCTCCAGACGGAGGCTTCAGTATCTGGTCAAGTGGAAGGGCTATGGTCAGGAGGATAATTCCTGTGTGGTTGCCTCTGATGTGCATGCGGCCGATTTAGTTTGTGCCTTTCACGCTGCTCGTCCTGATCGCCCTGGTGGTCTTGGTGAGGGTTCGGTGACCCCTCCTTAAAGGGGGGGTACTGTTGTGAATTAGACTTTTTTGGCTCCCTCTTGTGGTCACTAGTGGTATGACTCTGAGATTGTATTTCCCTAGTTTGGCACCCACCTGGGTCGTTAGTCCAGGGGTGTTGCTATATGAACTTCCTGAATTCTTAGTCTGGTGCCTGGCATCGTTGTAATCAGTCCTTTCTGTTTGCTCCTGTCTGCTGGTCCTGGTTCTTGCAAAATTAAGCTAAGTCCTGCTTCCTTGTTTTTTGGTTATTTGTATTGCTCTTATTTTTTGTCCAGCTTGTACTAAATGTGATTCCTGATTTTTCTGGAAGCTCTATGGGGCTGGTATTCTCCCCCCGGGCCGTTAGACGGTTCGGGGGTTCTTGAATATCCAGCGTGGATATTTTTGATAGGGTTTTTGCTGACCGTATAAGTCATCTTACTATATTCTGCTATTAGTCAGTGGGCCTCTCTTTGCTAAATACCTAGTTCATTCTTACGTTTGTCTTTTCTTCTTACCTCACCGTTATTATTTGTTGGGGGCTTGTATCCAACTTTTGGGGTCTTTTCTCTGGAGGCAAGAAAGGTCTATCTTTTCCCTTCTAGGGTTAGTTAGTTAGTTCTCCGGCTGGCGCGAGACGTCTAGAACCAACGTAGGCACGTTCCCCGGCTGCTGCTATTTGTGGTGCTAGGATTAGCTATACGGTCAGCCCAGTTACCACTGCCCTATGAGCTGGTTTTTTGTGTTTGCAGACTTGGTATTTATTTCTGAGACCCTCTGCCATTGGGGTCATAACACCAGGCCTAACGAAGCAGGTGAGTACAAACCTGGTAAAAGACAATCCAAGTGCCAAATCACTAGTGACCACAAGAGGGAGCCAAGAAGTATAGTTCACAACAGTACCCCCCCTTTAAGGAGGGGTCACCGAACCCTCACCAAGACCACCAGGGCGACCAGGATGAGCAGCGTGGAAGGCACGAACCAAATCGGCCGCATGAACATCAGAGGCGGCCACCCAGGAATTATCCTCCTGACCATAGCCCTTCCATTTGACCAAATACTGAAGCCTCCGTCTAGAGAGACGAGAATCCAAGATCTTCTCTACCACATACTCCAACTCGCCCTCAACCAACACCGGAGCAGGAGGCTCAACAGCAGGAACCACAGGCACAACGTACCGCCGCAACAAAGACCTATGGAACACGTTGTGAATGGCAAACGACACCGGAAGATCCAAACGAAAAGAAACCGGGTTAAGAACTTCCAAAATTTTATAAGGACCAATAAAGCGAGGCTTAAACTTAGGAGAGGAAACCTTCAGAGGGACATACCGAGAAGACAACCAAACCAAATCCCCAACATGAAGTCGGGGGCCCACACCGCGGCGGCGGTTGGCAAAACGCTGAGCCTTCTCCTGTGACAACTTCAAGTTGTCCACCACATGATTCCAAATCCGCTGCAACCTATCCACCACGGAATCCACCCCAGGACAGTCAGAAGACTCAACATGACCCAAGGAGAAACGAGGATGAAAACCAGAGTTGCAGAAGAATGGCGAAACCAAAGTAGCGGAACTAGCCCGATTATTAAGGGCAAACTCCGCCAATGGCAAGAAGGTCACCCAATCATCCTGGTCCGCAGAAACAAAACATCTCAAATAAGCCTCCAGTGTCTGATTAGTTCGCTCCGTTTGACCATTAGTCTGAGGATGGAAGGCAGATGAAAACGACAAATCAATGCCCATTTTAGCACAAAAAGATCGCCAGAATCTGGACACAAACTGGGATCCTCTGTCGGACACGATATTCTCCGGAATGCCGTGCAAACGAACCACATTCTGAAAAAACAAAGGAACCAGATCGGAAGAGGAAGGCAACTTAGGCAAGGGTACCAAAATGGACCATCTTGGAAAAACGATCACACACCACCCAGATGACAGACATTCCTTGAGACACCGGAAGATCAGAAATGAAATCCATGGAAATGTGTGTCCAAAGCCTCTTCGGGACGGGCAAGGGCAGAAGCAACCCGCTAGCACGAGAACAACAAGGCTTAGCCCGAGCACAAGTCCCACAGGACTGCACAAATGACCGCACATCCCGTGACAAGGAAGGCCACCAAAAGGACCTAGCCACCAAATCTCGGGTACCAAAAATTCCCGGATGCCCTGCCAACACCGAGGAATGAACCTCGGAAATGACTTTGCTGGTCCATTTATCAGGAACAAACAGTCTGTCGGGTGGACAAGAGTCAGGTCTATCAGCCTGAAATCTCTGCAACACACGTCGCAAATCAGGAGATATGGCTGACACGATTACTCCCTCTTTAAGAATACCAGCTGGCTCCGAGACTCCAGGAGAGTCAGGCACAAAGCTCCTAGAAAGAGCATCAGCCTTAACATTCTTCGAACCAGGCAGGTACGAGACCACAAAGTCAAAACGAGAGAAAAACAATGACCAACGAGCCTGTCTAGGATTCAGGCGCTTAGCAGACTCGAGATACATCAGATTTTTGTGATCAGTCAAGACCACCACACGATGCTTAGCACCCTCGAGCCAATGACGCCACTCCTCAAATGCCCACTTCATGGCCAACAACTCCCGATTACCAACATCATAGTTCCGCTCAGCAGGCAAAAACTTCCTAGAGAAAAAGGCACATGGTCTCATCACAGAGCAACCAGAGCCTCTCTGCGACAAAACAGCCCCAGCACCAATCTCAGAAGCATCCACTTCAACCTGAAAGGGAAGTGAGACATCAGGCTGGCACAAAACAGGCGCCGAAGTAAACCGGCGCTTAAGCTCCTGGAAGGCCTCCACGGCTGCAGGGGCCCAATTAGCCACATCAGAACCTTTCTTGGTCATATCCGTCAAAGGTTTAACAACGCTAGAAAAATTAGCGATAAAGCGACGATAGAAATTAGCAAACCCCAAGAACTTCTGAAGTCTCTTAACAGACGTGGGCTGAGTCCAATCATGAATAGCTCGGACCTTGACTGGGTCCATCTCCACAGCAGAAGGGGAGAAAATAAAACCCAAAAAGGAAACCTTCTGCACTCCAAAGAGACACTTTGAGCCCTTCACAAACAAAGCATTATCACGCAAAACCTGAAACACCATCCTGACCTGCTTTACATGAGAATCCCAATCATCCGAGAAAACCAGAATATCATCCAGATAAACAATCATAAATTTATCCAGATACTTCCGGAAGATATCATGCATAAAGGACTGAAACACTGAAGGAGCATTAGAGAGCCCAAAGGGCATCACCAAGTATTCAAAATGACCTTCGGGCGTATTGAATGCAGTTTTCCATTCATCTCCCTGCCTAATGCGCACAAGGTTGTACGCACCACGAAGATCTATCTTGGTGAACCACTTGGCACCCTTAATCCGAGCAAACAAGTCTGACAATAGTGGCAAAGGATACTGAAACTTAACAGTGATTTTATTCAGAAGCCGATAGTCTATACAAGGTCTCAAAGACCCGTCCTTCTTGGCCACAAAAAAGAATCCTGCACCAAGAGGGGAAGAGGATGGGCGAATATGCCCCTTCTCCAAAGACTCCTTGACATAAGAACGCATTGCGGCATGCTCGGGTACAGACAAATTAAATAATCGTCCCTTAGGAAATTTACTGCCAGGAATCAAATCTATAGCGCAGTCACAGTCCCTATGAGGAGGAAGATCACTGGACCTGGACTCACTGAATACATCCTGATAGTCACACAAATACTCAGGAACCTCTGAAGGAGTAGAAGTAGCAATAGACACCGGCGGAGAATCGTAATGAATTCCCTGACAACCCCAACTCGACACAGACATAGCCTTCCAATCCAAAACAGGATTATGGGTCTGTAACCATGGCAGACCTAACACGACCAAATCATTCATTTTATGCAGAACAAGAAAACGAATCACCTCCCGATGTTCAGGAGTCATGCACATGGTCACTTTTGTCCAAAACTGCGGTTTATTTTCCGCCAGTGGCGTAGCATCAATTCCTCTGAGAGGAATAGGAATTTTTAAAGGCTCCAGGACAAAACCGCAGCGCTTGGCAAACGACAAGTCCATAAGACTCAGGGCAGCACCTGAATCCACAAATGCCATAACAGGGTAGGAAGACAATGAACAAATTAAAGTCACAGACAAAATAAATTTAGGCTGCAAATTACCAATGGTGACAGGACTGATAACCTTGGTTAGGCGTTTAGAGCATGCTGATATAACATGTGTAGAATCACCACAGTAAAAACACAACCCATTCTGACGTCTGTTGTGATTTTGCTTTTTGCTCCCTCTAGTGGTCATTAGTGATTTGACTCTGGAGCGTCTGTCTTTTCCTATATCCTCACCTGGGCCGTTAGTTCAGGGGCGTTGCTATATAAGCTCCCTGGACCTTCAGTTCAATGCCTGGCATCGTTGAAATCAGAGCTAATCTGTTGTGCTCTTGTCCTCTGATCCTGGTTCCTGTTTTTCAAGCTAAGTCTGCTTCTTTGCTTTTTGCTTTTGCTTTGTTTGGTATTTTTTGTCCAGCTTGTTCCTATCTGTATCCTGACCTTTGCTGGAAGCTCTAGGGGGCTGGTGTTCTCCCCCCGGACCGTTAGACGGTTCGGGGGTTCTTGAATCTCCAGCGTGGATTTTTATAGGGTTTTTGTTGACCAGATAAGTTATCTTGCTATATTCTGCTATTAGTAAGCTGGCCTCTCTTTGCTGAACCTGGTTCATTTCTGTGTTTGTCATTTCCTCTTACCTCACCGTTATTATTTGTGGGGGGCTTGTATCTTGCTTTGGGGTCCCTTTCTCTGGAGGCAAGAGAGGTCTTTGTTTTCTTCTCCTAGGGGTAGTTAGATTCTCCGGCTGGCGCGAGTCATCTAGCGATCACCGTAGGCATGATCCCCGGCTACTTCTAGTGTTGGCGTTAGGAGTAGCTATTTGGTCAACCCAGTTACCACAGCCCTATGAGCTGGATTTTTGTATCTTGCAGACTTACACGTTCCTCTGAGACCCTGTCCACTGGGGTCATAACAGTATGCCAGGCCAGTATTAAATGTTTAATGCATTGCAGAAGTGGGATTATAAGAAAGAAAATTTAGAGGTTTTTTTTTCCCTCTCTCATTTTTTTTTTTCTTTTCCCCTTTACCTCAGAGTGGCTTAAGCTTGCTGCAGACATGAATGTCCAGACCTTGATTACAAGTGTGGACCAGCTTGCCGCTCGTGTGCAGGGTATACAAGATTATGTTACCAGAAATCCTAGGTCTGAACCCAAGATTCCGATTCCTGAACTGTTTTCAGGAGACCGATTTAAGTTTAGGAATTTCAGGAATAATTGTAAATTATTTTTGTCCCTGAAACCTTGTTCGTCTGGAGACTCTGCTCAACAAGTAAAAATTGTTATTTCATTCTTACGGGGTGACCCTCAGGATTGGGCTTTTTCGTTGGCGCCAGGAGATCCGGCATTGGCTGATATTGATGCGTTTTTTCTGGCGCTCGGTTTACTTTATGAGGAACCCAACCTTGAGATTCAGGCAGAGAAAGCCTTGCTGGCTATGTCTCAGGGCCAGGACGAGGCTGAGGTGTATTGCCAAAAATTTCGGAAATGGTCCGTGCTGACACATTGGAACGAGTGTGCACTGGCCGCTAATTTTAGAAATGGCCTTTCTGAGGCCATTAAGAATGTTATGGTGGGTTTTCCCATTCCCACAGGTCTGAATGATACCATGTCCCTGGCTATTCAAATTGACCGGCGGTTGCGGGAGCGCAAAACCGCAAATTCCCTCATGTTGTTGTCTGAACAGACACCTGATGTGATGCAATGTGATAGAAAAACCGCAAATTCCCTCATGGTGTTGTCTGAACGGACACCTGATTTGATGCAATGTGATAGAATCCTGACTAGAAATGAGAGGAAAATTCATAGACGCCGGAATGGCTTGTGCTACTACTGTGGTGATTCTACACATGTTATCTCAGCATGCTCTAAACGTATATCTAAGGTTGTTAGTCCTGTCACCGTTGGTAATTTGCATCCTAAGTTTATTCTGTCTGTAACTTTGATTTGCTCACTGTCATCTTATCCTGTCATGGCGTTTGTAGATTCGGGTGCTGCCCTGAGTCTTATGGATCTCTCATTTGCTAAGCGCTGTGGTTTTATTCTTGAACCATTAGAAAATCCTATCCCTCTTAGGGGTATTGATGCTACGCCATTGGCAGAAAATAAGCCGCAGTATTGGACACAGGTTACCATGTGCATGACTCCTGAACACCGCGAGGTGATACGTTTTCTCGTTCTACATAAAATGCATGATTTGGTTGTTTTGGGGCTGCCATGGTTACAGACCCATAATCCAGTCCTTGACTGGAAGGCTATGTCAGTGTCTAGTTGGGGCTGTCGTGGTATTCATGAGGATTCCCTGCCTGTGTCTATTGCTTCTTCTACGCCTTCGGAAGTTCCGGAGTACTTGTCTGATTATCAGGATGTCTTTAGCGAGTCCAGGTCCAGTGCATTGCCTCCTCATAGGGAATGTGACTGTGCAGTAGATTTGATTCCAGGCAGTAAATTTCCTAAGGGAAGACTGTTTAATCTGTCGATACCTGAACATACCGCTATGCGTTCATATATCAAGGAGTCTCTGGAGAAAGGACACATCCGTCCGTCTTCTTCCCCTCTTGGTGCGGGATTCTTTTTTGTGGCTAAAAAGGACGGATCTTTGAGGCCTTGTATTGACTATCGGCTTTTAAATAAGATCACTGTCAAATTTCAGTATCCTTTGCCGCTGTTGTCTGACTTGTTTGCCCGGATTAAAGGTGCCAAGTGGTTTACCAAGATAGACCTTCGTGGTGCGTACAACCTTGTGCGCATTAAGCAAGGGGATGAATGGAAAACCGCATTCAATACGCCCGAAGGTCATTTTGAGTACTTGGTGATGCCTTTTGGGCTCTCTAATGCCCCTTCAGTTTTTCAGTCCTTTATGCATGACATTTTCCGGAACTATCTGGATAAATTTCTGATCGTTTATCTGGATGATATTCTGGTTTTTTCTGATAATTGGGACTCGCATGTGGAGCAGGTCAGGATGGTCTTTAAAATTTTGCGTGAAAATTCTTTGTTTGTCAAGGGCTCAAAGTGTCTTTTTGGTGTACAGAAGGTTCCCTTTTTGGGGTTCATTTTTTCCCCTTCTGCTGTGGAGATGGACCCAGTCAAGGTCCGAGCTATTCTTGATTAGACTCAGCCCTCGTCAGTTAAGAGTCTTCAGAAGTTCTTGGGTTTCGCTAACTTCTACCGTCGTTTTATCGCTAACTTTTCTAGCATTGTGAAACCTTTGACGGATGTGACCAAGAAGGGCTCCGATGTGGTTAATTGGGCTCCTGCTGCCGTGGAGGCTTTCCAGGAGTTGAAACGTCGGTTTACTTCGGCGCCTGTTTTGTGCCAGCCTGATGTCTCGCTTCCCTTTCAAGTTGAGGTGGATGCTTCAGAGATTGGAGCAGGGGCCGTTTTGTCGCAGAGAGGCCCTGGTTGCTCTGTTATGAGACCTTGCGCCTTTTTCTCTAGGAAGTTTTCACCTGCGGAGCGAAATTATGATGTGGGCAATCGGGAGTTGTTGGCCATGAAATGGGCATTTGAGGAGTGGCGTCATTGGCTCGAGGGTGCTAAGCATCGTGTGGTGGTCTTGACTGATCACAAAAATCTGATGTATCTCGAGTCTGCTAAACGCCTGAATCCTAGACAGGCCCGCTGGTCATTGTTTTTCTCCCGATTTGACTTTGTTGTCTCGTATTTACCAGGTTCAAAGAATGTGAAGGCCGATGCTCTTTCCAGGAGCTTTGTGCCTGATGCTCCTGGAGTCGCTGAACCTGTTGGTATTCTTAAGGATGGTATTATCTTGTCAGCTATTTCTCCTGATCTGCGACGTGTGTTGCAGAGATTTCAGGCTGATAGGCCTGATTCTTGTCCACCTGACAGACTGTTTGTGCCTGATAAGTGGACCAGCAGAGTCATTTCCGAGGTTCATTCCTCGGTGTTGGCAGGTCACCCAGGAATTTTTGGCACCAGAGATCTGGTGGCCAGATCCTTTTGGTGGCCTTCCTTGTCTAGGGATGTGCGGTCATTTGTACAGTCCTGTGGGACTTGTGCTCGAGCTAAGCCTTGCTGTTCTCATGCCAGCGGGTTGCTCTTGCCCTTGCCTGTCCCTAAGAGACCTTGGACACATATCTCCATGGATTTCATTTCTGATCTTCCGGTGTCTCAGGGCATGTCTGTTATCTGGGTGATATGTGATCGCTTCTCCAAGATGGTCCATTTGGTTCCTTTGCCTAAACTGCCTTCCTCTTCCGATCTGGTTCCTGTGTTTTTCCAGAACGTGGTTCGTTTGCACGGCATCCCTGAGAATATTGTGTCAGACAGAGGATCCCAGTTCGTTTCCAGATTCTGGCGATCCTTTTGTAGTAGGATGGGCATTGACTTGTCGTTTTCGTCTGCTTTCCATCCTCAGACTAATGGACAGACGGAGCGAACTAATCAGACTTTGGAGGCTTATTTGAGATGTTTTGTCTCTGCTGATCAGGACGATTGGGTGACCTTCTTGCCGTTAGCTGAGTTTGCCCTTAATAATCGGGCTAGTTCCGCCACCTTGGTTTCGCCGTTTTTCTGCAACTCTGGTTTCCACCCTCGTTTTTCTTCGGGTCATGTGGAACCTTCTGACTGCCCTGGGGTGGATTCTGTGGTGGATAGGTTGCAGCGGATCTGGAATCTTGTGGTGGACAACTTGAAGTTGTCACAGGAGAGGGCTCAGCGCTTTGCCAACCGCCGCCGCGGTGTGGGTCCCCGACTACGTGTTGGGGATTTGGTGTGGCTTTCTTCCCGCTTTGTTCCTATGAAGGTTTCCTCTCCCAAATTTAAACCTCGTTTTATTGGTCCTTACAAGATATTGGAAATTCTTAATCCTGTATCCTTTCGCCTGGATCTACCTGTGTCGTTTGCTATCCACAACGTGTTTCATAGGTCCTTGTTGCGGCGGTACGTTGTGCCTGTGGTTCCTTCTGCTGAGCCTCCTGCTCCGGTGTTGGTTGAGGGCGAGTTGGAGTACGTGGTGGAGAAGATCTTGGATTCTCGTCTCTCCAGGCGGAGGCTTCAGTACCTGGTCAAGTGGAAGGGCTATGGTCAGGAAGATAATTCCTGGGTGGTCGCCTCTGATGTTCATGCGGCCGATTTAGTTCGTGCCTTTCACGCCGCTCATCCTGATCGCCCTGGTGGTCGTGGTGAGGGTTCGGTGACCCCTCACTAAGGGGGGGGTACTGTTGTGATTTTGCTTTTTGCTCCCTCTAGTGGTCATTAGTCATTTGACTCTGGAGCGTCTGTCTTTTCCTATATCCTCACCTGGGCCGTTAGTTCAGGGGCGTTGCTATATAAGCTCCCTGGACCTTCAGTTCAATGCCTGGCATCGTTGAAATCAGAGCTAATCTGTTGTGCTCTTGTCCTCTGATCCTGGTTCCTGTTTTTCAAGCTAAGTCTGCTTCTTTGCTTTTTGCTTTTGCTTTGTTTGGTATTTTTTGTCCAGCTTGTTCCTATCTGTATCCTGACCTTTGCTGGAAGCTCTAGGGGGCTGGTGTTCTCCCCCCGGACCGTTAGACGGTTCGGGGGTTCTTGAATCTCCAGCGTGGATTTTTATAGGGTTTTTGTTGACCAGATAAGTTATCTTGCTATATTCTGCTATTAGTAAGCTGGCCTCTCTTTGCTGAACCTGGTTCATTTCTGTGTTTGTCATTTCCTCTTACCTCACCGTTATTATTTGTGGGGGGCTTGTATCTTGCTTTGGGGTCCCTTTCTCTGGAGGCAAGAGAGGTCTTTGTTTTCTTCTCCTAGGGGTAGTTAGATTCTCCGGCTGGCGCGAGTCATCTAGCGATCACCGTAGGCATGATCCCTGGCTACTTCTAGTGTTGGCGTTAGGAGTAGCTATTTGGTCAACCCAGTTACCACAGTTATGAGCTGGATTTTTGTATCTTGCAGACTTACACGTTCCTCTGAGACCCTGTCCACTGGGGTCATAACAGACGTCTATGATTTTGTCGTTCGGTTCTAGTCAGGATTCTGTCGCATTGCATTGAGACAGGTGTCCGTTCAGACAACACCGCGAGAGGATTAGCGGATTTGCGCTCCCGCAAACGCCGATCAATCTGAATAGCCAGCGCCATAGAATCATTCAGACTTGTAGGAATTGGAAAACCCACCATCACATTCTTAATGGCTTCAGAAAGGCCATTTCTGAAATTTGCGGCCAGAGCACATTCATTCCATTGAGTAAGCACGGACCATTTCCGAAATTTTTGGCAGTACACCTCAGCTTCATCCTGGCCCTGAGAGATAGCCAGTAGAGCTTTTTCTGCCTGAATTTCAAGATTAGGCTCCTCATAAAGCAATCCGAGCGCCAGAAAAAACGCATCAACATCCGCCAATGCCGGATCTCCTGGCGCCAACGAGAAAGCCCAATCCTGAGGGTCGCCACGCAAAAAGGAGATAACAATTTTAACTTGCTGAGCTGAATCTCCAGACGAACAAGGTTTCAAAGATAGAAACAATTTACAATTATTCCTAAAATTCCCAAATTTAAATCGATCTCCAGAGAACAGCTCAGGAATAGGTATCTTAGGCTCAGACATAGGACTGCTAACAACAAAAACCTGAATGCTCTGCACTCGTGCAGCAAGCTGATCCACACTAGTAATCAAGGTCTGAACATTCATGTCTGCAGCAAGCTCACAGCCACTCTGAGAAAAAGGGGAAGGAAGAAAGAGGAGAAAAAAAAAACAAACCTCAGAACTCCTTTTCTTTTAATCCCACTTCTGTAATGCATTAACTATTTCGGCCTGGCATACTGTTATGATCTCAATGGCAAGGGATCACAGAGATTAAGCAAAGTCTGCAAACATAAATACCAGCTCATAGGGAAGTGGTAACTAGGCTGACCATATAGCTGATCCCAGCACAAACACTAACAGTAGCCGGGGAACGTGCCTACGTTGATCCTAGACGTCTCGCGCCAGCCGGAGAACTAACTTACCCTATCAGGGAAAATAAGACCTCTCTTGCCTCCAGAGAAAAGACCCCAAAGAAATACAAGCCCCCAACAAATAATAACGGTGAGGCAAGAAGAAAAGACAAACGTAAGAATGAACTAGATTTTAGCAAAGAGAGGCCCACTGACTAAATAGCAGAAGATAGTAAGATGACTTATATGGTCAGCAAAAAACCCTGCAAAATATCCACGCTGAATATCCAAGAACCCCCAAACCGACTAACGGTGAGGGGGGAGAATATCAGCCCCCTAGAGCTTCCAGCGATATCAGGAATCACATTTTGTACAAGCTGGACAAAAATAAGAACAATGCAAATAAACAAAAGTAAGAAAGCAGGACTTAGCTTATCTTGCAAAGAACCAGGACCTGAAGACAGGAGCAAACAGAAATGAACTGATTACAATGATGCCAGGCACTGGACTGAGAATCCAGGAAGTTTAAATAGCAACACCCCAGGCCTAACGAAGCAGGTGAGTACAAACCTGGTAAAAGACAATCCAAGTGCCAAATCACTAGTGACCACAAGAGGGAGCCAAGAAGTATAGTTCACAACAGCATTCCTATTTCCATCTATAGGGGTATTTAGTCCTCCGGCTGTGTCAAGGTGTCTAGGGTTTGTTAGGCACACCCCACGGCTACTTCTAGTTGCGGTGTTAGTTCAGGATTTGCGGTCAGTACAGGTTCCACCGACTCCAGAGAAAGTTTTCATGCGGCTCCAAGGTCACCAGATCATAACAAGTTAAGGTTAGGCTTGTGGTTAGGGTTATGGTTGGGATTAGGGTAAGGGGTGTGTTAGGGTTAGGGTTGTGGTTAAGGTTGGGATTAGGGTTAGGGGTGTGTTGGGGTTACGGTTGTGGTTAGGAGTGTGTTGGGGTTAGGGTTGTGATTAGGGTCATGGTTAGAGTTGGGATTAGGGTTAGGGATGTGTTGGGGTTAGTGTTGGAGTTAGAATTGAGGGGTTTCCACTGTTTAGGCACATCAGGGGGTCTCCAAACGCAGCATGGTGCCACTATTAATTCCAGCCAATCTTGCATTCAAAAAGTCAACTCGTGCTCCCGCCCTTCCGAACCCTGACGTGTGCCCAAACAGTGGTTCACCCCCAGATATGGGGTACCAGCATACTCAGGAGAAACTGGACAACAATTTTTGGGGTCCAATTTCTTCTGTCACCCTTGTGAAAATAAAAAATTGCAGGCTAAAAAATCATTTTTGAGGAAAGAAAAAAGATTTTTTATTTTCACGGCTCTGCGTTATAAACTTCTGTGAAGCACTTGGAGGTTTAAAGTGTTCACATACATCTAGATAAGTTGCTTTAGGGGTCTAGTTTCCAACATGGGGTCACTTATGGGGGGTTTCTACTGTTTAGGCACATCACGGGCTCTGCAAACACAATGTGACGCCCGCAGACCATTCCATCAAAGTCTGCATTTCAAAACGTCATTACTTCCCTTCGGAGCCCCAACGTGTGCCCAAATAGTGGTTTACCCCACATATGGGGTATCAGCGTACTCAGGACAAACTGGACAACAATTTTTGGGGTCCAATTTCTCCCGTTACCCTTGTGAAAATAAAAAAATGCGGGCTAAAATATCATTTTTGAGGAAGGAAAAATGATTTTTTTATTTTCACGGCTCTGCTTTATAAACTTCTGTGAAGCACGTGGGGGTTAAAAGTGCTCACCACATATCTAGATAAGTTCCTTGGGGGGTCTAGTTTCCAAAATGGGGTCACTTGTGGGGGAGCTCCAATGTTTAGGCACACAGGGGCTCTCCAAACGCGACATGGTGTCCGCTGACGATTGGAGCTAATTTTTCCTTTTAAAAAGTCAAATGGCACTCCTTCCCTTCCGAGCCCTGCTGTGCGCCAAAACAGTGGTTTACCCCCACTATGAGGTATCGGTGTGCTCTGGACACATTGCCCAACAAATTTTAGGGTCCATTTTATCCTGTTGCCCATGTGAAAATGAAAAAATTGAAGCTAAATGAACATTTTTTTGAAAAAAAAAAATACTTTTTCATTATTACGGATCTCTTTGTGAAGCACCTGAGGGTTCAAAGTTCTCACTGTGCATCTAGATAAGTTACTTGGGGGGTCTAGTTTCCAAAATGGGGTCACTTGTGGGGGGCTTCAATGTTTAGGCACACACGGGCTCTCCCAACATGACATGGTGTCCGCTAACGATTGGAGCTAATTTTTCATTCAAAAAGTCAAATGGCGCTCCTTCCCTTCCGAGCCCTGCCATGTGCCCAAACAGTGTTTTACCCCCACATGTGAGGTATCTGTGTACTCAGGAGAAATTGCACAGCAAATTTTAGGATCCGTTTTATCTTGTTGCCCATGTGAAAATGAAAAAATTGAGGCCAAGCAACATTTTTGTGAAAAAAAGTACTTTTTCATTTTTACAGACCAATTTGTGAAGCACCTGAGGGTTCAAAGTGCTCACTATGGATCTAGGTAAGTTCCCTGGGGGGTCTAGTTTCCAAAATGGGGTCACTTGTGGGGGAGCTCCAATCTTTAGGCACACAGGGGCTCTCCAAACGTGACATGGTGTTCGCTAAAGATTGGAGCCAACTTTTCATTCAAAAAGTCAAATGGGGCTCCTTCCCTTCCGAGCCCTGTCGTGCGCCCAATCAGTGGTTCACCCCAAAATATGGGGTATCGGCGTACTCAGAACAAATTGGACCACAACTTTTGGGGTTCAGTTTCTCCTTTTACCCTTGGTAAAATAAAAAAAAATTGTTGCTAAAAGATCATTTTTGTGACTAAAAAGTAAAATGTTCATTTTTTCCTTCCATGTTTCTTACGCTGCTGTGAAACACCTAAAGGGTTAATAAACTTCTTGAATGTGGTTTTGGGCACCTTGAGGGGTGCAATTTTTAGAATGGTGTCACTTTTGGGTATTTTCAGCCATATAGACCACTCAAACTGACTTCAAATGTGAGGTGTTCCCTAAAAACATGGTTTTGTAAATTTTGCTGTAAAAATGAGAAATCGCTGGTCAAATTTTAACCCTTATATCTTCCTAGCAAAAAAATTTTTTATTTCCAAAATTGTGCTGATGTAAAGTAGACATGTTGGTAATGTTATTTATTAACTTTTTTGTGTCACATAACTCTGTGGTTTAACAGAATAAAAATTCAAAATTTGAAAATTGTGACATTTTCAAAATTTTCACCAAATTTCCGTTTTTTTCTAACTAACATGATGCTCAATATGTCACGAAAAATCTATCTCAGAATCGCTACGATCCGTTGAAGCATTCCTGATAAGGCCGGACTGGCCATTGGGCAGTTCTGGCAAATGCCAGAAGGGCCGGTGCCAGTAGTGGGCCGCTGCACGCTGTGCCGTTGTCAGCGGCGCCAGTGCCAACTCGCCCTCCGCCGGTGCTGCTGCATTCAACTATACCGGCGTCTATGACGCAGGGAGCAGCGCAGGCATGAGGAGAGGTGAGGAGTGTGTTTTTTTTTTTACTGGACTGTGGGGCCATTCTTGGGGGGGCTGTGCTGTATACTACTACGTGGGCTGTGCTGTATACTACTGTGTGGGCTGTGCTGTATACTACTACGTGGGCTGTTCTGTATACTACTGTGTGTGCTGTATACTACTGTGTGGGCTGTGCTGTATACTACTGTGTGAGCTGTATACTACTGTGTGTGCTGTATACTACTACGTGGGCTGTGCTGTATACTACTGTTTGGGCTGTGCTGTATACTACTACGTGAAGTATAAACAAGAAAGGGGCGCACCAATATCATATATAAATAGCCATAAAGGGGTGCAATACCTGGTCTATACGTTACAACATGTCAAACAGAAGAAGAAAAAAGATACTCATATGGTATGCACTACCACAAATAGAAAAAGAGTATAAATGTATCAAAACACCTTTATTAGCACCTCAAAGAAACACATTTAAAAACATTTAAAACATGAAATTCAAATCAATATATACACCATACCCCAGGGCAAACCGAAATACCGTCATAATGCCAATAATATCATGTGAATGCATATGGCCCTGTGTATTCCAGATAAATCCTCCTTCATGGGGTGCCCAATAAGGCTAAACAACATAACCCGTGTGTAGCCCCACTATCCAGACTCAGACCCAAAGGTGAGTGTCTGCACTGCATATATATACACACACATGTAGTCATCAGGTATATTATCATAATGTACATGTAAACACAGTGAATACAACCTGCCAATTGGTCAAATCAGAGTAGCAAAGTGCAGCAAGGGTTGGTGGCATAGGGCTTCCAAAAGGGGTGAAAACCCCATAAAGCAAAGGAGGAGACCCGGAACAATGGTCCAAGGAAATGGAGGAGGTATGGTGGGAGCAAGCCCCACGCGTATCGCTGCCGCAGCAGCTTCGTCAGGGGAAGTGACTACTACTACATGTGCTGTGCTGTATACTACTGTGTGGGCTGTGCTGTATACTACTGTGTGTGCTGTGCTGTATACTACTGTGTGGGCTGTGCTGTATACTACTGTGTGGGCTGTGCTGTATACTACTACGTGGGCTGTGCTGTATACTATTACGTGGGCTATGCTGTATACTACTATGTGGGCTGTGTTATCTACTATATGGGCTGTGTTATCTACTACATGGGCTGTGTTATCTACTACGTGGTCTGTGCTATATTATGCAGGCTGTGCTATATACTATGCGGGTTGTGCTATATACTGTGGGGGGTATATTATATTCTACGGGGGAGGCTGTGTTATATACTATGGGGGGTATATTATATTCTATGGGAGAGGCTGTGTTATATACTATGGGGGGCTACATTATATATTATGGGGAGGTGGGCTGTATTATATTCTATGGGGGGCTGTATTAGATTTTATGAGGGAGGATTGCATCATAGTCTTTGATGGGGCTGCATTATATTCTATGGGGAGGTGGGCTGTATTATATTCTATTTGGGGCTATGATATATTCTATGGGGGGCTGTATTATATTTATATTCTATGAGGGGTGATTGCATCATACTCTGAGGGGGCTGCATTAAACTATGAGGGGGGGCTGCATTATATTCTATGGGGGGTTACATTATACTCTGTGGGGTGGCTGCATTATACTCTGTAGGGTGGTGGCTAAATTATACTATATGTGGGCTGTATTATACTGTATTGGGGACTATGGGGAATATGTTATACTATATGAAGAACTATGGGGTGCATTATACTATGGGAAGTGAATTGTACTACATGGATGACTATGGTGGTGCATTATACTATATGGAGCACTATGAGGAGTGTATTATGCTATATGGAGGACTATGAGGAGTGTATTATACTATGTGGAGAACTGAGCAGTGTATTTTAATATATGGAGGACTATAGGGAGTGTATTATACTATATGGAGGACTGTGGTGAACATTATAATATATGGAGGACTATGGGGTGTATTTTACTAAACAAGTAAAATGCTTCATATTCAGATTGCTTTTGCCGGAACAAAAATCATTGTTCTCAGCAGCACATCGCCGGTGTAAACTGTAGTTGTGCTGCTGATAACATGATACTGTATGGTGATCTGTTAGTGATCTATTAGTGATTGTTCTGTCCCATCATTATTCCTCAGCTGGTGGAAAGAGGCCGGGAAACAAGTGTTGAACAACTTCAGTATCGTCGATCAAACTCATTTAGCGGCCTGAACTCAGGGCATGTAAGTAAATACAACCGAAATGCTTTTGTGTGATGTGCAATATGTTAGCATTGGGGGCCCCATTATAAACTTTGCCTAGGGCCCCACTTTGCCTAAAACCGGCCCTGCCTACAAGTGTACAAAGATATTATACAGTCATCATGTGACAAGTGGGCCTGTGTAACTTCAAATGCCAGGGCTGAATTTTAGTCCCAGTCCGGCCCTGGTTCCTGAGTTATTACCTCATGAAGGGACACTGGTCAGAATTGCAAAAAATGGCCAGGTCATTAAGGTCAAAATAGGCTGAGTCATGAAGGGTTTAAATTTGTCTGGTGATCTGAAACATTTAAGTGTGACAAACATGCAAACGAATAGGAATTCCGAAAGGGGGCAAACAGTTTTTCACTCCACTGTATCTCTTTGATTCATGCAGATAACTCTGCTTTCCAGATGTGAAGTTAATGCGAGAAGGTAAGGAATGTGTCCAGACTGCTACAAATCAGTGGAAAAACTCAGGTGCACAGTACAAGTATGAACAATCATGAGCTTTTAAGTATATATACACTGCTCAAAAAAATAAAGGGAACACTAAAATCCCACATCCTAGATATCACTGAATGAAATATTTCAGTTGTAAACCTTTATTCATTACATAGTGGAATGTGCTGAGATAAATAAAACCTAAAAATGATCAGCGTAAATTACAACTAATATCCCACGGAGCTCTGGAGTTGGAATGATGCTCGAAATCAAAATGGATAATGAAGTTACAGGCTGATCCAACTTCAGTGGAAATGCCTCTAGACAAGGAAATGATGCTCAGTAGTGTGTGTGGCCTCCACGTGCCTGTATGACCTCCCTACAATGCCTGGGCATGCTCCAGATGAGTCGGCGGATGGTCTCCTGAGGAATCTCCTCCCAGACCTGGACTAAAGCAACCGCCAACTCCTGGACAGTCTGTGGTGCAATGTGACGTTGGTGGATGGTGCGAGACATAATGTCCCAGATGTGTTATAGGATTCAGGTCTGGGGAACGGGCAGGCCAGTCCATCGCATCAATGTCTTCATCTTAAAGGAACTGCTGACACACTCCAGCCACATGAGGTCTGCAATTGTCCTGCATTAGGAGAAACCCAGGGCCAACCGCACCAGCATATGGTCTCACAAAGTGTCTGAGGATCTCATCTTGGTATCTAATGGCAGTCAGGCTACCTCTGGCGAGCACATGGAGAGCTGTGTGGCCCTCCAAAGAAATGCCACCCCACTCTATTACTGACCCACTGCCAAATCGGTCATGCTGAGGGATGTTGCAGGCAGCAGATCGCTCTCCCCAGTGTCTCCAGACTCTGTCACGTCTGTCACATGTGCTCAGTGTGAACCTGCTTTCATCTGTGAAGAGCACAGGTTGCCAGTGGCGAATTTGCCAATCCTGGTGTTCTGTGACAAATGCCAAGCGTCCTGCACGATGTTGGGCTGTGAGCACAACCCCCATCTGTGGACGTCAGGCACTGAGACCATCCTCATGGAGTCAGTTTCTAACTGTTTGTGCAGACACATGCACATTTGTGGCCTACTGGAGTTCATTTTGCAGGGCTCTGGCAGTGCTCCTCCTGTTTCTCCTTGTGCAAAGGCTGAGGTAGCTGTCTTGCTGCTGGGTTGTTGCCCTCCTACGGCCCCCTCTACGTCTTCTGATGTACTGGCCTGTCTCCTGGTAGCACCTCCAGCCTCTGGACACTACGCTGACAGACACAGCAAACCTTCTTGCCACAGCTCGCATTGATGTGCCATCCTGGATGAGCTGCACTACCTGAGTCGCTTGTGTGGGTTGTAGAGTCCGTCTCATGCTACCACGAGTGTGAAAGCACAACCAACATTCAAAAGTGACCAAAACATCAGCCAGAAAGCATTGGTACTGAGATGTGTTCTGTGATCCCCACCTGCAGAACCACTCCTTTATTGAGTGTGTCTTGGTAATTGCCAATAATTTCCATCTGTTGTCTATTCCATTTGCACAACAGCATGTGAAATTGATTGTCAAACAGTGTTGCTTCCTAAGTGGACAGTTTGATTTCACAGAAGTTTGATTTACTTGGAGTTATATTCTGTTGTTTAAGTGTTCCCTTTATTTTCTTGAGCACTGTATTTTCATTTTAAATGTATATATTTTCATTTTCATAGATCTTTTAATCAGATATTTCTATAGTTACTGAAGTAGAATTATAAACATTTCATAGGTTTTTAATATTTTATTGACAAATACAGCACGTTTATGCAAAGACTCAATATTTACAGTGTTGACTCTTATTTTTTAAGACTTCTGTAATTCTCCTTGGCTGCTGGATATCAGGAAATACTGACTGTTGACAGCCCATTCTTGCCTAATCGATGTTTCTTGTTTATAACAATTTCTGCGTTTTTGTAATAAGTTTGAAATCTGGGTAATTTCCTGGTCATGGACCCAAAATGTCAATGTTTTGTTCAATGAGCCACTTAGTTATCACTTTTGACTTTTGAGACCATGCTGGAAGAAATAATGTTTATCACCAAATTGTTCATGGATCATTGAGAAAGTTGCTCTTGGAGTATGTTTAGATACCATTCTTTATTCATGGTAGTGTTCATAGTCAAAATTGTGAGTGAGCACACCCCATGGATGAAAAGCCCCCACACATGAATGCAGTCAGGATGCTTTACTGTTGGTACCCAATCCTTGTACTTCCTGCACAATGTTACTCAGTCCTTGTTGTTTTTCTTGGAGAAAGACGCCTCTCCATTACTAACCTGTGGGCTTGATGTCACCAGACATTACAAAGGTGACATCAAACCCACAAAAATGAACCTCATTTTCCACCGCTACAGGGCAGGTGGGAAGAGCTGAGAAAAGTGCCAGAATTGGCGCATCTAAGACATGTGCCTTTTCTGGGCAGCTGTGGGCTGCTATTTTTAGGCTGATGGGAGTCAGTATCCATGGCCCTGTTTTTTTAAATTATTTAAATAATTAAAAAAAACAGTGTGGGAACCCCTCTATTCTTGGTAACCTGCCTTGCTAACTCTGAAAGCTGAGGGTTGCAGCCCCCAGCTGTCAGTTTTGCCTGTCTGGTTATCAATTATACAGGGGAACCCATGCTGTTTTTTTAAAATTATTTATTTAACCCCTTCACCCCAAAGCCTGTTTTCACCAAAGTGACACGGCCAATTTTTACAATTCTGACCACTGTCACTTTATGAGGTCATAACTCTGAAACGCTTCAACGGATCCTGGTGATTCTGAGACTGTTTTCTCATGACATATTGTACTTTATGATAGTGGTAAAACTTCTTCGATATGACTTGCATTTATTTGTGAAAAAAACAGAAATTTGGCAAAAATTATGAAAATTTAGCAATTTTCAAATTTTTCGTTTTTATGCCCTTAAATTAGAGAGTTATATCACATAATATAGTTAATAAACAACATTTCACACATGTCTGCTTTACATCAGCACAATTTTGGAAACATAATTTTTTTTTGTTAGGGAGTTATAAGGGTTAAAAGTTGACCAGCGATTTCTCATTTTTGCAACAAAATTTGCAAAACCATTTTTTTTATGGACCACCTCACACTTGAAGTGACTTTGAGGGGTCTATATGACAGAAAATGCCCAAAAGTGACACCATTCTAAAAACTGCACCCCTCAAGGTACTCAAAACCACATTCAAAAAGTTTATTAACTTTTCAGGTGCTTCACAGGAATTTTTGGAATGTTTAAAAAAAATTGAACATTTAACTTTTTTTTCACAAAATTTTTACTTCAGATCCAATTTGTTTTATTTTACCAAGGGTAACAGGAGAAATTGGACCAAAAAAGTTGTTGTACAATTTGTCCTGAGTACGCCGATACCCCACATGTTGGGGTAAACCATTGATTGGCACATGGCAGAGCTCGGAAGGGAAGGAGCGCCATTTGACTTTTCAATGCAAAATTGGCTGGAATTGAGATCGGAACCCATGTCGTGTTTGGAGAGCCCCTGACGTGCCTAAACAGTGGAAACCCCCACAAGTGACACCATTTTGGAAAGTAGACCCTCTAAGGAACTAATCTAGATGTGTGGTGAGCACTTTGAACCTCCAAGTGCTTCACAGAAGTTTATAATGTAGAGCCATAAAAAAAATTAATATTAATTTTCACAAAAAATGATCTTTTTGCCCCAAATTTTTTATTTTCCCAAGGGTAGCAGGATAAATTGGACCCCAAAAATTGTTGTGCAATTTGTCCTGAGTACGCTGATACTTCATATATGGGGATAAACCACTGTTTGGGCGCATGGCAGAGCTCGGAAGGGAAGGAGCGCCATTTGACTTTTCAATGCAAAATTGGCTGGAATTGAGATCGGAACCCATGTCGTGTTTGGAGAGCCCCTGACGTGCCTAAACAGTGGAAACCCCCACAAGTGACACCATTTTGGAAAGAAGACCCCCTAAGGAACTTATCTAGATGTGTGGTGAGCACTTTTAACCCCCAGTTGTTTCACTAAAGTTTAGAATGTAGCGCTGTGAAAATTAAAAAATCATTTTTTCTTTCCACAAAATGATGTTTTAGCCCGCAATTTTTTTTCCCCAAGGGTAGCAGGAGAAATTGGACCACAAAAGTTATTGTCCAATTTGTCCTGAGTACGCTGATACCCCATACATTGGGGGGAACTACTGTTTGGGCGCACGGCAGAGCTCGGAAGGGAAGGAGCGCCGTTTGAAATGCAGACTTAGATGGATTGGTCTGCAGGTGTCATGTTGCATTTGCAGAGCCCTTGATGTACCTAAACAGTAGAAACCCCCCACAAGTGACCCCATATTGGAAACTAGACCCCCCAAGGAACTTATCTAGATGTGTTGTGAGAACTTTGAACCAACAAGTGTTTCACTACAGTTTATCACGCAGAGCCGTGAAAATAAAAAATATTTTTTTTTCCACGAAAATTATATTTTAGCCCCCACGTTTTTATTTTCCCAAGGGTAACAGGAGAAATTGGACAACAAAAGTTGTTGTCCAATTTGTCCTGAGTACGCTGATACCCCATATATGGGGGGGAACCACTGTTTGTGCGCACGGCAGAGCTCGGAAGGGAAGGAGCGCCGTTTGAAATGCAGACTTAGATGGATTGGTCTGCAGGTGTCATGTTGCATTTGCAGAGCCCCTGATGTACCTAAACAGTAGAAACCTCCCATGTTGTGGATTCTGTTTGTGGGCTCCCTCTGGTGGTTACTGCTGGTACTGGGTGACTTTGGTGGGTTGCGGCCTTTGGTTTCCACCTGTCCATCAGAGGCTGGGTGTTTCCTATTTTACCTGGCCTTTCTGTCATTCCCTTGCCGGCTATCAATGTATTCAGATGTGCTCTGTTTGGTTCCTGCCTACCTGCTCCCAGATCTTTCAGGATAAGCTAAGTGCTGATTTTCAGTTGTTTGGTTTTTTGTCCAGCTTGCTTATTATGTCTCTATGCTAGCTGGTAGCTCTAGTGGACTGAGGTTCTCCCCATGTGCCATGAGTTGGCACATGGGTTCTTGTAATCTCAGGATGGTTTTTTGATTAGGGTTTTTTGCTGACCGCTCAGTCCCCTTTTGTATCGTTCTGCTTTCTAGTTTACAGCGGGCCTCAATTTGCTAAATCTATATATATCATCTCTATGTGTGTGCCTTCCTCTCATTTCACCGTCAATACATGTGAGGGGGCAACTATATCTTTTGGGGTTCATTCCTCTGGAGGCAAGTGAGGTCTTTATTTTCTCTGCAGTACTAGTTAGCTCTTAGGCTGGTGCGTGGCGTCTAGAACCAACGTAGGCACGCTCCCTGGCTATCTCTAGTTGCGTTTGTCAGGCGTAGGGCAGCGGTCAGCCCAGGTTCCATCACCCTAGAGCTCGTCCGTTATTTATTTGTACTTTGCTTGTCCTGTGCTATCCCTAGCCATTGGGGATTCATGACAGTATAGCCGGCCACAAAGTGTTAATTGTTTGGGCTGAAGCAGGAGAAAAAGAAGTGTTTAAGGGAAATTTTTTTTTTTTTTCCCTTCAGAGTTTTGCTGCCTAGCCCTTAATTGCTGTCTAGCTGCTTCTTACCTCCTCTTAACCCTTGAATGGCTCTGATCTTAGCTGTTTAACATGGATGTCCAGAGTTTGGCTTCCAGCCTGAGTAATCTCGCGGCAAAAGTTCAAAACATACAGGATTTTGTTGTTCACACTCCCATGTCTGAACCTAGAATTCCTATTCCAGAGTTCTTCTCTGGAGATAGATCTACCTTCCTGAATTTCAGGAACAATTGTAAATTGTTTCTTTCTTTAAAATCTCGCTCCTCTGGAGACCCTGCTCAACAGGTCAGGATTGTAATATCTTTCCTGCGGGGCGACCCTCAGAATTGGGCATTTGCATTGGCACCAGGGGATCCTGCATTGCTCAGTGTGGATGCGTTTTTTCTGGCATTGGGATTGCTCTATGAGGAACCCAACCTGGAGATTCAGGCTGAAAAGGCTTTATTAGCCCTCTCTCAGGGGCATGATGAAGCGGAAATATATTGTCAAAAATTTCGGAAATGGTCGGTGCTTACTCAGTGGAATGAGTGCGCCCTGGCTGCAAACTTCAGAAATGGTCTTTCTGAGGCCATTAAGGATATTATGGTGGGGTTCCCTACGCCTACAGGTCTGAATGAGTCTATGGCTATGGCCATTCAGATTGATCGGCGTTTGCGGGAGCGCAAACCCGTGCACCAGTTGGCGGTGTCTTCTGAACAGGCACCTGAGACTATGCAATGTGATAGAATTCAGTCCAGAAGTGAACGGCAAAATTATAGGCGGAAAAATGGATTGTGTTTTTATTGTGGTGATTCAGCTCATGTTATATCAGCATGCTCTAAACGCACCCAAAACTTGATAAATCTTTTGCCATTGGTACTCTGCAGCCCAAGTTCATTTTGTCTGTGACTCTGATTTTTTCACTGTCTTCCATTTCCGTTGATGCCTATGTGGATTCGGGCGCTGCCCTGAGTCTTATGGATTGGTCATTTGCTAAACGCTGCGGTTTTAGTCTGGAGCCTCTGGAAGTCCCTATTCCTCTGAAGGGAATTGACTCTACACCATTGGCTATGAATAAACCGCAGTATTGGACACAAGTGACCATGCGCATGACTCCCGTTCATCAGGAGGTGATTCGCTTCCTTGTACTGTATAATTTACATGATGTACTAGTGCTGGGTCTGCCATGGTTACAAACTCATAATCTGTTATGACCCCAATGGCGAGGGTCTCAGAGGAACGTGGAAGTCTGCAGAATACAAAAATCCAGCTCATAGGGCAGTGGTAACTGGGTTGACCATATATCTACTCCTAACGCCAACACTAGAAGTAGCCGGGGATCATTCCTACGTTGATTCTAGATGACACGCGCCAGCCGGAGAATCTAGCTACCCCTAGTAGAGGAAAACAAAGACCTTTCTTGCCTCCAGAGAAGGGGACCCCAAAGCTGGATAGAAGCCCCCCACAAATAATGACGGTGAGGTAAGAGGAAATGACAAACACAGAAATGAACCAGGTTTAGCACAGAGAGGCCCGCTTACTGATAGCAGAATAAAGAAAGGTAACTTATATGGTCAACAAAAACCCTATCAAAATCCACACTGGAAATTCAAGAACCCCCGAACCGTCTAACGGTCCGGGGGGAGAACACCAGCCCCCTAGAGCTTCCAGCAAAGGTCAGGATATAGATTAGGAACAAGCTGGACAAAAATACAAAACCAAAACAAATAGCAAAAAGCAAAAGGCAGACTTAGCTGATATAACTGGAACCAGGATCAGTAGACAAGAGCACAGCAGACTAGCTCTGATAACTACGTTGCCAGGCAAAGAACTGAAGGTCCAGGGAGCTTATAAAGCAACACCCCTAACTAACAACCCAGGTGCGGATAAAAGGAATGACAGAAAAACCAGAGTCAAAAAACTAGTAACCACTAGAGGGAGCAAAAAAGCAAATTCACAACAGTACCCCCCCCTTAGTGAGGGGTCACCGAACCCTCACCACGACCACCAGGGCGATCAGGATGAGCGGCATGAAAGGCACGCACTAAATCGGCCGCATGAACATCAGAGGCGACCACCCAGGAATTATCCTCCTGACCATAGCCCTTCCACTTGACCAGGTACTGAAGCCTCCGCCTGGAGAGGCGAGAATCCAAGATCTTCTCCACCACGTACTCCAACTCGCCCTCAACCAACACCGGAGCAGGAGGCTCAGCAGAAGGAACTACAGGCACAATGTACCGCCGCAACAAGGACCTATGAAATACATTGTGAATAGCAAACGACACAGGAAGATCCAGACGAAAAGATACAGGCTTAAGGATTTCCAATATCTTGTAAGGCCCAATAAAACGAGGTTTAAATTTGGGAGAGGAGACCTTCATAGGAACAAAGCGGGAAGAAAGCCATACCAAATCCCCAACGCGTAGTCGGGGACCCACACCGCGACGGCGGTTGGCAAAGCGCTGAGCCTTCTCCTGTGACAACTTCAAGTTGTCCACCACATGATTCCAGATCTGCTGCAACCTATCCACCACAGAATCCACCCCAGGACAGTCAGAAGGCTCCACATGACCCGAAGAAAAGCGAGGATGGAAACCAGAGTTGCAGAAAAAAGGCGAAACCAAGGTGGCGGAACTAGCCCGATTATTAAGGGCAAACTCAGCCAACGGCAAGAATGTCACCCAATCGTCCTGATCAGCAGAGACAAAACACCTCAAATAAGCCTCCAAAGTCTGATTGGTTCGCTCCGTCTGTCCATTAGTCTGAGGATGGAAAGCAGACGAAAACGACAAATCAATGCCCATCCTACTACAAAAGGATCGCCAGAACCTGGAAACGAACTGGGATCCTCTGTCTGACACAATATTCTCAGGGATGCCGTGCAAACGAACCACGTTCTGGAAAAACACAGGAACCAGATCGGAAGAGGAAGGCAGCTTAGGCAAAGGAACCAAATGGACCATCTTGGAGAAGCGATCACATATCACCCAGATAACGGACATGCCCTGAGATAGCGGAAGATCAGAAATGAAATCCATGGAGATATGTGTCCAAGGTCTCTTCGGGACAGGCAAGGGCAAGAGCAAACCGCTGGCACGAGAACAGCAAGGCTTAGCTCGAGCACAAGTCCCACAGGACTGCACAAATGACCGCACATCCCTTGACAAGGAAGGCCACCAAAAGGACCTGGCCACCAGATCTCTGGTGCCAAAAATTCCCGGGTGACCTGCCAACACCGAGGAATGAACCTCGGAAATGACTCTGCTGGTCCACTTATCCGGGACAAACAGTCTGTCAGGTGGACAAGACTCAGGCCTATCAGCCTGAAATCTCTGCAACACACGTCGCAGATCCGGAGAAATAGCTGACAAGATAACTCCATCTTTAAGAATACCAACAGGATCAGTGACTCCAGGAGCATCAGGCACAAAGCTCCTAGAAAGAGCATCGGCCTTCACATTCTTTGAACCTGGTAAATACGAGACAACAAAATCAAAGCGGGAGAAAAACAATGACCAGCGGGCCTGTCTCGGATTAAGGCGTTTAGCAGACTCGAGATACATCAGATTTTTGTGATCAGTCAAGACCACCACACGATGCTTAGCACCCTCGAGCCAATGACGCCACTCCTCAAATGCCCATTTCATGGCCAACAACTCCCGATTGCCCACATCATAATTTCGCTCGGCAGGCGAAAACTTCCTAGAGAAAAAGGCACAAGGTTTCATAACAGAGCAACCAGGGCCTCTCTGCGACAAAACGGCCCCTGCCCCAATCTCCGAAGCATCCACCTCAACCTGAAAGGGAAGTGAGACGTCAGGCTGGCACAAAACAGGCGCCGAAGTAAACCGGCGTTTCAACTCCTGGAAAGCCTCCACGGCAGCAGGAGCCCAGTTAGCTACATCGGAGCCCTTCTTGGTCATATCCGTCAAAGGTTTCACAATGCTAGAAAAATTAGCGATAAAACGACGGTAGAAGTTAGCGAAGCCCAAGAACTTCTGAAGACTCTTAACTGACGAGGGCTGAGTCCAATCAAGAATAGCTCGGACCTTGACTGGGTCCATCTCCACAGCAGAAGGGGAAAAAATGAACCCCAAAAAGGGAACCTTCTGTACACCAAAGAGACACTTTGAGCCCTTGACAAACAAAGAATTTTCACGCAAAATTTTAAAGACCAACCTGACCTGCTCCACATGCGAATCCCAATTATCAGAAAAAACCAAAATATCATCCAGATAAACAATCAAAAATTTATCCAGATACTTCCGGAAAATGTCATGCATAAAGGACTGAAAAACTGAAGGCGCATTGGAGAGCCCAAAAGGCATCACTAAGTACTCAAAATGACCTTCGGGCGTATTGAATGCGGTTTTCCATTCATCACCTTGCTTAATGCGCACAAGGTTGTACGCACCACGAAGGTCTATCTTGGTGAACCACTTGGCACCCTTAATCCGGGCAAACAAGTCAGACAACAGCGGTAAAGGATACTGAAATTTGACAGTGATCTTATTCAAAAGCCGATAATCAATACAAGGTCTCAAAGATCCGTCCTTTTTTGCCACAAAAAAGAATCCCGCACCAAGAGGGGAAGAAGACGGACGAATATGTCCTTTCTCCAGAGACTCCTTGATATATGAACGCATAGCGGTATGTTCAGGTACCGACAGATTAAACAGTCTTCCCTTAGGAAATTTACTGCCCGGGATCAAATCTATAGCACAGTCACAGTCCCTATGAGGAGGCAGTGCACTGGACTCAGACTCACTGAAGACATCCTGATAATCAGACAAATACTCCGGAACTTCCGAAGGCGTAGAAGAAGCAATAGACACAGGCAGGGAATCCCCATGAATACCACGACAGCCCCAACTTGAGACTGACATAGCCTTCCAGTCCAGGACTGGATTATGGGTCTGTAACCATGGCAGCCCTAAAACAACCAAATCATGCATTTTATGTAAAACCAGGAAACGTATCACCTCGCGGTGTTCAGGAGTCATGCACATGGTAACCTGTGTCCAATACTGCGGTTTATTTGCTGCCAATGGTGTAGCATCAATACCCCTAAGAGGAATAGGATTTTCTAATGGTTCAAGAGTAAAACCACAGCGCTTAGCAAATGAGAGATCCATGAGACTCAGGGCAGCACCTGAATCTACAAATGCCATGACAGGATAAGATGACAGTGAGCAAATCAAAGTTACAGACAGAATAAATTTAGGTTGCAAATTACCAACGGTGACAGGACTAACAACCTTAGCTATACGTTTAGAGCATGCTGAGATAACATGTGTAGAATCACCACAGTAGTAGCACAAGCCATTCTGGCGTCTATGAATTTTCCGCTCATTTCTAGTCAGGATTCTATCACATTGCATTAAATCAGGTGTCTGTTCAGACAACACCATGAGGGAATTTGCGGTTTTTCTATCACATTGCACCGAATTAGGTGTCTGTTCAGACAACACCATGAGGGAATTTGCGGTTTTGCGCTCCCGCAACCGCCGGTCAATTTGAATAGCCAGTGCCATAGTATCATTCAGACCTGTGGGAATGGGAAAACCCACCATAACATTCTTAATGGCTTCAGAAAGGCCATTTCTAAAATTAGCGGCCAGTGCACACTCGTTCCAATGTGTCAGCACGGACCATTTCCGAAATTTTTGGCAATACACTTCAGCCTCGTCCTGCCCCTGAGACATAGCCAGCAAGGCCTTTTCTGCCTGAATCTCAAGATTGGGTTCCTCATAAAGTAAACCGAGCGCCAGAAAAAACGCATCAAGATCAGCCAATGCCGGATCTCCTGGCGCCAGCGAAAAAGCCCAATCCTGAGGGTCGCCCCGTAAGAACGAAATAACAATTTTGACTTGCTGAGCAGAATCTCCAGATGAACAGGGTCTCAGGGACAAAAACAATTTACAATTATTCACGAAATTCCTAAACTTAAACCTGTCTCCGGAAAACAGTTCAGGAATCGGTATTTTAGGTTCTGACCTAGGATTTCTGATAACATAGTCTTGTATGCCCTGCACACGAGTAGCCAGCTGGTCCACACTTGTAATCAAGGTCTGGACATTCATGTCTGCAGCAAGCATAGCCACTCTGAGGTAAAGGGGAAGAAGAAAAAAAAAAAAAAAAAAAAAAAAAAAAAAACTCAGAATCTTCTTTCTTATAATCCCTCTTCTGCAATGCATTAAACATTTAAAATGGCCTGGCAAACTGTTATGACCCCAATGGCGAGGGTCTCAGAGGAACGTGGAAGTCTGCAGAATACAAAAATCCAGCTCATAGGGCAGTGGTAACTGGGTTGACCATATATCTACTCCTAACGCCAACACTAGAAGTAGCCGGGGATCATTCCTACGTTGATTCTAGATGACACGCGCCAGCCGGAGAATCTAGCTACCCCTAGTAGAGGAAAACAAAGACCTTTCTTGCCTCCAGAGAAGGGGACCCCAAAGCTGGATAGAAGCCCCCCACAAATAATGACGGTGAGGTAAGAGGAAATGACAAACACAGAAATGAACCAGGTTTAGCACAGAGAGGCCCGCTTACTGATAGCAGAATAAAGAAAGGTAACTTATATGGTCAACAAAAACCCTATCAAAATCCACACTGGAAATTCAAGAACCCCCGAACCGTCTAACGGTCCGGGGGGAGAACACCAGCCCCCTAGAGCTTCCAGCAAAGGTCAGGATATAGATTAGGAACAAGCTGGACAAAAATACAAAACCAAAACAAATAGCAAAAAGCAAAAGGCAGACTTAGCTGATATAACTGGAACCAGGATCAGTAGACAAGAGCACAGCAGACTAGCTCTGATAACTACGTTGCCAGGCAAAGAACTGAAGGTCCAGGGAGCTTATAAAGCAACACCCCTAACTAACGACCCAGGTGCGGATAAAAGGAATGACAGAAAAACCAGAGTCAAAAAACTAGTAACCACTAGAGGGAGCAAAAAAGCAAATTCACAACAATAATCCTGTCCTGGACTGGAAAACAATGTCTGTGTTAAGCTGGGGATGTCAGGGGGTTCATAATGATGCACCTCCGATTTCTATCGCTTCATCTACTCCTTCTGAGATCCCTGAGTTTTTGTCTGACTATAGGGATGTTTTTGAGGAGCCTAAGCTCAATTCGCTCCCTCCTCATAGAGATTGTGACTGTGCTATAGAATTGATTCCTGGCAGTAAGTTCCCTAAGGGTCGTTTATTTAATCTGTCACTGCCAGAGCATACTGCTATGCGGAATTATATTAAGGAGTCCTTGGAAAAGGGACATATTCGTCCATCTTCGTCCCCTCTGGGAGCAGGTTTTTTTTTTCGTGGCAAAAAAAGATGGTTCCCTGAGGCCTTGTATAGATTATCGCCTTCTGAATAAGATTACAGTCAAATATCAGTATCCATTGCCATTATTGACTGACTTGTTTGCTCGCATTAGGGGGGCTAGGTGGTTCACTAAGATAGATCTTCGCGGTGCGTATAATCTGGTGCGGATAAAACAAGGTGATGAGTGGAAAACCGCATTTAATACGCCTGAGGGCCATTTTGAGTATTTGGTAATGCCTTTTGGACTCTCCAATGCTCCGTCAGTCTTTCAGTCCTTTATGCACAATATTTTCCGTGAATATCTGGATAAGTTTATGATTGTGTATTTGGATGATATTTTGGTGTTTTCTGATGACTGGGAGTCTCATGTTCTACAGGTCAGGAAGGTGTTTCAGGTTCTGCGGGCCAATTCTCTGTTTGTGAAGGGCTCAAAGTGTCTCTTCGGAGTCCAGAAGATTTCTTTTTTGGGGTACATTTTTTCCCCTTCTACTATTGAGATGGATCCCGTTAAGGTTCAGGCAATTTGTGACTGGACACAACCTACATCTGTTAAGAGCCTACAGAAGTTCTTGGGGTTTGCTAATTTTTATCGTCGGTTCATTGCAAATTTTTCCAGTATTGTTAAACCTTTGACTGATTTAACTAAAAAGGGTGCTGATGTTGCTAATTGGTCTCCTGCGGCTGTGGGGGCCTTTCAGGAACTTAAGCGCCGGTTTTCTTCTGCTCCTGTGTTGTGTCAACCAGATGTTTCACTTCCTTTTCAGGTTGAGGTTGATGCTTCCGAGATTGGAGCGGGGGCGGTTTTGTCACAGAGAAGTTCTGATGGCTCGGTGATGAAGCCATGTGCATTCTTCTCTAGAAAATTCTCGCCCGCCGAGCGCAATTATGATGTGGGTAATCGGGAGCTTTTGGCCATGAAGTGGGCATTTGAGGAGTGGCGTCATTGGCTTGAGGGTGCTAAACATCGTGTGGTGGTCTTGACTGATCACAAGAATCTCATTTACCTTGAGTCTGCCAGGCGTTTGAATCCCAGACAGGCTCGTTGGTCGTTGTTTTTTTCTCGTTTCAATTTCGTGGTTTCATACCTGCCAGGTTCAAAGAATGTGAAGGCAGATGCTCTTTCCAGGAGTTTTGTGCCTGACTCTCCTGGAGACTCTGGGCCTACTGGTATCCTTAGGGATGGGGTAATATTGTCCGCCGTATCCCCAGACTTGCGACGTGCATTGCAGGAGTTTCAGGTGGATAAACCGGATCGTTGTCCACCAGAAAGACTGTTTGTTCCGGATGATTGGACCAGTAGAGTCATCTCCGAGGTCCATTCTTCTGTGTTGGCTGGTCATCCTGGAATATTTGGTACTAGAGACTTGGTGGCCAGGTCTTTTTGGTGGCCTTCCTTGTCTAGGGATGTGCGTACCTTTGTGCAGTCTTGTGAAGTGTGTGCTCGAGCTAAGCCTTGCTGTTCTCGGGCCAGTGGGTTGTTGTTATCCTTGCCCATCCCGAAGAGGCCTTGGACGCACATTTCCATGGATTTTATTTCTGATCTCCCGGTTTCACAGAAAATGTCCGTTATCTGGGTTGTGTGTGACCGCTTTTCTAAGATGGTTCATTTGGTGCCCTTGCCTAAGTTGCCTTCCTCCTCTGAGTTGGTCCCTTTATTTTTTCAGAACGTGGTTCGTTTGCATGGGATTCCGGAGAATATCGTTTCTGACAGGGGATCCCAGTTTGTGTCTAGATTTTGGCGGACGTTTTGTGCCAAGATGGGCATTGATTTGTCTTTCTCGTCTGCATTCCATCCTCAGACGAATGGCCAGACGGAGCGAACTAATCAGACCTTGGAAACTTATTTGAGGTGTTTTGTTTCTGCTGACCAAGATGACTGGGTTGCTTTTTTGCCACTGGCCGAATTTGCTCTTAATAATCGGGCTAGTTCTGCCACGTTGGTCTCTCCTTTTTTTTGTAATTCGGGGTTTCATCCTCGTTTTTCCTCTGGTCAGGTGGAGTCTTCGGATTGTCCTGGAGTGGACATGGTGGTGGACAGGCTACATCAGATTTGGAATCAGGTGGTGGACAATTTGAAGTTATCTCAGGAGAAGACTCAGCAGTTTGCTAATCGCCGTCGCCGCGTGGGTCCCCGACTTCTTGTTGGGGATTTGGTGTGGTTGTCTTCTCGTTTTGTCCCTATGAAGGTCTCTTCTCCTAAGTTCAAGCCTCGGTCATCGGGCCTTATAGGATCTCGGAGATTCTTAACCCTGTATATTTTCGTTTGGATCTCCCAGCATCGTTTGCTATTCATAATGTGTTCCATCGGTCGTTGTTGCGGAGGTATGAGGTGCCCGTTGTTCCTTCAGTTGAGCCTCCTGCTCCGGTGCTGGTGGAGGGAGAATTGGAGTATGTTGTTGAGAAGATCTTGGATTCTCGTGTTTCCAGACGCAAACTCCAGTATTTGGTTAAGTGGAAGGGTTATGGTCAGGAGGATAATTCCTGGGTGGTCGCCTCCGATGTTCATGCGACTGATTTGGTCCGCGCCTTCCATAGAGCTCACCCTGATCGCCCTGGGGGTTCTCGTGAGGGTTCGGTGACCCCTCCTCAAGGGGGGGGTACTGTTGTGGATTCTGTTTGTGGGCTCCCTCTGGTGGTTACTGCTGGTACTGGTTGACTTTGGTGGGTTGCGGCCTTTGGTTTCCACCTGTCCATCAGAGGCTGGGTGTTTCCTATTTTACCTGGCCTTTCTGTCATTCCCTTGCCGGCTATCAATGTATTCAGATGTGCTCTGTTTGGTTCCTGCCTACCTGCTCCCAGATCTTTCAGGATAAGCTAAGTGCTGATTTTCAGTTGTTTGGTTTTTTGTCCAGCTTGCTTATTATGTCTCTATGCTAGCTGGTAGCTCTAGTGGACTGAGGTTCTCCCCATGTGCCATGAGTTGGCACATGGGTTCTTGTAATCTCAGGATGGTTTTTTGATTAGGGTTTTTTGCTGACCGCTCAGTCCCCTTTTGTATCGTTCTGCTTTCTAGTTTACAGCGGGCCTCAATTTGCTAAATCTATATATATCATCTCTATGTGTGTGCCTTCCTCTCATTTCACCGTCAATACATGTGAGGGGGCAACTATATCTTTTGGGGTTCATTCCTCTGGAGGCAAGTGAGGTCTTTATTTTCTCTGCAGTACTAGTTAGCTCTTAGGCTGGTGCGTGGCGTCTAGAACCAACGTAGGCACGCTCCCTGGCTATCTCTAGTTGCGTTTGTCAGGCGTAGGGCAGCGGTCAGCCCAGGTTCCATCACCCTAGAGCTCGTCCGTTATTTATTTGTACTTTGCTTGTCCTGTGCTATCCCTAGCCATTGGGGATTCATGACACCCCCACAAGTGACCCCATATTGGAAACTAGACCCCCCACGGAACTTATCTAGATGTGTTGTGAGAACTTTGAACCCCCAAGTGCTTCACTACAGTTTATAACGCAGAGCCGCGAAAATAAAAAATATATTTTTTTCCACGAAAATTATATTTTAGCCCCCATGTTTTTATTTTCCCAAGGGTAAGGCTGGTTTCACACTTGCGTTTTAATCTGCATGCATTTTTTTAAAAAAACGCATGTGTGAAAAAACGCATGTAAACGCGGTAAAACGCATGCGTTTTTTAGACGCATGCGTTTTTATAGAGAAACACAAGAAAACAAGAAAAAAACAAAAAACCCTAACCCTACCCCTAACCCTACCCCTAACCTGAAATACGTGGCACTGAAATACGTTTATATACGTATATACGTATATACGTATATAAGTGCCACGATATTTCAGTGGCCACGTATATAAGTGCCACGTATATAAGTGTCATGTATATAAGTGCCACGTATATAAGTGCCACGTATATAAGTGCCACGTATATAAGTGCCACGTATTTCACGTAAATGCCACGTATTTAAGTGCCACGTATTTAAGTGCCACGTATTTAAGTGCCATGTATTTCACGTAAATGCCACGATATTTCAGTGCCACGTATTTCACTGAAATATCGTGGCACTTAAATACGTGGCACTGAAATATCGTGGCACTGAAATATTGTGGCACCGAAATACGTGGCACTGAAATACGTGGCACTGAAATACGTGGCGCTGAAAGACGTGGCACTGAAAGATGTGGCACTGAAATACGTGGCACTGAAATACGTGGCACTGAAATACGTGGCACTATGACTGTCAGAAAATGTTCATTAAACGGTTAGGGGTGAGTTTAGGGGTAGGGTTAGGGTTAGGGTTTGGATCCCTTTATCACCTTGATGGTGGTGGGTGACTTTTCAGTGTGTGTTCTGTTTTTTTTCTATAAAAACGCATGCGTTTTTAACGCATACAAACGCGTTGAGATCGGACGCCATGTCGCGTTTGGAGAGCCCCTGATGTGCCTAAACAGTGAAAACTCCCCAATTCTAACTGAAACCCTAACCCCAACCCTAACCCCAGCCCTAACCCTAGTCCTAACCCCAACCCTAGCCCTAACCCTAGTCCTAACCCTAGCGCTACTTTCACACTAGCGTTTTTTTGCATGCGTCGCAATGCGTCATTTTGGTGAAAAAACGCATCCTGCAAAGTCATCTGCAGGATGCATTTTTTCCCCATAGACTAACATTAGCGACGTATTGACACACGTCGCAAGCGTCGTGCGACGGTTGTGTCGTGTTGTGGCGGACCGCCGGCAGCAAAAAGGTTACATGTAACTTTTTTGTGCCGACGGTCCACCATTTCCGACCGTGCATGCGCGGCTGGAACTCCGCCCCCACCTCCCCGCACCTCACAATGGGGCAGCGGATGCGTGGAAAAACAGCATCCGCTGCCTGTTGTGAATTTACCTTTTTGGCTCCCTCTAGTGGTTACTAGTGATTTGACTCTGGGAATGTCTGCCATCCCTTGTATGCTCACCTGGGTCGTTAGGTCAGGGGTGTTGCTATATAAGCTCCCTGGACCTTCAGTTCAATGCCTGGCAACGTTGTAATCAGAGCTAATCTGTTGTGCTCTTGTCTACTGATCCTGGTTCCTGCTAGATTAAGCTAAGTCTGCTTTCTTGCTTTTTGCTATTTGTTTTTGTTTGCATTTTTGTCCAGCTTGTACATAATCTGTATCCTAACCTTGCTGGAAGCTCTAGGGAGGCTGGAGTTCTCCCCCCGGGCCGTTAGACGGTTCGGGGGTTCTTGAATTTCCAGTGTGGATTTTTGATAGGGTTTTTGTTGACCATATAAGTTATCTTACTACATTCTGCTATTAGTAAGTGGGCCTCTCTTTGCTAAACCTAGTTCATCTCTGTGTTTGTCATTTCCTCTTACCTCACCGTTATTATTTGTGGGGGGCTTGTATCCAACTTTTGGGGTCTATTCTCTGGAGGCAAGAGAGGTCTTTGTTTTCCTCTTCTAGGGGTAGTTAGTCCTCCGGCTGGCGCGAGACATCTAGCGACCAACGTAGGCATGTTCCCCGGCTACTTCTAGTGTTGGCGTTAGGAGTAGATATATGGTCAACCCAGTTACCACTGCCCTATGAGCTGGATTTTTGTACTTCGCAGACTTACTTGTTCCTCTGAGACCCTCGCCATTGGGGTCATAACAGTTTGCCAGGCCAGTATTAAATGTTAAATGCATTGCAGAAGCGGGATTATAAGAAAGAAAATTCTGAGTTTTTTTTTTTTCTCTTTCTCATTTTTTTTTCTTTTCCCCTTTACCTCTGAGTGGCTTGTGTTTGCTGCAGACATGAATGTCCAGACCTTGATTACAGGTGTGGACCAGCTTACTGCTCGTGTGCAGGGCATACAAGATGATGTTATCAGAAATCCTATGTCAGAACCTAAGATACCGATTCCTGAACTGTTTTCCGGAGACCGATTTAAATTTAGAAATTTCAGGAATAATTGTAAATTGTTTTTGTCCCTGAGACCCTGTTCATCTGGAGACTCCGCTCAGCAAGTGAAAATTGTTATTTCTTTTTTACGGGGCGACCCTCAGGATTGGGCCTTCTCGCTGGCGCCAGGAGATCCGGCATTGGCTGATATTGATGCGTTTTTTCTGGCGCTCGGTTTGCTTTATGAGGAACCCAATCTTGAGATTCAGGCAGAAAAAGCCTTGCTGGCTATGTCTCAGGGCCAGGACGAGGCTGAAGTGTATTGCCAAAAATTTCGGAAATGGTCCGTGCTGACCCAGTGGAACGAGTGTGCATTGGCTGCAAATTTCAGAAATGGCCTTTCTGAGGCCATTAAGAATGTGATGGTGGGTTTTCCCATTCCCACAGGTCTGAATGATTCCATGGCCCTGGCAATTCAAATCGACCGGCGGTTGCGGGAGCGCAAAACCGCAAATTCCCTCATGGTGTTGTCTGAACAGGCACCTGATTTAATGCAATGTGATAGAATCCTGACTAGAAATGAGCGGAAAATTCATAGACGCCAGAATGGCTTGTGTTACTACTGTGGTGATTCTACACATGTTATCTCAGCATGCTCTAAACGTCTTACTAGGGTTGTTAGTCCTGTCGCCATTGGTAATTTGCAACCTAAATTTATTCTATCTGTAACTTTGATTTGCTCATTGTCATCGTATCCTGTCATGGCGTTTGTAGACTCAGGTGCTGCCCTGAGTCTGATGGATCTGTCATTTGCCAAGCGCTGCGGTTTTGTTCTGGAGCCATTAGAAAATCCTATCCCTCTTAGGGGTATTGATGCTACGCCTTTGGCAAAAAATAAACCGCAGTTTTGGACACAGGTTACCATGTGCATGACTCCCGAACATCGGGAGGTGATACGTTTTCTTGTTCTGCATAAGATGCATGATTTGGTTGTTTTGGGTTTGCCATGGTTACAGACCCATAATCCAGTCTTGGACTGGAAGGCAATGTCGGTGTCAAGTTGGGGCTGCCATGGAATTCATGGAGATTCCCTGCCCTTGTCTATTGCTTCTTCTACGCCTTCGGAAGTTCCGGCGTATTTGTCTGATTATCAGGATGTCTTCAGCGAGTCTAAGTCCAGTGCACTGCCTCCTCATAGGGAATGTGACTGTGCAATAGATTTGATTCCTGGCAGTAAGTTTCCTAAGGGGAGACTGTTTAATTTGTCGGTACCTGAACATTCCGCGATGCGTTCATATATCAAGGAGTCTCTTGAGAAGGGGCATATCCGTCCTTCTTCTTCCCCTCTTGGTGCGGGATTCTTTTTTGTGGCCAAAAAGGACGGATCTTTGAGGCCTTGTATTGACTATCGGCTTTTAAACAAGATCACTGTCAAATTTCAGTATCCTTTGCCGCTGTTGTCAGACTTGTTTGCCCGGATTAAAGGTGCCAAGTGGTTCACCAAGATAGACCTTCGTGGTGCGTACAACCTTGTGCGCATTAAGCAAGGCGATGAATGGAAAACCGCATTCAATACGCCCGAAGGTCATTTTGAGTACTTGGTGATGCCATTTGGGCTCTCTAATGCACCTTCAGTTTTTCAGTCCTTCATGCATGACATTTTCCGGAAGTATCTGGATAAATTTTTGATTGTTTATCTGGATGATATTTTGGTTTTTTCTGATGATTGGGACTCGCATGTGGAGCAGGTCAGGATGGTTTTTAAGATTTTGCGTGAAAATTCTTTGTTTGTTAAAGGCTCAAAGTGTCTCTTTGGTGTACAGAGGGTTCCCTTTTTGGGGTTCATTTTTTCCCCTTCTGCTGTGGAGATGGACCCAGTCAAGGTCCGAGCTATTCATGATTGGACTCAACCCTCGTCAGTTAAGAGTCTTCAGAAGTTCTTGGGTTTTGCTAACTTCTACCGTCGTTTTATCGCAAATTTTTCTAGCGTTGTTAAACCATTGACGGATATGACCAAGAAAGGCTCTGATGTAGCTAACTGGGCTCCTGCTGCCGTGGAGGCTTTCCAGGAGTTGAAACGCCGGTTTACTTCGGCGCCTGTTTTGTGCCAACCTGACACCTCACTTCCCTTTCAGGTGGAGGTGGATGCTTCGGAGATTGGGGCAGGGGCCGTTTTGTCGCAGAGAGGCCCTGGTTGCTCTACTATGAGACCTTGTGCCTTTTTCTCCAGGAAGTTTTCGCCGGCAGAGCGAAATTATGATGTGGGCAATCGGGAGTTGTTGGCCATGAAGTGGGCATTTGAGGAGTGGCGTCATTGGCTCGAGGGTGCTAAGCATCGTGTGGTGGTCTTGACTGATCACAAAAATCTGATGTATCTCGAGTCTGCTAAACGCCTGAATTCCAGACAGGCCCGCTGGTCATTGTTTTTCTCCCGTTTTGACTTTGTGGTCTCGTATTTACCAGGTTCTAAGAATGTGAAGGCCGATGCTCTGTCTAGGAGCTTTGTGCCTGATGCTCCTGGAGTCGCTGAACCTGTGGGTATTCTTAAGGAAGGAGTTATCTTGTCAGCTATTTCTCCTGATCTGCGGCGTGTGTTGCAGAGATTTCAGGCTGGTAGGCCTGACTCTTGTCCATCTGACAGATTGTTTGTGCCTGCTAAATGGACCAGCAGAGTCATTTCCGAGGTTCATTCCTCAGTGTTGGCAGGGCACCCGGGAATTTTTGGCACCAGAGATCTGGTGGCCAGGTCCTTTTGGTGGCCTTCCTTGTCAAGGGATGTGCGGTCATTTGTGCAGTCCTGTGGAACTTGTGCTCGAGCTAAGCCTTGCTGTTCTCGTGCCAGCGGGTTGCTCTTGCCCTTGCCTGTCCCGAAGAGACCTTGGACACACATCTCTATGGATTTCATTTCTGATCTTCCGGTGTCTCAGGGCATGTCTGTCATCTGGGTGATATGTGATCGTTTCTCCAAGATGGTCCATTTGGTTCCTTTGCCTAAGCTGCCCTCCTCTTCTGATCTGGTTCCTGTGTTCTTCCAGAACGTGGTTCGTTTGCACGGCATTCCTGAGAATATTGTGTCGGACAGAGGATCCCAGTTTGTTTCCAGGTTCTGGCGATCCTTTTGTGGTAGGATGGGCATTGATTTGTCGTTTTCGTCTGCTTTTCATCCCCAGACTAACGGACAAACGGAGCGAACTAATCAGACTCTGGAGGCTTATTTGAGGTGTTTTGTCTCTTCTGATCAGGATGATTGGGTGACCTTCTTGCCGTTGGCTGAATTTGCCCTTAATAATCGGGCTAGTTCCGCCACCTTGGTTTCGCCATTTTTCTGCAACTCTGGTTTCCATCCTCATTTTTCCTCGGGACATGTGGAGCCTTCTGACTGTCCTGGGGTGGATTCTGTGGTGGATAGGTTGCAGCGGATCTGGAGTCATGTGGTGGACAACTTGAAGTTGTCACAGGAGAAGGCTCAGCGTTTTGCCAACCGCCGCCGCGGTGTGGGTCCCCGACTTCGCGTTGGGGATTTGGTATGGCTGTCTTCTCGATTTGTTCCTATGAAGGTCTCCTCTCCCAAATTTAAGCCTCGCTTCATTGGTCCTTACAAGATATTGGAAATCCTTAATCCTGTATCCTTTCGCCTGGATCTTCCGGTGTCGTTTGCCATTCACAACGTATTTCATAGGTCCTTGTTGCGGCGGTACGTTGTGCCTGTGGTCCCTTCTGCTGAGCCTCCTGCTCCGGTGTTGGTTGAGGGCGAGTTGGAGTACGTGGTGGAGAAGATCTTAGATTCTCGTCTCTCCAGGCGGAGGCTTCAGTACCTGGTCAAGTGGAAGGGCTATGGTCAGGAGGATAATTCCTGGGTGGTCGCCTCTGATGTGCATGCGGCCGATTTGGTTCGTGCCTTTCACACCGCTCATCCTGATCGCCCTGGTGGTCTTGGTGAGGGTTCGGTGACCCCTCACTAAGGGGGGGGTACTGTTGTGAATTTACCTTTTTGGCTCCCTCTAGTGGTTACTAGTGATTTGACTCTGGGAATGTCTGCCATCCCTTGTATGCTCACCTGGGTCGTTAGGTCAGGGGTGTTGCTATATAAGCTCCCTGGACCTTCAGTTCAATGCCTGGCAACGTTGTAATCAGAGCTAATCTGTTGTGCTCTTGTCTACTGATCCTGGTTCCTGCTAGATTAAGCTAAGTCTGCTTTCTTGCTTTTTGCTATTTGTTTTTGTTTGCATTTTTGTCCAGCTTGTACATAATCTGTATCCTAACCTTGCTGGAAGCTCTAGGGAGGCTGGAGTTCTCCCCCCGGGCCGTTAGACGGTTCGGGGGTTCTTGAATTTCCAGTGTGGATTTTTGATAGGGTTTTTGTTGACCATATAAGTTATCTTACTACATTCTGCTATTAGTAAGTGGGCCTCTCTTTGCTAAACCTAGTTCATCTCTGTGTTTGTCATTTCCTCTTACCTCACCGTTATTATTTGTGGGGGGCTTGTATCCAACTTTTGGGGTCTATTCTCTGGAGGCAAGAGAGGTCTTTGTTTTCCTCTTCTAGGGGTAGTTAGTCCTCCGGCTGGCGCGAGACATCTAGCGACCAACGTAGGCATGTTCCCCGGCTACTTCTAGTGTTGGCGTTAGGAGTAGATATATGGTCAACCCAGTTACCACTGCCCTATGAGCTGGATTTTTGTACTTCGCAGACTTACTTGTTCCTCTGAGACCCTCGCCATTGGGGTCATAACAGCTGCCCCCGTTATGCGGCGCTTGCACAGTATGCGTCGGTATGTCGGGCCGACGCAGCGCGACGGCCCCGTACCGACGCTAGTGTGAAAGTATCCTAACGGGAAAATGGAAATAAATATATTTTTTTAAATTTTATTATTTTTCCCTAACTAGGGGTGATGAAGGGGGATTTGTTTTTTGGTCGGATTTTTATGGTTGGCAGCCATCACACACTAAAAGACGCTTTTTATTGCAAAAAATAGTTTTTGCATCACCACATTTTGAGAGCTATAATTTTTCCATATTTTGGTCCACAGAGTCATGTGAGATCTTGTTTTTTGCGGGACGAGTTGACGTTTTTACTGGTACCATTTTGGGGTACATAACATTTTTTGATCGCTTTTTATTCCGATTTTTGGGAGGCGGAATGAACAAAAACCAGCAATTCCTGAAATTCTTTTAGGGGGGGCGTTTATACCGTTCCACGTTTGGTAAAAAGGATAAAGCAGTTTTATTCTTCGGGTCAGTACGATTACAGCGATACCTCATTTATGTAATTTTTTTATGTTTTGGCGATTTTACACAATAAAAACTATTTTATATAAAAAAATAATTGTTTTTGCATCGCTTTATTCTGAGGACTATAACTTTTTTATTTTCCTGCTGATAATGCTGTATGGCGGCTTTTTTTTTTGCGGGACAAGATGACGTTTTCAGCGGTACCATGGTTATTTATATCCGTCTTTTTAATCGCGTGTTATTCCACTTTTTGTTTGGCGGTATGAGAATAAAGCGTTGTTTTTTGCCTCGTTTTTTTTTTTTTTTTTTTTTACGGTGTTTACTGAAGGGGTTAACTAGTGATATAGTTTTATAGGTGGGGTCGTTACGGACGCGGCGATACTAAATATGTGTACTTTTATTGTGTGTTTTTTTTAATTTAGATAAAGAAATGTATTTATGGGAATATATATATATTTTTTTCTTTATTTAGGAATTATTATTTATTTATTTTTTTACACATGTGGAAAATTTTTTTTTAAACTTTTTTACTTTGTCCCAGGGGGTGATCTGACAGTGTGCACAGCACTCCGTCAGATCACCGATGTGACAGGCACATTGCAGAGGCTTGCCGGCGCCTGCTATGAGGAATTCTCAGCAGACGCCGGCAAGCAGGGTCATCTCATGACCCGGAAGGAGTCCCGCGGCCATCTTGGATCCGGGGACTCCTTCCAGGTCACCGGAGCAGTGCGATCTCATCGCGCTGCTCCGGTGGGAGAGCGCAGGGAGCCCCTGTCCCTGCGCGATCCCCCTCTATGCCGCTGTCACTATTGACTATTTACTAGTACTGCGGCTGGCACTGTTGTGAATTTGGATTCTGGGCTCCCCCGGTGGCTACTGGTGGAATTGAACTGGTGTTTTCATCTTCTCTGTTCACCTGTTCCCATCAAGATGTGGGAGTCGCTATATAACCTTGCTGCTCTGTTAGTTGCTTGCCGGTCAACAATGTTATCAGAAGCCTCTCTGTGCTTGTTCCTGCTCCTAGACAACTACTAGATAAGTTGGACTCTTGTCCATGTTTGTTTTTGCATTTTTGTTCCAGTTCACAGCTGTAGTTTCGTTACTGTGTCTGGAAAGCTCTTGTGAACAGGAATTGCCACTCTGGTGTTATGAGTTAATGCCAGAGTTTTAAAGTAATTTCTGGATGGTGTTTTGATAGGGTTTTCAGCTGACCATGAAAGTGTCCTTTCTGTCTTCTGCTATGTAGTAAGTGGACCTCAAATTTGCTAAACCTATTTTCATACTACGTTTGTTATTTCATCTTAATTCACCGCCAATACATGTGGGGGGCCTCTGTCTCCTTTCGGGGTATTTCTCTAGAGGTGAGCTAGGACTGATATTTTCCTCTGCTAGCATTATTTAGTCCTCCGGCTGGTGCTGGGCATCTAGAATCAACGTAGGCATGCTACCCGGCCACTGCTAGTTGTGCGTTAGGTTTAGTTCATGGTCAGCTCAGTTCCCATCTTCCAAGAGCTAGTTCCTATATATGCTTATGCTATGTTCTCTTGCCATTGAGATCATGACAGTTTGACCGGCCCACTAAAGGGTTAAAATCCTTGGCTGAGAAAGGAGAGAAATAAGTAGTCTGCTGAAAATTTTTTTTTTTTTCTCTCCTTCTAATCTTTGAATGGCTCTGTGTCCACCTGTTTGTAATGGATCTTCAGAGTGTAACTGCAGGTTTGAATAATCTCGCCACGAAGGTACAAAATTTGCAAGATTTTGTTTGTCATGCACCTGTATCTGAGCCGAGAATTCCTTTGCCGGAATTTTTCTCGGGGAATAGATCTGGGTTTCAGAATTTTCGAAATAATTGCAAATTATTTTTGTCCCTGAAATCTCGCTCTGCCGGAGACCCTGCACAGCAGGTCAGGATTGTGATTTCCTTGCTCCGGGGCGACCCTCAAGACTGGGCTTTTTCATTGACACCAGGGGATTCTGCGTTGCTCAATGTGGATGCGTTTTTTCTGGCCTTGGGGTTGCTTTATGACGAACCTCATTTGGAGCTTCAGGCAGAAAAAACTTTGATGTCCCTATCTCAGGGGCAAGATGAAGCGGAAATTTACTGCCAAAGATTCCGTAAATGGTCTGTGCTTACTCAGTGGAATGAGTGCGCCCTGGCGGCGACTTTCAGAGAGGGTCTCTCTGATGCCATTAAGGATGTTATGGTGGGGTTCCCTGTGCCTGCGGGTCTGAATGAGTCCATGACAATGGCTATTCAGATCGATAGGCGTTTGCGGGAGCGCAAACCAGTGCACCATCTGGCGGTGTCCACTGAGATGTCGCCAGAGAGTATGCAGTGTGATAGAATTCTGTCCCGAAGCGAGCGGCAGAATTTTAGACGGAAAAATGGGTTGTGTTTCTATTGTGGTGATTCTACTCATGTTATATCAGCATGCTCTAAGCGCACTAAAAAGCTTGATAAATCTGTTTCCATTTGCACCTTACCATCTAAGTTTATTCTATCTGTCACCCTGATTTGCTCTTTGTCATCTATTACCACGGACGCCTATGTCGACTCTGGCGCCGCTTTGAGTCTTATGGATTGGTCCTTTGCCAAACGCTGTGGGTATGATTTAGAGCCTTTGGAGACTCTTATTCCTCTGAAGGGGATTGACTCCACCCCATTGGCTAATAATAAACCACAATACTGGACACAAGTAACTATGCGTATTAATCCGGATCACCAGGAGATTATTCGCTTTCTGGTGCTGTATAATCTACATGATGATTTGGTGCTAGGATTGCCTTGGCTGCAATCTCACAACCCAGTCCTCGACTGGAGAGCTATGTCTGTGTTGAGCTAGGGATGTAAGGGGGCTCATGGGGATGTACCTGTGGTTTCCATTTCATCATCTATTCCCTCTGAAATTCCTGAGTTCCTGTCTGACTATCGTGACGTCTTTGAAGAATCCAAGCTTGGTTCATTACCTCCGCACCGAGAGTGCGATTGTGCCATAGATTTAATCCCGGGTAGTAAATACCCAAAGGGTCGTTTATTTAATCTGTCTGTGCCTGAACATGCTGCTATGCGAGAATATATAAAGGAGTCCTTGGAAAAGGGACATATTCGTCCATCGTCATCTCCCTTAGGAGCCGGTTTTTTCTTTGTGTCAAAAAAAGACGGCTCTTTGAGACCATGTATCGATTATCGGCTTTTGAATAAAATCACTGTAAAATATCAATACCCTTTGCCGTTGCTGACTGATTTGTTTGCTCGCATAAAGGGGGCCAAGTGGTTCTCTAAGATTGACCTTCGTGGGGCGTATAATTTGGTGCGAATCAGGCAGGGGGATGAGTGGAAAACCGCATTTAATACGCCCGAGGGCCACTTTGAGTATTTAGTGATGCCTTTTGGTCTTTCAAATGCTCCGTCAGTTTTCCAGTCCTTTATGCATGATATTTTTCGCGATTATTTGGACAAATTTATGATTGTGTATCTGGATGATATTCTGATTTTTTCGGATGACTGGGACTCTCATGTCCAGCAAGTCAGGAGGGTTTTCCAGGTTTTGCGGTCTAATTCTTTGTGTGTGAAGGGTTCTAAGTGTGTTTTTGGGGTACAGAGGATTTCCTTTTTGGGATATATTTTTTCTCCCTCTTCCATTGAAATGGATCCTGTCAAGGTTCAAGCTATTTGTGATTGGACGCAGCCCTCTTCTCTTAAGAGTCTTCAGAAATTTTTGGGCTTTGCTAACTTTTATCGTCGATTTATTGCTGGTTTTTCGGATATTGCTAAGCCATTGACCGATTTGACTAGGAAGGGTGCTGATGTTGCTGATTGGTCCCCTGACGCTGTGGAGGCCTTTCGGGAGCTTAAGCGCCGTTTTTCCTCTGCCCCTGTGTTGCGTCAGCCTGATGTTGCTCTACCTTTTCAGGTTGAGGTTGACGCTTCTGAGATCGGAGCTGGGGCAGTGTTGTCGCAGAAAAGTTCTGACTGCTCCGTGATGAGGCCTTGTGCCTTCTTTTCCCATAAATTTTCGCCCGCTGAGCGGAATTATGATGTTGGGAATCGGGAGCTTTTGGCCATGAAGTGGGCTTTTGAGGAGTGGCGCCATTGGCTTGAGGGGGCCAGACATCAGGTGGTGGTATTGACTGACCACAAAAACTTGATTTATCTTGAGACCGCCAGGCGCCTGAATCCTAGACAGGCGCGCTGGTCATTATTTTTCTCTCGGTTTAATTTTGTGGTGTCATACCTACCGGGTTCTAAGAATGTTAAGGCGGATGCCCTTTCTAGGAGTTTTGAGCCTGACTCGCCTGGTAACTCTGAGCCCACAGGTATCCTTAAGGATGGAGTGGTATTGTCAGCCGTTTCTCCAGACCTGCGGCGGGCCTTGCAGGAGTTTCAGGCAGATAGACCGGATCGTTGCCCACCTGATAAACTGTTTGTTCCTGATGATTGGACCAGTAGAGTCATCTCTGAGGTTCATTCTTCTGCGTTGGCAGGTCATCCTGGCATTTTTGGTACCAGGGATTTGGTGGCAAGGTCCTTCTGGTGGCCTTCCCTGTCACGAGATGTGCGAGGCTTTGTGCAGTCTTGTGACGTTTGTGCTCGGGCCAAGCCTTGTTGCTCTCGGGCTAGTGGATTATTGTTGCCCTTGCCTATTCCTAAGAGGCCTTGGACGCACATCTCGATGGATTTTATTTCAGATCTGCCTGTTTCTCAGAAGATGTCTGTCATCTGGGTGGTGTGTGACCGTTTCTCTAAGATGGTCCATTTGGTTCCTCTGCCCAAGTTGCCTTCTTCTTCCGAGTTGGTTCCTCTGTTTTTTCAAAATGTTGTTCGTTTGCATGGTATTCCTGAGAATATCATTTCTGACAGAGGGACCCAATTCGTGTCTAGATTTTGGCGGGCATTCTGTGCTAGGATGGGCATAGATTTATCTTTTTCGTCCGCTTTCCATCCTCAGACGAATGGCCAGACCGAGCGGACTAATCAGACCCTGGAGACATATCTGAGGTGTTTTGTGTCTGCTGACCAGGATGATTGGGTTGCTTTTTTGCCATTGGCAGAGTTCGCTCTCAATAATCGGGCCAGCTCTGCCACTTTGGTGTCCCCGTTTTTCTGTAATTCGGGGTTTCATCCTCGATTTTCCTCTGGTCAGGTGGAATCTTCGGATTGTCCTGGAGTGGATGCTGTGGTGGAGAGATTGCATCAGATCTGGGGGCAGGTGGTGGACAATTTGAGGTTGTCCCAGGAGAAGACTCAGCTTTTTGCCAACCGCCACCGTCGTGTTGGTCCTCGGCTTTGTGTTGGGGATTTGGTGTGGTTGTCTTCTCGTTTTGTCCCTATGAGGGTCTCTTCTCCTAAGTTTAAGCCTCGGTTCATCGGCCCGTATAAGATATTGGAGATTCTTAACCCTGTTTCCTTCCGTTTGGACCTCCCTGCATCCTTTTCTATTCATAACGTTTTTCATCGGTCATTATTGCGCAGGTATGAGGTACCGGTTGTGCCTTCCGTTGAGCCTCCTGCTCCGGTGTTGGTTGAGGGTGAGTTGGAGTACGTTGTGGAGAAAATCTTAGACTCTCGTGTTTCCAGACGGAGACTCCAGTATCTGGTCAAGTGGAAGGGATACGGCCAGGAGGATAATTCTTGGGTGAATGCATCTGATGTTCATGCCTCTGATCTGGTTCGTGCCTTTCATAGGGCCCATCCTGATCGCCCTGGTGGTTCTGGTGAGGGTTCGGTGCCCCCTCCTTGAGGGGGGGTACTGTTGTGAATTTGGATTCTGGGCTCCCCCGGTGGCTACTGGTGGAATTGAACTGGTGTTTTCATCTTCTCTGTTCACCTGTTCCCATCAAGATGTGGGAGTCGCTATATAACCTTGCTGCTCTGTTAGTTGCTTGCCGGTCAACAATGTTATCAGAAGCCTCTCTGTGCTTGTTCCTGCTCCTAGACAACTACTAGATAAGTTGGACTCTTGTCCATGTTTGTTTTTGCATTTTTGTTCCAGTTCACAGCTGTAGTTTCGTTACTGTGTCTGGAAAGCTCTTGTGAACAGGAATTGCCACTCTGGTGTTATGAGTTAATGCCAGAGTTTTAAAGTAATTTCTGGATGGTGTTTTGATAGGGTTTTCAGCTGACCATGAAAGTGTCCTTTCTGTCTTCTGCTATGTAGTAAGTGGACCTCAAATTTGCTAAACCTATTTTCATACTACGTTTGTTATTTCATCTTAATTCACCGCCAATACATGTGGGGGGCCTCTGTCTCCTTTCGGGGTATTTCTCTAGAGGTGAGCTAGGACTGATATTTTCCTCTGCTAGCATTATTTAGTCCTCCGGCTGGTGCTGGGCATCTAGAATCAACGTAGGCATGCTACCCGGCCACTGCTAGTTGTGCGTTAGGTTTAGTTCATGGTCAGCTCAGTTCCCATCTTCCAAGAGCTAGTTCCTATATATGCTTATGCTATGTTCTCTTGCCATTGAGATCATGACATGGCACTAATGCAGTGCCGGCAGCGCCATACTAGTACGGCGCATGGCATGAAGGGGTTAAACGCAGGCGCTGGCTGATGAATACTCCCATCAGCCGCTCCTGCTCTCACTGTTATTAGGGGCAGCAGGTGTCGGCCGATATGAGCAGTAGTCCCATCAGCCTACGCCAGTGTCTGGAGGTAAACTTTTTACCAGTAAAAGTTCACGAGGTTGTGAAGCGGTGCGCTCCTGAAGATTGGCAATTTGTTGAAATCCCAATCTATTTGAGGTGAATCAAATGTGCCATATTATAACATTTCTCTCCAGACACCAGAGCATAATAAATTAAGGTAAAAAAAATATATTCTTATGTCGCCCCTCACATTTCTGGCCATGCATCCCCCGCTCCAGTCTGGTCTTCATTCATTCATTCTGTCTTGTGACATCTTTGGTGCCTCTGGCACTGACAAGGCCTATGACATGATGGTGATTTGGGTCAAGGCACACATGATATCTTCAATCAGTAGGCATCACACAAATTCTTGAAGGTGTGAGACCTAGTCAGTGCTGGAGAGTGGGAGGGCCTTGGCGAGATGGGTATAAGTTTTTTTTTATTTTCTTTAACTCCTTCTTAGCCATTTAGAATGCAGAAAAATGGTGGACAACTGGACACAATTTTTCTGCATTCGCACTAGGAAATATGAAAGAAATTCTGGCAAATAAATAGGATTTTTTAAAATTCTAAAGTGAATTAAATTTACCTCAAAATGGTACACTCATCTCTAGTAGAGAAACATGGCTGGTTGCTTAACGCTATTTACTCTAGGCAGAGCAATATGTTTTACTAGATGGCAGCCCGATTCTAAAGAATCGGGAGTCTAGAATCCATATATACTTTATTTATTCAAATGTAAGAATAATACAATTAATAAATAATAGTAAGAAAGAACAAAAAATGGCTGCACTCACCAGCTCTTGACAATTCTTGACAGTACGGCACATTTCTGATTGGTCGCTCGCGGCAGGCGGCAACCAATCAGAAAAGTGCCGCGCACCACGAAGGCATATATCTTTGTCCACCCTGAGCGGGTGTAGGACGCTGGTGACGTCACTTATCTCTGGACATTATCTCCGGACAAAGCCACGGAAGTTGGCACAAATTGCCGGAAGTAGTATTCTAGGCAATTATATATTAGATTTTAATGTTATCAGTGTTTACCTTTGAACGTTTATATTGTATTGTCCTGTCACCAGCCATGTATACGATTATCGGCCGAAAACCTCTCTGGAACCAATAATTACCCCATGTAAAGGTATCTTTATAAGTTAAAGATTCAGAATACTATGACTTTTATCATATCCTGAACAGTCAAGTTTTTTATGAACCGTTAAGGTTTTCTGGTTGAAGTAAAAAAAACTCTGAGTGTTTACAGTTTGAAACCATAAAATGTTGAAAAATTATGTCATTCTTGAGTATATCACTCAATGGTGCTCATAAACGTGTCAAATTTTATCTATAATATACTTTAATATACGTTACTTTAATCTTTAATATACTTAAGAACATGGCCCCAGACATCACACAGGGGGTCTGAAACACCGCACAGTGGTCCAAAATATCGCTGTGCTCTGCCTGGGGCCCCATATGCTGCCTGGGGCCCCTGTGCTCTGCCTGGGGCCCCTGTGCTCTGCCTGGGGCCCCATGTTCTGCCTGGGGCCCCTGTGCTCTGCCTGGGGCCACTGTGCTCTGCCTGGGGCCCCATATGCTGCCTGGGGCCCCTGTGCTCTGCCTGGGGCCCCATATGCTGCCTGGGGCCCCTGTGCTCTGCCTGGGGCCCCATAGGCTGCCTGGGGCCCCTGTGCTCTACCTGGGACCACTGTGCTCTGCCTGGGGCCCCATATGCTGCCTGGGGCCCCTGTGCTCTGCCTGGGGCCCCATGTTCTGCCTGGGGCCACTGTGCTCTGCCTGGGGCCCCATAGGCTGCCTGGGGCCCCTGTGCTCTGCCTGGGACCACTGTGCTCTGCCTGGGGCCCCATATGCTGCCTGGGGCCCCTGTGCTCTGCCTGGGGCCACTGTGCTCTGCCTGGGGCCCCATACGCTGCCTGGGGCCTCTGTGCTCTGCCTGGGGCCCCATATGCTGCCTGGGGCCCCTGTGCTCTGCCTGGGGCCCCATATGCTGCCTGGGGCCCCATGTTCTGCCTGGGGCCCCTGTGCTCTGCCTGGGGCCACTGTGCTCTGCCTGGGGCCCCATGTTCTGCCTGGGGCCACTGTGCTCTGCCTGGGGTTCCATAAGCTGCCTGGGGCCCCTGTGCTCTGCCTGGGGCCCCTGTGCTCTGCCTGGGGCCCCTGTGCTCTGCCTGGGGCCCCATGTTCTGCCTGGGGCCACTGTGCTCTGCCTGGGGCCCCATAGGCTGCCTGGGGCCCCTGTGCTCTGCCTGGGACCACTGTGCTCTGCCTGGGGCCCCATATGCTGCCTGGGGCCCCTGTGCTCTGCCTGGGGCCACTGTGCTCTGCCTGGGGCCCCATACGCTGCCTGGGGCCTCTGTGCTCTGCCTGGGGCCCCATATGCTGCCTGGGGCCCCTGTGCTCTGCCTGGGGCCCCATATGCTGCCTGGGGCCCCATGTTCTGCCTGGGGCCCCTGTGCTCTGCCTGGGGCCACTGTGCTCTGCCTGGGGCCCCATGTTCTGCCTGGGGCCACTGTGCTCTGCCTGGGGTTCCATAAGCTGCCTGGGGCCCCTGTGCTCTGCCTGGGACCACTGTGCTCTGCCTGGGGCCCCATATGCTGCCTGGGGCCCCTGTGCTCTGCCTGGGGCCACTGTGCTCTGCCTGGGGCCCCATATGCTGCCTGGGGCCACTGTGCTCTGCCTGGGGCCCCATATGCTGCCTGGGGCCCCTGTGCTCTGCCTGGGGCCCCATATGCTGCCTGGGGCCCCTGTGCTCTGCCTGGGGCCCCATATGCTGCCTGGGGCCCCTGTACTCTGCCTGGGGCCCCTGTGCTCTGCCTGGGGCCCCATATGCTGCCTGGGGCCCCTGTGCTCTGCCTGGGGCCCCTGTGCTCTGCCTGGGGCCCCATGTTCTGCCTGGGGCCCCTGTGCTCTGCCTGGGGCCACTGTGCTCTGCCTGGGGCCCCATATGCTGCCTGGGGCCCCTGTGCTCTGCCTGGGGCCCCATATGCTGCCTGGGGCCCCTGTGCTCTGCCTGGGGCCCCATATGCTCTGCCTGGGGCCCCTGTGCTCTGCCTGGGGCCCCATATGCTGCCTGGGGCCCCTGTGCTCTGCCTGGGGCCCCTGTGCTCTGCCTGGGGCCCCATGTTCTGCCTGGGGCCCCTGTGCTCTGCCTGGGGCCACTGTGCTCTGCCTGGGGCCCCATATGCTGCCTGGGGCCCCTGTGCTCTGCCTGGGGCCCCATATGCTGCCTGGGGCCCCTGTGCTCTGCCTGGGGCCACTGTGCTCTGCCTGGGGCCCCATAGGCTGCCTGGGGCCCCTGTGCTCTGCCTGGGACCACTGTGCTCTGCCTGGGGCCCCATATGCTGCCTGGGGCCCCTGTGCTCTGCCTGGGGCCCCATATGCTGCCTGGGGCCCCTGTGCTCTGCCTGGGTGTAGGACACTGGTGACGTCACTTATCTCCGGACATTAGCTCCGGACATTAGCTCCGGACATTATCTCCGGACATTAGCTCCGGACAAAGCCACGGAAGTTGGCACAAATTGCAGGAAGTAGTATTCTAGGCAATTATATATTAGATGGGCATTTCCTGAAGGAAATACATGGTGCTTGAACAGCGCTACCAGCTTTACAGCAGCACTTTTCACACACGGGACTGGGGGGCGCGCTTACTTTTGCACCTGGGGCCGGGGGCGCGCTTACTTTTGCACCCGGGGGCGCACTTACTTTTGCACCCGGGGGCGCACTTACTTTTGCACCCGGGGGCGCACTTACTTTTGCACCCGGGGGCGCACTTACTTTTGCACCCGGGGGCGCACTTACTTTTGGGGCCGCACTTACTTTTGGTGGGCGGGGCTCCTCGGCCTCCGATTTGGTTGGTGGGGCCCCTCGTCCTCCGATTTGGTGGGTGGGGACCCTCGGCCTCCGATTTGGTGGGCGGGGACTGGCCTCCGATTTGATGTTCTGCCTGGGGCCCCTGTGCTCTGCCTGGGGCCACTGTGCTCTGCCTGGGGCCCCATGTTCTGCCTGGGGCCACTGTGCTCTGCCTGGGGTTCCATAAGCTGCCTGGGGCCCCTGTGCTCTGCCTGGGACCACTGTGCTCTGCCTGGGTCCCCATATGCTGCCTGGGGCCCCTGTGCTCTGCCTGGGGCCACTGTGCTCTGCCTGGGGCCCCATATGCTGCCTGGGGCCACTGTGCTCTGCCTGGGGCCCCATATGCTGCCTGGGGCCCCTGTGCTCTGCCTAGGGCCCCATATGCTGCCTGGGGCCCCTGTGCTCTGCCTGGGGCCCCATATGCTGCCTGGGGCCCCTGTGCTCTGCCTGGGGCCCCTGTGCTCTGCCTGGGGCCCCTGTGCTCTGCCTGGGGCCCCATATGCTGCCTGGGGCCCCTGTGCTCTGCCTGGGGCCCCTGTGCTCTGCCTGGGGCCACTGTGCTCTGCCTGGGGCCCCATATGCTGCCTGGGGCCCCTGTGCTCTGCCTGGGGCCCCATATGCTGCCTGGGGCCCCTGTGCTCTGCCTGGGGCCCCTGTGCTCTGCCTGGGGCCCCTGTGCTCTGCCTGGGGCCACTGTGCTCTGCCTGGGGCCCCTGTGCTCTGCCTGGGGCCACTGTGCTCTGCCTGGGGCCCCATATGCTGCCTGGGGCCCCTGTGCTCTGCCTGGGGCCACTGTGCTCTGCCTGGGGCCCCATAGGCTGCCTGGGGCCCCTGTGCTCTGCCTGGGACCACTGTGCTCTGCCTGGGGCCCCATATGCTGCCTGGGGCCCCTGTGCTCTGCCTGGGGCCCCATATGCTGCCTGGGGCCCCTGTGCTCTGCCTGGGTGTAGGACACTGGTGACGTCACTTATCTCCGGACATTAGCTCCGGACATTATCTCCGGACATTAGCTCCGGACATTATCTCCGGACATTAGCTCCGGACAAAGCCACGGAAGTTGGCACAAATTGCAGGAAGTAGTATTCTAGGCAATTATATATTAGATGGGCATTTCCTGAAGGAAATACATGGTGCTTGAACAGCGCTACCAGCTTTACAGCAGCACTTTTCACACACGGGACTGGGGGGCGCGCTTACTTTTGCACCTGGGGCCGGGGGCGCGCTTACTTTTGCACCCGGGGGCGCACTTACTTTTGCACCCGGGGGCGCACTTACTTTTGCACCCGGGGGCGCACTTACTTTTGGGGCCGCACTTACTTTTGGTGGGCGGGGCTCCTCGGCCTCCGATTTGGTTGGTGGGGCCCCTCGTCCTCCGATTTGGTGGGTGGGGACCCTCGTCCTCCGATTTGGTGGGCGGGGACTGGCCTCCGATTTGGTGGGCGGGGACCCTCGGCCTCCGATTTGGTGGGCGGGGACCCTCGGCCTCCGCTTTGGTGGACGGGGACCCTCGGCCTCCGCTTTGGTGGACGGGGCCGCTTGGCCTCCGATGTGGTGGTCGGGGCCCCTCGGCCTCCGCTTTGGTGGGCGGGGCCGGGCCCCTCGGCCTCCGCTTTGGTGGGCGGGGCCGCTTGGCCTTCGATTTGGTGGGCGGGGCTCCTCGGCCTCCGATTTGGTTGGCGGGGCCCCTCGGCCTCCGATTTGGTGTGTGCTCTGCCTGGGGCCACTGTGCTCTGCCTGGGGCCCCATATGCTGCCTGGGGCCCCTGTGCTCTGCCTGGGGCCCCATATGCTGCCTGGGGCCCCTGTGCTCTGCCTGGGGCCCCTGTGCTCTGCCTGGGGCCCCATGTTCTGCCTGGGGCCCCTGTGCTCTGCCTGGGGCCACTGTGCTCTGCCTGGGTGTAGGACACTGGTGACGTCACTTATCTCCGGACATTAGCTCCGGACATTAGCTACGGACATTAGCTACGGACATTTGCTACGGACAAAGCCACGGAAGTTGGCACAAATTGCAGGAAGTAGTATTCTAGGCAATTATATATTAGATCCCCCGATGACGCTGACAAGTGAAATGCTTATCCTCCTGCTATTGGCAGTATTTTATGCTCAACCTGTAGATCATATTTTTCAATGAATTTACACCAGACACCTGATATAAATAGGATAACATCCGCTCCATAGAAAGCTAAATAACCTTCCAGAATATGGTAAAATGAAATGCTTTCACATGTTGCTAGATCAGCAAGTTTATGACGATGCATATTTTAGAGAAAAAGCAAGTAACCTATCTTATTTAATGGGTGCGGAAATGGTTCAGAAAATCTGCAAGATCAAAAACTCACCAAGAGCTCATCACGGGAACATAGCCTTAGGGTATGTGCACACGTCCGGATTTCTTGCAGAAATTTCCTGAAGAAAACCGGAAATTTTCTGCAAGAAATCCGCTTTTTTTTTTTGCGTTTTTTTTCCGTTTTTTTCGCGGTTTTTTTAGCATTCTGCATGCGTAATTAGCTTGCAGAATGCTAAAGTTTTCCAAGCGATCTGTAGCATCGCTTGGAAAACTGACTGACAGGTTGGTCACACTTGTCAAACACACTGTTTGACAAGTGTGACCAACTTTTTACTATAGATGCAGCTTATGCAGCATCTATAGTAAAAGAATGTTTAAAAATAATTAAAAAAATAAAAAAAATGCTTATACTCACCTGCAGACCTCAGCGGCGTCCGTTCCGTATAGATGGTGTGTGCGCGCAGGACCTTCCATGACGTCGCGGTCACGTGAGCGGTCACATGACCGGTCTCGACCAATCACAGGACCGTGACGTCATCGCAGGTCCTTCACCGCACACCAGCTACAGGAACCGAAGCGGCAGCATGCAGCTGAGAGGCGGGAAGACATCGAAGGTGAGTATAGGACTATTTTTTATTTTAATTCTTTTTTTTTACCACTTATATGGTGCCCAGTCCGTGGAGGAGAGTCTCCTCTCCTCCACCCTGGGTACCAACCGCACATAATCAGCAGATCAATGGACTCCTAGGTGTGCGGAATCCCCGCAATTCCGCATTTTTAATGAACATGTTGCTTTTTTTTCCGCGATGCGATTTTTTCTTGGAAAAAATCGCAACATTTGCACAAAAAATGCGGAATACACTGTAAATAATAGGAGGCATAGGTTAGCGTTTTTTTTCGCTTTTTTATCACGTTTTTATAGCGAAAAAACGCGAAAAATCCTGAACGTGTGCACATGGCCTTAGGGCTCGTTCAGACTTAAATATTAAACATCGGATTACATTTGTACTAATTTAATCCTATGTTTCTGGGCTCAATAGAGATGTTTTTCCTGCTCTGATCAAATTGCGATCGGACAGGAAAAAAACGCATAAAAGTGCAGTGCGATTCCTGCCTATGCTGGCAGCCAAGGAGGTGGAGACATTAATTTCTCTGCCTGCTGTGCTGCGATCCTGACAAGTAAGAGGATCGGAGCACGGAGTACTGACATACTATAAGGCTAGACACACTATTATTATTATTATTATTATTATTAATATTATTATTATTATTATTATAAATAATAATAATAATAGTGTGTCTAGCCTTATATAGATATCCTCAAACTCCGTGGAAGCAATAGACATATCTATGCTCTGAGCTCCTCCAAGTGGTGACTGCAGGAAGTTGTCATGTCTCTATGTCAGAGAGTGTTTGGAATGATGCAGAATTCTGTAGTTCCCCAAATAACTCAGTTGCAATAAAAGTGACTGTAGACTTTTGCCCCTTCTATTGTTGTGACTATTTGGGAGACCCATCTCTGAAACAGTCTGCTCCCCTATATTTATTTCGTGTGGTTGGGTTTCCATTAAAAATATTAGCTTGAAAACCACCCAACATACTTTTTCATGCATCTGCAGACTGGTGGCAGCTCACTCCACCCGACTATCAATGACTTTACTCAGATTATTATTAGATAACCAATAAGGTTCACCAGCATAACCGCTGAGAAAGCCGCTTCAGGAAAATGACTGCAGACATCGTGTGCACTGTGCACATACCCTTATAAAGAAACTGAATGTAAATGTGCAAGAATCACATTGTACACAAGATCGATTGCTTCTTAAGAAAGAGGGAATCTAAATGCTATTAACACCAGAAGTTCATAAAACTCACGTATAACTAGAAATATAGAGGCTGCAGCCAGTGGCGTAACTTGAATTTTGTGGGCCCCAATGCAAAAGCTCTAACAGAGCCCATAATTATTGCAATTCTTTAATAGTAATGTTTTTATCAAATGGGCCAAAGGGGCCTTTTTTGGCCTCCTAGTCTCTAGGGTCCTGGTGCAATTGCAACCCCTGCATTTATTATAGTTACATCTCTGGCTGCTGCACAAAGATTATTTGTTCTAGCAGGAGGTAACTCAATTCTATTACTAATAGCGAGGAGCGAATATGCCAAAATTCTAATTCTGGAGACTCAAATTTGGCAGCAAAATTACACGTGCATTACATTTTTTCAATGTGGATCATATAAGCCCAAATTGCCATTTCAAAAAGCCATTTATTTTATTTTGACATCTTCTGACCCTAAACCTTAATAAACAGATGAATTAAAAAGCAAAAAAATGATCATACACACGTAACCCCTCATATTCTCCCTCTGGCCTCATATTCTCCCTCTGGAGCTTCATGCTGGTTCTCTGCTGGTTTCCTGTGGCACCCATCCCTCTTTAGCATCGGTATTGCCTTCACCAGCACGCGAAATGCCATTTAGGCCTTGCATACTGTTAGGTCTCACTCACACTGGTGTATAAAGTATGTTATCGCAGCAATGATGGTAACGCTTCCCACAGGTGAAGCGGGGTCCCCAGAGGTCCTGAAGTGTATGGTGATGATGGTGTAAGCCAGTAAAATGAGTAAAGGGCACAAGTTGTAAGTCTTTACCTGGTTTGCTGTATTTGGCAGGCCACAGTCCAGGGTACCAGGCATGGGTGATGGTGGTCTGGCGGGCTCAGAGGCAATGGGAGAATCTCCTTCCCAGTTGAGGTCCGTGAGCCTTTCCAACTAAAGCTTGCTAAAGTGAAGTCCTTGCTGCCTGAAGCTTTCTGCAGAGTTCTCTATTCCCCCTGTCCTGAGACAGGTACCTGCATGACGAGCAGCTTGAGCCTTTTTACTGGGACTCTATCATGCCCCGGACTCCTCATGTGCTGCTGCGTCTCAGGCGTGGTGTGGGGCAATTGCATACAGTTCTCGGCCCTCCGGTTCGGCGCTGTGTCCTAGAGTCCCACAAAAGCCTCGGGCTTCCGGTTCCCGGCACTGAGCTCTGGCTCTGAGGGTGTCCTTCCGCTGTTCCCTTCTGAGCCCTTTCTCTCTTCTCTGCTCCTTTCCTCTGTAGCTCCACAACATGCAACAACCCTTCAGGTTCTCTCTCTCCTTCCAGAGGCTGCAGCTCCCTCGTGGCTGCCAGCTCTGTCTGTCTGCACTCAGTTCCAGACTTCCTTCTTCTATCTCTCCCTCCTGGAGACTAACTAGCTCCTCCAGGTCAGGATACATATAGCTTAGGGAAGCTCCCCTGAATCCGGGTCCTGAGCTCCCCCTCCTGGCCTGGATTTGGAATGTGTTGTGTGGGTGTCTTACCTGGTAAAGAGAATTCCATTGCCTCTGAGCATTGTATTACCCTCCCGGAAAGGAGAGCAACATCACTGCAGCAACCGGTCACCTGGGGGTGCTGCACTCCCCCCCCCCCCATTAACATCAGTATTCCCGGACTGGGAAAACAGGCATTACAGGTTAAAAGACAATTTTTGGATATGCATATCAATAGGTGAAAAACTGAAACATCCCTTTATGGGAGGCATGGTTCTTGAATGTTGCAAAATAACATTAACATAACTTTTTATTACAAGTGCACACAGGTTAAAGTGCAAACTTTGAAATGAACAAGGCGCATTGACCAATCCTGGTCTCCACTACGCCATGCAGTACTGCTTTGAGTCTGTAAAGAAACAAGGCCCTACCCACGCCGGCAAGTAGGCAGAACCAGGGTGCACCTTAACAGGTGCTAACTATTTACAGGAACAGTTCTCAGGTAATCATTGTCCTTTACCCTATTTTCTCTTTAACTGTAAAGGAAACATCAATTAAACATTATTTACATTACTTTCACGCAGGTGAATGTCTCTTTAATTATTCTTGCAGGGCAGGTCCTGGTGTGCACAGCTTCCTGACTGGGGAAGTCCTTTGGTGTGTGTCACAACTGGTGACTCTGCTGCAATCAGTCCATCATCAGATGTTTGTGTAGCCTGGGTTTGCTGTCCACTCTCAGTGGCTACACAGTAATAGCATTGCTGTCCTAGGCACCTTTTTACATGTAGGGCGTAGTATCCCCTTTCGCCAAGGTGCCGGGTATAGGTCACTTGGTCACCGGGGTACAGATCATGGTCAGGATGTCCCCTTAATAGAATGTGATACAACGTCTCTGCGGTTGATAAATAGTTCCTTATGTCCTCCCTGCTCTCTGATAAATCCCCATCCTGTGTCCAAATCAAAGGTTAAAAAGGTAATAACAGTTCCTAGTCTTATAGGTCCTTTATTGGTAAGTCTAGCCGTACGGGACTGAGCTTTAGCTAGCAGGTTACGTTGTTCCTTTTGCTCCCTTTTAGCTCTGCGGTGGTTCTCCTCTGTGGCTAGTTTTAATTTCTGTTGTCTGCCATTAGTTAAATCATGTCTTAAGTCAGTCATGTTATCGCAGGTTACAGTTACAGTGACTGACTGGCCAAGTGGTAAAGTCGGCAGGGGTTCTAGGGGTCCCACTAGGGTGTCTTCAGCTACCGGGGCAGTTAGCATACCTGTCGTGCCGGTGCCGGTGTTCTGTTCCGTCTCCACTGGGGCCTGGCGTGCGGTTGGCAGGGCCTGGTGCTGCGGCGCGGTCATGTCCATTTGCGGCATCTCGCTTTCTGGCAGTGTTTCACTTTCTGGCTCCATCGGGGTAGCAGTTGCGAGGTCCAGGTTCTCTGTTGCCGGCGTCACCTTTTCCAGCAGAGCATTGCTTTCCGGCTCCACTGAGGTCGAATATGCAGATTCCGCAATGGCTTGGAGCGCGGCTGGTGAATACTGTCGCTGCTGCTGGACGGTTGTCATTCTCTGGACCAGGGATTCTTTCCAGGTGTCTTTAGAAGTTGCTGTGCCAGCTCCTCCATCTCTGCAGCGAGGAGCTCTGGGTCCAGGGTCAGCTTCAGGTCCGAGGTTTTATGTCGCTGTGGACCAGGGACATCTTTAGAGGAGTTTTGTTAGAATCTGTTTAGTTTGTGACTATCCGCCATTTTCTTGTGGAGTTCTGGCTGCTGGTCTTTTTCCTCTGGTGCTGGGTTTGTCTTGGGTCAGGTCTTTGTTTCACTCTTTATTAACCAGCACCTGCCTCCCAGTCCTTGCTGGACAACAGTGTGTATCTGCTTGAGCTCTAGCTTGGTGCTTTGCTTTGTCTTCTGTGTGTGCTATTTGTGCAGTGCTGGTACCTCTGGTTCTGCTAGCCTTAGTTTCTGTTTTTTATTGGTTTCTGCAGCCTTCTCTTTGTTTTCTATTAGGAGGTGACCCATTTTTGGACCCAGTCCTTAGTTCTTTTAGGGAACCCCTTCCCCTTATCTATAGGTCTTCGCTTGAGATTAACCTAGGATCGTCGGTGGGTCTATTCGCAAGGAATGGGTCGTCCACACCATCGTAGGGTTTCAGCCTAGTCATAGTGCAGGGCCAGTTTTCCCCCTTCTACCTTAGTCTTGTGTTGCAGTTCCGTAACAGTTTGTCCAGCCAGAAAGAAGTATAAAAAAACAAAACACCCCTCCCGGATTTCTGCAATATGAACAGCGTTCAAGATCTTGTTTAGCATCTGCAAGGATTAATGTTGGAAATTGCCAGCTTACAACAGCATGTGAGTAATTGCCCTGGAATCCGCTCTGAAGAACCTAAGGTGGGTTTGTCTGAATGTTTTTCTGGTAAACAGCAGGAATTTTTTTTAAATGCATGTTTACTTTATTTTCGGCTTAGACCCAGGTCTTCAGGGACTGAATTTCAGCGTGTGGGGATTATTATGTCATTATTGCGAGGTCAGCCGCAAGTTTGGGCATTTTCATTGCGTCCGGATGACCCTTGTTTGATGTCAGGAGAAGCGTTTTTTTCTGCTATGTGGGTATTATATGATGATCCTGATCGGGTCACTACAGCCGAGGCAGAACTCAGGCAGCTGAAACAGGGTTCTGGCGACGCTGAGAGATATTGTACCCAGTTCAGACAATGATCTGCAGAGGTCAGCTGGAATGATCCAGCACTCAAGAGTCAGTTTTTAGCAGGTTTGAATGACAGGGTTAATAATTTGCTCATTGCATATCCTGCACCTGCTACACTTGAGGCTGCTATGCAATTAGCTATCCGGGTGGATAGAAGATTGAGAGGTAGACAGAATGAGCAGAAGGTTTCAATTTTGCTGGAGAGCCCCGTTGACTGTGGGGACCCTATGCAAGTTGGGGCGATGTCCTCTCGTTCCCAGGAAAGGCAGAGAAGATTCTGAGGGGCTATATTGTGGTAAGGCTGACCATTTTATTAAGCAATGTGAAGGACGCATAAACAAGGAAAAGAGAAAAAAAAAGGTCAATTGGAATAACCCTCCCTTTCACATTGCATTTTTACGGTCGGCAGGAGTTTCTTTTTCTGGTAGTTCTACCTGTCGTGGTCATTCGATTGATTTTCAAGTGATGGTGGACTGTGGTTCTGCACTTAATTTGATTGATCAACAATTTCTAGACAAGTATAAGATTGATTCTGTATCTTTATCATGCCCTTTTCCTGTAGTGGCGATTGATAACAGTCCTCTAGAGCATGGGTGCGTTTCCACTCACCGTGAATATGGATCACCAGGAATCTTTAGATTTGTTTGTACTTGATAAATTGCCTTTTCCAGTTGTCCTGGGGTTACCCTGGTTAAAAATGCACAATCCTTTACTGGACTGGTCGTCAAGTACAATAAGATCCTGTGGTCAAGAGTGTTATGGGAAATGTTGTGATGCACACATTGCTGCTGTTGTGAAAAATGAGCTACCTGAAGCCATTCAGGAATTCTGGAAAGTATTTTCAGAAGTGTAGTCACAAGCTCTACCACCTCATAGAGATTACGATTGCGCTATTGAGTTCGTCCAAGGTGCTACTATCCCAAAGAGTCGATTATTTAATCTGACAATTCCTTAGATGGAGGCCTTAAAGTAATACCTGCAGATTAGTCTTGCTGCAGGTCATATAAGACCCTCTAAGTCCCCTCTGGCTGTGGGGTTCTTTTTTGTAAAAAAAAAAAGATGGGGTCTTAGGCCGTGTCTGGATTTCAGAGAGGTTAATAAGATCACTGTGCGCAATCCTTACCCCTTGCTGCTAATTCCGGATTTGTTTAACCAATTAGTTGGAGCCAAGTGGTTCTCTAAGATCGATTTCCGTAGGGCATATAATTTTCTGCGGGTTAAAGAAGGCGATGAATGGAAGACAGCCTTTAATACCCCGGAAGGTCATTTTGAGTGTCTAGTTTTGCCTTTCGGCCTTACAATGCTCCGGTGTTCTTTCAAAATTTCATACAGAAAATTAGTTTTTTGGGGTACTTTGTTTCCAGTGATTTTGAGATGGACCTGGTGAAGGTTCAGGCGGTATTGGAGTGGCCTAGACCTGAATGCTTGAAGTCGATTCAGAGATTTTTGGGGTTTGCTAATTATTATAGAAACTTCATAAAGAATTTTTCTGTTATCGCAAAACCGCTTACTGATCTTACTAAGAAGGGTTCCAATACTGTCCAATGGTCCCCTGAGGCTGTTAAGGCTTTTGAGGATCTCAAGGAGAGGTTTAGCTCTGCTCCTGTTTTGATCCAAATGAATAATATATACACCGCACACTCTGGGGATATATATAATGCAAAGATAGTGGAATTTTATTTATGCTACATTAAACATATGATTCAATAATGCAGAAGGCGACCAGAGGTTTAAGCTGACATTTCAACTCGTCCCGAGTCTTTATCAAAAAGGTCGCTAAAAGAAATGAAACATGTGTAAGCAAACAATAACAATAACAGTGGTACAGATATCATACCTACAAAGCAAAAATTAAAATAAAATAAAGGTCAGGCCCAGAGTTGGATAGAGGCACAATAAGTCCATAGCAAACAATAGTCACCAAAAGATCAAACAAGACAAAGTTTAGGCCCAAAATGCAGTAAAAGAACCTCACGTCCATAGCAAACAATGGGCACCAATCGGTTAATGGAAAACAGCGTCAAGAAGAGAGAATTAGGAGACGTGACATAAAAGTAAGACTACAAGACCAGGGTGAGAAATGAGATAAGCGAGTGATCAAGTCACGTTAAGTAGGTAGAAGTAGATTTAGGTAGAAGCATACACTAATAGAATAGATATTACCTTGGCAAATAAATAAACTGAATGTAGGAAGATCCCTCGTGGGGTTAAGGTATTCTGTGGAGAACAGATAGGGTTAACGAGAATGCCAAAAAAAGGGAAAAATGCAGAGAGAATATAAAATTAGTAATGAGGGAGGGGGGCACCCAGGTGCTGTGTGCACAGTACCTGCAATAGCGTATAGAGGGATGGAGTTATATGTGGCTGTGTGCAGCCGTCCCGACGAGCATGGGGTCTGGAATTAATGCGAATAGTTAAGTATTAGTGGCAGTGTGGGCGTAGCTGAGAGTACCCATGTTAGGTGGGGCAGCGGATTACCTGGAGGGAAGGTGTTCCAAGCGGTGCTCCCACACCTAGCTGAGTGTGACCTGCTGCCATCAGTATGAGCGCTCTGGTATAAGAGCACTGAGGGACCCACGGCATTGGACGTACGTCATCCGGTACCGGAAGTGGCGTCGCGCTCACAGTAAGCGCTGTTGCGCTTGCGCGACGTCGCTGAGAGGGAGAAGATGTGTTGCTAGGAGATGTGTAATCATCTCCCAGCTAGCGTAAATGTCCATGTGAGGACCGCAGGGTGCCCTAAGTTATAGCGCTGGGTTAAATGTATGATGTGACCATATATGTAAACTGCGTGGGTGGATAGAATAGTGAAAAATAAAAAAAGTAAAAAAATAAAAATATACGAAGGGGAGGAGGGGGAAAAAAGGGGGGGGGGAAGGAGGCAAATGACACTAAGGATTTCTATCGGGGACTCACCGGTAAATTCATCGGGTCTGTGGTGGGGAGAGAAGAAAAAATAATTAGTCACATAGTCAAATGAGCCTGTCCATTTCCCTTTTAAGGCCCCTGGGTGCTAGGGTGTCGAGGGTATAGATCCAGTATGTTTCCCTGGATTTGAGAAGCTTGATGTGATCACCCCCGAGTCTGGGTCGTGGTACGTGTTCGATGACCTGGAACTTGAGTTGCACCACGGAGTGTCTGGCTGTTGTAAAATGCTCAGGGAGAGGGAGCCACGTTTTTCCACATCTTATGGTGGACTCATGGCTGGCAATCCTATCCCTTACGTGTTGAATCGTCTCTCCTACATAGAGCAGGCCACAAGGACATTTGATTACATAAATGACAAAGTTGGACTCACATGTAAAAAAGCCTCGGATGGGAAAGGACTTGCCAGTCCTTGGGTGTGTAACATGATCTGATCGAATGATGTTGGAGCATGCGGCGCAGTTCAAGCACGGAAAGGTGCCCTGGCGCCGGGTGCTGAGTAGTTTTTGGGTATACTCAAGACGGGTACTACCAATATCGACTTTGACAACCTGATCCCTGATATTGGGAGGCCTCCTGGTGCTCATCAGTGCCGGAGTCTGGAAAGAGGGTACATCGGGATAAGCTCTGCCCAGAAGTGACCAGTGCCTTCTAATGACTGAATGCACCTTAGGCATGAAGGGATGATGCGTATGCACAAAGGGTATCCTTTCTTGTGGTTGTCTGGGAATCGCGTCAAATGTAGTATTAAGGGAATGTGTCAGCTCCTGCTCTAAGAGTGTGGGGGGATATTCCCTATCGCGGAATTTTTGTGACATGTGATTGAGTCTAGCGTGTCGTGTCACAGTGTCAGTCACTATCCGGGAAACCCTTTTAAAGTGGGAGCGAGGTAAGCTGTCTTTGGTAGATTTTGGGTGGCAGCTTGAGTACAATAATAGACTGTTGCAGTTAGTTGGTTTGGTATACAGGTCAGTAGTGAGAAAGCCCTGGTGGTCCTTTAGGACCAGGGAATCCAAAAAGGCAATTCGGTTCTCACTTGAGTGGATGGTGAACTGTAGCTCCTGGGAGATGGAATTGAGATATGTGTAAAAGGATTCTAATAGAGCTGGTGTACCTATCCAGATCAAGAAGATGTCATCAATATAACTATGGTAACTAGTGACATTTTGTAGAAAGAGCTCACTGGTGTAGACAAACTGCTCCTCAAAGTAATTCATGTATGCATTTGCGTAGGCTGGGGCTACGTTTGAGCCCATCGCAGTCCCCTGCACCTGTACATAGTAGGTATCCCCATAGAGGAAAAAATTCTCATGCAATACTATCCTTAGTAAATCAAGACAGAAGTTAATCGAATCAGATGATAACTCAGACTTTTTCTAAGAGGTCCTTGGTTGTAACAATGCCCTTTTCGTTGGAAATGGATGTATATAAGCTATTCACATCGAATGTGACTAGTATGCTTTGTGTAGGTACTTGCTGGATGTGTTTGATCGTGTCCAAAAACTGGCTTGTGTCTAATAGGAAAGACCTAGTATCCTTGGTAAGTGGTGTCAGGACTTTTTCGAGAAAGACCGAGAGGGGTGAAAAAATGGAATCGGTAGAGGCCACAATGGGCCTCCCCGGGGGGTTATTCAGAAATTTGTGTATTTTGGGTAGGATGTAGAAAACCGGAGTTATTGGGTGAGGATTCCTAAGGAAGGAGGCCGTCTTGGTATCTATGGTTTTACTGTCAAGATAAGTCTTGACCAGATCCTGAATAAGTGGGGTCCCTAGGAATGACCCTGTAAGTTTGTGTATCTAATAATTGTCAAAGAACTTCGTTGTGGTATTGGGATCGGTCCATGACAACAGTGGCACCCCCTTTGTCCGCCGGTTTTATAATAATGTTTTTATTGGATCGCAAAGATGTAAGTGCTTGTTTTTCATCAAGGGTTAAATTGGTATGTGTGGGAAAAAAACCCAACTTCTGGTGATGCGTGAGAGAGTTGATGTCGCGATCAACCAGGGAAATAAAAGTTTCAGCTGCATGATAGGAGGTCGGAGGTGAAAAGGTGCTAGTGTTACGAAGACCCAAAGAAGCAATAGACAATTCAGTAGTAGTATCGGCGGTAGTTGACATACCCGGTCCGGTGGCAGTTCTCGGCATAATGCCGAAGTGAGTTTTGAGTCTGATAGTTCTGTAGAACCGGTGCAAGTCCTTCTCCAACTGGAACGAGTCCCAGTGAGGGGTTGGGCAAAAAGATAATCCTTTTTGCAATACCGACAGTTCTGCGGGGGACAAGAGATGGCTGGAAATGTTCATCACCAGATTGGATGTCTTACCTGGCTGCGGTTGTCATTCTTTCTGCGCGCCCTTCGGATTGGTCTCCGTGATGGTGTCCTCCCCTGCGTCCTTTCACTAAAAAGGATGGTCTGGTGGAACTTGCGGATGAATCGCTGCCAGAGCTGTATGACTCGAATCTTCTTTGCGTGGGGCGTCGTCACCATGATGTAGTGGACTCGCTCCATCTGTAGACACGGTTGTACAGATAGTCGTCGTTGTCTCGTTGAAATTTCTGTCTCTTACGATCCTGGAGACTCCTCTGGTGATCAGAGATGATTTTGTCTGTTTTTTCTTTGAGAGTTGTCCACTCAGTGGGAGAAAGCGTAGCTGTTAACTGCATCTCAATAGCCTGGATACTTTTTTAGTGTCAGCGATTTCCTTCTGGAGGTACTCCACAGTCAGAATGATAATGTCTAATGAACACTTATTTAATATTTTTTGGTATTTGTCACAGAATTCTTGGTTATCTGCAAACAAAGTGGGTCTCAAATGACTCCTCAATCCCCTAGGGATTTTGTTTTGGCGGTGGTACTCAGCTAGGGTGGTACAGTGTAGGTCATACGAAACCAATTTACGTTTGGTTTTCTCGTAGTCCCTAGTCTTCAAGTCAACTACCGGTATCTTAAGGATCTCGGTGGAGCTTGTGACTTAAGATAAAATGTTTGAACTGGTGGCTACATCGTAGGCAAAAGTGTCGGTTGACATTTGGGTCTCCTGTGCAGCAACCAAGATACGTAATCAATAAAGAAAAAATGGTGTGCACTAGGATTGATAATTGGCGAGGTGCTGGTGTAGTGGACTGGAAAAGCCCATATACATCAAAATGAATAATATACACCGCACACTCTGGGGCTATATATAATGCAAAGATAGTGGAATTTTATTTATGCTACATTAAACATATGATTCAATAATCCAGAAGGCGACCGGAGGTTTAAGCTGACGTTTCGACTCGTCCCGAGTCTTTATCAAAAAGGTCGCTAAAAGAAATGAAACATGTGTAAGCAAACAATAACAATAACAGTGGTACAGATATAATACGTACAAAGCAAAAATTAAAATAAAATAAAGGTCAGGCCCAGAGTTGGATAGAGGCACAATAAGTCCATAGCAAACAATAGTCACCAAAAGATCAAACAAGACAAAGTTTAGGCCCAAAATGCAGTAAAAGAACCTCACGTCCATAGCAAACAATGGGCACCAATCGGTTAATGGAAAACCGTGTCAAGAAGAGAGAATTAGGAGACTTGACATAAAAGTAAGACTACAAGACCAGGGTGTGAAATGAGATAAGCGAGTGATCAAGTCACGTTGTGTAGGTAGAAGTAGATTTAGGTAGAAGCATACACTAATACAATAGATATTACCTTGGCAAATAAATAGAACTGAATGTAGGAAGATCCTTGGTGGGGTTAAGGTATTCTGTAGAGAATGGATAGGGTTAACGAGAATGCCAAAAAAAGGGAAAAATGCAGAGAGAATATAAAATTAGTAATGAGGGAGGGGGGCACCCAGGTGCTGTGTGCACAGTACCTGCAATAGCGTATAGAGGGATGGAGTTATATGTGGCTGTGTGCAACCGTCCCAACGAGCGTGGGGTCTGTAATTAATGCGAATAGTTAAGTATTGGTGGCAGTGTGGGCGTAGGTGAGAGTACCCATGCTAGATGGGGCAGCAGATTACCTGGAGGGAAGGTGTTCTAAGCGGCGCTCCCTGTTTTGATCCAGACAGATGAGAGTAAGCCCTTTCTGGTAGAGGTGGATGCCTCGTCAGTAGGAGTGGGGGCTCTTCTGTCCCAGGAGGGAGAGGATGGGGTGCATCCCTGTGCTTTCTTTTCTAAGAAATTTTCAGAGGCGGAGCTCAACTATGATGTTGGGAACTGAGAATTGCTGGCTATTAAGCTTGCGTTTGAGCATTGGTGACATTTTTTGGAGGGCGCTAGACATCCTATACAAGTCTTTACTCATCATACGAACCTGATCTATCTGGATGCTGCTACATATTTGAATGCCCGTCAAGCTAGGTGGGCATTGTTTTTGGCCTGGTTCCATTTCTCTGTGACATACTGTATATCCCTGGGACAAAAAATGTTAAAGCTGATGTTTTGTCTTCTTAATTTCTCCCCAGCGGTTAATACTGAAAAGGAAGAATCTATTATGCAGAGATCGGTGGTGGTGGCAGCATTGGGTTCTGAGTTGGAAAATAGCATTCTTAAAGCCCAGGATGCGGCACCAACTAACACACCGTATGGGAAATTATTTGTGCCTAAAGCCCTGAGGAGAGCTTTGTTTACAGAATGTCATGAGTCTTGTTTGGCGGGTCATCCAGGGATTGCTGAAAAAAGAAAGTCGATCAGTTGGAGTTTCTGGTGGCCGGGGTGGCTAAGAGAAATTGTCAAGTGGGTGCGTCAGTGTACCGTGTGCGCTAGGTCTAAGGCTTCTCATGCTCCGGCGGCAGGGTTGCTTTGCCCGTTAGAGGTTCCTAGTTCTCCATGGACGCATCTTGAAATGGATTTTATCACCGACCTGCCGGTCTCTGGGTTTTTCTGTAATCTGGGTTGTTGTGGACCGGTTTAGTAAGATTTGTCATCTGGTCCAGTTCAATAAATTACCCTACGCTAAGACACTTGCCAGGGCATTTGTAAAAGAGATTGTCAGACTTCATGGTGTTCCCACGGACATTGTCTCCAATAGGGGACCACAGTTTGTGGCTCGGTTTTGGCGTGCCTTTTGTGACAGACTTAAGGTTCATTTGTCATTTTCGTCAGGCTGTCATCAGCAGTCCAATGGACAGACCGAGAGGAAGAACCAGGACGTTGAGCAGTTTTAGAGATGTTTTGTAGCGGACAATCAGGAGATGTGGTCGGAATATCTACCATTAGCTGAGTTTGCGCTCAATAATCATACGTCTTCTTCGGCTGCGTGTGCTCCTTTCTTTTGTTGTACTGGGAAGAATCCATCTTTCGGTCCTTTTTCTAGGATTGGGGTGGCGGTGCCTGAGGAGGAGAGTTTTTTTGGAAATTTGGAAAGGGTTTGGACCAGTGTGCGCTATACTCTTACACAGGCTAATAGGAGGTCTAAGAAATTTTTTGACAAGAAAAGAAGGGAGGCGAGGTTTGTTGTTGGGGACATGGTTTGTTTGTCCTCTAGGAATCTGCATTTGAAGATCTCTTCTAAAAAGTTGGGGCCGAAGTTTGTAGGACCTTTCAAAGTGGTTCACATTGTCAACTCGGCAGCGGTGACATTAGACATTCCTTCGTCCTGAAAAATTAGTTCAGTTTTTCATGTATCTTTGCTGAAGAAGGTTCACACGCCAGATAAGGTGGCTATGCCGTCTGCTCCTCCAATTGATGAGGACTGCGAGTTTGAGATTTCATGCATTCTTGATTCCAGTTGGCAAAGAGGAGGGTTACAGTATCTTGTGTCCTGGAAGGGTTTCGGTCCTGAGGACAATTCCTGGGTTAAAGCCATGGACGTCTCAGCCTCAAGGTTAATTAAGGCTTTTCACAGGAGATTTCTGAATAAGGCCCAGCCTAGAGGATCCGGGGGATCCTCATTAAAGTGGAGGTACTGTTAGAATCTGTTTAGTTTGTGACTATCCGCCATTTTCTTGTGAAGTTCTGGCTGCTGGTCTTTTTCCTCTGGTGCTGGGTTTGTCTTGGGTTAGGTGTTTGTTTTACTCTTTATTAACCAGCACCTGCCTCCCAGTCCTTGCTGGACAACAGTGTTTATCTGCTTGAGGCAGGGCCGCCATCAGGGCTTTACTGCCCTGACTGGCATATGGGGCCCGGTGGGCAGAGGGGACCCACATCGGGCCCCGTCTCTTCTGCTCATCAGGCCCGAGCCCCAGCAGCAGGATTCTAGTGGTAACTGAACCTGCGTCCGAGACGCAGGTTCAGTTTGCCTTGCGGGCCTATGCGGGCCCACAAAGCAATGGTTAAAGCCGCCAGCCAATCGGAGGCTGGCAGCTGATGTCATCGCGCATCGCCGGCGTATGACGTAATTGTCATTCCCTGGCGAGTGCGCACTGAAACGCCGGGAGGGATCTTCGCCGCAGGAGCGCGGCCAGGTAGGAAGAAAGTATTTTTTTTATTTTTTTTTTTGAAAGCGGCAAGCTGCAATGCTTCAGGATGGAGACACAAGGAGCAGGATTGAAGACACGGGGGCAGAATGCAGGCACTGGGGCAGAATGCGGACACGGGGCAGAATGCAGACACTGAGGCAGAATGCAGACACTGGGGCAGAATGGAGACATGGGCAGAATGCAGACACGGGCAGAATGCAGACACTGGGGCAGAATGCAGACATTGGGCAGAATGGAGACACTGGGGCAGAATGCTGACACTGGGGCAGAATGCAGACACGGGGGCAGAATGGAAACACTGGGGCAGAATGGAGACAGTGGGGCAGAATGGAGACAGTGGGGCAGAATGGAGACACGGGGGCAGAATGGAGACACTGGGGCAGAATGCAGACACTGGGGCAGAATGAAGACACTGGGGCAGAATGGAGACACTGGGGCAGAATGCAGACACTGGGGCAGAATGAAGACACTGGAGCAGAATGAAGACACTGGGGCAGAATGCAGACACTGGGGCAGAATGAAGACACTGGAGCAGAATGGAGACACTGGGGCAGGATGCAGACACTGAGGCAGAATGGAGACACTGGGGCAGAATGCAGACACTGGGGCAGAATGAAGACACTGGGGCAGAATGGAGACACTGGGGCAGAATGCAGACACTGGGGCAGAATGAAGACACTGGAGCAGAATGGAGGCACTAGGGCAGGATGCAGACACTGGGGCAGAATGGAAACACTATTAAAAATAAAGGCGTGTGCACTACTAAGATAGGTGCCAAGGTAGGTTCCCACACCTTGTGAAACAGAAAGAAGAAACCTGGCACTCAACTTAATGCTTGTGTCAATTTTAATGTAGTACACAAAACGTTTCGGTCCTGTATCCGGACCTTCATCAGTTACGTACTTCCAGCTTAGACTGGTTAATGCTGACAAGATATGTCAGAAAGCACACGGAAGTCTGCGCCTGTTAGTAGCGCGGCAAGGGCATAAATGAAGGACTTAGTAGCAGCGTTTAGTGTGTGCCAGTGTCCAAGACGCGGTATCCGGTATCTGGGGCAGAATGGAGACACTGGGCAGAATGCAGACACTGGGGCAGAATGCAGACACGGGGCAGAATGCAGACACTGGGGCAGAATGCAGACACTGGGGCAGAATGCAGACACGGGGCAGAATGCAGACATGGGGCAGAATGCCGACACGGGGCAGAATGCAGACACGGGGCAGAATGGAGACACTGGGGCAGAATGCAGACACTGGAGCAGAATGCAGACACAGGGGCAAAATGGAGACACTGGGGCAGAATGGAGACACTGGGGCAGAATGCAGACACTGGGGCAGAATTGAGACACTGGGGCAGAATGGAGACACGGGCAGAATGGAGACACGGGGCAGAATGGAGACACTGGGGCAGAATGGAGACACGGGGCAGAATGGAGACACAGGGGGCAGAATGGAGACACAGGGGGAAGAATGGAGACACAGAGGGCAGAATGGAGACACGGGGCAGAATGGAGACACAGGGGCAGAATGGAGACACGGGGCAGAATGGAGACACAGGGGGCAGAATGGAGAGACAGAGGGCAGAATAGAGACATGGGGCAGAATGGAGACACAGGGGCAGGATGAAGACAGATGGGGCAGGATCATGGGACAGATGGGGCAGTGTCGTGGGACAGATGGGGCAGGATCGTGGGACAGATGGGGCAGGATCATGGGACAGATGGGGCAGAATGGGGAGATCATATGGGGCAGGATAGGAGAACATATGCCTGAAGCCAGGAATGAGACACACGGGGACCAGGATGGGGAATATTGTTACGATTGGGGCTAATTAAGGGATATTATTACTGCAGTAATGTATTTATTTTATTTTTTGAGGATCTATTGTAGTTTAGAATTTGGGAAAAAAATAAGTAATGTGTTCTGCAAGCGGTGCTCTAGATAACTGTTATTTCTTGCAGAGACGAGCCCTGGCTGGAAGAAGTGATGGCGATCTGTGCTGGATATTAGTATTGTTTTTTTTTTAATTACTGATCAGTATTGTGGTATTCAGTCACTATGTGGTGGTAATATGTTGTCCGGCCATGGTGTGGCAGTACTTGTTCCTTATATGTGCTACTATTTGGTCACTATGTGGTGGTTTTTTTGGTCGCCGCAATATTGCATTAAAATGCAATAACAGGCTATCAAGAGAAAGTATCTGCACCAAAATGGTATCATTAAAAACATCAGCTCAGCAAACAAAAAATAAGCCCTCCCCTGACCCCAGATCACGAACAATGGAGATGCGACGTCATTCTCAGGTCCTAAATTCCTAGAATGAGGAGTTTAGGGCCTGAGAATGACGTCACGGCTTGTGATTGGTCGCGTGGCAGTCACATGAGCGGCACGCAACCAATCAGAAGCCGTGACGTCATGGAAGGCCCTAAACGCGCTCATTTTAAGCAAAGAAGGCTGCCGGTTACCAGCGGTGATGTCCAGGGGCCTCCGGAGAGGTGAGTATATCAATATTTTTTATTTTAATTCTTTATTTTACACAGTAATATGGATCCGATACCGATTCCCGATGCCACAAAAGTATCGGATCTCGGTATCGAAATTCCGATACCGCAAGTATCGGCCGATACCCGATACTTGCGGTATCTGAATGCTCAACACTAGTCACCACTTCTGCATTTATCACCCACTCCTGGTTTTGGCTTACAAATACTGATGTAAAATACTGACCAAATACTGCTAATGTGACGGCAGCCTTACATTCATAAATATTCAGGTTTATTAACCTTTTGAATTTAGTGACAACACTGGACTTGTTCAATAATAAAATTAATCATTCAAATTATAAATTGCCTAATAATTGTGCACACAGTGTACCCTTTCTTTTTTCTACCAGGTGTTTCAAAACATCTACAGGAAAAAAAATGCTAAAAAACTCCTCATATGAACAGCAAAGTGGATTTCCCGAAGAACTGAATGAGTTTTCCCAGAGTTTATGTAGTTTTTAATGGAGATTTTGGAGGAGTCACTAAAATACCCCTCAAAATCCCAGTGTGAACATAGCCTGGGAATCTACTATATAATTGTCTAAGGGTATGTGTCCACGTTCAGGAAACGCTGCGTTTTTGACGCTGCGTTTTTCCGCAGCGTCAAAAACGCAGCGTCCAGATGTTACAGCATAGTGGAGGGGAATTCATGAAATCCCGACTCCACTATGCGTTAAAAAACGCATGCGTTTTTCCCGCGAAAACGCACATGCAGTGCGTTTTTTCAAAACGCAGCATGTTGCTACAATGAGCAAAACACGCAGGAACACCGCAGGTGACCTGCCAGTGACCTCAGGTGCAGTTTTGGTCAGGATTTTACTTGCATAAAATCCTGACCAAAGCCTGAAGCAAGCTTGAACGTGGACACATACCCTTAGGGTCACTTCCGTCTTTATGTCTGTCCTTCTGTCTGTCTGTCGCGGATATTCATTGGTCGCGGTCTCTGTCTGTCATGGAAATCCAAGTCAAAATGGCCGCTCCTTCCTCCCCGCAGTCAGTGCCCGCTCCATAATCCCCTCCAGTCAGCCCTCACACAGGGTTAATGGCAGCGTTAACGGACCACGTTATGCCTCGGTGTAACGCACTCCGTTAACGCAGCTATTAACCCTGTGTGACCAACTTTTTACTAATGATGCTGCGTATGCAGCATCAATAGTAAAAAGATCTAATGTTACAAATAATAATAATAAAAAAAAAGGTTATTCTCATCTTCCGACGTCGCGGCAGTGCAAGCGGCAGGTTCCGGTGCCAAGGATGGTATGTGAGAAGGACCTGCCATGACGTCACGGTCATGTGACCGCGACGTCATCACAGGTCCTGCGCTCATACCAACCCTGGGACCGGAAGCTGCCGCGTGCACCGCACACAGGCGCCAGGACTTCAGGGGGCCTTCGGAAGGTGAGTATATGTTTATTTTTTATTTTAAGTCTTTTTTAACCATGCATATAGTGCCCACATTGCTATATACTACGTGGCCTGTGTTACATACTGCGTGGGCTCTGTTATATACTACATCTCTGTGCTATATACTATGTAGCTGGGCAATATACAACGTGACTGTCCAATATACTACGTGGCTGTGCAATATACTACGTGCTCTGTGTTATATACTACGTAGCTGTGCAATACACTATGTGGCTCTGTCGGTTCTGTTATATACGTCGACTGTGCAATATACTACGTGGCTCTGTTATATACTACATGGCTGTGCAATATACTACGTAGCTATGCAATATACTATGTGCCTCTACAATATACTACGTGGCTATGTAATATACTACGTGGCTCTGCTATATACTACGTGGCTGACCACTACATACCTGTGCAATACACTACGTGGCTATGTTATATACTATGTGTGTGTGTTATATACTACGTAGCTCTGTTATATACTACGTATGCTGTGTTACATACTACGTAGCTCTGTTATATACTACGTCGGTTGTGTTATATACTACTTCACTGTGCAATATAGTACGTAGCCTGTGCTATATACTACCTACATATTCTAGAATACCCGATACGTTAGAATCGGGCCACCATCTAGTGACACATAAAGAGCTATAGAAGAATATAAGCTATCTAACTGTTTATGTAATTATGTTTGAGTTTATAAATACTGCAGAAATTAAGTATTCATATGTATTATTAACTTGATCCAATCTACCCTCTTGGCAGTAAAAATGCTGCGTTGAAAAAGTTTTTAAAAGGTTATGCAACATTTTTTGGATTAAAAATGTCAAAATATTTTTATTAGAATTAAATAAAAACAGAGCATTCTCAGTACTATGGAAATAAATAAATGTGAGAGGTTTTTCTACATGTTTCAGACTGAATTTCAGTCCTTACTCACCGATCAAGCGATTTTGCTACATTTTTTGGGTGAGGATTACATGTGTGCTTTTTCTAATAAAATTAATTTTATTCACCAAAAATGAATTAAAAAAAAAAGCCGCAGTTCTCAATTTCAGTTGGGAAAAAACAAGCGTGTGCATGAGATTTCTGAAATCTTATTGCTTTTGCTTGTACTTCTTATTAGCATGAAAAAATACTGCATGTGAACATAGCCTAACACGTCTGAAAAGTTATGTAATTTTTTTGTTTCCTGAAATGACCAGATTTCATATAAAATTTCAGTTTAAAATACTGCTAAGAGCCACAAGATGGCGCTTTGACCATTTACAAAAATAAAAGCAAATCACACGTGCCATGAGACTCTGGCTATTTCTGCAGTTATTGTTCCATGTATCAACAGTAACAACGTCACAAATTAATATTTAGCATATGGAAATATGATTTAACCAAATATTGGATAATTGAATTTAATTTTAATATTTTAAAAACAAATATTTAGGGGTGAAATCTTTTAGGTTTCAATATAGTTTTAGATTTATTCATGTAAAATGTTTATAGAGATCTTTGTCTTTATAAGTGTTCCTGTGATACATACACCCCACCAAAAACATATTGCTGTCTGGATATTAAAAAAAAAAGTCAGAAATATTACAATTTTCACACTAGGCACTTAGCCCTATGCTAGACCCGCACTTCCTGTTCTGCACCAACTCCTTTTTTTTATTTTTTTTATTTTTTTTAGTAATCATTAGTACGGTATTACAAGGAGGAATAAAAAAAAAAGGTAACACCTCTATAAGCAATAGATAACAGAGGATCCACTATTCACAAAAAGTGATGTCACAGCTCACCTCCTCCCCCTCCCTGCACAATGATTCTGGCCCAGAGCAGAGCATTACTGGAAATCTTGAAAGTACAAGTCAGTAATTTAGAGCTATTGCTACCTATGCCCATATGTCTACTGGAAAGAGCAAGAAGCGTGAGTCCTATTAGGCTTAGATGTCAATGTGTAAATTGTAAGATTTCAAAATATTTTTTGTACATACTGTAAATGATATGAGAAAGAAAAATAAAATATTATTTTTAAAATGTCAATTAAAAAACCTGAGCTAATTAATGACCATTCCATGTTTACTTATTACCTTTCTTTAACTTTCTTTTCCATGTCCCTTTTACTTTTATTGTAATACTATATTTATTTTAGAGGATCTCTTTGCTTGTTCTCCATGCTATAATTAGGTATTGTAGGAACAAGGCATAGGAATAACAATCACTGATTATATGTAAACTAGATGGTGGCCCGATTCTAACGCATCGGGTATTCTAGAATATGTATGTATGCATGTTGCGCTTAGCGCTGCCACGTAGTATATAGCACAGCCACGTAGTATATAACACAGCCACGTAGTAAAAAAAATTTAAAATAAAAAATAGTTATATACTCACCCTCCGGCGTCCACCAAACTGTCCCGATGCGCGCGATGCTGCCGCCAGCTTCCGTTCCCAGTGATTCATTGCGAAATTACCCAGATGACTTAGCAGTCTTGCGAGACTGCTAAGTCATCTGGGTAATTTCGCAATGCATCACTGGGAACGGAAGCTGGCGGCAGCATCGCGCGCATCGGTGGATGGCGGAAGGTGAGAATAGCACAATTTTTATTTTTTTTTTATTATTTTTAACATTATATCTTTTTATTATTGATGCTGCATAGCCAGCATCAATAGTAAAAAGTTGGTCTAGGATGGGGCAACACACTGGCACTGACTGGAGGGGAGTAGGGAGGGGGCACTGACTTGAGGAGAATAGGGAGGGGCCAATTCGCGGCCGGACTAAGCCTGTCACTGATTGGTCACGGCCGGCCGTGACCAATCAGGGACGCGGGATTTCAGCGACCGACAGACAGACAGACAAACAGGCGGAAGGACCCCTTAGGGTATGTGCACATGTATTTTTGAGGGCTGCGGATTTTTCCGCAGTGGATTTCATAAATCCGCAGGTAAAAGGCACTGTGTTTTACCTGCGGATTTACAGCGGATTTACCGCAGTTTTTATGCGGATTTTTGTGCGGATTTCACCTGCGTTTTTACACCTGCGGATTCCTATTATGGAGCAGGTGTAAAACACTGCGGAATCCGCACAAAGAATTGACATGCTGCGGAATGTAACCTGCAGCGTTTCCGCTCGTTTTTTTCCGCAGCATGGGCACTGCGGATTGCATTTTCCATAGGTTTACATTGTACTGTAAACGCATGAAAAGCTGCTGCAGACCCGCAGCTGCAGATCCGCAGCAAAATCCGCAACGTGTGCACATAGCCTTAGACAATTATATAGTAGGATTAAGTTAATTATTAATGATGAGCGAATGTGTTCAGATGAGGTGTTCTGAGCATGATCGTGTGCTATCCAAGTGTGTTGGGCGCGCTCAAAAAATATGTTTGCGTCCCCACGGCTGCATGTCCCATGGCTGTTCGGCATCAGCAACACATTCAGGGATTGTCTGTCTGTATATTAGGTAATCTCTGCATGTGTTGCGGCTGTCTAACAGCCGTGAGACATGCAGCCGCATGGACTCGAGCATATTATTTGAGCACGCCGAAGACACTCAGTTAGCACACGAGCATGCTCCGATAACACCTTATCCTATCACGTTTGCTCATCACTAGGGTTGAGCGACTTTTACTTTTTTAGGATCGAGTCGGGTTTCGCGAAACCCGACTTTGTCAAAAGTCGGGTCGGGTGAAATCGGCCGATCATTGCGAAAAGTCAGGGGCCGACTGAAACACGAAACCCAATGCAAGTCAATGGGGAATAAAAGTCGGTAGTGAGTGGAGGACAGGAAAACACCTACAGAGCCCATTTTAATGTCAAAAATATCAATTATTGTTACTTAAGCTTGTCAATCTTAATTAACCTTATAATAATAGTTAGGTATTGAAAATTGGGGGTCATTTGGTTAAAGTTGTGGGGGGGGGGGAGGGCTGGCTCAATTTTTTCTTGGGCCCAGGAAATGTGGAATACGTCACGGCGGTGGAGCAGGGAGAGGTAAGTATTTCAACTTTGCAAGTGCTGTGATCCTGAGCAAGCAGGGGGGCCCACTCGTTCGCATTGGCACTGGCACAGGGCCCCTCAAAGTACGGCATTCTGTTTGACGGCGGGGGCGCCTCCCACCGGCAGTGACACTTTTGCGTACTATGACGGGCCCTGTGACAGTGACGTCGCCAACGAGTATGCCCCCCCACCTGATGAAGGAACCTGCACTTTCATATGCACCTTCCTCTTTGTCACCGTGTAAGGTGGTATAGTATGCGGGAAGGGGGACCTGACTTTCAGCAGGGTCAGATTCTGGCTGTGTAGAGTGCAAGGGGAATGTAGTGGTCTGGGTCAATGTACCAGCAGACCCATCAAGCAGTGGCTGGGTAATAGGCAGGATGAGGAGGAAACACAGATATAGGCCCAAAATAAAAAAGGAGGCTAAAAGCATAAAAAAATTGGTAACAGGAGTAAACAGGCAGCATTGCTTTGTTCAGTGGAGGACAACAACAAGCAGCAGCAGACACTGTTAGTAGGGCCCAACCAAACTAGTAGGGCAAATACAGTTTCAAATTCTAAATACAGGCCGAAAGCCTGTAGATTGAAACTCAGCTTTGTTTCTTTGAGGAAACCAAGAGGCAGCAGCAGACATCACTAGGCCCAAACCAAGAACCAGGCCAAATGCAGTTTCATATTGTTGATAGAGGCCGAAAGCCTGTAGATTGAAACTCAGCTTTGTTTCTTTGAGGAAACCAAGAGGCAGCAGCAGACGTCACTAGGCCCAAACCAAGAACCAGGCCAAATGCAGTTTCATATTGTTGATAGAGGCCGAAAGCCTGTAGATTGAAACTCAGCTTTGTGTCTTTGAGGAAACCAAGAGGCAGCAACAGAGGTCACTAGGCCCAAACCAAGAACCAGGCCAAATGCAGTTTCATATTGTTGATAGAGGCCGAAAGCCTGTAGATTGAAACTCAGCTTTGTTTCTTTGAGGAAACCAAGAGGCAGCAGCAGACGTCACTAGGCCCAAACCAAGAACCAGGCCAAATGCAGTTTCATATTGTTGATAGAGGCCGAAAGCCTGTAGATTGAAACTCAGCTTTGTTTCTTTGAGGAAACCAAGAGGCAGCAGTAGACGTCACTAGGCCCAAACCAAGAACCAGGCCAAATGCAGTTTCATATTGTTGATAGAGGCCGAAAGCCTGTAGATTAAAACTCAGCTTTGTTTCTTTGAGGAAACCAAGAGGCAGCAGCAGATGTCACTAGGCCCAAACCAAGAACCAGGCCAAATGCAGTTTCATATTGTTGATAGAGGCCGAAAGCCTGTAGATTGAAACTCAGCTTTGTTTCTTTGAGGAAACCAAGAGGCAGCAGTAGACGTCACTAGGCCCAAACCAAGAACCAGGCCAAATGCAGTTTCATATTGTTGATAGAGGCCGAAAGCCTGTAGATTAAAACTCAGCTTTGTTTCTTTGAGGAAACCAAGAGGCAGCAGCAGACGTCACTAGGCCCAAACCAAGAACCAGGCCAAATGCAGTTTCATATTGTTGATAGAGGCCGAAAGCCTGTAGATTGAAACTCAGCTTTGTTTCTTTGAGGAAACCAAGAGGCAGCAGCAGACGTCACTAGGCCCAAACCAAGAACCAGGCCAAATGCAGTTTGATATTGTTGATAGAGGCCGAAAGCCTGTAGATTCAAACTCAGCTTTGTTTCTTTGAGGAAACCAAGAGGCAGCAGCAGACGTCACTAGGCCCAAACCAAGAACCAGGCCAAATGCAGTTTCATATTGTTGATAGAGGCCGAAAGCCTGTAGATTCAAACTCAGCTTTGTTTCTTTGAGGAAAACAAGAGGCAGCAGCAGATGTCACTAGGCCCAAACCAAGAACCAGGCCAAATGCAGTTTCATATTGTTGATAGAGGCCGAAAGCCTGTAGATTGAAACTCAGCTTTGTTTCTTTGAGGAAACCAAGAGGCAGCAGCAGACGTCACTAGGCCCAAACCAAGAACCAGGCCAAATGCAGTTTCATATTGTTGATAGAGGCCGAAAGCCTGTAGATTGAAACTCAGCTTTGTTTCTTTGAGGAAACCAAGAGGCAGCAGCAGACGTCACTAGGCCCAAACCAAGAACCAGGCCAAATGCAGTTTCATATTGTTGATAGAGGCCGAAAGCCTGTAGATTCAAACTCAGCTTTGTTTAGTAGAGGTAGAGTGGGCGCACCCACCTGTCCAGGCAAACGGCACTTGCAAGGGTGCTTGCGCCAAGTGGTGACCACGGTCCTGTGGGGGGAGTCAGCCCATTTAGGGAGGTATAAAAATGGCCTATGGTGGACATTCAGCAGCTGCAAATGGAGGAATTGGCAAAGTCAGTAAGAGGAGGGCAAAAGCGAGTCATTTATCACCCAAGCTACGTGTCAGCAGGGGAAGGTGGGGCAAAAGAATTGGCAATCCATGATTGGTTCATTTTAATGAAGGTTAGATCATCTACATTTTGGGTAGCCAGACTTGTCCTTTTTTCGGTCAGTATTGAACCAGCAGCACTGAAGACTCTTTCTGAAAGCACACTGGCAGCAGGGCAAGCGAGCTCCTGTAATGCATATTCTGCCAATTCGGGCCAGGTGTCTAGTTTAGATGCCCAGTAATCAAAGGGGAATGACCTGTGAGGGAGAACATCGATAAGGGATGAAAAATAGTTTGTAACCATACTGGACAAATGCTGTCTCCTGTCACTTTGAATAGATGCAGCAGTCCCTGTTGTGTCAGCGGTCATTGAAAAATCACTCCACAACCTTGTCAGAAAACCCCTCTGTCCAACACCACTTCGGATTTCGGCACCTCTAGCACCTCTGTCATGTTGCCCCCTACGGCAAGTGTGAGGACCATCACCGCCTCTGTGTGCTGGGAATGCCTGAACCAAACGGTCTACAAGAGTTGCTTGTTTGGTAGCCAATATTTGCTCAAGGTTCTCATGTGGCATGATGTTTTGCATTTTCCCTTTATAGCATGGATCCAGGAGGCAGGCCAACCAGTAATCGTCATCGTTCATCATTTTGACAATGCGGGGGTCCCTTTTTAGAATACGCAAGGCATATTCAGCCATGTGCGCCAATGTTCCTGGTGTCAATTCACTGGTCCTGCTGGGTTGAGGAGCACTTTCTTGGAAATCCACATTACAAGTGTCCCGCAAGAAACCTGTACCTGACCTTGCAATGCCACCAGTTTCAAGTGGCCCCTGAGAAGCATCCTCCTCCCATACATAGTCATCCCCATCATCCTCCTCCTCATCCTCTTCGACCGCCACCTCGTCCTGGACAGTTCCCTGACCAGACAATGGCTGACTGTCATCAAGGATTCCCTCCTCCTCGGCTGCAGACGCCAGCTCCTTGATGTGCGTCAAACTTTGCATCAGCAGACGCATAAGTGGGATGCTCATGCTTATGATGGCGTTGTCTGCACTTGCCAGCCGTGTGCATTCCTCGAAACACTGAAGGACTTGACAGAGGTCTTGTAGCTTGGACCACTGCACACCAGACAACTCCATGTCTGCCATCCAACTGCCTGCCCGTGTATGCGTATCCTCCCACAAATACATGACAGCACGCCTCTGTTCACACAGCCTCTGAACCATGTGCAGTGTGGAGTTCCACCTTGTTGCAACGTCGATAATTAGGCGGTGCTGTGGAAGATTGAGCGATCGCAGATGGTTCAGCATACGGCTGGAGTGTACGGGCGACCGGCGGATGTGCGAGCAAAGTCTTTGCACCTTCAGGAGCAGGGCTGGTAACTTTTGATAATTTTTAAGAAAGCACTGCACCACCAGGTTCAAAGTGTGAGCCAGGCAAGGTATGTGTTTGAGTTGTGAAAGGGCTATGGCAGCATTAAAATTCCTTCCATTATCACTGACTACCTTGCCTGCCTCAAGATGTACACTGCCCAGCCATGACTGAATTTCTTGCTGCAAGAACACAGCCAGAACTTCCGCGGTGTGTCTGTTGTCGCCCAAACACTTAATTTCAAACACGGCTTCCCACTAGCTGTTCCATAATGGGACACCTCGTGTGCAACACTGGCAGCTGCGGATGGAGTGGTCGTGCAACAGCGCTCTGTGGATGAGCTTTCGCTTCTGGAGGAGGAGGAGGAGGTGGGGTGGCGAACGTCTACAGCCAACTGTTTCCTAGATCGTGGGCTAGGCAGAACTGTCCCACTATTGCTGTCCCCTGTGGACCCTGCATCCACGACATTAACCCAGTGCGCCGTGATGGACACGTAACATCCCTGGCCATGCCTACTGGTCCATGCATCTGTTGTGAGGTGCACCTTCCCACTGACAGACTGCCTCAGTGCATGGACAATGCGGTCTTTGACATGCTGGTGGAGGGCTGGGATGGCTTTTCTCGCAAAGAAGTGGCGACTGGGTAGGTCATAGCGTGGTACTGCGTAGGCCATCAGGGCTTTGAAAGCTTTGCTTTCAACCAACCGGTAGGGCATCATCTCTAACGAGATAAGTCTGGCAATGTGGGCGTTCAAACCCTGTGTACGCGGATGACAGGATGAGTACTTTCGCTTCCTAACAAGAGTCTCTTCTAGGGTGAGCTGGCCTGGAGAGCTGCCTATGGTGGAACTAGCGATGGTGGTGGTTGTGGACATGGCAGATGGAGAGTGAGTTGGTGATGTTGGCCTACATACAATGCTTCCTACCAATAACCTTCTGACTCCCTGACTGCTTTGGCCTAGCGACGATCCCTCCACATTTGCTGCTGGTGTCCTAACCGGTGGGCTTACAGTGAGGGAAGCAATGTTGCGGTGCTGACTACCTTCATTCAGACCTGGTGCACCAACGGTACGGGACGTTAGGTAGTTAGGCCAGGCTTGCAAGTGAATGCTGTTTAAATGTCTACGCATGCACGTTGTATTTAAATTGTTAAGAATCTTCCCTCTGCTAAAGATCTTTGAGCATTTTTTACAGATCACTTTTGACTGATCATTGGGATCTTGGCAAAAAAAATGTCACACTGCACTCTTCCTACTATGGAATTCCTTTTCAGGCATTGCACGCTGTGCAACTTTCACAGGATGGCCACGCTGTCCTAAAAATGGTTTTGTCAAACGTTTTTTGCCTGATACGGGCCTGCCAGATGACAGCTGTTGCGATGTAGATTGGTGCTGCTGTGGATAACCCTCCTCCGCTTCTGAGCTAGTGGCAGCGCCACCCTCTTCCCCCAATGGCTGCCAATCTGGGTCAACAACTGGGTCATCTATCACCTCCTCCTCCTCAATGTCATGTGCACCTTCCTCAGTGTCACCGTTTAAGGTGCTATAGCGTTCGGGACAGGGCACCATAGTCTCATCAGGGTCAGATTCTGGCTCAGCAAACTGCGAGGGCAATGTAGTGATCTGACTCAATGGAAAAGCATCATAATCTAGCTGTGGCTGTGCATCAGTGCACTCCATGTCCGATTCTTCTTGTAATGGGCAGGGTACAATTTCCCTTTCTAACCCAGGCACGGTATGTGTAAAGAGCTCCATGGAGTAACCTGTTGTGTCGCCTGACGCATCCTTCACTTTTGGTTTGGGAGAAGGACACAAGGAAACGTCTTGTTCCTGACCGGGAGCATCCACTGACGACTGGCTGCTGTGACATTTTGAACTTTGGGAAGAGGAGGCCAAAGAGCTAGAGGCTGAGTCAGCAAGGAAAGCCAAAACTTTTTCCTGCTGCTCTGGCTTTAAAAGCTGTTTTCCTACTCCCAGGTAAGGGAGCCTTCGAGGCCTTGTGTAGTCAGACGATGACGCAGGCTCAACACCTCCAGCCTTAGGTGCTACTGTGCTTTTGCCACTACCACCAGATGCAGCACCACCATCAGTACCAGCTGACAACCCCCGCCCACGGCCTCTTCCACCAGACTTCCTCATTTTTGGGGGGAGACACAGAACCACAACTCTGGCCCAGTGGTATAACAGTAAACTATGAACATGGCAGAAAGTGGCTGCCTGATATATACGACACACTAGCAGTACAGCAGAATATACACTGTGTGCGAATTTTAATCTCCCTTTTTTTGGGGGGGAGACACAGAACCACAACTCTGGCCCAGTGGTATAACAGTAAACTATGAACGTGGCAGAAAGTGGCTGCCTGATATATACGACACACTAGCAGTACAGCAGAATATACACTGTGTGCGAATTTTAATCTCCCTTTTTTTGGGGGGGAGATACAGAACCACAACTCTGGCCCAGTGGTATAACAGTAAACTATGAACGTGGCAGAAAGTGGCTGCCTGATATATACGACACACTAGCAGTACAGCAGAATATACACTGTGTGCGAATTTTAATCTCCCTTTTTTGGGGGGGAGACACAGAAGCACAACTCTGGCCCAGTGGTATAACATAACACTATGAACATGCCAGAAAGTGGCTGCCTGATATATACGACACACTAGCAGTACAGCAGAATATACACTGTGTGCGAATTTTAATCTCCCTTTTTTTGGGGGGGGAGACACAGAACCACAACTCTGGCCCAGTGGTATAACAGTAAACTATGATCATGGCAGAAAGTGGCTGCCTGATATATACGACACACTAGCAGTACAGCAGAATATACAATGTGTGCAAATTTTAATCTCCCTTTTTTTGGGGGGGAGACACAGAACCACAACTCTGGCCCAGTGGTATAACAGTAAACTATGAACGTGGCAGAAAGTGGCTGCCTGATATATACGACACACTAGCAGTACAGCAGAATATACACTGTGTGCGAATTTTAATCTCCCTTTTTTTGGGGGGGGAGACACAGAACCACAACTCTGGCCCAGTGGTATAACAGTAAACTATGATCATGGCAGAAAGTGGCTGCCTGATATATACGACACACTAGCAGTACAGCAGAATATACAATGTGTGCAAATTTTAATCTCCCTTTTTTTGGGGGGGAGACACAGAACCACAACTCTGGCCCAGTGGTATAACAGTAAACTATGAACGTGGCAGAAAGTGGCTGCCTGATATATACGACACACTAGCAGTACAGCAGAATATACACTGTGTGCGAATTTTAATCTCCCTTTTTTTTGAGGGGGGGAGACACAGAACCACAACTCTGGCCCAGTGGTATAACAGTAAACTATGAATGTGGCAGAAAGTGGCTGCCTGATATATACGACACACTAGCAGTACAGCAGAATATACACTGTGTGCGAATTTTAATCTCCCTTTTTTTGGGGGGAGACACAGAACCACAACTCTGGCCCAGTGGTATAACAGTAAACTATGAACGTGGCAGAAAGTGGCTGCCTGATATATACGACACACTAGCAGTACAGCAGAATATACACTGTGTGCGAATTTTAATCTCCATTTTTTTGGGGGGAGACACAGAACCACAACTCTGGCCCAGTGGTATAACAGTAAACTATGAACGTGGCAGAAAGTGGCTGCCTGATATATACGATACACTAGCAGTACAGCAGAATATACACTGTGTGCGAATTTTAATCTCCCTTTTTTGGGGGGGGAGACACAGAACCACAACTCTGGCCCAGTGGTATAACAGTAAACTATGAACGTGGCAGAAAGTGGCTGCCTGATATATACGACACACTAGCAGTACAGCAGAATATACACTGTGTGCGAATTTTAATCTCCCTTTTTTTGGGGGGGAGACACAGAACCACAACTCTGGCCCAGTGGTATAACAGTAAACTATGAACGTGGCAGAAAGTGGCTGCCTGATATATACGACACACTAGCAGTACAGCAGAATATACACTGTGTGCGAATTTTAATCTCCCTTTTTTTGGGGGGGTGACACAGAACCACAACTCTGGCCCAGTGGTATAACAGTAAACTATGAATGTGGCAGAAAGTGGCTGCCTGATATATACGACACACTAGCAGTACAGCAGAATATACACTGTGTGCGAATTTTAATCTCCCTTTTTTGGGGGGGGAGACACAGAACCACAACTCTGGCCCAGTGGTATAACAGTAAACTATGAACGTGGCAGAAAGTGGCTGCCTGATATATACGACACACTAGCAGTACAGCAGAATATACACTGTGTGCGAATTTTAATCTCCCTTTTTTTGGGGGGGGGGAGACACAGAACCACAACTCTGGCCCAGTGGTATAACAGTAAACTATGAACGTGGCAGAAAGTGGCTGCCTGATATATACGACACACTAGCAGTACAGCAGAATATACACTGTGTGCGAATTTTAATCTCCCTTTTTTTGGGGGGGAGACACAGAACCACAACTCTGGCCCAGTGGTATAACACAACACTATGAACGTGCCAGAAAGTGGCTGGAATTATTATTTAAAAAATAAATAAAAAATAACAAGCTCCCTACAATGAGCTCAGGACAAGTATGGCAGCAATAAAAAGGACTGCTGAACACAAAAATGTGGACAAATAAACAAGATAGGTAACTGTGCAGAAAGGAGCTACAGGAATTTTGCTCTTAAAAAAGCAGTTGGTTTGCACAGCACCGTGCACACAGCTATGCAGCTGCTGCACTAAAATACGACCTCCACTGTCCCTGCACAAAAAGGTGGTGTGGGACATTGAAAATCGCTCCAGCACAAGCGGTTTGGGGGTTTATATTTCCTCCCTAACTCTGTACCTGCTTCTGACTAACTGCAGCAACACCTCTCCCTATGCTCAGATCGGCAGAAGTAAGATGGCGGTCGGAGTGCACGCCCCTTTATACCCCCTGTGACGCCGCAGACAGCAAGCCAATCACTGCCATGCCCTTCTCTAAGATGGTGGGGACCGAGACCTATGTCATCACGCTGCCCACACTCTGCGTCCTCCTTCATTGGATGAAAAACGGCGGTGACAGCGTCATATGAAACGCGACTTTGGCACTCTGATCGTGAACCGCATGGCCGATCCCACACTAGGATCGGTTCGGGTTTCATGAAACCCGACTTTGCCTAAAAGTTGCCGATTTATGAAAATGACCGATCCGTTTCGCTCAACCCTACTCATCACTATTAATTATCCATTTACTGTCCGCCATATAAAGGGCTCATTCACACGTCCGATCAGAAGAAAAACTGACTGATTATTATGATCAGACTGTGATCAGAGAGTGTTCCGAGTGTCATCCATTTTTTTTGCTTGTGGGCAAATACAAAAAATAAGTTTCTCCACCTTTTCATTTTTGACAGTCTGAATGCGATCTTATTTTTTCACGGACCCATTGACTTGCATTGACAATTTTGACCTATCCCTCAGATCAAAATCGGACATGTCTCTGTGAATTTTCATGGGTCTCTTGGTCTGAGAAAAATCATGGACATGTAAATGGCCCCCTAGACTAACACAGGTACGAGTGCTATCTGTGAAATCGGACATGAAGCACTCTTATGTGAAAATTGGATGTTGGAATGAGCCCTAAGGCACACATGTAACATGCTAGATATGCTGAAATGCGTATAGTTCCTTAGATGTCTGCCCACATTAAAAAAGTGTTTATGCCTGCTGCGCACATACAATAATAACCTTTTCCTGGCACCAGAGTCATCTGGTCACATCACGCATGTATGATCACCGGCAGCCTCTTTGTTTGAATGAGGTCAAAACTAGAAGAGATGTGACACATGAAAGTGCTGTGACCAATTCTCACTTTTATTTCACTCCCACTACAATTGTTGGACTTTGAAATGCAATCCAGCTTAATTTGCAGTCTAGGATTAACGTTTTTTAAAGTCATACAAAGAAACCAGATTTTCCCCTCCCTTTAATTCTCTGCTAATTGCCTAGAGTTGACTTTTTGTAGGAATCAGTTTTCTACGATGTCATTGAGAATATTGATTGTTCCCAGGGTGTGTGTAATCCTGTTATGTCTAAATGGAGATATTCCAATAAATGTATTCTCAGCTGACAGAAGCCGGAGACCCTTATTTTCTTGTGACATAACTATAATTCACAATGGTTAGGACAATTTCATATGAGCGTAATATGGATATTTTTGTATTATGCTACAACTCCTTGCTGGTCCACACGTCAGATTCAGTGAACTAACACAACCATGGATCTGATTTGGAGAAATTTGTCCATATTATACTTCATTGAAACTGTCCTACGATTGGTAATATATGGCTTGGAATGTAAGGTCAGTTTTACATTATGGACTGAATAATTATGAATATTTGCTTCTTCTTGGATGTAATAACTTCTTTTAGGATTATTGGGCGTAATAAGGGACTATATAACTGCCAACTTGAAGCGAGCTGTAATACATCAGCCATACAACACAGTCGGTTCAAATTGCAATGCCATATGTCTCCAGAAAAAAATGTGCTATGCTTCAACAGATGTTGTATTATGGACTCGTTATCTTGTAGATTATCTTGTAGATTTGTTTTAAAATATACCTGCAGTTAAACTCACTAATTGAAGCCACTCTTTATTATTACTTCACCATAGGACTCTGCCTCTTCTCAGGAATAGTCGGCGTATTCTGTATTCTTACAGCTAGGGCCTTAAGGTTGGCATCCAGTAGAATGTCACATCTATGCCCCTCTTGATGGAGCCATGGTGTCCTGTCAGCTGTTCTGTAGAGTGTTCCTTTTTGAAGTCATGGTGCCCTGGCTTCTATTCTGTCAAGTCACTCTTGATACAGAGGCAGATCCAACTTTTATAATTCACAGCTCTCATTCAGGAATTTTTCCACAGAATTGAGGGAAGGTGGCAGGGCTCATCTCTCATTGTTTGAGTATTGAATCAATCTGCATAGTTTGTCTTCCTCTGTTATGCAAGTAAACAAGCTACATGTATCCATACAATGGATAATCAACATATTAGCAAACGTCAATTGTTAAATGACCCTGCTTCACTGCCCAGCAAAGATAGCAAACAATAACATGTGGGGCTGATGTAAGAGGTAAACAGCAGCCATTTAGCAAGTTCACAAACATCAATTCTAGAGTCAACATTCAGACTCATATGACCATAGTCCATATTTTTGACCAACCAAAGGAAAACACAAATTCAATTGTCAACATTGAGACAATATCCTATGTCTCCTGGCCTACTGAAAATAGACGTAAGGCATAATTAAGATTAAATGCTGGGTCATCAGAGTGGCACTAGAGTTTTATATATAATAACAGGATCATTTTTATTTTATCTCAATGTGATTTTATACTTTTTTTGTATGTTATACAGTGGGTATGGAAAGTATTCATACCCCTTTAAATTTTTCACTCTATTTCATTGCAGCCATTTGGTAAATTCAAAAAAGTTCCTTTTTTTCTCATTAATGTACACTCTGCACCCCATCTTAACTGAAAACTCCCCAGAAATGTAGTAATTTTTGCAGATGTATTAAAAAAGAAAAACTGAAATTTCACATGGTCATAAGCATTGAGACCCTTTGCTCAGTATTGAGTAGAAGCAGCCATGAGTCTTCTTGGGAATGATGCAACAAGTTTTTCACACATGGATTTGGGGATCCTCTTCCATTCTTCCTTGCAGATCCTCTCCATTTCCGTCAGGTTGGATGGTGAACGTTGGTGGAGAGCCATTTTCAGGTCTCTCCAGAGATGCTCAATTGGGTTTAGGTCAGGGCTCTGGCTGGGCCAGTCAAGAATGGTCACAGAGTTGTTCTGAAGCCGCTCCTTTGTTATTTTAGCTGTGTGCTTAGGGTCATTGTCTTGTTTTAAGGTGAACCTTCGGCCACGTCTGAGGTCTTGAGCACTCAGGAATAGGTTTTCATCCAGGATATCTCTGTACTTGGCCGTATTCATGTTTCCTTCAATGACAACCAGTCATCCTGTCTCTGCAGCTGAAAAACACCCCCATAGCATGATGCTGCCGCCATCGTGTTTCACTGTTGGGATTTTATTGGGCAGGGGAAGAGCTATGCCTGGTTTTCTCCACACATACTGCTTAGAATTATCACCTAAAAGGTCTATCTTTGTCTCATCAGACCAGAAATCTTTTTTCTTATAGTCTAGGAGTCCTTCATGTGTTTTTTTAGCAAACTCTATGTGGGCTTTCATATGTCTTGCACTGAGGAGAGGCTTCTGGAGCCCCTCATGGGGCTATGGGGTACTCCTGTACCGGGTCCGACATGGCAGTTCTAAAAGGGGAAGGTCACGGCAGCAGTGACCTGGTCCATGGCCCTGGGCATCCAATTAAAGGTGAAAATGGTTGTTAAAGGGAAAAATAAAGTTTATGGGGGATTGAGGAAATGTTCGTGATGCCACCCGTGGTGTTCGGCAATGAGATAGTGACCGACGCTGCAGTTCAGATCCTCTGGGGCAAATGGTGATGCAGCAGAGTTGGTGCAGCTCTCCACACATAGAGCTAACCCCAGGGCAGATGTAGTGTAGAGATATAAGATGGCGGTGGTGGCTATGCCGGGCAGGTGCGATTGGAATAACAAAAAGGACACAGCAAGGTGCAGTTTCCAGACTTTTACTTACAGTTCTTTATGGCATCCAGCTGGGTGTGCTGTGTCCCCTGGGTCCGTGGTCCAGCAAACTCCCAGGTAGTTTGGGATGCACCCTTCCAGGACTCATTTCTTATGCCTTCCTCTAGCTGTCTCTCTATGCTGACTTTCCTCTGCCCAGCGCCTTGCCCACAGTGTCCCAAACCAGCAGCCACAAACCTGGTCAGGTGACATTCTCTCAGTCCCCTGGACTGGGTGGATGTAGCTGTGACTCTTTCAGAAGTGACAGCCTCTGTTTTCTTAGCTAGACTTGTAGTTTCTCACTAAGATGGGGCCGGTCCCATTACTGTGACGTGGTCCCTCCACGTCATCTGGATGCAGGCCCCACATGTGGCTTCTGCACTTCCCGTGCCCCTAGGACCCCTTCCTGCTTCTGGAGCTTCTTTCTGTGTCTATTTCACACTTCTTCTGTCTGTCCGTCAGGAGCTGCAGACCAGCACATCTGCCCAGCTCCAATTCCTCCCACAATCGGACTAACTTTTCCTTCTAATTAGCTGACTTTTGTGGAACTTTCTCCCATCTCTCTACTGCATCTCTGGAGCTCAGCCACAGTGATCTTGGGGTTCTTCTTTACCTCTCTCACCAAGGCTCTTCTCCCACGATTGCTCAGTTTGGCTGGATTTTCCTCTTTCACCCATCATTTCTTAAAGCTATGACAGAGCTTATTCTCTGTGCTCTAGACTGCATTGGATACACAAATGTTGAGCTAGGACTCCCTTTTCCCTGATTCCATTACAAAAGTTCAAGGCCTCTTCCTTTCTAAAGAGGCAATTAGCATATTTAGTTTCCCAGAGGAGCATTGCAAGGCAGAAAAGTCTCCTCACATTGGCATGCCAGACCTGGCATGTAATTCTCCACAAGGACAAACATTACGCCTTAAATGTTAGTAGTAATTGGGGCTGCACGTTTATCACGAGGCCAACTGATGATGACGTAGACTCACTGGGTGGTTATCTGATTTGACAAAGGTCTAATGTAGGGAATGAAGGTTAAGGGATTGTGAGATCTTATATTACAGTGGACAGACACATGGTCAGGCCCAGCAGCACATGGTAGATGTGGTGAGGAAACAAGCTAGGTTAATACCTGCTGTTGTATAAACACTTAAATGCCACTATCAATCTCTGACAGCAACATTTAAGTGGCACAAACCTTTAGGTGCCCATCACTCCCCCTGCAGTGGGATTACAAGGATACCAATGCATTGACATGCAGCCCTGAAGGACCCGTCACTGCCATCATTATACTTCTATGAACACCAGGAAATTGTAGGAAATTGTTAATATCACCATACAAATATAAAAATAATCTATAACTCTGGTACTAGGATTCACTAAAGAGTAGTGAGATAGGAGATCGTTGATAGTCAGTTGATTAATTGGATGTTGTGCAGTAAGAAACCGATAAGGCCTCTTTCACACTTCAGTCTTTTGGCATCAGTCTGAAACCGCCATTTTCCTCAAATAGCAGATCCGCCATTTTTTTTTGGCGGATCCGCTATTTTCACATAGACATGCATTAGCGACGGATTGTGGCGGATGGTCGTCCATTCCATCCGCCATGCGACGGATCCGTCGAAATTTGTCGGACGTTGTTTAGACATTGACGGACATTATAAAGTTTTTGTCTGCGCCGAAATGGCGGTTCGCGACGGATCCGTCGCGTCCGCCATTCCATAGAATGGCCGCCTATGGGTGACGGATCCGTCGCGACCGTCATTTCGGCGGATCCGTCGCCCCAATCCGCTTTTTCAATTGCGCATGCTCCAAAAAGTAGATACTTTTCCCAGATAACCCCCAAGTAACTGATCCGTCAAAAAACTGGATCCGTTAGAACCATTTTCTCAACAAACTCAGCAGACTGACGCCAAACAACTGAAGTGTGAAAGAAGCCTAAGCTGACCTGCCTAGCCATAATTTACTATGGACGCCAGAAGTGTATGTATATGTACCTAGTTTTGCATTTTTGTAGTCCTAGTTGATCACAGGGAACATCATGGTACAATTCACACTTAGATAGGCTCTTGAATGTTTGTCACTTAGATATCAATACTAAATTATTTCTAGAGCAGTTTTATATATTTTTTGCATTGGTTAATGATGAAGAGATATAACAGTCATCACCTAATTTTCTAAGTTAATCTTCTTGAGGAGATGCTTTATAGTCATATCCCAAAATATTCTATAGATGATCTATGCCTTACAATGAAGTCATGCAGCTGGTATAAATGGTTTCCACCACGCTGACTCATTAGCTGCGTACCACGCTAATTACATAAAATGCTGCTTTGATCTTGTTTTGTTTTAATAGAAAGGTGTTGACTTTTCCTATATTTTTCTGGCTTTCATGTGCAAGAAATTATGAATTGCTGAGTTTTGCGTTCACTAACACCTGGGAGGAGGTTGGAAAGCGCACTACTTTATAGGGCAAGTTTTAGGACCTACAGCATGGTCCAGCAAACACTTCTTGTATCTCTTTATTCACTAAATCATTTCTAATTCCAGTGAGCACTTTCTATGACTCAAACTTCCAAAAGGTGTGAAAAGTGTTTTTCTGGCGTAGACAAGTCGCACAAAGAGTTCTTTTTATCAAATGTCGACTTCAGGAAATGGAAGTTTGTTAGGTAAAAAGGAGTTTGCTGACATGATTTCTGAGTAATTTCTCCCATCTAATATATTCTCTGTAGTTTATGATGCAACAAAAGTATTGTCTTGTCTATGGCCAAGATGCCGGATCTACAAGAAACTAGAAACAGGAAATGCTGTCCACTCTGTGCATGGCTGCCATCCCAGGAAAATCCATCCAACAAACAGTAAAAGATCCAGCACCAAGAGGTTGCACTCCAATAAGCTTTATTCCAAAATCTTCATTTAAAAGCATGGACAACCGACAATAGAAAAATGTCATAAATAGCAGGGGTCCCAGACACCGGTTTAGGCGTTTCAGAGCCAAATATGTCCCTTAGTCATAACCTGAGAGTGTGCATGTCTATAGGAAAGTCAGGGGGAAATGTTGACTATTCTAAAGGCCCCGTCACACTTAGCGACGCTAAAGCGATCCCGACAACGATACGACCTGTCAGGGATCGTTGCTGCGTCGCTATGTGGTCGCTGGTGAGATGTCACACAGTGAGATCTTCCCAACGACGCAGCAGCGATGCGGCGACCTGTAGCGACCTGTACAATGATGTCGTTGGTCGTTGTGACCCTGTCACATGGCAGCTATTATGATGATTCAGACCATGTGTCGGTGTCTGAGTCGTCAACGAGGTCGTTGGTAAGGTGTCAAACACAGCGATGTGTGCTACCCAGCGGGACCTCAACGATAAAAAAAAGGTCCAGGCCATTCCGACACGACCAGCGATCTCACAGCAGGGGCCTGGTCACTGCTACGTGTCAAACATAGCGAGATCGCTACTGAGGTCACTGTTGCGTCACAAAACTTGTGACTCAGCAGCGATCTCGCTAGCGACCTCGCTTAGTGTGACGGGGGCTTTAGGTACATGTATAAAAGTGAGTACTGGCACTATGGTGGAATGTGACACTTCAGAGAGGCAGCTGAATATTGAGTGTAGCACTCAGAGATACCTGTGTAGCGTGGAGTTTTTGATATGCGATGCTGATTTATGCTCAATCTAAAAGATCTCAGGAAAAAGTGGTTTAACGTCAACACTAGGGATGAGTTAACCTGAACTGCAAAAGTTTGGGATTTGTACCGGATACCTAGTGGCTGGTACCAAACCCTGAACACAGAGTTTTATGTCCAGTTTACTGTTCGGGTTTGGAAGCCAAATAAAGATTGTTGAAGGGTTGCAGCACAGCCAATCAACAATCTTTCAGCCTGTGGGCACTTCCTAAATCATCACAGCCATGCCAAGTATTGCATTGGCTGGGATTGGCCAGCGTACCATGTGACCCGGACTGTATAAATGCCAGATCTTGAGTGCTGCTGTCATTCTTCTCTGAATAGTGTAGGGACAGGATGCAGCTGGAGGGAAAGAATCAGACTGTGCACTCTAAAATAAAAAGCCTTTTTATATACTCTGCTTGTGTCTCAGTTGGAGTTCTGTGCCAAAAAGCCGCTGTGTGTACTCAGCACCGATATATGTGGGAGTGCTGTACCAAAAAGCTCCAGGGTGTACTCTGCACCCTTGCCTGTTGGAGTACAATAATGGTATTCTACTCCCTTATATGTGGGAGTACTGTATCAATAAAACGCTGTGTGTACTCTGCATCCCTGCCTGTCTGAGTACTGTGCCTTTAAGCCTCTGTGTGTACCCTGCACCTCCCACTTGTGGGAGTACTGTGCCTTTAAGCCTCTGTATGCACTCTGCACCCCAACCTGACCCCAACCTGTCAGAGTACTGTACATATAAAGTGAACATGCTAGCAGGATTTTGCTAAGTAAAGTACAGACACTGTCAGGTTGGCAGTGTTAAGCTGATTAAGATAATACCTGAGGTAAAGAAATCTGTCTTGTAGTTCTTGTGTAATCATTGTTAGAAGTTTTCAGTCAAAGAGATGTCCATGCTCCGGGGCAGGACTGTTTTCAGGGTTTTAGCTTTCTGCTCTAAGCCAGAGAAACCAAGGAAAGATCTGCCTAAAGGCCGCCCTGAAGCACAAACATGTTCCTCATCATGAGAACAGAGAAAGAGACAGACTGATTGTGCATCGGGGGGCCTTTGGGCAGGTCTTTCCTTGGTTTATCTGGCTTAAAGCAGAAAGATAAGGCTCTGCCTACAGGCCCCCCACTGATTACACAAGAACTACAAGATGGATTTCTTCACCCCGGGTATCATTTTAATCAGTTTAACACCACGTCCTGACCTATAAAACTGTCCCACTAGTTAACCCCTTCAATGAACACCATAAAAAATAAAATAAAAACATACAAAAAACTTTGTTTTTTCATCATACTGACAAAAAAAGTGGAATAATATACAATCAAAAAGACAAATGTAAATGAAAATGGTATAACTGAAAATGTCATCTTTTCCCATAAAAAATAAGCCATGATACAACTCCATATAAACCGAAAAAGAAATGAACAACAAAGCTAAGAATAACAATTTTATTGAAAGATCATTAAAACAATACATGAATACACAGATGAATATGTAGATAAAACCGATGCAATAGAAAAAGGAAAGGCAACACTAGTGCCACATACGGAATAACAAGCTAACCAGCAAAAGAGGTTGGAATGTACTTGTCCCACAGAAGTATACAAAAAATGCAAAGATAAGCTTATAGGCCTTGAATATTAGTGGGGACAAAACCCACCGGACATATAGTAGAGATAATGCATGGGGTAGCTTACTGATAATAAGCAAGTGCGGGGAGAAACTGAGTATGCATACAGATTAAAGTATAAATAAATAGAATGCCTGATGCAAAGAGTAATACGGCAAAACAACCTATACCGCCATGCTACCCTCAGCACACTGGTGCACATATACAGGGAAAGTCCCAGAAGCGTACAAGGGTGAGGCAGTATAATACTTACTGAATAGTAGATGCACACACAGAGAGTCCCCCTGCAACCGTACGTGGAAAGAGGAGCCCCGACGCGCGTTTCGCAAAATGCTGCTTCCTCGGGGGGCGCCCCCCGAGGAAGCAGCATTTTGCGAAACGCGCGTCGGGGCTCCTCTTTCCACGTACGGTTGCAGGGGGACTCTCTGTGTGTGCATCTACTATTCAGTAAGTATTATACTGCCTCACCCTTGTACGCTTCTGGGACTTTCCCTGTATATGTGCACCAGTGTGCTGAGGGTAGCATGGCGGTATAGGTTGTTTTGCCGTATTACTCTTTGCATCAGGCATTCTATTTATTTATACTTTAATCTGTATGCATACTCAGTTTCTCCCCGCACTTGCTTATTATCAGTAAGCTACCCCATGCATTATCTCTACTATATGTCCGGTGGGTTTTGTCCCCACTAATATTCAAGGCCTATAAGCTTATCTTTGCATTTTTTGTATACTTCTGTGGGACAAGTACATTCCAACCTCTTTTGCTGGTTAGCTTGTTATTCCGTATGTGGCACTAGTGTTGCCTTTCCTTTTTCTATTGCATCGGTTTTATCTACATATTCATCTGTGTATTCATGTATTGTTTTAATGATCTTTCAATAAAATTGTTATTCTTAGCTTTGTTGTTCATTTCTTTTTCGGTTTATATGACATTTTGCGATGGCGGAGCGTTTACTTTGAGTGCCCCTGTTATAGGTATAATGATACAACTCCATCAGCGGAAAAATCATAAAAAATTATAGCTGTCAGAATACAGCGATGCAAAAAGAATGATTTTATTGTGTAAAAGCACCAAAACATAAAAAATGATAAATGTGATATATTGCTGTAAACAAACTGACCCGAAGAATAAAGCTGCCTTATCAATTTTGTGAAGAATGGCATAAAAAAAATCCCAAAGAAACAATCCTTGAATTGCTGGTTTATGCTTTTTCATGCTTTTTCTGCATCCCAAAAATCGGAATAGAAAGTGATCAAAAAATGTCATGTGCCTGAAAATGGTACCAATAAAAATGTCAACCGTCCCGCAAAAACAATCCCTTGGCAGAAATATGGAAAAATTAAAACTCTCAGAATATGGCAAAGCAAAATCTTGTTCTTGTAAAAAAAGCGCATCTTTTAGTGTGTGACAGCAGCCAAACAGCACCGACCCAAAGAATAACGTTGTCTAATCACTTACACCACAGAAGGAATGGTGTAAAAAATAAATTAAAACAATTCTTGATCTGCTGTTGATTTGAGTCCAGACTGAGTAACTCTGCTGTCTCATTATAGTGAATGGATCCCTCAGGGGTTTCATCTGAATTATGTAATTTGGAAATTAAGATGAAAATCCCAATATACAGTAAATGCTCAGCATAGAGCTCCAGATAAATGTGATCCGATACATTATGTAAAATGTTCCCAATAAAAGCTTCAACTCAATCCACAGAAAAAAGAAATTCCTCACTCAGGTTTGTCATCTGTTAACAAAAATATAGGGGGCTTCCACGTAACTGGTAGTACAAAGGGCGAAATGGCTGCTTGCCCCCAAAAGGAATTCAGCAATATCTACACTTCCAATTCCAAATCCACCCATCCCTTCTGAACCCCACAGTGTGTATGAACCACATTTAGCGTCCATATGGTTGGCATTTCTGTAGTGATCAGAGTCTCTACTTAATGTACGGGTGCATGTCTCCAGAAGCACTAGTTGGGCATAATGTACTAAGGAATACAATGTATTCAGCACTACAATGTACTGGGCACAATAATGCATTGTTCGCTCAGCAACATCCACTGCTGTTTGTTTCTGGAAATCACTCATTGAATCAAAATCATCACTACACTTGTAGATAAATTCCAAAAGGGGTATAATTTCCAAACTGGGGTCACTTTAGCGACGTATTCTGCTCTTCTAGCACATAGAGGCTCTGTATATAGAATATTTTAGGAAAATCTGCCCTCCAGAGGGACAAAGAGAGCTCCATACCTCCCAAGTCTCGCCGTGTGGCTAAGCAGTACTGTACAGCCACATGTGGGGTATTTCCACATTCTGCAAATTGTTGGACAAATTATGGTGCCATTTTTACCTATTTTCCCTTGTGAAAATGTAAAATCTGGGGCTAAAACAACATTTTTGTGGCAAAAATGTAATTATTTTCTCTTCACTACCCAATGGTATAAAATTCTGTAGCACACTGTGGTGTCAATATGATCACTACACCCTTATATGAAGTAATTGAGAGGTGTAGTTTGTAAAATAGGGTCATTTATGGGGGGTTTCTGCTGTTTGGACAACTCAGGTGCTCTCCCAGTGGCTCATGGCATCCGCAAACCATAACAGTAAAATCTGTACTAAATAATGGCACTCTTTCCCTTCTGAGTTCTGCACTCAAAAGTAGTTCCCGATTACATGTAGGGTATTGGCGTACTCAGGAAAAATTGAGAGGTCCTTTTTTTCCAATTAGCCCTTATAAAAATTAAAAATTTAGGGTTCAAACAACATTTTGGATTTAAAAATGTAATTATTCTTTCTTCACTGCCCAATGGTAAAAATTTCTGTGAGGGACACGTGGTGATAATGTAATGAGCTGGCCGGCTCTGACTGTTCTGTTATCATTGACATAGAAGAATCTGTGACAGACACTGCCCCCGTGTGGCCAGAAGTTATACCTATGCCGAATGTGATTACAGGGAAACAAACTGTATTGGCTAAGCTCCCCCCTGTTGTGTCATGTGACCAGGAAGGAGAGAGAGAAGGAGAGCCCGGGAAATTTCTCTGTGCAGAGAGAAGTCTGTATATGCTGGTGCCCTCCTGTGAATGCGATATAACAGATTGTCTGGATGATCCCTCTCCCTTGAAAGCTGACTTCCAGATCCTGAACCCACGAACTGTAAACGGGTCCTCTGTTGAGAGGCCGAATATTCACTCAGCGGTGACATCTCCACAGATCCTGAACCCACGAACTGTAAGCGGGTCCTCTGTTGAGAGGCCGAATATTCTACCCCTACCTGCCGTACCCCAAGGACTACAGTCTGGACCTGAGAGACGGAGCTTTGTTTAATCCCTGCAGTGACAGACAGGCCTGCGACGTGGGAAGATAACCTCCTGGAGTAAAGAGACTGGTAACGTGTGGATAGGGACAGTGAGGGATAGTTCGTTATTACACGTTAATTCTATGAGTAGGCATTTTTTGTATTGTCTACAATTGTGTTCCGCTGTGTTAAGAAAATGTTTAACAGTAAAGATATGTTTGATAAAATGGAATCTGGGTGTGGAGGTTTTGCTGAGCCAGATCATGGATATACATGGGCGAACTTGCCCTCGGTCACTTCATCTGGCGTAGTCGGCAGGATCTGTGCCCAGCAAGATTCCCACCCAGGCCCAGTGTACAGTCAGAAACCGCCGCCGGTGTCCATTGTAAACCAGGTCAGGAAATTTGGCGGGCGAAACTACCCCGTACCAGAGTGGGCGGAACAAGTGCGGATACTGGGAGAAATGTATAATATTGACCCTAAGACCTTGGCAGAAATGGCGGTACTGACACTAGAGGGGGAGGCATGGACGACAGTCAGACTGGAGACGGTCAGGGGGCAGCGTGTGTTGGAGGATTTGGTGCAGGTGCTGGAAAAGACCTATGGACCTACTATGTACCAGGGAACACTGCGATACCTGTTCTTTAGACGGACACAGCTTGAATGGGAGGACATTCCCCAATATGCAAATGCCCTTCAGGTACTCCTTTAACAAGTCTGTGCTAGAGGGGAACAACTGGCTTCTATAGCTCCTCGTGACCTGGTACTGAGAGACCAATTCGTTATAGGGCTGAGAGACCAGTATCTTAACCGTACGCTACAGGACTTGATTCGGATGACGCCGACTCTCACCTTCGCTGAAGTCAAGCAGGAAGCCATAGAACGTTCTAGGGGACCCGTCATGGATGTGGGGACTCAAAGCGCTGCGTGCAGATCCATATTAAACAGTAACCAGCCCAACAGTGACACCGAGGAGCTGAAACAGATGGTAGCAGATTTACAGCAACAGGTGTCACAGTTAACACTAGAACGGCAGAGAGACCAGCGGATGCAACCTAGCCGTCCCACGGGACCGTGTTGGTCATGTGGTGACCCCCGTCATAGGGCGAATCGTTGTCCTCAACGAACAAACCATCAGTTACCACGACGAACAGAATATCAGCTACATCCACGAGCAGAGCCGCCACGCCAGGTCTCACCACAATGGCCGCCGTTAAACTAGACACCCCTGCAGCTGAGGCTCGAGCAGCAGGGGGGGACAGAGAATGGGGTGTAGAAAAACAGAGCCAGCAACGGAGTACTCTTGCCTCGAGTAGTCCTACACTTGAAGTTATTCTGGAGGGAGTTGCAGTACAAGGATTGATGGACACTGGGTCGCAAGTGACCACGATCTCTGAACAGTTTTATGAAAAGTACCTCAAACCAAGAACTGCTTGTGATCCAGATACCACCATTAAGATAATTGCGGCTAATAACCTACCCATTCCAGTAACCGGAGTCGCCTGGATGGATACGAAGGCCTGCGGACAAGACCTAGGGAAACGAGGAATCGTCATTGTCAAGGAAGGCTTCGGCTCCGAGACTCCAGTAATAATTGGAATGAATATCTTGAAAGACCTGGATCTTATGCTGTTGAAAAGAAAAGGGCCCAAGTACTGGCAGAAAGTTACCAAACATAAACCGACTCGTCTGGCGTTCCAGCGCATAATCCGGACCGTTGGACTTCAACAGATGGCAAAGGAACAACTACCCCTAGCAGCCATTAAAGTGCCCCGCTGTACTCGGATTACTTTGCCCGCTGAAAAAGAGACAGTCATTTCCCTGCCTCTTAACACCAACCGACAACTTGAAGGAGTTGAAGTGTTAATCGAACCAAGGGCTCCAAGTGGGGGTAAGCTAAACCCACTAGTCGCCCGCACCCTAGCCGTCGTGAGGAACGGAAGAGTCCCTGTCAGGCTAAACAACACCGCAGACGTAGGTGTAGCTCTCGAGGCTGGCACGCAACTTGCCAGAGTATATGCTCTACCCACGGAAGTGAACCCCATGGGACCCTTACAATTCACCCCGTCTACAGAAGATGGCCGGACGGTAACTGTCTCAGCCATGAATGCTCAAGCAAATGATGAAGACATTGGGCGAAAACTACTGGAAAAAGTGCAACTGGACCCTTCCCAGTACACCAAACAGGAAGTGTCTCAAATGGAGAAACTACTGCGAGAACACCAAGACTCCTTTGCAAAGCATGACACTGACTTCGGGTACACCACCAGTATCCAACACGAGATTCCCACGGGGGACACTGCCCCTATTCGCGAGAGGTACCGACAAATACCACCTCAACAATACCAGGAGGTGAAAAGCCTCTTAGAATCTATGCTACACGCCGGAGTGGTGCGGGAGAGCCAGAGCCCATGGGCTGCACCCGTGGTGATAGTCAAAAAGAAAGATGGATCCCTGAGATTTTGCGTAGACTACCGTCGGCTGAACGCTTGCACGATCCAGGACTCCTATCCACTCCCCCGGATCGAAGAGTCTCTGACCGCCCTGAAAAAGGCCAAATATTTTTCGTCTCTAGACTTGGCCAGTGGATATTGGCAGGTCCCCATGAGTGAGAAGGACAGAGAAAAGACCGCCTTCATCCTTCCCATGGGCCTGTACGAGTTTGACCGGATGCCATTCGGCTTGAGTAACGCACCAGGGACGTTTCAGAGACTGATGGAACGCTGTCTGGGAGATTTCAACTTCGAATTCACGCTGATATACCTTGATGACATCGTGGTATACTCCGCCACCTTCGAGGATCATCTTAACAAGCTTGGCAAAGTGTTCCAGCGCTTGAAGAAACACAGCCTGAAGTTGAAGCCCAGCAAGTGCCGTCTATTCCAGCAGGAGATCGATTACCTGGGGCACCGGATCTCGGCCGAAGGTGTCCAACCCTCTCCAGAGAAGATAGCAGCTGTCCGAGAGTGGCCACAACCAACTACCATCAAAGAGGTCCAGGCTTTCCTGGGGCTAGCAGGCTATTACCGCCGATTTGTCAAGGACTTTGCCCGGCTTGCGGAACCACTGCATGAGACCCTCCGAGGGACCGCGAACAGTCCCAGAGGACGACGCATCAGCTGGGGGCCCGGCCAAGAAAGATCCTTCCGGGCACTTCAAGCTGCTCTGACATCACCCCCTATTCTGGCATTTGCAGACTACACCTTGCCGTTCCAGTTATACACCGACGCCAGCCTTCAAGGTCTCGGGGCGGTCCTCTCCCAAGTCCAAGATAACAAGGAACGCGTAATAGCCTATGCCAGTAGATCCCTCCGTGACACCGAAAAGAACCCCGTCAACTACAGCTCTTTCCGCCTGGAACTCCTGGCCCTGACCTGGGCTATGACAGAGAAGTTTGCTGGCTACCTGACAGGGGCGGAGGTGCTGGTCGTGACAGACAACAATCCTCTTGCTCACCTAGAAAATGCCAAACTAGGGGCAATGGAACAGCGCTGGATGGCAAGGCTCTCTAGATTCCAATACAAAATTAAATACAGAGTGGGGAAGGAGAATCAGAATGCTGACAGCCTTTCCAGAGTGACCTCATCCCCGCCGGTAGGGGACCGGGATGAAGAGTTGGAGGGAGATGAACTGCCCGACTTTGCCCGGCTAGCTAAACAAATAGAAGATAGCCGCCAGTATGCTGTAGGTGGAATCGAAACCGTAGTGGGGTCCCCCCTGTCCCAACAAGAATGGGCCAAGCTTCAAGATCGAGACCCTGAACATGTCTTACTGAAACAGTACGTGAAGACACAAGAGAAACCACCCTCCGAAGTAAGAGCCCGACCATCAACCAGGGCCTCTGCCCTACTTGCCCAATGGGATCGGCTGATCGTGAAGGATGGAGTCTTGTATCGCAGGGTCCTTTTATCCCATATGCTGGAAGAATGTTTGCAGATTGTCGTCCCGGTGCAGCTAGCCCATGAGATGGTGGCTGAAGCCCACAGAAGGAACGGCCACTTCGGCATAGACAAGACCCTCCGGTGGACCCAGCAATTCATTTTTTGCTCAGGACTCCGTAAGCTGGTTGAAAACGTCTGCCTAAGCTGTCGTACATGTGAACTCCACAAGTCTACTGAGCAGCGTGCACCTGTCCAGACCATTAGCACATCCAGGCCCCTCGAGTTGTTGATGGTGGACTATCTGTTGATCGGAACGGCGAATAGTGGCTACCAGTACTGTCTGGTGATGGTGGACCACTTCACAAAATTCGCCGTCGCTGTTGCTACCAAAGACCAGACTGCCGAATCAGCTGCACAAGCCATCTGTCAGCACTTCGTTCGGGTCTACGGGTGTCCGGAACGGCTACACTCTGATCAGGGGGCGTGTTTCGAAGGGCGAGTCATTGAAGAACTTCAGCAGATGTATGGAATCAAGAAGTCCAGGACCACCCCGTATCATCCACAAGGGAATGGCGCCTGTAAACGTTTCAACCGGACACTCTTACAACTGATCCGAACCTTAGCAGAAGACAAAAAGCCCGACTGGCCTCGATTCCTCCCAGAACTGCTGTGGGCCTATAACAATCAAGTCCATTCTGTCACCGGATACACGCCTTACACCCTCCTGTTTGGCCGCCCAGGCAAAGGCATCCATGAGCTACACCTGTCTAACTCTGATGAAGACACCTGTGGTACCTATCCTTCCTGGCTACAAGCACACCGTCAAAGGATGGAAACTGTCTACCGGCTGGTGGAACAGCAGATCCAGGACCAGGTCCACACTGATCCACTTCCAGTACAAGAAGACCTACTGAGTGTGGGTCAACTAGTCCTAGTTTGTATAAAGAAACCGCAAGGAAAACTCCGGCCCAAGTGGGAGACCGAAGTCTATCGAATAATTGGACACCCGTACCCTGATGGCCCCGTCTATCAAGTACAAGGCGAAGACAGCGGCAGCCTCCGCACCCTGCACCGTAACATGTTGCGCCCCTGCCGTTCTCAGCCTGACTCCCCTCCTGTGATACCTAGAGAGATGGATATCACTAATACTGTGGGAGACAACGACACCGGGGATGTAGAGGTAGAAGACATACCTACCCCGGCTCGCTTGACTGACGCGTCTGAACCCCTTACCTCCTCGACTGACTTACCGACTGGGGCGGAGAGTGGAGTGACTGATCGGGGAGAGAGATTAGCACCCGTTAGGCGGACAGCTAGGACCAACGCAGGAGTGCCCCCGGGACAGTCCTACAGAGACCAATATGTGTGGCCCTCTTCACAGCCGGGTCCTGCAACCTCCACAGCCATCGCCGCCCTGGAGTCAGTCGTTGACAGGGACTGCCAACCTTCAAGTGGGGGGGCGTGTAATGAGCTGGCCGGCTCTGACTGTTCTGTTATCATTGACATAGAAGAATCTGTGACAGACACTGCCCCCGTGTGGCCAGAAGTTATACCTATGCCGAATGTGATTACAGGGAAACAAACTGTATTGGCTAAGCTCCCCCCTGTTGTGTCATGTGACCAGGAAAGAGAGAGAGAAGGAGAGCCCGGGAAATTTCTCTGTGCAGAGAGAAGTCTGTATATGCTGGTGCCCTCCTGTGAATGCGATATAACAGATTGTCTGGATGATCCCTCTCCCTTGAAAGCTGACTTCCAGATCCTGAACCCACGAACTGTAAACGGGTCCTCTGTTGAGAGGCCGAATATTCACTCAGCGGTGACATCTCCACAGATCCTGAACCCACGAACTGTAAGCGGGTCCTCTGTTGAGAGGCCGAATATTCCACCCCTACCTGCCGTACCCCAAGGACTACAGTCTGGACCTGAGAGACGGAGCTTTGTTTAATCCCTGCAGTGACAGACAGGCCTGCGACGTGGGAAGATAACCTCCTGGAGTAAAGAGACTGGTAACGTGTGGATAGGGACAGTGAGGGATAGTTCGTTATTACACGTTAATTCTATGAATAGGCATTTTTTGTATTGTCTACAATTGTGTTCCGCTGTGTTAAGAAAATGTTTAACAGTAAAGATATGTTTGATAAAATGGAATCTGGGTGTGGAGGTTTTGCTGAGCCAGATCATGGATATACATGGGCGAACTTGCCCTCGGTCACTTCAATAACATGCTCACTGCACCCATAGATTAATTCATTATGGTTTGTAGTTTGTAAAATTACATAACTTATGGTGGGTTTCTGCTGTTCTGGCACCTCAGTAGCTCTGCCAATGTAACATGACACCCTCAAAGTATTACAGCAAAATCTGAATTGAATTCTAATATGGCGCTTTTTCCATTCTGAGCTTCTCACTGTACATCAAAAGTAGTTTTTCAACACGGTATACTCAAGAGAAATAGCACAACAAATTTGTCCTGTTTCCCCTTGTGAAAATAAAAAAAAGGGGCTAAAAGAACATTTTTTGTGGGAAAAATTAATTGTTTTTATTTTCAAGGTTCTACGTTATAAACTTTAGTGAAGCACCCTGTGGTTTAAGGTGCTCACCACACTTCTAGATACATTCCTTGAGAGGTCTAGTTTTCAGAATGGCATCAATTGTGGGGGGTTTCCACTGTTAATGCACATGAAGGGCTCTCCAAACGCGACATGACATCTGCTAATGATTACAGAAAATGTTGCATTCAAAAAGTCAAATAACACTCCTTCCTTTCTGAGCCCTGCCATGCACTCAAAAAGTAGTTTTACCCCACATATAGGGTATCGGTGTACTCAGGAAAAATTTCACAACAAGCTTTGGAATCCATTTATTCTGTTACCCTTGTGAAAATAAAATTTGTGGGGCTAAAAAATATTTTTGTGGAAAAATACATTCCTTGAGTGGTCTAGTTTTGAAAATGGGTTCACTTGTTGGTGGTTTCCACTGTTTGGCAAATCAGGGGCTCTCCCATCCCTTCCGAGCTCTGTCATGCACCCAAACAGTAGTTTTCCCCCATTATATGGGGTACAGCATGCTCAGGAGCAATTTCACAACACATTTTGGGGTCTATTTCTCCTGTTACACTTGTGAAAATAAAATAAATTTGGTTTAAAGTAAAAAATTTGGTGAAAAAAGTTAAATCTTCATTTTTTCATTTCACATTACATTAATTCCTGTGAAGCACCTGGAGTTCTTGTGAAGCACCTGAAGGGTTAATAAACTTCTTGAATGTGGTTTTGAGTACCTTGAGGAGCGCAGTTTTTAGAATGGTGTAATTTTGGGTATTTTCTGTCATATAGGCCACTCAAAGTCACCTCAAATGTGATGTGGTCCCAAAGAAAATGGTTTTGTAAACTTTGTTACAAAAATGAGAAATCGCTATTCAACTTTTAACCCTTCTATCTTCCTAACAAAAAAAATGTTTCAAAAATTGTGCTGATGTAAAGTAGACATGTGGGAAATGTTATTTTTTAATTATTTTGGGTGACATAACTCTCTGGTTTAAGGGAATAAAAATTAAAATTTGAACATTGCACATAAAGTGAGAGAACTGTAAATTTTGGCCAGGTCATGAAGCTGGAAACAGGCCAAAGCAGCAACAGTGTGAGAATGCCAAAAGCGCACACAGACAGCTCGCACTTTCTGATTGGATAAGGAGATGTGAAGGAAGGTAAGTAGGATGAGGAGGCAACATGGACACAGAAAAGGCTAGAGGCTGGCCACCTTGAAAAGGAGGCCAGCTTCAGTGCTTTTGCACCCTGCACCCTCTTTTGCTGTGCAGCTGGGGCTGCATGACGACCACCACTCCTTCATCTGAATTGCCTACATCACCCGGATGGCACTAACTTCGTGTGAGGCCAAGGACCTCATCATTCCCATCACATCAAATTCATCACACCTCTCCAGTCTGTCCGTAACTCTGCTGCCCTACTAATCCACTTCTGTTCTCTCTACTCTGCTTCTCCCCTTTGGAAATCCCTTCATTGTCTCCCAATTTCACAATGTATCCACTTTAAGCTGCTAACAGTGACCTACAAAGCAGTCCGTAATCTGTCTCCCACATATATCTCTGAACTAATCTCCCATTTAATCTCTGGGTCTCCAAAGACCTCCTTCTCTCCTCCACAATCGTCCGTTCCTCATCCAATCGCCTGCAAGAGATCTCCTTAGTGTCCCACATCGTGTAGAATTCTGTGGCCCAACACATCCGATCATCTCCTAAATTCTGAACTTTCAAGCGGAACTTGAAAAACCTTGTCTTCAGAACAGCTAACAGCCTGCAATGAACCCTCTGCCACCTCACCAAAACCAGAGCTTCTGCAACCCACGAACCTACTATCTGATTTCCCATTATCCTGTAGAATGTAAGGCCGCAAGGTTAGGGTCCTCTCCTTTCTATACCTGTCTGTCACTAAAAGTTTGTTCATTGTAATTTCTGTTTGTGTTTTGCATGTAACCCCTGCTCATGCACAGCACAATAAAATCAATAGCGCTCTAAAAAAAAATAATAATAATCCCCCGCATTATGTTCCACCGAGTTCTCACCCCTGCTCTACTTTCCGGGCTACACATAGCAGAAAGCTGCAGCAGGTGACACCTGTGTATCATCATCATCAGAGATGTGCTGTGGTGGTCCACTGACTGTATGCATTATCCCTCCCACGTACTAATCCTCAAACCGATCAAGTGGTTAGGCATGAGTGCACTCAATCTCTTCCACTTGTCGGGGAGAGCCAGGTGGATGGCCCACAGAACCACATTCAGCAGAGTCCTGAAAAAGAAGTGACTGCTGCATGACTAGGGCTCAGACTGCTTGCTTAATTTACAGGAGGGTGAAGTGGAAGACAGAGGCCCATGGGCTGCAGGTGCAAACTCTGCGCTTTCAGCAAGGGACTGGGTGGAAGACAAAGTGAAGGAACTGAAGGCACTCTCAGCCAACCAATCTAAAACCACCTCTACTTTTTCTGGCCTCACTATTCATCCACTGGTACTTGGGCCTTCGAAATTACACAGAATGTCCTGTCGCCTGCATTCACAGAGGAATATGGTTCATTTTGGCATGTAGGCGGCACAGATCAACCATGGCCTCTCTCTTCCTGCAGCAGCTACATCACCACCACCAGCAACATGGCCATGTCCCCTATTTGATACTCTCCCCATTGTTTTCACACAAAAAAGTGCAAAGTATAACACAGCCTGTATACAAAGAGAAAGTGGGTAATGGATAAATACACTGCCTGTTTTCAGAGTCCCCACCAAAGAATCAATAAAAAACAAAACAAAACACAAAAACAGTGTTGGTTACCAACTCCTCTTCAACTTTCTCCTTTACTTGAACCTCTGCCTCTATGTTATTTGAAGTTATTTCCCATCCAGATTTGTTTGCAGTGCTATTGTCCCTCTCTTACCCTAATTTACCTTTGCAGCCCTCTAGCCCTTACTATGACAATTTTACAGACATTTTAATGGTCAGGTCGCCATTGTCTTCTATTGAGTTCGGGGTCAAGTTCGAGGTCAAGTTCAGATACAGAACCGAGCTATGAACTACAGGTTCGCTCATCCCTAGTCAACACGTTTCAGAGTCCATCTGACTCCTTCCTCAGGACAACCACAAATGACAATGTGTAGCACTGAGGCAGACCAACATTGGGCAACACAACTCACGGTTTACTGAAATGGAACAATAGCAGAAGACCCATTAAAGAGGTGCGACACCTACCAGGGCCGTGGGGTACTCAAAACTGGGTCGGACAGTTCTTTGGGGAAGTCACAGGGCCGTGACACAACTCCATGGCCCTGGGCATGCAATAAATATGCAAGAGGGAAAATTTCATGGGATTGATTCGTGACACCACCCATGGTGTTCGTCCTGGGATGGCTGACGCTGCAGTTCAGGTCCACTGGGGCTGGTGGTGATGCAGCAAAGATGGTAGAGTGGGACCCCAGGGCAGATATAACAGTCGGTTCAGGTGGTGCTGAATGTTGGGGTGCAGAAAATAAGCAAGGGACGCAGGAAAGTGCAGTTTTCTTTACCCTTTTACTTCTTAATAGATGACAAAGCAATCCGGGGTACCAGCTACAGATGACAGAAGGAGTCCAGCTAGCCTGGAAGCATTCAAGGGGTCCACCTTGCCAGGTGGAGTTGGAGGCCTTCCTGCTGCGCTCTCTTTTCGGGTCCCTGCTGCCTGTAGCTAAGCTGCGGCCCTCTGCTGCATCTTGGCTTTAACCCGTATGGTAGACAGTGCGAACCTATCACGGGCACTACCTGTTCACTGGCAGCCCCGGGCTCCTGGTCTGCTGTGGTGCCTCCAGGTGTTCGGTGTGGCCAGGGTGCTTACAGTCCCCTGCCCTCCAGATTCGGCTGTCGGGGCGTACAGCACCAGCACAGCCAAGAACTCTGGCATCCTCCTTGTCAGCGCTCCACTCCGGAGTCAGCTCTCACGCAGCTGCAATTTCCCAGAGCACTTGTCTCCACTCCTCTCTCCTCAGACTCGCTCCTCACAGACTACACTGACTCCTCTTCCCGACCAGAGAGAGCAGCTCCCCAGAAGTCGGGTCTAGAGCTCCACCGTCTGGCTTGGAGTAGGAATTGTGATGCATGATGTGTATTACCTGGCATGGGGACCTCTTCCTGCTTCCAGGCATGGCATCACCCGGCACACACCTGCAGGAACCCTGCTTCTTTATATGTGCCACATTAAGTCAAAGGGATGCTTGGCACATGAAAATCACTCCCTAGCCCCTACCTTGGCTCAGCTTTGAACTATTGTGCCTACTGAAGGTCTACTGCACGGTGGTCCTCACCACACTTCTCTACGCTAGTGAAACCTGGACAGTCTACAGCCGGCATGCTAAACAGCTTAATCATTTTCACATGAGTTGCCTCTGCAGACTCCTCCACATCAGGTGGCAAGACAGTGTCCTGGACACAGCAATTCTGGAACAAACTGGGCTCTGCAGCGTTTACACTCTCCTTCTGAAAGTCCAAGCCAGGTGGGCTGGACATGTGGTCAGAATGCCCGACAGCAGACTACCGAAACAACTGCTGTACAGAGAACTGTGCCAAGGAAAGCGAGCAGTTGGGGGGCAGAAGAAACGCTATAAAGACTGCCTTAAGGTGTCTCTCAAAAACCTGGAAGTCAACACCAATGAATGGGAAGCGCTTGCCCTGGATAGTCCAGATTGGCGGGGCAGGATCACCTCAGGAGCATGTGCAACTGAAGATAGGAAAATCTTTGACACAAAAAGAAAGCATGCTTTCCGCAAGGCACAAGTAGAATCTGGTGTACTGACTACATCTGGTTGCTTATGTCAAATATGTGGGTGAACCTTCAGGGCCCAGATTGGACTCATCAGCCACCTCCGGACCCATAACTACTAATTCTCTTCTAACCCTGAAGTCATGGTTATGGTCCTTCTACTACGAAGGATTAATATAATCTTTAAAAGGGTCTGAGTCCCCCAGCAGATTAAATTCTGCTGTAATTATTGAAAAGGGAAGGACTGGCTAGCTTACCACTGTAGTCCATAACTAAGCCCATGAAAAGTAAAAGTGACATTTTATGCTTATTTTGGAGAAATTAAATCACTTATGTTAGTTGTGTTGAGCTCTTTACATTGTTCTTGTTATTACAGCAGAAAACTTGTACATTTTGCTAATAAACCTGATTTGCAAATGGCAGTCGAATAACTTTAACCCCTTCACCCCCAAGGGTGGTTTGCACGTTCATGACCGGGCCAATTTTTACAATTCTGACCACTGTCCCTTTATGAGGTTATAACTCTGGAACGCTTCAATGGATCTTCGCGATTCTGACATTGTTTTCTTGTGACATATTGTACTTCATGATAATGGTAAAATTTCTTCGATATGTCTTGCGTTTATTTGTGAAAAAAACATATTTGGCGAAAATTTTGAAAATTTCGCAATTTTCCAACTTTGAATTTTTATGCCCTTAAATCACAGAGATATGTCATGTAAAATACTTAATAAGTAACATTTCCCACATGTCTACTTTACATCAGCACAATTTTTGAACCAAAATTTTTTTTTATTAGGGAGTTATAAGGGTTAAAAGTTGACCAGAAATTTCTCATTTTTACAACACCATTTTTTTTTAGGGACAACATCTCATTTGAAGTCATTTTGAGGAGTCTATATGATAGAAAATACCCAAGTGTGACACCATTCTAAAAATTGCACCCCTCAAGGTGCTTAAAACCACATTCAAGAAGTTTATTAACCCTTCAGGTGTTTCACAGGAATTTTTGCAATGTTTAAATAAAAATGAACATTTAACTTTTTTTTACACAAAATTTATTTCAGCTCCAATTTGTTTTATTTTACCAAGGGTAACAGGAGAAAATGGACCCGAAAAGTTGTTGTACAATTTGTCCTGAGTACGCTGATACCCCATATGTGGGGGTAAACCACTGTTTGGGCGCATAGCAGAGCTCGGAAGGGAAGGAGCGGTATTTTACTTTTCAATGCAAAATTGACTGGAATTAAGATGGGACGCCATGTTGCGTTTGGAGAGCCCCTGATGTGCCTAAACATTAAAACCCCCCACAAGTGACACCATTTTGGAAAGTAGACCCCCTAAGGAACTTATCTAGATGTGTTTTGAGAGCTTTGAACCCCCAAGTGTTTCACTACAGTTTATAACGCAGAGCCGTGAAAATAAAAATTCTTTTTTTTTCACAAAAATGATTTTTTAGCCCCCAGCTTTGTATTTTTACAAGGGTAACAGAATAAATTGGACCCCAAAAGTTGTTGCCCAATTTGTTCTGAGTACGCTGATACCCCATATGTGGGGGGAACCACTGTTTGGGCGCATGACAGAGCTCGGAAGGGAAGGAGCGCCATTTGGAATGCAGACTTAAATGGATTGGTCTGCAGGCGTCACGTTGCATTTGCAGAGCCCCTGATGTACCCAACAGTACAAACCCCCCACAAGTGACCCCATATTGGAAACTAGACCTCCCAAGGAACTTATCTAGATGTGTTGTGAGAACTTTGAACCCCCAAGTGTTTCACTACAGTTTACAACGCAGAGCCGTGAAAAAAAAAATATTTTTTTTCCCACAAATATGATTTTTAGCCCCCCAAATTTTTATTTTCCCAAGGATAACAAGAGAACTTGGACCCCAAAAGTTGTTGTCCAATTTGTCCAGAGTACGCTGATACCCCATATGTTGGGGTAAACCCCTGTTTGGGCGCACGGGAGAGCTCGGAAGGGAAGGAGCACTGTTTTACTTTTTCAACGCAGAATTGGCTGGAATTGAGATCGGATGCCATGTCGCGTTTGGAGAGGCCCTGATGTGCCTGAACAGTGGAAACTCCCCAATTCTACCTGAAACCCTAATCCAAACACACCCCTAACTCTAATCCCAACGGTAACCCTAACCACACCCCTAACCCTGACACACCCATAATTCTAATCCCAACCCTAATCCCAACCATAAATGTAATCCAAATCCTAACCCTAACTTTAGCCCCAACCCTAACCCTATCTTTAGCCCCAACCCTAACCCTAACTTTACCTCCAACCCTAGCCCCAACCCTAACCCTAGCCCTAACCCTTGCCCTAACCCTAGCCCTAACCCTAACTTTACCTCCAACCCTAGCCCCAACCCTAACCCTAACCCTAGCCCTAACCCTAACCCTAGCCCTAATGGGAAAATGGAAATAAATACATTTTTTTTAATTTATTATTCTTCCCTAACTAAAGCGGTGATGAAGGGGGGTTTGATTTACTTTTATAGCGTTTTTTATATCGGATTTTTATGATTGGCAGCTGTCACACACTAAAAGACGCTTTTTATAGCAAAAAAGTTTTTGCGTCTCCACATTTTGAGACCTATAACTTTTTTGCAGGACGAGTTGACGTTTTTATTGGTGACATTTTCAGGCACGTGACGTTTTTTGATCGCTTTTTATTCCGATTTTTGTGAGGCAGAATGACCAAAAACCAGCTATTCATGAATTTCTTTTGGGGGAGGCGTTTATACCATTCCACGTTTGGTAGAATTGATGAAGCAGTTTTATTCTTCGGGTCAGTACGATTACAGCGATACCTCATTTATATCTTTTTTTTTTATGTTTTGGCGCTTTTATACGATAAAAGCTATTTTATAGAAAAAATAATTATTTTGGCATCGCTTTATTCTGAGGACTATAACTTTTTTATTTTTTTGGTTATGATGCTGTATGGCAGCTTGTTTTTTGCGGGACAAGATGACGTTTTCAGCGGTACCATGGTTGTTTATATCCGTCTTTTTGATCATGTGTTATTCCACTTTTTGTTTGGCGGTATGATAATAAAGCGTTGTTTTTTGGCTCGTTTTTTTTTTTTTTCTTACGGTGTTCACTGAAGGGGTTAACTAGTGGGACAGTTTTATAGGTTGGGTCGTTACGGATGCGGCGATACTAAATATGTGTACTTTTATTGTTTGTTTTTTTTTTTAGATAAAGAAATGTATTTATGGGAATAATATATATATTTTTTTTCTTTATTTAGGAATTTTTTTTTACTTCTTTACTTTGTCCCAGGGGGGGACATCACAGATCGCCGATCTCACAGTTTGCATAGCACTCCGTGAGATCGGCGATCTCACTCATTGCTGCAGGCTTACAGAGCTGCAGCTGCAGCCTGCTCCTGACCCAGAAGTCCTCCCTGCAGGACCCGGATGCAGCCCCGCGGCCATTTTGGATCCGGGGACTGCAGGGAGAAGCCCTCCCTGCGTGATGCTTCCCTGTACCGCCGGCACACTGCGATCATGTTTGATCGAGGTTTGCCGGGGGTTAATGTGCCGGGGTCGGTCCGTGACCGCTCCTGGCACATAGTGCCGGATGTCAGCTGCGATAGGCAGCTGACACCCGGCCGCGATCGGCCGCGCTCCCCCCGTGAGCGCGGCCGATCGCATATGACGTACTATCCCGTCGGTGGTCATACGGGCCCACCCTACCTCGACGGGATAGTATGTCAGATGTCAGAAAGGGGTTAATGGTTAGGCTATGTTCACAAGTTGCAGCTGGCAACACTGAGATCCATAGACAATATGGAGAGGAGTCTTCTGCTCACAGAGCAGACGCTCAATGGGATAGATGAGGAGGGGGATGGTAGGATGGAGCTGCAGGACAGTGAGGCAGTTAGCTGGGTGACAGTTAGGAAGCGGGGTAGAGGGAAGAGTGCCAGGGAGGCTAGTCCTGATCTTTCACACCCCAAAAAGTTTGCCAAGTTGGCAGATGAGTGGGGTGCCAGTACAGGGGTAGCACTGCTGCAGCCAGGCATGTCCTCTGAAAGCCGGAGGAGTGACTGCTCCAGTAAGGAGGGAAATAGGAGAGCAGGGCAGGCCAGACAGGTGCTGGTAGTGGGGGACTCAATTATTAGGGGAACGGATAGGGCAATCTGTCACAAAGACAGGGATCGTCGAACGGTGTGCTGCCTATCTGGCGCTCGAGTCCGACACATCGCTGATCGGGTGGACAGATTACTGGGAGGGGCTGGTGAGGACCCAGCGGTCATGGTGCACATTGGCACAAATGACAAAGTTAGAGGTAGGTGGAAGGTCCTTAAAGATGATTTCAGGGAATTAGGCTGCAAGCTGAAAGCAAGGACCTCCAACGTGGTATTTTCTGAAATACTGCCTGTACCACGTGCCACGCCAGAGAGGCAACGGGAGATTAGGGAGGTTAATAAGTGGCTCAAGAATTGGTGTAGGAAGGAGGGGTTTGGGTTCCTGCAGAACTGGGCCGACTTCTCAGTTGGCTACAGGCTCTACGCTAGGGATGGGCTGCACCTCAATGGGGAAGGTGCAGCTGTGCTGGGGGAGAAAATGGTTAGAAGGTTGGAGGAGTGTTTAAACTAGGGAATGGGGGGGAGGGTATTCATTTTATAGGTGGGGAAGATAGTGCAGATAGAGACCTGGGCACAAATAAGGAAGTTGGGGGTGGCGGTGGCATGGGGGGTGGGGTTAGAACAGTTAGTAATTTAAGAAAGAATAGAGGTACAGAGAGGAACATCAAGTGCATGTATACTAATGCCAGAAGCCTCGCCATTCGCCAACAAAATGGACGAATTAGAACTAATGTTGTTGGAACATAATTATGACATGGTGGGGATATCTGAAACATGGCTGGATGAGAGCCATGACTGGGCTGTTAACTTGCAGGGCTATAGCCTTTTCAGAAATGACCGTACAGATAAGCGAGGGGGTGGGGTGTGTCTGTTTGTAAAATTGACCTTAAAACCCATCCTGCGTGATAATATAGGTGAATCTAATGAAAATGTAGAGTCCCTGTGGGTGGAGATAAGGGGAGGGGGAAAAAATAATAAATTACTGATAGGGGTTTGTTATAAATCTCCAAAAATAATGGAAGCAATGGAGAATATCCTTGTAAAGCAAATAGATGAAGCTGCGACTCAAGGAGAAGTCATTATTATGGGGGACTTCAACTACCCTGAAATAGATTGGGGAACAGAAACCTGCAGTTCCAGTAAAGGTAATCAGTTTTTGACAACTATGAGAGACAATTACCTTTCACAACTGGTTCAGGACCCAACAAGAAGGGGGGCACTGCTAGACCTAATATTAACCAACAGGCCAGACCGCATATCAAATATAAGGGTTGGGGGTCACTTGGGGAATAGTGATCACAAAATAATAAGTTTTCATGTCTCCTTTAATAAGATGTGTAGTAGAGGGGTGACAAGGACACTAAACTTCAGGAGGGCAAATTTCCAACGGATGAGAGAGGATCTTGGTGCAATTAACTGGGACGATATCCTGAGACATAAAAGTACACAAAGAAAATGGGAGACATTTATTAGCATCCTGGATAGGACCTGTGCACAGTATATACCGTATGGCAATAAACATACTAGAAATAGGAGGAAACCAATATGGCTAAATAAAGCTGTAAGGGGCGCAATAAGTGACAAAAAGAAAGCATTTAGAGAACTAAAGGAAGTAGGTAGTGAGGAGGCATTAAATAAATACAAAAAATTAAATAGATTATGTAAAAAGCAAATCAAGGCAGCAAAGATTGAGACAGAGAGACTCATTGCTAGAGAGAGCAAAAATAATCCCAAAATATTCTTTAACTACATAAATAGTAAGAAACTAAAAAATGATAGTGTTGGCCCCCTTAAAAATAGTCTGGGTGAAATGGTGGATGAGGATGAGGAAAAAGCCAATATGCTAAATGACTTTTTTTCATCAGTATTTACAAAAGAAAATCCCATGGCAGCCAATATGACTAGTGATAATAATTCCCAATTTAATGTTACCTGCTTAACCCAGCAGGAAGTAAGGCGGCGTCTAAAAATCACAAATATTGACAAATCTCCGGGCCTGGATGGGATACACCCCCGAGTACTGCAGGAATTAAGTACAGTCATTGATAGACCATTATTTTTAATCTTTAAAGAGTCCATAATGACCGGGTCTGTACCACAGGACTGGCGTATAGCAAATGTGGTGCCAATATTCAAAAAGGGGACAAAAACTGAACTCGGAAATTATAGGCCAGTAAGTTTAACCTCTACTGTGGGTAAAATCCTGGAGGGCTTTCTAAGGGATGCTATACTGGAGTATCTGAAGAGGAATAACCTCATGACCCAGTATCAGCACGGGTTTACTAGGGACCGATCATGTCAGACTAATTTGATCAGCTTCTATGAAGAGGTAAGTTCCGGTCTGGACCAAGGGAACCCAGTAGATGTAGTGTATATGGACTTTTCAAAAGCTTTTGATACGGTGCCACACAAAAGGTTGATACATAAAATGAGAATAATGGGGATAGGGGAAAATATGTGCAAGTGGGTTGAGAGTTGGCTCAGGGATAGGAAACAAAGGGTGGTTATTAATGGAGCACACTCGGACTGGGTCACGGTTAGTAGTGGGGGTACCACAGGGGTCAGTATTGGGCCCTCTTCTTTTTAACATATTTATTAATGACCTTGTAGGGGGCATTCAGAGTAGAATTTCAATATTTGCAGATGACACTAAACTCTGCAGGGTAATCAATACAGGGGAGGAGAATTTTATATTACAGGCTGATTTATGTAAACTAGAAGCTTGGGCTGATAAATGGCAAATGAGCTTTAATGGGGATAAATGTAAGGTCATGCACTTGGGTAGAAGTAATAAGATGTATAACTATGTGCTTAATTCTAAAACTCTGGGCAAAACCGTCAATGAAAAAGACCTGGGTGTATGGGTGGATGACAAACTCATATTCAGTGGCCAGTGTCAGGCAGCTGCTACAAAGGCAAATAAAATAATGGGATGCATTAAAAGAAGCATAGATGCTCATGAGGAGAACATCATTTTACCTCTATACAAGTCACTAGTGCGACCACACTTAGAATACTGTGCACAGTTCTGGTCTCCGGTGTATAAGAAAGACATAGCTGAACTGGAGCGGGTGCAGAGAAGAGCAACCATGGTTATTAGAGGACTGGGGGGTCTGCCATACCAAGATAGGTTATTACACTTGGGGCTATTTAGTTTGGAAAAACGAAGACTAAGGGGTGATCTTATGTTAATGTATAAATATATGAGGGGACAGTACAAAGACCTTTCTGCTGATCTTTTTAATCATAGACCGGTGACAGGGACAAGGGGGCATCCTCTACGTCTGGAGGAAAAAAGGTTTAAGCATAATAACAGACGCGGATTCTTTACTGTAAGAGCAGTGAGACTATGGAACTCTCTGCCGTATGATGTTGTAATGAGTGACTCATTGCTTCAATTTAAGAGGGGACTGTATACCTTTCTGGAAAAGTATAATATTACAGGGTATATACACTAGATTCCTTGATAAGGCGTTGATTCAGGGAACTAGTCTGATTGCTGTATGTGGGGTCGGGAAGGAATTTTTTTCCCCATGATGGAGCTTACTCTTACCACATGGTTTTTTTTTGCCTTCCCCTGGATCAACATGTTAGGGCATACTAGGCTATGGGTTGAACTAGATGGACTTTTTAAAGTCTTCCTTCACCCCCAAGGGTGGTTTGCACGTTAATGACCGGGACAATTTTCACAATTCTGACCACTGTCCCTTTATGAGGTTATAACTCTGGAACGCTTCAACGGATCTTGGCGATTCAGACATTGTTTTCTCGTGACATATTGTACTTCATGATAGTGGTAAAATTTCTTCGATATAACTTGCGTTTATTTGTGAAAAAAATGAATATTTGGCGAAAATTTTGAAAATTTCGCAATTTTCCAACTTTGAATTTTTATGCCCTTAAATCACAGACATATGTCACGCAAAATACTTAATAAGTAACATTTCCCACATGTCTACTTTACATCAGCACAATTTTGGAACCAAAATTTTTTTTTGTGACGAGTTATAAGGGTTAAAAGTTGACCAGCAATTTCTCATTTTTACAACACCATTTTTTTTTTGGGACCACATCTCATTTGAAGTCATTTTGAGGGGTCTATATGATAGAAAATACCCAAGTGTGACACCATTCTAAAAACTGCACCCCTCAAGGTACTCAAAACCACTTTCAAAAAGTTTATTAACCCTTCAGGTGTTTCACAGGAATTTTTGGAATGTTTAAATAAAAATAAACATTTAACTTTTTTTCACACAAAATTTATTTCAGCTCCAATTTGTTTTATTTTACCAAGGGTAACAGGAGAAAATAGACCCCAAAATTTGTTGTACAATTTGTCCTGAGTACGCTGATACCCCATATGTGGGGGTAAACCACTGTTTGGGTGCATGGCAGAGCTCGGAAGGGAAGGAGCGCCATTTGGAATGCAGACTTAAATGGATTGGTCTGCAGGCGTCACGTTGCATTTGCAGAGCCCCTGATGTACCCAAACAGTACAAACCCCCCACAAGTGACCCCATATCGGAAACTAGACCCCCCAAGGAACTTATCTAGATGTGTTGTGAGAACTTTGAACCCCCAAGTGTTTCACTACAGTTTACAACGCAGAGCCGTGAAAATAAAAAATCTTTTTTTTCCCACAAAACTTATTTTTTGGCCCCCAGTTTTGTATTTTCCCAAGGGTAGCAGGAGAACTTGGACCCCAAAAGATGATGTCCAATTTGTCCTGAGTACGCTGATACCCCATATGTTGGGGTAAACCCCTGTTTGGGCACACGGGAGAGCTCTGAAGGGAAGGAGCACTGTTTTCCTTTTTCAACGCAGAATTGGCTGGAATTCAGATCGGATGCCATGTCCCGTTTGGAGAGCCCCTGATGTGCCTAAACAGTGGAAACCCCCAATTATAACTGAAACCCTAATCCAAACACACCCCTTACCCTAATCCCAACAGTAACCCTAACCACTCCTCTAACCCAGACACACCCAACCCTATTCCCAACCGTAAATGTAATCCAAACCCTAACCCTATCTTTAGCCCCAACCCTAACTGTAGCCCTAACCCTAGCCCCAACCCTAGCCATAACCCTAGCCCTAACACTAGCCCTAACCCTAGCCCTAACCCTAGCCCCAACCCTAGCCCCAACCCTAGCCCTAACCCTAGCCCTAACCCTAGCCCCAACCCTAACCCTAGCCCTAACCCTAGCCCTAACCCTAGCCCTAACTCTAGCCCTAACTCTAGCCCTAACTCTAGCCCTAACTCTAGTCCTAACTCTAGTCCTAACTCTAGCCCTAACCCTAACCGGAAAATGGAAATAAATACATTTTTCAATTTTTTTATTTTTCCCTAACTAAGGGGGTGATGAAGGGGGGTTTGATTTACTTTTATAGCGGGTTTTTTAGCGGATTTTTATGATTGGCAGCCGTCACACACTGAAAGACGCTTTTCATTGCAAAAAATATTTTTTGCGTTACCACATTTTGAGAGCTGTAATTTTTCCATATTTGAGTCCACAGAGTCATGTGAGATCTTGTTTTTTGTGGGACGAGTTGACGTTTTTATTGGTAACATTTTCGGACACGTGACATTTTTTGATCACTTTTTATTCCGATTTTTGTGAGGCAGAGTGATCAAAAACCAGCTATTCATGAATTTCTTTTGGGGGAGGCGTTTATACCGTTCCGCGTTTGGTAAAATTGATAAAGCAGTTTTATTCGTCGGGTCAGTACGATTACAACGATATCTCATTTATATCATTTTTTTTATGTTTTGGCGCTTTTATACGATAAAAACTATTTTATAGAAAAAATAATTATTTTGGTATCGCTTTATTCTCAGGACTATAACTTTTTAATTTTTTTGCTGATGATGCTGTATGGCAGCTCGTTTTTTGCGGGACAAGATGACGTTTTCAGCGGTACCATGGTTATTTATATCAGTCTTTTTGATCGCATGTTATTCCACTTTTTGTTCGGCGGTATGATAATAAAGCGTTTTTTGCCTCGTTTTTTTTTTTTTCTTACGGTGTTTACTGAAGGGGTTAACTAGTGGGACAGTTTTATAGGTTGGGTCGTTACGGACGCGGCGATACTAAATATGTGTACTTTTATTGTTTTTTTTATTTTATTTAGCAAAAGAAATGTATTTATGGGAATAATATTTATTTATTTTTTCTTTATTTAGGATATTTTTTTTATTTATTTTTTTACACATGTGGGGAATTTTTTTTTTACTTTTTTACTTTGTCCCAGGGGGGGACATCACAGATCATTGATCTGGCAGTGTGCACAGCACTCTGCCAGATCGACGATCTGCTGTGCAGGGCTGCAGGCTTACCAAGTGTCTGCTCTGAGCAGGCACTCGGTAAGCCACCTCCCTCCCTGAAGGACCCGGATGCCGCGGCCATCTTGGATCCGGGACCTGCGGCGAGGAGGGAGGTAGGAGACCCTCGGAGCAACGCGATCACATCGCGTTGCTCCGGGGGTCTCAGGGAAGCCCGCAGGGAGCCCACTCCCTGCGCGATGCTTCCCTATACCGCCGGTACACCGCGATCATGTTTGATCGCGGTGTGCCGGGGGTTAATGTGCCGGGGGCGGTCCGTGACCGCTCCTGGCACATAGTGCCGGATGTCAGCTGCGATATGCAGCTGACACCCGGCCGCGATCGGCCGCGCTCCCCCCGTGAGCGCGGCCGATCGCGTATGACGTACTATCCCGTCGGTGGTCATACGGGCCCACCCCACCTCGACGGGATAGTACGTCAGATGTCAGGAAGGGGTTAATAACTATGTAACTATGTAAGTTGCGTTTTTGCTGCTTTTTAAAATAAATTAAAAGCTACTTTTTACAGTACTAGCAAAAGCTATGAGATTTCAGAAATCTCATGAACACGCTTGTTTTTTTTTTTTCTTGACTGATTTGGAAAACTGCTGCTTTTTTGAAAACTGCAGCATGTCACTTCTTTCAGCATTTTTTCAGCGTTTTTCATCCATAGAAAGCAATAAGTAAGTGTAAAAATGCAGCAAAAACACTGCCATCAGTTTTTGCGGCCTTTTTAGTAAAAAAAAAAAAAAAGCAGGTACAGCAGAATGTGAAACCAATTTATCTTTGTAATATTCCCAAGTTTAAACCATAATTAGTGATGAGCGAATATACTCGTTACTCAAGATTTCTCGAGCATGCTCGGGGGTCCTCCGAGTATTTTTTAGTGCTCGGAGTTTTAGTTTTTGTTATAAGTAGAATAATCTGAGAACTGTCAAGATTAAATGTCCAAAATTCATAGATTTATTCAGAATTATGACCAGTCATGTGATACACCAACGTTTCGGCCTGATGGGCCTTTGTCAAGGTAATTTATCTGTGTAACAGTACAAAGAAAATACAATCAAAATTTTTTTATATAAACACCAATAAGACATAATAAAGCAAAACAACTGGTCAATACATACTCAAAATAAAATAAATATACAATAGATATACAGAGCCAACATATCCTATCATCCCATGAATGTCAATACATATGTATAACAGCCCATCAAATAATACATAGAGGCTAAGTGCCCACATAATAACAGAAAAAACAAAGATAGAGCTCGATAATCCAAAAACACAGGTGGTCAACATCCTCATATGTCTCAGAGGTAGAGACAAGTTCCATCTGCAAATCATTGTCGTATACACAAATCATATCCTGAAGAGCTCAAACTAGAGCAAAGATAAGAAATATAATTATATAAGCGCAAATAATCAGTAAGACACAGTTACCTGTATGACGGTATTTAAGAAGATGCTAAAAGAAAGAAAAAGAAAGACAAAAGGGTCCCGGTTAGTGCACAAAGAGGTTATGTAATAGAATTAGAAAATCACACCCGAAGCAGATAGGTTACCTAGTTGAGGAACGCGTGCATGTCGACAAGACGCCGATTCAGTAGTGTGGTATCGCATGGCGCAGATGGTCTCCTATTTATGACGTCAGACCGGCGCCAATGTCCGAAAAGATCACGAGTGCTTCACATAGTGCGCAAGCGCAAAGAGTAAATGTCGCGCATGCGTAATAGAAGAAAAAGGACGGAAGTGGGGAATGGAAAGGCGTAAGTAGGGAATAAGAAATGGTAAGGTAATATACTGAAAATCATATATAAATAAATAGGTGCCGCATATTGCAGACGGTAAAAGAAAAAGAAAGAACCAAAGCTGGTAAATGTGTATATCAATGTATAAGACATACCGTATATACTCGAGTATAAGCCGACCCGAGTATAAGCCGACCCCCCTAATTTTGCCACAAAAAACTGGGAAAACTTATTGACTCGAGTATAAGCCTAGGGTGGAAAATGCAGCAGCTACCGGTGATTTTCAAAATTAAAAATAGATACTCCATACCATTCATTATGGCCCCATAGATGCTCCACATAAAGCTGTGCCATATATAATGCTCTGCACCGTTCATTATGGCCCCATAGATGCTCCATAGAAAGCTGTGCCATATACAATGCTCTGCACCGTTGCCCCATAGATACTCCACATAAAGCTGTGCCATATATACAATGCTCTGCACCGTTGCCCCATAGATAGCTGTGCCATATATATAATGCTCTGCACCGTTGCCCCATCGCTGTGCCATATATATAATGCTCTGCACCGTTGCCCCATAGATAGCTGTGCCATATATATAGTGCTCTGCACCGTTGCCCCATAGATAGCTGTGCCATATATATAATGCTCTGCACCGTTGCCCCATAGCTGTGCCATATATATAATGCTCTGCACCGTTGCCCCATAGCTGTGCCATATATATAATGCTCTGCACCGTTGCCCCATAGCTGTGCCATATAGTGCTCTGCACCGTTGCCACATAGCTGTGCCATATAGTGCTCTGCACCGTTGCCCCATAGATACTCCACATAAATCTGTGCCATTGCTGCTGCTGCTGCAATAAAAAAAAAAAAACACATACTCACCTCTCTTGCTTGCAGCTCCTCAGCGTCCCGTCGTCTCTCCGCACTGACTGATGATCAGGCAGAGGGCGGCGCGCACACTATATGCGTCATCGCGCCCTCTGACCTGCACAGTCAGTGCGGAGAGACGCCGGGAAGATGGCGCGACGCCCGGCGTGTGGAACGAGGGAAGGTAAATATGTAATACTTACCTGCTCCCGGCGTCCCGCTCCTTCCCCCCGGACAGCTGGTCTTCGGTGCCGCAGCCTCTTCCTCTATCAGCGGTCACCGGCACCGCTGATTAGAGAAATGAATTATGCGGCTCCGCCCCTATGGGAGGTGGAGCAGCCTATTCATTTCTCTAATGAGCGGTCCCACGTGACCGCTCAGGGGAAGAGCTGCGGCACCGAAGACAGTGGGACGGGCAGGGGGAGCGTCAGGAGCCCCGGAAGCAGGTAAGTATATGACAGTGCTCACCCGCCGACCCCACCACCGATCATGACTCGAGTATAAGCCGAGAGGGGCACTTTCAGCCCAAAAGTTTGGGCTGAAAATCTCAGCTTATACTCGAGTATATACGGTATATTGAAAGGGTATTCGTAAAAAAAAGCACCCATGTCGTGCACCGACCTGCACCCAAAGAGTGATGGACCGCAGAATCAAGTCTAAAAGAAAGAGAAGAGAAAAGAAATCAGTACATATAGCATATGTAAACAGATGTATGTACATAATCAGAGGATATCTACTCATCTATAATATACTGTACACAAATATACATATGTACAGTTATACATAGCTTATGAGCTCTCAGAGATCAAACTCACAAAGAGATCACATATCCTAAAACAGAAAATGAAAGAGGTGAGACAAGGAGGAACTGCGAATGTTATATAATACAGAATCATAAGAATTAATAGAACACCTCATATTCTCTATTCAAGCCAAATGGTTCTAGGGTTTGAAGAGTGTAAATCCAAAATGCCTCTTTTTTTTTTAACTTCAATATTCTGTTTCCACCTCTTCTAGCCATTGGTACATTATCAATAACCTGGTAGCGTAGCTGTGAAATGCTATGATTATGATTAATAAAATGTGCAGGTATGGGTAGCATAGTCTTTTTACAGCAAATGGTTGACTTGTGCTGTGATATGCGGTCTAGGTCTGCCTTACAGTTACACTATGTGACTCTGGCCGAGTACCACAAGGTACAGCGGATACCCAGGGGCCTCAGGGTCTCACTTAGACCTACTCTTTTTTCTGATAAGATAGATTTTTGTGAGAAATTTGAGGCAATTCTCAAGAAATGCTCGATGGATCTCATCCTCCTTACGGTTGATTACCTACATAAGGAAATACCCACTATTGAAAAAGAGATAGAAAATATTGAGTTACAGCTTCGTAATACCCTATCTCAGGACGAGTTTAATAAAATCAAGACTCAAACTGATAAAACAATTAATGAGTTTCAGTCCCAACTCCAAGAACGCAAGAGGATGAAATTTATCCGAGATACTGAGGATTATCAACGTGATGAAGTCTATCGATGGAAAAATAAAGACTTTGATTCTACAGGAAGGAAGAATCCTAGTAGTTGGAATTCACCCTATTCGTCTGGCTCTGAGAGTGAGGGCTCTCGATCATCCTTCCGTTCCCAAGAACAGAGATGGGGACGCAATCCACGGAGCAGAGACAATAGACGTACTCCGATGAACTCTGATACTACAACCATGAGGATGCAGACTCGATCACAGGTATTATCTGATCAGTTGGTGTATAATATCTCTTCGTATATCTTATCTCCAATTGAACTCTCTGTCCTACAAAAGGGCCTTTCCTTTTGTCCCACTCCTCCCTTTGATGACTTTACTTTAGACCAAGAGCTTAATCGCTTTTTTAGATCCCTTCGATTGAAGGTACATTTTTCAGTAATACAATTACCTGTTTCCTCTGGCACTGCGGATAGGTCTGAAGGGCCGCTTTCCCTTAAAAAAATTGAACTTGGTTCAACGTAGCCATTTCTCTCCGCCCAAGACGTATCACCCGGTTGAAACCTTCATTTCCCTTGTACAGAGGGATGTACATAGACAATTGATTGATATTCGACGTGGACACTTAAGTGTCCAGAGTAATTTTTCTAGGATTGAGAAATTAGCGATTAGTAGCTTGAGGTCCAACAAGAATTTAGTGATTAAACCCGCTGACAAGGGGGGAGCAGTGGTTGTAATGGATAAACAACATTATATTAATGAGATTCGTTCACAACTTAATGATACGGATACTTACCTTTTAATGTCTCGTGATCCCACTTTTGATATATCGAAAGAGATTCGCATCATGGTTCAGCATTTCACTTCCTTGGGAGTTATAGACAATAAATTAGGAGAGTTCCTCATCAATTTACATCCTATTTGCCCGGTAATATATGTATTACCAAAAATACACAAGAATCTTCAAAACCCCCCTGGGAGACCCATCGTGGCCTCGACGGGCTCATTACTATCTCATTTGGCCATGGTGTTGGAGAAAATTCTGTCTCCACTTTTACATCACATCCCTTCGTTTCTCCGGGACACTTCACATTTTCTGACATCTATCCGAAACCTTGGGGAGATCCCCAGTAATTGCCTTTTGGTCACGCTAGATGTCAATAGTCTGTATACCAACATCAATAACCATAAAGGTATCGAAGCTGTTAAATTTTTTTGGGATAATAGGACACAATTTAATTCATTCGGATCTCAAATTGTTCTGCATTTCACTTTTCACATTGATCCTTACAAAATTTTTTTTTCGTTTTGAGGATTACTTTTTTTATGCAATTGAATGGGACCACTATGGGCAGTAATGTTGCGCCCCCTTATGCCAACATTTTATGGTGGAATTCGAGTCTGAATTCATCTATACTCAACCATTCTTCCAACAACATTGTTTACTTTGGAAAAGATATATAGATGACTTTTTTTAATCTGGAGGGGCAACATGGATTCCCTTATTTTATTTCATCAAACTATCAATCAATTTATGAAGAAATTAACCTTCTCAATGCAGTTTGACCAACGTTCTATTCCTTTTTTAGACACTCTTGTGATGATTAATGATGATAAAACTTTATCAACAGATATCTATGTTAAACCAATGGATAAGAACAGCCTACTGTTCTTTACAAGTTGTCATCCACGCCACATTAAAAAATCCCTCCCAAAATCACAATATCAGAGGGTTAAGCGTATTGTGTCGGACCCTTCACAACGCTCTATACGTCTTAATGATATGGCCTCCAAGTTCCGCAGTCGTGGGTATCCAGATTCATATCTTAGTTTTTCTCCAGATACTCCAGTTTCTAAAACACCACAGGTTGGGGTGCATCGGATGGCTTTCATCAATACATACCACCCGTTCATGTCTCTGTTTCAGAAGATTATCTTTAGACATTGGTCACTTCTGGGGTCGTCCTATCCTGACATTCCTGAATTCCACATTCCTCCACTCATGTGTCATAAAAAACCACCTAATTTGCAGAATCTTTTTAGTTAGGGCAGATGTTGGTAGCCCAAGAACCGAGATGAAACAGTCGTTCTTGACATCTTCACGTAAGGGTACATTTCCCTGTCTACGCTGTCTGCAGTGTTCACATATTACCAAGGGTGAGACATTCACACATCCGAGGACTGGAAAGTGTTTACCGGTTCGTGGCTTCTACAGCTGTGATTCTTCATATGTCGTGTATTTTATTAAATGTCCTTGCGGTCTCGGATATGTTGGGGAAACCACCCAGCATATCCGAGACCGCATATCACAGCACAAGTCAACCATTTGCTGTAAAAAGACTATGCTACCCATACCTGCACATTTTATTAATCATAATCATAGCATTTCACAGCTACGCTACCAGGTTATTGATAATGTACCAATGGCTAGAAGAGGTGGAAACAGAATATTGAAGATAAAAGAGGCATTTTGGATTTACACTCTTCAAACCCTAGAACCATTTGGCTTGACTAGAGAATATGAGGTGATCTATTGATTCTTATGATTCTGTATTATATAACATTCGCAGTTCCTCCTTGTCTCACCTCTTTCATTTTCTGTTTTAGGATATGTGATTTCTTTGTGAGTTTGATCCGTGAGAGCTCATAAGCTATGTATAACTGTACATATGTATATTTGTGTATATTATAGATGAGTAGATATCCTCTGATTATGCACATACATCTGTTTACATATGCTATATGTACTGATTTCTTTTCTCTTCTCTTTCTTTTAGACTTGATTCTGCGGTCCATCACTCTTTGGGTGCAGGTCGGTGCACGACATGGGTGCTTTTTTTTTCCGAATACCCTTTCAATATATGTCTTATACATTGATATACACATTTACCAGCTTTGGTTCTTTCTTTTTCTTTTACCGTCTGCAATATGCGGCGCCTATTTATTTATATATGATTTTCAATATATTACCTTACCATTTCTTATTCCCTACTTCCGCCTTTCCATTCCCCACTTCCGTCCTTTTTCTTCTATTATGCATGCGCCTGACATTTACTCTTTGCGCTTGCGCACTATGTGAAGCACTCGTGATCTTTTCGGACATTGGCGCCGGTCTGACGTCATAAATAGGAGACCATCTGCGCCATGCGATACCACACTACTGAATCGGCGTCTTGCCGACATGCACGCGTTCCTCAACTAGGTAACCTATCTGCTTCGGGCGTGATTTTCTAATTCTATTACATAACCTCTTTGTGCACTCACCGGGACCCTTTTGTCTTTCTTTTTCTTTCTTTTAGCATCTTCTTAAATACCGTCATACAGGTAACTGTGTCTTACTGATTATTTGCGCTTATATAATTATATTTCTTATCTTTGCTCTAGTTTGAGCTCTTCAGGATATGATTTGTGTATACGACAATGATTTGCAGATGGAACTTGTCTCTACCTCTGAGACATATGAGGATGTTGACCACCTGTGTTTTTGGATTATCGAGCTCTATCTTTGTTTTTTCTGTTATTATGTGGGCACTTAGCCTCTATGTATTATTTGATGGGCTGTTATACATATGTATTGACATTCATGGGATGATAGGATATGTTGGCTCTGTATATCTATTGTATATTTATTTTATTTTGAGTATGTATTGACCAGTTGTTTTGCTTTATTATGTCTTATTGGTGTTTATATAAAAAAATTTTGATTGTATTTTCTTTGTACTGTTACACAGATAAATTACCTTGACAAAGGCCCATCAGGCCGAAACGTTGGTGTATCACATGACTGGTCATAATTCTGAATAAATCTATGAATTTTGGACATTTAATCTTGACAGTTCTCAGATTATTCTACTTATACAGGTCCTTCTCAAAAAATTAGCATATAGTGTTAAATTTCATTATTTACTATAATGTAATGATTACAATTAAACTTTCATATATTATAGATTCATTATCCACCAACTGAAATTTGTCAGGTCTTTTATTGTTTTAATACTGATGATTTTGGCCTACAACTCCTGATAACCCAAAAAACCTGTCTCAATAAATTAGCATATCAAGAAAAGGTTCTCTAAACGACCTATTACCCTAATCTTCTGAATCAACTAATTAACTCTAAACACATGCAAAAGATACCTGAGGCTTTTAAAAACTCCCTGCCTGGTTCATTACTCAAAACCCCCATCATGGGTAAGACTAGCGACCTGACAGATGTCAAGAAGGCCATCATTGACACCCTCAAGCAAGAGGGTAAGACCCAGAAAGAAATTTCTCAACAAATAGGCTGTTCCCAGAGTGCTGTATCAAGGCACCTCAATGGTAAGTCTGTTGGAAGGAAACAATGTGGCAGAAAACGCTGTACAACGAGAAGAGGTGACCGGACCCTGAGGAAGATTGTGGAGAAGGACCGATTCCAGACCTTGGGGAACCTGAGGAAGCAGTGGACTGAGTCTGGTGTGGAAACATCCAGAGCCACCATGCACAGGCGTGTGCAGGAGATGGGCTACAGGTGCCGCATTCCCCAGGTAAAGCCACTTTTGAACCATAAACAGCGGCAGAAGCGCCTGACCTGGGCTACAGAGAAGCAGCACTGGACTGTTGCTAAGTGGTCCCAAGTACTTTTTTCTGATGAAAGCAAATTTTGCATGTCATTCGGAAATCAAGGTGCCAGAGTCTGGAGGAAGACTGGGGAGAAGGAAATGCCAAAATGCCTGAAGTCCAGTGTCAAGTACCCACAGTCAGTGGTGTGGGGTGCCATGTCAGCTGCTGGTGTTGGTCCACTGTGTTTCATCAAGGGCAGGGTCAATGCAGCTAGCTATCAGGAGATTTTGGAGCACTTCATGCTTCCATCGGCTGAAATGCTTTATGGAGATGAAGATTTCATTTTTCAGCACGACCTGGCACCTGCTCACAGTGCCAAAACCACTGGTAAATGGTTTACTGACCATGGTATTACTGTGCTCAATTGGCCTGCCAACTCTCCTGACCTGAACCCCATAGAGAATCTGTGGGATATTGTGAAGAGAAAGTTGAGAGACGCAAGACCCAACACTCTGGATGAGCTTAAGGCCGCTATTGAAGCATCCTGGGCCTCCATAACATCTCAGCAGTGTCACAGGCTGATTGCCTCCATGCCACGCCGCATTGAAGCAGTCATTTCTGCCAAAGGATTCCCGACCAAGTATTGAGTGCATAACTGAACATTATTATTTGATGGTTTTTTTGTTTGTTATTAAAAAACACTTTTATTTGATTGGACGGGTGAAATATGCTAATTTATTGAGACAGGTTTTTTGGGTTATCAGGAGTTGTATGCCAAAATCATCAGTATTAAAACAATAAAAGACCTGACAAATTTCAGTTGGTGGATAATGAATCTATAATATATGAAAGTTTAATTGTAATCATTACATTATGGTAAATAATGAAATTTAACACTATATGCTAATTTTTTGAGAAGGACCTGTATTTTCTATTATTTTTCTGAGAACTTTTTTTCTACTTTTTGGACTGCAATCCCCTTGATCGAGTATTTTAGTTTTTGTTGCCGCAGCTGCATGATTTCCATCTGTTAGCCAGCATAAGTACATGTGAGGATTCCCCAGCAACCAGGCAACCCCCACATGTACTTATGCTGGCTAACAGATGTAAATCATTCAGCTGTGGCAAGAAAAACAAAATCTCCGAGCACTAAAAAATACTCAGAGGACCCCCGAGCATGCTCGAGAAATCTTGAGTAATGAGTATATTCGCTTATCACTAACCATAATGTCTTGGTGTCCTGACATGAGTATGGCAGTTGGTATTAATACAGTTTAATTAAATTAGTGATATGTAAAAGTAAACAAAGCCTGAGCATTTCAATTTTGATCAATATGTGAAAGTCCACATTGCCCTACCAATGTGTTCAAGTAAACAATGCCCTACCAATATGTTAAGGTAAACAATTACTGACAAATGTGTGAAATTGAACAATACCTGACCAACTCAATGGCCTACTAATGTGTGAAAGGAAACAATGCTTGACACACAAAATGCACTGCCTATGTGTTAAGTAAACTATGCCTTACCAATTCAACCCCCCCACTGTTTCTATATTTGCAATTTTTTATTTTTTCGGGAATTTTTTTGTTCAGAATAGTCACTATTTTTTCAGACATAATACACTTTTTCCACTAAATAATTATATCAAATTGCCCTTTTGTCCAAAAACATTTTATACTGTGACATAGCTGTTGCATTTGTAAGGTGCCCAGAGTAGTAGCCATGGGTGAGCTACTGCTTCTTGATGCCTTGGCACCTTACAGACAAACGAGTGTTGTGGGTGTGTATATAGAACATTGTTCCTGCATCTGTTACCGCCACCGGGGAGAAGTTGGAATTGCCTGCATTTTCCTAAAGATAGGGTCATACAGGTCACGGTGTGTCGCTATGACCCTGATACCCTGAGTCTCTGCCTACATCTGTCCCAGAGGCCACACATAGAGATAATGCTCCCTGTTTCAGTGCCCACAGCAGGGCACTACCTTTTCCTAAGGTTCCCTTACCGCTGGACAGTATGTTTCCTGGACTTATAAGCTCTCTTCTTGCAGGGTCCCCACTTGCTGTCCTGTTGCCTCTGCAACTGGTTCCATAGTTCCATTCCATGCTGCGCCTTGTAGATCCACCACTGGTAAACCTGTCTTCTCCCTTTTACCTGCTCTTCAACACTCCACTCATCAACACCGACTACGTACTTCCTATATCCCCAAAACCTTCCCACTGATTCCACTATAGGGCCGCCTTTTGCCCCTCCCTTCCAGGGGCCAACCTCGCAGTTAACACTGCAGTAAACTGACACAGAAAATGGCGATAGGGATAAATACATTTTTTTATATTATAAGCAGAAATATAACCATGCACAAAACTAACGTACAGCACACTTGCCATGATGTCTTCTTGAGGGGTACAGGACTCCCCTACCCTTTTACACATTGGTGGCCTAACACCTTACATTGTTCATGCCTGCAAGATGGAAGCAAAGCTGAACTTTGAGAAGATGAAAAATGCAGCAAAAACCCAGCAAGAAAAGCAGCCAAAAAGCAGCAAAACCTGTCTGTAGCTTTTTTTTTTACTGAAAAAAGATCAGATTTTGGCTGCACTAAAAAAGCAGCAAAAAAGCAACATGTGACCACAGGCTTACTGTATAATAATAAAAATATTGTCCATCTTGAATTTTATCCACAGCTACTTTGCCACTAACCACAATGGACCAGTGTTTATGAAGCGCAAAGATCAAACACAAGACAGATAATGCAATATAACATGGATTTTCAAGGAGATGCTATTGCTGTTCCGACCTTCGAATAAAGTTGTCATTATATTGAACCTGGCCTTTAATTATAACCAGATGCACAAATTATTTTAATCTTTGTTCTATATCTGAACAGTAGTTCACAAACGTTAACACAAACTAGAGGACATCAAAAAGAATTTAAATGCACTGTCGGACAGCTGCCAACCTTTAAGGAAGCAATTGATCACATCCTGTCATCTTAAAAGCTGAAGGAATGCAAAACAAACACTTGAGATTAGTGCACTAAATATGGTTTATCAGCTAACACTCTGATAATTTATCTAGCCATATTTAATGCTGTACGTTTCTTATCTCAGCCACTATAATTACTACATTTCAGGTATTTTTTACCCCAGCCTTTGAAATCTAATTTGAGTCCAAAATTGTAAATCATATCTACAGTAGAATTGGAACCACAGTAAAAGATGTTCTGTACCTTTAAGATATTTGGTATTAGAGTTAAAAGTACCGTATGGGCAGATATAGTAGCTATGTGGCCTCTAGTTTTTAGTGCTTTGCGTAATGACAAAGGGAAGATGCAGCCTGTTGTGAATTAGACTTTTTTGGCTCCCTCTTGTGGTCACTAGTGATATGACTCTGGGATTGTCTTTCGTCAGTTTGGCACCCACCTGGGTCGTTAGTCCAGGGGTGTTGCTATATAATCTTCCTGAATTCTCAGTCTGGTGCCTGGCATCATTGTTATCAGTTCCTTTCTGTTTGCTCCTGTCTGCTGGTCCTGGATCTTGCAAAATTAAGCTAAGTCCTGCTTCTTGGTTTTTTGGTTATTTGCATGGTTCTTATTTTTGTCCAGCTAGTACTAAATGTGATTCCTGATTTTGCTGGAAGCTCTAGGGGGCTGGTATTCTCCCCCCGGGCCGTTAGACGGTTCGGGGGTTCTTGAATATCCAGCGTGGAAATTTTGATAGGGTTTTTGCTGACCGTATAAGTCATCTTACTATATTCTGCTATTAGTCAGTGGGCCTCTCTTTGCTAAATATCTAGTTCATTCTTACGTTTGTCTTTTCTTCTTACCTCACCGTTATTATTTGTTGGGGGCTTGTATCCAACTTTTGGGGTCTTTTCTCTGGAGGCAAGAAAGGTCTATCTTTTCCCTTCTAGGGTTAGTTAGTTCTCCGGCTGGCGCGAGACGTCTAGAACCAACGTAGGCACGTTCCCCGGCTGCTGCTATTTGTGGTGCTAGGATTAGATATACGGTCAGCCCAGTTACCACTGCCCTATGAGCTGTTTTTTTGTGTTTGCAGACTTGGTATTTACTTTTGAGACCCTCTGCCATTGGGGTCATAACAGCAGCCATAAGTGCCATCCTGTAGGAGGCTGTCACACACAAGGTTCCCTGTGGTGGCATATTAGGGAATCATGGTGGAAGCCTATGGTGCAGGGATTCTGTGCTCAGAAGTTCTATTGAAAAAAGGTTAGGGACCAAGAAAAGCTCAATAGGGTGTTATCCAGATTACAGCGTTAGGCAAAAGGCAGTACTACTCACCTAATGCGGTTGTGTAAGACATAACACTCAAAAAGGTTTACAGCTCCATAGTTTGGCAAATCCAATGTAGTCCATGAGACAAGAGTCAGACGGCACTAGAAGCGTGCAAAGTTTCTCAGTCTTGAGTAGATTAACCACTGTTGTGCAGGGAACACGAGCTGATTGGGTATATGGTGCTCAGCATGGAATAATAGACTAGATATTCATATGAAGTAAAAGAAAAATGCGGCACTCACCCTTTAGTTGCTATGCTTGCGTGTTCTTTATTGGATAAGAAAAAGTTAATCACAAACGTCCATTAGGACTACAGATGAGCGAGAGGGTGCGGGAGTGTGGACGACGGCCGTTTCGCACCAAATGTGCTTCGACGGGTCCAGTCCTGGACCCGTCGAAGCACATTTGGTGCGAAACGGCCGTCGTCCACACTCCCGCACCCTCTCGCTCATCTGTAGTCCTAATGGACGTTTGTGATTAACTTTTTCTTATCCAATAAAGAACACGCAAGCATAGCAACTAAAGGGTGAGTGCCGCATTTTTCTTTTACTTCATATGAAAATCCAATGTAGTATTTAGGCAGTTTGGAGGTAACAGATGACCTGTGCTGCTGGTATTATAAACAATAAAGGAGACCAAATCAGGAGAGAGTGTCAGTGTGGTTTATTTTCATCACATTTCAAAGTATTCTTACTTCTTGTTCAGGAGAACCACAGAGAACTATGTGTGGTTTTCCTGAAGAAGAAGTAAAAATACTTTGAATCACGTTGAGAATAAACTACACTAACACTCTCTCTTGAATTGGACTCCTTTATTGGTTATAATGCCAGCAGTGCAGGTTATCCGCTACCTCCAAACTGCCCAGATGTTCTCTTGGGCAGAACTGGTATATAGATGTTGGGAGTTCATCTGTGGTGATATATACAGTGGGGAAAATAAGTATTTGACACACTGCTGATTTTGCAAGTTTTCCCACCTGCAAATAATGGAGAGGTCTGCCAATTTTTATCGTAGGTACACTTCACCTGTGAGAGACAGAATCTAAAAATAAAAAACAGAAAATCACATTGTATGAGTTTTAAATAATGAAATTGATTTTCATTTTCATTTTCTGCATGAAATAAGTATTTGATCACCTACCAACCAGCAAGAATTCTGGCTCTCTCAAACCTGTCAGTTTTTCTTTAAGAAGCCCTCATACTCTGCACTCATTACCTGTATTAATTGTACCTGTTTTAACTGGTTACCTGTATAAGAGACACCTGTTCACATACTCAGTCAATCACACTCCAACCTCTCCACCATGGTCAAGAACAAAGAGCTGTCTAAGGACACCAGGGACAACATTGTAGACCTGCACAAGGAAGGGATGGGTTATAGCACAATAGGCAAACAGGTTGGTGAGAAGGCAACAACTGGCACAATCATTAGACAATGGAAGAAATACAAGATGACTGTCAATCTCCCTTCGTCTGGGGCTCAATGCAAGATCTTGCCTTGTGGGGTAAGGATGATTCTGAGAAAGGTCAGGAATACATGGGAGAACGTGGTCAATGGCCTGAAGAGAACTGGGACTAAAATCTCAAACATTACCATTAGTAACACACTACGCCGTCATGGATTAACCCCCTTAACCCCCTGAGCTTTTTTCAGTTTTGCGTTTGCGTTTTTCGCTCCCCTTTTTCCCATAGCCATAACTTTTTTATTTTTCTGTCAATATGACCATGTGGGGGCTTGTTTTTTGTGGGACAAGTTGTACTTTTGAACGACACCATTGGTTTTACCATGTTGTATACTAGAAAACAGGAAAAAAATTCCAGGTGTGGTGAAATTGTAAAAAAAGTGCAATCCCAGACTTGTTTGGCTTTTTTTACTAGGTTCACTAAATGCTAAAACTGACCTGCCATTATGATTCTCCAGGTCATTATGAGTTCATAGACACCAAACATGTCTAGGTTCTTTTTTACCTAAGTGGTGAAAAAAAATTGCAAACTTTGTTAAAAAAAAAAAATTGCGCCATAATCCGATATCCATAGCGTCTCCATTTTTCATGACCTAGGGTTGGGTGAGGGCTTATTTTTTGCGTGCCAAGCTGATGTTTTTAATTATACCATTTTGGTGCAGATACGATCTTTTGATCGCCTGTTATTGCATTTTAATGCAATGTCATGGCAACCAAAAAAATGTAATTTTGGCGTTTTGACTTTTTTCTCTCTACACTGTTTAGTGATCAGGTTAATCCTTTTTTTTTTGATAGATTGGGTGATTCTGAATGCGGCAATAACAAATATGTGTATGTTTGATTTTATTTTTATTTTTGTATTTTAATGGGGGAAAGAGGGGTGATTTGAACTTTTATATTTTTTTTTTCATTTTTTTATACTTTTAAAAACATTTTCTTTTTACTTTTGGCATGCTTCAATAGCCTCCATAGGAGACTAGAAGCTGCAATAGCTGTTCAGATCTCCTCTATATAGCAGATTTACTCACTTGCTATGAGTGCCGACCCTGGGTGGGCTCACAGCAAGTCTCCAGGAGACCTCAGGTTGTCATGCCAACACACCAGTGACCCACTATTAAAAACAGCTGACATGTCTCCAGAAAGATATGGGCTCACCGCCAGAGCCCCTCATCAAAGGGAGGGAGTCTGACATCAGCGTACTATTACGCCTGATTTCTGAAAGAGAAAATCCTGCAGGGCATATAAGTTCTCCCTGCTCATGCCAGCACTTGTCCAGGCCCGCTTGAAGTTCGCCAATGACCATCTTAGTGATGGAGAAGAGGCATGGCAGAAGGTCATGTGATCAGATGAGACCAAAATAGAGCTTTTTGGAATTAACTTCACTCACCTTGTTTAGATGATGAAAAGGATGAGTACAACCGCCAGAACATGATACCAGTCGTGAAGAATGGTGGGTAAAATTAGACATGGGGGCGCTTTTCTGCAAAGGGGACAGGATGACTGCACCATATTGAAGGGAGAATGGATGGGGTCATGTATCACAAGATTTTGGCTAACAACCTCCTTTTCTCACTAAGAGCATTGAAGATGGGTCGTGGCTGGGTCTTGTGCTTCAGTAAAAACTGTCTTGTCTGCCTTATAGTGATGACACCCCGGGGTGTCACTAAGTGATATTTTCGCAATCGCCTTTACATTATATTAGAATGGTTTAGGCAATATAAGGACATAATGTTTCATGTTTTGAATTACCCCACTATTTTAGTTCATAACAAAAGTTAAGTTTTAGGACTTGTTAGTGAGGTTACTTGTTGTGTTATCCCAAATTGTAGACAATTGATATATACAACCCTCCCAAGCCCTTATAAGATCTCCACAATTTGCACATTGATACTGGGTCTTCCAGCATGACAATAGTCCGAAGCACACAGCCAGGACAACTAAGGAGTGTCTCTGTAAGAAGCATTTCAAGGTCCTGGAGTAACCTAGACAGTCTCCAGACCTGAACCCAATATAAAATTTTTGGAGGGAGCTAAAACTCATTGTTGCCCAGCGACAGCCCCAAAACCTGAAAGATCTGGAGAAGATCTGTATAGAGGAGTGGGCCAAAATCCCTGCTGCAATGTGTGCAAACTTCGGCAAGAACTACAGGAAATGTCTGAACTGTGTAATTGCAAACAAAGGTTCCTATATCAAATATTAAGTTCTGTTTTTCTATTTTATCAAATACTTATTTCATGCAATAAAATGCAAACTAAATATGTAAAAATTGTACAATGTGATTCTGGATTTTTATAAGACCCTGTCTCTAACAGTTTAAGGGTACCTACAATAAAAATTACAGACCTCTCCATTCTTTGTAGGTGGGAACACTTGCAAAGTCACCTGCGTATCAAATACTTATTTTCCTCACTGCAAGTATCTCCATACTGAGAGTGGTCTCTGTAGGAATGCACCAGAGGCAGATACTTTAGCAGACAATGAAGGTTTGAGAGTAGTACTGAGAGCCAGTTAGTGCCACACACTGCCATCAAGAATGGGGTATAAGCTGGGCAGACCAGTGAAGTTGAAGTATGCCCCAAGAGATTGATGGTAAAGCTGATAGCTACGTAACGGAGTACTATTGTTGAAAGCTGAGATAGAAGGAGAGCCCATCAAGAATATCTGACGCCACAGTCAGCTGTCATAACTGTTCTGAACCACACAAGTGAAGTTGTGTTTCTTGGATGCCAGAAGAGTGTCTCTTAGGCTACTTTCACACATCAGGCTTTTTGTTTCAGGCACAATCCGGCAATTTTTTGAAAAAACTGATCCGTTTTTTTTAACGCTGGATCCGTTTTTTTCCATAGAGTTGTATTAGCGCCGGATTGTGACTGATGGCCAGACGTTTCATCCGTTTTTTTCCGGATCCGTCCAAATAGTCGTTTCCGGCGGACGGAGAAAATGTCCACTGCAACGTTTTTTTGTCCGGCGGAAAAAATCATTACGGCCAAAAACACATGAAAGAGGTGTGCGGATCCGGTTTTCAAAGCATTTTCCATACAAATCATGCAGATTTTACGTTCTGGTGTTCTCTCTCTCTCTCTCTCCTCCCCCAGAACCAGGAAGTCAAAAAATCCATTAAAGAAGACCGGATCCAGCTAAAAAACGGATCCGGCGCATCAGTTTTTCACAATTTATGTCAGATCCATTTTTTTAAAAAATTATCTGGATTTAGCCTGAAAACAAGAAACTGATGTGTGAAACTAGCCTTAAAGGAGTGTTTCAGTCTACCTAAATTGTTCTCTAAGAATTGTTAGATTGCTTTAGCTTAAATTACTGGAATCTCTAACAATTGCCTTTTATTCCCAAGTCTAAAGACCATGGCTAGAGAGAGCTGAATACTGTAGAGCAGCCTGCAGTTTTTTAGGGGTCCATAGAGGTGGGTGTCCCAATCGTTAATCAATGGGACTTCACCAATCTATTATCACCTTTCCATTGGATAGATATTTGGATGCAAACTGAAGCATTCCTTGAACCTCTTCACACATGACATAATGCTACCTCACAGTCAGGGTAGGTGTGTAAATGGCAGGCTCAGGAGTTGAGCCTATACCACACCAGGCAGATACCGGCCAAGTTAACCATTTAAATGGTGCAATCAGCAGAATGGCTATGGAATCCTTTCTTAACATTTGCCAATTTGATATTTTTTTAAAAATATATATCTCATGAGTCAAACTCTAGATAGACTCATGAGATGCTCATCTTAGCATCAAGATTATATGACTATTCTCTTCAAAGTACGGTACACCATCTTCATTAGATCTAAGAGGTCTGTTAAGTGATTTATATAGTTTGTATTGGAAAATATGTTGACAGATCAGCTTTGGTGCGCAATCAGGCATCGGGACGGTATATTACAGACTTTGAACCCTTTATAGCTGCACCTTGGTGCTCGTGCACACCATCGTATTATTGGTCCAATTGTGACTTAACAAAACACCAGATCACACTCAGACCAATGTTATTCTATAGGGCCTTGTGCATGTCTGATTTTTTTCCTTGAACAGAGCATATCTGGAGAAAAAATTGCGGCATGCCCAAGTTTGATGCGATATTCAGATTGCACTCAGTGGGTGCATGGAAAACATTTACAGACTGACACAATGGAGAAGATGGAGAATTTTTTTTCTCAATCTTCTCCTCATCTGAAAGAGTCGGAGCACACTATGCTAACACTCTGATGGCCAAGCAGTTAGCAAAAGATCTTAGTGATAAAAAAGGGTTATTATAATGTAATCTCTAAAAATATGATCATAATAAAACTGGTAAGGACTGATACACATTAGTATTTGTTTGGTTCCTAAATAATTGAGTGTTTTGTGTCATGTTCTTTTGCCTAAATATATGTAATAACCCATAAACATGAATACATATGTGAACTATTTACATGCAAGAAAAATCTGATTCTCTGAGCAAAATATTTTTCCTTAAAAGTAATTACAGCAGAACACAATGTATCAAGCGCAGATTTACTAGATGACTTTTGAAAAATCTTCATGGAACTGATATCTGCAAAATCAATAACTGAGAAGAGAACACAGTGAATGGTTATTATGAAAAGAAACAATGTATATGCTGTATTTCTTTATATTCCATTGTAACCACACAGATCAGTATTTTACAGTAAGTCCCAAAGTGCTGAAATGTACATGTATAATCCTCCTTGTTGCTCGGCAAAGTCCAACATAACATCCATTCATTGAACTAAAGGCGCTGAAAGGAAGAGGGGAAGAATGACAAAAAGCTGACAGCGATGGCACACGTCTCCTCTCCGAACTGAAAAGCTGACAAGTAGATTGCACAAGACAGCCACTTATAGGTTACTCTGTCAGCTACTTGAATGTCTTGTCTTTTATCTGCCACCTTCCTAGGGTAGAACCAGAAAATGCTTTACCCATTTCATGATCAGTGTTACACTGTCTATTATAAAGCCAAGAATGTAGATATTTATTCTGAATGATCAATCCATTGATGGGTATACAATCCCAATACCATACAGACCAATAGGACCATTATTCCTTCTCAAATGCCTTAAACATCTTTATTGGGATGAACACTACAGTTTTCACCCACAAGGCTTCAAATGCATTACTTTTTCACTTTTTTACAGTTACATGATGAAATTCGGGCTCTATGCTGCCAACACTAGTGCAGCTAAGTACATACAGATTTATGCAGCAACTTATTGAGCTCAATGTGGCTCAGCGGCAGCTGCAGGCAAACAAGTAATATGTATGGATGCCTAAGTTCCAACAGTAGCGTGATGTGAAGCTTGAGGGCACCAATACATTTCCAACAGGACCCCAAACTATCACATTCTTTAATATTAATAGTCAAATCATATGGGCCATAGAGTCCTCTTGGGTTCCCTAAATCCAGGGCCCAAGTGAAATTGCAACCCCTGCACCTATTATAGATAAGCTTATGCCTCCGACTCGCTCCTGACAGATGATATCAGGGGAGAAGGGATTGGCACATTGGAATACCAACCGCTGTGCTCCGGGAGATAAGATGGCGCCAGAGGGGTCTGGAAGCATCTCTCATAGAGAAAACAGGAGCGCTCAGCTAAGCTGAGTTATCTATGTTATGGGGTCTTCAAATTGGCCTCAGGTTTCAAAATACTCAATATAAAATTCTTGGGATTTGAGGATTTTATTTATCTGTGTTAGTTATCAGTCTATTTTTTTTATTGGAGGAGTTTTTCCTGAGTTCATGATATTCGCATAACATCAGGCAGTGGGATAATATAATAAAATTACCATAACACACCTTCAAAACACAGATTTATAAGCAAAAATAAACTTGGCACTGAAAATAATGAAAGATGAGGAAATTTCATTTTTTTCGCATCCAGAAAAAAACAGAAGAAATAACTGAACGTTTTCGGTCTCACATTGGACCTTCATCAGAGTATCTTGCTGGTTCAGAAGGATAAGACAGTGTGCTTCAAATAAGCTTGTAGGATGATAAGAGGAAAATGCCTGCGTGTGTGGAGGCCCTGGGAGCTGGACAGGAGGAGACCAATGTGAGACCGAAAACGTTCAGTTATTTCTTCTGTTTTTGTCTGGATGCGAAATAAATAAAATTTCCTCATCTTTCATCATTTTGAGTGGCAAGTTTATTTTTGCTTAGATTACGGGTTGGATACCCTACTTGAGCACCATCCACAAGTTATTTTTTGTTGAGTTCCTTGTCGTTCTCTACTTTTCTGCCACAGATTTATAGGGAATATTATTTTTTAATTTGCAATTCTCTTATATACCGTGTGTGCATGCACTAAAAGACATGAGGACGTACAAAAATGTTTTAAACTTTCAATGCACAGTTTGTAATAGGAGTGAATTACTTGACGTCATTAGTGAATTACCTGAGCACTAGTGATGAACAAGTGTACTCATTGCTCAGGTTTTCACGAGCACGCTCGGCTGACCTCCGAGTACTTGTGACTGCTCGGAGATTTAGTTTTCATCTCGGCAGCTGAATGATTTACAGCCACTAGCCTGCTTGATTACATGTGGGGATTCTCTAGCAACCAGGCAAACCCCACATGTACTCAGCCCGGCTAGTAGCTGTAAATCATTCAGCTGCCGCGATGAAAACTAAATCTCCGAGCAGTCATAAATACTCAGAGGTCACCCAAGTGTGCTCGGTAAAACCCGAGCAACGAGTACACTCGCTCATCACTACTGAGCACCCATGTATGTGTAAGGATAGTGGACCACTACGATCGCGTTTTTGCCCCTGAAGACACCAATCATGGCAATGTATTGAAATGTGAATAAAGCCTAGCGTTTGTTGTGTCATGTGAATAGTATTGTGTAATGTTTGTCTGTGTAATGTATAGTGTGGGGTAATGTAAGATAAGTAATGTAATGTATGGTGTAATATGTGTAGTTGACTATAGGCATAGAAGGAGTTAATGTTTGGGACTAGCCCACAGTGGGGGGAGAAAGTGTAAGGAAGATAGACTGCTTCCAGCTGGGAAGGCAGATAGGGTCTGGAGTGCACGTTGAGCAGTGCTCTATTGGAGGGTCACCCTAAATGAGAGAAGACTGAGCAGGAGGGATAGCGAGATCCTGAGGATAAGTGGCCATCCGGAGACTGGTCCTAGGAGAGGACACCTAGTCATGAGACTGCAAGTTTGTAACGCTGAAAGGTAACGGTCTAAACATAATTGAGCTTGTGGAACTAACGAAGGATCCCAAGCGGGAGTTCCAGGGTGCCAGTAGTGGAAGAAATAGGACATGGAGCTGCTAAACAAGTAAAGGAGACTTGTAAATCAGGAGCATGTAGCATTAAAGCTGGGTTGTGATGAAGTAGAGATAAACAGTGGACATAAATATCCCTGGAGTATACTGTATACTACGGAGGAAGGAAACTGTGGAAAATGCTCCATGTTGCAAAGGAAATGTTCATAAGATTTTGTAACCGCTATTCCTTGAATCCAAATGAAAAATGTAAAAAGAACAATGATGATCCAATGGCGTTGTCACTCTATTTAATTATTCAAAAAACAATGTTTTCATTAAAACAGCACATATCTAAAGCGAACTGCTCTCTTCATTAAGTACACATAAAAACATACATTCAAATTGACCAGAATTGTTATAAACCCCCTTAACCAGATGTGGGTATTCAAATTCATCAATCATTTAACCCCATCTCTGCTCCCCTGTAGCTCCATAGCTGTCATGTCCTATTGTCTATGCAGTGCATATTAACCTATATAATGCCGGTGTATTAAATATTAACCTGTATACTTCTATGCATTTAACCCCTTGTGGACTAATGTAGCTCAACAGTAGCTGTCTTATCCTCATCATTTTTTTTTACTTTACTTTTTTCACCCCCAATTCTATCTCCAACCCTAACCCCAACCCTAACCCTAACACAACCTAACCCCAAACCTAACGCTAACACAACAATAACCTTAATCCCAAGCCAAACCCTTCCACAACCCTAACAACAATCCTAACCTTAACCCTAACACTAACACCAGTCCTAACCCTAACATCAACCCTATTCCCAACCTTAACCCTAACTGTGACCCCAACCCCAACCCTAACTGCAAAGAATGGGAAAAATTATGTTTTTTTATTTTAGAATTTTTTATCTAACTAAGTGGGTGACAATGGGAGATTTGAACTACTATTTTTTAATGTTATAACACTGATCAAAATGAACCAAATAGAAAAATTCGCCATTGTTGCTGGGTACAGGCCGGCAGATCTTGGGGGCGCACTGTGCATGTGCCTGCCATTTTTTTCCAGGAAGATGATGCGGAGGTCCGGGAGATGGTGCAGGAGGGCCCAGGAATGGCGGAGGTATCCGGGGGCTCGGTGGACCCTATTTTTCTCTTCTCTGAGATGTTAGATCATATCAGAGGAGAGAAAAATGAATTTTAAATCAGACTTTTTTCATTTCTTTTTTAAAATGTGGTGCTGAAGAATAAGTACTCTTAGCTGCTGCCATTAAAAGGCATATTGGCGGTCGTTAAGGAGTTAAATGAAATGACGATGCCATTGGTTTGTGATTCTTCATTTTTAATTTTTAATTTGGATTGGTATCTTCACCCTCAGATGGGGCCTGATGACGAGGGCTACAGTCTGCTAACATCAGAGTTTGAGTTTTGCACACCAATTCCAGGTTAGTCTTTTCGGTATTGGCTCGAGTAAGCCAGTCTGGGCTGATTCACACAAGTAACGCCTCTGTTTCTTTCTTTGTCTATGACCCTTACCAAGTTACTGTTCATTAAAAAGTTTATTTTTTAATGGTGGTCTCCCTCATTGAACTGTAGAACATCTGGTCCTGGCAGCATTGGTTACCTGCGGCCTACATGGGGAAAATTAGTGACTTCACAGCACAAGTCCACATACCCAATCAGGACCTCCACTTTCATGCAACGTACTGGAGTGCCTCAGACAAGTGCTACAAACCCGCACCAAGTTGCATACATAGAAATTATACTTGGGTTTTAAGCACAGGCACATTTTGTGAAAGTGTAGGCACTCAAAGTCCATGAGTGGATCTTCACAGGGAACTTTATTCTGTCCTAGGAGTAATTATTGCAAAAAGAAGGTTTACATGAAAGCTGCATGATTTGGTAGCTCCCATCTGAAGTAAGTCAAGCTTCCCATTCAGCATAGGACCACTCATTAACACAATAGCACACTGTGCAGGTTAGCTTATCCCCTGCTACATCTGTTTGACATGATTGAAGCTCCCACATTTTTCTTCTCATGAATTTCATGTGAGCAAACTCATTCCATCTCTTTGCATAAAATCAGAAGCACGTGAGATTATGGATTCGTGAAACACAGATTAATAAAGCAGTTGGCAATTGAGGCTTTATGTGCACTAATCTTAGAACCATTTTTATTATATTGTCTTTATGATATTTACTTTACTGAAGTAATGGCTGGAGCTGAGCCGCCCCTTCCCCCGCGGCATAAGGGGAGGACATCATGACCATGGGATGGAGGGAGGGGTTAGGGCTAATAGGTGGGGGCTTATGGGGAGTTAGGAGTTTATCAGCTTGGTGGGGGGTGTGGCCTAGCCAGTTCCCGCTCTCTGGGCAACGAGTGTGCATGTACCATGGCCACCGTCGACCGGATCCGAGAAAGCCTGAGGGCTGCAGCGGCATTGCACCCTCTGGGCTGGCTAGAGCAGCAAGTGGCGGGCATCATCGGGAGCGGTGGGTTGGCAGTGGGTTCGGCGTCTCCTGTAGGGCAATCGCGGCGGACTAGGCCTACAGAGCGGCTGTCTCCCGACTCGGCTCCCTGGGCCCTCCCGTAGGTGCAGGAGCCCCTCTAGGGACTCTCCAGGCCAAGTGCCATTGAGTCGCGGCGCCAGCAGGCCCCAGCCTGGGAGGAATCCTATCTCCAGGCGGGGTCCGTTGGCGGCTGCCAGGCCTTTGTCCCGCAGGGCTGTGGGGCGGAGCCAGCGCGAGCCGGACAACAAGCGAGGTCTTTCATGTCGGGGGGGCCACGGCGGTGATGTCCCTGCCATGTGGCCTGCCTCAGCGTCATCTTCTAGCAGGCGGGGAAGCGGTGCAGGAGCAGGTGGCCCCGGAGGACAAGGAGCTGGGCTGGCCCCGTTTGCTGTGGCAGGGTCTTCCCCTGAGCTGGAGACCCTAGACACAGTGGTGGAGTCCTCATCAGCTGATGGGGGCCCGGCCGCTGCCACAGCATCACCGCAGGCACAGCAGACATTCAGCAGTCAGCAGGCGACTTCCTCTTCATCTCCTGCTGAACCAGTGACGCAGGGGTTAAACCCGGATCCAAGTCAAGGACCCCAATGGCAGTTTTCCCCGGATGGGTGGGGTTTGAATTTCCCTGGATAGTGGCGCCAGGACCCCGGTACTCCGGCTGGAGGGATCACAGCTCCCTCGCTGTTGTGAATTCTGCTCTTGGGCTCCCTCCGGTGGTTGTTGGTGGTAGTGCAGTTGTCTTGGGGTTGTAATCCGGGCAGGTGTTTCTGCTGATTGCAGCTCTATTAGGTATTTAGGTGTGCAGGATCCATGAGTCCATGCCAGTTGTCCATTGTACTTGGAGGGATTGCATCTCTCTCTGGCTCCTCATGCCCTGCTGCCAATTCAGCTAAGATAAGTGTCTGTTTTTTGTCTCTGTGCACACATGCAGTGTGCTTTGCAATTCAGTGCAATTCGTTGTGTTTTTGTCCAGCTTAGACTTTGTTTGGATTTTTCAGTCATGCTGGATTCTCAGGAGATGCAGATATACTTTCTATGTCTTTAGTTAGATGTGGAATATTTGTATTATCTGCTGCGGATATTTTTAGGGTTTTAATGCTGACCGCTTAGAATTCTGTCCTATCCTTTTCTATTTAGCTAGAAGTGCCTCTTTTGCTAAATCCTGTTTTTCTGCCTGCGTGTGTTTTTCCTTTTATACTCACAGTCAATATTTGTGGGGGGGCTGCCTATCCTTTGGGGTTCTGCTCTGAGGCAAGATAGAATTCCCATTTCCATCTATAGGGGTATTTAGTCCTCCGGCTGTGTCGAGGTGTCTAGGACGTGTTAGGTACATCCCACGGCTACTTCTAGTTGCGGTGTTAGTTTAGGGTTTGCGGTCAGTACAGGTACCACCTACTCCTGAGAAAGTCTCTCGTGCGGCTCCAAGGTCACCGGATCATAACAGTACAACTGGCCAACAATGAGTTAAATGCATCTCAGAAGAAGGGAAGAAAGAGCCATTTTTTTTCTGTAGCCTGTTTTGTCTTTTCTTCCCTCTTTTCCTCTGGGTGACTGAGGAGTCTTGTGCTAGCATGGATGTTCAGGAATTAGTTTCTCGTATAGACCAGCTTGCTGCTAAGGTACAGGGAATTTCTGAAGATTTTGTTCAGACTCCGCTTTTAGAACCTAGGATTCCTACTCCTGATTTGTTTTTTGGGGACAGGTCCAAATTTTTGAGTTTTAAAAACAATTGTAAACTGTTCTTTGCTCTGAAGCCTCGTTCCTCTGGTGATCCCATTCAGCAGGTTAAAATTGTCATCTCCCTGCTGCGTGGCGACCCTCAGGATTGGGCATTTTCCCTGAAATCTGGGAATCCTGCCTTGCTTAATGTGGATGCCTTTTTTCAGGCTCTAGGATTATTATATGATGAACCAAATTCTGTGGATCAAGCGGAGAAGACCTTGTTGGCCCTGTCTCAGGGTCAAGAAGCGGCAGAATTGTATTGTCAGAAATTTAGAAAATGGTCTGTGCTGACTAAATGGAATGAGGATGCTTTGGTGGCAATTTTCAGAAAGGGTCTTTCTGAATCTGTTAAAGATGTTATGGTGGGGTTTCCCACGCCTGTTGGTCTGAGTGATTCTATGTCTCTGGCCATTCAGATTGATCGGCGCTTGTAGGAGCACAGAACTGTGCGCGCTGTGGCGTTGTCCTCAGAGCAGATGCCTGAGCCTATGCAGTGTGATAGGATTCTGTCTAGAACGGAACAACAAGGATTCAGACGTCAGAATAGGTTGTGTTTTTATTGTGGCGATGCTTCTCATGTCATTTCAGTCTGCCCAAAGCGTACAAAGAGAATCGCTAGTTCAGTTACCATCGGAACTGTACAACCTAAATTTCTGTTATCTGTGACCTTGATCTGCTCATTGTCGTCATTTTCTGTCATGGCGTTTGTGGATTCAGGCGCCACTTTGAACTTAATGGACTTTGAATTTGCCAGGCGTTGTGGTTTCCCCTTGCAGTCTTTGCAGAACCCTATTCCTTTAAGGGGCATTGATGCTACACCTTTGGCTAAAAATAAACCCCAGTTTTGGACACAGGTGACCATGTGCATGGCGCCAGCCCATCAGGAAGATTGTCGTTTTCTGGTGTTGCATAATTTGCATGATGCTATTGTGCTGGGTTTTCCATGGTTGCAGATACATTATCCTGTGTTGGATTGGAAGTCTATGTCTGTGACTAGTTGTGGTTGTCAGGGGGTTCATAATGACGTTCCTGTGATGTCAATCTCCTCTTCCTCCTCTTCTGAAGTTCCAGAGTTTTTGTCTGATTTTCAGGATGTATTCGATGAGCCCAAGTCCAGTTCCCTTCCACCGCATAGGGACTGTGATTGTGCTATTGACTTGATTCCAGGCTGTAAGTTTCCTAAGGGCCGACTTTTCAACCTGTCTGTGCCTGAACATACCGCCATGCGGAGTTATGTTAAGGAGTCTTTGGAGAAAGGGCATATTCGGCCATCTTCTTCACCGTTGCGAGCGGGATTTATTTTTGTTGCTAAGAAGGATGGCTCCTTGAGACCCTGTATTGATTATCGCCTCTTGAATAAGATCACGGTCAAGTTTCAATACCCTTTACCTTTGCTTTCCGATTTGTTTGCCAGGATTAAGGGGGCTAGTTGGTTTACTAAAATTGACCTTTTGGGGGTCATATAATCTTGTTCGTATTAAGCAGGGAGACGAATGGAAAACTGCGTTTAATATGCCCGAAGGCCATTTTGAATACCTTGTGATGCCATTCGGGCTCTCTAATGCTCCATCTGTTTTTCAGTCCTTCATGCATGATATCTTCCGGAATTATCTTGATAAATTCATGATTGTATATTTGGATGACATCTTAATTTTTTCCGATGATTGGGAGTCTCATGTGAAACAGGTCAGGATGGTATTTCAGATCCTTCGTGATAATACTTTGTGAAGGGGTCTAAGTGTCTCTTTGGAGTGCAGAAGGTTTCTTTTTTGGGCTTTATTTTTTCTCCCTCATCTATAGAGATGGATCCGGTTAAGGTTCAGGCCATTCATGATTGGATTCAACCCACATCTGTGAAGAGCCTTCAGAAATTTTTGGGCTTTGCTAATTTTTATTGCCGTTTCATGGCTAACTTCTCCAGTGTGGTTAAACCCCTGACCGATTTGACGAAGAAAGGCGCTGATGTAACGAATTGGTCCCCTGTGGCTGTCTCTGCCTTTCAGAAGCTTAAACATCGATTTACTTCTGCCCCGGTGTTGTGTCAGCCAGATGTTTCTCTTCCGTTTCAGGTTGAGGTTGACGCTTCTGAGATTGGGGCAGGGGCCGTTTTGTCTGAGAGGAATTCTGATGGTTCCTTGATGAAACCGTGTGCCTTCTTTTCCCGAAAGTTTTCGCCTGCTGAACGCAATTATGATGTCGGCAATCGGGAGTTGTTGGCTATGAAGTGGGCATTTGAGGAATGGTGACATTGGCTTGAGGGAGCCAAGCACCGTATTGTGGTCTTGACCGATCATAAAAATCTGATTTACCTCGAATCTGCCAAGCGGCTGAATCCTAGACAGGCTCGATGGTCCCTGTTTTTCTACCGTTTTGATTTCGTGGTCTCGTATCTTCCGGGTTCTAAGAATGTTAAGGCTGATGCCCTCTCTAGGAGTTTTTTGCCTGATTCTCCTGAGGTATTTGAGCCGGTCGGCATTCTGAAGGAAGGGGTGGTCATTTCTGCCATTTCCCCTGATTTGCGACGGGTTCTGCAGGAATTTCAGGCTGACAAACCTGACCGCTGTCCTGTGGGGAAACTGTTTGTTCCTGATAGATGGACTAGTAGAGTGATTTCTGAGGTTCACTGTTCTGTGTTGGCTGGTCATCCTGGTATTTTTGGTACCAGAGATTTGGTTGGTAGGTCCTTTTGGTGGCCTTCTTTGTCGCGTGATGTGCGTTCTTTTGTGCAGTCCTGTGGGACTTGTGCGCGGGCCAAGCCTTGTTGTTCCCATGCTAGTGGGTTGCTTTTGCCTTTGCCGGTCCCTGAGATGCCCTGAACGCATATTTCTATGGATTTTATTTCAGATCTTCCGGTTTCCCAGAGGATGTCGGTTATCTGGGTGGTTTGTGACCGGTTTTCTAAGATGGTTCATTTGGTGCCTTTGCCAAAATTGCCTTCCTCTTCTGATTTGGTTCCATTGTTTTTTCAGCATGTGGTTCATTTGCATGGTATTCAAGAATATTGTGTCCGACAGAGGTTCCCAGTTTGTTTCTAGGTTTTGGCGGGCCTTTTGTGCTAGACTGGGCATTGATTTGTCTTTTTCTTCCGCATTTCATCCTCAGACAAATGGCCAGACCGAGCGAACTAATCAGACTTTGGAAACTTATTTGAGATGCTTTGTGTCTGCTGATCAGGATGATTGGGTGGCTTTCTTGCCATTGGCCGAGTTTGCCCTTAATAATCGGGCTAGTTCGGCTACCTTGGTTTCGCCCTTCTTTTGTAATTTTGGTTTTCATCCTCGTTTTTCTTCGGGGCAAGTTGAACCTTCTGATTGTCCTGGTGTGGATTCTGTGGTTGACAGGTTGCAGCAGATTTGGGCTCATGTGGTGGACAATTTGGTGTTGTCTCAGGAAGAGGCTCAGCGTTTTGCTAACCGTCGTCAGTGTGTTGGTTCCCGGCTTCGGGTTGGGGATTTGGTCTGGTTGTCTTCCCGTCATGTTCCTATGAAGGTCTCTTCCCCTAAGTTTAAGCGTCAGTTTATTGGTCCTTATAGGATTTCTGAGATTATCAATCCGGTGTCTTTTCGTTTGGCCCTTCCGGCCTCTTTTGCCATCCATAATGTTTTACATAGATCTTTATTGCGGAAATATGTGGTGCCCGTTGTTCCCTCAGTTGATCCTCCTGCTCCTGTGTTGGTTGATGGGGAGTTGGAGTATGTGGTTGAGAAGATTTTGGATTCTCGCTTTTCGAGGCGGAGGCTTCAGTACCTTGTCAAATGGAAGGGTTATGGCCAGGAGGATAATTCTTGGGTTTTTGCCTCTGATGTCCATGCTGCTGATTTGGTCCGTGTCTTTCATCTGGCTCGTCCTGATCGGCCTGGGGGCTCTGGTGAGGGTTCGGTGACCCCTCTTCAAGGGGGGGGTACTGTTGTGAATTCTGCTCTTGGGCTCCCTCCGGTGGTTGTTGGTGGTAGTGCAGTTGTCTTGGGGTTGTAATCTGGGCAGGTGTTTCTGCTGATTGCAGCTCTATTAGGTATTTAGGTGTGCAGGATCCATGAGTCCATGCCAGTTGTCCATTGTACTTGGAGGGATTGCATCTCTCTCTGGCTCCTCATGCCCTGCTGCCAATTCAGCTAAGATAAGTGTCTGTTTTTTGTCTCTGTGCACACATGCAGTGTGCTTTGCAATTCAGTGCAATTCATTGTGTTTTTGTCCAGCTTAGACTTTGTTTGGATTTTTCAGTCATGCTAGATTCTCAGGAGATGCAGATATACTTTCTATGTCTTTAGTTAGATGTAGAATATTTGTATTATCTGCTGTGGATATTTTTAGGGTTTTAATGCTGACCGCTTAGAATTCTGTCCTATCCTTTTCTATTTAGCTAGAAGTGCCTCTTTTGCTAAATCCTGTTTTTCTGCCTGCGTGTGTTTTTCCTCTTATACTCACAGTCAATATTTGTAGGGGATCTGCCTATCCTTTGGTGTTCTGCTCTGAGGCAAGATAGAATTCCCATTTCCATCTATAGGGGTATTTAGTCCTCCGGCTGTGTCGAGGTGTCTAGGACGTGTTAAGTACATCCCACGGCTACTTCTAGTTGCGGTGTTAGTTTAGGGTTTGCGGTCAGTACAGGTACCACCTACTCCTGAGAAAGTCTCTCATGCGGCTCCAAGGTCACCGGATCATAACACCTCACAGCCCGGTGAGTATGCGTCTTCGTCCTTGCTATCTTCACAGCTTTTCTCCTCTTCTGCTGTTCGGGGTCTGCATGGGGATGTGGGTCCTGTCCCTTTGGTGGGGGTCACGGGTGTTGTGGACGGGGTTGGTGTGGGTGCAGTGTTAGCCAATGTAAGGGATTTTTTGTCAAGGCTGGTGAGGGGTATGAATGAACAAAGGCATTTGACAGCTTGGGTCGGTTCACAAGGGGGGGTTAGTGGTGCACGGGAAGTGGCGGTGGGGCCCGTGGCACTGGTTTCAGTTTCGGTTCAGACGGAGAAGGAGAAAGAGTGTCGTATTAATTTGGATAATAGGGCTCACGGGGAGGTGTACGTCTGTTTTGAATGCCCTTTGGGGGCGCATCTTAAAAAAGAGGTGAGGGAAAAAATTTTAAAAGATGAGTACGTGGAAATATTTTTGCTGCTTCCTTTGGAAAAATTTAACTTAAAGAGAAGAAAGAGGATAGTAAAAAAGAGGAAGAGGAAAAATGTAGGTGGCGGTAGATTCCTCAGACTTTCATAAATTGGCTGCAGGCTTTTGCAATTTTGGCAAGCGTAATTGGGGAGAAGGCGCTGGAAAACTGTTCGGGCCTTTTTTGCTACATGGACTCTATTGGAGAGGCTCACAGGGTATATGGGGGCAGGCGTGGCTTAGGTACGACGAGCAATTTTGGCAGAGGAAAGCCATACGTCCGGAGCTTAGATGGGACCAAAAGGACATAGGGCTCTGATTACATGTTATGGCGCAGTATAAATTTGGTCATTCCTTTCAAGGGGGTCCGGGGGTTCCGGTCAAGGTAGTCAGTCCAGCTCAACGGGGTCATCAGGGCAATCCAATAAATTAGGGGGACATAAATTGGGCTTATGTTGGCAGTTTAACGATGGGCAGTGCAAGTTTAGGGTCAACTGCAAATTCAACCACCTGTGTTCCCCCTGCAGCGGCTCCTAAGTCAAAGTCAGGGGCCAGAAATTCCCATGGGGGCAACGCCGGTGAGGCTGGAAAGGATGGTCCCTTATCTAAATAGATACCCAAAAAAGGAAGCGGCGGACTTGTTATTGCAAGTTTTTCAGGAAGGTTTTGTCATTCCTGCCCCTCCGTTTGTTGTTCCACGGGTTCTTAAAAACTTGCGGTCAGCAGCGTTGCACGGGGAGGTGGTTTCGGAGAAGTTAAAGAAGGAGGTGGCTTTGGGTCGCAGGTCTGGCCCCTTTTGTGTCCCCTCCATTTGAAGATTTGGTTGTTTCCCCGCTAGGTGTAGTGCCAAAGAAGGAAGCAAGTAAATTTTGTTTGATTCACCACCTGTCTTATCCTCGGGGGTTGTCAGTTAACGACGGTATTGCGCCTGAGCTTTGCTCGGTGGTTTACGCTTCATTTGATGAGGCCATTGTGTGGGTTTGCAAGTTCGGAAAAGGGGTCCTGTTGGCCAAAACAGATATTGAGGCAGCATTTAGGTTGCTGCCAGTTCATCCCGATAGCGTTAGACTTTTGGGTTGTTTTTGGGAAGGGGGTTTCTTTGTGGATAGGTGTTTGCCCATGGGTTGTTCCCTTTCGTGTGCTCTGTTTGAGACATTCAGTTCTTTCCTAGAATGAGTGGTTAAGGACGTTTCGGATTGTGATTCCGTGATACACTATCTGGATGATTTTTTGTGCATAGGCCCAGCCGGGTCTGATCGTTGTTGTCGGCTTTTGCAGGCTGTTGAATGGGTGGCTGATCGGTTTGGTGTTCCTCTAGCCCCAGGAAAAACAGAAAGTCCAAGCACGTGCTTGAGTTTCCTGGGCATTGTTATCGATACAGTTGGGTGGGAGTTCAGACTGCCGGTGGAAAAGATAGAGGGGTTGCGCAAAGATTTGGCTTGGGCTCAGCATTTGAAGAAACTGACTTTGCGGGATCTTCAATCTTTGCTTGGTAAACTTAATTTTGCTTGTCGGGTCATGCCGATGGGGAAAGTGTTTTCCAGGAAATTGGCGAGGGCCACGGCTGGAGTTCGTGCCCCGCATCATTTTATCCGTTTGTCAGCAGAGCTGAAGGAGGATTTGGCGGTTTGGAGTACCTTTTTGGAAACTTATAATTGTCGTTCTTTGATGATGGAGGAGGTGGTGGACAATGATTCGCTGGATTTGTTTACGGATGCAGCTGGAGGCCGTGGTTTTGGAGCATACTTCAGAGGGCAGTGGTGTTCAGCACCCTGGCCTGCAGAGTGGTTTTCGTCAGGTCTGGTCTGAAACATCGCGTTATTAGAGATTTTTCCTATTTTGGTGGCGGTTCATTTGTGGAAACATGAATTTCGGGACAGGTGCATTCGTTTTAACTGCAATAATATGGGGTGGTGTGTGCAGTGAATGGTCTCACTGTGTCATCGCCGCCTGTGGTGCGGGTGCTCAGACAGTTGGCTCTATCTTGTTTGGAATTGAACTCTCATGTGACGGCATCTCATGTGCCTGGGGTACGTAATTCAATCGCTGACTCTCTTTCTCATTTTCAGTTCGAGCGTTTTTGGTCCTTGGCTCCGGAAGCAGAGACCATCGGTTTGGAATGCCCTGCTGAACTTTGGCTTGTGGCTTCCGGGACACAGAAGAGTTGATTAAGTCGTCGTTGGCTCCAAAAACTTGGGAGGCCTATCAGGCAATTTGGTTGTCTTGGGAACGGGTGTTGGTGGCTTGCCCTGGTGAAGGTGGTCATGATGAACAAGTGTGTGTATTGTAATCTTGGTTGAGACGGGGTTTTTCGGAAGGTTGGTCATGGACAAAAGTGTCTCGTATATTGGTTTTTGGCTTCAGATTGAGGGGGCAGCGGGATTTGTCAAAAGTGTTTTTGGTGAGGCAGGCAGTAAAAGGTTTCTGAAAAAAGTATGGTCATTTGGATTCAAGGTGTCCCGTGTCTTTTGCTATGTTGGAGCGGTTAGGGGAGGTGTTGGTTGCTTGTTGTGGATCGGATTTCGAATATTGTCTGTTCAGATTGGCCTTTTCTTTGGCATTCTTTGGTGCGATGAGAATCTGGGAGCTGGTGTCCCCCAACAAAAAAGTGATGGGGAGTATTGGCGCGGGATGTATTTTAGTCCGATGGGCGCGTGGAGTTTTGGATGCGTCGCTCTAAGACTGACCAGGTAGGGCAAGGTAAGAAGGTTGTGCTGGGTTCGGTCGCCGGGTCGGGAATGTGTCCAGTTAATTGTTTGAGAGGTTTTTGGGAGCTTGTGCCTCATAGGGCGGGATCATTACTTTGCCATGAGGGTGGTTCCTCTCTTTCGCGGTATCAGTTTCGCATGGTCTTCAAAAAGGGGCTTAAAGTGATAGGGTTGGATGATTCTCGTTTTGTTCCTCACTCTTTTCACATTGGGGCGGCGACGGATGTGGCCGCAGGTGGTTTGGATCCTGAGGTTATCAAGTGTATTGGTAGGTGGAAGTCTAATAGATATCGCAGTTATTTTAGGCGGTAAGGGGGTGTTATCGGGTCACCTGGCGCCGTCAGTTGTTTTGGCACTTTTAAGAATTTAGTTGTTGGTTTTTGAATGCTTTGTATTTGTATTTTTCAGATTCTTTGCCGCTATTGGTGTGAATTTTTGGCCATTCCTATGTACACTGGGGAGTCCTGCGTGCGGATGTACGGTCGGAGGGTAGACAGCTTGGTTTCGAGCGGTCAGTGGCGGTGGTCCGGTGGATTGGTTTTAGGGGTATGGCCTGGAACAGGGTATTGAGGGAAATTCATAACGCTGTCATTTTGGATAAGTCGCCGGATATATTGGTGTTACATGTGGGAGGTAACGATTTGGGTGTGCGGCCCTTTAGGGAATTAATTAGGGATATAAAGCAAGATTTGTTGCAGTTGTGGCTCTTATATCCTGGATTATCGGTTGTTTGGTCAGAGATTGTGCCACGTAAACGTTGAAGGAATATGCGGTCGTTGGAAAAAATTAACAAGGCCAGGATAAAAGTTAATAGGGCTGTGTCGGCCTTTGTGGCCAGGAATGGTGGAGTTGCCGTGAGGCATTTTGAATTGGAGAAAGGAGATGGGGCGTTCTGGCTAGCTGATGGGGTGCATTTAAATGCGGTTGGGATAGATTTTTGGGTGCTTGGTTTGCAGGAAGGTGTGGAGAAGGCCATAGCTTTTCGTTTTGGTGGGGTCTCGGGCCTTTAAGGTATTCAAAGTTCCTCGTTGTGGTGGCTGGGTGGAGTCCTTGGAATTGGTGGAAATTGGGTTGGGGGATCCATTGGCTTATGGCTCCTCTGTATTTAGAGTTCAACTTGTTTTGGATCTGGTGACTTGGGGGGGGGGGGTTTCCGGCAGGGGTGGTCGGTTCCCCTAGAATTTTAGCATGAACAGTGAACCCGCAGGGGTTTTTGGTGCTCCCGAGCCAGTGTGGTAACGGCTGGGAGAAATTTGGTTTTGATAATGTTCATGCTATGCTGTGTTGATCACCAGATTCCTGGGAGCTCCAAGGACTCCTCCTAGTTTAAAGTGTTAATGATGTATATTTCAATGTATGTTTGTTTTATGTTAAATAAAGGCTGCTGTGGCCTATGATATTCCAAAATAATTTGTTGTGCGTTTCTTATTCAAGGGTACGGGCATGTGGCAAAGGGAGTTTTAAGGGTGGGGTAGGTTATGCCCCCCTTACCCCAATTACTCGACATTACCAGGGTCATGCTAATCTCTTAGTGACCACCAATACGTCTTTTTACTAACCTGACAAATAGAAGAATAGCATCTCTTCGACGTGAGAAAATGCAGCAGTTGTCAGCTGTACACTATAGCTGACACTCTGCTGCATCAGCCACGATTGGTGATGGCACTGGCCACAGCTATTTAACCCCTTAGATGCTTTCTCAATAGTGAAATTAGCATCTCGATGGCTAAAATCGGATGGTGCCTCCATCTTTAAACCCATTTGCATTCTGAGATCGTAATTGTGTGGTCCCGAATCCAGCTACGGAAATCCATGGTCATGTAAAGCCTTTAGCGTCTGCCAGAAATAGTGGCTTGTTCAAATGTTAGCAATATTTTAGTAGTAAAAATCACATTTTTCATTCCTTTCATTCAACTCTGCATTAATTCCTGAGAAGCACCTGAATGGTTAAAAAACTATCTGACAGCAATTTTGAAAAAAGTTGAGGGATGCTGTTTTTAAAATAGAATCACTTTTGGGGTTTTTCCAATCTGTAGATCTCCCAAAGTCACTTCAAAACTGAATGGGTTATTAAAAAAAATCGCTTTTGTAAATTTCCTTGAAAAAATAAAAATTTGTTGCAACAATTTTAAACCTTTTAAGATATTAACAGAGTAAAAGAACATTTTAGAAATGGTGCAGTTGTAAGGCTGATATAAGGTAAATGTAAAAATCAGATTTTTTTTATAAATAAACATATTGACCTAAATTTTCCACTAACATTAATTATAATGTGTCACGAAAAAAATGTCAAGGATCTCGGGAGTAATTACTGCCGGGAGGCTACTCGCTGCAGTAAGGGAGCCCAGAGCAGAATGGCGGAGAACTCACCGGGTAGCAAGCAGGACCTGAACCATGTGAAAGAGGGGGAGTGGCCAGGGACGGAGCCAGGCGCCGGGGTGCAAAGGAGGCGAATGGCACCAGAGAGTAGTCAAACGAGCCGAGGTCAATTACCAAGAGATAAGCAAGGTACGGGAGGGTGAGATAGAAGGATAGTGAGGTATAAGCCAGAGGTCAGAAAGCTGAGAGAATCAAACAGACCAGATCGAGCGCGGAGAGCAAACAAACAACACAGTAGCCCACGCACTCCAGGGCGTCAGACACAAATACAAAATGAAAGTATAACTGACAGAGAATCCTAGTCCAGCGTGGGTATAAATAACCCTCCCAGATCCAAAAGGAGGCCACAACAATTAACCCAGAGAGGGCAGGGCATTAACCCTGTCCAAACCATGACAAAAACAATCTCAAAATCACTTGGATTTGTTGAAACATTCCAAAGTTATTGCTACATAATGTGACACGTCATATTTAAAAAAAAAAATTTGGCCTAGTCACGAATGGTCTAATTATCTATAATAAATACCAGGAGCCAACTGAAGTATAGGGTGGGGTGTCCCAAGATATGGCCATTTACATTCGACTTTCAATGTTTCACGGGTATTTCACCTTTTCCATGAGAAATATTGACCTGCGTTGGATCTTAGAGTTGGACTAAGTCATCGTTATTGACTTTCCTGAAACATGCCAGCACTAGAGCTGCCTGCCTGCGCTAACCCATGCCACCTGCATAGACATAAACCTCTATGCTTATCCAATGAAAACAGGCGTGAATTTGCAAATGTCTTTCAAAAAATGTTCTTTGGTGGTCAGACATCTAACTCCTGTCAAACCTATCACTAACATAAAGGGTTTTTCTAGTCTTACGTACGATACATTAATCCTAATTATACTATACTGAAAAGTTTTGCAACTTTGTAATATACTTTGTATTATATTTCCCATTTATATAATTTCTGTATGCAGGCAGAGAATGGAAACATTGTAGTTTAGTTTTTGTAGCTTGAAATTGGTCCTGCCATGATCCTAGTATTGTTACTTTTATCAGTGGAAACAAGAAAAATCAACCTGGAATCCAGGACAGTATGGATACACATGTTTATCTCATGAGTAGAGTTGAACGAATTTCTTTGTGTTCCCACTTATTTGGCAAGTTATAGGGCTTGCCGAATAAGCAGCAGAGGGAACCCTGATTCATGGGGCATGCCAGCTGATCAGCTGATAGGCATTGCAGCTACATGTGTCATGGCTGTGACACTGTCACAGCACATGCATAGACAGCCTGTGTGTTGGCCTCTCCATGCATGTGCTGTGACTGTCACACAGCCGCAACAAATGCAGCTGCGGCACCAATTAGCTGATCAGCCGGCGCGCTCCAGGTATCCGGGTTCCCTCTGCAGCTTAATAGGTAAGCGCTATAGCTTGTTGAATAAGCTGGGACCCAAAGAAATTTGCTCAACTCTACTTATGAGGATTGCATAGACCAGTTTACCAATTCTGCCCCAGAATTGGATAATACATTAGATGCACCAATTCTGGTTCTTTGTCAGACTCCTTGAATTGCTCTGGTGCATTGGCAATCAAGATAACCTATTTTTGGGTTGATGTGATCTGTGCAGTGTCAGCTGACATCCTCATTTCTAACCCAGTAAGTTAAAAGGAAAAGAGCGAGAGCAGTAATGTCAGTAACATTACAGATGTCATCACCGCTCTTGCCAGGTCTCACAGAGCGCAGCCTGGCCTGGAGTGATGATTTTGTTGTACTACAGAATCGATGGATGTCATAGGAATCTGTGGGGTTAATAAATTGGTGAAAGAGGGATTGTCTCTTGTCTTTATTTATTTATTTATTTGTTTAATTTTCTCTTTTAACGTCTTTCAAGTTGTCAGTGGTGGACTACTTGCCATTTGTGGACTACTCAGAGTCATTCGACTACTTTGGACTAGCATGGCTTTTTTTTTAATTAATAAATTGGTGAACCAGGGAGTTGGAAATGTTTTTTAAATAAAATATTTTTTTGTGTGTTTTTTTTAATCTTAACTTACAGGGTTAGTGCAGCGCCCCAGAGTCCTGGTCGTTGCAGTACTGTGGCTCCGCCGCTAAGGGGGGCTATGGTACGTCTGATGGCACTGAAGGAGTTCATCTGACCAGGTATCACAGACACCAATACATTTCACAGTCTGGCCTCCAGGGGGAGCTAATTGTACTATTCATTAGGCCACTCCTCACAGTCTGGTAAAACTGGGGGTTAGGCAGGAAGTTAGAGAGAACGCTGACTGGGTTGGAACCAGGCAACACCTTGTGGCAGAGGGTGTTGTAGGGGAAGATTCGGTAGGGTTCCTGTCAGGGGTGGGATCCTGACAGAGGCCTGGCAATCAGAGAGAAAGCTACGGGACCGCGCCGGCACTTCATAGCGGCGGTGCCCTAAGAAAGGACAAGAAGCGAGATTTATTGTGCTGAGTGAGAAACGAGATCAACGCAACAGGGAGAAATACCAGTAGGAGTCGTGCTGTAAGACCGAGGCAACATCCTACTGAGGCGTAACTAACCGGTGGCCGGAACGCCGAGGAAGTACAGAGCTCTAAGCATTACTTCAAACCAACGGCAGGACAGAGAGCTATAGGCTGGCTGTCTCACCTACATCACCTACGCAGACATAGGGGGCAACTTGTGGAGAGGGGCGACTCTAGGGTCCCGGAAGAGCTCCGAGCCTTCCCGTCATACGGGTGCGTCCTACCATAAGATCTGGGGGACGAGATTAAGAAGAACATCAGAATCGAGTTGTTGTGAGGGAACACGAGAAACAGACACAACAGTTGTGGGGTACTATCCCGTAAGCACAGCAGGGGAGGACCACAACACACAAGCGCTTGAAGGAAGGCACAGATTTCCACCTGCGACGGGAACTCTGGAGGTGCCATCGGACCGGCCGGACTTGCGCAGCCCGGTAAACCGTATTCCGGACTGAGGACCCAGAAGCCTTCAGTAAAGAGGTAAAGAGACTGCAACCTTGTGTCCTTGTTATTAACTGTGACCGGCACTACACCGCACCACTACCACCATCCACATCTATTACTGTACGCCCCTCAGCAGGGTCACGGACCGGGCCTAGCCACCGTGACAACCCCAGAGCAGAGACTTGGAGGCCCGGTACCGGGTACCCCTCGGCCCTGCGGCAGTGGGGGCGCTACATTAGTAATAGGGCTGTCTGATAGCTGCCTCTCCATTACTAACTCCTGGGCCTGATGCCAGCTGACACTACACAGCTGATATCAACCCTCCAAAATATTAACCTGATTGCCAACATACTAGGGCAATTAGGAAGAGCCGAGGCAAAGCTCCAATTCTGGGGCGGCTGCGGGCTGGTATTTTTATGCTGGGAAGGGGCCAATATCCCTGGGCCTTTCCAGCCTGATAATATGAGCCCCCATCTGTCTGCTTTACCTTAGCTGGTTATCAAAAAATAGAGGAGACACCACATCATTTTTTAAATTAATTAGTTACAGTATTTAGTAAGTTTAAAAAAGTTCAAAACACCCTTTATTGTCACAAGAAAGTGCTACTCTGGTCTAAACATGGTTGTTCCTCCTCCTCATCCTCCGAAATTGTCCCCTAGCTGTTCAGTTGGGTACCTGGCCACTGTTTGTACAGGAACTCACCCTCCAAGCCATGTTTGGACAACAGGCCTGATAACGGTATGAATTTGGCCTTCTCCTCTTCCTCCGGTATATACTGTATGATGTCCTGTATACTTAGGAGCAGCCAGCCTATGATTCTGAATACAACTGTCTGCAGTGGCTCTGAGACTCATAATCAGTTATTGTTGCAGCTTCAACTTACACACGGATAGGGTAATGCTGGATCCGATGACGCACACTGACAGCGTGACCAAATTTGTGTCAAGGTTCAAGCTGGGCATTAAATCTTCTCACCGTGTCTCAGAGCAACTGCAGACACCATGATAAGGCAAAATCCAGAGACCTTCTGCCCCGGCCCCCTGTTTCTCTGGTCTACAGACCTCATCTCAGAATCTCTTCTCCATGGAATCAGCCTGGCCGCAGGTGATTTGAGATCAGCAAACACGCCCACCCTAACATTGTGCGGTATGGGTGTGTTTGCAATACTGGGACGGCAACTTGTACAACTCTAAAGCACAGTGCTGCAGGGTGACTGGCCCGGAAGGCATTTGCCTGCCACTGCTTGTGCACACAATCATGCTGCACAACTGAAATCAGCAGGGCCAAGGGGCAGCACAGAACAGTACAGGGTGCTGCCGCTGGTCCTGCTGGTTTCAGCTGTGACTGTGTGATCAAGCCAAGCTAATTATGCATGCTGCTGAAGAGGAAATGGAGGTGATCGAGTGGTCCACTGACATTTGCCAGAAATGCCTGTTGGACAGTCTGGCCCTAATAGTAATACTGATGATGGCGTTATCAGCGCTGGCCATATTAGTGAATATTTGAAGCAGCGCAAGTTTTGTTGTTCTGCAGTGTGACTCATCCATGCATGCTGCAGCTAAAACTCCATTGTTGACTGCTACTGATTGCAGAGTATCTCCAGGATGTGCAAGGTGGAGTTCCACCTTGTTGGTATGTCGCCGGTGAGTAGGTAAGCAGAAGTGATGCTGCAGCACAGACAGGCCAGCAGCAGGGTAAAAACATCTAAAGTGCACAAACACTGCCCGCACTTTCAACAGGAGCTCTGACGTGTGGGTAGTTGTTCAGGAATCTCTGCACCACCAAGTTCAGCACATGTGCCAGGCAAGGGATGTGAGTCAAACTGGCTAGACTCAGAGCTGCTACGAGATTTTGGCTATTATCGCACACCACCAGGCCGGGCTTGAGGTTTAATGGCACCAACTACTCATATGTATGCTGTTTGATTCCAGTCCTCAGCTTCTGCACATTGTGTGATTTTTCCTTCAGACAGAGGAGTTTAAGAACAGCCTGCTGTTGTTTCTCCTTGGATGTGCTGAAGTTGGGGGTGCAGGTCTTCCGGTGAGGAGGCGGTGGAGGAAGGGGAGTAGGAGTAGGAGGCAACCTGGACAGAAAAACGTCCAGCAATCCTAGGTGGTGGTAGGACGTGAGCTAGAACACCTTCTGCCTCTGTCTCAGCTACCACTACATTTACCCAGTGGGCAGTTAGGGAGATGTAAGGGTCCTGGCCATGCATACTAGTCTACTTATTGGTGGTTATGTGAACTTTGCCACTGATGGTGTTGCGCAGTGCACACTTCATTTGGTCCACAACGTCTGTGCAGGGCAGAATGGCCCACTTGGAAAAGTAGTAGTGGCTGGAAAGAACATATTGCACCACAGCCACCTCCATCATTTTTTTTAAACTGTCTGTCACCACCAGCCATAATACCAGCAATTCAAAGGCCAGTAATTTAGAAATACTGTCATTCAGGACCATGGCCCATTAGTGGCTAGTGAAGGGAATGTCCTCTTTCTTTTGATGGTTTAGAGGATGAAAATCTGAACACTTCCATGGGTTGGTGTGGAGATGCTCGATTACTCTGGTGGTGGTGGTGATGCTGTCACATCCTCTCTTTGTGAGGAAGCAGGTGGCCCTGTTGATCATGAACGGGAGGAAGCAACTGCAGCAGAAGAGGAAGCAGGAGGAGGCTCAGATCTGAAACGCTTTTTAAGGTGTGTACTCCACTGCACCTTGTGCTTGAAATTCAGATGCCTCGACACACAGGTCAGGTCACGTAGTGCACCTGCCAATCACATCCATGCAAATAATTGGCATGACTGTGATGGCTCAGAAAGTGCCCACAGTCTAAAAGCTTATTGATTGACTGAGCTACAGCCCTTCAACAAGCTTTATTAGACTGGTGAACTCGAAGAGGACATCGGACGTACAGTATAAAGTCTGTGTTCGGGATTCCCTCATTCTGTTCGTTTGCCTCATCCCTAGTAGTCAGAGCTAATAAATCACCTGAGAGGAGCTAAACGGGTCACTACTTTCTCTTATCAGTGCAGCTTTCCTCACAAACTGACAAGCTGTCCATTCCAAACAATGACTGCTGGTGGAGAAGCATGTGACCAGACCTGTACATCTTTCTACTCTAATTGTAAAACACCTCACATAGAAAAGCTACTTTTCTATTGGAGGATGCCAATGGACTAGTTTGGTCATATGCTCCTTCATCAGCAGCAATTTTAAGGATAGAAGTGCTGGGCAGTGCATGAGGAAAACTACACCAACAAGAGAAATAGACTGACTTCTTTATGTGAGTATCCATTAATGAGTTTATTCTGACAGTAACATAAAAGTTTCACATTTGTTTTTTATCTTAAAAAAGGAGTCAGTCGGGCGCTGAAATGCGTTGGTGTGAATAAAAACCTTAATTGTATACAATCAAAGCTTTTTCATTCCCGCAAGCGCAGCGCAGGTACCATTATATCTCCACTAAAGCCAATTGCTATCTGAAAGAATTTATCTTGCAGCCATGGATTCTTAAGCTTTTAAAGGTGTTTTGTCCTTTTGCTACCATCAGTCTCATCCTTTCCTATTTCTCTTGCGGTATTTCCCTATTTTGCATAGAATTATGGAAATGACAAGATTAATAGACATGTAAATGATTTGTAAGTTATGAAAAATTGTAAGCAAAATTTTCAAAACATCTGCATTTATTCAGTATTGAGTATGAGCGTCATGTGTAGAAATATATGCACTGTCAAGCCTTGGCTGCTATCAATGAGGTTATTAATGTTTGACTGAGGAATGTTCTGCCACACTGAATGCACATGGACAAATCATCAAGAACCACTGCTGGCAGTTCCCTTTGCAATTGCCGACCTATGACATCCCAGATGTGCTTGATGGGAGACAAATCTGGAGATTCTTCAGGTTATGGTAGCATGCTTAGGCCATACAGCAACATGTAGACTGACATTGTCGTGTTGAAAAATGGCTCAGAAGAGACTTTGGAGAAATAGCCATACCACTGTTTCTATGACCAAATCAATGTAACACCAAGCTGTTATTGCACCTGGAATGAAGACTAGAGGGTTCCATCTACTGTACATTATGCCTCCAAGGCCAAAATCCCAGCAGTAAAACTAGTATGATCTTTCCTTGTGAATGCCTCTTCTGGGGGGCCTTCGTCTGTTATTAATTTTTAATAAAAATTTAATAAATTTTATTAATTTTGGCTTTGAATATTTTGTTTTGGGGTAATATATGATTATTTGGTATTCTTAGTCTTTTTGATGTTATATTATTGTTTTATTTCTTTTCTATGTAGGTACTCTTCTGGGAATTGCCCATATGAACAATTAATAACATCATTGGTAGCATACCAAGATGTGTAAGTGCGTGTATTTCTCTACGTGACGCTTATACTCAATACTTGATAAATTGAGATGTTTCAAAAATTTTGTTTCCATATTTTCATCATTTGCATATCATTAACATGTCTATCCATGCTGTGATTTTTATAATTAAACAACTTTTCTTTCTGGGTGTTGCGATTTCAATGTTGAGGAGAATATGAAGCCTTGATAACTGATAATATTATAATACACTGTAAGGGGAAAATTATACATACTTTTTAATGACAAGAGGTCCTTAAGACTTGAAAAAAAAGTAATGCTCACAAAAGCATGTCAGCCAATTAGAAAATATTTCACATAATCCCTCTGAGCGGTACATAGCTTATTACCTGAGTGTGTGCATGCAAAATATATGCTCTGCTTTCAAATGTCAAGATGTCCTGAATATTCATGATATGAATCATGCTTACATTCAGCATAGATGACTTGAATTATGTAGAAGGAAACTGCAATGGACACTACATTTACCTAAATTCAATTACTTGCCATTCACAGAGTTCACAGTGTATAAGATCAGACTATTAAGGTCCAAGGTGATATTGTTCTAAGTCAGAATAGATTTCCAAATGATTGGGACACAATATTTTTCTTGTTCCAGTGCCAAGGTTAAAGCGACCTTGGGTTATCTGACCTTCTAGCTGTGAATTCTATATGTCAAAACTATGAAAAAATATCTTTGACTTTTGGAGCCAAGGTTTTTAAGCCTATACTTGTAAATAATGACAAATCACTCGATGGGTCAGTGTTACTTATTATAAAGTTTCCTCTCAGCCTTTTGCCTTGTTTAACTTGTGATTTATACATTGCTCAGTGTTATATTGCGTTTCTGTCTACATGATTTACTGTTCACATGGACAGCAGACTTTTTTCAAAAGCGGTGAATTATGCAGGAAGTAGATACTTTACGCAAAGTAAAACTATGGAACTATTTGCAGTGAAAGACCAGTCTCATGTGAGCAATAATACAAGTACATTTTGCTGGATGGGATGATACTGATAGTCTCAGTCATTGCATTTACATTTGGATTAAGGCTTGTGGCCATATTATAATTGCAAAAACACACAAACATGCGGTAGGTAGAGAGCAATATAAATAAGACAGAAGTCCTAGCGCACATCCAAGGCTATGTCACTCTTTATGCACTTACACCTTAGGAATTTTGACCAACTTACATGTGGTCATTACTCCAAATGTCTTTTTAGCATATATATTTGCATCAACTGAATTGCAAAATAATCAAATATTATTTATTTATTTTACTTGCTAATACAGTGTTATCATATTCTGCAGCATTTCACAGATATTATCACCACCGACTTCATTGGAGTTCAAAATCTAAACTTCCTATCAGTATGTCTTTGGAGTGTGGGAGAAAACCAGAGAACTCAGAGGAAACCTAAACTGTCTTGGTGAGAACATTTAAAGTCCTTAAAGATCTGGTTCTTCATTTAATGTGAGCTTAGGCTGAGTCTGATGATATGTAAGCAGGTTGCGGGATGCAGTGATGCAAGAAAGGCAGAGCAAGGGTTAACAATTTATTTTAACAGTAAAGATACTCCTCGCAGGGATACTCCTCCCATTTAAGAGGCAAATGATAGGTAAATAGACAAGCACAATGTGACAACAGTCCACGCAATCAACTTATCGTGTTCGTGGCTTCCTCAGCCACGGATGATCCGATGAGGGCTGTAGTCCCAGCAGTGGCCAAAGCAATGTTCTCAGAGGAGATTCCACAGCTCACGGTATATCTTCTGGTGGCAACAGGCATCTTCGGTTTTTACCTGTTGAGCCAATTAGTCCATAAACTTGTGCAGCCAAAGTCAAGGGAATTGCAGAAGGTCTATTAACAAGGGGGGGTCTGCGGTGTGCTGTTTGGCAAAGAGGGCCACAAAGAACACTCCTGAACACGGCCCTCATTCCTATGCCCGCACGCGGCACTGGATTTAACGGAGCCCACGGTTCTTCTTCTACTGCTGGGCTCAGCGGCGTGTTTGTGCACAGCCGACCATGGTACGTACCCTTTTGTGTCCCAGTCTTAGCCTCTCACCTAGCGAAATCATATCTCATACTTTGCACTGACAAGGGGCAATACCCCAAAACACCGTGCCTGCAAATTGAGATTCTGATTTGGCTTTTATAATAAATCATATTGCAAGGCTTGTTAAAGGATCAATATTGGCTTGTAGGATTGCTACCTCCAATAGGTGGCACTAGAGTTCAAGTCCTCTTCCTCTCTGGAGAGACAATTTGCACAGCACATACTACTCACACAATGCTTGTCATACATACTGCATGCTACACACACACACACACACACACACGGCATTGTAGGGATAAGAAATGCAAATATGTCCAAATATACAGTTTGTGAATGTATGTACATATACAGTAGGTACGGAAAGTATTTTTCCCTCTTTGTTTCATTGCAGCAATTTGGTTAAATTCAATTTTTTTCACATTAATGTACACTCTGCACCCCATCTTAACTGAAAAAAAACCCAGAAATGTAGACATTTTTACAAATTTATTAAAAAAGAAAAACTGAAATATCACATGGTCATAAGAATTCAGACCCTTTGTACACTCATATTTAAGTCACATGCTATTTCCTTGCAATCCTCCTTGAGATGGTTCTACTCTTTCATTGGAGTACAGCTGTGTTTAATTAAACTGATAGGACTTGATTTGGAAAGGCACGAGGTCAAAGGAACTGGCCAAGGAGCTCAGAGGCAGAATTGTGGCAAGGCACAGATCTGGCCAAGGTTACAAAATAATTTATGCAGTACTCAAGGTTCCTTAAAGCACAGTGGCCTCCATAATCCTTAAATGGAAGATGTTTGGGACCACCAGAAGTCTTCCTAGACCTGGCCATCCAGCCAAACTGAGCAATCATAGGAAAAGAGCCTTGATGAGAGAGGTAAAGAAGAAACCCAACTATCACTGCAGCCCTCCACCAGTCAGGCCTTTATAGCAGAGTGGCCCAACGGAAATCTCTCCTCAGTGCAAGACATATGAAAGCCCGCATAAAGTTTGCTAAAAAACACATGAAGGACTCCCAGACTATGAGAAATAGGATTCTCTGGTCTGATGAGACGAAGGTAGACCTTTTTGGTGATAATTCTAAGCGGTATGTGTGGTGAAAACCAGGCACTGCTCATCACTTCCCAATACAATCCCAACAGTGAAAAATAGTGGTGGCAGCATCATGCTATGGTGGTGTTTTTCAGCTTCAGGGATAGTACAAATGGTTGTCATTGAAGGAAACATGAATGCGGCCAAGTACAGAGATATCCTGGATGAAAACCTATTCCAGAGTGCTCTGGACCTCAGACTTGGCCGAAGGTTCGCCTTCCAACAAGACAATGACCCTAAGCACACAGCTAAAATAACATAGGAGTGACTTCAGAACAACTCTGTGACCATTCTTGACTGGCCCAGCCAGAGCCTTGACCTAAACCCAAATTGAGCATCTCTGGAGAGACCTGAAAATGACAACGTTCACCATCCAACCTGACGAAACTGGAGAGGATCTGCAAGGAAGAATGGCAGAGGATCCCCAAATCCAGGTGTGAAAAACTTGTTGCATCATTCTCAAGAAGAGTCATGGCTGTACTAGCTCAAAAGGGTGCTTCTTCTCAATACTGAGCAAAAGGTCTGAATACTTATGACCATGTGATATTTCAGTTTTTCTTTTTAATAAATTTGCCCAAATTACTACATTTCTGTTTTTTTCAGTCAAGATGGGGTACAGAGTGTACATTAATGTGAAAAAAATAAAATTTTTTGAATTTACCAAATGGCTGCAATGAAACAAAGAGTGAAAAATTTAAAGGGGTCTGAATACTTTCCACACCCACTGTATGTGTATATATAGTCAACAGGATGCATCGTTTCTGCACTTGAGACTGCAAGCACCAGAAACACTAGACCTCTGAATGTGTTTTCTTTTTCTCTTCATCCTTGAGATTAAACATGGAATTCCTTTTACCTATTGCACTTTAAGCAACAATTGACTGTATCTAATTAGAGGTGATAAGAAAGAAGTGGCCTGGGGCACTTTTGACATTTTCCGGATAAAGTCAAGAGATAACTGACCTGAAATGACAAGTGCCTGTTTTCAAGTCTTTGCTAATAGCTATGTCCACTTATCAGCAGGTTTAAGTCAAATGCCATCAGAGGTGAACAGAACAATGTCAAAAGTCAATCATGTGGATGGACAAAATGATAAAACCTACAAGCCTGGGTATGCTGCTTGTTATATTTTTGAGTCTTCACAGCCACACAATGATCCTTCCATGAATGTGTACAGAACAACTGATCTGGCTATGGTCAAATATAAGTTAGAAGGAAATAGCAATAAACTTATCGGGAAGATTCATGATTGGCGATCATAAATCTTGAACAAAACTGCATTAGAGGGAATTGCAATAAATGTATTAAAAGGCACATTTATCTTAATAAAAAAAAATTAAAAACAGACCTAAAAGCTTAATTATAATACACCACTATATGATGTATCTGACGTTAAAAAGGATATGTGATTTCATACCACAAACATTATTCTAAACCTATAACAACAACCCATATAAAAACAAAATATGGGGAATAAGAAGAGATCTACGGATAATACTAAAATGATTATTTTTTATTTAAAGATAATTAATTAAAAAAAGTATAAAAAAACAGAAATACTGTAGGGGACGCTGGGCAAAAAAAGGGGCAGTAAATACATTAATAAGTAAATAAGTAAATGGGAAGATTAATAGAAGGATAACAGTAAGAAATTAGAAAGAATAAACAGTGATTAGTGACTCGATTCCATAAATATTAAACTTCAATGACCAAATCGCCACTCTATTGTGGCAAAAATCCAGCCCAGGTATGGACACAATAACACAAGTGAAGTCCTGAGCATGCTGACAAGATTCTAGGTAAATGCAGCAATGGCCACTTACACAATCCTATTAGCCAGTTATCAGACATAAACACCCCTGGAAACAGCTGGCGTGAAAACGCGCGTCGGGGTGAGGGGATGCTTGGGCACCTCTCCAGTGCCAGCCTTACTCTTAGGTAGCTGTTACTTATTTACACCTTCCATGTCTGATGTCTGGCAAATAGGATTGTGTTGTCTCTTCTTATGCCCCATATTTTTTTTATATGGGTATTGCATGAAGTGCCTCCCCTTATTTAGGACATTGTTTTGAATGATTACCTGACGAGGCTTGTGTACTTACTTGAGAATCCATATCATAACGGCTCTCTAAACCTGATATTAAAATGAGCATTGTATGAATTCAACTAGAACTGCTTGTTTTAGTATCAGGTAAGAAAACTTTCAAAAATAATTAAACATCCAGTTTAAAATGGATTTTCAAAGTAAGTACATCTGTCTCATCTAGTAAAATGCAACTGTTTAATAATGTAAGCGGATTGTACTGTGAAAATTGGTGACAGATCCACTTTATAAAGGATTTAGTTTGAACAACTACCTTTTTGTGGTTAAAGCTCACAGTGAGGGTCCAGCTGGTGTCATCTCTGATCAGCAGTTATTGGTAGGCAAGTTCCAATATAATTGTTGTTTTTAATATAGTTATATTATAGTTGTTTTATTCTCCAAAAATACTGTTGTTTCCTTTTCAATTAATAACATTTTATAGCAGCAGTTTATTATTCACATTGATTTTCTTATCGGTCATTTTGTATGGTCACAAGAAAGAAATACGACTGACTGTCTGGTGGAATCTATATATATATATAAGAGGCATCGTGATTACTCGCTAATCCCGCCCCCTACACAGTAGCTCCGCCCACCACCACATCACCACACACAATCCCGCCCCCCCACCACATCACCACACACAATCCCTCCCCCTCCATATTACCACACACAATCCCACCCCCCCACATCACCACACATAATCCCGCCCCCCACCACATTACCACAGATAATCCCGCCCCCCACCACATCACCACACATAATCCTGCCCCCCCACCACATCACTACACATAATCCCACCCCCCACCACATTACCATAGATAATCCCACCCCCCCACCACATTACCACACATAATCCCGCCCCCCACCACATCACCACACATAATCCCGCCCCCACATTACCACACATAATCCCGCCCTCCCACCACATCACCACACATAATCCTGCCCCCACCACATCACCACACATAATCCCACCCCCCCAACACATCACCACACATAATCCCACCCCCCACCACATTACCACAGATAATCCCGCTCCCCCACCACATTACCACACATAATCCCGCCCCCCACCACATCACCACACATAATCCCACCCCCACCACATCACTACACATAATCCCACCCCCCACCACATTACCACAGATAATCCCGCTCCCCCACCACATTACCACACATAATCCCGCCCCCCCACCACATTACCACACATAATCCCACCCCCACCACATTACCACACATAATCCCGCCCCCCAACACATCACCACACATAATCCCGCCCCCCAACACATCACCACACATAATCCCGCCCCCCAACACATCACCACACATAATCCCGCCCCCCCACCACATCACCACACATAATCCTGCCCCCTCACCATACATAATCCCGCCCCCACCACACATAATCCCACCCCCCCACCACATCACCACACATAATCCCGCCCCCACCACATGACCACACATAATCCCGCCCCCCACCACATCTCCACACATAATCCCGCCCCCGCACCACATCACCACACATACTCCCGCCCCTCCATAACACATAATCCCGCCCCCCACCACATTACCACAGATGATTTCGCCCCCACCACATTACCACACATATTCTTGCCCCCCACCATATTACCACACATAATCTCGCCCCCCACATCACACATAATGCCGCCCCCACACCACATCACCACACATAATCCCACCGCCCACCACACATAATCCTGCCCCTCCACCACATCACCACACATAATCCCGCCCCCCACCACATCACCACACATAATCCCGCCCCCCACATTTCCACACATAATCCCGCCCCCCACCATATTACCACACATAATCCCGCCCCCATCACATTAGCACACATAATCCCACCCCCCCACATTACCACACGAGGTCTGTCCCCACACATTACCACACGAGGCTCCGTCCCCACACATTACCACATGAAGCTCCGTCCCCACACATTACCACACGAGGCTCCGTCCCCACACATTACCACACGATGCTCTGTCCCCACACATTACCACACGAGGCTGCGTCCCCACACATTACCACACGAGGCTCCGTCCCCACACATTACCACACGAGGCTCCGTCCCCACACATTACCACACGAGGCTCCGTTCCCCCACATTACCACACAATACTCCGTCCCACCACATTACCACACAAAACTCTGTCCCCGCACATTACCACATAAGGCTCCTGAGCGTGCCGAGCGATAGCTGGCTGGAAACAGCTAGTTTAGCCTAATAAATAAAATTTTAAACTGCGTGATATAACAGCTAATTTTTGTAAAAGGTTCATTGTGACCTGAGCATATATGCAAAGAAATAAATGTTTTATGATAAATCTCTGTATGATTCTCTGCCACCTCCCAAAATATGTGTAATACATGTGATCTGTATATGTCTGCCACAATATCCACATGTGCATATATCCTGGAAGATTTTGTCACCTGTTTTCACATTAAGGGTATGTGCACACGCTGCGGACTTTGCTGCGTATCCGCAGCGGATTTGAAGCTGCGGATCCGCAGCAGTTTTCCCAAAGTTTACAGTACCATGTAAACCTATGGGAAAAAAAAACGCTGTGCACATGCTGCGGAAAATTCCGCTCGGAAACGCAGCGGATTATTTTCCGCAGCATGTCAATTCTTTGTGCGGATTATGCAGCGGTTTTCAACATGCACCAATAGGAAAGTGCAGTTGAAAAACCGCAGAGGAATCCGCAGGAGAAACTGCGATAAAATCCGTAGTGAAAACCGCAGTGGTTTTGCACTGCGGATTTTCCAAATCCGCTGCGGAAAAATCCGCAGCAGAATCCGCAACGTGTGCACATGGCCTAAAGCACCACTCCAGCATTTTTTTTATTGCAGTGCTGGGGTGGTGCCTGCTGCCATCTACATCTTTAATCAGCACCGCATCGGTCGGTTTCCAGTAGTCTGTGATCTGTCGGATCACTGCAGTATTTTATGAGTGAGCAAGTGGTATTCTAGAGGAAGAACAATAAATGTTTTCATTATATAAAATTACTAAAAAATAATAATGAAAAACACTTGATAATAAAAAAAAGTCATTTTTAATGCATTTTTTAAAAAAATTAGTAAACATCACAAATCAGCAAATAACACGGACATACTGTATTTGGTGTCCCTCTAATCGTAGCAACTCACACAACACAGTGATCAGATTATTTACAAGGATTAATAAATGACATAAAAATGGCATGATTGATATTTTTTCTCTATTAAACCCATAAAAAGTCATAAACCTGTAATGCTGCGGCATTGTTCACATATAGCGTAAATGCTGTTTTTTTCTGCAGGTGTACACATCATACAACGCAAAAACAATATTATCTGATTATTGAATGGTTGGTGCATTATTTTATGCATTTTCACACTTATTTGATGCAATTTTGGGGCAGATATGAAGCAGAGTTTTTAAAGCTATTTTAATAGTCCAGAAAAGCTTTGATTCTGCTCTTAAAAATGCGACAGCACTTTTTTTTTTCATGTGTTTTTTCTTTTCAGAGGAAGCCTATAAAGAGAAAATACACCAAAACTTCAGAGTCTTTAAACAACAGGGGGCGGAGATTTCATGGAATCACATCCACTTTGGAAATTTACACCATGTTCACATGTAGGATAAGTGTTGTATATTTTCTGCTGCTTTTTGTCCAAGGAAAGTGACCTCATGAAAACTGCGTCCGCTGTGCGTCTAAAGACACTACTGAACTGTATGGTCTTGGAGCCTTAAAAAGAACATGTAAAAAACTGCAGTTACTTTTTTAAGTAACAAAACACACAACAAATGGCAACATGTCGTAGAAGGACACATAGATTAATATACGGACTGGTCGCTAAAAACCACAAAAAGAATGGTGGGTCACAAGGGCCCAGAAAAGAACGACCACCATGTCCGTTTTTAAACAATATATAATCTTTATTTGTATGCAAACGAGGCAAATCCTAAAACATAAATACCACATTATAACAAGATCAGGTGAGGTACGGTCCACATGGTGTACGCAGACACCGCAAAGACATAAAAACACTAAAAGGGCGCCTGGAGCCTGAAACACCTAAACCCATATATATCATAACCCATAGAGGGTAGGCACTAATGGTCCAATCACCAAAAAGTGTCCCAATCAACAGTACATACCCATGCAATATATGTTAGTACAGGTATAGCCTCCACACTAAGACCATGGAAAATGCCGGTCTAATATCAAGATAATTACCTCTCGTGCAGGGGCGGGCAAAGTGGTCACAGGCTCCGTGCGTCCTCCCCAACGCGCGTTTCGGCTGAAAACGCCTTCCTCAGGGGGCATGTGAGGAAAGGAAAAGAGCGCTGTTTTATCCTCTGCCTAACCGGAAGTAACCAAGAATGAACCGGAAGTGACCATTCTAAACGGTTACCATGGTAACTACTGTTCCCGCACGCAGTGAATTAATGCATGATGGTAAATTACCCGATAGTATAATCGGCCGGCACAAGCACTACGCCGGCCGCTGGACAAACACAGGGCCCTGTGAAGTCCAGCGTCGGACGTGCAGCAGCGCCGACTGGTATAACAAAACGGGCTGTGCGCATGCGCAGTGTGCATATAAGCACCGCTGCGGCCATCTTAGCAAAGGGAAACAGGGAACACACGAACATGTAAAATAGCACTAAACCTACTACAATCCTGTGGGCATACCTTAGCAGATGAATGTGAAGACACATGTAGGTGAATATTGCTACAACCATTATAAACTGCACATGAAAACATTGCCATGCTTACAAAAATACGGAAACAAGGTATGCAAATTATCCTGCAGAACATATATATTAGTATCACTATATTCAAAACATAATTCTTATTGGGGGTTCCACGGATATCACACTCTTTAAATGTCCCTTTTAATACGTCCGCAAGGTAGACTTCAACGATGTTAGTAAATTGCATCCAGTACTTCTTCATGGCCACGGCAGATAATAGTCAAATATTTATTCAATAATGGCATAAAGGCCGAAACATATCCACCAATCCACTCATGTGCCAAGGTAAGACAAACAGCTGAACTTAACCTAAAACACAGTATATATAAAAAAAGTGTGATTAATATTTACACCAAAAAAGAAAACATAAAACAATAAATAAAAATCATAGCGGAGTCCGACCATGATGTCTAACAGCAGGCGGAGATCACAAAAAAGGTGAGAAACTCAAATGCTCGTTGAGACCCCGTGGATGGACCGTATCCAGGGTCCATATCCAGCGGGACTCAAGTTGTGCCAACCGTTGGGAAATATTCCCCCCCCGGATCCCCAAATCGATGATGTCAATACCCCTAACTCGCAATTCCTTACTATTGCACTTATGAAATGTTTTGAAATGCCTGAGTATTGTCTTCAGGAGGGCTGCATCCTCCTGTTCGCTAGCTGCCTCTATGCCACGGACGTGCTCCCTGACCCGCACTTTCAACTGGCGCGTAGTAAGACCTACATAGATCAGGGAGCACGGACACGTGGCATAATAAATCACATTTCTTGACACGCATGTAATGGATTTCGAAATTTTAAAGTTCTTACGACCAGAGGAATCAGTAAATGAATCACTGTGGTCAATATTACTACAGGCTATGCAGCGACCACAAGGCCTGCAGCCACTCCTGGTAGGAATATCATTCAGAAATGTTCTGGGGGAGGCACTATAGTGGCTGCGTATCAGATGATCCCGCAAATTCCTTGCTCGACGGAAAGTGATGGCAGGCTGACTTGGAAGAATCTTGGCAATAGTAGTATCGGTCATAAGAATAGGCCATGCTCTAGTAAGGGCAGCCCGCACGGGTTCGGATTGAGTATTAAAGTTCGTAATAAATCTCACTACCCTGGAGTCTTTGACATCACTGTTAGTATGATAGAGCAATGAGTCTCTTTCCGACCATTTCGCCCTGTGGTATGCCCTTTTTATTGCCCTACGACTATACCCTCTTTCAGCAAAACGCACCTTAAGTTTCTCAGCCTCCTCCTCAAACAGTGCCTGTGTAGAACAAATACGTCGAAGATGTAAAAATTGTCCCACAGGCACTGCACGAATCATATGACATGGATGTGAGGAGGAGGCATGTAACAGCATATTAGTGGACGTGGGTTTGCGGTATATGTTGGTACTGATACCCCCCCTAAGATCCCTCCGAAGGGTCACATCCAGAAATTCAATTTCATCAGGATGATATTTAGTAGTAAGACGTATGTTTTGGTCATTATTATTCACCACATTAAAGAACGCATCCAAAGCTGAAGAGGTGCCCTGCCAGATGAGAAAGACATCGTTAATGTACCTGCTTGATAAGCAGGTTGACTTGGCACAAGCTGCACTCCGGGAAAATAGTATAGAAGATAAAATTAAAACTTTTGAAGCTAATTTGGATAAAATATTGGATCAAACAGTGAAGAGGATCCAGGAAAATCAAAATCATAAATTTACCAGGGATACCAAAGATTATCAGCTTAAAACAGTGTATCGTTGGGCCAAAACTTCCACACAACCCTATTCAAGGCATCGTGCCGGTTCATTTTCATCAGTTTCTTCAGCTGGAGATGCTTCAGATACTTCTACATCTTCTATGGTGACCCGTTCTGGCATGGGATATAAAAGGTCTCGCAAGCATAATTTTCATCCATATAGACGACAAGGCGGTCGTTCACCGGATAACATACAGACAGGGAATAAGGTGATTAATTTAAGTGAACATAAATTAACCCCGTCTGACCTGGCCCTACTTAATAGAGGCCTGACATTTTCACCTTCAGCTGGCCTAGATACATTCACCATTATAAAAGATCTGCACCTTTTTGCTCGATCATTGTTATTTAAAAGGCATTTTTTTGATGACAACTTACATGTCCTCTTTCCTACAGATGAAGAGCAAACAGCCCTGAGAATATTGGAGGAGTTGTCGGATGAACATAAAGCCACAGAGGGAGGTAGGATACCCCCATCCATTAGACCACGATCCAGAAAGTTCCCTCCCCTGTCCAGTTGTGGTGCAATTGATCTTTTTGTGCAGGTGGTTACAAATGATTTTTTGAAAATCCCTCAGCACATCCGGGGGGATAATCTAACTGGGGAGGAGAGACAGCGTCTTCATCATCTGCAGCAGCTCCCTGGTGTGGTGTTCAAACCGGCGGACAAGGGGGGTAATATTGTCATCTGGCCCACTTCAATGTATGAACGTGAGGCCTTTCATCAGCTAAAAAATTCAGTGTGTTATAAGAAACTTACATACAACCCCCTGTCCGCCTTTAGTGTACAACTGTCCACCATTCTTGCAGCTGCTGTGGATGGCGAAATCATCACAAAAGAACTGGCTGCGGCCTTGGTCGTAAAGGAACCTGCAGTCCCGACGTTGTATCTCCTCCCCAAAATACATAAAAACATCAAAATTCCCCCTGGACGCCCAATTGTGTCAGGATGTGGGAACTTTCTGGAGAAAATAAACAAATGGATTGATTCCATCTTACAACCACTGGTGGTGGGTCTCCCCTCCTTCCTGAAGGACACGACACAGCTGCTCAGGATGGTCGACGGTCTCACCCTTGATCCAGACACCCTCCTGGTTGCAGCTGATGTCGAGTCCTTATATACGAGTATCCGCCATTGTGATGGACTACGGGCTGTTAGATACTTTTTGGGTACGTCCGACTACTCTTCAAATTTCAGGGCATTAGTGTTGGAATTGTTGGAATTCACTCTTACCCACAATTTCTTCACTTTTATGGGGTCCCTCTACCTGCAGCTCCAGGGCACGGCTATGGGGGCGGCTTTTGCCCCCTCATATGCCAACCTGTTCCTGGGGCTGTGGGAGAGGGACCTCTTCCTGTCAGATGAGCGGCCGTCGTCGGTGGACTGCGTCCTCTCCTGGACGCGGTACATCGACGATGTCTTTCTCATCTGGCAGGGCACCTCTTCAGCTTTGTATGCGTTCTTTAATGTGGTGAATAATAATGACCAAAACATACGTCTTACTACTAAATATCATCCTGATGAAATTGAATTTCTGGATGTGACCCTTCGGAGGGATCTTAGGGGGGGTATCAGTACCAACATATACCGCAAACCCACGTCCACTAATATGCTGTTACATGCCTCCTCCTCACATCCATGTCATATGATTCGTGCAGTGCCTGTGGGACAATTTTTACGTCTTCGACGTATTTGTTCTACACAGGCACTGTTTGAGGAGGAGGCTGAGAAACTTAAGGTGCGTTTTGCTGAAAGAGGGTATAGTCGTAGGGCAATAAAAAGGGCATACCACAGGGCGAAATGGTCGGAAAGAGACTCATTGCTCTATCATACTAACAGTGATGTCAAAGACTCCAGGGTAGTGAGATTTATTACGAACTTTAATACTCAATCCGAACCCGTGCGGGCTGCCCTTACTAGAGCATGGCCTATTCTTATGACCGATACTACTATTGCCAAGATTCTTCCAAGTCAGCCTGCCATCACTTTCCGTCGAGCAAGGAATTTGCGGGATCATCTGATACGCAGCCACTATAGTGCCTCCCCCAGAACATTTCTGAATGATATTCCTACCAGGAGTGGCTGCAGGCCTTGTGGTCGCTGCATAGCCTGTAGTAATATTGACCACAGTGATTCATTTACTGATTCCTCTGGTCGTAAGAACTTTAAAATTTCGAAATCCATTACATGCGTGTCAAGAAATGTGATTTATTATGCCACGTGTCCGTGCTCCCTGATCTATGTAGGTCTTACTACGCGCCAGTTGAAAGTGCGGGTCAGGGAGCACGTCCGTGGCATAGAGGCAGCTAGCGAACAGGAGGATGCAGCCCTCCTGAAGACAATACCCAGGCATTTCAAAACATTTCATAAGTGCAATAGTAAGGAATTGCGAGTTAGGGGTATTGACATCATCGATTTGGGGATCCGGGGGGGGGAATATTTCCCAACGGTTGGCACAACTTGAGTCCCGCTGGATATAGACCCTGGATACGGTCCATCCACGGGGTCTCAACGAGCATTTGAGTTTCTCACCTTTTTTGTGATCTCCGCCTGCTGTTAGACATCATGGTCGGACTCCGCTATGATTTTTATTTATTATAGTGCTTTGGAACAAAGCACTATACTGTTATTCCACCGTGGTAAACTTCTTCTTATTCTTATTATTCAGTCCGCACGTAATGCGGCCCGAACTGCTAAACTCACAGACTCCAGTGAGGTGTCATTTCGAAGCCAGCGTTCCTGAGAGGTGTGCTAAGTATTTTTCGTGTCGATCGGATTTGTAGTTTTTGCGCAATTTGTGTTTGAAAAAAGTCTTTCAATGCGTTTCAATGGAGAAATTTTCCTATACGTTTATAATGGGCTGGTTTCTGAGGCAATTTCTAAAAATAACTGCCACCTGGCTGATTACCTCATTGATATGCGCAGTCAGACACAGTTACTATGCCAACTCCTATGAAATCTACATCAGCTCACCAGGTCACAAGTTTTGTCAGATAATATCAGCTCTTAAAGTGACAGTACAGCACAATTCCAAACCACTATCCGTAGTCTTATGATTATTAGACTGTGGCCCGATTCTAACTCATCGGGTATTCTAGAATATGCATGTCCACGTAGTATATTGCACAGCCACGCAGTATACAGTGCAGAGCCGTGCAGTACACAGCGCAGAGCCGCGCAGTACACAGCGCAGAGCCGCGCAGTATAAAGCGCAGAGCCGCGCAGTACACAGTGCAGAGCCGCGCAGTACACAGCGCAGAGCCGTGCAGTACACAGCGCAGAGCCGCGCAGTATAAAGCGCAGAGCCGTGCAGTACACAGCGCAGAGCCGCGCAGTACACAGCGCAGAGCCGTGCAGTACACAGCGCAGAGCCGCGCAGTATAAAGCGCAGAGCCGTGCAGTACACAGCGCAGAGCCGCGCAGTACACAGCGCAGAGCCGCGCAGTACACAGCGCAAAGCCGCGCAGTATAAAGCGCAGAGCCGCGCAGTACACAGCGCAGAGCCGCGCAGTACACAGCGCAGAGCCGTGCAGTACACAGCGCAGAGCCGCGCAGTTTAAAGCGCAGAGCCGTGCAGTACACAGCGCAGAGCCGCGCAGTACACAGCGCAGAGCCGTGCAGTACACAGCGCAGAGCCGCGCAGTATAAAGCGCAGAGCCGTGCAGTACACAGCGCAGAGCCGCGCAGTACACAGCGCAGAGCCGCGCAGTACACAGCGCAGAGCCGCGCAGTATAAAGCGCAGAGCCGCGCAGTATAAAGCGCAGAGCCGCGCAGTACACAGCGCAGAGCCGCGCAGTACACAGCGCAGAGCCGTGCAGTACACAGCGCAGAGCCGCGCAGTATAAAGCGCAGAGCCGTGCAGTACACAGCGCAGAGCCGCGCAGTACACAGCGCAGAGCCGTGCAGTACACAGCGCAGAGCCGCGCAGTATAAAGCGCAGAGCCGTGCAGTACACAGCGCAGAGCCGTGCAGTACACAGCGCAGAGCCGCGCAGTACACAGCGCAGAGCCATGCAGTACACAGCGAAAAGCCGCGCAGTATAAAGCGCAGAGCCGCGCAGTATAAAGCGGAGAGCCGCGCAGTACACAGCGCAGAGCCGAGCAGTACACAGCGCAGAGCCGCGCAGTAGACAGCGCAGAGCCGTGCAGTACAGAGCGCAGAGCCGCACAGTATAAAGCGCAGAGCCACGCAGTATACCGCGCAGAGCCGTGCAGTACACAGCGCAGAGCCACGCAGTACACAGCGCAGAGCCGCGCAGTACACAGCGCAGAGCCGCGCAGTACACAGCGCAGAGCCGAGCAGTACACAGCGCAGAGCCGCGCAGTACACAGCGCAGAGCCGCGCAGTACACAGCGCAGAGCCGCGCAGTATACAGCGCAGAGCTGCGCAGTACACAGCGCAGAGCCGCGCAGTACAGAGCGCAGAGCCGCACAGTATAAAGCGCAGAGCCGCGCAGTACACAGCGCAGAGCCGCGCAGTACACAGCGCAGAGCCGCGCAGTACACAGTGCAGAGCCGCACAGTACACAGCACAGAGCCGCGCAGTACACAGCGCAGAGCCACCCAGTATACAGCGCAGAGCCGCGCAGTACGCAGCGTAGAGCCACGCAGTATGCAGCGCAGAGCCGCGCAGTATACAGCGCTGAGCCGCGTAGTATACAGCGCAGAGCCCCGCAGTATACAGTGCAGAGCCCCGCAGTATACAGCGCAGACACGCGCAGTACACAGCACGGACACGCGCAGTACACAGCGCAGAGCCACGCAGTACACAGCGCAGAGCCGCGTAGTATACAGCGAAGAGCCACGCAGTATATAGCGCAGAGCCGCGCAGTACAAAGCGCAGAGCTGCGCAGAGCTGCGCAGTATACAGCGCAGAGCCGCGCAGTATACAGCGCAGAACGCGCAGTACACAGTGCAGAGCCGCGCAGTACACAGCGCAGAGCCGTGCAGTACACAGCGCAGAGCCGCGCAGTACACAGCGCAGAGCCACGCAGTATACAGCGCAGAGCCGCGTAGTATACAGCGCAGAGCCGCGTAGTATACAGCGCAGAGCCACGCAGTATACAGCACAGAGCCACGCAGTATACAGCGCAGAGCCACGTAGTTATACTGCCCAGTCACGTAGTATATTGTCCAGTCACATAGTATACTGCATATCCCTGTTAAAAAAAAAAAGAATTAAAATAAAAAAGTTACATACTCACCTCCTGGAGCGGCCGGTATCTGATGGTTGTTGCACCTCCTAGAGCGGCCGGTACACGATGCTTGTTGCACCTGGAGTGGCCGGTACCCGATGCTTGTTGCGCGCTCCGGTCCCAAGAGTGCATTGCGGTCTCACGAGATGATGACGTAGCGGTGTTGTGAGACAGAAAGACGGAAGTGCCCTTAGACAATTAGATAGTAGATTACCCCGCTCACCAATTCGGAACCCGAGAGGCCCGGCCCACCAAATCGGACCCCGAGGGGCCCGGCCCACCAAATCGGACCCAGAGTGACCCCGCCCCCTAAATCAGACCCAGAGTGACTCCGCCCACCAAATCGGACCCAGAGTGGCTCCGCCCACCAAATCGGACCCAGAGTGACCCCTTCCACCAAATCAGACCCAGAGTGACCCCTTCCACCAAATCGGACCCAGAGTGACCCCTTCCACCAAATCGGGCCCAGAGTGACCCCGCCCACCAAATCGGACCCAGAGTGACCCCACCCACCAAATCGGACCCTGAGGTGCCCAGCCCACCAAATCAGACCCTGAGGTGCCCAGCCCACCAAATCGGACCGAGTGACCCCACCCACCAAATTGGTCCCTAAGGTGCCCCGCCCACCAAATTGGACCCAGAGTGGCTCCGCCCACCGAATCGGACCCAGAGTGGCCGCGCCCACAGAATCGGACCAAAAGTGACCCCGCCCACCGAATCGGACCTAGATTTACCCCGCCCACAAAATCAGACCCAGATTGACCCAACCCACCAAATCGGACCGCCTGAGGGGCACCCAAGTGTGAAAGTCTTGCAGGGGCAGCCCGGGCACCATTCCAAAGCACTATCTGTAGTTCCTTCAGGAAATACCCATCTAGTTGTTTTATGTTTTCTTTTTTGGTGTAAATATTAATCACACTTTTTTTATATATACTGTGTTTTAGGTTAAGTTCAGCTGTTTGTCTTACCTTGGCACATGAGTGGATTGGTGGATATGTTTCGGCCTTTATGCCATTATTGAATAAATATTTGACTATTATTGCCGTGGCCATGAAGAAGTACTGGATGCAATTTACTAACATCGTTGAAGTCTACCTTGCGGACGTATTAAAAGGGACATTTAAAGAGTGTGATATCCGTGGAACCCCCAATAAGAATTATGTTTTGAATATAGTGATACTAATATATATGTTCTGCAGGATAATTTGCATACCTTGTTTCCGTATTTTTGTAAGCATGGCAATGTTTTCATGTGCAGTTTATAATGGTTGTAGCAATATTCACCTACATGTGTCTTCACATTCATCTGCTAAGGTATGCCCACAGGATTGTAGTAGGTTTAGTGCTATTTTACATGTTCGTGTGTTCCCTGTTTCCCTTTGCTAAGATGGCCGCACCGGTGCTTATATGCACACTGCGCATGCGCACAGCCCGTTTTGTTATACCAGTCGGCGCTGCTGCACGTCCGACGCTGGACTTCACAGGGCCCTGTGTTTGTCCAGCGGCCGGCGTAGTGCTTGTGCCGGCCGATTATACTATCGGGTAATTTACCATCATGCATTAATTCACTGCGTGCGGGAACAGTAGTTACCATGGTAACCGTTTAGAATGGTCACTTCCGGTTCATTCTTGGTTACTTCCGGTTAGGCAGAGGATAAAACAGCGCTCTTTTCCTTTCCTCACATGCCCCCTGAGGAAGGCGTTTTCAGCCGAAACGCGCGTTGGGGAGGACGCACGGAGCCTGTGACCACTTTGCCCGCCCCTGCACGAGAGGTAATTATCTTGATATTAGACCGGCATTTTCCATGGTCTTAGTGTGGAGGCTATACCTGTACTAACATATATTGCATGGGTATGTACTGTTGATTGGGACACTTTTTGGTGATTGGACCATTAGTGCCTACCCTCTATGGGTTATGATATATATGGGTTTAGGTGTTTCAGGCTCCAGGCGCCCTTTTAGTGTTTTTATGTCTTTGCGGTGTCTGCGTACACCATGTGGACCGTACCTCACCTGATCTTGTTATAATGTGGTATTTATGTTTTAGGATTTGCCTCGTTTGCATACAAATAAAGATTATATATTGTTTAAAAACGGACATGGTGGTTGTTCTTTTCTGGGCCCTTGTGACCCACCATTCTTTTTGTTACTTTTTTAAGTGCAGAATCAAAGCATTTCTGTACTATGAAAAATGCATTAAAATGTGGCTCACATCTGCACCAGAAACGCATAAGATAAGAGCTAGAAGATTGTTATTGTGTAGTTTGGTACGGACACCTGCAGAAAACAAAATCACAATATTTCTGCTACATGTAAACACATCAAAAGCCAGATGTCATGTAGTGAAATTGCATAAAGATGAGAAGGTTCTGGAGGCTCTCACTGTGAATGAATGAAGAGAAAATAAATCCACAGCTCCTGGATGAGCAGGACACACAGATGGCGTTGCACCAGCTGTGGCTAATCAAAAGCTGCACTGGGGATGCCAGAAGGTTAGCGATTCACCGGCCTCCTGTCAAGCTGCCAGGTATCACTAACTGCACACTGGACTAGAGACCCATTAATCCATCTGCTCATCTCTAGTTCCAACTGTCCCAGATACAGCAGACAGTCCCAGGGCGTCTGCTGAATTTCCCTCACTATCACCACCCATCTGACATCTCCTCCTGCCAGGGTAAAAAGAAATGGTAAGGGTATGTGCACACGTTGCGGATTTTGCTGCGGATCCGCAGCGTTTCTGCAGCTGCGGGTCCGCAGCAGTTTCCCATGAGTTTACAGTTCAATGTAAACCTATGGGAAACCGAAAACGCTGTGCACATGCTGCGGAAAAAAACGCGCGGGAACGCAGCGGTTTACAATCCGCAGCATGTCACTTCTTTGTGCGGAATTGCGGCGATTCTGCACACATAGGAATGCATTGATCCGCTTACTTCCCGCATGGGGCTGTGCCCACCATGCGGGAAGTAAGCGGATCATGTGCGGATGGTACCCGGGGTGGAGGAGAGGAGACTCTTCTCCAGGCCCTGGGAACCATATTTGTGTAAAAAAAAAGAATTAAAATAAAAAATAATGATATACTCACCTCTCAGCGCTGCATCCGGTCGCAGGGTTGCTATGTGAGCAGGACCTGCGATGACGTTACGTCACGAAGGTCCTTCTCGCTTAGCATCTTTGGAACCGGACCGCCGTGTGCAGCGCCGAGGAGATCGGGACGTCGGAGGGTGAGTATAATCATTTTTTTAAATTATTTTTAACATTACTATTGATGCTGCATATGCAGCATCAATAGTAAAACAAGTGCAGGAGTAAACCCGCAGCGGAAACAGCAAGACAAACCGCGATAAATCTGCAGGGATAACCGCAGCGGTTTTGCCCTGCAGATTTATCAAATCCGCTGCGGGAGAACCTGCAGAGGACCCTTCCTACGTGTGCACATAGCCTAATTGTGCGTGGATTGGGGTGTGAACAGGTGCGTGGTCAAAATTTGCCGCAGTGCACAATGCATCATCTGTATCTCTTTCTGTTCTTAAAATGTTGTGAGGTATGCCCAAGTCCGCTTACTCCATCAGCCTCAAGGATTTGCTGTCTACTCCAGCAGTGCACATGGCGCTCTACGGAATTCCACATCCACTGACCTCTTGATATCAGAAGACCAGGCCCGCTCCTTGGTACCTGGCCCAAACACTAGGCTTTAGACGCTGTTGGAATATCCATCAGGGAACTCTATTTGGCTTCCCACTGGCTCAAACAGTTGGCCCATACTGCCCTAGCAACCCACCTCACCTCAACTTAGCCTTCATTATGCACTTCACTAGCTGACACTGAACTCCCTCTAACCAGAAAGTGTCCCCCTTTTATTGACACTAGTTCCCACTCACTGAGCTATATGGATATGGAATCACCGGCCTTGGAGGATGTTCATTCAGTTGTTTAATTTTGTAGAAAAAAGCAGATCACAGACATGGCACAATACTAAAGTCATTTCAAATGGCAACTTTCTGGCTTTAAGAAACACTAAAAGAAATCAATAACAAAAAATTTGGTAGTCAGTAATGGTAACTTTTTTTTAACCAAGCATAGGGAAAAATATGGAATGACTCAATTCTGAGGAAAAAATTATGGAATCACTCTGTAAGTTTTCATACCCAAAAATAACACCTGCATCAAATTAGATCTGCTCGTTAGTCTGCATCTAAAAAGGAGTGATCACACCTTGCAGAGCCGTTGCACCAAGTGGACTGACATGAGTCTTGGCTCCAACACGAGAGATGTCAATTGAAACAAAGGAGATGATTATCAAACTCTTAAAAGAGGGTAAATCATCACGCAATGTTGCAAAAGATGTTGGTTGTTCACAGCCAGCTGTGTCTAAAATCTGGACCAAATACAAACAACATGGGAAGCTTGTTAAAGGCAAACATACTGGTAGACCAAGGAAGACATCAAAGTGTCAAGACCGGAAACTTAAAGCAATATGTCTCCAAAACAGGAAATGCACAGCAAAACAAATGAGGAACGAATGGGTGGAAACTGGAGTCAACATCTGTGATCGAACTGTAAGAAACCGCCTAAAGGAAATGGGATTTACATACAGAAAAGCTAAACGAAAACCATCATTAACACCTAAACAGAAAAAAACAAGGTTACAATGGGCTAAGGAAAAGCAATTGTGGACTGTGGATGACTGGATGAAAGTCATATTCAGTGATGAATCGCGAATCTGGATTGGGCAAGGTGATGCTGGAACTTTTGTTTGGTGCCGTTCCAATGAGATTTATAAAGATGACTGCTGATGACTGGGGATGATGAAAACATTTTTCAAGATGATAATGCATCCTGCCATAGAGCAAAAACTGTGCAAACATTCCTTGAAAAAAGACACATAAGGTCAATGTCATGGCCTGCAAATAGTCTGGATCTAAATCCAATTGAAAATCTTTGGTGGAAGTTGAAGAAAATGGTCCATGACAAGGCTCTAACCTGCAAAGCTGATCTGGCAATAGCAATCAGAGAAAGTTGGAGCCAGATTGATGAAGAGTAATGTTTGACACTTATTAAAGCCATGCCTCAGAGACTGCAAGCTGTTATAAAAGCCAGAGGTGGTGCAACAAAATACCAGTGATGTTTTGGAGTATTTTTTTTGTTTGTTTGTTTTTCATGATTCCAACATTTTTTTCCTCAAAATTGAGTGATTCCATTATTTTTCCCCTATGCTTGGTTAAAAAAAAGTAACCATTACTGACTACCACATTTTTTGTTCTTGATTTCTTTTAGTGTTTCTTAAGTTGCTATTTGAAATGACTTTAGTTTTGTGCCATGTCTGTGATCTGCTTTTTTTCTACAAAATTAAACAACTGAATGAACATCATCCAAGACCGGTGATTCCATAATTTTTGCCAGGGGTTGTACATACTAAACCTACTATCCTTATTCAAAATCCTATTTTGTCCTAAGCTTATCCTTATAATATACTCACATTGTGCATTAACAATTTACATACTGAACATCACCATAATACATTGTATTAGACAAACGTTATTTTTGCATATAAAACTGCACAACGATATTCACATAGTGCGTCCGTTGTCTTCAGTGGCAGGAACAGGGAAAAACAGTCCACATTTAGGTTTTATATAAAAGTCCAAAAAAGCATTGAAAAATTTTTCTGTGTCCAATTGTTCATCTATATACTATTTTGCGCTATATGGTACATTTCGGTGTTATATAACACTTCAGAAAAGTGTTGAAACATTTTTCTATATTCAATTACTCATCCATAGAGTATCACGTGCTCTGTGGTACACTTCGGTGTTATATTACACTCCCAAAAAGGGTTGAAAAATTTTTCTGATTCATTTACTCACCCATTTACTAATACATGTTATATAACACTTCAGAAAAGTTGAAACATTTTTCTGGATTCAATTATATAACACCATTGCCTGCATCCCTGCATGGCTTCCCATCCCCCACCATGCAGGGACATCGATGTACTCACCACCCCAGGCTGTGTAGTGAGCTCTTTGTCCTCTGCTTGCTGTATGCTGTAAGCTCTGTGTCCTCTGCTGGCTGTGCATGTTTCCTGGCTGCATGTTTAGGGCCATGGTTGGGAACTTCCTGATTCTTAAAGTGACAGTGAATGCCCTACTAATCTGATCCCTGCCTATTGCTTAGAGGCACTTGGTACTTAAGGCATCTCCACCTGTTGGAAGGTGCCTGAGCAACGTTCTCTTTCAGTGTGTGTAACTGCTGAGTTGCCAGGTCCGTTCCTGTTCCTGCCACGCTGGGGCGCTGAATATCCAGGCATGAACCCTGAATCTCTATCTGTATCTGATCTTTCCTTTTTCTTTCACCTTTGGGGTTGAGTACTCAGTCCTGAACCCTGAACCTGTACCTTGTCCTTGTCTAAATTAAGACAAATCCCTGAACTTGTTTAAATTTAAGTCTGAACCTGTACCTATCTGTAAAGCCTGCAGTATCTGAACCAGTTTCTGAAACCTGCAGAAGCTGAATAAGTGTCTATCTCTAATCAGTTGTCGTTGTGCAACATTAGTGTTTAGCGAGTGTGTGAGGGAGAGCCAGGGAAGTAGTCATGGCCGAGGACACTGGGGCGTTTGTACCCTGGCCTCCCATCACATGGAAATAGTGTCCTTTACTTTGCATATCTGTGGCTAGGGTTGAGCGAAATGGATCGGACAAATTCAAAAATCGCAGACTTTCGGCAGTCGGGTTTCATGAAACCCGACCCGATCCTAGTGTGGGATCGGCCATGCGGTCGGCGATCTTTGCGCCAAAGTCGCATTTCGTATGACGCGTTCAGCGCCATTTCTCAGCCAATGAAGGAGGACACAGAGTGTGGGCAGCATGATGACATAGGTCTCGGTCCCCACCATCTTAGAGAAGGGCACGACAGTGATTGGCTTGCTTTCTGTGGCATCACAGGGGGTATAAAGGGGCGTGCATGCTGACCGCCATCTTACTTCTGCCGATCTTAGCATAGGGAGAGATTGCTGCAGCTTCGTCAGAAGAAGGGATATAGTTAGGGAGGGAAGATTAACCCCCAAACCGCTTGTGCTGTATCGATTTCCACTGTCCAACACCACCTTTTTTTGCAGTGACAGTGGAGGCTATTTTTTTGTGCATCAGCTCTGTAGCTTATTAGGCTGCCTTATAAGGCTCCCTGATAGCTGCATTGCTGTTTGCACGCTGCTGTGCAAACCAACTGCTTTTTTAAAAGTAAAAATCCTGTTGCTCCTTTCTGCAGTTATCTTGTTTATTTGTCCACACTTTGTGTGCAGCAGTCATTTTTGTTGCTGCCATACTTGTCCTGAGATCATTGTAGGGAAATTGAAATTGTACTACAGTCCTTGGATTTTTTCAGATATCTTCCAGCCACTTTCTGCCACTTACATTGTGTTGTTTTATACACTGGGCCTCAGTTTTGGTTCAGTCTCCCCCCAAAAAAAGTGAGATTCAAATTCTCACAAAGTGGATATACTTCAGTCCTGTTAGATTGTCGTATATCAGCCAGCCACGTTCTGCCACTTACATTGTGTTGTGTTATACACTGGGCCTGAGCTGAGTTGCGGTGCAGTCTCCCCCCCAAAAAAGGGTGTTTCAAATTGTCACAAAGTGTATATACGTCAGTTCTGTTAGTTTGTCGTATATCAGCCAGCCACGTTCTGCCACTTACATTGTGTTGTGTTATACACTGGGCCTGAGTTGCGGTGCAGTCTCCCCAAAATAAAAAGAGAGATTCAAATTGTCACAAAGTGGATATACGTCAGTTCTGTTAGTTTGTTGTATATCAGCCAGCCACATTCTGCCACTTACATTGTGTTGTGTTACACACTGGGCCTGAGTTGTGGTGCTGTCTCTCCCCCAAAAAAGGGAGATTCAAATTGTCACAAAGTGGATATACGTCAGTTCTGTTAGTTTGTCGTATATCAGCCAGCCACGTTCTGCCACTTACACTGCGTTGTGTTATACACTGGGCCTGAGTTGCGGTGCAGTCTCCCCCCCAAAAAAGGGTGTTTCAAATTGTCACAAAGTGTATATACGTCAGTTCTGTTAGCTTGTCGTGTATCAGCCAGCCACGTTCTGCCACTTACATTGTGTTGTGTTATACACTGGGCCTGATTGTGGTGCAGTCTCCCCAAAATAAAAAGGGAGATTCAAATTGTCACAAAGTGGATATACGTCAGTTCTGTTAGTTTGTCGTATATCAACCAGCCACGTTCTGCCACTTACATTGTGTTGTGTTATACACTGCGCCTGAGTTTCGGTGCAGTCTCCCCCCAAAAAAAGGGAGATTTAGATTGTCACAAAGTGGATATACGTCAGTTCTGTTAGTTTGTTGTATATCAGCCAGCCACGTTCTGCCACTTACATTGTGTTGTGTTATACACTGGGCCTGAGTTGCGTTACAGTCTCCCCCCAAAAAAAGGGTGTATCAAATTGTCACAAAGTGGATATACGTCAGTTCTGTTAGTTTGTCGTATATCAGCCAGCCACGTTCTGCCACTTACATTGTGTTGTGTTATACACTGGGCCTGAGTTGCGGTGCAGTCTCCCCCCCAAAAAAGGGTGTTTCAAATTGTCACAAAGTGGATATACATCAGTTCTGTTAGTTTGTCGTATATCAGCCAGCCACGTTCTGCCACTTACATTGTGTTGTGTTATACACTGGGCCTGAGTTGCGGTGCAGTCTCCCCCCCAAAAAAGGGTGTTTCAAATTGTCACAAAGTGGATATACGTCAGTTCTGTTAGTTTGTCGTATATCAGCCAGCCACATTCTGCCACTTACGTTGTGTTGTGTTACACACTGGGCCTGAGTTGTGGTGCTGTCTCTCCCCCAAAAAAGGGAGATTCAAATTGTCACAAAGTGGATATACGTCAGTTCTGTTAGTTTGTCGTATATCAGCCAGCCACGTTCTGCCATTTACAATGTGTTGTGTTATACACTGGGCCTGAGTTGCGGTGCTGTCTCCCCCCCAAAAAAGGGAGATTCAAATTGTCACAATGTGGATATACGTCAGTTCTGTCTGTTAGTTTGTCGTATATCAGCCAGCCGCGTTCTGCCACTTACATTGTGTTGTGTTATACACTGGGACTGAGTTGCGGTGCAGTCTCCCCCCCAAAAAAGGGAGATTCAAATTGTCACAAAGTGGATATACGTCAGTTCTGTTAGTTTGTTGTATATCAGCCAGCCACGTTCTGCCACTTACATTGTGTTGTGTTATACACTGGGCCTGAGTTGCGGTGCAGTCTCCCCAAAATAAAAAGGAGATTCAAATTGTCACAAAGTGGATATACGTCAGTTCTGTTAGTTTGTTGTATATCAGCCAGCCACGTTCTGCCACTTACATTGTGTTGTGTTATACACTGTGCATGAGTTGCGGTGCAGTTTCCCCCCAAAAAAGGGTGTTTCAAATTGTCACAAAGCGGATATACGTCAGTTCTGTTAGTTTGTCGTATATCAGCCAGCCACGTTCTGCCATTTACAATGTGTTGTTTTATACACTGGGCCTGAGTTGCGGTGCTGTCTCCCCCCCAAAAAAGGGAGATTCAAATTGTCACAAAGTGGATAAACGTCAGTTCTGTTAGTTTGTCGTATATCAGCCAGCCACGTTCTGCCACTTACATTGTGTTGTGTTATACACTGGGCCTGAGTTGCGGTGCTGTCTGTTATGATCTGGTGGCCTAAGAGCAGCATGAGACATACTCTGGAGAAGGTGGTACCTGTACTGACCGCAGACCCTGAACCTAACACCGCAACTAGAAGTAGCCGTGGAATGTACCTAGCGCTCCCTGGACATCTCGACACAGCCGGAGGACTAATTACCCCTAAAGATAGAAAAGGGAAAACTATCTTGCCTCAGAGAAAATTCCCAAAGGATAGGCAGCCCATCACAAATATTGACTGTGAGAGGAGAGGGAAAAAACATACACAGACTGAAATCAGAATTTAGCAAAGGAGGCCACTTCTAGCTAAATAGAAAGGATAGGACAGAGTACTATGCGGTCAGTATTAAAACACTAGAAAATATCCACCACAGAAAATACAAAATCTCCACAGATAACTAAAGATATGGAGGGTATATCTGCATCTCCAGAGATACAAGCTTGGCTAAACAAATCCTTATACAGACCAAGCTGGACAAGACAAAAAAACATGGAAAAGAACTGAACAATAAGGCCACAGCATGTGGACAGCCAAAAATCAAGGCCAGAACTTATCTTTGTTGAAAAGAACTGCAAAGCAGGAGAGACCAGGCAGAGATGTGAATCCTCCAGGAACAATGGACAACTGGCACTGACTAAAGGGTGAAGTAAGACTAAATAGCACAGTCAGATTTGCAAAAAGTGAACACACCTGACAAATGCTGCGACTCAGAGACAGCAGCGCTACCACTTACAACCACCGGAGGGAGCCCAAAAGCAGAATTCACAACAGTACCCCCCCTTGAGGAGGGGTCACCGAACCCTCACCAGAGCCCCCAGGCCGATCCGGACGAGCCAAATGAAAGGCACGAACCAAATCATCAGCATGAACATCGGAGGCAACAACCCAAGAATTATCCTCCTGGCCATAACCCTTCCATTTGACAAGATACTGAAGCTTCCGCCTCGAAAAATGAGAATCCAAAATCTTCTCAACCACATACTCCAACTCCCCATCAATCAACACCGGGGCAGGAGGATCAACAGAGGGAACAACGGGCACCACATATTTCCACAACAAAGATCTATGAAAAACATTATGGATGGAAAAGGAGGCTGGAAGGGCCAAACGAAAGGACACTGGATTGATAATCTCAGAATCCTATAAGGGCCAATAAACCGAGGCTTAAACTTAGGGGAAGAAACCTTCATAGGGACATGACGGGAAGACAAACAGACCAAATCCCCAACCCGAAGCCGGGAACCAACACACCGACGACGGTTAGCAAAACGCTGAGCCCCCTCCTGAGACAACACCAAATTGTTAACAACATGAGCCCAAATTTGCTGCAACCTGTCAACCATAGAGTCCACCCCAGGACAATCAGAAGGCTCAACCTGCCCCGAAGAAAAACGAGGATGAAAACCAGAGTTACAAAAGAAGGGTGAAACCAAGGTAGCAGAACTAGCCCGATTATTAAGGGCAAACTCGGCCAATGGCAAGAAAGCCACCCAATCATCCTGATCAGCAGACACAAAACATCTCAAATAAGTTTCCAAAGTCTGATTAGTTCGCTCGGTTTGGCCATTTGTCTGAGGATGAAATGCGGAAGAAAAAGACAAATCAATGCCCAGCCTAGCACAAAAGACCCGCCAAAACCTAGAAACAAACTGGGAACCTCTATCGGACACAATATTCTCCGGAATGCCATGCAAACGAACCACAACAATGGAACCAAATCAGAAGAGGAAGGCAACTTAGGCAAAGGTACCAAATGAACCATCTTAGAAAACTGGTCACAAACCACCCAGATAACTGACATCCTCTGGGAAACCGGAAGATCCAAAATAAAATCCATAGAAATATGCGTCCAAGGCCTCTCAGGGACCAGCAAAGGCAAAAGCAACCCACTAGCGCAGGAACAGCAAGGCTTGGCCTGCGCACAAGTCCCACAGGACTGCACAAAAGAATGCACATCCCGTGACAAAGAAGGCCACCAAAAGGACCTACCAACCATATCTCTGGTACCAAAAATCCCCGGATGACCAGCTAACACAGAACAATGAACCTCCGAAATCACTTTACTAGTCCATCTGTCAGGAACAAACAATTTCCCCACTGGACAGCGGTCAGGTTTATCAGCCTGAAATTCCTGAAGAACCCGTCGTAAATCCGGGGAGATGGCAGAAAGAATCACCCCTTCCTTCAGAATACCGACCGGCTCAAGGACCCCAGGAGAATCAGGCAAAAAGCTCCTAGAGAGGGCATCAGCCTTAACATTCTTAGAACCTGGAAGATATGAGACCACAAAATCAAAACGGGAGAAAAACAGGGACCATCGGGCCTGTCTAGAATTCAGCCGTTTGGCACACTCGAGATAAATCAGATTCTTATGATCGGTCAAGACCACAATACGGTGCTTAGCCCCCTCAAGCCAATGTCGCCACTCCTCAAATGCCCACTTCATAGCCAACAACTCACGATTGCCGACATCATAATTGCGTTCCGCAGGCGAAAACTTTCGAGAAAAGAAGGCACACGGTTTCATCAAGGAACCATCAGAATTCCTCTGAGACAAAACGGCCCCTGCCCCAATCTCAGAAGCGTCAACCTCAACCTGAAAAGGAAGAGAAACATCCGGCTGACGCAACACAGGGGCAGAAGTAAATCGGCGTTTAAGCTCCTGAAAGGCAGAAACAGCCGCAGAGGACCAATTCGTCACATCAGCGCCTTTCTTCGTCAAATCGGTCAGGGGTTTAACCAAACTGGAGAAGTTGGCAATGAAACGGCGATAAAAATTAGCAAAGCCCAAAAATTTCTGAAGGCTCTTCACGGATGTGGGCTGGATCCAATCATGAATGGCCTGAACCTTAACTGGATCCATTTCTATAGATGAGGGAGAAAAAATGAAGCCCAAAAAAGAAATCTTCTGTACTCCAAAGAGGCACTTAGACCCCTTCACAAACAAGGCATTATCATGAAGGATCTGAAATACCATCCTGACTTGTTTCACATGAGACTCCCAATCATCTGAAAAAATCTAAATATCATCCAAATATACAATCATGAATTTATCAAGATAATTCCGAAATATATCATGCATGAAGGACTGAAACACAGATGGAGCATTAGAGAGTCCGAATGGCATCACAAGGTATTCAAAATGGCCTTCGGGCGTATTAAACGCAGTTTTCCATTAGTCACCCTGCTTAATACGAACAAGATTATATGCCCCTCGAAGGTCAATCTTAGTAAACCAACTAGCCCCCTTAATCCTAGCAAACAGATCAGAAAGCAAAGGCAAAGGGTATCGAAATTTGACCGTGATCTTATTCAAGAGGCGATAATCAATACAGGGTCTCAAGGAGCCATCTTTTTTGGCAACAAAGAAAAAACCTGCTCCCAATGGTGAAGAAGATGGCCGAATATGCCCCTTCTCCAAGGACTCCTTCACATAGCTCCGCATGGCGGTATGTTCTGGCATAGACAGGTTGAAAAGTCGGCCTTTAGGGAACTTACAGCCTGGAATCAAGTCAATAGCACAATCACAGTCCCTATGCGGTGGAAGGGAACTGGACTTGGGCTCATCGAATACATCCTGGAAATCTGACAAAAACTCAGCAATTTCAGAAGAGGGGGAGGAGGCAATTGACATCACAGGAACGTCACCATGAACCCCCTGACAACCCTAACTAGTCACAGACATAGATTTCCAATCTAATACCGGGTTATGCCCCTGTAACCATGGGAAACCCAGCACAATAGCATCATGCAAATTATGCAACACCAAAAAACGACAATCTTCCTGATGGGCTGGCGCCATGCACATGGTCAGCTGTGTCCAAAACCAAAACTGAGGTTTATTTTTAGCCAACAGTGTAGCATCAATGCCCCTCAAAGGAATAGGACTCTGCAAAGGCTGCAAGGGGAAACCACAACGTCTGGCAAATTCTAAGGGTACTGTCTCACAGTGGCACTTTTGACGCTACGACGGTACGATCCGTGACGTTCCAGCGATATCCATACGATATCGCTGTGTCTGACACGCAGCAGCGATCAGGGACCCTGCTGAGAATCGTACGTCGTAGCAGATCGTTTGGAACTATCTTTCATCGCTGGATCTCCCGCTGTCATCGTTGGATCGGTGTGTGTGACACCGATCCAACGATGCGTTCGCTTGTAACCAGGGTAAACATCGGGTTACTAAGCGCAGGGCCGCGCTTAGTAACCCGATGTTTACCCTGGTTACCATCGTAAAAGTAAAAAAAAAAAACAGTACATACTCACATTCCGGTGTCCGTCAGGTCCCTTGCAGTCTGCTTCCCGCTCTGACTGACTGCCGGCCGGAAAGTAAGAGCAGAGCACAGCGGTGACGTCACCGCTGTGATCTGCTTTCACTTTACGGCGGCACTCAGTCAGAGCGGGAAGCAGACTGCAAGGGACCTGACGGACACCGGAATGTGAGTATGTACTGTTTTTTTTTTTTTACTTTTACGATGGTAACCAGGGTAAACATCGGGTTACTAAGCACGGCCCTGCGCTTAGTAACCCGATGTTTACCCTGGTTACCTGGGGCCTTCGGCATCGTTGGTCGCTGGAGAGCTGTCTGTGTGACAGCTCCCCAGCGACCACACAACGACTTTCCAACGATCACGGTCAGGTCGTATCGCTGGTCGTGATTGTTGGAAAGTTGCAGAGTGTGACAGTACCCTAAGTCCATTAAATTTAGAGCGGCGCCTGAATCCACAAATGCCATGACAGAAAATGACGATAATGAGCAGATCAGGGTCACAGATAACAGAAATTTAGGTTGTACAGTACTGATGGTAACAGAACTAGCGATTCTCTTGGTACGCTTAGGGCAATCAGAAATAACATAAGCAGAATCGCCGCAATAAAAACACAACCTATTCTGACGTCTGAATCCTTGTCGTTCAGCTCTAGACACAATCCTATCACACTGCATAGGCTCAGGACTCCGCTCGGAAGACAATGCCATAGTGTGCACAACTCTGCGCTCGCGCAAGCGCCGATCAATCTGAATGGCCAGAGACATAGAATCATTCAGACCAGCAGGCGTGGGGAACCCCACCATAACATCTTTAACGGATTCAGAAAGACCCTTTCTGAAGATTGCCGCCAAGGCATCCTCATTCCATTTAGTCAGAACAGACCATTTTCTAAACTTCTGGCAATATGATTCTGCCGCTTCTTGACCCTGAGACAGGGCCAACAAGGTCTTCTCAGCATGATCCACAGAATTAGGTTCGTCATTAGTGTTGAGCATTCCGATGCTGCAAGTATCGGGTATCGGCCGATACTTGCTGTATCGGAATTCCGATACCGGGATTCCGATACTCTTGTGGTATCGGGTATCGGGTATCGCAACAACATTAATGTTAAAATGTGTAAAAGAGAGAATTAAAATAAAAAATATCGCTATACTCACCTGTCCGACGCAGCCGGGACTTCAGCGAGGGAACCGGCAGCGTTGTTTGTTTAAAATTCGCGCTATTACTTGGTTACGTGAATTCCCGGCTTGTGATTGGTCAGGTCGGCCACGTTGCCGGGACGCGGACCAATCACAGCAAGCCGTGACGAAATTACGTCACGGCTTGCTGTGATTGGTCCGCGTCCCGGCAATATGGCCGCCCTGACCAATCACAAGCCGTGACGTCACGGGAGGCTGGACACGCGCCCATTTTAAAATGAGCGCGTCCAGCCTCCCGGCTTGTGATTGGTTGACCGCGGCGCAACCAATCACAAGCCGTGACGTCACGGGAGGCTGGACACGCGCCCATTTTAAAATGAGCGCGTCCAGCCTCCCGGCTTGTGATTGGTTGACCGCGGCGCAACCAATCACAAGCCGTGACGTCACGGGAGGCTGGACACGCGCCAATTTTAAAGTGAGCGCGTGTCCAGCCTCCCGTGACGTCACGGCTTGTGATTGGTCAGGGCGGCCATATTGCCGGGACGCGGACCAATCACAGCAAGCCGTGACGTAATTTCGTCACGGCTTGCTGTGATTGGTCCGCGTCCCGGCAACATGGCCGACCTGACCAATCACAAGCCGGGAATTCACGTAACCAAGTAATAGCGCGAATTTTAAACAAACAACGCTGCCGGTTCCCTCGCTGAAGTCCCGGCTGCGTCGGAGGGTGAGTATAGCGATATTTTTTATTTTAATTCTTTCTTTTACACATTTATATGGATCCCAGGGCCTGAAGGAGAGTTTCCTCTCCTTCAGACCCTGGGAACCATCAGGAATACCGTCCGATACATGAGTCCCATTGACTTGTATTGGTATCGGGTATCGGTATCGGATTGGATCCGATATTTTGCCGGTATCGGCCGATACTTTCTGATACCGATACTTTCAAGTATCGGACGGTATCGCTCAACACTATTCGTCATACAATAACCCAAGCGCCTGAAAAAAGGTGTCTACATTAAGTAACGCCGGATTCCCAGGTTCCAGGGCAAATGCCCAATCCTGGGGGTCACCACGCAGCAGAGATATAATAATTTTAACCTGCTGGATGGGATCACCAGAGGAACGGGGTTTCAGAGCAAAAAACAGTTTACAGTTATTTTTAAAGCTCAGAAATTTGGACCTATCCCCAAAAAACAAATCAGGAGTTGGAATTCTAGGCTCTAAAACTGGAGTCTGAACGATATAATCGGAAATACCCTGTACTCTAGCAGCAAGTTGATCCACACGAGAAACCAGTCCCTGAACATCCATACCAGCGCCGAACTCTTGAGCCACCCAGAGGCAAAGAGGGAAGAGAAATAAAAAAACACAACAGACTACAGAAAAAAAAATGGCTCAGCACTTTCCTTCCCTTCTTCTGAGATGCGGTTAACTCATTGTGGGCCAGTTGTACTGTTATGATCTGGTGGCCTAAGAGCAGCATGGGACGTACTCTGGAGAAGGTGGTACCTGTACTGACCGCGGACCCTGAACCTAACACCGCAACTAGAAGTAGCCGTGGAATGTACCTAGCGCTCCCTAGACATCTCGACACAGCCGGAGGACTAATTACCCCTAGAGATAGAAAAGGGAAAACTATCTTGCCTCAGAGAAAATCCCCAAAGAACAGGCAGCCCCCCACAAATATTGACTGTGAGAGGAGAGGGAAAAAACATACACAGACTGAAATGAGAATTTAGCAAAGGAGGCCACTTCTAGCTAAATAGAAAGGACAGGACAGAGTGCTATGCGGTCAGTATTAAAAACTAGAAAATATCCACCACAGACAATACAAAAACTCCACAGCTAACTAAAGATATGGAGGGTATATCTGCATCTCCAGAGATACCAGCTTGGCTAAAAAAATCCTAATACAGACCAAGCTGGACAAGACAAAACATAGAAAGGAACTGAGCAATAAGACCACAACATGTGGACAGCAAATCAAGGCCAGAACTTATCTTTGATGAAAAGAACTGCAAAGCAGAAGGAACCAGGCAGGGATGTGAATCCTCCAGGAACAATGGACAACTGGCACTGACTAAAGGGTGAAGCAAGACTAAACAGCCCCGTCCAAATTGCAAAAGGTGAAAACACCTGATAAACGCTGTGATTCAGAGACAGCAGCACTACCACTTACAACCACCGGAGGGAGCCCAAGAGCAGAATTCACAACAGTGGACGTGATCCATAGCATGTCATAAAGAGAGGGATAGCGCAGAACCCATAGAAGAAAGGCTGGTTCCAAAGAAAAGAATAGTAAGCTTCTAAACTACTAGTGTTGGGCAGAGGGCAACAACTCAGAATGCTGCATTTATTTTTTATTGTTCCTCTACTCTACACTGAGCCTGTGTGTATCAGCACCTGCAACATAATTGACTGCAGCAGAGTCTCAGTATAACACATACTAGGAAAAATAGAAAGCATGTTAGGAGGCAGAAACTATGTGTTCAGTCAGTTATCCATCTTGAGACTGTACAGGAGTCTCAGGATGGTACTTTGAAGATGAAGTGGATGGGCACAGAAGGTGGGAGTGTGTGATCTGTGGGGCGGATACAGTTCTGCCTTTTAGGAAGAGAAGTATAGAGACACAGATAGAGAGCTGGCCAAAGCTTAGAATGAAAACACGCTATAATGATGGCTACAAAGGATGAAAGGGAGCTAAAAATGAATAATAAAGCTAACAGGAAGGTTTGTGGACTCATTACTGTGGCAGACAGATTGTTTTTTATTTCTACTTGTTTGGGCCCTGAAAACTCTTTTAAAATAATGTTCTATTGCATTCATTAGGGCAAGACTATATCAATAAGTATGCATTTGTAACGTCACATGCTGATGTGAGATCCGGAAATGGAATATATCTGTAGGGACATGATCTATTCTGATGGCCACGAGGGGTCAGTAATAAATTAGGATAAAAGGGTTTTTCACCTTCATTTCATTTAGCCAGGATAAACTATGTGTTTTTCTCCAACGTCCCCTCCCTTTTGTGGTCATACACCTCCCCTGTTCACTATATGCTTTTCTGTACAACCTTAAAGACATCTGGATAAGAAAACCAACGATTTATTAGAAATTCAATTTTCTTCCATTAAACTATGTGCAATAAGCAATGACAATCAGCTCTAATTACAATACTCATATATAATTACCTTGAATGCATCATAGGCAATAAGCTATCTAATGAAAACGAGGAAAAGTAATGCCAGGTATCCTTTGAAGTGATCCAAGTCTTATTATTAACATTTAGGGTACATTACTTACTGTGTAATCTTTGGTGACTATATACAGTACAAGAAGAAATAGGTAAGAGATCAACGGAGTCCTCAATGGGTTCTTCCTACATAGTTAATATGGTTGTGATATCTGATCAAATTAAGATAATTCAGATTTTATGTAATTGTAAAATAATTTAGGTTTCACTCTTTTTTTATAGCTGAAACTTTTTGTAGAGGTTGCATGCCAATTTTATAATTTACAGACTAAGAGAAAGGGTTAGAAATTCACAAAACAACTACATTTGGCATTTAGGGGAGGAATTAGTATAACTGATGTCAAGGATATTAGAACAATTGCCTAAAGCGTTTTTGTAACACATTACCATTACTAGTTGTCGTATCTTTCTATATACAGTAAATATAAACAATCCTGGTATATTATTATCAAACTGCCCACGTTTTTTTGCCATTAGTTTTGCCAAATTTTCCTAATACCATGTTGAGCTTTTTTATAATTATGTGGATATCTTTGAACTACAAATTTCTTAACTTGACCATCAATTTCCGAAAATCTCCACACATGAAAAACCTTGGCTATAACAAAAATATTGCATTTTTTTTCGCTTACCAAAATTGTATTAGTTGTTTCTGACCATCCTTTGGGCAAGCGACTACTTTCTAAGCATTTAATGTAATTTACAGGGAATCTGTCAGCAGGTTTTTGCTGTTTAATCTGAAAGTAGCATAATATAGGGCACGTGAGCAGGGGTGGATTAAGGGTAGCCAGGGCCCTGGCCTGTTCAGACACTGTGGGCCCCCGGTCATGTGACGGGGTCATGTGATGGGGTCATGTGACGGGGTCATGCGACGGGGTCATCATATACCTGAACCAGATTATTCCAGAAAAATAGTTGCTGTGTGAAACTATAACCTGTCAAACATCCACTGATCTAATCAATTTACCCTTCAGTTAGGAAAAAAAAACAACCCACAATACTATCACCATAAGTACCAGTATTCACAGGAGATCTGTACTTAGTATGCAGTGTCTGTGTAGAGGTAATACAGTGATCACCGGTGACATTGTACACAGGAGCTCTGTATATAGTATACAGTGTATAGTGTCAGTGTATAGGTAACACTGACTCACCAGTGACATCTCTAGGTGAAGTCCTTCATCTTTCATCCAGCACTGACCGCCATCACTTCATCCAGCCAGGAGACTCGTGTCTGCAGGAAATAACACAGTTATCTCGAGCTCCGCTTGCAGAACACATTACTTAATTTTTCCCAACTTCTACATTACACCACATGAAGAAAAAGAGGCAAGATAGTGTCACTCTACACAGTAACAGGACTGCCCCCCAATTTAAAACAGTGTCCTCAAAAAATAAAATAAATACATCACTGCAGTAATAATATCCCTTAATTAGCCCCTATGGTAATAATAATATCCCCCATCCTGGCCCCATGTATCTCATTCCTGGCTCCAGCCATATGTTCTCCCATCCTGCCCTCATGAGTATCCATTCTGCCCCATATGATCTCCCCATCCTGCCCCATATGATCTCCCCATCCTGCTCCATCAGTCTCCATCGTATCCATCCTGCCCCATATGATCTCCCCATCTGTCTCCATCATATCCATCCTGCCCCATGATCCTGCACAATCTGTTTCCAATCCTGCCCCATGTCTTTCATCATGCCCCGTATCTACATTCTGCCCATGTCTCCAATCCTGCCCCATCTGTCTCCAGTCCTGCCCCCAGTGTGTCTAGCATCTCTGCCCCAGTGTCCAGCATCTCTGCCCCCAATGTCCAGCATCTCTGCCCCCAATGTCCAGCATCTCTGCCCCCAGTTTCCATAATCTCTTCCCCCAATGTGTCCAGCATCTCTGCCCCCAATGTGTCCAGCATCTCTGCCCCCATTGTGTCCAGCATCTCTGCCCCCATTGTGTCCAGCATCTCTGCCCCCATTGTGTCCAGCATCTTGATCCCAGTGTGTCCAGCATCCTGCCCCCAATGTCCAGCATCTCTGCCCCCAATGTCCAGCATCTCTGCCCCAATGTGTCTAGTATCCTGCCCCCAGTGTGTCCAGCATCCTGCCCCAGTGTGTTCAGCATATTGCCCCAGTGTGTCAAGCAATCTGCCCCAGTGTCTCCAGCATATTACCCCCAGTGTGTCCAGCAATCTGCCCCAGTGTCTCCAGCATCCTGCCCCCAGTGTGTCCAGCATATTGCCCCCAGTGTGTCCAGCATATTGCCCCCAGTGTGTCCAGCATATTGCCCCCAGTGAGTCCAGCAATCTGCCCCAGTGTCTCCAGCATATTGCCCCCAGTGTCTCCAGTATATTTCCCCCAGTGTGTCCAGCATATTGCCCCCATTGTGTCCAGCAATCTGCCCCAGTGTCTCCAGTATATTGCCCCCAGTGTGTCCAGCATTTTGCCCCAGTGTGTCCATCATCCTGCCCCCAGTGTGTCCAGCATCCTGCCCCCAGTGTGTCCAGCATATTGCCCCCAGTGTGTCCAGCATATTGCCCCCAGTGTGTCCAGCAATCTTCCCCAGTATCTCCAGCATATTGCCCCCAGTGTCTCCAGCATATTGCCCCCCAGTGTGTCCAGCATATTGCCCCCAGTTTGTCCAGCATTCTGCCCCAGTTTCTCCAGCATATTGCCCCCAGTGTGTCCAGCATTTTGCCCCCAGTGTGTCCAGCATATTGCCCCCAGTGTCTCCAGCATATTGCCCCCCAGTGTGTCCAGCATATTGCCCCCAGTTTGTCCAGCATTCTGCCCCAGTGTCTCCAGCATATTGCCCCCAGTGTGTCCAGCATCCTGCCCCCAGTGTGTCCAGCCTATTGCCCCCAGTTTTTCCAGCATATTGCCCCAGTGTGTCCAGCATATTACCCCCAGTGTGTCCAGCATATTGCCCCCTGTGTCCAGCAATCTGCCCCAGTGTCTTTAGCATATTGCCCCCAGTGTGTCAGCATATTGCCCCCAGTGTGTCCAGCATATTGCCCCCAGTTTGTCCAGCATTCTACCCCAGTGTCTCCAGCATATTGCCCCCAGTGTGTCCAGCATATTGCCCCCAGTGTGTCCAGCATATTCCCCCTAGTGTGTCCAGCATTTTGCCCCCAGTTTGTCCAGCATTCAGCCCCAGTGTCTCCAGCATATTGCCCCCAGTATGTCCAGCAATCTGCCCCATTGTCTACAGTATATTGCCCCCAGTGTGGCCAGCATCCTGCCCCCAGTGTGTCCAGTATATTGCCCCCAGTGTGTCCAGCAATCTGCCCCAGTGTCTCCAGCATATTGCCCCCAGTGTCTCCAGCATATTTCCCCCAGTGTGTCCAGCATATTGCCCCCAATTTGTCCAGCATTCTGCCCCAGGGTCTCCAGCATATTGCCCCCAGTGTGTCCAGCATCCTGCCCCCAGTTTGTCCAGCATATTGCCCCCAGTGTGTCCAGCATATTGCCCCCAGTGTGTCCAGCATATTGCCCCCAGTGTGTCCAGCATATTGCCCCCAGTTTGTCCAGCATATTGCCCCCTGTTTGTCCAGCATATTGCCCCCAGTGTGTCCAGCATATTGCCCCCAGTGTGTCCAGCATATTGCCGCCAGTGTGTCCAGCAATCTGCCCCAGTGTCTCTAGCATATTGCCCCCAGTGTGTCCAGCATATTGCCCCCAGTGTGTCCAGCATATTGCCCCTAGTGTGTCCAGCATGTTGCCCCCAGTTTGTCCAGCCTTCTGCCCCAGTGTCTCCATTATATTGACCCCAGTATGTCCAGCAATCTGCCCCAGTGTCTCCAGCATATTGCCCCCAGTGTGTCCAGCATATTGCCCCCAGTGTGTCCAGCAATCTGCCCCAGTGTCTCCAGCATATTGCCCCCAGTGCGTCCAGCATCTCTGACCCCAGTGTCCAGCATACTGGCCCGGGCCCCCTGTATTGCCGTTCGCAATAAAAAAAAAAGTTCTCCTCACCTGTCCACGCTCCTTCGGCGAAGCTCTCTCCTCGCAGCTGAAGCGCGCACTCGCCGGCGACTGACAATGACATCAGACGCTGGCGACGTGCGCGCTGCGGCTGATGTCAGCTGCCAGCCTCCGATTGGCTGGCGGCTGTTAACTATTGACCTGCGGGCGCCCGCACATCAATAACGTTTAACTGCCGCAGCGCCGGTAGGGGCCTGGTGAGCAGATGAGTCACCACTGGGCCCTGGGCTACTGCCCAGATTGACCCTATTATAATCCGCTACTGCACGTGAGCCCGATTCTAACAATGTATCACTTAGTTTACTGGGTGCAGCAATTGTGACACAATCAGAGTTTTTAGATGCAGCATGTAGCAGAGCTGAGAAAGTTAACCCACCCACCTCACATTTCTCTATATACATTGTCTATGGACAGTGAGCTGCTTATCACAAGAGGGGGCGGAACAGGACCAGTGCTGAGGAGCTGCTGTAGTCTAGCAGTGATTATCTCATAGTTATAAAACCTTTATTGTAAGTAAACAACAGCACATAGCCAAATAGTGACACATGATTTAATTCAGTTTCTCAGCTGTCCTCAGATTTCATTAAAAAAATCTGCTGACAGAGTCCATTTTAAAAAAGTGCAATTCCATGAAAAGGGCACGAAAAAAAAAAACATCAAAGAAAAAGGAGACATACTTACCAATACCTGGTTACAGGGGCGACACTGACAGCTTGGGGCTCCTGTGCAAAAAATGTGTCTGAGTCCCCCTCCTTTTATGGGGACAAAGCTATATATGAACGGTATATATATATATATATATATATATATATATATATATATATATATATATATATATATATATATATATTTAATACAGTATATAGCTGTGGCAAAAATTACGAGACCACTGCAAAATGTTTTCTATTTGTACACTACTACAGCTCTGGCGCGGCTGTGTCAGACAGGAAGTGTGGGCAGGATGCACAGGACAGATCCCTGCAGTTCCTATAGCTCTGCACATGAGGGCAATCTGGCCAGGGGGCCCCCTGGAGCCTCATGGCCGGAGAAACAGGCCAGATTGCCCTCATTAATAGCCGCCCTGCAGGGGCCCCCTCCACCTCCGGGCTGCACATGCGTTATGTCCGTCCCTGCCTGGTTACATTGCTGTTATACTGCATGATGCAGCAGACTCCATGATAAAAGGTGGAGGTAGTACAGATGCAAAGTACTGTTGAAAAATGACTCGCACACCTATCATTTTTTTAAGTCAGGGGTAATTCTCTAGTATTTTAAATGCGCGTAGAAAAGGCTTCTAAAAGGTGCCAGTCACACAAATCCATGAAGTGCAGCATACATACAAGCTTTTACCATCTATTTATGATGCCCATACTATTAGATTAGGCTGGCTGCCAGGCACCTCCACAAGGACAGATATTCCTCTCATCAACACAACAGTGCCTGAATCCAGCAAAGATGAAAAAATACACGATTAATATTACATTTATTAGTTGATATTTTGGCTAAAATACGCAAGCTCGCAATTTGACTCAAAAGTCTTTATTGTCTTGCAAGTTTTTACACTAAAATTAAAACTGAAAGCAATTCACTGGTTTTATCTTGGTGCCTGTCTACGTTCTGTAGTATAGTAGTATTGTGACCATGGATACTTAAAACATGCCAATTTTTACACCGTTCCAAGCCCGACAGGATCTTGCATTAAAAAGTGCTTTTTAATACATCTTTTGAAATGGACTATTCTCAGGATTGAATCACCATGGATAACTTTATCTGCAACGGGTGCTTATGGTTGTCCAAACATATTTCAGCCTCTTTAAAGGTTTTCAAAGTGAATCTTTTTGATGTTATAGGCTTGACCATCAATGTCTGACCATACAGTGTGTTCCATGCAATGCAACTGACCAGTACAATACTCCTTTAACAACTTGTGAAAGGCTATGTCATGGGTAAATTGGTCTCGCCCCCCGAAGAAGCAGGGCAAAACGTGCGTGTCAGGGCAGAGGGACTGGACTCAGTTAGACTTTCACATGCCATTTGGAGCCAGGTAAAGGAGCGATGTGCCCCTCATTAGTAGTGTTGAGCATTCCGATACCGCAAGTATCGGGTATCGGCCGATACTTGCGGTATCGGAATTCCGATACCGAGATCCGATACTTGCCGCATATCAGATACCGGAATTGGAAGTTCCCAGGATTCAAACTGCACGAATTCAGCCAATGAGGAATGATTCTGAGTGTGGGCACATCCTGTTCAGCATGGTGGGCATGAAACTACTGGCAAGGCTGTGATTGGCTGCTGAAATGATGTCATGCTGCAGTTTAAAAGTCGCTGGCGCCATTTTGCGCTCACTCTGCTGTGAATTCAGTTAGTGACAGGACGCTGTGTGCGCTGACTGAGGGCCAGTTGAGATAGCGATTTGCTTCATTGTTCTTTTCCAAGGCTAATTTAGCAACCGCTGTGTTCACCTACTAATCACCTTGCTTTTGCCTTGCAGCGCTGTTTTCACAGCGATCTGCAAGGTCTGTGTGTGTGTGTGTGTGCAGCCCACTCTCTAGTCTGTGTGCAGCCATAGGCCATAGCTGGTTGTATTCAGTTCAGGGAGGGTGGTTCACTGCCTCATACTGTTCTATTTTCTTTTTTTTTTTTTTCAAGTAGTGCAGGCTGCTGCACATTTTTTCTAATAATTCCTATTAGTGTCTTTTCACCCGTATCCAGCTAAATTGTGGAAAAACACTAGATAGGATAACGTAGAGGAGTGTTTTTGGGCCTTGCAGCGCCGTTTACGGCTGTCTGCACGGTCTCCGTGTGACTGCAGCTCGCCCTGTAGTCTGTGTGCAGCCATAGCCGGTTGTATCCAGCTCAGGGTGCGTCACTGCGTCATACCGTAAAATCCATTTTCCTTTTTTTTAAGTAGTGCAGGCTGCTGCACATTTTTTCCAAAAACTCCTATTAGTGTCTTTCCACCCGTATCCAGCTAAATTGTGGAAAAACACTACATAGGATAACGTAGAGGAGTGTTTTTGGGGCCTTGCAGCGCCGTTTACGGCTGTCTGCACGGTCTCCGTGTGACTGCAGCTCGCCCTGTAGTCTGTATGCAGCCATAGCCGGTTGTATCCAGCTCAGGGTGCGTCACTGCGTCATACCGTAAAATCCATTTTCCTTTTTTTTAAGTAGTGCAGGGTGCTGCACATTTTTTTAAAAAATTCCTATTAGTGTCTTTCCACCCGTATCCAGCTAAATTGTGGAAAAACACTACATAGGATAACGTAGAGGAGTGTTTTTGGGGCCTTGCAGCGCCGTTTACGGCTGTCTGCACGGTCTCCGTGTGACTGCAGCTCGCCCTGTAGTCTGTGTGCAGCCATAGCCGGTTGTATCCAGCTCAGGGTGCGTCACTGCGTCATACCGTAAAATCCATTTTCCTTTTTTTTAAGTAGTGCAGGGTGCTGCACATTTTTTCAAAAAATTCCTATTAGTGTCTTTCCACCCGTATCCAGCTAAATTGTGGAAAAACACTACATAGGATAACGTAGAGGAGTGTTTTTGGGGCCTTGCAGCGCCGTTTACGGCTGTCTGCACGGTCTCTGTGTGACTGCAGCTCGCCCTGTAGTCTGTATGCAGCCATAGCCAGTTGTATCCAGCTCAGGGTGCGTCACTGCGTCATACCGTAAAATCCATTTTCCTTTTTTTTAAGTAGTGCAGGCTGCTGCACATTTTTTCAAAAAATTCCTATTAGTGTCTTTCCACCCGTATCCAGCTAAATTGTGGAAAAACACTACATAGGATAACGCAGAGGAGGTATTTGGGGCCTTGCAGCGCCGTTTACGGCTGTCTGCACGGTCTCCGTGTGACTGCAGCTCTCCCTGTTGTCAGTTCAGCCCCCACAAAATAAATAAATAATAAAGTTCACCAAACACAAAACTTTACAGTTGTGTAGGCCACATTAGCTCATATTAAAGTCTAGTCCACACTTTAGAAAATTAGTGTTTCTTATACCTGTTAGGAGCTGTTCAGGAATAAGCACACAAAGCCGTTAGTACTTTTCTGCTTATCTTTATCAGTCAACCAAGATGAAGAAGGCAGGGAGTAAGGCACATGGGCGCGGGCGCGGAGCAGGGAGAGGACGTGGGGATTCTGTGCCTGCTGCGGGCACCGGTGACTCATCATCACCCAGTTTCAGCAAGGAACAGTCCTTCATGCGCAGCTTTGTCGGAGAGTGCCGTACACTGCTGCTGCGTGAAGACCAAATTGAAGCCGTTGTCGGATGGATGGCAGCTAACACATCGACTTCAATTAGTGCCACATCCTCTCAGACACAGAGCACTGGAGAGCACCCATCTGTCTCTTCACCACCTGCCTAATTGCCCAGGCAGACAGAGAGCCCAGGACAGGAGCCGTCTCTACTTCTGTTCTCTGAATCTCTTGGCTTGGAAACAGGGGGCCAGCCAAGCAGCATCGGAGAAATGGAAGAAGAGGCAGTGTGCAGTGATGCCCAAAAACTTTTTCTCTCTGAGTCTGAAGAGGCGGTTGGGCCAGTGCCTCCGGTCACCACACCGCAGAACGCATCCGCTGATGACACTCAGGTGCCACTTTCTGGTGCGTGCTCTGCTGCTGAGACTACCCAGGAGGAGCAGTTGGTGGCAGAGGGTAGAGTAGATGATGAGGTCCTTGACCCATCTTGGCGTGAGGGACAGGAAGGTGGTGGGAGCAGCTCTGAGGAAGAGATTCCCCGAACGGGCCAAAGAGGGAGAGGGAGGGGGAAGACTGCGGATCTTGTAGCCTCCACTTTGGCACCCGTGCAGGAATCCAGTCTGTACGCATTGACTCCTCCTCATACACAAGTTCCTCAGAATCATCGCTGCAGGAGCCGTCATAGTCCATCTCCACATGGACCCGTGAACATTTACCTGTTACGACCGACATGAGCACAGCCGTGGCCAAACGTCAACAGGCCGTCTTGAAATTAATTTCTTTGGGGAATCGAAGCCACACAGCGCAGGAGCTCTGGAATGCCATCAAGCAGGAGAGCGATGTGTGGTTTGTGGCAGCGAATCTCCAGCCAGGCATGGTAGTGTGTGATAATGGCCGAAATCTGGTGGCAGCTCTGGGCCTCGGCAACCTCACTCACATCCCATGTCTGGCACATGTGCTCAATTTGGTCGTGCAGAGTTTTTTGAGGGACTATCCGGATCTTGATGCACTGCTGCACAAGGTCCGCCTAGAGTGTGCTCACTTGCGGCGTTCCAGCACGGCAAAATCGCGCATTGCGGCTCTGCAGCGCCGATTCCGCCTTCCGGAACATCGCATCATATGTGACCTACCTACCAGGTGGAATTCCACGTTACATATGTTGGAGCGGTTGTGTGAGCAGCAGCAAGCAGTAATGGAGTACCAGCTGCATCAGGCGCAATGAAGTCGCACTCCGCGCCGTTCAGACTTCACAACCACAGAGTGGGCCACTATGAAGGACGTCTGCCAGGTTTTGCGTCCCTTCGATTATTCCACGCGGATGGCGAGTGCAGATGATGCACTAGTCAGCATGACTGTCCCCCTTATCTGCCTGCTTGAAAAATCACTGCAAGCGCTAAGGGATGATGTTGTGGAAGAGGTGGAGGATGAGGATTCACCATTTCCATCATCTTCTGGACAGTCAGCGCCACGTGGTTCCTCACAAACGCGTAGGCAGGGGACACTTTGTGAGGAGGATGAGGAGGAGTCAATGGAGGAGGAAAACATCCATCCAGAGGAGGGAGTTACACAATTGTCCAGTAGTCAGTGTGTACAGCGAGGGTCGGGTGATGACGAGCGGGCAGAGATCACGCCTCAAGCAGGGGACCGCGTTTCTTGGCCAGTTGGCAGTCTGCAGCACATGGTTGATTACATGCTGCAGTGCCTGAGAAACGACCGCCGCATCGCCCACATTTTCAACATGTCTGATTATTGGGTGTTCACCCTCCTCGATCCTCGCTACCGGGACAACATACAAAGCCTCATCACACCGTTGAACCTGGGAGCATAAAATGCGGAAGTACAAAGACACACTGGTGAATTCCATCATCTTCTCCAGTCCAACTGAGAGAAGTGCTGCTAGTGCTTTACAAAGCAGCTCAGTGCGTCCAGGCAGTGGAGGAGGCTCTGCACAAAGAGGGAGCAGAAGCAGTGCCTCTGCCCAAGGCAAGACCAGTATGGCCCAACTGTGGCACAGTTTTGTGTGCCCGCCACAAAAGTCTACACCATCACAGACGGCTCCAGTCAGCAGGAGGCAACGGTTCCGTCAGATGGTGACAAACTACATGTCTTGCCCTCTTGCTGTACTCCCAGACGGCTCTTCCCCTTTCAAGTTTTGGGTCTCAAAGCTGGATACATGGCCAGAGCTAAGCCAGTATGCATTGGAGGTGCTGGCTTGCCCTGCGGCTAGTGTATTATCGGAACGCGTCTTTAGTGCTGCAGGTGGTGTACTAACTGACCGTCGCATGAGACTATCCTCCGATAACGTTGACCGGCTTACTTTCCTGAAAATGAACCAGGCCTGGATCTCGCAGGAATTTGCCACTCCTCTTCCTGATTAAATAATTAGGTGACTGTCTACAGTATCCAGGTCTCCTGTTGTGTTCATCTTTCTACCACCTGAACTTTAATTCCTGGGCTCCAACACCGCCAGTTGAGGCTCAGAAGTGCCGTCTGCACAGTCAAAACATACGACCCAGTGTTATTGGGTGTCAGTAACGTCAGCTGATCCCCAGCTGTGTAGCCGGCAATGTGTCCTGCGACCGCCACGCTGACACAACAACTGAAATGTAAGGGAACCTGTCCCCCCCCCAGGCGTTTGTTACTGAAAGAGCCACCTTGTGCAGCAGTAATGCTGCACAAGGAAAAGGTAGCTATTTTTGTTTAGCTCCTTGCACACGCAGAACTTAACACTTATAAAATGTGTCCACTGATACCGTAAAACCGTCCCGGAGGTGGGACTTTCCTTCGTAATGTGACGCAGCACAGCCGTCATTCTTACCCCCTTGGCGCCGTGCGCCTGCTCCTCAGCGTTGTTTGATTCTGTCCCGAAGCCTGCGCTGTTATGTTATCCCTTGGCCAGGCACACTTAGCGCTGCCCCTCTTCTGACATCATTTGGTGTCAGGCTGACTGCGCCTGTGCGTCCTCGCTGGCCGAGATCCCGCCTCGCAGTGTCTTCTGATTTAATCACACTGCGGGCCTGGGATCCATGGGCATGCGCAGTGCCTATCTTCACCTCCGCCTCTCACTCATCTCCCTTTGCCTTCTTCAGACTGTGCGCCGTCAGCTGATCCCTAATAGCATGCCACGGCCATGACACCGCACAGTCTGAAGAAGCCGGAGGGAGGGGAGTGAGAGGCGAGGATATGCACTGTGCATGGCCACGGATCCCAGGCCCGCGGTGGGATTACATTAGACGACACTGCGAGGCGGGCTCTCGGCCAGCGCGGCCGCACAGGCGCAGCCAGACTGACACCAAATGATGTCAGAAGATGGGCAGCGCTAAGTGTGCCTGGCCAAGGGATAACATAACAGCGCAGGCTCCGGGACGGAATCAAACAACGCTGAGGAGCCGGGGCACGGCGCCAAGGGGGTAGGAATGACGGCTGTGCTGCGTCATATTACGAAGGAAAGTCCCACCTCCGGGACGGTCTCACGGTATCAGGGGACATATTTTATAAGTGTTTAGTTTTGTGTTTGCAAGGAGCATAATGAAAAGAGCCACCTTTTACTTTTGCATCCTTTGTGTTGCACAAGCTGGCTCTTTCAGCTACAAACGCCTTGGGGGGGGGTTAAAGGTTCCCTTTCGACTTTCTCCAATCAGGCTTCGGCCTACATTGTGTTCCTCTGCTCCTCCTGCTGTCTCTGGGCTCCAACACCGCTAGTTGTTGCCTGGAAGTGCTGTCCGCACAGTCAACACTTGCTGCCGTGTTATTAGGGTTCAGTAACGTCAGCTGCTCCCCTGCTGTGTGTGCTGCAATACCTCCTATCTGCTCCTTCTGCTGTCCCTGGGCTCCAACACCACTAGTTGTTGCCTGGAAGTGCTGTCCGCACAGTCAACAGTCGCTCCTCTGTTATTGGGGTTCAGTAACGTCAGCTGTTCCCCAGCTGTGTGTGTGTCAATCCCTCCTATCTCCTCCACCTCCTCCTCCTGCTGTCCCTGGGCTCCAACACCACTAGTTGTTGCCTGGAAGTGCTGTCCACACAGTCAACAGTCGCTCCTCTGTTATTGGGGTTCAGTAACGTCAGCTGTTCCCCAGCTGTGTGTGTGGCAATCCCTCCTATCTCCTCCACCTCCTCCTCCTGCTGTCCCTGGGCTCCAACACCGCTAGTTGTTGCCTGGAAGTGCTGTCTGCACAGTCAACAGTCACTCCTCTGTTATTGGGGTTCAGTAACATCAGCTGTTCCCCAGCTGTGTGTGTGGCAATCCCTCCTATCTCCTCCACCTCCTCCTCCTGCTGTCCCTGGGCTCCAACACCGCTAGTTGTTGCCTGGAAGTGCTGTCCGCACAGTCAACAGTCGCTCCTCTGTTATTGGGGTTCAGTAACGTCAGCTGCTCCCCTGCTGTGTGTGCTGCAATACCTCCTATCTGCTCCTCCTGCTGTCCCTGGGCTCCAACACCGCTAGTTGTTGTCCGGAAGTGCTGTCCGCACAGAGCCAAACACCTCGCCAATGTGTTAGTGGGGTTCAGTAATGCCTGCTGCTCCCCTGCTGTGTATACGGCAACGTGTCATGCGACCGCCACGCAGGCACAACAACTTAAATTTAAGGGAACCTGTCCCCCCCAGGGCGTTTCTTACTGAAAGAGCCACCTTGTGCAGCAGTAATGATGCAAAAGGAAAAAGTGCCTCTTTTCGTGGTGCTCCTTGCACATGCTGAACCTAACACTTATGAAATGTGTCCCCTCACACCGTTAAACCGTCCGGTAGGTGGAACTTTCATTTGTCATGTGACGCAGCACAGCCGTCATTCTTACCCCTTTGGCGCCGTGCGCCGCCTCCTCAGCGTTGTTTGAATCTGTCCCGGAGCCTGCGCTGTTATGTTAGCCCTTGGACATGCACACTTATAGTCCATGAGCCGGGCCAGATATCGGTACCACCCGGAGTGACTAATTTTCTTTGGTATTTTTAGGTAGATGCATGTCTGTAGTTTATTTTTTGATATGATAGCCCTTACATATACGTAGCTTATTAACCCCTTCAGCCCTAGGCCTATTTGTACCCAAGTGCCTAAGCCAATCTGACCTGTGCCACTTCATGGGCTAATAACTTTGGAACGCTTTCACCTATCCAAGCCATTCTGAGATTGTTTTCTCGTGACATATTGTACTTCACGTCAGTGCTAAATGGGAGTCAATATATTTTACCTTTCTATATAAAAAAATGCTAAATATTCGGAAATTTTGGAAAAATCGGCAATTTTTTAACTTTGAAATTCTCTGCTTTTTACAAAAATACTGATACCCCCCATAATAGTTATTAATTTACACTCCCCACATGTTTACTTCATATTGGCATCATTTTGAAAATGAAACCTTATTGTTTTACGACGTAATAGGGCTTATAGTTTTATGCGCAATTTTTCACATTTACAGCAAAACCCACTTTTCAAAGGACCAAGTCACTTCTGAAGTCACTTTAAGGGGCTTACATAACAGAAACCACCCATAAATTACCCCATTTTGCAAACTACACCCCTCAAGCTGTTCAAAACTCATTTTTAAAAACTGTTAACCCTTTAGGTGTTCCACAGGAATTTTAGCAGAATGAAGGCGAAATTTCAAAATTTCATTTTTTTTCCAGATATTACATTGTAATCCAATTTTACCTGCAACCTAGCAAGGGTTAACGGCAAACCCAAACTTGGTTACCCTAATTCTGCAGTTTATAGAAACACCCCACATGTACTCGTAAACTAAAGTATGGGCACACAGCACAGCTCAACACGGAAGGAGCGCTATGTGGTTTTTGGGTGTCTTCCACACAATCTGTAATCTCCTCTCTATCATAGGGAACAGATTTCAGGATGCAGGCCTTAGAGATCTGTGTGTTGAATCCGGTGTAATCGCTGAAGGATCAGTGTCTGGAGTGATGGACGGCCGGAGGTACAACAGAGCAGTGAGACTACACAAGCTGGTCTATGAAGCACTTATGAGGCTTGCATGGAAAAACTTCCTTCCATGGCTAGAAGAAAACCATGCAAGGGACCTTCACCATCTGGATGAAACACTGAAGAACATCACAAACTTTCGCATCAGTGTGTCGCAGGGATCCTTCGAAAAGCTCTTGGATAATGAATCTTGCACACTTACCCTGAAGCTCTTTCAAGTTTATCTTGAGACCCTCAGAAATGAACAACTCTCAGCATTCTGGATGTCATACTTGGACATGGTCGAGACCATGCTGGCCCTGGTTCGAGCTTCAAGAGAAGGCAACTGGATGCTTCACCTAGGAGCAATCCGACAGATGATACCATGGTGTTTTGCCTATGACAAGGTCAACTATGCCCGATACCTAACCTATTACTATGCCACAATGTCTCGGCTGCCCATAGAACACCCAGAGGTCCATGAATACTTCATGCAAGGTGGCTTTTCGGTCCAGATCGGTAGCAAGAATCCTTTTGGACGAATTCCTGTGGACCAGACCATTGAAGAGACAATCAACAAAGACACCCAGACACCAGGGGGCACAAAAGGCTTCAGCCTCAAAGTTGGAGCTGTTTCCAGGTTCTACCTGACATCAGAGTACCGCAGTATGTACTTGAGGCAGCTGAGGGCCCTGGTAGGCCAACAATATACTGACTTCAGCCATTCAGACCTACAGGTGTCTAGGATTAGAAGAGATGAAGCCGATGTCCAATCTTTCGTTCAACTGCTGGAGACAGGTTGGGTGAACCCCTTCAACAAAGAGCATAATGGTGAACTTATCAGTTTGTCAACAGCGACTGTAGCACCACCAGATGTAGCCAAAGACCTTCAAGGGGCATACAGTATAGGAGAGGATGCATATCAAACATTCAAGGATGAGCGTTTGGGTACCGATAAGCCAACTACATTGTTTCATGACAAGATGACGAAGAACAAACTTAAAACGTTCTCTAACATCCAAATGAAGACACGCAGACAAGGTCTTGGCAAGGAGGTAATTTTGAAGGCTGACAGAAACCTATTTGGCCAGATGATACTTGTAGCTGAGAACAGAAAGCTACAAATGAGTGATGTCTTGACTCATCCCCTGGGTCCATTGCCATGGGCACTTGCCAATGGTGATGGGTCTATCCGCAAGACCAACAAGGCTGCCCTCGCAAGGGAGTTGGAGAGGAATGCTCGTCCTGCAGAAGTGATCCCCGAGCCCTCTGCAACCATCATTGATGGGATGAGCCTGGTTCAGAAACTGAAGGGAAACAATGCAACATTTGGCCAGCTAGCAGGCACAGCAATGAGTCGCGCTATCCATGAGGGTGCTAAGAGCAAGCGCATTGATATTGTCTTTGACGTCTACAAGGAGACATCCATCAAAGATACAGAAAGAGTCAACAGATATGAAGGCACAGGGATCCATTTCAAGAACATTCAACATGGGCACAACATCCAGCAGTGGAAAAAGCTTCTAAGTAGTTCCTCCAACAAGGCAAGTCTCATAAAGTTTCTGGTAGAAGAATGGAAGGCGAAACACCACAGGGAGAAGCTTGAGGAGAAGGAGCTGTATGTCACATGTGAGCAGCTCTGCTTTAAGATCACCAAAGAACAGTGGGAAGAGGCTGCTGACCTTAAGTCAAATCAAGAAGAAGCAGACACACGCCTCCTTCTCCATGCTCTTCATGCAGCAGAATCTGGTTACAAGTCGGTCATCATCACTTCGGAGGATACTGATGTCATGGTCCTGTGTCTGGGCATGTGCCACAAAATCCCATCCCACCTGTTCCAGAAATGCGGTACACAGAACCGGACAAGATTCCTGGATATCACCACTCTGAGCCGAACATTGGGAGGCAGCGTATGTGATTCATTGATTGGTATGCATGCATTTACAGGCTGTGACACCGTCAGTGCATTCGCTGGCCGTGGGAAGATGACGACACTCAAGCAGTTGAAGATGAACAAGACATACCAGGATGCCTTTCAGGAAGTTGGTCGTTCATGGGAAGTGTCTACCGAACTTTTTGAGAAGTTACAGGAAATCACCTGCCACATGTACCTGCCAACTACCCAAACAACTGAGGTAAACAGGCTCCGTTATCAGCTGTTCTGTGCCAGACGTGGAGTGGTAGAGTCAAGTCAACTCCCTCCTTGCCAGGACTGCCTTTTCATGCATGCACTGCGTGCAAACTACCAGGCTGCGATCTGGAGGAGAAGTCTGCAGAGCCAGCCATGGGTTGCAAACCCAACAGACTGCGGTTGGATGATAGATAACGACGGAAAGCTTGTTGTCAAGTGGATGCAAGGGGCACCAGCACCAGAAGCTATTATACAGCTACTGTCCTGCAAGTGTGTGCGGTCATGTGAACTTCCTCAGTGTACTTGCCTCAGCAATGGCCTGAAGTGCACAGACATGTGCAGATTACAGACATGCCAGAACAAGGGTACTGAAGACGAGCCAGTAGAACAACAGTCAGATTCAGAGTCCGATGTTGAAGATATTATGGAGTAACATATATATATATATATATATATATATATATATATATATATATATATATATATATGCACATGACATGTTCAGTGTGTATTTACATAACTTGGATTAAATTTTGTTACAAATACTACATCTAGTCACTCCGGGTGGTACCGATATCGTCATATTTGGTTCTTGGCTCATGCTAAAATTCCTGTGGAACACCTAAAGGGTTAACAGTTTTTAAAAATGAGTTTTGAACAGCTTGAGGGGTGTAGTTTGCAAAATGGGGTAATTTATGGGTGGTTTCTGTTATGTAAGCCCCTTAAAGTGACTTCAGAAGTGACTTGGTCCTTTGAAAAGTGGGTTTTGCTGTAAATGTGAAAAATTGCGCATAAAACTATAAGCCCTATTACGTCGTAAAACAATAAGGTTTCATTTTCAAAATGATGCCAATATGAAGTAAACATGTGGGGAGTGTAAATTAATAACTATTATGGGGGGTATCAGTATTTTTGTAAAAAGCAGAGAATTTCAAAGTTAAAAAATTGCCGATTTTTCCAAAATTTCCGAATATTTAGCATTTTTTTATATAGAAAGGTAAAATATATTGACTCCCATTTAGCACTGACGTGAAGTACAATATGTCACGAGAAAACAATCTCAGAATGGCTTGGATAGGTGAAAGCGTTCCAAAGTTATTAGCCCATGAAGTGGCACAGGTCAGATTGGCTTAGGCACTTGGGTACAAATAGGCCTAGGGCTGAAGGGGTTAATAAGCTACGTATATGTAAGGGCTATCATATCAAAAAATAAACTACAGACATGCATCTACCTAAAAATACCAAAGAGAATTAGTCACTCCGCTTGGTACCGATATCGTCAAATTTGGTTCTTGGCTCATGGACTATTAGCGCTGCTCATCTTCTGACATTATTTGGTGTCAGGCTAGCTGCGCCTGTGCGGCCGCGCTGGACGAGATCCCGCCTCGTAGTGTCTTCTGATTTAATCCCACTGCGGGCCTGTGATCCATGGACATGCGCAGTGCATATGTTAACCTCCGCCTCTCACTCATCTCCCTACGCCTTCTTCAGACTGTGCAACGTCAGCTGATCCCTAATAGCATGCCACGGCCGTGACGCCGCACAGTCTGAAGAAGCCATAGTGAGGGGAGTGAGAGGCGAGGATATGCACTGCTCATGCCCATGGATCACAGGTCCGCAAAGTGATTACATTAGATGACACAGCGATGCGGGATCTTGGCCAGCACGGCCACACAGGCGCAGCCAGCCTGACACCAAATGATGTCAGAAGTCGGGCAGCGCAAAATGTGTGCATGGCCAAGGGCTAACATAACAGCGCAGGCTCCGGGACAGATTCAAACAATGCTGAGGAGGCGGCGCACGGCGCCAAGGGGGGAAGAATGACAGCTGTGCTGCGTCACATGACAAAGGAAAGTTCCACCTACCGGACGGTTTAACGGTGTGATGGGACACATTTCATAAGTGTCAAGTACAGCGTTTGCAAGGACCATAATTAAAAGAGCTAAGTTTACCTTTTTCAGCATTAGTGCTGTACAAGATGGCTCTTTCAGCTACAAACGCCTTGGGGGGGTTAAAGGTTCCCTTTCAACTTGCTCCAGTGCAGGCTTCGGCCTACACTCTGCTCCTCCTGCTGACCCTGGGCTCTAACACCGCCAGTTGGCGCCCGGAAGTGCTAGCTGCACAGAGAAAAACACCAGCCAATGTGTCAGTGGGGTTCAGCAACGCCAGCTGTTCCCCTGCTGTGTAGCTGGCAACGTGTCCTGCAAACGCCACGCAGACACAAAGCTGCCGCCAGTGCAGGCTTCGGCCTACACTCTGGTCCCTCTGCTCCTGCTGACCCTGGGCTCTAACACCGCCAGTTGGCGCCCGGAAGTGCTAGCTGCACAGAGAAAAACACCCGCCAATGTGTCAGTGGGGTTCAGCAACGCCAGCTGTTCCCCTGCTGTGTAGCCGGCATCGTGTCCTGCAACAGCCACGCAGACACAAGAACTGAATTTTAAGGGAACCTGTCCCCCCCCAGGCATTTGTATGTATAACAGCCACCTTGTACAGCAGTAATGCTGCATTTGTACAAGGTGGCTCATTAAGTTACTCTCCTTGCACACGCCGAATGAAACACGTCTAAAATGTGTCCTCTGAGACCATTAAACCGTCCCTGAGGTGTGACTTTCCTTTGTAATGACACGCTGCAACCCCCTTGGTAGCGCTGCCCGTCTTCTGGCATCCTTGGTTGGCTGGCTGCTCCTCTGCTGCCGCCCTGCCCGACACAACGCCCCTCGGTGTCTTATTTATTTTGACTGCGAGGGTGTGATTGATGGGTATGAGCAGTGCATATCTTCGCCAGTCCCTCATCTCCTTCCGCCTTCTTCAGACTGTGCGGCCTCATGGCCGTGGCATGCGATAAGGAATCAGCTGACGCCGCACAGTCTGAAGCAGGTGTAAGGACACGAGTGTGAGAGGCGAACATATTGACTGCGCAAGGCCATGAATCCCAGCCCCGCAGTGTGAATAAATGAGAAGACACTGCGGGTCTGGTATTCATGGGCATCGTGAACCGCAACGGCCGACATTAAATGAAGTCAGTAGACGGGCAGCGTTAACAGCGCAAGGCCAAGGGATAACACGACAGCGCAGACTCCTGTGCAGCAAATACCGACGCTCAGGAGGCCGCGCCCAGCACCAAGGTGGGATTCTTGACAACTGTGCTGCGTCGCATTATGAAGGAAACTCCCGCCTCCAAGACAGTTTTGACTGTATAAGGGGCTAAATGTCATACGGGTTTCATTCAGCGTGTGCAAGGAACAAAATTTAAGGGAACCTTTCCCCCCCCCAGGCGTTTGTATGTATAACAGCCACCTTGTACAGCAGTAATGCTGCATTTGTACAAGGTAGCTCACTAAGTTATTCTCCTTGCACACGTCGAACTCAACACGTATAAAATGTGTCCCCCGAGACCATTAAAATGTCCCTGAGGTGTTACTTTCCTTTGTAATGACACGCAGCGACCCCCTTGGTAGCGCAGCCCTTCTTCTGACATCATTGTTTGGCTGGCTGCGCCTCTGCGGCCGCCCTGCCCGACACAACACCCCTCGGTGTCTTATTTATTTTGACTGTGAGGGTGTGATTGACGGGCATGAGCAGTGCATATCTTCGCCTGTTGTCACTCATCTCCTTCCGCCTTCTTCAGACTGTACGGCTTCATGGCCGTGGCATGCGATAAGGGATCAGCTAAGGCCGCACAGTCTGAAGCAGGTGTAAGGACCCGAGCGAGAGGCAAACATATGTACTGCGCCAGGCCATGAATCCCAGCCCTGCAGTGTGAATAAATGAGAAGACACTTCGGGGCTGAGATTCATGGGCATCGCGAACCGCACCGGCCGACATTAAATGATGTCAGAAGACGGGCAGCGCTAACAGCGCAAGGCCAAGGGATAACATGACAGCGCAGACTCCTGTACAGCAAATAACGACGCTCAAGAGGCTGTGCCCCGCACCAAGGTGGGATTTTTGACAGCTGGGCTGCATCTCATTAAGAAGGAAACTCCCGCCTCCAAGACAGTTTGACTGTATAAGGGGCTAAATGTTATACGTGTTTCTTTCAGCGTGTGCAAGGAACAAAATTTAAAAGAGCAACCTTTGACTTGTGCAGCATTACTGCTGGCCAAGGTGTGGCTCTTCTAGTTTGTAACCCCTGAGGGGGGGTTACAGGTTACCTTTAAAATTGGTTCAATTAGGCTTCGGCCTACACTCTGCTTCTCTCACAGAGCCTGGGCTCTAACACCGCCAGTTGGCGCCCGGGAGTGCTGGCTGCACAGAGCAAAACACCCGCCACTCTGTCAGTGGGGTTCAGCACCGCCAGCTGTTCCCCTGCTGTGTAGCCGGCAACGTGTCCTGCAAAAGCCACGCAGACACAAAGCTGCCGCCAGTGCAGGCTTCGGCCTACACTCTGCTCCCTCTTCTCCTCCTGCTGACCCTGGGCTCTAACAACGCCAGTTGGGGCCCGGAAGTGCTGGCTGCACAGAGCCAAACACCTCGCCAATGTGTCAGTGGGGTTCAGCACCGCCAGCTGTTCCCCTGCTGTGTAGCCGGCAACATGTCCTGCAAAAGCCACGCAGACACAAAGCTGCCGCCAGTGCAGGCTTCGGCCTACACTCTGCTCCCTCTACTCCTCCTGCTGACCCTGGGCTCTAACAACGCCAGTTGGGGCCCGGAAGTGCTGGCTGCACAGAGCCAAACACCTCGCCAATGTGTCAGTGGGGTTCAGCACCGCCAGCTGTTCCCCTGCTGTGTAGCCGGCATCATGTCCTGCAAAAGCCACGCAGACACAAGAACTGAAATTGAAGGGAACCTGTCCCCCCCCCCAGGCGTTCGTATGTATAACAGCCACCTTGTACAGCAGTAATGCTGCATTTGTACAAGGTAGCTCACTAATTTATTCTCCTTGCACACGCCGAACGCAACACGTCTAAAATGTGTCCCCTGAGACCATTAAACCGTCCCTGAGGTGTGACTTTCCTTTGTAATGACACGCTGCAACCTCCTTGGTAGCGCTGCCCGTCTTCTCACATCATTGTTTGGCTGGCTGCGCCTCTGCGACCGCCCTGCCCGACACAACGCCCCTCAGTGTCTTATTTATTTTGACTGCGAGGGTGTGATTGATGGGCATGAGCAGTGCATATCTTCGCCTGTTGTCACTCATCTCCTTCCGCCTTCTTCAGACTGTACGGCTTCATGGCCGTGGCATGCGATAAGGGATCAGCTGACGCCGCACAGTCTGAAGCAGGTGTAAGGACCCGAGTGTGAGAGGCGAACATATTGACTGCGCAAGGCAATGAATCCCAGCCCCGCAGTGTGAAACAATGTAAAGACACTGCTGTGCTGGGATTCATGGGCATCGCGAACTGCACCAGCCAACATGAAATGATGTCAGAAGACGGGCAGCACAAACAGCGCATGGCCAAGGGATAACACAACAGCGCAGACTCCTGTACAGCTAATAACAACGCTCAGGAGACTGCGCCCAGCACCAAGGTGGTATTTTTGACAGCTGTGCTGCGTCTCATTAAGAAGGAAAGTCACGCCTCCAAGACACTTTGACTGTATAAGGGGCTAAATGTTATACGTGTTTCATTCAGCGTCTGCAAGATTCAAAACTTAGGCTACGTTCACATTAGCGGCGGGCGCCGCAGCGGCGGGCGCCGCAGCGGCGCCGCATGCGTCATGCGCCCCTATATTTAACATGGGGGCGCATGGACATGCGTCGCACTTGCGTTTTGCGCCGCATGCGTCGCTGCGGCGCCCGCGTCCGGGCGCAGAGGACGCAGCAAGTTGCATTTTTGCTGCGTCCAAAATCAATTAAAAAAAGGACGCATGCGGCGCAAAACGCAGCGTTGTGCATTCGTTTTGCTGCGTTTTTGTTTGCGTTGTGCGCTGCGGCGCCGACGCTGCGGCGCACAACGCAAATGTGAACGTAGCCTTAAAGAGCAACCTTTGACTTGTGCAGCATTACAGCTGCACAAGGTGTGGCTCTTCTAGTTTGAAACACCTGAGGGGGGGTTAAGGCTTCGGCCTACACTCTGCTCCTCCCGCAGAGCCTGGGCTCTAATACCGCCAGTTGGAGCCCGGGAGTGCTGGCTGCACAGAGCCAAACACCTCGCCAATGTGTCAGTGGGGTTCAGCAACGCAAGCTGTTCCCCTGCTGTGTAGCTGGCAACGTGTCCTGCAAAAGCCACGCAGACACAAAGCTGCCGCCAGTGCAGGCTTTGGCCTACACTCTGCTCCCTCTCGTCCTGCTGACCCTGGGCTCTAACACCGCCAGTTTGCGCCCGGAAGTGCTAGCTGCACAGAGCAAAACACCCGCCACTCTGTCACTGGGGTTCATGTTATGATCCCTAGTGGCTGAGGATCACAAATAGATCAGCAAGTGATTAAACTAAGGACGAGCTCTAGGGAGATGGTAACTGGACTGATCGCAAATCTGAACCTATCCAAAACAACTAGAGGTAGCCGGTGAACGTGCCTAAAAAATTCCTAGACGTCTCGAGCCAGCCTGAGGAACTAGCTACCCCTAAAGAGAAAGAAAGACCTCGCTTGCCTCCAGAGAAATAATCCCCAAAGATACAGAAGCCCCCAACAAATATTAACGGTGAAGTAAGAAGAAGGCACATACACAGGGATGAAATCAGATTCAGCAAAAGAGGCCCACTAGTACTAGAAAGCAGAAAATAGAGCAGGGGTCTATGCGATCAATAAAAAACCCTTACAAAATATCCATCCTGAGATTTCAAGAACCCACACACCAACTAACGGTGTGTGGGGAGAAACTCAGCCCACTAGAGCAACCAGCAAGCAAGGGAATTACATTTTAGCAAGCTGGAACAGAAAACATGATAAACACTGCTGATCAAAAAATGAGCAAACAAAACTTAGCTTATCCTGGATGGACTGGGAGCAAGGTGTTATGGTTTCCAATGGCAAGGAAACATCAGAAGCATAGAATAAACGGACAAGCTCTCGGGTGATGGAAACTAGAGCTGACCGCGATGCTAAACCTACACACCACACTAGAAGTAGCCAGGGGGCATTCCTGCGTTGTCTCTAGATGCCGCGCGCCAGCCGGAGAACTAACTACCCCTGGTAGAAGAAAACACAGTCCTGGCTTGCCTCCAGAGAATGTCCCCACAGGAGATAGCAGCCCCCCACATATAATAACGGTGAGAGCAGATGAAAAGACACACGTAGTATGAAAGCAGATTTAGCACAGAGAGGCCCGCTAACTAAATAGCAGAAAGATACAACAGAGGACTTCGCGGTCAGCTGCAAAACCCTTCAAAACACCATCCTGAAATTACCTTAACTCATGTGACAACTCATGCCACTGGAGTGGTAATTTCAGCCCAACAAGAGCTTCCAGCTGCAGAGATTCACATAAGTGCAAACTGGACAAAACATACAAAAATAGACTTAAGGACTAAAGTGTCCAACTTAGCTGAGCAGAAAACTGGGAGCAGGAACATGCAACAGAATCACTCTGGATACATTGATGGCCAGCATTAGAATGACTGAGGAGCAAGGTTAAATAGGATACTCCCACATCCTGATAGGAACAGGTGAACTGAAGGCAAAGCTTGCAGGACACCAGTACCACAAGAGACCACCGGGGGAGCCCACGAACCGAATCACAACAGTACCCCCCCCTTAAGGAGGGGGCACCGAACCCTCACAAGAACCACCAGGGCGATCTGGATGAGCCCTATGAAAGGCACGGACCAAATCAGAAGCATGAACATCAGAAGCTGTAACCCAAGAATTATCCTCTTGACCGTAGCCCTTCCATTTCACCAGATATTGAAGTCTCCGTCTGGAAACACGGGAGTCCAAGATTTTCTCCACCACGTACTCCAATTCACCCTCAACCAGCACAGGAGCAGGAGGCTCAACAGAAGGCACAAGTGGTACCTCATACCTCCGCAATAATGACCGATGGAAGACATTATGGATAGCAAAGGATGCTGGGAGGTCCAAACGAAAAGACACAGGGTTAAGAATTTCCAAAATCTTATAAGGACCGATGAACCGAGGCTTAAACTTAGGAGAAGAGACCCTCATAGGGACAAAACGGGAGGACAACCACACCAAGTCCCCAACACGAAGACGAGGACCAACACGACGATGGCGATTAGCAAAACGTTGAGTCTTCTCCTGGGACAACTCCAAATTGTCCACCACCTGCCCCCAAATACGATGCAACCTATCCACCATGGTATCCACTCCAGGACAATCCGAAGACTCCACCTGACCAGATGAAAAACGAGGATGGAACCCTGAATTGCAAAAGAAAGGGGAGACCAAAGTGGCAGAACTGTCCCGATTATTAAGGGCAAACTCAGCCAACGGCAAAAAGGAGACCCAGTCATCCTGATCAGCAGACACGAAACACCTCAAATAAGTCTCCAAGGTCTGATTAGTACGTTCCGTCTGGCCATTTGTCTGGGGATGAAATGCAGACGAAAAAGACAAATCAATGCCCATCCTGGCACAAAACGCCCGCCAAAATCTGGACACAAACTGGGATCCCCTGTCGGAAACGATATTCTCCGGAATACCATGCAGCCGAACCACATTCTGAAAAAACAGGGGCACCAACTCAGATGAGGAAGGCAGCTTGGGCAAGGGCACCAAATGAACCATCTTAGAAAAGCGGTCACACACCACCCAAATGACGGACATCTTCTGAGAAACAGGGAGATCAGAAATAAAATCCATAGAGATGTGTGTCCAAGGCCTCTTAGGAACAGGTAAGGGCAACAACAACCCACTAGCCCGAGAACAACAAGGCTTGGCCCGAGCACAAACATCGCAAGACTGCACAAAAGTACGCACGTCCCGAGACAGGGAAGGCCACCAGAAGGACCTAGCCACCAAATCTCTGGTACCAAAAATTCCCGGATGACCTGCCAACGCAGAAGAATGAACCTCCGAGATGACTCTATTGGTCCACTCATCCGGCACAAACAATCTACCAGGCAGACAACGATCAGGCCGATCCGCCTGAAACTCTTGTAAAGCACGTCGCAGGTCTGGGAAGACAGCAGACAATATCACCCCATCCCTAAGTATACCCGTAGGTTTAGAATCACCAGGGGAATCAGGTTCAAAACTCCTAGAAAGGGCATCCGCCTTCACATTCTTAGTACCTGGCAGATACGAAACCACAAAATTAAACCGGGAGAAAAACAACGACCAGCGCGCCTGTCTAGGATTCAGACGTCTGGCCGACTCAAGATAAATCAAATTTTTGTGATCAGTCAAGACCACCACCTGATGTTTAGCACCCTCAAGCCAATGACGCCACTCCTCGAATGCCCACTTCATCGCCAAAAGCTCCCGATTACCGACGTCATAATTTCGCTCGGCGGGCGAAAATTTTCGAGAAAAGAACGCACAAGGTCTCATCACTGAACAATCTGAACTTTTCTGCGACAAAACCGCCCCCGCTCCGATCTCGGAAGCATCAACTTCCACCTGAAAAGGAAGAGAAACATCAGGCTGGCACAACACCGGAGCAGAAGAAAAACGGCGCTTAAGCTCCCGAAAGGCCTCCACAGCAGCAGGAGACCAATCTGCAACATCAGCACCCTTTTTAGTCAAATCAGTCAAAGGCCTGACAACGCTAGAAAAACCAGTTATGAATCGACGATAAAAGTTAGCAAAGCCCAAAAATTTCTGAAGGCCCTTAAGAGAAGTCGGTTGCGTCCAGTCACAAATAGCCCGAACCTTCACAGGATCCATCTCAATAGAAGAGGGGGAAAAAATGTACCCCAAAAAAGAAATCTTCTGAACCCCAAAAACACACTTTGAACCTTTAACAAACAGAGAATTGGTCCGCAAAACCTGAAAAACCCTCCTAACTTGTTGAACATGAGATTCCCAGTCATCCGAAAAAATCAAGATATCGTCCAAATACACAATCATAAATTTATCCAGATATTCACGGAAAATATTGTGCATAAAAGACTGAAAGACCGAAGGGGCATTTGACAGACCAAAAGGCATCACCAAATACTCAAAATGGCCCTCGGGCGTATTAAATGCGGTTTTCCACTCATCCCCCTGCTTAATTCGCACCAAATTATACGCACCGCGAAGATCAATCTTAGAGAACCACTTCGCCCCCTCAATGCGAGCAAATAAATCTGTCAGCAATGGCAAAGGATATTGATACTTGACTGTGATCTTATTCAAGAGTCTATAATCAATACAAGGTCTCAAAGAACCATCACTTTTAGCTACGAAAAAGAACCCCGCTCCAAGAGGAGACGAAGAAGGACGAATATGTCCCTTTTCCAAGGACTCCCTAATATACTCTCGCATGGCAGCATGTTCAGGTACAGACAGATTGAATAGACGACCCTTAGGAAATTTACTGCCAGGGATCAAATCTATGGCGCAATCGCAATCTCTGTGAGGAGGAAGAGAATTAAGAGTAGATTCCTCAAAAACCTCACGATAATCAGACAAAAACTCAGGAATTTCAGAGGGAATAGATGAAGCAATGGAGACCAAAGGTGTGTCCCCATGATTTCCCTGACATCCCCAGCTTAGTACAGACATTGTTTTCCAGTCAAGGACTGGGTTATGAGTTTGCAAACATGGCAATCCCAGCACCAACACATCATGTAGATTATACAGTACAAGGAAGCGAATCACCTCTTGATGGTCTGGAGTCATACGCATAGTCACTTGTGTCCAGTATTGTGGTTTATTACTAGCCAATGGTGTAGAATCAATACCCTTTAAAGGTATAGGAACTTCCAGAGGCTCTAAATCAAACCCACAGCGCCTGGCAAAGGACCAATCCATAAGACTCAAAGCGGCGCCAGAATCCACATACGCATCCGCAACAATAGAAGATAACGAACAAATTAGAGTTACAGACAAAATAAACTTGGACTGCAAAGTGCCAATAGCAGAGGATTTATCAACTTTCTTTGTTCGTTTAGAGCATGCTGATATAACATGAGTAGAATTTCCACAATAGAAGCACAAATGATTTTTGCGCCTGTAAATCTGTCGTTCGCTTCTGGACAGAAAGCTATCACATTGCATACTCTGTGGTGCCTCTTCAGAAGACACCGCCAACTGGTGCACAGGTTTGCGTTCCCGTAAACGCCGATCAATCTGAATTGCCATTGTCATGGACTCATTCAGACCAGTAGGCGCAGGAAACCCCACCATGACGTCTTTTACAGCATCAGAGAGACCTTCTCTGAAAATTGCCGCCAGAGCGCACTCATTCCACTGAGTAAGCACAGACCATTTTCGAAATTTTTGGCAATATATTTCGGCTTCATCTTGCCCCTGAGAGAGGGCTATTAGGGCTTTCTCAGCCTGAATCTCCAAATTTGGTTCCTCATAAAGCAACCCCAAAGCCAGAAAAAACGCATCCACATTGAGCAACGCAGGATCCCCTGGTGCCAATGAAAATGCCCAATTTTGGGGGTCACCCCGCAGTAAAGAAATAACAATTTTTACTTGCTGGGCAGGATCTCCAGCAGAATGAGATCTCAGCGAAAGAAACAATTTACAATTGTATTTAAAATTTAGAAAACAAGATCGATCTCCAGAAAAAAACTCCGGTATAGGAATTTTAGGTTCAGACCGAGGAGCATGTAACAAAAAATCTTGTATATTCTGAACTTTAGAGGCAAGATTATTCAAATTGGTAGCCAGACTCTGGGGATCCATATTTCAACAGATAAAGTCTGAGCCATTCAGGGGTTAAGAGGAGAGGAAAACAGGAGACTGCAATTAGAGCTGGAGTGCAACTTCAGAGGAAGGAAAAAAAAAAAAAAAAAAAAAAGGTTTCACACAGTTCCTTTTCTCTCCTGCTTCAGCCTATAGATTAAACATTTGGGCTGGCCATACTGTTATGGTTTCCAATGGCAAGGAAACATCAGAAGCATAGAATAAACGGACAAGCTCTCGGGTGATGGAAACTAGAGCTGACCGCGATGCTAAACCTACACACCACACTAGAAGTAGCCAGGGGGCATTCCTGCGTTGTCTCTAGATGCCGCGCGCCAGCCGGAGAACTAACTACCCCTGGTAGAAGAAAACACAGTCCTGGCTTGCCTCCAGAGAATGTCCCCACAGGAGATAGCAGCCCCCCACATATAATAACGGTGAGAGCAGATGAAAAGACACACGTAGTATGAAAGCAGATTTAGCACAGAGAGGCCCGCTAACTAAATAGCAGAAAGATACAACAGAGGACTTCGCGGTCAGCTGCAAAACCCTTCAAAACACCATCCTGAAATTACCTTAACTCATGTGACAACTAGTGTTGAGCATTCCGATGCTGCAAGTATCGGGTATCGGCCGATACTTGCTGTATCGGAATTTCCGATACCGAGATCCGATATTTTTGTAATATCGGATATCGGTATCGAAACAACATTAATGTAAAAAGGTGTAAAAGAAAGAATTAAAATAAAAAAAATCGCTATACTCACCTGTCCGACGCAGCCGGGACCTCGGCGATTGTAAGCGGCAGCGTTGTTTCTTTAAAATTCGCGCTTTTACTTGCTTACGTGAATTCCCGGCTTCTGATTGGTCAGGGCGGCCATGTTGCCGGGACTCGGACCAATCACAGCAAGCCGTGACGAAATTACGTCACGGCTTGCTGTGATTGGTCCGCGTCCCGGCAACATGGCCGCCATTAACCAATCACAAGCCGTGACGTCACGGGAGGCTGGACACGCGCTTATTTTGAAAAGCGCGCGTGTCCAGCCTCCCGTGACGTCACAGCTTGTGATTGGTCACGGCGCCATATTGCCGGGATGCGGACCAATCACAGCAAGCCGTGACGAAATTACGTCACGGCTTGCTGTGATTGGTCCGCGTCCCAGGAACATGGCCGCCATTAACCAATCACAAGCCGTGACGTCACGGGAGGCTGGACACGCGCTTATTTTGAAAAGCGCGCGTGTCCAGCCTCCCGTGACGTCACGGCTTGTGATTGGTCACGGCGCCATATTGCCGGGACGCGGACCAATCACAGCAAGCCGTGACGTAATTTCGTCACGGCTTGCTGTGATTGGTCCGAGTCCCGGCAACATGGCCGCCCTGACCAATCAGAAGCCGGGAATTCACGTAAGCAAGTAAAAGCGCGAATTTTAAAGAAACAACGCTGCCGCTTACAATCGCCGAGGTCCCGGCTGCGTCGGACAGGTGAGTATAGCGATATTTTTTATTTTAATTCTTTCTTTTACACATTTATATGGTTCCCAGGGCCTGAAGGAGAGTTTCCTCTCCTTCAGACCCTGGGAACCATCAGGGATACCGTCCGATACATGAGTCCCATTGACTTGTATTGGTATCGGGTATCGGTATCGGATTGGATCCGATATTTTGCCGGTATCGGCCGATACTTTCCGATACCGATACTTTCAAGTATCGGACGGTATCGCTCAACACTAGTGACAACTCATGCCACTGGAGTGGTAATTTCAGCCCAACAAGAGCTTCCAGCTGCAGAGATTCACATAAGTGCAAACTGGACAAAACATACAAAAATAGACTTAAGGACTAAAGTGTCCAACTTAGCTGAGCAGAAAACTGGGAGCAGGAACATGCAACAGAATCACTCTGGATACATTGATGGCCAGCATTAGAATGACTGAGGAGCAAGGTTAAATAGGATACTCCCACATCCTGATAGGAACAGGTGAACTGAAGGCAAAGCTTGCAGGACACCAGTACCACAAGAGACCACCGGGGGAGCCCACGAACCGAATCACAACAGCAAGGTAGTCAGAAGGAATCTGAGTAGCACTGATTACATCGACAGCCGGCCACAAGTGGAAGTAAAACAGAGCTATATAGGAACCTCCCAGAGGATAACAAACCAACTGATAGCCAGAGACCAGCAGGATAACAGGCAAAGCCACCAGGGGGAGCCTAAAGCAAAAGTCACACCATACCACCAGTGACCACAAGAGGGAGCCTGAATACAGAGTTCACAACAGGTTCAGCACCGCCAGCTGTTCCCCTTCTGTGTAGCTGGCAATGTGTCCTGCAAATGCCACGCAGACACAACAGACCTCCAAATGCCTCCAGTGCAGGCTTTGGCCTACACTCTGCTCCCCCTGCTGACCCTTTGCTCCAACCCCACTAGTTGGGGCTGTAAGAAGACAAGCTTGAATAGGTCCCCATCCTGGTTCCAGTACTGTCAGCTGGTTCCGGGCAGAGCCTTTGGGTTAGGTGCCTCCCTCTGGGTATCCGAGTTCCACCAACGTCAGGTGGTCCTTGGTAGTGCTTTCAGGCATGGGTACCTCCTGCTTAGTAACCGGGTTCCAGTAACGTCAGCTGGTCCTCGGTAGTTCCATTGGCTCTTGGACCTTCGGCTACCCATCCGGGTTCCAGTACCGTCAGCTGGTTCTCGGCAGTGTCTTTTGCTCTTGTACCTTCTGCTCCCCATCCTGGTTCCAGTACCGTCAGCTGGTTCCGGGCAGAGCCTTTGGCTTAGGTGCCTCCCTCTGGGTATCCGAGTTCCACCAACGTCAGGTGGTCCTTGGTAGTGCTTTCAGGCACGGGTACCTCCTGCTTAGTAACCGGGTTCCAGTAACATCAGCTGGTCCTCGGTAGTTCCATTGGCTCTTGGACCTTCGGGTAGCCATCCGAGTTCCAGTTCTATCAGCTGTTTCTCGGCATTTTCTCAGCCTTCTTGTACCTTCTGCTACATTTCCAAGTTCAAGACCCTAAAGACGATGACCCGGAAGACCACCCCTAAGATGACGACGACACCAGAGACGACAACCACTGAGATGACGACGACCCTGGAGACGATGACCCTGAAGACCACCCCGATGACGACGACCCCGGAGACGACACTGGAGACGACGACGACATGGGAGACCAAGAAGCAGAAGAACAAGAAGCTGCAGAACAAAGAGCAGAAGAACATTAAGCATAACACAAAATATCAGAGCAAAAGATATTATCTAAATTATAAGCAGAAGAAGACTAAGCAGTGTATGGGGGTGAGTCCGTTCCTCCTCGTGGTGCCCCTGGATAAAGCCTGATGCTGCAGGCCAAACTGAACGCGGACAAATGTAACTCTTTTGTGGCAGGCAAAACGGAAGGTGTAATCTTCAAACTTTTATAGATAACAACTACTGGAATGCCTGTCACAAATAAGAATATGATGAAGAACTTGAATATGAAGAAGAATAAGAGTTAAATAAAAAGAATATGAACAATGTAACAAAAAAAAATTATAGGTAGAAGATGAAGAAGAAGATGAATAAGGTGAAGAAGAACTTGATGTCAAAGATGCTGATGATGATGAAGAAGAAAGTGTGGGAGAAGTAAAAAAGAGGGTGAAGGGCGTGGAAGTAGTGAAACATTAATATCTGACAAAATAAAAAAAATCTTAACATAGTCAATATCTTTGTAACTCCGAACGTCTTAAAAAAAAATTAAAATTCCTGCTATTCTATTTGATTGGGCTAAACCTCTATGCCTTTAATGTCTCCGCCACCTCCCTCAATACATCCTACATTATTCTTAGTTGTTTTCCTTCATGTAGAATGAACCTACAAGGAAAGAAAGGGTTTATTTTAATTCCGATATTTTCGTCCCATTGACTTGCATTGGTATCGGGTATCGGAATCGGCGAGATCCGATACTTTGCCGATACTGTCCGATACCGATACTTTCCGATATTGGAAGGTATCGCTCAACACTACTCATTAGTGGTCAAATTCATGTGTATCCTGTTAATGATTTATTTCATATATATGCACATACATCACTATGATTAGACTTATGTTGCAATAGATATAAGTCTATCTTTATAACGTGTGCTTACAAATGGTTGATATGCACATGTGCTAGATATACTATGCTATTTTTAGCAAGATTTTATGCACAATAGAATGATGCTTTCTTAAGCCTTTGTTGACACATTTAAGGACTTTTCAAAGTGGACCATATTGTTTTGAGTCTTTCAAAAAAATATTTTTTGAACAAATATTTCCATTTCATGCAGCACTTGGCACTTTAGCTTGTATATTACTTTGGTAATTATTGTTTTGCTTATCACAATTAGTGTTGAGAGATATGTGAGCACTGGGCACTTTAATTATTGTAACAGCATTTGACCCACTGTGGAAATAGATCCAATTGAACCACCAATCTTTTTTTAAGTGAATCTTGATGTATACTAATGGTTAATATGATTTTTTGTGGCAGACTAATGTCCTACCTTTACTTTTTGGCAGACATTAATTAATTGAGTCCCATGTCCCTCATGTTTCTAATCTGACATCTTTCTTTGAATTTTACACTGTATTTTTTACCCTTTTTTTTCAATAAAAAAACCTCCTTTTTTTCTCAGGATACACTCATACCCGGCAATTTCTGTGTCAAAAAGTATTCTACTGATTGGTGGGAGTCTCGAGGAATAGACCCACAAATCATGCTTTGATGGCCTATCATGGGTACATTGGTCTAAATGTTCCAGTGAGGTTCTATAAAGAATTTAGGATTTAGAGGCGAGGCATTTGGCCCGATCCATGAAAGCATTTGTAGTGTAGCGGCGTGGTAGCCGTGGCCGAGACACTTGTCTTCTCCTGTAACGCTCTGACGCTCTACATGAAACAGTTGGTCCTGGCTGGGTACTGATTTTTGGTGCTGTGAGGGCCTTGCGCTTGTGCAGGCCGCCTGTACGTGATGTTGTTGGCTGGCCAGGACCATAGGGTTCAATGTTCAACAAAGTAGACTTCTGTTCTAAAACACAGTCTTTACTGAATGGTACCTTGGTAATGGTTATATATTAGGGATAGTGAGTACAAAGTCTTATGGACGTTTCTTTCACAATGTAGAGCATTTTCACACAAAGACAGTGTTCAGTAGACTATGTAAGAGTACTGATAGTACTGATCACCAAGCCTCTCTACATGATCATCGGTTCCACAACCTTTTTCTTCCACTACTGGTGCCCTGGATCTACCGCTCTGGACCCCCACCAGTCCACTGAAATTCAGTCCTGTTACGGTTGAAGTTCACCAGGCTTAGGGCTTTTCATGAAATGTCATCCTATACAAGGATCCTTTTTAGGTGGAAGGTCACTTCAAGGTCGTGCGACACCCTTGTCCTTTAGTCTCCTTAATGTAGTTCACACACAATGGCAGCATTGATCACAGACACTTCCAAATTGAATTTAAACTTGTCCCCATCTGACTAACTACCAGGAAGTGGTCCCTTTCCCTAATACTTAGCCCTTCCTACTATCGGCAAATCCTGATCATTAACTATATCCTTACTCTAATGTCACTATCTAACTACAGTCACTATCTTTTGCTACCTGCCTTATGTACTAAGCCCTAAACTATGTCTTACTCTACACTTATCCTATACTGTACATTATCAACCTTATTACATCACACAACATATCTACATGCAAATGGCGCATGACATAATACACATTACAACACGATTGGTGTCTTCAGATGTAGGAACACAATAGTCCAGTCCACACCCTTTACACTTTCACACCAAAATTCTATTGTAAAAAATGTGAAAAGTTGCAAAATTTAGGTGCAACTCAGAGTTGTGCCAAAATTTTGTGACTTTTGGTATTTTCATGACGGTGTTTCCCTGCTCCCACTAAATGGACAAAGTAGGATTGTGACAGAGGCAAGGCAGGGACAACATGCCACAGTTCGTCTAATTCATGGCGAGCTATGGCGTTTCCTATGCCATAAATCTCACACCAGTACCTGACTGTAGTAGTATTTTTGGCGTAGTGCACGGAGGTGCATGCCACTCATCAGATGTTCCTGGTTAATGAAAAGGCTCGTACCTCTTCATGAATCAGGAGCATACGTGATTGGTGTGAACAATGCCAGTCTTGGTGAAGCGGGCCCATTAATTATAGTTGGTCTTTTACAAAATCCCATGGTTGCTCTGGTGATATTTCTTACTATGAAATTGCCTTTTTGTGAGCTGAAAGTGCGGGATATCTGATAAAAATTACATTTATATTTCCATGAGATTTTCCTTTCAGTTTATTTTGTGGGTCTTTTGATGTATGTCTAGTAATTCATAGCTGAATGCTTCATGTGATAAGGTATATTTGTGAAATCACCTGGTCACATCACACAGTGTCCTAACCTATATTTAACATCTCCCAAGCTGCTTTGTATAAGAGGGTGGAAGCTTTTCCTCTTAACTCCTAACCATCAAACAGCAGCAACTGAGCTTTTATGAATGGCCTGCTTCTTTAAAGGGAACCGTGTTGGGTTCAAACACTTCAGTGTGTCATTGCTGTAAAAGTGTCCCTGAGTTTTCTGAGTTTCCAACATTAAACCAGAAAAAACATGAAGTTAATATTTATGTTTTATTATTTTAATACAGCATAACCATCTTTTTCAGCATTCATAAAGACATGAAAGGATCTCTTATATTTAAGATTGTTTATAGATTTTAGGCAAACTGACCTAAGGACAGCACAAAATCGAAGATTAATTGATAGATTTGGCCTCTGGTCAACCTGGAACTAAGGAAAAATAGATACACAGACAGACAGATATTATTTTACTCCTTTTACTTATTGAATTAGAACACGTGCACACAGTATTTGTTGAATTTTTTACCTTAGTATTTGTAAGCTAAAACCAGGAGTGGAATAATTAGAAGAAAAGTACAGTAGAATCAAGTGCACTATTTCTGCATTTTTTGCCCACTCCTGGTTTTGGCTTGCAAATACTGAGGTAAAAAATTCACCAAATGCTCAACATGTGCATGTGGCCTTAATGGGGTTTTCCCCAAATTGCAAGTTATCTTCTATCCATTATGACAGGGTCACTATCACAGTGTATGAAGGGAGATATGTGTCACTGTACATACTGCTATCATTGATGTAAAACCAGAATATTTTTTCTCCAGCACGCTACATGCTGAGAGGGTTAATTTAAAGTGGTATACACGGGTTGGTTTTATGTGGGAACCCATAGAGTGGGAGAGTGCTCACCATATCTCCACTTGCAGAGCCGACACCGACATGTGTACGGACAGGATCTGCAGGGAGATGTCACGGTCATGTGATCTCCACATGGTTTTGATTAAATACCCGGATGGACCAGGGTACCCCGTTTATGAGCAAAGTGATGCGAGAGCTGTGTAGAGTCCTCCAAATCGCCCAACTGCGAACCTCCATTTACCATCCACAGAGCGATGGCCTGGTGGAGCACTTCAAAAAGACCTTGAAGGCCATGGTCAAGAGGGTCATGGATAAGGACAGTCGAGACTGGGACTATCTTCTCTCGTTCTAGCTCTTTTCTATAAGAGAACTCCCACAGGCCTCCACTGGCTTCTCGAGGATGACACACGTAATGCGTATCGTAAAGGAACATCTTCTCCAGGCACAAGATGCCCAAGCAAGGGTATAGAAACAATCAGTGAGGCGAAAGCATTTCCAGACCAGGACCACGTGCTAGTACTTATCCCCTTGGTGGAGAGCAAGCTCCTAGCCAAATGGCAAGGCCCGTATGAGGTCGTGGAAAAACTAGGGGATGTGAATTACAAAGTACAACAGCCTGGTCGCAGGAAGCCGCACTAGGTATACCATGTGAAATTGCTCAAACAGTGACAGGACCATGAACCGATAGAAGCGCCTTGCCTGGGGGCCCGTCCCAAAGCCAAAGTGGAGGAGGTCATGATTGCTGAGATGCTAACACTAGCCCAGAAGCAACAATGTCGAGAACTGCTGCAGTAGAACCACGACCTATTTTTGGAATTGCCAGTGCCCACACAGGTCATTGAACACAATGTGCTATCAGAGCAGCATGTAAGGGTAAACCTCAAGCCCTACAGAATCCCTGAAGCATGCCTGGAGATAATCTCAAAGGAGGTGAAGAGAATGCCGGGACCTTGGGGTGATAGAGGTGGATCGTCGAGTCTCATTGTCTCATACCGAAGCCCAATGGAGAGTGGCGGTTATGTAATGACTACCGAAGGTTCAATGAGGTGTCCAGTTTTGATGCATACCCAATGCCCCACGTGTATGAACTCATTGAGTGACTGGGGCCCACAAGATACATTTCAATCCTCGATCAAGACGAAGGGGTACTAGCAGATCCCTATGTCAAAGACCGCCAAGGAGAAGATGGCCTTCTCGATGCTGGATGGGTGTTTTCAGTACACCAGAATGCCCTTCAGACTGCAGGGGCCGCAGCTACCTTCCAGAGGGCAATGGATCAAATTTTGGCTCCACATAAAAAGTATGCCGCAGCCTACTTGGATGACATTGTCATCTTCAGCCCTGACTGGAGTTCTCATCTGCCAAAGGTACAGGCGATCCTCGATGCAATGAAGAAAGCTGGACTCACCATATATCCAAAGAAGTGTGCCATAGGGAAAGAAGAGGCCAGGTACTAAGGCTACATCTTCGGGAGAGGCGAAGTCAAGTCTCATTTAAATAAGAGTTAATTCAGAAGTGGCCGCAACTGCTCTCCAAAAAGTAAGTGAGGGTGTTTCTTGGGATTGTGGGGTATTACTGGTGATTTATCCCGAACTTCACCATAATTGCCGCACTGTTAATTGATCTCATTATGAGCACCAAGTCAACGATGGTGAAATGGACTCCTGACATAGAGATAGCGTTTCAAGATCTTAAGCATGCTGTGTGCAAGCATCTGGTTCTGTTCGCACCAGACTTAAGCAAAGAATTCGAGGTCCAGACTGATGCTTCAGAAGTTAGGTTGGGAGCTGTACTGTCACAGGAAATAAATGGAGAAAAGCATCCCATCCTGTATCTGAGCTGGAAACTTTCTTCTTTCAAGAAGAACTACGCAACTGTTGAAGAGTTCTTAGCCATAAAGTGGGCCACAGACACACTGAAATATTATCTTCTAGGCCGCAGGTTTTTGCTAGTGTCAGAGCATGCCACTGAGAGAGAAGAGGGGTAGGAACTCCAGGGTGACTAGGTGGTTCTTAGCCCTTCAAGACTTCACTTTCCGCGTAGAGCATAGGCTAGGGAAGTTACATGGCAACGTGGATGCTCCCTCCCGAATTCCCTGTTTAATGTCTAAAGGTGACAAACCCCCAGCTTTGGGCAGAGGGGGGAATATGTGACAGGGTCACTAGCACAGTGTATGAAGGGAGATATGTGTCACTGCGCATACTGCTATCAGTGATGTAAAACTAAAATATTTTTCCTCCGGCACGCTACATGCTGAGAGGGTTAATTTAACGTGGTTTACATGGGCTGGTTTTGTGTGGGCACCCATAGAGTGGGAGGGTGCTCACCATATCTCCACTTGCAGATCCAACACCGGCATGTGTACGGACAAGATCTGCGGTGATTTCACGGTCATGTGATCATTAGTGTTGAGCGATACCGTCCGATACTTGAAAGTATCGGTATCGGAAAGTATCGGCCGATACCGGCAAAGTATCGGATCTAATCCGATACCGATACCCGATACCAATACAAGTCAATGGGACTCAAGTATCGGTCGGTATTCCTGATGGTTCCCAGGGTCTGAAGGAGAGGAAACTCTCCTTCAGGCCCTGGGATCCATATTAATGTGTAAAATAAAGAATTAAAATAAAAAATATTGCTATACTCACCTCTCCGACGCAGCCTGGACCTCACCGAGGGAACCGGCAGCGTTCTTTGCTTAAAATGCGCGCTTTTACTTCCTTCCGTGACGTCACGGCTTGTGATTGGTCGCGTGCCGCCCATGTGGCCGCGACGCGACCAATCACAGCAAGCCGTGACGTAATTTTCAGGTCCTCAATGCCTAATTCTAGGCATTCAGGAATTTAAAATTACGTTCCGGCTTGTGATTGGTCGCGTCGCGGTCACATGGGCGACGCGACCAATCACAAGCCGTGACATCACGGGAGGCAGGAGATGCACGCATTTTTAAAATTACGTCACGGCTTGTGATTGGTTGCGTGCCGCCCATGTGACCGCGACGCGACCAATCACAGCAAGCCGTGATGTAATTTCAGGTCCTGAATGCAGAAATAGGCATCAGGACCTGAAATTACGTCACGACATTACATGACAGCAGCCAAGACATCATGGTTCCATCACGAGGGACACAGATTTCTCATTATACAGGATGCCAGCTAAAGGACTATGGCCCTGGCTGGAAGAATACAGATCTGCTCCACTTACCATCGCGACTCCTTGGATACATATGGAGTAGTCAGGATTTGGACCCATTGGTCGCCTGAGCCCCATGGATACCTTTGTGGGTGCCAGGAATGGGACCCGCCAGTTGCCTGGCTCCATGAAGATGCTCGGAGAAGCCAGGTTGTGACCCTCCAGTCAACTGGCCTTGTACTTCAATGGACTGTCATCTTCCTAAGCTTGTCATTACCTCCTCTCTGTACATGCCACAGGTGGGGTAGCCAGCACTGGAAGCTCTGAAATCACAGTTACTCTTATCCCTACAAGTCAACAGAAGGGTGAGACTGTGTAATTTTGCACCATCTTGGGTATTTTGCTGGGACTGTGTTATGTGTTATTTGCCTGTTTTTAGGTTCAATAAAGTATGGCCACACTGTTTTACCCTCAGCCTGTGTTGTCTGAGTAGCGTTATGCCCATGGTAAAAGCAGATCAGGCATTTGGTGGAATTATCCTTGGTCCATGTGGTTTTGGTTAGAGGACTAAGGCACCCACTGACCCCCATTATCTCTAAGTCTTCCATCCCTTGTAATAATCTTTTACCTGGCTGGTTATCAAAAGTATAGGGGAACCCAACATCATCTTTTAATTTTTTTTATTTATGGCGCAGGGGATGGCTGATGAATACTCTCATCGGCCGCTGCCTGCTCTTGCTGTTAATAGTGGAATACAACTCTTCAATATTGTCCTCTGCTAGCACTGATCGATGCACGAGCAGAAGACAGTGATGTGAGCTGATTCCCAGGCGCTGGTACATTTCACATTGCGGCTCATGCAGCTACCGGAAACACTGACGTCTGAAAGAGCCCTTCATGAACTTGATCATTTACCAAACTTTGGCTGCCTTTTTTCTTTTTAGAGAAAAAGGCTGGGAATCCGAACAGGAATCAGAATATGCAACGTTTGTGCAGAATTTGAGATTGGTGAACGTTTTCTGAACAAGTTTGCTCATGTCTAGTGCTCAGTGGTCAAGGATTGATGTGACTAATTGTATACAGCAATGCACTAAACAATATATATTATAGAAGATAACTATAACTAAAATAATGCATGTTTTGCTACTCTAAAGATGATGGAGAGAAGATCATAACTATTGAGTCTATTTATGCCAAATAATTCCAGTCACATATTTTTCATAATTTTATTAAGTAGCTCTACTTATACAGGTCATAGACGCTGTGTGACAATCAGTCATTAAAAATCAGCTGGGATTTACATTGTGCAATGTAACCTCATATTGACCTCAGTAGCGATCTCGCTATGTGTGACACATACCAGCGACCAGGCCCCTGCTGCGAGATCGCTGGTCGTGTCGGAATGGCCTGGGCCGTTTTTTGATCGTTGAGGTCCCGCTGACATCGCTGAATCGGTGTGTGTGACACCGATCCAGTGATGTCTTCACTGGTAACCAGGGTAAACTGGTTACCAGCGTAAATGTAAAAAAAACCAAACAGTACATACTCACCATCTGATGTCCGTCAGGTCCCTTGCCATCTGCTTCCCACACTGACTGAGCGCCGCAAAGTGAAAGTGAAAGTACAGCACAGCGGTGACGTCACCGCTGCGCTCTGCTCTCACTGTACGGCGACACTCAGTCAGAGCAGGAAGCAGACGGCAAGGGACCTGACGGACATCAGATGGTGAGTATGTACTGTTTGTTTTTTTTGGTAACCAGGGTAAACATCGGGTTACTAAGCGTGGCCCTGCGCTTAGTAACCCGATGTTTACCCTGGTTACCCGGGTGCTGCAGGGGGACTTCGGCATCGTTGAAGACAGTTTCAACGATGCCGAAGTCGTTCCCCTGATCGTTGGTCGCTGGAGAGAGCTGTCTGTGTGACAGCTCCCCAGCGACCACACAGCGACGCTGCAGCGATCAGCATCGTTGTCTGTATCGCTGCAGCGTCGCTGTGTGTGACGGGGCCTTTAGGCCTTAGCTTCTTTATTCTTAGCAACAGAGAACCGAAACTTCAGTATGACTTGTTTACAGGTGAAAAGTGGCAAGTTTCTGCCGTGATTTTTTCCTGCTTCTAACAAACTTTTTTTTTCCTTTTTCTTTTTTAAATATCTTCCAAACAGTCCTACAGATATGGGCCTTTTTATTCAGTGCAAAGTTTTATGGTATTTTTTAACAGCCTTTCCAAGGGGGTGTGGCTTTACACTGCTTTGCATTATTACCCTGTGAGGAACATCTCATTGGTAATGGCCATTAAAAAAATGGCAGACTCATATCTCTGGAACAATATTCTACATTTGAGCAATGGCTCCACATCAATCAAATTGCCATGGAATTTTGCTTAAGGGTTCACTTACTTTAAATCTATGTCTTTAGTATTACCACTACTAGTTAACCGGACTTTTGTTCCTTATTATAAGGTCACATTCACACGTTCAGCAGTAGTTTTCCAAACCAAAACCAGGAGTGGAACAATCAGAGGAAAAGTATAATAGAAACACGTCACCTCGTCTGTATTTTTCACCAACTGTAGAGTTTATAAAAAAAAAATTGAGTTCTTACATTTCCAACACCATGCTCATCTTTTCCCGACCTGCACAAACTTCCCATCCTGTTGATACCCCAATGCTTAGCCACTGTTGTCATGTGTCCCAATTACATGCTCCTGCTGTGTAGCCCAAAAACAGGGCTCCTCTTAGTATCCCACAAAATAATTCCCATCAGAGTGTTACTTACATATTAAAATATCCTCTTTGTTCCCTCTAGATCGTAAAATTATCCTCTAAAAATAATATTGCCCTCTGTAAGTGTCCAAAGAAAGTAATAAAGTAATAGTTCTATTACCCTGAACCCCACTAGACTGTAATAATGCCTCTTAAGTGTCCACTTAACATTTAATATTGGTCCTTGCGTGGCCTTAAAAAGTTATAATGTCCACACAAAGCAGGATATCCTCACGGCCTCCCCACACAGTATTGTGGTCCCACAGTAGAACCCAACTCACAGTATAATGTCCTCACATTTCCCTACAACTACTGATTTGTATACATGCTCCTGACATTTTGTAAGCAGCATGACTAAAGCAACCAACAAATTACAAAACTGAGAGCCGTAGGGCACAGAGACAATGGCTCCCTACTCTACCCCAGAGTTTAACAGCATTGGCGTGGTGTGCACGGCGATAAAGTTGTAAGTGGCGGTTGCTTTGGTTGGTCCCCAGCCTGTGAGTGGGTCCAGGGCGGCCCCCCGCTTTGTGCGCTACTGATGTCAGCTCTTAAAAGCCAATGGCCATAAAACACACTCACTTTCTACTTTGCAGCCATATACAACAAGACTTTCATCTCTGTGAAGATTGAATTTGACACTTGTTGAAATGATGTAATGAAACACCTATAGCTAATTTCCGTACTGTGTTTAATCAAGCGTGTATTAAAAAGATAATTCTGAGTATTTCACAAATGTGGTGCCTCGGGGAAATCACTTAAAGTCTACTAATTAGACAGATGACGGGTATTAGAAGATCTTTTCTCACTTCTGGAATGCCAAAGAAAAGATGTATGAGCAGACCACACGGGTAGACGGTTTTATAGCTCATGCCTACAAGTGGTGAAGAATGATGTGTAAAGAAATGTAACTACACAGAAATTACTATTAATTCACATTCAGCTCCCACTGTGATTAATTATTTTTTCTAAACTTTTAATATTTTCATTCACAGTATTGGAGAAACTACAGAGTGAAGAAGTGTGAAACTTCCATTACATCTAGGGCTTAAAAGGAATCTGCCGGCAAGTTTTTGTTACGTAATCTGATTGGGACATAAACCCTGAATCCAGCGATGTATCACTTACTTTACTGGGTTCAGCACTTGTGATAGAATTGCCGTAAGTTTTCTCTGCTGAAGATCTAGCAGAGCTCAGAATGTTGAGCTATGTATAACCCCACCCACAGCACTATATGGCAGCTTTCTGTGTACACTTTTGTATTGACTCATGGATGCATGATTGAGATAGAAGGCAAGGGACACCTATTCCTCTAGTGATACTTTCCTGCTTATAAAACACTGATTTTATTAAAACAGCAAAGCACAGCCAAGTATATAATTCAAAAACTTCGAATCATGGTCTCTGCCCCTAGTGTGCTACTCTTAGATTACATAGCAAAACCCTGCTGACAGATTCCTTTTTTAAAGATGCCCTCCCTAACACAATGATTACATTTTATTAAGATTTTATTGGCCTAAATGGGAAAAATTATTCTGACATAAAAATATGCACCCAGCACAAGTTTAATTTATCATTATCAATGAAACTGCAGGTGGGGGTGAAACGCGCGTCGAGGTGCCTTTTTTGTCCAATACTGTTCATCACCATAGCTAAAGGTAATTACAAGCACTAGCACTTTGATCATATGCTGCTTTAAATTGGATATCTGTCATTTCATTTCTTTTCTAGTTCTATGCACAACCACTTTGTAACTTTAACATAATATTACACTACCTTTTTCATGGGGATTATTGCTATGCATTAGTTATTGCATCAATAGTAGAGACTTTAATATTTAATTGCATATTTATTTTGTTCACACATGTCTCTGATGCAATAGTTGCATTTTTCTATTTCATTAATATTGGTGACTTTAAGATTTCAGCACATGGATGACAAGTGGGAAAAAATCTTCACCTTCTCCTTGATGTGAATGAGACTGATTATACAGTATATACTCAAATGTGAGTGAACCCTAATATTTACGTTGACAAATTAATGTGATCCAAGGATTTGCATCTATATTACTATTGCCAGAACAATATGCACATAAATAGGGCATAAAGTTTGGTTGCTTCTCTTTAGAATCTGTGACATGCTTACTAATTGTGTGGAGTTCTATCTACTACTATTTCTGACTTGTCTGAAACTATTAGTTTATAAGATATTTGTACGTATGTTTTCAATATACTATAGAATATTTGTTGTCTTATTTACTGTGTCCAACCATGCAGAGCTGCTGCATTTCTTGGCTGACACATACCACAGCTACTGGATAGGGTAGGAAGCATACGTCCCTTAGGCCGGTTTCACACGTCAGTGATTCCGGTATGTGAGGTGACAGTTTCCTCACGTACCGGAGCCACTGACACACGTAGACACATTGAAATCAATGCATGTGTGCAGATGTCATTGATTTTTTGCGGACCGTGTCTCCGTGTGCCAAACACAGAGACATGTCAGTGTTCGTGGGAGTGCACGGATTACACGGACCCATTAAAGTCAATGGGTCTGTGTAAAACACGTACCGCACACGGACGTTGTCCGTGTGCAGTCCGTGTGCCGTGCAGGAGACAGCGCTACAGTAAGCGCTGTCCCCCCCACATGGTGCTGAAGCCGCCATTCATATCTTCTCTGCAGCAGCGTTTGCTGTAGAGAAGATATGAATAATCCTTTTTTTTTTGTTTCTCGTGTTTAACATAAAGATCCCTGTCCCCACCCCCTGTGCGCCCGCCCGCTGTTATTAAAATACTCACCCGCCTCCCTCGCAGTGTCCTGTCCTGGCCGCAGCTTCTCCTGTATGCGATCACGTGGGGCCGCCCACTACAGAAATGAATATGTGGCTCCACCCCTATGGGAGGTGGAGCCGCATATTCATGACTGTAATGGGCGGCCCCACGTGACCGCTCATACAGTAGAAGGTGCGGCCAGGACAGGACACTGCGAGGGAGGCGGGTGAGTATTTTAATAACAGCGGGCGGGCGCACAGGGGGTGGGAGGGGGGTGGGGACAGGGATCTTTATGTTAAACACGAGAAACAAACAAAAAAAAGGATTATTCATATCTTCTCTACAGCAAACGCTGCTGCAAAGAAGATATGAATGGCGGCTTCAGCACCATGTGGGGGGGACAGCGCTTATCTCTAGCGCTGTCTCCTGCGTGGTGCGTGTGGTACCCAGTCGGCACACGGGCGGCACACGTGTGCCGCACTGATGTGCCACAGAAACGCACGGGCACACGGACACAGATAATTCCGGTACCGATTTTTCTGGTACCGGAATTATCTGGACGTGTGGGACAGGCCTTAGGCCATGTGCACACGTTCAAGATTTTTCGCATTTTTTTCGCGTTTTTTCCGCTATAAAAACGTGATAAAAACGCGAAAAAAACGCTAACCTATGCCTCCTATTATTTACAGTGTATTCCGCATTTTTTGTGCAAATGTTGCGATTTTCTCCGCAAAAAAAATCGCATCGCGGAAAAAAATGCAACATGTTCATTAAAAATGCGGAATTGCGGGGATTCCGCACACCTAGGAGTCCATTGATCTGCTTACTTCCCGCACGGGGCTGTGCACACCATGCCGGAAGTAAGCAGATTATGTGCGGTTGGTACCCAGGGTGGAGGAGAGGAGACTCTCCTCCACGGACTGGGCACCATATAAGTGGTAAAAAAAAAAAGAATTAAAATAAAAAATAGTCCTATACTCACCTTCGATGTCTTCCCGCATCTCAGCTGCATGCTGCCGCTTCGGTTCCTGTAGCTGGTGTGCGGTGAAGGACCTGCGATGACGTCACGGTCCTGTGATTGGTCGAGACCGGTCATGTGACCGCTCACGTGACCGCGACGTCATGGAAGGTCCTGCGCGCACACACCATCTATACGGAACGGACGCCGCTGAGGTCTGCAGGTGAGTATAAGCATTTTTTTTATTATTTTTAAACATTCTATCTTTTACTATAGATGCTGCATAAGCAGCATCTATAGTAAAAAGTTGGTCACACTTGTCAAACAGTATGTTTGACAAGTGTGACCAACCTATCAGTCAGTTTTCCAAGCGATGCTACAGATCGCTTGGAAAACTTTAGCATTCTGCAAGCTAATTACGCTTGCAGAATGCTAAAAAAAACGCGAAAAAAAAACGCAAAAAAAAAACGCAAAAAAAAAAATGCGGATTTCTTGCAGAAAATTTCCGGTTTTCTTCAGGAAATTTCTGCAAGAAATCCGGACGTGTGCACATACCCTCAGTGAGTATACAACAGGGGTTAGCAGCTGCTGCTTTCTTAGGTAGCACATTTGTTTGCTTGTTTTATCACAGGAGAGACTGTTTCTTCCTTGTCTTCAGTCGGCTAAGCTCATCATAGGTCATGTTCGTAAAATACAAGCTAAGCAGCTACTTGAGCTCCTACTTCATTGACTTGATTTATGATGAGATTAGATAGCTGGACACACGACAGATACACTCGCTCCTGTGATAAACCAGGCAGATAAATGTGTTATCTCAGAAAGCCACAGCTGCAAGCCCTTGCTTTTTAATCGGATTGCATTCGTCCGATTTAATCGCAAGTGGGAGCGGGCGGGCCCTAATAGTGTTTTTGGACATGACAGATTCCCTTTGACTCTGCTTCATCAGATTCTGTGTTTCATTTTCCTCTTCCTGTTCCATTCAGCCACCATTGCTTCTGCGGTTCCATGTGGACCTCCTTACTGCAAAAACGTAATCTGTCCATGTTGCATATCAACTGCTCACGTGGACCAAAGGCTTACCAAGTGAGGCATAACACATCATCCATAGACATGACGCATCAAATAAGTGGGCCAGCTAGTTGTGGCATGCTGCAGCCACATCACTAAGTTCCATAATGTAGTGTACATTTGAGACCTGCTTAAGGCTACTTTCACACACCAGGTTTTTTGTTTCAGGCACAATCCGGCAACTTGTGAAAAAAACGAATCCGTTTTTTTTTTACGCCGGATCCGTTTTTCTCCATAGAGTTGTATTAGCACCGGATTGTGCCTGATGGCCAGACGTTTCATCCGTTTTTTTTCGGATCCGTCCAAATAGTTGTTTCCGGTGGACAGAGAAAACGTCCACTGCAACTTTTTTTGTCCGGCGGAAAAAAACGCACATTGACGGAATCGGCCAAAAACACATGAAACGGACGTGTGAAACCATGAATCCGGCGCCTCGAATACGGTTTTCAATGCATTTTTCATATAAATCATGCAGATTTGCCGTTCTGGGGTCTCTCTCTCGTCAAAAAATCCATGCGCATTAAAGAAGACCGGATCCAGCTAAAAACGGATCCGGCGCATCAGTTTTTTGCAATTTAGGTCGGATCCGTTTTTTTACACATTAGCCGGATTTAGCCTGAAAACAAAAACCTGATGTGTGAAAGTAGCCTAAACGTACCATCACACTAAATGATATCGCTAGCGATCCGTGACGTTGCAGCGTCCTGGCTAGTGATATCGTTGAGTGTGACAGGCAGCAGCGATCAGGATCCTGCTGTGATATCGCTGGTCGTTGAAGAAAGTTCAGAACTTTATTTGGTCGTCAGACCGGCATGTATCGTCGTGTTTGACACCAAAAGCAACGATGCCAGCGATGTTTTACACTGGTAACCAGGGTAAACATCGGGTTGCTAAGCGCAGGGCCGCACTTAGTAACCCGATGTTTACCCTGGTTACCAGTGTAAAATGTAAAAAAAACAAACACTACATACTCACCTTCGCGTCCCCTGCCGTCCGCTTCCTGCACTGACTGAACGCCGGCCATAAAGTGAAAGCACAGCACAGCGGTGACGTCACCGCTCTGCTGTTAGGGCCGGTGCTCAGTCAGTGCAGGAAGCGGACGGCAGGGGACGCGAAGGTGAGTATGTACTGTTTGTTTTTTTTACATTTTACACTGGTAACCAGGGTAAACATCGGGTTACTAAGCGCGGCCCTGCGCTTAGCAACCCGATGTTTACCCTGGTTACCCGGGGACCTCGGCATCGTTGGTCGCTGGAGAGCGGTCTGTGTGACAGCTCTCCAGCGACCAAACAGCGATGCTGCAGCGATCGGCATCGTTGTCTGTATCGCTGCAGCGTCGCTAAGTGTGACGGGGCCTTAAGTCACACTTGAATCTAAGGGTTTGTTCACACGTTGCAATTTTGCAACATTTTTTGTTCTGCAGCCAAAACCTTTACTCTTGGTAGCAAAAATGCTGTGTATTTAGCAATTTGCTGAGTTTTTGTTGCGTTTTTAGCAGCATTTTTTCGGTGCTGATTAAATGTGTGATTTGACTACAGTCATGTTTATTAAGTCAGTTTTATTCTTAAAAAAAAACCACTGCAAAAACGTTTGATTTCATAATTTTTGCAGTTTCTCATCACTTTCAATGGTACAAAAGGCTGCAAAAAAGCTGATAGAATCGATATGCTTCAGGTCTTCAAAAACGCTGCAGAGCTCAAATTCAGTCAGGAAAGAAAAGAAACAAGCGTGTGTTGGAGATTTTGGAAATCTCATCGCTTTTGCTGGGACTGTACACAGCTTCTTTTCGTCTTAAAAAAAACGCACCAAAAACTGCTGCAGAAACACAAAGTGTGAACATACCCTAAAGGTAGATCAGTAAGAAAGCTATCATTTCAACATCTTGACAAAGATTTTTTTATTTAGTCCCTGGAAAACCGCCTTATGTGTAGCCATTTTTCATACAACTAATAAGGCACAAGTAAAAACCACACACAGATGAAAAAAAAATGGCAAGTCTATTTTGAGACTTAGCGTAGATGAAACTCTACGGATGACTGTAAGTAGGATACCAAGTCCGTGTCTGGACAACAATTCAACACTTTTGGCAAGACAGCTTGTTAACTCACAAAGATCTTTTCTTGTTAGTGGCAAAATGAGGGAAGAGGGGTGTGGTGTTCAGGAAGGAAAAATATTTTTTCTTGAAATTATACCGAGCAAGGACCTCTAACCTTGAAATTCTGTCTGGCCTTTTGCCTGGTTTTGTGGTTACCCCCAACTTGCAAGCTAGTTCATCCTGTAAAAAGAGACTGCATACCAAAATGTCAGTAAATATTTTTCTTTCCTTTATTCAGTTTACTCTAATATTTATGTAAGCTTCTGGCTGAACGAAATCTACAAATCACAGTTTAACTCCTTCCCCTTTGGGTTAATAAACACATTACGCCATTCTGAATCCATGAGAGGTTAAGAGGGAACATATGCTGTAATTAATGTGTTGCAATGCTTGATACAGTGTAGCATCACTGAGAGACGGAGCACAGAGGATTATAGTGAACGAGGTGACGAGGCACAGAATGGTCGCTGAGTAAAGACGGTCTTAAATATGTCAAGCTTTTTCAACTTTATTCATAGCGAACCATTATCTTATCGTCTCTGTGTGAAATACAAGCGTTACCTATGACTTTATACTATAATTATTAATATGTTTTATATTACTATGTAATGGTGTACACAGAATTTATTGCTTCACATTAGTCCATGTCCCAGTGGAAGTAGCAATCGTAGACACATGCATATAGAGGTCATGGAGCCAAATCCTTCTTTTTTGACTCGTAAGTACCAGTTTTATCACAAAGCAGTTAAGTGATTGGGCAGAAGGTAGAAGAGTGGATTGGCACTATGGAGGGCATTTATTATTACATGTAGAGATGAGCAGATTGCTTCGTGCAACCCCGCTCCATGGTCCAGGTCAGTGTTCTCTGGCCATGGACAGGAGCTGCATGAATTTCCTTACTCTTCAGGATCCCAGGCTTGGCTGATGATTAGCTGGAAGGGCGAGATGTTACCTGTGCAACACTGGTCCACAGTCCAGGTCAGTGTTCTCTGGCCATGGACAGGAGCTGCATGAATTTTCTTACTCTTCAGGATCCCAGGCTTGGCTGATGATTAGCTGGAAGGGCGAGATGTTACCTGTGCAACCCTGGTCCATGGTCCAGGTCAGTGTTCTCTGGCCATGGACAGGAGCTGCATGAATTTTCTTACTCTTCAGGATCCCAGGCTTGGCTGATGATTAGCTGGAAGGGCGAGATGTTACCTGTTCAACCCTGGTCCATGGTCCAGGTCAGTGTTCTCTGGCCATGGACAGGAGCTGTATGAATTTCCTTACTCTTCAGGATCCCAGGCTTGGCTGATGATTAGCTGGAAGGGCGAGATGTTACCTGTGCAACCCTGGTCCATGGTCCAGGTCAGTGTTCTCTGGCCATGGACAGGAGCTGCATGAATTTTCTTACTCTTCAGGATCCCAGGCTTGGCTGATGATTAGCTGGAAGGGCGAGATGTTACCTGTGCAACCCTGGTCCATGGTCCAGGTCAGTGTTCTCTGGCCATGGACAGGAGCTGTATGAATTTCCTTACTCTTTAGGATCCCAGGCATGGCTGATGAGTAACTGGAAGGGCGAGATGTTACCTGTGCAACCCTGGTCCATGGTCCAGGTCAGTGTTCTCTGGCCATGGACAGGAGCTGTATGAATTTCCTTACTCTTCAGGATCCCAGGCTTGGCTGATGATTAGCTGGAAGGGTGAGATGTTACCTGTGCAACCCTGGTCCATGGTCCAGGTCAGTGTTTTCTGGCCATGGACAGGAGCTGCATGAATTTTCTTACTCTTCAGGATCCCATGCTTGGCTGATGATTAGCTGGAAGGGTGAGATGTTACCTGTGCAACCCTGGTCCATGGTCCAGGTCAGTGTTCTCTGGCCATGGACAGGAGCTGCATGAATTTTCTTACTCTTCAGGATCCCAGGCTTGGCTGATGATTAGCTGGAAGGGCGAGATGTTACCTGTGCAACCCTGGTCCATGGTCCAGGTCAGTGTTTTCTGGCCATGGACAGGAGCTGTATGAATTTCCTTACTCTTCAGGATCCCAGGCTTGGCTGATGATTAGCTGGAAGGGCGAGATGTTACCTGTGCAACCCTGGTCCATGGTCCAGGTCAGTGTTTTCTGGCCATGGACAGGAGCTGCATGAATTTTCTTACTCTTCAGGATCCCAGGCTTGGCTGATGATTAGCTGGAAGGGCGAGATGTTACCTGTTCAACCCTGGTCCATAGTCCAGGTCAGTGTTCTCTGGCCATGGACAGGAGCTGTATGAATTTCCTTACTCTTCAGGATCCCAGGCTTGGCTGATGATTAGCTGGAAGGGCGAGATGTTACCTGTGCAACCCTGGTCCATGGTCCAGGTCAGTGTTCTCTGGCCATGGACAGGAGCTGTATGAATTTCCTTACTCTTCAGGATCCCAGGCTTGGCTGATGATTAGCTGGAAGGGCGAGATGTTACCTGTGCAACCCTGGTCCATGGTCCAGGTCAGTGTTCTCTGGCCATGGACAGGAGCTGCATGAATTTTCTTACTCTTCAGGATCCCAGGCTTGGCTGATGATTAGCTGGAAGGGCGAGATGTTACCTGTGCAACCCTGGTCCATGGTCCAGGTCAGTGTTCTCTGGCCATGGACAGGAGCTGTATGAATTTCCTTACTCTTTAGGATCCCAGGCATGGCTGATGAGTAACTGGAAGGGCGAGATGTTACCTGTGCAACCCTGGTCCATGGTCCAGGTCAGTGTTCTCTGGCCATGGACAGGAGCTGTATGAATTTCCTTACTCTTCAGGATCCCAGGCTTGGCTGATGATTAGCTGGAAGGGTGAGATGTTACCTGTGCAACCCTGGTCCATGGTCCAGGTCAGTGTTTTCTGGCCATGGACAGGAGCTGCATGAATTTTCTTACTCTTCAGGATCCCATGCTTGGCTGATGATTAGCTGGAAGGGTGAGATGTTACCTGTGCAACCCTGGTCCATGGTCCAGGTCAGTGTTCTCTGGCCATGGACAGGAGCTGCATGAATTTTCTTACTCTTCAGGATCCCAGGCTTGGCTGATGATTAGCTGGAAGGGCGAGATGTTACCTGTGCAACCCTGGTCCATGGTCCAGGTCAGTGTTTTCTGGCCATGGACAGGAGCTGTATGAATTTCCTTACTCTTCAGGATCCCAGGCTTGGCTGATGATTAGCTGGAAGGGCGAGATGTTACCTGTGCAACCCTGGTCCATGGTCCAGGTCAGTGTTTTCTGGCCATGGACAGGAGCTGCATGAATTTTCTTACTCTTCAGGATCCCAGGCTTGGCTGATGATTAGCTGGAAGGGCGAGATGTTACCTGTTCAACCCTGGTCCATAGTCCAGGTCAGTGTTCTCTGGCCATGGACAGGAGCTGTATGAATTTCCTTACTCTTCAGGATCCCAGGCTTGGCTGATGATTAGCTGGAAGGGCGAGATGTTACCTGTGCAACCCTGGTCCATGGTCCAGGTCAGTGTTCTCTGGCCATGGACAGGAGCTGTATGAATTTCCTTACTCTTCAGGATCCCAGGCTTGGCTGATGATTAGCTGGAAGGGCGAGATGTTACCTGTGCAACCCTGGTCCATGGTCCAGGTCAGTGTTCTCTGGCCATGGACAGGAGCTGCATGAATTTTCTTACTCTTCAGGATCCCAGGCTTGGCTGATGATTAGCTGGAAGGGCGAGATGTTACCTGTGCAACCCTGGTCCATGGTCCAGGTCAGTGTTCTCTGGCCATGGACAGGAGCTGTATGAATTTCCTTACTCTTCAGGATCCCAGGCTTGGCTGATGATTAGCTGGAAGGGCGAGATGTTACCTGTGCAACCCTGGTCCATGGTCCAGGTCAGTGTTCTCTGGCCATGGACAGGAGCTGTATGAATTTCCTTACTCTTCAGGATCCCAGGCTTGGCTGATGATTAGCTGGAAGGGCGAGATGTTACCTGTGCAACCCTGGTCCATGGTCCAGGTCAGTGTTTTCTGGCCATGGACAGGAGCTGCATGAATTTTCTTACTCTTCAGGATCCCAGGCTTGGCTGATGATTAGCTGGAAGGGCGAGATGTTACCTGTGCAACCCTGGTCCATGGTCCAGGTCAGTGTTCTCTGGCCATGGACAGGAGCTGCATGAATTTTCTTACTCTTCAGGATCCCAGGCTTGGCTGATGATTAGCTGGAAGGGCGAGATGTTACCTGTGCAACCCTGGTCCATGCTCCAGGTCAGTGTTCTCTGGCCATGGACAGGAGCTGTATGAATTTCCTAAAGGTACCGTCACACTAAGCGACGCTGCAGCGATACAGACAACGATGCCGATCGCTGCAGCGTCGCTGTTTGGTCGCTGGAGAGCTGTCACACAGACCGCTCTCCAGCGACCAACGATGCCGAGGTCCCTGGGTAACCAGGGTAAACATCGGGTTGCTAAGCGCAGGGCCGCGCTTAGTAACCCGATGTTTACCCTGGTTACCAGAGTAAAATGTAAAATAACAAACAGTACATACTCACCTTCGTGTCCCCCGGCATCCGCTTCCTGCACTGACTGAGCGCCGGCCCTAACAGCAGAGTGGTGACGTCACTGCTGTGCTGTACTTTCACTTACGGCCGGTTCTTAGTCAGTGCAGGAAGTGGACGGCGAAGGACGTGTGACAGACATCAGAGGGTGAGTATGTACTGTTTGTTTTTTTTACTTTTACGATGGTAACCAGGGTAAACATCGGGTTACTAAGCGCGGCCCTGCGCTTAGTAACCCGATATTTACCCTGGTTACCATTGTAAAACATCACTGGTATCGTTGCTTTTGCTGTCAAACACAACGATACACGGCGATCTGACGACCAAATAAAGTTCTGAACTTTAATCAACGACCAGCGATATCACAGCAGGATCCTGATCGCTGCTGCGTGTCAAACACAACGATATCGCTAGCCAGGACGCTGCAACGTCACGGATTGCTAGTGATATCGTTTAGTGTGACGGTACCTTTACTCTTCAGGATCCCAGGCTTGGCTGATGATTAGCTGGAAGGGTGAGATGTTACCTGTGCAACCCTGGTCCATGGTCCAGGTCAGTGTTCTCTGGCCATGGACAGGAGCTGCATGAATTTTCTTACTCTTCAGGATCCCAGGCTTGGCTGATGATTAGCTGGAAGGGCGAGATGTTACCTGTGCAACCCTGGTCCATGGTCCAGGTCAGTGTTCTCTGGCCATGGACAGGAGCTGTATGAATTTCCTTACTCTTCAGGATCCCAGGCTTGGCTGATGATTAGCTGGAAGGGCAAGATGTTACCTGTGCAACCCTGGTCCATGGTCCAGGTCAGTGTTCTCTGGCCATGGACAGGAGCTGCATGAATTTTCTTACTCTTCAGGATCCCAGGCTTGGCTGATGATTAGCTGGACTGGTGAAATGTTACCTGTGCACCACACACACACAGAATTAAACACCACACCAAGAATCTGGAGGCTGAGGAGATTTGTGCAGATCATGTGCAAGGCAGTAGAGCACTGACCTAGACCATGGACTTGAGTTCCACAAAGCGACAGGCTCATCTCTAATTACTGGCATGGTGTGCCCTAGTCTTGGACCTACAGGCCACTAGCGTAAGGTGCACCAAATTTATTAATGACGAAGTTCTGTTGAATTTTTTTATGTGTTCCAGAGAAATCATATCTTTGCTTGCCATGAGTTGAGGAAGATTTCATCTACAGGATACACCAATTTATTGTTCTGAGATACACCATGCCCTTTTAACTGAACACTCACCCACTTATTGCCCCGACACTGCAAAAGGTCAAAGAATTACAAAATAATACCACTTGTGGAAAATTTTGCAACTTTTTGATGCCATTTTTCTGTCTTCAAGGGGATAATAAACACCCCCCTGCCCTCCCAATGTGGTTATTGTAATCCACTGTTTAACTCTCTGTAGTGGGAATATGTCATAAATGGGCACAATTTTTAATGATGTATGCACAATTTAATTTCACAACATGAAGACACACAGCAATCAGCAATCATATTGAAGATACTGAAAATTGAAGAGAAATCCATTTCAGGATAGCTGTAATACAGGTGCTTCTCACAACATTAGAATATCATCAGAAAGTTAATTTATTTCAGTTCTTCAACACAAAAAGTGAAACTCATATATTATATGGAGTCATTTGAAACAGAGTGATCTATTTCAAATGTTTATTTCTATTAATGTTGATGATTATGCCTTACAGCTAATGAAAACCCAAAAGTCATTATCTCAGTAAACTAGAAAAATTAACACAAAACACCTGCAAAGGCTTACTAAACATTTAGAAAAGGTCCCTTAGTCTGTCTTAAGAGGCTCCACAATCATGGGGAAGTCTGCTGACTTGACAGATGTCCAGAAGGCAGTCATTGACACACTTCACAAGGAGGGTAAGCCATAAAAGAAGAAAAGAAGCTTTTATGGCTTGAAAGGGTTGTTAAGAAAAGGTCATTCAAAAATTTTGGGAGATTCACAAGGAGTGGACTGCTGCTGGAGTCATTGCTTCAAGAGCCACCACACACAGACGTATCCAGGACATGGGCTACAAGTGTCACATTCCTTGTGTCAAGCCATTCATGAGCAATAGACAATGCCAGAAGCGTCTTACCTGGGCCAAGGAGAAAAAGAATTGCACTGTTGCTCAGTGGTCCAAGTGTTGTTTTCAGATGAAAGTAAATTTTGCATTTCATTTGGAAATCAAGGTCCAAGAATCTGGAGGAAGAGTGGAGAGGCACACAATCCAAGCTGCTTGAAATCTAGTGTGAAGTATCCACAATCAATGATGGTTTTGGGAGCCATGTCATCTACTGGTGTAGGTCCACTGTGTTTTATCAAGACCAAAGTCAGCACAGCCATCTACTGGAAAATTTTAGAACACTTCATGCTTCCCTCTGACGACAAGCTTTTTGGAGATGGAAATTTCATTCTCCAGCAGGACTTGGCACCTGTCCACACTTCCAGAAATACAAATACCTGTTTTAAAAACAACAGTATCACTGTGCTTGATTGGCCAGCAAACTCGCCTGACCTTAACCCCATAGAGAATCTATGGGGTACTGTCAAGAGGAATATGAGAGACACCAGACCCAACAATGCAGATGAGCTGAAGGCTGCTATCAAAGCAACCTGGGCTTCCATAGCATCTCAGCAGTGCCACAGACTGATTGCCTCCATGCCACGCCACATTGGTGCAGTAATTGATGCAAAAGGAGCTCCTACCAAGTATTGAGTGCATTTACTGTACATACAATTTAGTAGACCAACATTTTGGATTTTAAAATCATTTTGCAAGTTAGTGTTACAACATATTCTAATTTATTGAGATAATGACTTTTGGGTTTTCATTGGCTGTAAGCCATAATCATCAACATTAACAGAAATAAACATTTGAAATAGATCACTTTGTTTGTAATAACTCTGTATAATATATGAGTTTCACTTTTTGTATTGAAGAACTGAAATAAATTAACTTTTTGATGATGTTCTAATTTTGTAAGAAGTACCTGTACATCTCCTTTCATGAAATCATGGGCACCATGTTGGCAATCAGGCTTGCACATCATTGTCTATATAAGAGGGCCCTTTGAATTTTGGGAGAAACTTAGTAGCTTCCATGCAGAGATTGATGGGTAAAAGGTGGGACAGAGCCCATTAAGTGATTTTGTGACCTACATTTGCTTGCGTTTCTGACAGCAGTACTGTTATGATCTGATTACTGTAATACCCACGTAAGAGACAACATGACAAGAGCAAGGATCTGAGTGAATCTGGTAAGGGTCATTTTGCATTGGCTTTGTGACTGGGTCACAGTATCTCCAAAATGACAGGTTTGAGGTTGTGGACAGGTATCTTTTATACTGATAACAAGTTCAAACAGGTGCCATTATTACAGGTAATTAGTGGAGGACAGAGGAGCCTCTTAAAGAAGAAGTTACTGGTCTGTGAGAGCCAGAAATCTTGCATGTTTTTAGGTGACCAAATACTTATTTTCCACCTTATTTTGCAAAATAAATCTTGCCAAATCAGACAAGGTGATTTTCTGGATTTGTTTTCTCATTTTGACTCTCATAGTTGTGGTCTACCTAGGATGTAAATTATAGGCCTCTCTCATCTTATTAAGTGGGAGAACTTGCACAATTAGTGGCTGACTAAATACTTTTTTTCCCCACTGTAACTACAATATGGGGACCTGGTTGGGGACATAGCTACAATATGGGGACCTGGATATGAGGACATGGAAACATGGATAAGGGGACATAACTACAATATGATAACCTGGATAGGGACATATTTACAATATGGGGACCTGGATATGGGGACATAACTACAATATGGGGACATGGAAACATGGATATGGGGACACAACTACAATATGAGAACCTGGATAGGGACATATTTACAATATGGGGACCTGGATATGGGAACATGACTACAATATGAGGACTTGGATGGGCTCATATCTACAATATGGGGACCTGGATGGGGACATAACTACAATATGAGTGCACATTTGTTATCACCACATCCATAATGACCCAATCTCTAAAAAAATAAAATAAACACAGCAAAAATGTTCAAAAGGTGTATTAAAAAATGGTGTAACTAAAAACTTTTTTTATTCAAAGAATATGCCCCCCCCCCCAATTCAAATTTTTTCTATATGTGGCCCATATACCCAGCCGAGTTTAAGACCCCTGTTCTAAACTGTGATATTTCTTCAGATATTTGTAGACAGCTATTAAGTCTCCTAAGTCTAAGTCTGTAGTACTTGGCCGGATCTTCAATCTATGTTTTGTCTGAAACACCAGAGCTCTTCAGAAGAAAATGTCCCTGACAGCAATTGTACCGTCAAGCTCTGATTCATGCTGCCCGTGGTTTGGGTAGCATCAAAGGACTGACAAGCTTCCCTTTAATTAATGTATATTAAATATATTATATTTCAATTGTTTTTTTAGTTACTTATATTGCTACGGCAACATTTGTAGTCTTGAGGGAAGACTTTTTAAGCTGTGTCCTTCAGTGATAACTCACTGTGATAAATAGCCTCAATGTACAGAATTTTTTCTAATATTAATTAGACCCTATATTATGTAATACTGATGTGATTAAAACCACATCACCGGCACGGACTGCACCTATATTTTCCATGTTTCAGAGAAATAACAGTGATAACATTAATACAATGGTTCAATATTACAAGAAATAGGTTTTGCCATTTCTCACACTTTGACAATACTCGTATTATTGTAAGTCAAAAAATAAGGAAATGGGAGTAAGCCTTTTGTATTATTGTGTTCTCAGTTTCTGTAGTCTTGAGGTTATTGCACACAATACGGTTCTATTTAAAGGAGATTATTACCTTTACAACAACACAACAATGCCATACTAAAATAATTTATAGTGATCATTAACCTCTTACCCTGACGTTTCCTTATTTTGCTTGTAGTCATTTTTATCTTTAATAAAATGTTATTAAGCAATAAAGGGTGAAAAGGGCGAAAAGCAGCAAATATTTACAAGAACTCTGGAAATAAATGCAAGTGTAATAGCACAACAGGTTTACTTTTTGGATCAGAGCACAATTAAAGGGGTCATACCTCTTCAAAAAATCCCTGTCTCTGGGCTGAGTTTGTTCTAAAAAAAACAAATTGTGCTTTATTCCCCATCCCCAAGTCCAGAGCTGAGTCTCCACCGCTGCTTCTGGTGTCTGATATCAACTTCAGTACTGACATCATGTCGACAGTGCGGCAGCCAATCACAGAGCGCAGTGGCTCTGCCCATGTAGACAGAACACCCGCCCAGAGCTGCTGAGATCAGTGATTGGCTGCAGTGCTGTCAACGTGATGTCAGCGCTACAGTAAATATTAGTCACTATGGCAACAATGAAGATTCAGCAGTGGACCTGGGGACAGTGATTAAATTATGATTTGGAGGCACACAGTAGAAAATGAAGGCATACAGGGTCCACCTTGCTCTTTACTTTGTGTGATACCATATGGTGCTCTCTACGGCACCGTAGTACAGCATTGTTATACGTTTTTATTCTCTCTGAAGTTTGTAGACTACATAATACTGCATCTGTATGAATTTGAACACATTTGTCTGTATAGATGGGTACACAGAAATCTATGTACATTAGCAGTACAGTACATTAGCAGTACATGTAATTTAGAGACTGAATATCGACATAATATGACTATGTACATGAGTATCCAAACTGATATAAACACTACAAAAATACTTTTTTTAAGATTAAAAAAGGTGGACAAACCCTTAACCGAACAGCTAAAATTCTGCAATATGCACGTCACATGATTTGTCTTTTCTTTATACTTGTCCTTTATGCTCAACTACAGTCGGGTTGGAAAAATGAAATAAGCAAAAGAAGACACAAAACTGTTCTGTGTGACTATAACATATATATGAACCATAAAATTCAAGTGAAAATGTAGTAAAAAAAAAATTGTAGAAAATGTCTGAAAAAAATCAGTTTGTGACATTGCTGCAATCTAGTTTCTTCTACTCTGAGATCTGGCACCACCTGGCACTTGCTATTTTAACAATGAAAAGTTAATTGCCTTACATGTGTTGGAAGTCAGGTGTAATGAAAGCAAATAGACCTTCATTGTATGAACAGCTCAGGACAAGGCTTTGTTCACTTTATCCTTTGGCAGAGGAATATCTTGTCGATCTTGAAAGATGTTGGCATGCTCTCCTAGAAGTGATGGATACTGCTCTACCAGTTGCTCTGCCTTTTCTATTTTCATGTAGAAATACCCAACATACTGTTATTTCTTCTAAGTTATGCCTTTTATTTTTTAGATTTATTTTATTTATCTTGTGGTGTACATTAGAATAGGAGCACATGTTCTCCTGCCTGAATCTGTCCAATGTTTGTAAGGCATGGCCCAGCATGTCCTACCCAATGGTGGAAGAAAGTGTATAAAATGTACAAGGCAGCATCACTCTCCTGCCAACTTCCACTGGTGGTCCAAAAATCCACAGCTTGATCTGGCAGGTTGCTAGCTCATTGCGCATTGGTGATTTGCAGTTCTGGGATACTGGGTTTAAATTTGACCAAGGAAAACATCTGTTTGGAGTTTGTATGTTCTACTATGTTTTTGTGGATTTCCTCTAGGTATTCTGCTTATTTCCCAAACTTCAAAGAGATACTATTAGGGAACCGGAAAGAGAGGATGTAATGACTAGGTTTCTAAAGCACTTTGTAAAATGTTGATGCTATACAGTGGCATGTAAAAGATGGGCACCCCTGGTCAAAATTACTGTCATTGTGAACAATTAAGCAAGTTGAAGATGAAAAAAGGCCTAATGTTAAAGATGCCACATTTCCTTTGTATTTTATGCTAAAACTATACTTATTTTAGTATTTTACATTTTAAAAATTACAAAAAGGAAATGAGCCTCTGCAAAAGTTTGTGCACCCTGCATGATTAGTACCTAGTAGCCCCCCCTTTTGCAAGTATCACAGCTGATAAACTCTTTTTCTAGCCAGCTAAGAGTCTTTCAATTCTTGTTTGAAGGATTTTCATGGATTCTTCCTTGTAAAATTCTTCCAGTTCTGTGAGATTCGTTGGTCGTCTTGCATGCATTGCTATTTTCTAACAGACAATCTAGCAACAGATTTTCAAAGATGTTCAGATCAGGGGACTCTGAGGGCCATTGTAAAACCTTCAGCTTGTGCCTTTTGAGGTGTTTTGTTGTGAATTCTGCTCTTGGGCTCCCTCTGGTGGTTGTTGGTGGTAGTGCAGTTGTCTTGGGGTTGTAATCCGGGCAGGTGTTTCTGCTGATTGCAGCTCTATTAGGTATTTAGGTGTGCAGGCTCCATGAGTCAGTACCAGTTGTCCATTGTACTTGGAGGGATTGCATCTCTCTCTGGCTCCTCATGCCATGCTGCCAATTCAGATAAGATAAGTGTCTGCTTTTTGTCTCTGTGCACACATGCAGTGTGCTTTGCAATTCAGTGCAATTTATTGTGTTTTTTGTCCAGCTTAGACTTTGTTTGGATTTTTCAGTCATGCTGGATTCTCAGGAGATGCAGATATACTTTCTATGTCTTTAGTTAGATGTGGAATATTTGTATTATCTGCTGTAGATATTTTTATGATTTTAATACTGACCGCTTAGAATTCTGTCCTATCCTTTTCTATTTTAGCTAGAAGTGCCTCTTTTGCTAAATCCTGTTTTTCTGCCTGCGTGTGTCTTTCCTCTTATACTCACAGTCAATATTTGTGGGGGCCTGCCTATCCTTTGGGGTTCTGCTCTGAGGCAAGATAGAATTCCCATTTCTATCTATAGGGGTATTTAGTTCTCCGGCTGTGTGGAGGTGTCTAGGACGTGTTAGGTGCATCCCACGGCTACTTCTAGTTGCGGTGTTAGTTTAGGGTTTGCGGTCAGTACAGGTACCACCTACTCCTGAGAAAGTCTTTCATGCAGCTCCAAGGTTACCAGATCATAACAGTGTTTATTGTGGCATTCGGTGCAACACAACCTCAATGCATGTTTGATCCACTCCATGCTTAAATGGGAAACTGTCACCAGAAATAACACTGTTAACCTGCAGATATGGGGTTAATCTGCAGGTTAACAGCATAATTATGCTCCTCGGTGCCTGCATGTAGTTGAATGCAGCAGGGAGAAAATTATCTTTATTCTCTCCGTCAGCATTCGTTATTCAGTCATAGGGGCGGGAGCGGCGCCTGTTCAGCAGCTGTAACCACGCCCCCTGCCCTGACTGACACTGTCTCTACATTGAGGCCTAAAATACATTTGCCTAAAATGCTAAGGAAATCTAGATAATTTTGAGATAATTTCCTCTTCAGCTTGCTTAACTGGTCACAATAACGGAAATTTTGATCAGGGGTACTCAAACTTTTGCATGCTACTGTATAAACTAATACACAGTGGTAATCTTGTCTATGTTTGGCCACTGATGATCAATTGCATAAGGGTTTAAATTGGTGAATAAAGTATCTACCTTTTTAATCAAGGTTGAGTTACATCTATAAAGTATAAGATTCTTAGTTGAAAAAAGCAATCTGAATTCTGGTACTGGCATCTACATCCTACTTCTCTGCATAGCTCTCTGTATAAAGACCTCTACCCTAGAAAGACAAAAGCTGTCTTTCTACTGACACCAATGACAAAAGCTACCCAATAAATCAATGTCTTTCTCTTTTTTGAGCCTAGACAAGCGAGAGAATGCACCTATCCACATGCTGTTTTTCATGGTTTTCATTGTAGGTCTATACGTTTTGTATGTCTGGGCATTTACCTACAGCCAGCATGTGTACTCTTACAGGCCCAGCTATCCTCCATGGAAAAAAGTAATCAAATTAGTTGTACTCTAGAAGAAAAATATATTTGTCTCTCTAGTCTCAATTACTAGAAATAGCTACCCTAAGGCCGGGGTCACACTAGAGAGTTTTATGGACGTATGAGAGGCGGAAAAACAACGCATTGCACACTGACCAATGATTCTCTATGGGGCAGCTCCTATCTGCCGTATATTTCTCGGCCTTATTTTATGGGCTGAGAAAATCACAGCATGCTGCGTTTGTCAGCGTATTGCGCAAAAAATCCACCAATGAAAGTCTATGGGGGCGAGAAAAATACAGATTACACACGGACCATCAGTGGGACTTGCGAGAAATACGCACCGGTGTTCTCTAGAAAAGCCGGTAATTCAGTGCGGTGTACAGTAAAATCACACTGACAGGTTAGCATAGAATAGATCAAATAAATCAAATAGAATAGGTATATATGTCATTGACACACACACACACACACACACATATATATATATATATATATATATATATATATATATATATATATATATATATATATATATATTACAGAGCTAGGTAGCAGAAAAGCCGGTAATTCAATTGCTGGCTTTTGCTATCTCCTTAGCAAACCCGACAGGATATGAGACATGGTTTATATGCAGTAAACCATTTCATATCCCTTATTTTTTTTACATATTCTTCACTAATAATGTTACAAGTGTCTGTGTGCAAAATTTGGGAGGTCTAGGTGTTAAAATAAAGGGTTAAATCATGGAAAAAACTGGCGTGGGCTCCCGCGCAAAATTTTCTCCACCAGAGTGGGAAAGCCAGTGACTGAGGGCAGATATTAATAGCCTAGAGAGGGTCCATGGTTATTGCCCCCCCAGCTAAAAATATCTGCCCCCAGCCACCCCAGAAAAGGCACATTTGTAAGATGCGCCTATTCTGGCACTTAGCCTCTCTCTTCCCACTCCCCTGTAGCTGTCGGATATGGGGTAATAAAGGAATAAGCAACCGCGAAACGCGCGTTGGGGTTCTGAGGCACGGCCTGTCACTCGGCAGTAGATTTTTCCGCTGGATACTCTTAGAGGTAATATGTTGAGGATTGGATATGGTGTAATTTGCGTACATGTGGGTCTTTGAAGGGACGAGGTAATAGTATTAGGCTATGGGTGCTTTTGTGTGTAATTAAACTGCGCCCCTAGTACCTGTTCTGAAATTGTGAATATTGCTCCAATCTCCCACATGTGTCACACTGGTAATACGGATAGATGTATACCTATATTACTAAAAGATCTCAATCTTAGTGGATAGATTCCCTGATCCAGTAACTCTGCATAGTTCCATATTCTGCTGGCCTCTGTTGCTTTGTTTTGAGGCACCAATCTGTTTTATTGTTGTAACTTATTGATGTTAAATAAAAAGTCATTGTTTTAAATATTTCGCTTAGAAACGCTTCTTGATTCTGTTGTGGGTAATTACAATAGGATCTATATGTTTGACTCTTGTTATGGAGTGTGGCCTATTCCCGTGTAGGGTTTATGGGCATGGGTAATGTGCTTATTATATTTTTTTAAATGTTAGGGATGTATTTTTGTAAATTATTAATTGTTAGTTGTTATTCTCATTTTAACAGATGAAAATAAACAATTGAGATGGTAAAATGTATGTTTTTCATTTTGTTGCATAATAACAGTAGCCCAAGAATTCCGCACGCATAGATATTCTCCTAAGAAAGATAAATCCTCATTTTCAGTTTCTTAAATATTTAGGTTTAATGACTATTAACTAGGGTTGAGCGACTTTTGCTTTTTAAGGATCGAGTCGGGTTTCGCGAAACCCGACTTTGTCAAAAGTCGAGTCGAGTGAAATCGTCCGATTATCGCGCAAAGTCGGAGATCGACCGAAACACGAAACCCAATGTAAGTCAATGGGGAATCAAAGTCGGCAGTGAGTGGAGGACAGGAAAACACCTACAGTGCCCATTTTAATGTCAAAAACACCAATTCTTGTCACTTAAGCTTGTCAATCTTAATTTACCTTATAATAATAGCTAGGCATTGAAAATTGGGGGTCATTTGGCTAAAGTTGTGGGGGGGGGGTAGGGCTGGCTCAAGTTTTTCGTGGGCACTTTGCAAGTGCTGTGATCCTGATCAAGCAGGGGGGGGGGGCCCACTCGTTCGTATTGGCACTGGCACAGGGCCCCTCAAAGTACGGCGGTGTGTTTGCATGGCGGGGGCGCCTCCCACCGGCAGCGACACATTTGCATACTCTGAGGGGCCCTGTGCCAGTGACGTCACCAACGAGTATGCCCCCCCACCTGATGAAGGAACCTGCACTTTCATCTTCACCTTCCTCTTTGTCACCGTGTAAGGTGGTATAGTATACGGGAAGGGGAACCTGACTTTCAGCAGGGTCAGATTCTGGCTGTGTAGAGTGCAAGGAGAATGTAGTGGTCTGGGTCAATGTACCAGCAGACTCATCTAGCAGTGGATGGGCAATGGGCAGGATGAGAAGGAAACACAGTTAGTAGGCCCAAATAATAAAGCAGGCTAAATGCAATTCAAATGTGGTAACAGGACTAAACAGGTGGCATTGCTTTGTTCAGTGGAGGACAACTGTAATGAGTGGCAGACACAGTTATTAGGCCCAAGTAATAAAGTGGGCCAAATGCAGTTCAAAATTGGTAACAGGAGTAAACAGGCGGCACTACTTTGTTCAGTGGAGGAGAACAACAAGCAGCGGCAGACACCGTTAGTAGGCACAACCATACAAGTAAGCCAAATGCAGTTTCATATCTGATCTAGGCCCAAAGCCTGAAGATTGAAGCTCAGCTTTATTCAGTGGAGGCGACAAGCGAGGGGCAGCAGACACCGTTACTAGATTCCAAACAAACAAGTAGCCCAAATGCAGTTTAATATCTGATCTAGGCCGAAAGCCTGAAGATTGAAGCTCAGCTTTATTCAGTGGAGGAGACAAGTGAAGGGCAGCAGACACCGTTACTAGGGTCCAACCAAACAAGTAGCCCAAATGCAGTTTAATATCTGATCTAGGCTGAAAGCCTGAAGATTGAAGCTCAGCTTTATTCAGTGGAGGAGACAAGCAAAGGGCAGCAGACACCGTTACTAGGGCCCAACCAAACGAGTAGGCCAAATGCAGTTTAATATTTAAAATGTAGGCCGAAAGCCTGAAGATTGAAGCTCAGGAAAACCAACACAGGACAACACCAAGGTGCGGCAGACACCGTTACTAGGCCCACCTAAACTAGTAGCACAAATGCAGTTTAAAATTCTAAATACAGGCCGAAATCCTGAAGATTGAAGCTCAGGAAAACCAACACAGGACAACACCAAGGTGCGGAAGAAACCGTTGCTAGGCCCACCCAAACTAGTAGCCCAAATGCAGTTTAATATTTAAAATGTAGGCCGAAAGCCTGAAGATTGAAGCTCAGGGAAACCAAACAGGAGAAAACCCAGGAGCAGCAGACACCGTTACTACGCCCAACCAAAGTAGTAGGCCAAATGCAGTTTAATATTTAAATTGTAGGCCGAAAGCCTGAAGATTGAAGCTCAGGAAAACCAACACAGGACAACACCAAGGTGCGGCAGACACCGTTACTAGGTCCACCCAAACTAGTAGCACAAATACAGTTTGAAATTCTAAATACAGGCCGAAAGCCTGAAGATTGAAACTCAGCTTTTTCAGTGGAGGACAGCGGTATTGAGTGGCGCAGACAGACAAAGGTAGTATGTGTTAAATAAAAAAGTTGGCTCTATGCAGTTTTAAATTGGTTACAGGGGTACACAGGCAGCATTGGTGTGGTCAGCGGACGACAATTGCAAGGAGGGACTGCAGACAGACTTCCTAGGCCTAAAATAAAAAGCAGGCTCTATGCAGGTTTAAATAGGCTACAGGGGTACACAGGCAGCATTGGTGTGGTCAGCGGAGGACGATTGCAAGGAGGGACCGCAGACAGACTTCCTAGGCCTAAAATAAAAACGCAGGCTCTATGCAGGTTTAAATAGGCTATAGGGGTACACAGGCAGCATTGGTGTGGTCAGCGGAGGACGATTGCAAGGAGGGACCGCAGACAGACTTCCTAGGCCTAAAATAAAAAAGCAGGCTCTATGCAGGTTTAAATAGGCAACAGGGGTACACAGGCAGCATTGGTGTGGTCAGCGGAGGATGATTGCAAGGAGGGACTGCAGACAGACTTCCTAGGCCTAAAATAAAAAAGCAGGCTCTATGCAGGTTTAAATAGGCTACAGGGGTACACAGGCAGCATTGGTGTGGTCAGCGGAGGACGATTGCAAGGAGGGACCGCAGACAGACTTCCTAGGCCTAAAATAAAAACGCAGGCTCTATGCAGGTTTAAATAGGCTATAGGGGTACACAGGCAGCATTGGTGTGGTCAGCGGAGGACGATTGCAAGGAGGGACCGCAGACAGACTTCCTAGGCCTAAAATAAAAAAGCAGGCTCTATGCAGGTTTAAATAGGCAACAGGGGTACACAGGCAGCATTGGTGTGGTCAGCGGAGGATGATTGCAAGGAGGGACTGCAGACAGACTTCCTAGGCCTAAAATAAAAAAGCAGGCTCTATGCAGTTTTAAATAGGCTACAGGGGTACACAGGCAGCATTGGTGTGGTCAGCGGAGGACGATTGCAAGGAGGGACCGCAGACAGACTTCCTAGGCCTAAAATAAAAAAGCAGGCTCTATGCAGGTTTAAATAGGCTACAGGGGTACACAGGCAGCATTGGTGTGGTCATGGTCAGCAGAGGACGATTGCACTAAGGGGCAGACACAGTTAGTAGGGCCAAAAAAGTAATAGGCAAAATGCAGTTAAAAATCGGTTACAGGAGTACGCAGGCAGCCTAGCTTTCTTCAGTGGAGGGCAACTGTAAGGAGTGTCTGACACTGTTAGTAGGCCAAAATTATAAAGTGAGGTTAATGTGTTGCCACAAAAAAATTTCACAAATAAACAGGTGGCATACCTAGGTACAGGGGTGGGCTCCTCTGCTGACTTGCAGACAGTGGTAGTTGGCGCAAAGTATTAACTGGTGTAAATGTAGGACAGGGCCCCTGAACATTTTTAATAGCACCAATCATGTCAAGAAATTGGTATTGGTAGTGCCATTGAAGCATTTAACAGCACAGACTAAACAGTGGTGGAGCAGTGAGAGGTAATTTTGCAAGTGGTAGAGCACTGTTTGAGCTGGGGTGGGGGAACACTCTCTCGTGGGCGGCGGTACTGGCCCAGGGCCCCTCATGTTATAACGGTGTGTCTGACTTTGGGTGTGCACCACCACCGCCAGAGACACTTCATTGTACTATGAGGGACCCTGTGCCAGTGCCGTCGCCCAAAAGTGGGCACACCCACCTGTTCAGCCAAACGGCACTCGCACGGGTGCTTGCGCCAAGTGGTGACCATGGCCCCGTGGGGCAAATCAGCCCATTTAGTGAGGTGTAAAAATGGCATATGGTGGACATACAGCAGCTGCAAATGGAGAAATTGGTGCAGTCAGTAAGACGAGACCAAAAGCAAGACCTTTTTACAGGAAAGCTAGGTGTCAGCAAGGAAAGGTGGGGCAAAATAATTAGAAATCCATGATTGGTTCATTTTAATGAAGGTTAGATCATCAACATTTTGGGTAGTCAGACGAGTCCTTTTTTCAGTCAGTATTGAACCAGCAGCACTGAATACTCTTTCTGATAGCACACTAGCAGCTGGGCAAGCAAGCTCCTGTAATGCATATTCTGCCAATTCAGGCCAGGTGTCTATTTTGGATGCCCAGTAATCAAATGGGAATGACGTGTGAGGGAGAACATCGATAAGGGAGGAAAAATAGTTAGTAACCATACTGGACAAATGTTGTCTCCTGTCACTTTGAATTGATGCTGCAGTACCTGTCGTGTCTGCGGTCATTGCGAAATCACTCCACAACCTTGTCATAAAACCCCTCTGTCCAACATCACTTCTGATTTGTGCACCTCTAACACCTCTGCCATGTTGTCCCCTGCAGCTCGTGTGAGAACCATCACCGCCGCTGTGTGCTGGGAATGCCTGAACCAAGCGGTCTACAAGAGTTGCTTGTTTGGTAGCCAATATTTGCTCAAGGTTCTCATGTGGCATGATATTTTGCAATTTCCCTTTATAGCGTGGATCCAGGAAGCAGGCCAACCAGTAATCGTCATCGGTCATCATTTTGATAATGCGGGGGTCCCTTTTTAGGATACTCAAGGCATAATCCGCCATGTGGGTCAATGTTCCAGGTAACAAGTCACTGCTTGTGCTGGGTTGAGGAGCACTTTCTGGAAATCAACATCACTTGTCTCCCTCAAAAACCTTGTACCTGACCTTGCAACGCCACCAGTTTCTATTGCCCCCTGAGAAGCTTCCTCCTCCCATAAATATTCATCCCCATCATCCTCCTCGTCCTCCTCCTCTTCATCCGCCACCTCGTCCAGGAGACTTCCCAGAGCAGACAAAGGCTGAGTGTCATCAAGGCTTCCCTTGTCCTCGGCTGCAGATGCCTACTCCTATATGTGCGTCAAACTTTGCATCAGCAGACGCATTAGGGGGATGCTCATGCTTATGATGGCGTTGTCTGCACTAACCAGGCGTGTGCATTCCTCTAAACACTGAAGGACTTGACACAGGTCTTGTAGCTTCGACCACTGTACACCTGACAACTCCATGTCTGCCATCCAACTGCCTGCCTGTGTATGTGTATCCTCCCACAAAAACATAACAGCACGCCTCTGTTCGCACAGCCTCTGAAGCATGTGCAGTGTGGAGTTCCACCTTGTTGCAACGTCGATTATTAGGCGGTGCTGGGGAAGCTTCAAAGATCGCTGATGGTTCTGCATACGGCTGGAGTGTACGGGCGAACGGCAGATGTGCGAGCAAAGTCTTCGCACCTTCAGGAGCAAGACGGGTAACCCCAGATAACTTTTCAGGAAGCACTGCACCACCAGGTTCAAGGTGTGAGCCAGGCAAGGAATGTGTTTCAGTTGTGAAAGGGCTATAGCAGCCATAAAATTCCTTCCGTTATCACTGACTACCTTGCCTGCCTCAAGATGTACAATGCCCAGCCATGACTGAGTTTCTTGCTGCAAGAACTCGGCCAGAACTTCCGCAGTGTGTCTGTTGTCGTCCAAACACTTCATTTCCAACACAGCCTGCTGACGCTTACCACTAGTTGATCCATAATGGGACACCTCGTGTGCAACACTGGCAGCTGCGGATGGAGTGGTCGTGCGACTGCGGTCTGTGGACGAGCTCTCGCTTCTGCTGGAGAACAAGGAGGAGGAGGAGGAGGGGTGGCGAACGCCTACAGCCAACTGTTTCCTAGACCGTGGGCTAGGCAGAACTGTCCCACTGGGGCTGTCCCCTGTGGACCATGCATCCACCACATTCACCCAGTGTGCCGTGATGGACACGTAACGTCCCTGGCCATGCCTACTGGTCCATGCATCTGTTGTGAGGTGCACCTTTGTATTGACAGATTGCCTGAGTGCATGGACAATGCGGTCTTTTACATGCTGGTGGAGGGCTGGGATGACTTTCCTCGCAAAGAAGTGTCAACTGGGTAGGTCATAGCGTGGTACTGTGTAGGCCATCAGGGCTTTGAAAGCTTCGCTTTCATCCAACCAGTAAGGCATCATCTCTAACGAGATTAGTCTAGCAATGTGGGCGTTCAAACCCTGTGTACGCAGATAAGAGGCTGAGTACTTCCTTTTCCTAACGAGAGTCTCTTGTAGGGTGAGCTGGACTGGAGAGCTGCATATGGTGGAACTAGCGGGGGTGGTGGAGGACATGGCAGACTGAGAGAGGGTTGGTGATGGTATTCTTGCTGTTGGCCTACATACAGTGTTTCCTACCAATAACCTGGTGATTCCCTGACTGCTTTGGCCTTGCGACGACTCCTCCACATTTGCTGCAGGTGGTGTCATAAACGGTGGGCTTACAGTGAGGGAAGGAATGTTGTGTTGCTGACTAGCTTCATTGTGAGCGGGTGCAACAACGTTACGGGATGTTTGGTAGTTAGTCCAGGCTTGCAAGTGTTTGGCGGTTAAATGTCTACGCATGCAAGTTGTATTTAAATTTTTGACATTCTGACCTCTGCTAAAGGTCCTTGAGCATTTCTTGCAGATCACTTTGCACTGATCATTTGGATCTTGGTTAAAAAAGTGCCAGACTGCACTCTTCCTACTATCAAATACCTTTTCAGGCATTGCACACTGTGCTACTTTAACCGGATGGCCACGCTGTCCTACAACTGTTTTTAGTTTTGACACACATTTTTGGCCAGATACAGGCCTGCCAGATGAAAGCTGTTGCGATGTTGATGCCTGCTGCGGCTCCTCCGCTTCAGAGCTAATGCCAGCGGCACCCTGTTCCCCCAATGGCTGCCAATCGGGGTCAACAACTGGCTCATCTATCACCTCCTCTTCTATGTCCTGTTCTCCTTCCTCTGTGTCACCGTGTAAGCCGGTGCTATAGCGTTCGGGACGGGGCACCATAGTCTCATCAGGGTCAGATTCTGGCTCGGTACACTGCGAGGGTAATGTTGTGATCTGAGTCAATGGAACAGCATAATAATCTAACTGTGGCTGTGCATCTGTGCACTCCATGTCCGATTCATCTTGTAATGGGCATGGCCTGTTAACAATTTCCCTTTCTAACCCGGGCACGGTATGTGTAAAGAGCTCCATGGAGTAACCTGTTGTGTCACCTGACGCATCCTTCACTGTTGTTTTGGGGGAAGGACACAAGGAATCAACTTGTTCCTGCCCTCGAGCATCCACCGACGACTGGCTACTTTTCAATTTTGAACTATCCGAAGAGGAGGCGAAAGAGCTAGAGGCAGAGTCAGCAAGGAAAGTCAAAACTTTTTCCTTCTGCTCCAGCTTTAACAGCGGTTTTCCTACTCCCAGAAAAGGTAGCGTTCAAGGCCTTGTGTAGCCGGACGATGATGCTGGCTCAACAACTCGAAACTTAGGTGCTATTTTGATTTTCCCTCTACCACCCGATGCTCTACCAGCACTACCACCACCATCAGCATTACCAGATGGCAATGACCGCCCACGGCCACGACCTCTTCCACCAGCCTTCCTCATTCTTGGGAAAATGTAACCAAACTAACAACCGTTATATGGTACTGAAAAACAAGGTAGAAGGTGTATGTTAACTTGTGAATATAAATCTCCCTTTTTATGTGTGGGTGAGTGCTGAATAAATCAGGCCCACTGTATGACAGTATAGTTTCTGTGGCAGAAAATGACTGACAGAAATACCACAGACATGACTGGCACAGATGCACAGATTTGGCAATGTTATTCTACCTTTTTTTCATATGGGTGACTAGTGAATAAATCAGGCCCACTATATGACAGTATAGTTTCTGTGGCAGAAAATTACTGACAGAGATACCACAGACAGGACTGGCACAGATGCACAGATTTGGCAATGTTATTCTACCTTTTTTTAATATGGAAGACTAGTGAATAAATCAGGCCCACTGTTTTACAGTATAGTTTCTGTGGCACAAAATGACTGACAGAGATACCACAGACAGGACTGGCACAGATGCACAGATTTGGCAATGTTATTCTCCCTTTTTTTCATATGGGAGACTAGTGAATAAATCAGGCCCACTATATGACAGTATAGTTTCTGTGGCAGAAAATGACTGACAGAGATACCACAGACAGGACTGGCACAGATGCACAGATTTGGCAATGTTGTTCTCCCTTTTTTTTAATATGGAACACTAGTGAATAAATCAGGCCCACTGTTTTACAGTATAGTTTCTGTGGCAGAAAATTACTGACAGAGATACCACAGACAGGACTGGCACAGATGCACAGATTTGGCAATGTTGTTTCTCCCTTTTTTTAATATGGAACACTAGTGAATAAATCAGGCCCACTGTTTTACAGTATAGTTTCTGTGGCAGAAAATTACTGACAGAAATACCACAGACATGACTGGCACAGATGCACAGATTTGGCAATGTTATTCTACCTTTTTTTCATATGGGTGACTAGTGAATAAATCAGGCCCACTATATGACAGTATAGTTTCTGTGGCAGAAAATGACTGACAGAGATACCACAGACAGGACTGGCACAGATGCACAGATTTGGCAATGTTGTTCTCCCTTTTTTTAATATGGAACACTAGTGAATAAATCAGGCCCACTGTTTTACAGTATAGTTTCTGTGGCAGAAAATTACTGACAGAGATACCACAGACAGGACTCGCACAGATGCACAGATTTGGCAATGTTGTTCTCCTTTTTTTTAATATGGAACACTAGTGAATAAATCAGGCCCACTGTTTTACAGTATAGTTTCTGTGGCAGAAAATTACTGACAGAGATACCACAGACAGGACTGGCACAGATGCACAGATTTGGCAATGTTATTCTACCTTTTTTTCATATGGGAGACTAGTGAATAAATCAGGCCCACTATATGACAGTATAGTTTCTGTGGCAGAAAATGACTGACAGAGATACCACAGACAGGACTGGCACAGATGCACAGATTTGGCAATGTTGTTCTCCCTTTTTTTTAATATGGAACACTAGTGAATAAATCAGGCCCACTGTTTTACAGTATAGTTTCTGTGGCAGAAAATTACTGACAGAAATACCACAGACATGACTGGCACAGATGCACAGATTTGGCAATGTTATTCTACCTTTTTTTCATATGGGTGACTAGTGAATAAATCAGGCCCACTATATGACAGTATAGTTTCTGTGGCAGAAAATGACTGACAGAGATACCACAGACAGGACTGGCACAGATGCACAGATTTGGCAATGTTCTCCCTTTTTTAATATGGAACACTAGTGAATAAATCAGGCCCACTGTTTTACAGTATAGTTTCTGTGGCAGAAAATTACTGACAGATACCACAGACAGGACTGGCACAGATGCATAGATTTGGCAATGTTATTCTCCCTTCTTTTAATATGGAAGACTAGTGAATAAATCAGGCCCACTGTTTTACAGTATAGTTTCTGTGGCACAAAATGACTGACAGAGATACCACAGACAGGACTGGCACAGATGCACAGATTTGGCAATGTTATTCTCCCTTTTTTTCATATGGGAGACTAGTGAATAAATCAGGCCCACTATATGACAGTATAGTTTGTGTGGCAGAAAATGACTGACAGAGATACCACAGACAGGACTGGCACAGATGCACAGATTTGGCAATGTTGTTCTCCCTTTTTTTAATATGGAACACTAGTGAATAAATCAGGCCCACTGTTTTACAGTATAGTTTCTGTGGCAGAAAATTACTGACAGAAATACCACAGACATGACTGGCACAGATGCACAGATTTGGCAATGTTATTCTACCTTTTTTTCATATGGGTGACTAGTGAATAAATCAGGCCCACTATATGACAGTATAGTTTCTGTGGCAGAAAATGACTGACAGAGATACCACAGACAGGACTGGCACAGATGCACAGATTTGGCAATGTTATTCTCCCTTTTTTTAATATGGAAGACTAGTGAATAAATCAGGCCCACTGTTTTACAGTATAGTTTCTGTGGCACAAAATGACTGACAGAGATACCACAGACAGGACTGGCACAGATGCACAGATTTGGCAATGTTATGCTCCCTTTTTTTTCATATGGGAGACTAGTTAATAAATCAGGCCCACTATATGACAGTATAGTTTCTGTGGCAGAAAATGACTGACAGAGATACCACAGACAGGACTGACACAGATGCACAGATTTGGCAATGTTATTCTCCCTTTTTTGTTAAATATGGAAGAGTAGTGAATAAATCAGGCCCACTGTTTTACAGTATAGTTTCTGTGGCAGAAAATGACTGACAGAGATACCACAGACAGGACTGGCACAGATGCACAGATTTGGCAATGTTATTCTCCCTTTTTTGTTAAATATGGAAGACTAGTGAATAAATCAGGCCCACTGTTTTACAGTATAGTTTCTGTGGCAGAAAATGACTGACAGAGATACCACAGACAGGACTGGCACAGATGCACAGATTTGGCAATGTTATTCTCCCTTTTTTTAATATGGAAGACTAGTGAATAAATCAGGCCCACTGTTTTACAGTATAGTTTCTGTGGCAGAAAATGACTGACAGAGATACCACAGACAGGACTGGCACAGATGCACAGATTTGGCAATATTAATCTCCCTTTATTTTTTTAATATGGGAGACTAGTGAATAAATCAGGCCCACTGTTTTACAGTATAGTTTCTGTGGCAGAAAATGGCTGACAGAGATGCCATAGACAAGACTGGCGCAGATGCACTGATTGGCAATATAAATCTCCCTTTTCAGGTGTGGGACAGTGCAGAAAAATACAGGCCCACTGTTGTACACTACACAGTTTCAGGGGCAGAAAGTGGCTGGAAGATATATATATATATATATATATATATATATATATATATATATATATATATATATATATATATATATATAAAAAAAAGGGACTGTACTACAAATACTATCTCCCTACAATAATCTCTGAAAAGTATGGCAGGCAGCAATAAAAAGGACTGCTGCACACAAAAGTGTGGACAAACAAACAAGATAGCTGTGCAGAAAGGAAGGAGCAACAGGATTTGTGCTTTTAAAAAAGCAGTTGGTTTGCACAGCGGTGTACAAACAGCAATGCAGCTATCAGGGAGCCTTCTAGGGCAGCCCAATAAGCTACAAAGCTGATGAAGAAAAATCTAGCCTCCACTGTCCCTGCAAACAAAAGGTGGTGTTGGACAGTGGAAATCGCTACAGCACAAGCGGTTTAGGGGTTAATGTACCCTGCCTAACGCTATCCCTGCTTCTGACGAAGCGGCAGCAAGCTCTCCCTATGCTCAGATCGGCAGCAGTAAGATGGCGGTCGGTGTGCATGCCCCTTTATAGCCCCTGTGACGCCACAGAGAGCAAGCCAATCACTGCCATGCCCTTCTCTAAGATGGTGGGGACCGAGACCTATGTCATCACGCTGCCCACACTCTGCGTCCTCCTTCATTGGCTGAGAAAAGGCGCTGAAAGCGTCATAAGAAACACGACCTTGGCACGAAGATCGCTGACCGCGTGGCCGACCCCTCATTGGGATCGGGTCGGGTTTCACAAAACCCGACTTTGCCAAAAGTCGGCGATTTATGAAAATGACCGATCCGTTTCGCTCAACCCTACTATTAACCTTTTCGATTAACTGACAGCACTGAATGAATCTTCAAAAATACAAATTGCCTAATAAATTTGCACACAGTGTACGTTTCAGTATGTACTTAGACTTTTTGAACTTAATGTTCTTTTAGTGGTTTACCGGTCTGTTTTGGCTATGATCATTACCACCCAGCAACAAATGCAATATCACTATAAAAATCACCTATAGAGGCAGAAATGGCATAATGGTCCATTTGGTGATGATGTATCGATGACATTCGTGATACAGTCACATGATGTTAGTTTACAGGATGGAACTGATGTCATACCCAAACTTAAAAATTTAGGAAGTTTACGATAGTTATTTCATCACTAAATTTAGCTTGGTGAATGATACACAGTTCATGAATCTGTTTGCCTTTGCCTTTTTTAAGATGAATAGCAACACTATGGGTGCCAGCTTATATCAGGTTTTCCAGTAACTATTCTGTTATGTTATGTCTTAGTGACTTAAGCAAATGCTGTGCCTGTTTATATGATCTTGTTTGTCAAATACATCCAATGAATTAACTAGTGTCTTCTAAGTGGGGATTAGGTACTACATGACTTTTGCTAATTGCAAGATGGATGCTTGGAAAAAATGACATAAATTCCTTCCTAGTAAGATCTTCAGTGATGAAATTGTTGTCATTTCAAAGTAGAAACAAGTCAGGTAAATATTTCTTTAGAAATAAACATAAGAAATTGTAACTTTAATCTCATTTCCATATGGGTCAAAGTGAAGTTAAATGCAAATGTTCAGAAAAACATTTAACCTTTCTAACGAAACACTGAAAAAGTTCATTTTTCAAGATGTTGATGGCTGTCTAAAGCTTTTAAATTTTTTGATAGTAAAACATTAAATAGCTACTTAATATGCATTCTGAGTAGAATATAAAATAACCATATAAAACACGACATTTATATTCAACTTTAGACTTCCACAGTCAAATTTCCTATACAGTATATATATATATCTATATATATATATATAATTTCTAAATACATATACATTAAAATTTGGTTCACGTTAACACTTTGGAGAAATATTGCCATACTTATCATTTTAGTTGTACAGACTCTGCTACTTTTCCCAGGTTATTACATATTGGGCAATGACTGTTGAACTAATGTGTTGTCTGGACATATTTCTTTTGTGAAAAACTAGAAAAATTAAATGCAAAATTTTAAAAAAGAATGGTATTTAATTAAAATACAATTATATCACCCTAAAAGTAAAAAAATTATGTCTGTCATAATCCAAAGCTCAAAATACAAGAAATTCCTTATGCCCCCAAGACCAAAAAGATAAAAAATGGGTGTCAAGAAACTGATAGACCAAGGCACTTTGTTATTTTTTTCTCTGTATAAATTTTTGGCAAACATTGTAACCCGTGATCTACACAAACTACTAAGTTTCTGTTTCACTCTTTCACAGGTTGAGCAAGCCATAGTTGCCAACCGCCCAGAAACTCCTGGACAGTCTATAAAAATAGGGAACTTTTTCCCTTGTCTGTAAAAAAATTTGATGCATTTGTGATTTTTTTCAAGATGGAGAGACTTGTACAGATTTGTATCACTGTATCTAACACCACTTTACAGTTCACAGTGAATGTAGCTATAATATAGGATTTATTGTCTGTAGACACGTATCACTTATAATCCTAATAATATATTATTGTCATCTAATGGGTCCATAAAAAAAGTTTTCTGTCTGTGATTTTTTGATAAGCTGTCCAGAAAAAATAAAAAATAAGGTTGCCATCCTTGCAACCTGCCACGTTCAATGATTTGTGTTGCGTGGATGCACATACAAATCCATCTGGTAAATCTGTCTCCTTTATTTGAAAACTCAACGTACAAGAAAAAATTGTGTGGTATGCAAAAAACGATTTAAAAGAAATCTATGTGCAATCTTTGTGAGCACATTTGGAAATTGACCTAATGAAGGATTTCTAAGTTTCAAGAGTTTGCCAATATCATTTTTCCAGCTGGCCAAAACAAGAATCACTCCTAAAATGCTTTTGTCTATTTTGATTTTTTTAAGATCACATAAATGTGAGTCTTAAAGTTTGTTTAAGTCTGTAGGCAAAATTTGTGAGAAAAAAATTCATAGTTAGAAAAAAATGAACCCAAACTGGAACATTCGGGGTTCGTACCGATGCTGAACTCCGAACACTGACTTCTCCTGGAAGTCTGTTTAACAGTTTGGGAGTTTGGGGGGAAAGGAGAAAGAGATTTTCCTGCTCCAAAGTTTGGGTCCCCATTGACTTTTATGGGTTCCAGGTTCATGTTTAAGTTCAGGTACAATTCTGGAACCCGGACCGACCTTTAGTCTAAAGTTCGGTCAAACCCGACCAACTCAAACTTCCATGGGTCCGCTCATCCCTACTCATAGTGCGTCCTAATTTACACTATATAAGCATTGCCTTTTTGGACATGGCGTGCCTATGAATATTTATTGCAGACTGACACCGCGTGCTGTACTGATGAAGTAGCTGATCCCAATATGTAATAATTTATTGACGGATGTATTTCTATTTTCTATTTGGCCTGTTCCACAACTGCTTTTATTTCAGTAGAATAACGAAGAATCAAGATTTTGCAGCTGTAATATGGACAGTAAAATGTGGCCATATTGAAGCAGCATAGAATCAAACTTTTCCTACCCAAAAGTAAAACCCAAAAGTAAAATCCTGGTATCTACAACAACTATTCCAAGTTTATTATCCCACAATAATAAAAAAATAAAAAATATGTTTTCGTAAACATTCTTTAACCATTTGAACATACAAATTTCCAGCATACTTTTATAAACATCATTTGGCACCTATTGCCACACCTAACAAGAGCATTTTTATTTTATTTTATATTTTTAAGCCAGGTATAAAAAAAAAAAAAAAAAAAAAAAGTCTCCCTGAGAAATCCATCTATTGAAATTATTTTTGTGGACGTAAAATAAAAAAGAGATTAAAAAGTAAGTAAGAGAAACCTAAACGTTAAACGTTAAATTCTACTAAGATATGATAGCAAATCAGAAACGAATAAGAATTACGGTAGTGAATCATCCAATGATGCAGGAAGAAAAATGCTCTTGGGGTAGAAGTGTCACAGATGGGATTTGTAATCACAGGTGCACAGCTTTATAGGGATTTAGATTTTTTTTTTAAATCCAGCCAGATACAAGTCTGCTTTTAATCAAAAGTGATTTATAAAATGGTTCTAAGCATGTCAGAATATGCAGCTGCACTAAGATTTGGTGACTGATGTAGCTTTTTTATTAGAAATGAAAAATTCTAACAAAATCATAAAAACCACTTTAAATAATTAACATGTCATATTTGGACATATGAGCTCTTGATTTTGTATTCTGCTATTAATAGACACAAGGAGTAATATTATTAGAACAATTATCTATTTTACGCAAATTTTCACAACTGTTCAGTGCTCGGGTTTTGGACCATTGACCTCAGCATCTGGGATAATTCCATGATAATATAGTCACTTTTCCACAATCTGTTTTTCATATGTAGACTCCAGTGAAAAAACAATAATTGATATCATGCTAAATACTCTGTGTCTAGTTGGGTATTTATTTATTGACTTTTTTGTTCCCTGAAATGTAATCTCATTTTATCAAATTTGATATGAAAAATTTAGATTTCTAGAGTTTGGTGTACATGTTTTTGGGGCGTATCTTTCCTGTGGAAAACAGTCAAGTATCTAAAGCAATATATTTATGTCACAAGTTTGTTGCAGATTTTTGATGATGGACTCAAAATCTGTATCAAAACCCAACTGGTTTAGATTTAGCTAAAAATAACTTGTACAGTGGATGTGCAGCATCAGCTGATAATAAATGATTGATGGGTGCGATAGTAGGTGCTTGATAACATGTCACATGTGATTGATAGTCTGTATATCATATTTTTGGCTCTCCTGGACTGACGTGTTGATGATCTAGGACATCAATATGGTATCAGTGGGAGTTTGACACCCCACACACCCATCAATCATCTGCTATCAGCCAATGCTGCATATCTACTGCTCAAATTATTCTTAGCACGATCTAAAACAGTTGAGTTTTGATGCAGATTTTGCCTAATTCCTTGAAAATCTGCAACAATTTTGAAACATAAATCAAAGTGATATCTAATGTAACTATTTGCACTACAAGTTAGATTTTATTCAAATGATTTTTCACAGCATGTTGCAGTAGCATACAAAATCTTCAATACAGTATCTTCCTATCTGAAGTGCTGGTTGGGGAAGAAAGGGGGTCCAAAATCCCTGTGAAAGTTCTAAATGTGGAGACTGTATCTATGAAAAATGTATAGCATATATTTTTGCTATGCTATGAATATCTTTTATGTTGCTTTACAGTCCTTGGGAATTGTTCAGTATGGCCCACCTACTATAAAAGGATGTGAACCCCTGATATAGAATCTAAAATGCGTTATTGAAAATATTCATTTGATGCCATTTTGTCACATTTCTTGCACAAATACAGAAATTTACTACATTAATCAGATTTTTAAACCTGCACGAGGTCAGTTCCTGTTGTGGATTTTCTGCGTTGCCTTCAAGGTTGAATTTTGACTTAAAGTCGGTTTCATTCATCTGAATGGAGTTGTTTCAGATAAATGGCACAGCTGCAGAACTTTCCACAACAAAATCCACCTCAAATCTTGCAATGCGTGAACATGTCCTATTGCAGAAGTAAAAATCTGCAACAGTTGTTGATTTTGCTGCAGATTTTGCATTAGCCCTGGTGTTTTTCTATTTACAATAGCCTGGTTTTTCAATGGGTTCTGCACACCTGACCTGATGCAATGCTGCTGTCTTAAGGTTGTATAAAAGCATATTTCGATACTCCAGAATTCGCGGATCCCTTTCCAGGGCGAGAAGCATCTGGCAAAATTTTGTTTTATAACATGGATCTAACAGAGTGACAACCCAGTAGTCAGCACTATTTCTAATCATAACTTTATGGGGATCATGTTGCAGTGCAGCAAGAAGACACTCATATGTCGGTCTACCATGAGGTCCAAGCCCATGCTGTGTTGGTAGCTGGGTAACAATGATGCTTGTTTCCTCCCTCCCCTCTTGCCAACCAAGAGCAACAGAGAGGGGAGGATTATCCTCTTTATCTCCTGACAGTTGCTCGCCCATCACCTCTTCCTCCTCCATTTGTTCCTTGGATCTTGCACATTCACTAAAGCTGGAGTCACACTAAACTACTTACCAACGATGACGACCAGCGATACGACCTGGCCGTGATCGTTGGTAAGTCGTTGTGTGGTCGCTGGGGAGCTGTCACACAGACAGCTCTCTCCAGCGACCAATGATCAGGGGAACGACTTCGGCATCGTTGAAACTGTCTTCAACGATGCCGAAGTCCCCCTGCAGCACCAGGGTAACCAGGGTAAACATCGGGTTACTAAGTGCAGGGCCACGCTTAGTAACCCGATATTTACCCTGGTTACCATTGTAAAAGTTAAAAAAAACCACTACATACTCACATTATGATGTCTGTCACGTCCCCCGCCAGCGTCCACAGGGTTAAAACTGCTTTCGGCAAGAGCGCTGCTAATGCACACGCTGCTGCCGAGAGCTTCCCTGCACTGAATGTGTCAGCGCCGGCAGTAACAGCGGTGATGTCACCACTGTGCTCTGCTTTACGGCCGGCGCTGACACAATCAGTGCAGGGAAGCTCTCGGCAGCAGCGCGTGCATTAGCAGCGCTCTTGCCGGAAGCAGTTTTAACCCTGTGGACGCCGGGGGACATGACAGACATCAGAATGTGAGTATGTACTTTTTTTTTTTAACTTTTACAATGGTAACCAGGGTAAATATCTGGTTACTAAGCACGGCCCTGCGCTTAGTAACCCGATATTTACCCTGGTTACAAGTGAACACATCGCTGGATTAACATCACACACACCGATCCAGCGATGACAGCGGGTGATCAGCGACCAAAAAATGGTCCTGATTATTCCCCAATGACCAACGATCTCCCAGCAGGGGCCTGATCATTGGTCGCTGTCACACATAACGAGATCGTTAGCGGGATCGTTGCTACGTCACCAATAGCGTGACGTTGCAACGATATCGTTAACGATATCGTTATGTGTGACTCAGCCTTAAGAGTTTGTCTGTTATCACCAGCCCCCCTCAATCACAGTAATCCACCCTCCATTGGCACCCGCCTGTGTGACGACAGTCTGGAACTTAGAGACAATGTTATCCCTTCGGCATCCTGCTATGCTTCCTCCTCTTCTTTTGGACCACCATCTCCTCCCGCAGGCTATTCAAAACCTGCTCCAGCATGTAGATGACCAGAATAAAAAACTGTGCAGAATGGTGCAGAGATCTGTCATGATTCCCAATGGCAGGGAAACATCAGAACACAAAAATAACGGACGAGCTCTGGGTGATGGAATCTCGAGCTGACCGTGAGCTAAATCTACCACACAACTAATAGTAGCCAGGGAGCATACCTACGACTTCCTAGATGCCACGCGCCAGCCGGAGGACTAACTACGCCTGGTAGAGGAAGGAACAGACCTGGCTTACCTCTAGGGAAATACCCCAAAAGATGATAGCAGCCCCCCACATGTAATAACGGTGAGTTAAGAGGAAAAGACATACACAGTATGAAAGTAGATTTAGCAAAGAGAGGTCCACTTACTAGATAGCAGAAGGATACAAAAGAGGACTTCACGGTCAACTGAAAACCCTTTCAAAAAACCATCCTGAAATTACTTTAAGACTCCTGTGTCAACTCATGACACAGGAGTGGCAATTTCAGCCCGCACGAGCTTCCAGCTACAGAGAATAACAAAAACTGCAAACTGGACAAAAGATACAAAACAAAAGGACAAAGTCCACTTAGCTGATCAGCAGACTAGTAGCAGGAACATGCAACCGAAGGCTCTGGTTACAATGATGACCGGCAAGGAAATGACTGGAGAGCAAGGCTAAATAGGAAACTCCCAAACACTAATGGGAGCAGGTGAACTGAGACAGCAAAGCACACACAAGTCACCAGTACCACCAGCAACCACCAGGGGAGCCCAAAAAGCGGATTCACAACAGTACCCCCCCCTTAAGGAGGGGGCACCGAACCCTCACGAGAACCACCAGGGCGATCTGGATGAGCCCTATGAAAGGCACGAACCAAATCCGAGGCATGAACATCAGAGGCAGTTACCCAAGAATTATCTTCCTGACCATAGCCCTTCCATTTAACCAGATATTGAAGTCTCCGTCTGGAAATACGGGAATCCAAGATCTTCTCTACAACGTACTCCAATTCACCCTCCACCAGCACAGGAGCAGGAGGTTCAGTAGAAGGAACCACCGGTACCTCATATCTCCGCAACAACGACCGATGGAATACATTATGGATAGCGAAAGATGCCAGGAGGTCCAAACGAAAGGACACAGGGTTAAGTATCTCCAAAATCCTATAAGGACCGATGAACCGAGGCTTAAACTTAGGAGAAGAAACCCTCATAGGGACAAAACGGGAAGACAACCACACCAAGTCCCCAACACGAAGGCGAGGACCAACACGACGACGGCGGTTAGCAAACTGCTGAGTCCTCTCCTGGGACAACTTCAAATTGTCCACCACTTGTCCCCAAATCTGATGCAACCGATCCACCACCGCATCCACTCCAGGACAATCCGAAGATTCCAACTGACCAGATGAAAAACGAGGATGAAACCCTGAATTGCAAAAGAAAGGAGAAACCAAAGTGGCAGAACTAGCCCGATTATTAAGAGCAAATTCTGCCAACGGCAAAAAGGCAACCCAGTCATCCTGATCAGCAGACACAAAACACCTCAAATAAGTCTCCAAGGTTTGATTAGTTCGCTCCGTCTGGCCATTAGTCTGAGGATGGAATGCAGACGAAAAAGACAAATCAATGCCCAACCTGGCACAGAATGCCCGCCAAAATCTAGACACGAACTGGGTTCCCCTGTCAGAAACGATGTTTTCCGGAATACCATGCAAGCGAACCACATTTTGAAAAAACAGAGGGACCAACTCAGATGAGGAAGGCAACTTAGGCAATGGTACCAAATGAACCATTTTAGAAAAACGGTCACACACCACCCAGATGACAGACATCTTCTGAGAAACAGGGTGATCAGAAATAAAGTCCATAGAGATGTGCGTCCAAGGCCTCTTCGGAACAGGCAAGGGCAACAATAACCCACTAGCCCTAGAACAACAAGGCTTGGCCCGGGCACACACATCACAAGACTGCACAAAAACACGCACATCCCGAGACAGGGAAGGCCACCAGAAGGATCTAGCCACCAAATCTCTGGTACCAAAAATTCCAGGATGACCTGCCAGCGAAGAAGAATGAACTTCCGAGATGACTCTACTGGTCCAATCATCAGGAACAAACAGTCTACCAGGCGGACAACGATCAGGTCTATCCGCCTGAAATTCTTGCAAAGCACGTCGCAGATCTGGGGAGACAGCAGACAAAACCACCCCATCCTTAAGGACACCAGCAGGTTCAGAATCCCCAGGAGAGTCAGGCTCAAAACTCCTAGAAAGAGCATCTGCCTTAACATTTTTAGAACCCGGTAAGTATGAAACCACAAAATTAAACCGAGAAAAAAACAACGAACATCGTGCCTGTCTAGGATTCAGGCGCCTGGCAGACTCTAGATAAATCAGATTCTTGTGATCCGTCAAAACTACCACCTGATGTCTGGCACCCTCAAGCCAATGACGCCACTCCTCAAATGCCCACTTCATGGCCAAAAGCTCCCGATTACCAACATCATAGTTTCGCTCGGCGGCCGAAAATTTTCGAGAAAAGAACGCACAAGGTCTCATCACTGAGCAGTCGGAACTTTTCTGCGACAAAACCACCCCCGCTCCGATCTCGGAAGCATCGACCTCAACCTGAAAGGGAAGAGAAATATCAGGCTGGCGCAACACAGGGGCAGACAAAAAGCGGCGCTTAAGCTCCCGAAAGGCCTCCACAGCAGCAGGGGACCAATTGGCAACATCAGCACCCTTTTTGGTCAAATCCGTCAGAGGTTTAGCAACGCCAGAAAAACCAGTTATAAATCGATGATAAAAATTAGCAGAGCCCAAGAATTTCTGAAGACTCTTAAGAGAAGTAGGCTGTGTCCAGTCACAAATAGCCCGAACCTTGACAGGGTCCATCTCAATAGAAGAAGGGGAAAAAATGTACCCCAAAAAGGAAATCTTTTGAACCCCAAAAACACACTTTGAACCCTTAACACACAAAGAATTCTCCCGCAAAACCTGAAAAACCCTCCTGACCTGTTGAACATGAGACTCCCAGTCATCAGAAAAAATCAAAATATCATCCAAATACACAATCATAAATTTATCCAAACATTCACGGAAAAGATCATGCATCAAGGACTGAAAGACTGAAGGTGCATTAGAAAGGCCGAAAGGCATTACTAAATACTCAAAATGGCCCTCAGGCATATTAAATGCGGTTTTCCACTCATCCCCCTGCTTAATTCGCACCAAATTATACGCCCCACGAAGATCAATCTTAGAGAACCACTTAGCCCCCCTTATGCGAGCAAACAAATCAGTCAGCAAAGGCAACGGATACTGATATTTGACTGTAATTTTATTCAGGAGTCGATAATCAATACAAGGCCTCAGAGAGCCATCCTTTTTAGATACAAAGAAAAAACCAGCTCCTAAAGGAGATGAAGAAGGACGAATGTGTCCCTTTTCCAGGGACTCCTTAATATACTCTCGCATAGCAGCATGTTCAGGTACAGATAAGTTAAACAAACGACCCTTTGGAAATTTACTGCCAGGAATCAGATCTATGGCACAATCACAATCTCTGTGGGGAGGGAGTGAACCAATTTTTGGCTCCTCAAAAATATCACGATAATCAGACAAAAATGCCGGAATCTCAGAGGGAATAGATGACGAAATGGAAACCAAAGGTATGTCCCCATGAGCCCCCCGACATCCCCAGCTTAACACAGACATTGTTTTCCAGTCAAGGACTGGGTTATGAGATTGTAACCATGGTAAACCAAGCACCAAAACATCATGCAAATTGTACAACACAAGGAAGCGAATCACCTCCTGATGGTCTGGAGTCATACGCATAGTCACTTGCGTCCAGAATTGTGGTTTATTACAAGCCAAAGGCGTAGAATCAATACCCTTCAGAGGTATAGGGACTTCCAGAGGCTCTAAATCAAACCCACAGCGCCTGGCAAAGGACCAATCCATAAGACTCAGAGCGGCGCCAGAGTCCACATAGGCATCCACGGTAATAACTGATAATGAACAAATCAAGGTTACAGACAGAATAAATTTAGACTGTAAAGTGCCAATTGAAATAGACTTGTCAACCTTCCTTGTACGTTTAGAGCATGCTGATATAACATGAGCAGAATCACCACAATAGAAGCATAACCCATTTTTACGCCTATAATTCTGCCGCTCGCTTCTGGACAGAATTCTGTCACATTGCATTTTCTCTGGCGTCTCTTCAGAAGATACCGCCAAATGGTGCACGGGTTTGCGCTCCCGCAAACGCCGATCAATCTGAATAGCCATTGTCATGGACTCATTCAGACCTGTGGGCGCAGGGAACCCGACCATAACATCTTTAACGGCATCAGAAAGGCCTTCTCTGAAATTTGCCGCTAGGGCGCACTCATTCCACTGAGTAAGCACAGACCATCTACGAAATTTTTGGCAGTATATCTCAGCTTCATCTTGCCCTTGAGATAGGGCTATCAAAGCTTTTTCAGCTTGAATCTCCAAATTAGGTTCCTCATAAAGCAACCCTAAAGCCAGAAAAAACGCATCCACATTGAGCAACGCAGGATCCCCTGGTGTCAATGAAAATGCCCAATTTTGAGGGTCACCTCGCAGCAAAGAGATTACAATCTTAACCTGCTGGACAGGATCTCCAGAGGAGTGAGGTCTGAGAGAAAGGAACAATTTACAATTATATTTGAAATTCAGGAACCGAGATCTATCTCCGGAAAACACCTCTGGTGTAGGAATTTTAGGTTCAGACATCGGAGTATGTATAACAAAATCTTGTAAATTTTGAACCTTGGTAGCAAGATTATTTAAACCTACAGCCAAACTCTGAGGGTCCATCTTTAAACAGGTGAGATCAAAGCCATTCAAGGATTAGAAGGAGAGAAAGGCAAAGGCTGTAATTAGAGCTGAAATACAACTGATCCAACTATGGAGCAAGCATAGGGAAAAAAAAAAAAAAAATCTACAGACTTCTCTTTTCTCTCCTTTCTTCTGCCAATAACTTTAACATTGGCCGGTCATACTGTCATGATTCCCAATGGCAGGGAAACATCAGAACACAAAAATAACGGACGAGCTCTGGGTGATGGAATCTCGAGCTGACCGTGAGCTAAATCTACCACACAACTAATAGTAGCCAGGGAGCATACCTACGACTTCCTAGATGCCACACGCCAGCCGGAGGACTAACTACGCCTGGTAGAGGAAGGAACAGACCTGGCTTACCTCTAGGGAAATACCCCAAAAGATGATAGCAGCCCCCCACATGTAATAACGGTGAGTTAAGAGGAAAAGACATACACAGTATGAAAGTAGATTTAGCAAAGAGAGGTCCACTTACTAGATAGCAGAAGGATACAAAAGAGGACTTCACGGTCAACTGAAAACCCTTTCAAAAAACCATCCTGAAATTACTTTAAGACTCCTGTGTCAACTCATGACACAGGAGTGGCAATTTCAGCCTGCACGAGCTTCCAGCTACAGAGAATAACAAAAACTGCAAACTGGACAAAAGATACAAAACAAAAGGACAAAGTCCACTTAGCTGATCAGCAGACTAGTAGCAGGAACATGCAACCGAAGGCTCTGGTTACAATGATGACCGGCAAGGAAATGACTGGAGAGCAAGGCTAAATAGGAAACTCCCAAACACTGATGGGAGCAGGTGAACTGAGACAGCAAAGCACACACAAGTCACAAGTACCACCAGCAACCACCAGGGGAGCCCAAAAAGCGGATTCACAACAGAGATCCTTAATCTGTGCCCACTCCGTAAATGTGATATGCGCCACGTACATAGCGCATTTGCCCAGGCTATACGACATGACATACTGCATCAGGGCTCATTACTGCAGCCACAGTCACTGCAACATGTGCAGAGTGGAATTGCACCATGTCGTTACATCGCATATTTTTCAACCTGTTAAATGGCATAAACAAAGACCTCTGCATCAATGCAAGTCGATGACCTGAGGGGTGCGAACGGCGGAAATTAGAACGCAGCTTCTGTGCTTTCTGTAGCAGCTCATCCAGACCAGGATAGTGGTGGACAAAATGCTGTACCACCAGGTTGAGGATGGGAGCCATGCAATGTATGAGTGTGAGCTTGCCTCGACATAGGGCCGCCACCAGGTTTGCACCGTTATCGTCCACAGCAGGTTCAGCTGAGACAGGAGAGGAGGCAGAAGCAGTGATGGAAGTGTTAAATGTAGAGGTTTGTCCTACAAGCCTTGAGGATTCCAAAACTTGTGGATCAGTTCCTGTCCCCACATCATCAGAGTCACCCAGTGCTTAGTCAGCAAGATGTAACACCCTTGACCATGCTTACTTGTCTAAATGTTTGTGGTAAAATACATCCTGGTAGACCTAGATTTAGTCAAGGAATGGGTGATGTCTGTGACATGCTGGTGTAGTGCGGGCACAGCTTTCTTAGAAAAGTAATGGTGACTGGGCAATTGGTACTGGGGGTGTTGTGAATTTGGATTCTGGGCTCCCCCGGTGGCTACTGGTGGAATTGAACTGGTGTCTTCATCTTCTCTGTTCACCTGTTCCCATCAAGATGTGGGAGTCGCTATATAACCTTGCTTCTCTGTTAGTTGCTTGCCGGTCAACAATGTTATCAGAAGCCTCTCTGTGCTTGTTCCTGCTCCTAGACAACTACTAGATAAGTTGGACTCTTGTCCATGTTTGTTTTTGCATTTTTGTTCCAGTTCACAGCTGTAGTTTCGTTACTGTGTCTGGAAAGCTCTTGTGAACAGGAATTGCCACTCTGGTGTTATGAGTTAATGCCAGAGTTTTAAAGTAATTTCTGGATGGTGTTTTGATAGGGTTTTCAGCTGACCATGAAAGTGTCCTTTCTGTCTTCTGCTATGTAGTAAGTGGACCTCAAATTTGCTAAACCTATTTTCATACTACGTTTGTTATTTCATCTTAATTCACCGCCAATACATGTGGGGGGCCTCTGTCTCCTTTCGGGGTATTTCTCTAGAGGTGAGCTAGGACTAATATTTTCCTCTGCTAGCTTTATTTAGTCCTCCGGCTGGTGCTGGGCATCTAGAATCAACGTAGGCATGCTACCCGGCCACTGCTAGTTGTGCGTTAGGTTTAGCTCATGGTCAGCTCAGTTCCCATCTTCCAAGAGCTAGTTCCTATATATGCTGATGCTATGTTCTCTTGCCATTGAGATCATGACAGTTTGACCGGCCCATAAAGGGTTAAAATCCTTGGCTGAGAAAGGAGAGAAATAAGCAGTCTGCTGAGATTTTTTTTTTTTTCCTCTTGAGTGTGCTCTTAATTGGATCTCTTGCCAGTCTGTCTATGCTGCAGCCTTTGTTTTTTTTTTTTTTCTCTTTCTCTGCTTCTAATCTTTGAATGGCTCTGTGTCCACCTGTTTGTAATGGATCTTCAGAGTGTAACTGCAGGTTTGAATAATCTCGCCACGAAGGTACAACATTTGCAAGATTTTGTTTGTCATGCACCTGTATCTGAGCCGAGAATTCCCTTGCCGGAATTTTTCTCGGGGAATAGATCTGGGTTTCAGAATTTTCGAAATAATTGCAAATTATTTTTGTCCCTGAAATCTCGCTCTGCCGGAGACCCTGCACAGCAGGTCAGGATTGTGATTTCCTTGCTCCGGGGCGACCCTCAAGACTGGGCTTTTTCATTGACACCAGGGGATCCTGCGTTGCTCAATGTGGATGCGTTTTTTCTGGCCTTGGGGTTGCTTTATGACGAACCTCATTTGGAGCTTCAGGCAGAAAAAACTTTGATGTCCCTTTCTCAGGGGCAAGATGAAGCTGAAATTTACTGCCAAAGATTCCGTAAATGGTCTGTGCTTACTCAGTGGAATGAGTGCGCCCTGGCGGCGACTTTCAGAGAGGGTCTCTCGGATGCCATTAAGGATGTTATGGTGGGGTTCCCTGTGCCTGCGGGTCTGAATGAGTCCATGACAATGGCTATTCAGATCGATAGGCGTTTGCGGGAGCGCAAACCAGTGCACCATCTGGCGGTGTCCACTGAGAAGACGCCAGAGAGTATGCAGTGTGATAGAATTCTGTCCAGAAGCGAGCGGCAGAATTTTAGACGGAAAAACGGGTTGTGTTTCTATTGTGGTGATTCTACTCATGTTATATCAGCATGCTCTAAGCGCACTAAAAAGCTTGATAAATCTGTTTCCGTTTGCACTTTACAGTCTAAGTTTATTCTATCTGTGACCCTGATTTGCTCTTTGTCATCTATTACCACGGACGCCTATGTCGACTCTGGCGCCGCTTTGAGTCTTATGGATTGGTCCTTTGCCAAACGTTGTGGGTATGATTTAGAGCCTTTGGAGACTCCTATTCCTCTGAAGGGGATTGACTCCACCCCATTGGCTAATAATAAACCACAATACTGGACACAAGTAACTATGCGTATTAATCCAGATCACCAGGAGATTGTTCGCTTTCTGGTGCTGTATAATCTACATGATGATTTGGTGCTAGGATTGCCATGGCTGCAATCTCACAACCCAGTCCTTGACTGGAGAGCTATGTCTGTGTTGAGCTGGGGATGTAAGGGGGTTCATGGGGATGTACCTTTGGTTTCCATTTCATCATCTATTCCCTCTGAAATTCCTGAGTTCCTGTCTGACTATCGTGACGTCTTTGAAGAACCCAAGCTTGGTTCGTTACCTCCGCACCGAGAGTGCGATTGTGCCATAGATTTAATCCCGGGTAGTAAATACCCAAAGGGTCGTTTATTTAATCTGTCTGTGCCTGAACATGCTGCTATGCGAGAATATATAAAGGAGTCCTTGGAAAAGGGACATATTCGTCCATCGTCATCTCCCTTAGGAGCCGGTTTTTTCTTTGTGTCAAAAAAAGACGGCTCTTTGAGACCATGTATTGATTATCGGCTTTTGAATAAAATCACTGTTAAATATCAATACCCATTGCCGTTGCTGACTGATTTGTTTGCTCGCATAAAGGGGGCCAAGTTGTTCTCTAAGATTGACCTTCGTGGGGCGTATAATTTGGTGCGAATCAGGCAGGGGGATGAGTGGAAAACCGCATTTAATACGCCCGAGGGCCACTTTGAGTATTTGGTGATGCCTTTTGGTCTTTCAAATGCTCCGTCAGTTTTCCAGTCCTTTATGCATGATATTCTTCGCGATTATTTGGATAAATTTATGATTGTGTATCTGGATGATATTCTGATTTTTTCGGATGACTGGGACTCTCATGTCCAGCAAGTCAGGAGGGTTTTTCAGGTTTTGCGGTCTAATTCTTTGTGTGTGAAGGGTTCTAAGTGCGTTTTTGGGGTACAGAGGATTTCCTTTTTGGGATATATTTTTTCTCCCTCTTCCATTGAAATGGATCCTGTCAAGGTTCAGGCTATTTGTGATTGGACGCAGCCCTCTTCTCTTAAGAGTCTTCAGAAATTTTTGGGCTTTGCTAACTTTTATCGTCGATTTATTGCTGGTTTTTCGGATATTGTTAAGCCATTGACAGATTTGACTAAGAAGGGTGCTGATGTTGCTGATTGGTCCCCTGATGCTGTGGAGGCCTTTCGGGAGCTTAAGCGCCGTTTTTCCTCTGCCCCTGTGTTGCGTCAGCCTGATGTTGCTCTTCCTTTTCAGGTTGAGGTCGACGCTTCTGAGATCGGAGCTGGGGCAGTGTTGTCGCAGAAAAGTTCCGACTGCTCCGTGATGAGGCCTTGTGCCTTCTTTTCCCGTAAATTTTCGCCCGCTGAGCGGAATTATGATGTTGGGAATCGGGAGCTTTTGGCCATGAAGTGGGCTTTTGAGGAGTGGCGCCATTGGCTTGAGGGGGCCAGACATCAGGTGGTGGTATTGACTGACCACAAAAATTTGATTTATCTTGAGACCGCCAGGCGCCTGAATCCTAGACAGGCGCGCTGGTCATTATTTTTCTCTCGGTTTAATTTTGTGGTGTCATATCTACCGGGTTCTAAGAATGTTAAGGCGGATGCCCTTTCTAGGAGTTTTGAACCTGACTCGCCTGGTAACTCTGAGCCCACAGGTATCCTTAAGGAGGGAGTGATATTGTCAGCCGTTTCTCCAGACCTGCGGCGGGCCTTGCAGGAGTTTCAGGCGGATAGACCGGATCGTTGCCCACCTGATAAACTGTTTGTTCCTGATGATTGGACCAGTAGAGTCATCTCTGAGGTTCATTCTTCTGCGTTGGCAGGTCATCCTGGAATTTTTGGTACCAGGGATTTAGTGGCAAGGTCCTTCTGGTGGCCTTCCCTGTCACGAGATGTGCGAGGCTTTGTGCAGTCTTGTGACGTTTGTGCTCGGGCCAAGCCTTGTTGTTCTCGGGCTAGTGGATTATTGTTGCCCTTGCCTATTCCTAAGAGGCCTTGGACGCACATCTCGATGGATTTTATTTCAGATCTGCCTGTTTCTCAGAAGATGTCTGTCATCTGGGTGGTGTGTGACCGTTTCTCTAAGATGGTCCATTTGGTTCCCCTGCCCAAGTTGCCTTCTTCTTCCGAGTTGGTTCCTCTGTTTTTTCAAAATGTTGTTCGTTTGCATGGTATTCCTGAGAATATCGTTTCTGACAGAGGAACCCAATTTGTGTCTAGATTTTGGCGGGCATTCTGTGCTAGGATGGGCATAGATTTATCTTTTTTGTCCGCTTTCCATCCTCAGACTAATGGCCAGACCGAGCGGACTAATCAGACCCTGGAGACATATCTGAGGTGTTTTGTGTCTGCTGACCAGGATGATTGGGTTGCTTTTTTGCCATTGGCGGAGTTCGCTCTCAATAATCGGGCCAGCTCTGCCACTTTGGTGTCCCCGTTTTTCTGTAATTCGGGGTTTCATCCTCGATTTTCCTCTGGTCAGGTGGAATCTTCGGATTGTCCTGGAGTGGATGCTGTGGTGGAGAGATTGCATCAGATCTGGGGGCAGGTGGTGGACAATTTGAAGTTGTCCCAGGAGAAGACTCAGCTTTTTGCCAACCGCCACCGTCGTGTTGGTCCTCGGCTTTGTGTTGGGGATTTGGTGTGGTTGTCTTCTCGTTTTGTCCCTATGAGGGTCTCTTCTCCTAAGTTTAAGCCTCGGTTCATCGGCCCGTATAAGATATTGGAGATTCTTAATCCTGTTTCCTTCCGTTTGGACCTCCCTGCATCCTTTTCTATTCATAACGTTTTTCATCGGTCATTATTGCGCAGGTATGAGGTACCGGTTGTGCCTTCCGTTGAGCCTCCTGCTCCGGTGTTGGTTGAGGGTGAGTTGGAGTACGTTGTGGAGAAAATCTTAGATTCCCGTGTTTCCAGACGGAGACTCCAGTATCTGGTCAAGTGGAAGGGATACAGCCAGGAGGATAATTCTTGGGTGAATGCATCTGATGTTCATGCCTCTGATCTGGTTCGTGCCTTTCATAGGGCCCATCCTGATCGCCCTGGTGGTTCTAGTGAGGGTTCGGTGCCCCCTCCTTGAGGGGGGGGTACTGTTGTGAATTTGGATTCTGGGCTCCCCCGGTGGCTACTGGTGGAATTGAACTGGTGTCTTCATCTTCTCTGTTCACCTGTTCCCATCAAGATGTGGGAGTCGCTATATAACCTTGCTTCTCTGTTAGTTGCTTGCCGGTCAACAATGTTATCAGAAGCCTCTCTGTGCTTGTTCCTGCTCCTAGACAACTACTAGATAAGTTGGACTCTTGTCCATGTTTGTTTTTGCATTTTTGTTCCAGTTCACAGCTGTAGTTTCGTTACTGTGTCTGGAAAGCTCTTGTGAACAGGAATTGCCACTCTGGTGTTATGAGTTAATGCCAGAGTTTTAAAGTAATTTCTGGATGGTGTTTTGATAGGGTTTTCAGCTGACCATGAAAGTGTCCTTTCTGTCTTCTGCTATGTAGTAAGTGGACCTCAAATTTGCTAAACCTATTTTCATACTACGTTTGTTATTTCATCTTAATTCACCGCCAATACATGTGGGGGGCCTCTGTCTCCTTTCGGGGTATTTCTCTAGAGGTGAGCTAGGACTAATATTTTCCTCTGCTAGCTTTATTTAGTCCTCCGGCTGGTGCTGGGCATCTAGAATCAACGTAGGCATGCTACCCGGCCACTGCTAGTTGTGCGTTAGGTTTAGCTCATGGTCAGCTCAGTTCCCATCTTCCAAGAGCTAGTTCCTATATATGCTGATGCTATGTTCTCTTGCCATTGAGATCATGACATGGGGGACTGCGACGGCCATCAGCTTTCGGAAATTGTCTGTATCTACCAGGCAGATCAGAGATTGTGGAGTTCAACCTCTTAGCTTTAAACAAAAAGAAAAAGAAAGCCACTATACTATGCACACCACGGACATATAAACAATAATGAAGCAATTGTAGAAACAAGAATTTATTGGCACACCACACAAAAAATATTATAACATAATTACAAACAATACACAAGAAAACTTGGTCCATATACAGATGGTAACATATAATATTTAGAGTATTTAAATAAACAAAAGCAAGCCTGCACAACAACACTGATATATACCTACCCCCTGGCTCATGGGACTAAAGGACAAAATGTGTATTTTATGGCCTTAGCACCTATAGATCATCCCCAGCCATAAATACAATGGCGAGATATCCAACCGAGGCAGAGAATAGCCCTGACTGCAGCCCTCGATAATGAGCCACCTGGGCATAAACAGTGGAAAGTGCACCGCAAAGATGAATCACCGCAAGAAATGCGCAGTGTATAAACAGATAAAGTCACCCATGACTAAAGTGAGAGATATATAATATTACCCAGGGGAGAGGCCAGGGACACAGTCCCCGTGTGCAGGCTGACACGGACCAAGCGACACGACCCAACGCGTATCTCCCTCTAAATAGGGCTTCGTCAGGGGGTACACATTTTGTCCTTTAGTCCCATGAGCCAGGGGGTAGGTATATATCAGTGTTGTTGTGCAGGCTTGCTTTTGTTTATTTAAATACTCTAAATATTATATGTTACCATCTGTATATGAACCAAGTTTTCTTGTGTATTGTTTTTAATTATGTTTTAATATTTTTTGTGTGGTGTGCCAATAAATTCTTGTTTCTACAATTGCTTCATTATTGTTTATATGTCCGTGGTGTGCATAGTATAGTGGCTTTCTTTTTCTTTTTGTTTCTTGCTACTTGATTATTGCCACATTTTGCACCCCGGTTGATATTTACTTATTTATTTATTTATTTATTTATTTATTATAGTAGTGCGCTCGGTTTTTTGTTTCTCTCAACCTCTTAGCTTTGTCATGAGTAGGAGGAAACAATATATTAAGTGACCACAACTGTGGTATTGTGGGCTGGCTGCAGTGCTGAGAGACGGTGGAGTACGGTGAACCGCAAAATCTGCTGGACCATGAGAGAGGTGCAGGTGGAGATGGTACGTTAGATTGAGAAAGTTGTGGTGTGCTCATTCTCTGAGATCGGTCAAAAACAACAGGCATATCCACTTCCGTTACAGCTGACGATGGGCTCTCAGTCAGTGTGACTGGAGCATGTAAAGAAACCGTGGTTCTGCGGTTGAACTCCACCATCTCAATAGTTGTCACGGTAAAAGAGGAGGAGGAAGAAGCAGCGATGCGATTGATGGGTTGGCTGATGGTTTTAGTGCAGTGGGATTCCCAGAGTAGAGCATGTTGGTTGCGCATATGAAGGTTCATACATTTAGTAGTCAATTTATTGCGCTTTTACCTCTGCTCAGTGTCTTTTTGCAAAGTTGGCAGGTTATGTTAGTTGGCTCATCCTTTGCAGTGTCAAAAAAGGCCCAGGCTAGGCAACCCTTGCCACCTCTTCGAGCTGCAGACCCGCGGATGCTGGCTAAGGACGCATTGCTCGGTGTCCCTGCATCACTACGTCTCTGCGACATATGGTGCAACGTAACCTCCTCGTCTTCCCCCTTAGATGATCTACTCAGCTGTGTGCCTCTATGTTCACACCAACTGGGATCTAAAGCATCATCATCATCCTCTGTGTTATCACATTCCTCGCACTTGGAGTCACCCTCCCCCTCTTCCTGCCCTGGCAGCACAGTACAGTCCGCGTGAGCTTCAGATATCTGAGTCTCATCACGATCACCTCCCCCCGGGGGTTAACATCTGATGGCAAGGATCAGTATGCTGTTTAGACCCTACTTCGTCCTGCCCTGGATCAAAGCTAAAAACATTTTGTGCAGATTTCCTCCTCTTGACTGTGAAACTTACAGTACACTTCTGATGACCATTGTATAGAATGTGTGAACAGCTCTTCAGACTCACCCATCTGTGTTCCGTACTGTTACTTGTATGGTTGAAGAGTTGGGATGCGGGGGAAAGCAAAGGTAATTTGGGTGCCATCTCTGTGGACTGTACTGGGTGTGATGTTGAGGTGAAGGAGGAGAGGCCACTTGAAGCTGCACTTGCTATCCACTCAAGCACATGCTCTTTCTGGGCCTCATCAACAAGGTGTACCACTGTGCGTCTGCCATAGAAAGGTTGTGGTGTAGCCCATCCAGTTACAGAAGTTGTCAGTTGTCTTTGCATAGGATGTGACATGTTTGGTTCATTAGTGCTTTCACAAACATTACCGCCTACCCCACATACACCTTGAACACCAAGCCTAATTCCCCTTCCACCACAGCATCGCTTTTTCTCAGTCATGTTCATATAGTGTGGTAGGAGCACAGTATTAGCAATAAAAAATTAAATTTTTTACTTTGCAATAGCTCTACAAACAGCTGAATTTCAGCTGCAGTAAATTACAAGGTTAAATATGGCGTGATGAATTGCATTAATCACATAAGAAAGAATTGTTTGAATGTGGATGAGGCCTGTATGACAAAGACCATATGCTACAAGCAATTTGAAAGTAAGATGTCCCCTACTATATGAAGTTATTAACAAAATAATTTTTTGGTGGCCTCTGGATCACACTAGATGCTACAAACTATTTGAAAGTGAGATGTCCCCTACTGTATGGCATTAGAAACAGAAGAATTTTGGGGGGACCTCTGGAACACGCCTCTATAACACACTAGATGCTGCAAAAAATGTGAAAGTGAGATGTCCCCTAATGTACGACGTTAGTAACAGAATAATGTTTCTGTGGCCTCCTGATCAGGCCTCTATAACACAGTAGATGCTACAAGCAATTTGAAAATGAGATGTCCCCTACTGTATGATGTTATTAACAGAAGAATTTTTCTGTGGCCTCTGGATCAGGCCTCTATAACACATTAGATGCTACAAACAATTTGAAATTGAGATGTCCCCTACTATATGGCATTAGTAACAGAAGAATTTTTCTGTGGCCTCTGGATCAGGCCTCTATAACACACTAGATGCTACAAACTATTTGAAAGTGAGATGTCCCCTACTGTATGGCATTAGAAACAGAAGAATTTTGGGGAGACCTCTGGAACACGCCTCTATAACACACTAGATGCTGCAAAAAATGTGAAAGTGAGATGTCCCCTAATGTACGACGTTAGTAACAGAATAATGTTTCTGTGGCCTCCTGATCAGGCCTCTATAACACAGTAGATGCTACAAGCAATTTGAAAATGAGATGTCCCCTACTGTATGATGTTATTAACAGAAGAATTTTTCTGTGGCCTCTGGATCAGGCCTCTATAACACATTAGATGCTACAAACAATTTGAAATTGAGATGTCCCCTACTACTGTACACTCACTGGCCACTTTATTAGGTACACCATGCTAGTAACGGGTTGGACCCCCTTTTGCCTTCAGAACTGCCTCAATTCTTCGTGGCATAGATTCAACAAGGTGCTGGAAGCATTCCTCAGAGATTTTGGTCCATATTGACATGATGGCATCACACAGTTGCCGCAGATTTGTCGGCTGCACATCCCAAAGATGCTCCATACAAGGCAGGATGGATCCATGCTTTCATGTTGTTTACGCCAAATTCTGACCCTACCATCCGAATGTCGCAGCAGAAATCGAGACTCATCAGACCAAGCAACGTTTTTCCAATCTTCTACTGTCCAATTTCGATGAGCTTGTACAAATTGTAGCCTCAGTTTCCTGTTCTTAGCTGAAAGGAGTGGTACCCGGTGTGGTCTTCTGCTGCTGTAGCCCATCTGCCTCAAAGTTCGACGCACTGTGCGTTCAGAGATGCTCTTAGGCCTACCTTGGTTGTAACGGGTGGCGATTTGAGTCACTGTTGCCTTTCTATCAGCTCGAACCAGTCTGCCCATTCTCCTCTGACCTCTGGCATCAACAAGGCATTTCCGCCCACAGAACTGCCGCTCACTGGATTTTTTTTCTTTTTCGGACCATTCTCTGTAAACCCTAGAGATGGTTGTGCGTGAAAATCCCAGTAGATCAGCAGTTTCTGAAATACTCAGACCAGCCCTTCTGGCACCAACAACCATGCCACGTTCAAAGGCACTCAAATCACCTTTCTTCCCCATACTGATGCTCGGTTTGAACTGCAGGAGATTGTCTTGACCATGTCTACATGCCTAAATGCACTGAGTTGCCGCCATGTGATTGGCTGATTAGAAATTAAGTGTTAACAAGAAGTTGGACAGGTGTACCTAATAAAGTGGCCGGTGAGTGTATATGGCATTAGTAACAGAAGAATTTTTCTGTGGCCTGTGGATCAGGCCTCTATAACACACTAGATGATACAAAAAATTTGAAAGTCAGGTACCCTACTGTATGACGTCTAGCAACTAAAACTTTTTTTTGGTTAAGTGCGTGAGATCTGCAGACAGCTTAATTTCAACCCAGCAAAATGACAAAGTGGGATACAGCAGGCTGTTTCACATTTAGCTAGTATAGAGCGCGATACTCATGCATGGAGCACAAAAGAAGCACAACACACAAGACAATTGTATGACATGTGCCCTGCTGGCTTTGTCTGTGGACCTCAGTAACGGCAAAAAAATAAATAAATAAATAAAAAAGCTGGAAGGTCACACTGGACAGCCACACTGGAAAGTAGCTAGCTAAACTATCTGACTGATAAAAATCTGCCTAGCTAACTAGCTAAAATCTTGCTTCTAACAGTGCCAGCATCAGGAGTAGCCTTTCTGCACTGTTACAGTGTCAAAATGGTGCTAAAACAAGATGTCCTCTCTTTATATTGAGAGGGGCATGTGATTTCAGCAGCCAATGATACAAGCCGATGTGTCAGGACATTGTGGATGTTTCCTGTGCCCTGATTGGCAAGCCGCAATGTGCACACATAAAGTTAGGAAAAAATTAAATGACTGTTTACAAGAACGCCGCGCCTCTGAGTTCTGCAAACCCACTCCCCTCATCAAACATGTGCCAAATGCTCATGATACACCACCATTATCGTTGTTAAAATGCTGAAACTACTTTTGTGGCAACGCAAATATTTTCCCGCACTTTTTAGCGAATGTTGCTGATTTTTTATGATTTTATAAAATTTTGCTTGTGTTTCTGATCACGAATCCGAATGTGCCAAATTTGTGTCAAATTTATGTTTTGTGATTGATTTCCGAACAAATTCGCTCATTACTACTACTCTATACTTACTATTATTTGTTTTTCTAAAACAAAATCGGACATCACCAAACAATGTGTCAACAGCTACTCTAATATGCTACCTATAACACTACTCTGTACAATTTTTTTCTCTAAAACAAATTGGACATTACCAAACACTGTGATGTCCGCTACTCTAATATGCTAAATATAAAACTAATTTTCTATGATTTTTTCATCTGTAAAATAAATTTGAACGTCACCTAACACTGTGACGTCCACTACTCTATACGCTATCTCCCTACCTATAAAACTCCTCTGTACTAACTACTATTAATTAAAAAAAAAAAAATAGGATGTCACTTACACTGGGACATCCGCTACTCTAACTAACTAAAAAGGGTAAACGTCCCTTGGCGCAGACTCTGATCAGTAGAGATACTGATCATAGCACTGCGGCCACGGAAAGAGCATGAATGCTCAGTGCAGGATGGCAAGCACACAAAAAAAGCTACAAAATGTGTGCTAAAAATTCAACTGTGAGGGTGAAGTGGGAACAGAAGGGAAGAGGGGTATTGGGAGACTGGGACAGGAATAGGGGAACTGCTGCTGTGATAAGAGATGAGTCACATAGCAGCCAGCACACAGCACAGGAGACAGAACGCAGAAACATCTCAGCACACAACACAGCAGGATATCGTAGGACCAGGAGGCAGAGATAGCACTAGCCACCAATGAATTTCTAGCTTATGTACACAGGTGGCATCTCAAAACCGCTGTGCACGCCAACTCTGAGGTAAAGATGGCGTGCAGAGCAGGGATTGCTATTTCAGGTTAACCCCTTTGGCACTGATTGGTCCGAAACTATTATTCAGCCAATCAGCGCCAAAGAGGTTAATCAGGCTAGGTGACGTGGCGGTCATCCCACCTATTGGCTGTGATTAGAGCTTTGTCAGACTCACAGTGAGACTTTTTCTCACTGTGCTAGTGGTGATCTCACAAAGGTCACCATAGTTCAGGGGCCAGGCTGGGAACATAGCCTCAGTGAACGGCGAAACCTCGATGACATCACCACATCACTGATGCTGAGCTCACAGCAGCTCATTCTCCAGTGGTTCTCAGCCTGGATGGTTGGATCTTGGCATTGTCCAGGTTGTAAACTGACATGGATTACGGCATGGGACAGAACAACAGACAGGTGAGGGATATGGTTGTTGAAGGCTTCAATGGAATTGGCATTAGGTGAGTATAACTGTGTTTGCTATTTTTAAATAAAAAAGGATAAGTGTGTTATGTTTTTATGTGAAATAAGGACTTTATTCTGTCTTTGTGTTTATTTATAATATAACTAAAGGATTAGTAATTGATAGGCGCTTCTCCATTACTAAGCCATCGACTTGATATCACCGGAGAATACAAAGGTAACATCAACTCCACTAACATGAACCCCACTTGCAACTGCCACAGGGCAAAGAGGGAAGAGCCAGGCAAAGCACCAGAATTGACACATCTAATAGATGTGCCTATTCTGGAGCAGGTGTGAGCTGCTATTTTTAGGCTGGGGGGTTACCATTCATATCCCCTTATCAGCCTGAGAATACCAGCCCCAGCTGTCTGCTTTAGCTTGGCTGGTTGTCAAAAATGGAGGGGATCCCACGCCGCTTTTTAAACTTATTTATTTAAAAAGTATTCTTGATAACCAACCTTGCTGAAGCTTATAGCTGAGGATTACAGCCCACAGTTGTCAGTTTTGCCTGGCTGGTTATGAAAAATACAGGGGAACCTCATAGTTTTTAAAAATATTTATTTATTTATAGCGCAGGTGGCGGCTGAATACTCCCATCAGCTGTCACCTGCTATCAGCTGTTAAAGGGAACCTGTCACCCCCAAAATCGAAGGTGAGCTAAGCCGGCATCAGGGGCTTATCTACAGCATTCTGTAATGCTGTAGATAAGCCCCCGATGTATCCTGAAAGATGAGAAAAAGAGGTTAGATTATACTCACCTGGGGGGGCGGTCTGATCCAATGGGCGTCGCGGTCCAGTCAGGGGCCTCCCATCTTCATAGGATGACCTCCTCTTCTTGTCTTCACGCTGCGGCTCCGGCACAGGCGCAGGGCCTCTCTGACCTTTCCTGGCGCCTGCGCACTGCAGTACTTTGCTCTGCTTTTGGGGGTGACAGGTTCCCTTTAACAGTTGAATACAACTCTGAACATTGTCCCCTGCTAGCGCTGATCACAGTGCAAGCAAGGAGCAGTGATGTGAACTGTCTTCAGTTCAGCATCCTTTGCCAGGGAACAGCGCTAACAGTACTGCTGATTCCCAGGTTCCGGTACGTGTCACACTTATGACACAGGGAAGTCATTCATGTGTGATCAGTGTGCACGTGTGCAGGTTGTTTTGAGGCCCATGCTGCTACTGAAAACACTGACGTCTGAAACAGCCCTTACTGAACTCGGTAATCTACCGAACTTTGGCTGACTTTTGCCGATTTTTATTAAAAAGGCCTGGGAATCCAAATGTGAATTTGAATGTGCAACATTTGTACTGAATTTGAGATTGGAGAGCATTTTGCAAACAACTTTGCTCATCTCTACTCACAACCAGGAATTTCACAGTTTTTTTTTAACATCAGTTCATGTAAAGGGATTTGCATCAGTTCATGTAAAGAACATGCCTATAACTGTGAACATTAGGTTTTCTTTTTATTGCGAAGCAAACAACAAATAGGATAAAATAACTGCAAGCTTCAGTGTGCATAACTATTCACCCCCTTAAATTCAGTATTGTGTAGAGCTCCTTTTGCAGCAATTACAGTTTCAAGTCAATTTGACTAAGTATCTATGGGCTTTTCACATCTTGCCACTTGGATCTTTACTCATTCCTCAAGGCGAAAGTGCTCCAGCTCCTTCAAGTTAGATAGTTTCCTCTGGTGAACAGTAGTCATCAAGTCTGACTACAGATTCTCATTTGGATTACTTTATGGGTTTTAGCTAGGAAACTCTAAAATATTCACACGTTTCCCATTAAACCACTAAAGTGTTGCTTTAGCAGTATGCTCTGTTTTATTGAAAGATGAACCTCCATCCTAGTCTCATATCACCGACAGACTGAAACAGGTTTTGCTCAAGAATAATAATAATGCCAATCTTTATTTTTATATAGCGCTAACATATTCCACAGCGCTTTATTAGTTTTTCACACATCATCATCGCTGTCCCCGATGGGGCTCACAATCTAAATTCCCTATCAGTATGTTTTTGCAATGTGGGAGGAAACCAGAGTTGCATAGGCAGCATCAATAGTAAAAAGTGAAGAGGTGTTTAAATCCCGCCCCAATATCGCTGATTGGTCGCGGCCAGCCACGACCAATCAGCGACCCGGGATTTCCGTTACGGAAGTTACAGACAAACAGACGGAAGTACCCCTTAGACAAATATATATATAGATACTATTGCTATATAGATAAAAAAAATGTGAGATACCTATTAAATGCTAGTTGTAGAAAAAATGTATGTCATCCCCCAATGACAATGTGACTTCATGGGATGGACCCTACAGCTTACTGATTCAGGCAGCAGCTGCCAAGGCAAACAGGATCATGGGGTGCATTAAAAGAGGTCTGAATACACATGATGAGACCATTATACTGCCTCTGTACAAATCCCTAGTTAGACCGCACATGGAGTACTGTGTCCAGTTTTGGGCACCGGTGCTCAGGAAGGATATATTGGAACTAGAGAGAGTACAAAGGAGGGCAACAAAATTAATAAAGGGGATGGGAGAACTACAATACCCAGATAGATTAGCGAAATTAGGATTATTTAGTCTAGAAAAAAGACGACTGAGGGGCGATCTAATAACCATGTATAAGTATATAAGGGGACAATACAAATATCTCGCTGAGGATCTGTTTATACCAAGGAAGGTGACGGGCACAAGGGGGCATTCTTTGCGTCTGGAGGAGAGAAGGTTTTTCCACCAACATAGAAGAGGATTCTTTACTGTTAGGGCAGTGAGAATCTGGAATTGCTTGCCTGAGGAGGTGGTGATGGCGAACTCAGTCGAGGGGTTCAAGAGAGGCCTGGATGTTTTCCTGGAGCAGAACAATATTGTATCATACAATTATTAGGTTCTGTAGAAGGACGTAGATCTGGGGATTTATTATGATGGAATATAGGCTGAACTGGATGGACAAATGTCTTTTTTCGGCCTTACTAACTATGTTACTATGTTACTATGTTACCTCTCTATGTTCCTAACCAGGCCTGCATGTTCATTCAATACTATAGAGGTGATGGCTTGTCCATAAAATGATTTTCTATTTTATATCTAATTTTTCTATTCATTTAAAATTTTTAACAAAATAGAAAATACAACATTCACCTTCCTAGAAAGAATGATAATTATTGAGGAATCTGCATCTTGACTTTGGCTTTAGCTCGAAACTTAACATTAACGGTAAATCTTGTAAAAGTTGTATTTGACTGGAACATCTAATAAATGTAGACATAAAATGTAATAAAAACACCAAACAAATGATTTTCCTTCCTGAATTTACATCTTGAGGCAATTAGCATATGTGAGTGTAAGCTGTGATGTAACTGAGAAGGAAAGTCTTTGTCATTTATTCCATCAAGGCTAGCGCTCATATATCCTGTTGCAATCTAGAGCCCAACTCGTTTTCACAGAACATTTCCTGGTTCAGGAAACCATGATCATTCATTGTAATAGTAATTATCATTTGGGTTGGAATTCTGTGAATATTACTTTGGAATACTGGAATAGTCGTGGTTCTTGTATAACTGCCCAACAGACGGCACATGCTGGGTGGATGTAGTAGCTCTTGGAATCTCCTGCCCAAAAGCTAATATGGTCAATGTAAATGTAGTTAGTTACTTATAATTAATTATAATGAAATGTGCAGACTATAGGTTAGACAGATATCATTAAGTTGTTTAGTTTCCTACACCTGTTAATACCACCTCCACTGTATGATGCCACACTCCATGGAAATAGTGTAGAAAAAAAAGTTAATTTAGACAATTTACAAGAACCCTTAGCAAATTGGTAGTTTCCCAAGGAATACAATGCATTAAATCACAGTTTCTTAGTCAGATGTTAAACAAATCAAGCGCAAGAGGAAATGAAGACGTGTTTGAGTCACTGATCCACCATAAACTAGCTGTCCTGGTTTGCCAATACATACAATACCATATATTTACTCTTGTTAGGTTCCATGTTAGAATTTATTTCCCACTTGGTACAAAAGTATTCCACACAGTGAGAATAATCTGATATCCAGATGGTACTAACGTAGATTATGACTATTGACAGTAATACATGAAAAAAGTATAAGATATAGTTCCTTGTTCTACATTCAGAATTTCTAAAGATGGTTCAGCCATGGCGTAGATGCAAAAAGTATGCAGGTAGTCATCATACCTCAGACCAGGTGACCAAAGAATTGGATTTTAAGAAATCTTTTTGTCAGGCTCCCCAGGCCCGGGTGGGCCCATGGACCCCGGGGCGTTGATGCAACAAACAGGAAGGCACGTGGGCAGCAAGAACATGGAACGCTCACGAATCTCAGGAGTTAGGGATATACTAGGGCTTCCCTAGAGTAGAGACAATATAGAGTCCCGCTTCTCTGGCATTCACACAGTCGCAGCATGACATCATTTCTTGTCCCATATTTTCTCATCCTAACATAAATCTGGTTGCTGTACTAGCTAAGCAAATGCAGACTCTGTCTTTGGAGGTGACAGAAAACTGTGGGTCTGGGGGTCTCAATCATCATCCAGACCCAAGCGCTTGAAAGACCTTAGGTGACGTCACTGCTTTGTGATTGGTCGCGTAGCGGTCACGCGACCGCTACGCGACCAATCAGAAGCTGCGGACGTCTTCTAAGGTATTTAAAGCGCTTGAAAGACCTTAGGTGACGTCACTGCTTTGTGATTGGTCGTGTAGCGGTCACGCGACCGCTACGGACCAATCAGAGCGCCGTGACCTCATCTAAGGCCCTTCAAGCGCGCATTCTTAGGTACAACGGCTCCCGGTTACGGCGGTAAACTCCAGGCTGCGTCGGAGGGTGAGTATATCCCTATTTTTTATTTTAATTCTTTCTTTTACACATTGATATGGATCCCAGGGCCTGAAGGAGAGTTTCCTCTCCTTCAGACCCTAGGAACCATACAGCATACCGTCCGATACTTGGTGTCCCATTGACTTGTATTGGTATCGGGTATCGGTATCGGATTAGATCCGATACTTTGCCGGTATCGGCCGATACTTTCCGATACCGATACTTTCAAGTATCGGACGGTATCGCTCAACACTAATAGCGACCAATAGGGTTGAGCGAAACGGGTCGATCATTTTCAAAAGTCGCCGACTTTTGGCTAAGTCGGCGTCTCATGAAACCCGATCCGACCCCTGTGCTTGTCGGCCATGCGGTACGCGACTTTCGCGCCAAAGTCGCGTTTCAATGACGCGAAAAGCGCCATTTCTCAGCCAATGAAGGTGAACGCAGAGTGTGGGCAGCGTGATGACATAGATCCTGGTCCCCACCATCTTAGAGAAGGGCATTGCAGTGATTGGCTTGCTGTCTGCGGCGTCACAGGGGCTATAAAGGGGCGTTCCCGCCGACCGCCATCTTACTGCTGCTGATCTGAGCTTAGGGACAGGTTGCTGCCGCTTCATCAGAAGCAGGGAGAGCGTTAGGCAGGGTCCACTAACCACCAAACCGCTTGTGCTGCAGCGATTTCCACTGTCCAACACCACCTTCGGTGTGCAGGAACAGTGGAAGCTATTTTTTTTTTTTTTTCCCCTCAGCGCTGTAGCTCATTGGGCTGCCCTAGAAGGCTCCGTGATAGCTGTATTGCTGTGTGTACGCCACTGTGGAAACCAACTGCTTTTTTCAAAGCACATATCCTCTTGTTCCTTCCTTTCTGCACAGCTATCTTTTTTGTTTGTCCACACTTTTTATTTAATTTGTGCATCAGTCCACTCCTATTGCTGCCTGCCATACCTGGCTTACATTACTGCAGGGAGATAGTAATTGTAGGACAGTTTTTTTTTTTTTTTTGTTTTTTTTTTGTGGGAGATTAAGATTGGCATTTCTGCTACAGTGCCATCCCTGTGTGTGCCATCTCTCACTGAGTGGGCCATAGAAAGCCTATTTATTTTTTCCGTGATTTGTGTTCTAAAATCTACCTCAACACAGAAACACTACATCAATCAGTGGGAGAAAAATATTGGCCTCAGTCAGGGCTTGTGTGCCACTGCTGTGTGTGCGCTATCTCTCATTCAGTGGGCTATAGCAAGCCTATATTTTTTTTTTTTTTTTTTTTTTAATATTATTTGGTTTCAAAAGTCTCCCTGAAAAAAAAAAAAAACCTAAAAAAACAGTGGGAGAGTAATATTGCCCTTTCAGCTTGTGTGCCAGTCTTGACTCCTGGGTGTGCCACCTCTCTCCCTCTCATTCAGTGGGCCATAGAAAGCCTATTTATTTTTTTTTTTAAATATTATTGGGTTTCTAAAGTCTCCCTGAAAAAACAAAAAATACATAAAAAAACAGTGGGAGAGTAATATTGCCCTTTCAGCTTGTGTGCCAGTCTTGACTCCTGGGTGTGCCACCTCTCTCCCTTTCATTCAGTGGGCCATAGAAAGCCTATTTTTTTTTTTTTTAATATTATTTGGTTTCTAATTCTCCCTGAAAAAAAAAAAAAAACCTAAAAAAACAGTGGGAGAGTAATATTGCCCTTTCAGCTTGTGTGCCAGTCTTGACTCCTGGGTGTGCCACCTCTCTCCCTCTCATTCAGTGGGCCATAGAAAGCCTATTTATTTTTTTTTTAAAATATTATTGGGTTTCTAAAGTCTCCCTGAAAAAAACAAAAAATACATAAAAAAACAGTGGGAGAGTAATATTGCCCTTTCAGCTTGTGTGCCAGTCTTGACTCCTGGGTGTGCCACCTCTCTCCCTTTCATTCAGTGGGCCATAGAAAGCCTATTTATTTTTTTTTTTAAATATTATTGGGTTTCTAAAGTCTCCCTGAAAAAACAAAAAAAACCTAAAAAAACAGTGGGAGAGTAATATTGCCCTTTCAGCTTGTGTGCCAGTCTTGACTCCTGGGTGTGCCACCTCTCTCCCTCTCATTCAGTGGGCCATAGAAAGCCTATTTATTTTTTTTTTTAAATATTATTGGGTTTCTAAAGTCTCCCTGAAAAAACAAAAAATACATAAAAAAACAGTGGGAGAGTAATATTGCCCTTTCAGCTTGTGTGCCAGTCTTGACTCCTGGGTGTGCCACCTCTCTCCCTTTCATTCAGTGGGCCATAGAAAGCCTATTTTTTTTTTTTTTAATATTATTTGGTTTCTAATTCTCCCTGAAAAAAAAAAAAAAACCTAAAAAAACAGTGGGAGAGTAATATTGCCCTTTCAGCTTGTGTGCCAGTCTTGACTCCTGGGTGTGCCACCTCTCTCCCTCTCATTCAGTGGGCCATAGAAAGCCTATTTATTTTTTTTTTAAAATATTATTGGGTTTCTAAAGTCTCCCTGAAAAAAAAAAAAAAACCTAAAAAAACAGTGGGAGAGTAATATTGCCCTTTCAGCTTGTGTGCCAGTCTTGACTCCTGGGTGTGCCACCTCTCTCCCTCTCATTCAGTGGGCCATAGAAAGCCTATTTATTTTTTTTTTAAAATATTATTGGGTTTCTAAAGTCTCCCTGAAAAAAACAAAAAATACATAAAAAAACAGTGGGAGAGTAATATTGCCCTTTCAGCTTGTGTGCCAGTCTTGACTCCTGGGTGTGCCACCTCTCTCCCTTTCATTCAGTGGGCCATAGAAAGCCTATTTATTTGTTTTTTTAAATATTATTGGGTTTCTAAAGTCTCCCTGAAAAAACAAAAAAAACCTAAAAAAACAGTGGGAGAGTAATATTGCCCTTTCAGCTTGTGTGCCAGTCTTGACTCCTGGGTGTGCCACCTCTCTCCCTCTCATTCAGTGGGCCATAGAAAGCCTATTTATTTTTTTTTTTAAATATTATTGGGTTTCTAAAGTCTCCCTGAAAAAAACAAAAAATACATAAAAAAACAGTGGGAGAGTAATATTGCCCTTTCAGCTTGTGTGCCAGTCTTGACTCCTGGGTGTGCCACCTCTCTCCCTCTCATTCAGTGGGCCATAGAAAGCCTTTTTTTTTTTTGGTTTTTTTAATATTATTTGGTTTCTAAAGTCTCCCTGAAAAAAACAAAAAAAACATAAAAAACAGTGGGAGAGTAATATTGCCCTTTCAGCTTGTGCGCCAGTCTTGACTCCTGGTTGTGCCACCTCTCTCTCTCTAATTGTGGGCCATAGAAAGCCTTTTTTTTTTTTTAAAATATTATTGGGTTTCTAAAGTCTCCCTGAAAAAACAAAAAATACATAAAAAAACAGTGGGAGAGTAATATTGCCCTTTCAGCTTGTGTGCCAGTCTTGACTCCTGGGTGTGCCACCTCTCTCCCTCTCATTCAGTGGGCCATAGAAAGCCTTTTTTTTTTTTGGTTTTTTTAATATTATTTGGTTTCTAAAGTCTCCCTGAAAAAAACAAAAAAAACATAAAAAACAGTGGGAGAGTAATATTGCCCTTTCAGCTTGTGCGCCAGTCTTGACTCCTGGTTGTGCCACCTCTCTCTCTCTAATTGTGGGCCATAGAAAGCCTTTTTTTTTTTTTTTTTTAATATTATTTGGTTTCTAAAGTCTCCCTGAGAAAAAAAAATAAATAAATTAGGTGGGAGATTAATATTGACATTAGTGCTTGAGTGACAGTCCTGCGTGTGTGTCATCTCTGTGATTTTGTGCCACAGAAAACAGAGTGTGTAACATTGTGCCTGATTTTCCTTGTGGTCTCACCAACCTGTTAAGGGATATTGAAATCATACTGAAGTTATAGCTCACCGTGTAAGTTGTTTGATAGCAACAAATAAAGTTACTTTGGTTAAGATTTTAAAACAATGAGGAAGTCTGGTGCAAGAGGTCGTCGTGGGCGTTCATTGTCAGCTGGTAATGATGGTAGTGGTAGTGGAGCATCAGGTGGTCGTGGGGATAAAAATATTCCACCTAAGTCTGGAGCTGTGGAGCCAGTTTCGTCGTCAGGCTACACAAGGCCTCGAACGCTCTCTTTTCTGGGAGTAGGAAAACCGCTTTTAAAGGCGGAGCAGCAACAGCAAGTTTTGGCTTACATTGCAGACTCAGCCTCTAGCTCTTTTGCCTCCTCTTCCGAAACTGGTAAATGTAAAAGCAGCGCGTCGCTTGTGGATGTTCACGGTCAGGGACAAGTCGCTTCCTTGTCCTCCTCAGCAAAAACTACAACAAGAGAGAAGGATGCAGCAGGCGACACAACGGGTCACTCCATGGAGCTCTTTACACATACCGTCCCTGGCTTAGAAAGTGAAACATTTAACAGGCCATGCCCATTACAAGTATATTCTGACATGGAGTGCACTGATGCACAGCCACAGCCAGAGTACTATGCTGCTCCTTTGACTCAGACCACCACATTGCCCTCTCAGGGTACAGATCCACAATCAGACCCTGATGAGACTATGTTGCCCCGCCACGAACGCTATACCACCGACCGACACAGTGACACAGACGAAGTTGCACACGAGCTCGAAGAGGAGGTAATAGATGACCCAGTTATTGACCCCGATTGGCAGCCATTGGGGGAACAGGGTGCAGGCGGCAGTAGTTCAGAAGCGGAGGTGGAGGAGGGGCCGCAGCAGGCATCAACATCGCAACAGGTTCCATCTGCCGGGCCCGTATCTGGACCAAAACGCGTGTCAAAGCCAAAACCTGTTGGAGCACAGCGTTGCCATCCGGTTAAAGCTCAGTCTGCAATCCCTGAAAAGGGATCAGAGTCTAGGAAGAGTGCAGTCTGGCATTTTTTTAAACAACATCCAACTGATCAGCGCAAAGTCATCTGTCAAAAATGTTCAACTAGCTTAAGCAGAGGTCAGAATCTGAAAAGTCTAAATACTAGTTGCATGCATAGACACTTAACCACCATGCATTCTCAAGCCTGGACTAACTACCAAACGTCCCTCAAGGTTGTAGCACCCTCGGCCAATGAAGCTAGTCAGCAACGCAACATCCCTTCCGTCACTGTAAGGCCACCATTTTCCGCACCACCGGCAGTATCTGTGCAGGTTTCTTTGCCAGCCAAAAGCAGTCAGGGTCAGGGAATCACCAGTTTTGTAGGAGGAAATATTGCATGTAGGGCACCGGCGGAAACAATACCGTCTCCAACCGTCTCTCAGTCTGCCATGTCCACCGGCACACCCGAAAGTTCCACGATCTACAGCTCTCCAGTCCAGCTCACCCTACATGAGACTCTGGTTAGAAAAAGGAAGTACTTATCCTCGCATCCGCGTACACAGGGTTTTAACGCCCACATAGCTAGACTAATCTCGTTAGAGATGATGCCCTACCGGTTAGTTGAAAGCGAAGCTTTCAAAGCCCTGATGGAGTACGCTGAACCACGATACGAGCTACCCAGTCGACACTTTTTTTCCAGAAAAGCCATCCCAGCCCTGCACCAGCATGTTAAACAGCGCATCGTCCATGCACTCAGGCAATCTGTGAGTACAAAGGTGCACCTGACTACAGATGCATGGACCAGTAGGCATGGCCAGGGACGTTATGTGTCCATCACGGCACACTGGGTGAATGTGGTGGATGCAGGGTCCACAGGCGACATCAATTTAGGGACAGTTGTGCCTAGCCCACGGTCTAGGAAACAGTTGGCTGTAGGCGTTCGCACCCCCTCCTCCTCCTCCTCGTCCTCCTGCAGAAGCTACAGCTCTTCCACAGAACGCAGTCGGCCAACCACTCCATCGGCAGATGACACTGTTGCACACCAGTTGTCCCATTATGGGCCAGCTACTGCCAAGCGTCAGCAGGCTGTATTGGCTATGAAGTGTTTGGGCGACAACAGACACACCGCGGAAGTTCTGTCCGAGTTCTTGCAACAAGAAACGCAGTCGTGGCTGGGCACAGTAGATCTTGAGGCAGGCAAGGTAGTGAGTGATAACGGAAGGAATTTCATGGCTGCCATCTCCCTTTCCCAACTGAAACACATTCCTTGCCTGGCTCACACCTTAAACCTGGTGGTGCAGTGCTTATTGAAAACTTATCCTGGGTTCTCCGACCTGCTCCTCAAAGTGCGTGCACTTTGCTCACATATCCGACGTTCGCCTGTACACGCCAGCCGTATGCAGACCTATCAGCGGTCTTTGAACCTTCCCCAGCATCGCCTAATCATAGACGTTGCAACAAGGTGGAACTCAACACTGCACATGCTTCAGAGACTGTGCGAACAGAGGCGTGCTGTTATTTATTTGTGGGAGGATACACGGGCAGGCAGTAGGATGGCAGACATGGAGTTGTCAGGTGTGCAGTGGTCGAAGATACAAGACATGTGTCAAGTCCTTCAGTGTTTTGAGGAATGCACACGGCTGGTTAGTGCAGACAACGCCGTAATAAGCATGAGCATCCCCCTAATGCGTCTGCTGATGCAAAGTTTGACGCACATAAAGGAGCAGGCGTCTGCACCAGAGGAAGAGGGAAGCCTTGATGACAGTCAGCCATTGTCTGGTCAGGGCAGTGTACAGGACGAGGTAGCGGGCGAAGAGGAGGTGGAGGACGAGGAGGATGATGGGGATGAGTATATTTTTAATGCGGAAACTTTCACGGGGGCACAGGAAATTGGTTGCGTGTCACGGCCGGGTTCTGGTTTTTTGAGGGACACAAGTGACGTAGATTTGCCTGCAACTGCCCCTCAACCAATCACAACCGGAGATTTGACAAGTGGAACTTTGGCCCACATGGCGGATTATGCCTTACGTATCCTACAAAGGGACACACGCATTACGAAAATGATGAACGATGACGATTACTGGTTGGCCTGCCTCCTTGATCCACGCTATAAAGGCAAATTGCAAAATATTATGCCACATGAGAACTTGGAACTAATATTAGCAACCAAACAATCAACTCTTGTTGACCGTTTGCTTCAGGCATTCCCAGCACACAGCGCACGTGATCGTTCTCACACGAGCTCCAGGGGGCAGCAGACTAGGAGTGTTAGGGGTGCACACATCAGAAGTGGCGTTGGACAGAGGGGTTTTCTGACCAGGTTGTGGAGTGATTTTGCTATGACCGCAGACAGGACAGGTACTGCTGCATCAATTGAAAGTGACAGGAGACAACATTTGTCCAGTATGGTTACTAACTATTTTTCATCCCTTATCGATGTTCTCCCTCAACCGTCATTCCCATTTGATTACTGGGCCTCCAAATTAGACACCTGGCCAGAATTGGCAGAATATGCATTGCAGGAGCTTGCTTGCCCGGCAGCAAGTGTCCTATCAGAAAGAGTATTCAGTGCTGCAGGGTCAATATTAACCGAAAAAAGGACTCGTCTGGCTACCCAAAATGTTGACGATCTAACATTCATTAAAATGAACCACAACTGGATTTCAAAATCTTTTGCCCCACCTTGCCCGGCCGACACCTAGCTTTCCTATGAAAAGCTCTTGCCTGTGAATTACTTTTCTAATGTCTAATTTGCTGCTGCAGATTGTACAGCATACGACATGTTTACACCTCCCTAAATGGCCAAACTCCCCACACGGGGCCGTGGTATCGCGACTTGGCGCAAGCACCCGTGAGACTGCTGTTTGTCTGAAGAGGTGGGTGTGCTCGCTTTTGGTTGACGGCATTGCTACTGGGTCCCTCATAGTACAATGTAGTGTCTCTGGCGGTGGTGGTGCGCACCCAACGTCAGACACACCGTTGTAACATGAGTGGCCCTGGGGCGGTCCCGCCGGCCTCAAGAGAGTTCCCCCCTACCCCAGCTCAAACTGGGCTCTACTACGTGCAAAATTATGTCGCACAGCTCCACCAATCTTTAGTCTATTCGCTGACATCATTCAATGTCTGGCACTGACAATACAAATTTGTAGACATCTATGATGCAACTTAAAGTAGTCTGTGTCTGTGTCCTATATTGGCACCATTAAATAGTTACTGCCAAATTACTATGTCAGAAACACAGCAGATGAGCCCACCCCTGTACCTAAGTATGCCATCTTTTTTTTTGTTTTGGTTGTTTTGCGAGACATTAACATCTATTTATATTTTGGGAGTACTGGGACAGACACTCCTTGCACTACTCCTCCACTCAGCACCAAGCTGCCTGCCCGTGTATCCATGTAACCGCTGTAAAACTGCCATGAGCCTATTGTTTGTTATTTTAGGCCTTTGATAGCCTGTCTGCGGTCCCTACTCCTCCACTGACCACCAAGCTGCCTGCCCGTGTATCCATGTAACCGCTGTAAAACTGCCATGAGCCTATTGTTTGTTATTTTAGGCCTTTGAAGCCTTTCTGCGCTCCCTCCTTCCACTAGTCCTCCACTGACCAGACCACTGCTGCCCGTGTACCCCTGGAACCAATTTTAAAGTGCCTACAGCCAGCCCATTTTATTGTGTTAGGCCTTCGAAGCCTGTCTGCGGTCCCTCCTTCCACTAGGCCTCCACTGACCAGACCACTGCTGCCCGTGTACCCCTGGAACCAATTTTAAAGTGCCTACAGCCAGCCCATTTTATTGTGTTAGGCCTTCGAAGCCTGTCTGCGGTCCATACTTCCACTAGTCCTCCACTGACCAGACCACTGCTGCCCGTGTACCCCTGGAACCAATTTTAAAGTGCCTACAGCCAGCCCATTTTATTGTGTTAGGCCTTCGAAGCCTGTCTGCGGTCCATACTTCCACTAGGCCTCCACTGACCAGACCACTGCTGCCCGTGTACCCCTGGAACCAATTTTAAAGTGCCTACAGCCAGCCCATTTTATTGTGTTAGGCCTTCGAAGCCTGTCTGCGGTCCCTCCTTCCACTAGGCCTCCACTGACCAGACCACTGCTGCCCGTGTACCCCTGGAACCAATTTTAAAGTGCCTACAGCCAGCCCATTTTATTGTGTTAGGCCTTCGAAGCCTGTCTGCGGTCCATACTTTAAATACTCCTCCACTCAGCACCAAGCTGCCTGCCCGTGTATCCATGTAACCGCTGTAAAACTGCCATGAGCCTATTGTTTGTTATGTTAGGCCTTTGATAGCCTGTCTGCGGTCCCTACTTTAAATACTCCTCCACTCACCACCACCAAGCTGCCTGCCCGTGTATCCATGTAACCGCTGTGAAACTGCCATGAGCCTATTGTTTTTTTATGTTAGGCCTTTGATAGCCTGTCTGCGGTCCCTACTTTAAATACTCCTCCACTCACCACCACCAAGCTGCCTGCCCGTGTATCCATGTAACCGCTGTAAAACTGCCATGAGCCTATTGTTTGTTATGTTAGGCCTTTGAAGCCTTTCTGCGCTCCCTCCTTCCACTAGTCCTCCACTGACCAGACCACTGCTGCCCGTGTACCCCTGGAACCAATTTTAAAGTGCCTACAGCCAGCCCATTTTATTGTGTTAGGCCTTCGAAGCCTGTCTGCGGTCCATACTTCCACTAGTCCTCCACTGACCAGACCACTGCTGCCCGTGTACCCCTGGAACCAATTTTAAAGTGCCTACAGTCAGCCCATTTTATTGTGTTAGGCCTTCGAAGCCTGTCTGCGGTCCATACTTCCACTAGGCCTCCACTGACCAGACCACTGCTGCCCGTGTACCCCTGGAACCAATTTTAAAGTGCCTACAGCCAGCCCATTTTATTGTGTTAGGCCTTCGAAGCCTGTCTGCGGTCCATACTTCCACTAGGCCTCCACTGACCAGACCACTGCTGCCCGTGTACCCCTGGAACCAATTTTAAAGTGCCTACAGCCAGCCCATTTTATTGTGTTAGGCCTTCGAAGCCTGTCTGCGGTCCATACTTCCACTAGTCCTCCACTGACCAGACCACTGCTGCCCGTGTACCCCTGGAACCAATTTTAAAGTGCCTACAGCCAGCCCATTTTATTGTGTTAGGCCTTCGAAGCCTGTCTGCGGTCCATACTTCCACTAGGCCTCCACTGACCAGACCACTGCTGCCCGTGTACCCCTGGAACCAATTTTAAAGTGCCTACAGCCAGCCCATTTTATTGTGTTAGGCCTTCGAAGCCTGTCTGCGGTCCATACTTCCACTAGGCCTCCACTGACCAGACCACTGCTGCCCGTGTACCCCTGGAACCAATTTTAAAGTGCCTACAGCCAGCCCATTTTATTGTGTTAGGCCTTCGAAGCCTGTCTGCGGTCCATACTTTAAATACTCCTCCACTCACCACCAAGCTGCCTGCCCGTGTATCCATGTAACCGCTGTAAAACTGCCATGAGCCTATTGTTTGTTATGTTAGGCCTTTGATAGCCTGTCTGCGGTCCTTACTTTAAATACTCCTCCACTCACCACCTAGCTGCCTGTGTATCCATGTAACCGATGTAAAACTGCCATGACTGCCTACTGTTTGTTATTTTAGGCCTTTGATAGCCTGTCTGCGGCCCCTACTTGCAATACTCCTCCACTGACCACAATGCTGCCTGGAGTGCCTGCCTGTGTATCCATGTAACCGATGTAAAACTGCCATGACTGCCTACTGTTTGTTATTTTAGGCCTTTGATAGCCTGTCTGCGGCCCCTACTTGCAATACTCCTCCACTGAGCACAATGCTGCCTGGAGTGCCTGCCTGTGTATCCATGTAACCGATGTAAAACTGCCATGACTGCCTACTGTTTGTTATTTTAGGCCTTTGATAGCCTGTCTGCAGCCCCTACTTGCAATACTCCTCCACTGACCACACCAATGCTGCCCGTGTACCCCTGGAACCTATTTAAAAGTTCATAGAGCCTAGTTATATATTTTATTTACTATTAATAAGGCCATGATGGACTACGCTGTACCACGCTACAAGCTAACCAGTCGACACTTCTTTTGCGAGAAAAGCCATCCCAACCCTCCACCAGCATGTAGAAGACCGCATTGTCCATGCACTCTGGCAATCTGTGAGTACAAAGGTGCACCTGACAACAGACGCATGGACCTGTAGGCATGGCCACGGAAGATTACGTGTCCATTACGGCGCAATGGGTTAATGTGGTGGATGCATGGTCCACAGGGGACAGCCTACTAAGTCTGTCTGCAGTCCCTAATTCAAATTGTCCTCCACTGTCTAAATCGGAACTTCCACCTTCTGGCTTTCGGCCTATAGTATCAGAAATTAAACTGCATTTGGCCTTCAACTTTGGTTAGGGCCTACTAACGGCTTCTGCCCCTCCCTGGTGTTGTCCTCAACTAAATAAAGCTGAGCTTCAACCTTCCGGCTCTCATTATGTGGTTTTAAAAAAAAAAATGGTGGTTAGGGCCTACTAACGGCTTCTGCCCCTCCCTGGTGTTGTCCTCAACTAAATAAAGCTGAGCTTCAACCTTCCGGCTCTCATTAAGTGGTTTTTAAAAAAAAATGGTGGTTAGGGCCTACTAACGGCTTCTGCCCCTCCCTGGTGTTGTCCTCAACTAAATAAAGCTGAGCTTCAACCTTCCGGCTCTCATTAAGTGGTTTTAAAAAAAAAAAAAATGGTGGTTAGGGCCTACTAACGGCTTCTGCCCCTCCCTGGTGTTGTCCTCAACTAAATAAAGCTGAGCTTCAACCTTCCGGCTCTCATTATGTGGTTTAAAAAAAAAAAATGGTGGTTAGGGCCTACTAACGGCTTCTGCCCCTCCCTGGTGTTGTCCTCAACTAAATAAAGCTGAGCTTCAACCTTCCGGCTCTCATTAAGTGGTTTTAAAAAAAAAATGGTGGTTAGGGCCTACTAACGGCTTCTGCCCCTCCCTGGTGTTGTCCTCAACTAAATAAAGCTGAGCTTCAACCTTCCGGCTCTCATTAAGTGGTTTTAAAAAAAAAAAAAATGGTGGTTAGGGCCTACTAACGGCTTCTGCCCCTCCCTGGTGTTGTCCTCAACTAAATAAAGCTGAGCTTCAACCTTCCGGCTCTCATTAAGTGGTTTTAAAAAAAAAAAAAATGGTGGTTAGGGCCTACTAACGGCTTCTGCCCCTCCCTGGTGTTGTCCTCAACTAAATAAAGCTGAGCTTCAACCTTCCGGCTCTCATTATGTGGTTTAAAAAAAAAAAATGGTGGTTAGGGCCTACTAACGGCTTCTGCCCCTCCCTGGTGTTGTCCTCAACTAAATAAAGCTGAGCTTCAACCTTCCGGCTCTCATTAAGTGGTTTTAAAAAAAAAATGGTGGTTAGGGCCTACTAACGGCTTCTGCCCCTCCCTGGTGTTGTCCTCAACTAAATAAAGCTGAGCTTCAACCTTCCGGCTCTCATTAAGTGGTTTTAAAAAAAAAAAAAATGGTGGTTAGGGCCTACTAACGGCTTCTGCCCCTCCCTGGTGTTGTCCTCAACTAAATAAAGCTGAGCTTCAACCTTCCGGCTCTCATTAAGTGGTTTTAAAAAAAAAATGGTGGTTAGGGCCTACTAACGGCTTCTGCCCCTCCCTGGTGTTGTCCTCAACTAAATAAAGCTGAGCTTCAACCTTCCGGCTCTCATTATGTGGTTTAAAAAAAAAAAATGGTGGTTAGGGCCTACTAACGGCTTCTGCCCCTCCCTGGTGTTGTCCTCAACTAAATAAAGCTGAGCTTCAACCTTCCGGCTCTCATTAAGTGGTTTTAAAAAAAAAATGGTGGTTAGGGCCTACTAACGGCTTCTGCCCCTCCCTGGTGTTGTCCTCAACTAAATAAAGCTGAGCTTCAACCTTCCGGCTCTCATTAAGTGGTTTTAAAAAAAAAAAAAATGGTGGTTAGGGCCTACTAACGGCTTCTGCCCCTCCCTGGTGTTGTCCTCAACTAAATAAAGCTGAGCTTCAACCTTCCGGCTCTCATTAAGTGGTTTTAAAAAAAAAATGGTGGTTAGGGCCTACTAACGGCTTCTGCCCCTCCCTGGTGTTGTCCTCAACTAAATAAAGCTGAGCTTCAACCTTCCGGCTCTCATTAAGTGGTTTTAAAAAAAAAAAAAATGGTGGTTAGGGCCTACTAACGGCTTCTGCCCCTCCCTGGTGTTGTCCTCAACTAAATAAAGCTGAGCTTCAACCTTCCGGCTCTCATTAAGTGGTTTTAAAAAAAAAAAAAATGGTGGTTAGGGCCTACTAACGGCTTCTGCCCCTCCCTGGTGTTGTCCTCAACTAAATAAAGCTGAGCTTCAACCTTCCGGCTCTCATTAAGTGGTTTTAAAAAAAAAAAAAATGGTGGTTAGGGCCTACTAACGGCTTCTGCCCCTCCCTGGTGTTGTCCTCAACTAAATAAAGCTGAGCTTCAACCTTCCGGCTCTCATTAAGTGGTTTTAAAAAAAAAATGGTGGTTAGGGCCTACTAACGGCTTCTGCCCCTCCCTGGTGTTGTCCTCAACTAAATAAAGCTGAGCTTCAACCTTCCGGCTCTCATTATGTGGTTTTAAAAAAAAAAATGGTGGTTAGGGCCTACTAACGGCTTCTGCCCCTCCCTGGTGTTGTCCTCAACTAAATAAAGCTGAGCTTCAACCTTCCGGCTCTCATTAAGTGGTTTTAAAAAAAAAATGGTGGTTAGGGCCTACTAACGGCTTCTGCCCCTCCCTGGTGTTGTCCTCAACTAAATAAAGCTGAGCTTCAACCTTCCGGCTCTCATTAAGTGGTTTTAAAAAAAAAAAAATGGTGGTTAGGGCCTACTAACGGCTTCTGCCCCTCCCTGGTGTTGTCCTCAACTAAATAAAGCTGAGCTTCAACCTTCCGGCTCTCATTAAGTGGTTTTAAAAAAAAAATGGTGGTTAGGGCCTACTAACGGCTTCTGCCCCTCCCTGGTGTTGTCCTCAACTAAATAAAGCTGAGCTTCAACCTTCCGGCTCTCATTAAGTGGTTTTAAAAAAAAAATGGTGGTTAGGGCCTACTAACGGCTTCTGCCCCTCCCTGGTGTTGTCCTCAACTAAATAAAGCTGAGCTTCAACCTTCCGGCTCTCATTAAGTGGTTTTAAAAAAAAAAAAAATGGTGGTTAGGGCCTACTAACGGCTTCTGCCCCTCCCTGGTGTTGTCCTCAACTAAATAAAGCTGAGCTTCAACCTTCCGGCTCTCATTAAGTGGTTTTAAAAAAAAAATGGTGGTTAGGGCCTACTAACGGCTTCTGCCCCTCCCTGGTGTTGTCCTCAACTAAATAAAGCTGAGCTTCAACCTTCCGGCTCTCATTATGTGGTTTTAAAAAAAAAAATGGTGGTTAGGGCCTACTAACGGCTTCTGCCCCTCCCTGGTGTTGTCCTCAACTAAATAAAGCTGAGCTTCAACCTTCCGGCTCTCATTAAGTGGTTTTAAAAAAAAAATGGTGGTTAGGGCCTACTAACGGCTTCTGCCCCTCCCTGGTGTTGTCCTCAACTAAATAAAGCTGAGCTTCAACCTTCCGGCTCTCATTAAGTGGTTTTAAAAAAAAAATGGTGGTTAGGGCCTACTAACGGCTTCTGCCCCTCCCTGGTGTTGTCCTCAACTAAATAAAGCTGAGCTTCAACCTTCCGGCTCTCATTAAGTGGTTTTAAAAAAAAAAAAAATGGTGGTTAGGGCCTACTAACGGCTTCTGCCCCTCCCTGGTGTTGCCCTCAACTAAATAAAGCTGAGCTTCAACCTTCTGCTCCAAATTACCATTTTAAAAAATGCAATAGGCTTTTCCGGCCTACTAAAGGTGTCTGCCCCTCCCTGGTGTTGTCCTCAACTGAACAAAGCTGAGCTTCCACATTCTGGCTTTCGCCCTATACTATCAGATATTAAACTGCATTTGGCCTACTAGTGTGGTTAGGCCCTTGAAACAGTGTCTGCTGCTCTTGGGTTTGCTACTCCACTGAACAAAGCAATGCCGCCTGTTTAGTCCTGTTACCAATTTTGAACTGCATGTAGCCTACTTTATTCTTTGGCCCTATATCTGTTTCCTCCTCATCCTGCCCATTGCCCAGCCACTGCTAAATGAGTCTGCTGGTACATTGACCTAGACCACTACATTCCCCTTGTACTCTACACAGCCAGAATCTGTCCCTGCTGAAAGTAAGGTTCCCCTTCCCGCATGTTATACCACCTTACACAGGGACAAAGAGGAAGGTGCAGATGAAAGTGCAGGTTCCTTCATCAGGTGGGGGGGCATACTCGTTGGCGACGTCACTGGCACAGGGCCCCTCAGAGTACGCAAAAGTGTCGCTGCTGGTGGGAGGCGCCCCCGCCATGCAAACACACCGCCGTACTTTGAGGGGCCCTGTGCCAGTGGCAATGCGAACGAGTGGGCCCCCCCTGCTTGCTCAGGATCACAGCACTTGCAACTTTTAAATACTTACCTTTCCCTGCAACACCGCCGTGACGTAGTCCGCATTTCCTGGGCCCACGAAAAACTTGAGCCAGCCCTACTCCCCCCACAACTTTCCCCCAATTCCCTATGCCCAACTATTATTATACAGTTAATTAAGATTGGCAAGCTTCAGAAACAAGAATGGATGTTTTTGGCATTAAAATGGGCACTGTAGGTGTTTTCCTGGCCTCCACTCACTGCCGACTATGCTTCCCCATTGACTTGCATTGGGTTTCGTGTTTCGGTCGATCCCCGACTTTTAGCGATAATCGGCCGACTGCACTCGACTCGACTCTGGACAAAATCGGGTTTCCCAAAACCCTACTCGATCTTAAAAAAATGAAAGTCGCTCAACCCTAGCGACCAACATATTCCGCAACGCTTTACAAATTATAGAGGGGACTTGTACAGACAATAGACATTACAGCATAACAGAAATCACAGTTCAAAATAGATACCAGGAGGAATGAGGGCCCTGCTCGCAAGCTTACAAACTATGAGGAAAAGGGGAGACACGAGAGGTGGATTGTAACAATTGCTTTAGTTATTTGGACCAGCCATAGTGTAAGGCTCAGGTGTTCATGTAAAGCTGCATGAACCAGTTAACTGCCTAAGTATGTAACAGTACAGACACAGAGGGCTATTAACTGCATAAAGTGTATGAGAACATGCTACGAGGAACCTGATTATGTTTTCTTTTTTTTTTTATGATAGGCCACACAGGGATCGTTAGGTTACTGCGTTGAGGCGGTAGGCCAATCTGAACAAATGAGTTTTTAGGGCACGCTTAAAACTGTGGGGATTGGGGATTAATCGTATTAACCTAGGTAGTGCATTCCAAAGAATCTAACTGATGCTAACCTGAGGTCATTAGCGGAGCAGAGGGCACGGGTAGGGTGGTAAACTGAGACCAGAGAGGAGATGTAGGGTGGTGCTGAGCCATGGAGTGCTTTGTGGATGAGGGTAGTAGTTTTGTACTGGATACTGGAGTGGATGGGTAGCCAGTGTAATGACTGGCACAAGGTAGAGGCATCGGTGTAACGGTTGGTGAGGAATATGATCCTGGCAGCAGCATTCAGGACAGATTGGAGCAGGGAAAGTTTGGTAAGAGGGAGGCCGATTAGTAGAGAGTTACAATAGTCCAGACGGGAATGAATAAGTGAAACAGTAAGAGTTTTTGCAGAGTCGAAAGTAAGAAAAGGGCGAATTCTAGAAATGTTTTTGAGATGCAGATAAGAAGAGCGAGCCAGTGATCGGATGTGGGGGGTGAATGAAAGCTCAGAATCAAGGATGACCCCAAGGCAGCGGGCATGTTGCTTTGGAGTAATGGTGGAACCGCACACGGAGATGGCAATGTCAGGCAAAGGTAGGTTAGTATAGGGAGAGAACACGAGGAGTTCAGTTTTTGACAGGTTCAGGTTCAGATAGAGGGAGGACATGATGTTAGAGACAGCGGTAAGACAATCACTGGTGTTTTCTAAAAAGGTCGGCGTGATAACAGGAGAAGAGGTGTATAATTGGGTGTCGTCAGTATAGAGATGGTACTGGAAACCAAATCACTGTCTTAATACCCGCCTCTCTATAATTTTTACCAAAACCCTACAATTTTTTCTGTCCGGTTTTGAGGAGGTGTTTTCTGAAGAGAGGTGCCAGGAATTGCTTCTTCATTGGGCTTATGACTGTCCCGTTGACCTGCTCCCATTAATCCAGGTTATGCAATCTTTTGGACAGGCCATGAAGGAGTATATCATTGGAAAGTCTTGCTAAGGGACATATCAGACCTTCCTCTTCCCCTGCTGCTGCAGGTTTCTTTTTTGTCAAGAAAAAAAGATGGAAGTCTGTGTCGTTATCTGGATTTTTAGGAGTTAAATTCAGTTACCATCCAAGATCTACCAAAACAAATTAGGACCATTCACAATTTGCATAGTTTTAGGCGCGCCCTCAGAACATATTTGTTCAGAGCGGCTTATCACATTCCCTAATCAAAGTCATTTTATGTGTAAGGGCACGTGTGTAGCCCATTCACTATCTCAATCTATCCTCCACTTCCCCAAGATTGTAAATATATCATTGTAAATAAGCTCCTGTACTTTGTATCTCCCCCACCTCATTGTAGATTGTAAGATCTCACGAGCAGAGTCACAATATTTTGCTTTAATTATTGTATTGTTAACGTTGTTACTTATGACTTGCGTTTGAAACTGTTAAACTGTAAAGCGCTGCAGAATATGTTGGCGCTATATAAATAAAGATTATTATTATTAAGATCCTTATCCACTTCTGCTCATTCCGTATTTGTTTAATCAAATTGTTGGAGCAAAATGGTTCTCCAAGTTGGACCTTAGAGAGGCCTATACTCTGATTAGAATCAGATAAGGGGATGAGTGGAAAACAGAGTTTAGCACCCCTGAAGGGCATTTTGAAAACCTCATCATGCCATTTAGTCTGACTAATGCTCCCACTGTTTTTCAGCATTTTATCAATGATATCTTCTGTCATCTGGTGGGCAAACTTGTGGCGACATTTTAATTTACCTGATAGTGGGACACATCAGGGACTCATCAGACAGGTACTACAGATATTGAAGATGTTAAACTGTTTGCTAAGCCTAAGAAATTTGTGTTCGCCATTCAGGAGGTGCAATTCCTGAGTTATCTGGTATCTGCTTCAGGTTCAAGATGGATCCTAACAATGTAGCTGCAGTATTAGAATGTGACCTTTGGGAAAATCATAAAGCCCTACAAGGCATTCTAGAGTTTGCTAATAATTATCGGAAGTTTATCCACAACTTCTCGTCCACTGTCAAACCACTCATGGACATGACTGAAAAGGTTACAGATTTCTCTAAATGGCCTGACCCTGCCCATCAAGCATTTAACTCTCTAAAAAATGTTTTTCAACAGCTCTAATACTCATTCAGCCTAATGTTTCCCACAGCCGTTTATTGTGGAAGTGGACGAGCCTGAGGTGGAGGTTGGCACCATCTTATCAGAGGGATCAGCTCCTGGGAAATGTCATCTGTGCACATTCTGCTCTAAGAAACTGTCACCGGACTAAATAAATAATGGCACAGGTGATAGAGAAATTTTTAGAGAAGTTTTGGCCAATAAGTTGATATTTGAGGAGTGGCATCATTTTCTGGAGGGGCAACTCACTCTTTCATGGTAATTACTGGTCATAAAACTTTGTTGTATTTAGAATCCGCAAAACATCTCACTCCGAGACAACTAGGTGGTTTTTATTTTTTACCAAGTTTAATTTCTATGTCATTTATCATCCTGGTGTTAAAAACATCAACGTTGATGTCTTGTCCCGAAGTTTTCCTGGGGGAGCTAGTACTGAGGACTTTGTTCCTATTCTGCAAGAGGTGGTTATTTCTGTCATATGTTCTGATCTTGAGGGTGAGATATTGAAGGCTCAGGGGGACACTGCTGCTTCCTGTCCTTCAGGGGAATTAATTGTGCCATTACCGTTACTTTTAAAAATTTTAGGAGAACATCATCACTCGGTTTTTGCAGGTCACCCAGGTAGCAAGGCTACTGTGGATCTTGTTTCTTGTCTTTTATGCTGACCAAAACTGGGTCAGGATGTGGTGGATTTTGTGTCTACTTGTGCGCCTTCTAAGACCCTGCATACTCATCAGTTCGGGTCTCTCTTACCTATAGTTATACCTAATAGACCATGAACTCATCTATCTATGGATTTTATTACCGACCTTCCACCATATGCAAATAAAATGGTGATTTTAGTGGTTGTGGATAGGTTTAGCAAGATGGCACATTTTGTTTCTTTACTGACTCTAAAGCGTTGGCTCAGGTGTTTTATTAGTGAGATCATGAAGCTTCACGGGGTTCCCTCCAATATGGGCTAAGATCGGGGGACCCAATTTGTGTCTGAATTTTGGAAGGCCTTTGATCTTGGAGTGCATCTATCTTTTTCCTCAGCATTTCATCCTCAATTGAACTGTCAGACCAAACATATGAACCAAAGCCTAGTAACATACCTCAGGTGATTTGTTTCTGAGAATCAGGAGGATTGGTCCTCATCATTAGTGATGAGCGAATATACTCGGAGATCACCCGAGCATGTTCGGGAACCCGAGCAATGAGTATATTCGCTCATCACTAGTCATCATCATATCTACCTTTAGTTGAGTTTGCACTTAATTATTGCCGCCATGAGTCCACTGGTAAACCACCATTCCTTGGTGCATATGGGTTGCATCAGCAGTTTTGTACTTTCAGCAGAAAGGAGGCTTTGCAGGTTCCTGGGGAGGAACGTTTCTGTTCATCATTCTCTTCCGTGTGACAAGGTGTACAGAACAAACTGAAGGTGATGGGAGATAGATACAAACTCATGGCTGATAAAAAAACATGTCAGGTCTGGATATTTGTGTGAATGACTTTGTGTGGTTGTCCACCAGGAACATTAAGTTGAAGGTTCTTTCCTGGAAACTTGGTCCCAGGTTCATTAGTCCGTATAAGATAACTGCAATCATTAATTCGGTGGCCTTTTGTCTTGAAAATTCAATTTCATGTCCATCAGCCTCTGTTCACATAAACAAATCTTTGAACCCTCTGAAATTGTGACTTTGGAAAGGCCCTCTTAAAGGGAACCTGTCACCCCCAAAATCACAGTTGAGGTAAGCCCACCGGCATCAGGGGCTTATCTACAGCATTCTGTATTGCTGTGCCTGCGCAGGAGCCGCAGGGTGAAGACCAGAAGAGGGTGTCATCTGATGAAGATGGAAGGCGCCGGACCCGAACCAGCAGCAGGAACGCCCCTGGGTGAGTATAATCTAACGTCTTTTTCTCATCTTTTAGGATACATCGGGGGCTTATCTACAGCATTCCAGAATGCTGTAGATAAGCCCCTGATGCCGGTGGGCTTACCTCACCCGCGATTTTGGGGGTGACAGATTCCCTTTAAGTGAATATGGATGCGCACTATTACAATGCAGCAAACTGTTCTTATCCTTGCTTTTCTATACAAATTAGTATCAAAACCATTATAATTTTTAATGATCATGGTATCAAGGAAATTGATTACTGTTTGGTTATATGAAATTGTACATTTCAGTTCCTCCCAGTATTATGTGAACAGAGACTGACGGAGACAAAATAGAAATTTTTATGCAAGCAATTATTGTACACATCTCCTGAATGAAGCTAAGGTAAAAAAAGGATTTGTTGAATAAAAAAACTGCTTGTACATTCTATTAATCTAAAAATTTATCAAATTATTAAATATAATTGGCATACTTTATATAAAGCATATCCCAATATATCCAATTTATTAGAATTTAAAATACCGCCCTTAAACTGTATTAAAAAATTACCTAATATTAGGAATAAATCAGTAAGTGCAGACATAGGCAGTGATATTAAGACACCGAGACAGACATTTCTTTCTAGTAAAAAAATGGTACCTGTTTAAATTATGCTCAATGTAACAATGTTATAAAAGGGGAATTTTTCACTTGTCCTCAGACAGGAAAACCGTTTAAAATTAAAGTTTTTTTTTTACCTGTATGTCCCATGACGTGTATATTTCATTAAATGCCCTTGTGCCTTCCTTTATATTGATGAAACAACATGACAGATTGGGATTCATCGTAACAAACATAAGTCCACCATTAGATGTAATGATATCCTTTTACCGCTTCCATCACATTTTAAGGAAAAAGGACTTATGATTGCTCAATTAAAATATCAAGTATTGGCACAAGTTAAAAATCTGGGGAGGGGAGGGTAGGTTCCAAAAATCCTTCTTCATAGAGAAGCTTATTAGATACATACTTTGAAAACATTATCCCCGAATGGTCTGAATAAAGACTATGATTATGCATTATATGAGGTTAATTATTCTGTTTTGCTTCTCTAAATCTTGTCTCTTTTATTTTTCAGAAATCCCAAATGAGTTGATTGGATATTGGATGGATTATTCTCTATAAGGAATTGCACACAATGCAAGTGGATACATTAATATTGAAATGATATAAAATGATATATATTTTTGATATCTTATTGCATTATGTGAAGAATTTTAATATATATAGTATTAGTTTTAAAAAACTATATGCAGAAGATTTTTAAATATGCAATTTTAAATAAATTAATAATTACAGTAAATAAATAGAGAATAAATTTGTAATAAAATATAGATATAGATCTAATTGATATATTCATGATTATTTTGGAGATGTGAATTTTTCCCATCTAGTATGCAATTAAGCATATATTTTTTTGCATCCATTGAGCGAATTGTAACATCCTTATAAAATTGGATTTATATTATGTTGTATATATTGTATTGTATATATTGTATTGTATATATTTTATAATTTGCAAATTGCCGATGTATAGATTGGTTTGGGTATTACTAAAGTTTTCATTAGATTATAATGTTTTTGTACACATTTTTTTGCGGTTTTTATATGTTAATTACTGTGATATCACTTACTTGGAGTTGCTGCATATAAAACCCCATTGTATGGTTGTTCCATTATTGACAAAATCCTGTAATGGGCTGAAAGGTCTCTAATTGTTTGGATTTCACTGGATTAAATAAGCAATTATTTTACACATGAGTGCCGGGATTTCTTTCTACATTGCTGCTTTTCTCCAAGTGCAACACGATTATACGGAGTGCCAACCAATTTCCCAGCAATTGATGCTCAAGGCTAAAAGATAAGTTTTGAGACATTGACATTTTTGTTGGGGTATACCCAACCACTGTTGTTGTCTCTTATTTTAATAAATTGTTTGACATGAGGAAATCACCATTGAATGCTTTTACATTTCCATAAATTTGGCCGGAAATCCAAATAGCCCTAATTTTTTGTGAGTAATATATGTAGTTTTTTTTTTAGTTTCTATGTTTTCTGACTGTAAATGATGCCACCAAGTACGTAAATCTGTTCCTTAAATTTGAGATCCCACAATTTAAGATTCTGTTAAGGTCTACGTGCTTTTTTACAGAACACATGAACTAACTTTTAGATTTATGACTTTCTATTTGTTTTGCAACTGAATAATTGAATAAATCTTTCTAAAATTAAGCAACAGCTATATTTCTCCATCATTTAATACATTTTGATTTTTGTTTCAAACCAGAACAGCATCAATGTTTTCTTAAGACATTCTAACCACTGCAGGAAGCGATATTTTTATGTAACAATTTACAGACTTCACAGAAAGGTATATAAAACTGAGCTGAATGTTCCAGTAAAATATCAATAGACATGCCATGCAGGGAACGGGCCGTATTACCAGTCATAAGGACATTCTGAGATTAGTGTAGTTGATCTTTGCCTAACAAAGCAGACAGATAATACAGATAATACTATACTATTTATACACAGGAAGATGTTTTTTGGTACCTGACAGTCCACAGACCCCAAAATATTATTTAATTATTTCCTATTGCCCCTTTAAAATAATACAAATAATAATAATTTTATTGAACAATTTGAGTTTTAAGCAATCCCAATTTGTGTGTATCTTTCAGGTACTTGAACTAGAGGCCCTGATAACACAAGGTCAGTATATTGCACCAGTCTTTCTGCAATGTATTAATGGATACATCTGAATCTACAAAATTAGGATCTTCTACTTGCTGCTGTAATAAGCAGTGTATGGATTACAACCTCTAATAAAGGTCCTTAAAGGAAACCTGTTCTGTTGAAAAAGGTACCTTCTGCAGGCAGGAAGTTATAAAGCAGTAGGAACTTATCAGATTGATAGACTTTTTTTGTCGGATAAAGCCTAAGTCACACTAAACGACTTACCAACGATCACGACCAGCGATACGACCTGGCCGTGATCGTTGGTAAGTCGTTGTGTGGTCGCTGGGGAGCTGTCACACAGACAGCTCTCTCCAGCGACCAACGATCAGGGGAACGACTTCGGCATTGTTGAAACTGTCTTCAACGATGCCGAAGTCCCCCTGCAGCACCCGGGTAACCAGGGTAAACATCGGGTTACTAAGTGCAGGGCCGCGCTTAGTAACCCGATATTGACCCTGGTTACCAGTGTAAAAGTAAAAAAAAAAACAGTACATACTCACATTCTGATGTCTGTCACGTCCCCCGGTGTCCACAGGGTTAAAACTGCTTTCGGCAGGAGCGCTGCTAATGCACGCGCTGCTGCCGAGAGCTTCCCTGCACTGAATGTGTTAGCGCCGGCAGTAACAGCGGTGACGTCACCGCTGTGCTCTGCTTTACGGCCGGCGCTGACACAGTCAGTGCAGGGAAGCTCTCGGCAGCAGTGCGTGCATTAGCAGCACTCCTGCCGAAAGCAGTTTTAACCCTGTGGACGACGGGGGACGTGACAGACATCAGAATGTGAGTATGTACTGTTTTTTTTTAACTTTTACAATGGTAACCAGGGTAAATATCGGGTTACTAAGCGCGGCCCTGCACTTAGTAACCCGATATTTACCCTGGTTACAAGTGAACACATCGCTGGATCAGCATCACACACACCGATCCAGCGATGACAGCGGGTGATCAGAGACCAAAAAATGGTCCTGATCATTCCCCAACGACCAACGATCTCCCAGCAGGGGCCTGATCGCTGGTCGCTGTCACACATAACGAGATCGTTAGCGGGATCGTTGCTATGTCACCAAAAGCGTGACGTTGCAACTATATCGTTAACGATATCATTATGTGTGACTCAGCCTTAAGTTTTAGCAACACTTGCATTGTATTCATAGAAATCCCTGTTGTTTCTATGCACATGAGTCCAGTGGGTGATCCTATTCAGTGACTGACAGTGTTTCCTGTATGATTGTGTATGCAGAGATAGCAGTCAATCACTAGTAGGACCGCCGACTGGACTCATATGCATACAAAGACCAAGGATTTCAATGGATACAATTCAAGATATACTGAATCTTTTCACTCTAACCTATATATTATTCTGCTCAGCTTCTCCTCCTCTATTCCATGCTGCCTAGAGACCAGACTTCTTATTCAGCATGTCAATTTTTCTTCAAATTAATTCTGCAGGACTTAAAGGTTATAGTTATCAATCAACTCAAGTGCCTAACCAAATGTTCATTTCAACCAACATCAAGGTCCCTTTGTAATGTAGCACGGGGCGGTAGCCACGGGCAAAGCTCTCATCTGAGGCTCCCCAGCATGTTACATCAAAGTGGAGGTTCTGGCTGAGTGTGAGGACTTATGTCCAGGTACCCTGCATGTAAACGATGTTGCTGGTTTGTCAACTCCAGATGTTTCCGAGTTCAATTAGGGAGCCTAAATAAACTCTTTACTAAATAGCAGCTTGGTAAGGGTTATATAAAAGGGATAGCAGGTACAAAGTCTTATGAACATTTCCATTGCAACATAAAACATTTTCCATACAGTATCCTTCCTTAGTAGAACACTCCATAAACCACTATATCCACTGTTTCTTCTTACTTCTCCAAAACCCAGCTTTAACGCTACAGTCCTGATCAACAAGTCTCCTTCACTATTTCAGTGGTTTCACGTTCTAGTTCTTCCACCACTGGCACCCTGGAATGTCTCTGGAAAGCCACTCTGTCTCTCTTAGTCACTTATCTTCAGGATCTCGGTATTCCTCCCGTCCGGTCTACTTTTATTTAAGATCACCCTGGTAAGTAGCACTGCTCACTCTGAACTCCAGACCCTATCTGCCTTTGCAGCAGGAAGCAGTTACTCTTCTTTACATTATCTCCTTCCACTATGAGTTAGTCCAAAACATTAACTCTCAACGTTCCTACAGTCAAACTACACATATCTAACGCACATCACAATTCACAGTACACAACACAGTAAGCAGCATGTCCGTATCCTTACACCTTCACACAAAGTGTTTTTTGGGGAAAAGATACCGTTTGTATCATGTTTTATTTTGGGGAAAAAGCTATGGCCAGATGTGATCTGGCAAGCAATAGTAATGACATGCATTACAAATAATGCAGATTTTTTTAGTTGTCTTGATATTAGTTTCAAAATTTGACAAAATGTATTTGGTTAATGCAGATGTTTTCTATGCAAAGCAAATCTTTTCCATTAATTGAAAATATCTGCTAGAATCAAATTTTGAGAGAGTCGCTCAACTGTACTTATGATAAGACTTTTTTCACAAACGTCTCTAGATATCTGTAAAGATCAAATTTTGAGAAATTCACTCAACTCTATTCTAGATCAGGTTTTATTTCTCAAACTTCTCTACAGGAAGAAAAATAACGCATTATAAAAATGTAATTAAGGCATGCTAAAAATTACTCTGCTTCATGGTCAACCTGCCACCAAACTGATTTGAGATAGCTAACTATAGTAACATCTATTATTTATACTTATTCTGAGACTATTCACTTGAGAAGCCTACGTTATCCTAATTATCTTTAAATTTTAACCTAGCTTAATGCCCCTTTAAATGCTCTATTTTGCAAATTGTGGTTAACAAAAGCATTTTTATTCAATTGAAAATACAATAATAGAATACCACAAGTCAAGGAAGAATGAAAGATAATATTTATTTAACGTCAGAAATTTAAGACATTTCCTGTAAATGGGAAGTGTTGCTTTAGAATAAACCTGCAGCAAATCTTTTGTTTATTATACCAAACAATAAATACTTATAGAACCTAAAGAATTCTTTTCAGAAACCAACATAAAAACAATGAAATATGTGCGTATGCATGGTGAAATGTTATCCCAACCATTGTTTTAAAATCTATCCCAGAGCATTAATTCCAGATGTGTCATTTGTAAGAACACACAATTCTAGACTTGTTCCTAATATAGAGAGAACTAAGGTTAGATCCAAGGTAAAAGAACTCAGGTGCTGATTTAACAGTTCTATATTTTATGTCTGAAAGAGGAGCTGAAAATTGTATAAAACAAAACAACTACTCTATTTTTTTCTACTGTGGTTTGGATTTTTTTTAAATTTTTTACATAATTTATCCACTTTTTTGTTCTACAGTATGTACATAATGGATAAGATTCAGCAAAGCTTTTACATCACGAAAATGTTGTTAAAGCTTTGAAAATTTGCACAATGTTTGCGCATTGCAGAGGTGAGAAAAAATCTTGTGACTTTTGACATTTTTACACAACTTTTGATCAGCTCCACCAAAATGGGCTGAGCTGGGGAGGAGCCGGTATGGAGACATGGCTTCACCCTCAATCAAATTAATCAAATTTGGCAGCATTTTCTTCACCTATTATCTGCCAGAAATGCTACTCCAGTCCTTGACTGGAGTAACATTTCTGGCACAGTGCTGCATACATAACACTTATTTGAGGTGTCAATTTCATTAAGTGGTGTGAGATTCTTAATGAATTTGGCGTCATGCCCTATGTCAAAGACTGACTTATTCCCAGATTGAACTACTCCTGTTTTAATGAATTGGCCCTTATATGTCACAATCACTGCCAATTTCATTGAATGGATGCACTATTTCAGCAATGACTTTAGTGATGAACTTAAAGTTAAACTTAAATCTGTCACCAAGTTTTTCTACCCCATCTGAGGTTTCAGCAGTTTTCATAAAACCACTATTTTTTCTGTTGCAAATCGACCAGTTCTCTGAATGCTGATCTCTGTTTTTCCTCGCCCACACCACTGATGGAGCTGTGTGAGGGCTTGTTTTTTGCAGTTGTGATATAATTTTGGGATTGATATAACTTTTTGTTCTTCTATTTATTGCCTTTAGTTTATTGCTTTGTTAGGTGAGGTAAGCATAGAACAGCAAATATGGCTTTAGTTTTATTTTTTCACCACCTGGGTGGACAAATACGAATGTAGGTTTTTTCCCCATTTTCTTTTCAATAATAATAGAACATTTTTCCTCCCATTTTTTGCTCTTAGTGTCACTAATGGATCTCATAATCACTGGTAAAGGTATCTAGGTACTATAACTATCATTGGCACCATGGGAGCCCCCTGGTTCTGTCAATCAAATTGGAGCTAGCCGTTTTCTTAGCATTTACATCAGGAGGTCAGTTGCATGTCACTTCGATATGACACCCACTGCTAATGTCATCATTCAACATCACTATACCTTAATAATATGTCATTTTGCATGAAAGTTTTATTGCCAATGACATTATAGTTATAAAGGAGTAATACATGGATTATTTTTTATTACATTATTGTTCGGTGTGCTATACATACAAAATTACATTATTTTTGGAGGACCTTTCCAATCCTGCATTACAGATACAAACCATTAATTTCAGTGTAAACTGTGTAATGCCTAACTTCCCATGTGGTGGCGCTGTGAAAAAATGGAACATTCGCTGCTAGATTTCTCCATGTGTTACAGAGGATCTTTTGGGGACTGTCAGTGGGTCTTTCTAACAAGTAAGGATTGCCCAATGTGGAGAACCCCAATAACATAAACCTGCTGTAATCTTATTTAGTTTAATTAATAATAGCTTTGCTAATAATTCTGGAGAGTCAGGACTTCTTCTCTGTTAACATCCTACCTCAATTTCGACTAAACCTTAAAGCACAAAGTAGTCAAAGTCTGGTTTCAGATTGCATGTTAGTGATATAACTTACAGGAGTTTATGTTTAAAAATGCTGTGTAATAGCATCAATTGTGCATACTATTCATGCAATATAGATGACAATATTGAACATAATCCTGTTCTCCTGAACAATATCTATTTGCAAAAATATTCAAATTAAAAATTAAAATGTAATTTAATTTAATTAAAAATCAAGATTAACTTTAATTTCCAACGTAGTTTGTTTTCCATCTGTCCATCTGTAGGTTGAAATCTGCTGCTATGAATGTAAAGTTATTATTACACTTTTGTGTAAGTCTTGTAAAATATTATGAATTTTCTTAAAATAAAGAAAATGCCCTTAAAGGACATGGACACCATCATAGGCTTTTTTTTTTCTTTAACTTAAATGCTTGCATTTTTGGCTACAAATATTTTTGCAGTTGTATTTAACTGGAAATGCTGCACCTTTTCGCTTTTATAGAGAACCTGTTATGAGCATATAAATATTAAACTGAAGGCATCGTTTTAGTGCTGTGCCATGGCCCCTCTGCTGTCTATCTTCTTCCTTATTTAATTCTGTCAGTGGCATGCGCAGATTGCGATCTCTGCTCAAGGTAGTAAACCTGCTACCGATCAGTGATTTCCAGTACTTTACCTGTATATCTGAGCTTCCAGTAAACCTGTTACCTGTCAGTGGTTCCAGGGCTACACTGGTTTGTATGTGACTTTCAGGAACCCTGCTTCGTGTCCGCCTGCTTTTTCCACAATGTCTCCGGTCTGCTTGCGGCATACAGGACTTTATTAAGACTTTTAGCTTGCATTTGCTTTATGTCCACCTGTGGCTTCCAGGATGTCTCCGGCTTGCCTGTGGCTTCCAGGACATTATTAGGACTCTTAGTTTGTCTTTGTTTCATGTCTGCCTGTGGTCCGAGGATGCACCCGCCTGCTCCACCGACACCAGTTGCCCATGTGCCCACCTGAACCTTGGGCTTACAGGATCCACTTCACCCAGTGAGCCCACATTATGCAACATAAGACAGTTTCCTAACTATTCCTCAACATTTGATGTCGAGGTAGAGAGGGCTCCTGCCTTTTGAGTTTCCAGTGGCTGATCTTCTTGCTCTCTCCATAGATAGGCCTCTACAAGATGATTCTGGCAGTGATTCTCTCATAGAGAACACAGGATTCCTCGGCTGAACTGATCATTCCTGTGCATTTAAGAGTACGGAAAGATAACTGTCATCTGCATATTTACAATCGCATACTGGCTAGATTCTCATTCATTTCTCTTAGTTTTATTTATTGAACAGCCTTTGGCTCAATCTTCAGCCATGGTGACTTGATGGATGAATGCTCTGTAGGAAGATTCATATTGTGCAAGTCTCAATAGGTCCAACAGGGTCTTCTACGCCATTATCTTGATAGTATAAAGCCATCGGGTTGCTGGTCTTCCTCTTCACCTTGGTTCTTTTATTCTTCCGACCATGATGCCCTTCTCCAGTGATTGCTCTCTTCGTATGATGTGTCCAATGCAGACAAGTCGTTGCTTGGTGATCCTTGCTTCAAGTGACATGTCTGGCTTGATTTTTCTAAAATGTATTTGTTTGTTCTTCTTGAATTCCATGGTTTTGATAACATTCTATTCCAGCATTACAAGTCCAGCTTTTCTTAATAGAACCCCTTAAACTTATTCTGGAGCCAGCAATAGACAGTGCAACACAGAGATAGCTGTAGAAGGCAAATGGTGTTACCATTTATAACAAAACCCAATTGCAAAAAAATATATTTAGCCCAAAATTTAAAAAGGGACACTTGTTGAGAAATTAAAAACAGAAGTGATAATTTCATCACATATAAGAGTACACTTAATATTGACCTGCAATACATTGTAAAACCTGATGATGGCGACAGACTAAATATATTGTCACCCCAATATATAAAAACGTATCATTTAGCTATAGGTCTATTCTAGACAAACCATCATCTTTGCGCCATTGTCAAATTATTTCACATTTATTAAAGGAAAAGTTTTTTCACATATTATCCTCAAGAAAAAAAATCACAGCTACATTCACTTATGTATCAATGACATAAAACTTTTACTATGCTCAAATATAGCATCCATGATTGGTAACCATATAAATTTAGTACTGTGACTAAAAGACAATACTCCAATGTAATAAAAAGTCAGAGTCAACTCTTGTGCATCACTTCATTTTTTTGTGGTTATGTATGAATCCAAATTGTAATTCATTTCTTTCTTGATAATTTGTGATAGAATAGATTTTTGGATACAATTCCCCAAATATCCTGAATAGACCAAAAGGTGAATTGTGTAATTCTGGCTACCTCCAGTTTCTACATTCAGATTTAGAAGTGGACAAAGAAAGTCTGAAACTAGCACCAAACATAGGAAATTTTAGAGGACCTGTCACAAAGTCAAAAGTGGACAGTTTTTGCACTTCTTTTATTCTTGCTGTTTTTCTTAGCATTTGTTTTTAAAATCTGATATATAGTTAAGGAGATATGGGCCTTTATATTCAGTGTAAATGTTATGGTATTTAGAAAGGGATCGTGGCTCAAAGTGAATAATGCAGAGCAGCCTAAATTCATGCCCACATTGAATCCTGTAAGCAACACCTCTCTACTAATAACATGAAAATTTGCATCAAATATTAATGTCCATATATCTCTCATATCTCTAGAACCATATGGCAGATTTGGAAAAAAAAAAAGCAAAAAGCAAAAATGGAATACTTACGGAAGCCATGGAAAAAAAACAAAAGCACGTAAATCAATTTGTGTTATTTAGTGGTGAAAGGTTTGAAATATAATGACACTAACAATAAAAACCTGACTTAAGAGGGTGCTTATAGTTAATCAGATTCAGAAAGGCCCAAACCAAACCAGAAAGGAGAAAATATCTTATTCTTCTGCAAGATTGGATCTTGCAACACCCAATGAAATTCTATCCTCGGCTCATGACAATGTAATTTTACAATAACGATGGAAAATTTAGTACATTTAGGCTCTGTCTCAGGAAGACTCAGTTTTTGCAGATCATCACTCCATTTCTGGAACAGTTTCTATGGCTGTCCTGGCAAAATCAGGACTATTAGAGAGTATGAATAAAGCACCATAATAAATAGCATAAATTATGTTATAAATAGCACCATTAATCCCAAATAGGATACACTGAGACTCTGCAATTTATATAACATAAGATACACTGAGGCACTGCTGTATATAAATCACATAAGATACATTGAGACTGCTGTATACACCCCATTGGATACACAAAGACTTCTGTGTACATCACATAAGATACACAGAGACTGCTGTATACATCATTTAGGATACCCTGAGACTCTGCTGTATATACATCACACAGGATATACTGAGACTGCTGCATACATCACATAGGATACACTGAGACTCTGCTGTATATACATCACATAGGATACACTGAGACTCTGTTGCATATACATCCTATAGTATACACTGAGACTTCCGTGTACATCACATAGTCACACACTGACAGCTTTTCATCCAGAACCTCTATTTAATGCTATAATCTAACCTACTTTCTAATATACTTGAATTAAAAATGTCAGTTTTTTTTCCTACTTACTTTTTGATGCAGCTTCGTTTGAGAATACCAGTGCATGCTGGGATGCTCAAACAAAGTATCATTAGTGGACAGAGGCTGTGGTCACTACCACAGCCCCATGCCCCCTCTTTGAAAGGAAGAGTCATCAGTGACTTTTGTTTAAGGGACTGGGCTAGTGCACTGTGTGATGTGCACAATGACAGCACACTCTCTCACTGACTTAGATCAGCAGTAAGAAGCAGAAAAGAGAGTTCACTGTCAGTGTGCAGTGTGAGAATACCCACCATACAGAGACCAGCACAGCCCCTGCAATTCATCCAATGAATCAACCTCCCAAAAAGTGAAATATAGCTTATGACTCTCTGAATATGCCAACACAAAAACATATTATTTTTGGTTCAAACAATGTATTTAATGCATAAAAGTAATAAAACATACATAGAAGTATATACTTTTTGCATTATAACTGCAGCATATGAATAAAAAGTAAAGAAAAAAATGTCAACATTGTTATTTTTATATATATCTCAATAAAGAGTTTATATGAATAAGGTAATGATAAGTTGAATCACTTACAAATACAACTCATCTGAAAAAAAAGCCCTCATACAGTCAGGACTATAAAAAAAAGTATGATTCTTGGAATGCGACAATGAAAAAATAGAAAATAATGTTTGTCCATTAAGATCAAAATTGACCTTATCCTTTAGGGATTAATAATTTCTCTTTTTATTTTTCCATAGACTTTGTATTGGAAAAATGAATGGATTGTAGCCCTTTTATTGAGCTGTAAGTACCAGAAATACAGCAAATCTTATTTGGTTTCCGTAGCCTAGTTTATTAGTACTTTAACCATCAGCTGACTATTTTCATTACATCACTAAGTACATCACAGAATTATCCAGACAATTCTGTAACTGTAATAAATGATGAAGTTCTATTCATGATTGTATCAACTGTGAGTCACAGTGACGCAGTAGTGAATCAGCAGACCAAGTGTGCTGAATCTTTCTGTAAGGTAGAGCTTTGTATCTGGCTTTTTTCTAAAACAAAAGGAACTAAGAAGATTAATTTCCCAAAATCCCTACATCTGACCAAACAGAAATTAACAAACTTTAACCTAGAAGCTAAATTCATTTTGTATATCCCGGAAAAAGGGTTAAGTAGTTCATTACTTCAATCTTCATTTTGTCATAAACTCAATTTTCCATTTTTTACACTTTTGTAATATTTGTTTTATATTTATAATTGTTATGTTCTTTTATATCTGCTTTACTAATGTGCTTCATTATCTGAATTGTAAGTTAAAAATATTACATTACAGAGCAGATGTCATCAACTTTTTTTTATTTTGGTTTTAAATATCGCTTTGAAATTATATACAGTATTTTACATATTTTTTTAACTGCTAGAGGTTTGTTTTATCGGCGATGCCCAAGTGGCATTCAAGCTCTAACAGGAAGGCACATTCTACTGACAGCTGTTTTCTCCAGTCCTGAATGCTCTAGCAGCCATAAATAACAGGAGATTGTCTCTGTACTAGCCTGCCATAGAAGCATTGTGGTGTACATTCCTCCTCCTAAAATTCTAATTTGTTTTGAATTTTTTTTCAATATCTGCTCAGCCTAATTGATATGTTTCAGTTCATGTGAACCTGGCAACTCAGACTATGTACACTCTGAATTTTTCAGTGCAGAGCAGAAACTGAGCGCAAACTCCCCAAATCCTCTTTTAAGTGTCAAAACTTCTGAAAACTTTGAGTTTCTGCTTCAAACTCAGCAAAAAGACATTGTGACAGCCTGCAGCTGTATGTATAACCTTTGCTGGCTATTATTATAGAGGGACCCTATGTCATTTTTTTAGGTTCCCCCATATTAATAGCCAGTAAAGTCTAAGTATACTGTTGTGAGCTAATAGTAATAGCCTGGGAAGCTCCATGGGTATTACCCCCTTCCCAGGCTAGAAACATTTGCCCCAGCTGTCAGTTTTCCCTCTGCTGGTTACAAAATTATACAGGAGCCGACACCATTTTTTTCAGAAAAATTATCTTTTATTAATTAAATACATGTACAGTAAGCTGCACACACACTGTACTAATTGTATTTGTCACAGACATCTGTATATCTACCTATTCTATTTGTATTTACAGTATGTAATCCATCTATTCTATCCTGTTGGCTCCTGCTGTGATTTTACACGGCTGCTGAATTGCCGGCTTTTCATCTATCTATCTCTATGTAATATATATACATATATACATATATGTGTGTGTTGCTGACATCTACTGTATCACTTGGACCAGTGTTAATCTATGGGGAAACTCACATCACCGTTTTTTCCTCGGGCGTATTCTGCGTGAGAGTGAAATCGCCGTATGCTGTGATTTTATGCATTTATCGGCCGAGTCTCGCCAATGCAAGTCTATGGGTGTGATAAAAAATCAGACACAACACGGACCATCAGTGATACTTGCGAGAAATACGCACACATTTTTCTCATTTCAGCCCATTGAGCCATTAAAATCAATGAGGAAAAGCAGAATGTAAAGCCATACACATGTCATACAGATACTTAGATGTGAGTAAATTGCATCATCGCACTACAAACGCATTACACAAGGATGGCCATACGGAGAACATTGGTGCGATTCTCGGATGAGAGAATCGGAACGAGTTTTGATACGTTGAGTGTGACTCCGGCCTAACATATCATAAAAGAGTTGATATTTTGTACAAGACTATTTCCAGTTTAAAAAGATTTACCAAAACAGTAACGCTTAGAAGGTAACAGTATTCAATATATTGTATGTGACTCCGTAGAATCCATTTTTGAATATCTTCTTTGCATTTTGAAACCAACATTTGACAGTAAGCACTGTAGTTTTTCATGAGTATTTTTCATATATAATAAAAACTGTGTAGTTTTTCATCAAGTCTCTTTAATTTATTATTTAATATGTCTCTGCCAGGATTAATTGCTTTTTAATTTCGAAAAACATAATGATATGCAGAGCTATCGAGTCTGGGCAAATCCCATGGATGCTTTTACACTTGCCAATTATTGTGAACTATTGTTTGTAGGAACACTTGCATCACGGTAATAGTCCAGAGTAAACAGGTTGTCAATAATCACTCGACAAACAAGAAAAACGCTAGTTTTGTAGGGTGAAATGATTTTTAAGCAGCACAACATCCTGTGTGAACAATTACATTCTATGCACACAGAACGATTTATTACCACTTGTTCTGTGTCCGTTGGAAGTCTTGTCATTCTGTCTAAACAGAATGTTCAACGACCACCAATTGGCAAACATTTAGCATGTACTGTAAATGCACCTTAAAGGGGTTGTTACCTTTCAGACAATGTTCGGCCTCAGCTACATTTTGTTAGAACATAATAAAGCATGCAGTACTCACCTTTCTTGGGTCCAGCGGCGAGTTTCTGCTGCTGTTCCCGATGTCTGGCATTGGTTGCAGCACTGATATCATGTTGACAGCCAATCAGTGAGCTCAGAGGCTCTGCTCATGTATTCAGAGCCAATGAGTTCAATAATTGGCTGCGGTTCTGTCGAGGTAACGTCAGTGCTGTAGAAAGGGAGCAACCCTATAAGTCTAATTAACCTTGATTAGCTTATCTTTATAATTTAGGATAAAAAGGTGAGTTTGTTTCAAGATCATCATATATTTGGTGGTGCATAAGTATTTTGGGGGCACTAAGTCTAATAAAAAAACCTTTACTTTTTACTTGGTTAATTCAAATCAAAGAAGAATTCATATTTGGAAGCTGCCACATACCTAGGCAGTACTATATTTGGATGTGTTTTTAGTTGGTTAACAAAGTGTAGCGCCCCCACTGCCGCAGGGCCGAGGGGTACCCGGTACCGGGCCTCTGAGTCTCTGCTCTGGGGTTGTCACGGTGGCTAGGCCCGATCCGTGACCCTGCCGAGGGGCGCACAGTCAGTGGTAGATATGATGGATGATGGTAGTGGTGGTGGTGCGGTGCAATAAATAACGAGGACACCAGGTTGCAGTCTCTTTACCTCTTTACTGAAGATCTCTGGGTCCTCAGTCCGGAATCCGGATAACCAGGCTGCGCAAGTCCGGCCGGTCCAATGGCACCTCCAGAGTTCTCTTTACAGGTGGAAATCTGTGCCTTCCTTCTAGCGCTATGTGTTGCGGTCCTTCCCTGCTGTGCTTACGGAAAGTCCCCACAACTGTTGTGTCTGTTTCTTAAGTTCCCTCAAAACACGATTAGATGATGTTTTGCTAATCCTCCGTCCCTCCCTGATGTTACGGTTAGGATGGCACCCGTTTGACGGGTAGGCTCGGAGCTCTTCCGGGACCCTAGAGTTGCCCCTCTCCACAAGTTGCCCCCCAAGACTGCATAGGTGATTTAGGTGAGACAGCCCGCCTGAGACTGACTGTCCTGCCGTAGGTTCGAAGTATTGCCTGAAGCTGTATATAGAAATACTTCCTTCGGCGTTCCGGCCACCGGTTGTTTGCGCCTCAGTAGGATGTTGCCTCGATCTTACAGCACGACCCCTACTGGTATTCTCCTTGTTGCTTTGATCTCGTTTCTCACTCAGCACAATCTATCTCGCTTCTAGTCCTTCCTTGGGCACCGCCGCTATACTGAGCAGGCACGGTCCCATTACGTTCTCTCAGTTTGCCAAGCCTCTGTCAGGATCCCACCCCTGACAGAGACCCTACCGAATCTTCTCCTGCAACACCCTCTGCCACAAGGTGTTGCCTGGCTCCAACCCAGTCAGCTTTCTGTCTAACTTCCTGCCTGACCCCCAGTTTTACCAGTATTGTGGAGAGTGGCCTAGTAAATAGAACCCTTAGCTCCCCCTGGAGGCCCGGCGGTGAAATGTATTGGTGTCTGTGATACCTGCTCAGATGAACTCCTTCAGTGCCATCAGACGTACCATAGCTCCCCTTAGTGGCGGAGCCACAGTACTGCAATGACCAGGACTCTGGGGCGCTGCACTCCCCCCCGGTTAAATCCAGTACTCCGGGACTGGGAAGAAAACAACAATACAGATTAGCAAAAAGACATACAATTTGATGAGTGCAAATAACAATACGTATACTTGAACAGAGCTTCCCTTTATGGGAGGTGAGGACACTTAAACGTTACAAACATGGTTAAATATCATAGCAACATGCTATAAGTAACTTTTCTTACCCAACCGGGTATTCTACTTAGTACAAATTCTTGAACAATAATTTAACATCGCCTTTAAGGACGTACACTCAATATCCGCTAAAGACCCTCTTATAATCACATTATAAGGCAATTTAACTTTTTCATTCTCCTTCTTTAAATCTGTCCTAACGGCACCAGACCTACTGCCTCTCCTTTCTTACAGGACTGCTCCTTTCAGCCCGAGCCTTCTGTCTTTTCAACTACTATACATAGTATAGAACATAACATTACTTTCAGTTTAGGAACACTGGGCCATCTTCATATGGCTCCTAGGAGGACTCAGGGTTCACCTTCTATCCTCATTTTCTATCAACGTTATCAACATTTTCTTAAAGCATTAACTTCCATCATTACTTTCTTACTAGCAACTATGCAGGACACTACGTCTACCCCTACGGGCCCACTGCATCTTTCTTCTAACTTTCACTTTCCTTCGGGAAACATTATCAGCATTCTTTTACAATTAACTAGTTCAATACATATAACTTTTACATGTAAACATTATCATTTTCTTTCAAGGCATCGTTATCACTTTACTGTTCTAAGGCAGTATTACTCATAAGTACACAGATGGACATCCCCTTTAAGAGGGGACCAAGTCTTTATGAGGTAGCATATCTTCTCAGGCTACCAGTCCATACTCATCAAAGGCTCCGGTGCGGTATCTTCGCAAAGAGTCTCTCTTTAAGTAAAACCAGTAGGGAGCACCTTTAAGAAGGTGCAAACTATTTACAAAAAGTTTGTATCATGCACTGTTCATGATTGCGGCAGTTCTGTAAATTTGTGCAAAACTTAGAAAAACAAACAAAACAATAGGGATCCCGAGTCAACAAAGGGATCCCTTTAAAAGTGAACCCAGGACGGGTTTAGCAGCAAACAGTAGACAAACAGTTAAACAAGGAACTATTTACATTAACGAAGCGTTCTTGCTTACTCAGACATGTAGTGTAGGGGGTGGTCTTCTTCCAGGCCTCACCCGGCCAACGGGTCGCCTTGGTGTGGCAAGGGCCGGTCCTGGCTCCAGCAACCACAGGATCCCTCGCCGGGATGCCCTCCTAGCTTGTGGGCAAGCGCAACCCAGAGGCACGTGATGGACCCGGACCTCCTGAGGTTCTGCGGGGACGGGCTCTGGCACCTTCTCCACGGAAGGCTCATCCTCCGGCGTTCCAGTAGCAGCCTGCAGGGCGACACACCGCTGGACACCCCGAGCTATCCAGCCTGTTCCACCCGCTTCCCTCCTCCACCGGGTGTAGGTCACGGCATTGCCAGGCTCCAGATCGGGATCGCACCCTCCCCTGCAGGGCTCCACTTCTTCCCGATCCACACGGACCTGCAGTGGCTCCCCGATCTCCTGTATAACTCCCCTTCCTTTCCGGGAGTTAAAGGATACCACTACACCCCAGTGCGACGGTGGAACCTCCTCAGCACTCCTCAGATCGACCTGGGCTGCCGGTTGTGGCCTGTTCCGCCACGCTGTCATCAGGCGCTGCAGGTGCTCCGCCTCCGGCAGGATCCTCAGGCCCTGTGCCTGCAGGTCACACGCCGCCGCGGCCGAAACGAAGGAAGCGGGAGACACCGGAGACAGGCGGACCTCCGTGGGTCAGCCCAGCCGAGCGATTACACGGGCATCGGCCTCCAGGCGGTAGGCTACCTGCCGGGCCTCGGCTGCAGCCACACACTCCTCGGACATCGGCCATGGGGGTTGGCCTATCGGTAGCTCTGCAAGGGTCAGTTCCCGCAGCGATGGCGCGTCCGAGGCTGTGTCGGGTTCTGCGACCTCATGCTGAGTTGGGGCATTCGCATGCGGTGCTTCTGGCGTCGCCATTTTTGCTTCTTCTCTCGTGTCCTCTTCCCGCGGTCTCTTTCGTGGGTGGCCCCGTCTCCATGGTCTCCACCCTCCAAACAGGATCAGGAGGCGGACCTCGGCTGTTGACGGACATGTCCTCAGGACACAGAAATATTTAGACTGGGCGGCCATTGTCCTTCGAGCTCTTCAGCTTGTCTACGCCCACTCCACGCCCCTCTTCTTCTCCTGCGCTCTCCTCAGCGCTGTAATGGCGGCGGATTTTGGCGGTAAATGGCGCAGCACAGTCCTCGCAATAAAGTACAGTCCAAGCACAATAAATCACAGTCCCAAGGCACACATGACCTGATTCCTCAGGCTTAAGTAGATCCTGTTCGTGATGCCAAGTTGTAGCGCCCCCACTGCCGCAGGGCCGAGGGGTACCCGGTACCGGGCCTCTGAGTCTCTGCTCTGGGGTTGTCACCGTGGCTAGGCCCGATCCGTGACCCTGCCGAGGGGCGCACAGTCAGTGGTAGATATGATGGATGATGGTAGTGGTGGTGGTGCGGTGCAATAAATAACGAGGACACCAGGTTGCAGTCTCTTTACCTCTTTACTGAAGATCTCTGGGTCCTCAGTCCGGAATCCGGATAACCAGGCTGCGCAAGTCCGGCCGGTCCAATGGCACCTCCAGAGTTCTCTTTACAGGTGGAAATCTGTGCCTTCCTTCTAGCGCTATGTGTTGCGGTCCTTCCCTGCTGTGCTTACGGAAAGTCCCCACAACTGTTGTGTCTGTTTCTTAAGTTCCCTCACAACACGATTAGATGATGTTCTGCTAATCCTCCGTCCCTCCCTGATGTTACGGTTAGGACGGCACCCGTTTGACGGGTAGGCTCGGAGCTCTTCCGGGACCCTAGAGTCACCCCTCTCCACAAGTTGCCCCCCAAGACTGCATAGGTGATTTAGGTGAGACAGCCCGCCTGAGACTGACTGTCCTGCCGTAGGTTCGAAGTATTGCCTGAAGCTGTATATAGAAATACTTCCTTCGGCGTTCCGGCCACCGGTTGTTTGCGCCTCAGTAGGATGTTGCCTCGATCTTACAGCATGACCCCTACTGGTATTCTCCTTGTTGCTTTGATCTCGTTTCTCACTCAGCACAATCTATCTCGCTTCTAGTCCTTCCTTGGGCACCGCCGCTATACTGAGCAGGCACGGTCCCGTTACGTTCTCTCAGTTTGCCAAGCCTCTGTCAGGATCCCACCCCTGACAGAGACCCTACCGAATCTTCTCCTGCAACACCCTCTGCCACAAGGTGTTGCCTGGCTCCAACCCAGTCAGCTTTCTGTCTAACTTCCTGCCTGACCCCCAGTTTTACCAGTGTTGTGGAGAGTGGCCTAGTAAATAGAACCCTTAGCTCCCCCTGGAGGCCCGGCGGTGAAATGTATTGGTGTCTGTGATACCTGCTCAGATGAACTCCTTCAGTGCCATCAGACGTACCATAGCTCCCCTTAGTGGCGGAGCCACAGTACTGCAACGACCAGGACTCTGGGGCGCTGCAAAAGGTCTTCAAATATGTCTTTTTTTGTCTCTTTGATCATGGTAGCTATCTGCTTTTTTCAACCAAACCAAATAAAATGAGAGCATAAACACCATATGTATTTTATAATTTTTTCTTAACAGATAACTTTTTTGAAGCTTTGGCAATAACTAGGAAAAGTATACGTTTATTTCCTTTTTCTCACGTTTTCACTTTTAGTAGAGGGTGATGGGATTACATACTACCTCTAAAATACCACATATTAATTACTGTGAAGAAAAAGTATTTCACTTAGCAAAAGTTGGTTGTCTGCGAATTCACCCACATATCCCTAATAAAAACACAGATCATTTTTCATTCTCCACCTTTGTCATTACAAATATAAATCTTTATCGTTTGACTTGCAATTCACTTTGAAGTCACTGTCAATGTTGAAGAAACAAAAATGTCATAAAATCACACGTGGGATATAAAAAAGACTTCATTGCATTATTCTGTATTTCTAATTGAGTCTTTCTATGAATCCAAAACACACATATATAGTAAGTAAATATTAGAGTATGGCACATCTAAGGGTCCAGCTACAGTAAGTTTTTTATCTATTATACAAGGTGTTTTTAAAATCTGCTTAGCTAAAGGGATTGTCCACTACTGGATAGCTCCTACTTTATCAATTCAGGGACCCATTGAAATGAAAAACAATCAATACTCGTCTCTCGCAATGGCACCATTCCGGCGATTTTGGCACTGATATTCTCAGCGAGTTCCCACTGACTGATCGTCTGCAGGGCAGAAATCCAGGAGCAGAGCCTGCATCATTTTTGGAAGATGATAGTTGTTAATACCTAAAATGGCTGTTAACCCATTAAAAGCTGGTGTTAATCACTAACAGCGCCATTTAAAGTGTACGGCGTGGACAGCACATTGTTACTTTTGATTGCAGAGTACTAATGGGTTACCGTGATTTTCGTTATATAAAATAATACTATAGTATTGCAGTATACAGGGTGGGCCATGTATATGGATATACCTAAATAAAATGGGAATGGTTGGTGATATCAACTTCCTGTTTGTGGCACATTAGTATATAGGAGGGGGAAAACTTTTCAAGATGGGTGGTGACCATGGCGGCCAGTTTGAAGTTGGCCATTTTGTATCCTACTTTATTTTTTCCAATGGGAAGAAGGTCATGTGACACATCAAACTTATTGAGAATTTCACAAGAAAAACAATTTACACATTTATTTTCTTCACTCACTTACATAGCGCCATTAATCCTAGAGCACTTTACATACATCATCACTGTCCCCATTGGGGCTCACAATCTAGATTCCATATCAGTCTGTCTTTGGCGTGTGGGAGGAAGCTGGAGAACCTGGAGGAAACCCACTCAAACTCCTTGCAGATGTTATCCTTGGTGGGATTTGAACCCAAGACCCCAGTGCATAAATGCTGTAAAGTGAAAAAAAGGTGAACTCACCATGTAAAAATACAGGTCCATCAATATAAAAATGAAAACCTTAGCAGTCTCAGAAAGTAGTTACGCAAGCTAAAAAAAATTTCTATACATTTTGGAACTTTTTTCACCACTTTAGTCTGCTATTGGTGCATTTGTACTGACTTGGAGGATCATTTTGCCTGGTTAATTTTATCAGACATTGGGTACCGTATAAGTAAAACCCTAAAACTATTGTGTAATTGCTTTTTTTTTTTTCTCCCAATTTCACCCCACTTGGATTTTTTTCCAATTTTAAAGTTGACTGGTAAAATGAATGATGCTATTAAAAATTTCAACAATGGAAAAATAAAAAAGTTATAACCCTTGGAAAAAGGGGAGGAAAAACGTAAAGGCAAGAACACAGTATCACCTGATGGTAAGAGGTTAATCCCTTAGCATAGATGAATATTCTGGTATATCCAACCTTGGGTATGCAAGTTTGAGGGAGTTTAGGAAGCTGAGTTCTCTCAAACAGTAGAGATGCCGCCAGTGTCACAGTCACATGGCCTCTGTCTCTAACAGTAGCAGCAACAGCTATTCTCTGAATGCTGCTATTAACCATTTAAATGCCTCTGCCAATCTCCTCTGGCAGTGACATTCAAAACCATTTCACAGGCTACCATCATAACCCCCAAGCGATGTGTTTGTATAACTCCCTTGCCTGCCATTTTGGAACTCATGTGAAGCCTAACTTGTGGCATTGCAGTATATGGGACAAGCAATCAGACAATTGCAGGTACAAGTCACCTAAAAAGACTAAAAATAAAGTAAAAATCACAAAAATATAAAACATTCAAATAATATAAACATTTTATTTGCCCCTCATTAAAATGAAGTCATTAATAAAGATACATATTTTTGGCATTGCTGCATCCATAAAAGTATTTCAAAATGTAAAGTTCATTAACAGAAACAGCAAATCTTTACTGAGAGAGCCGTGATAATATGAAACTCTCTACCACATTATGTTGTAATTGCTGCACTAAGGCCACGTTCACACGTTCAGTATTTGGTGAATTTTTTACCTCAGAATTTCTAAGCCAAAGCCAGGAACGGGTGATAAATCCAGAAGTGGTGACGTGTTTCTATTATACTTTTCCTCTGATTGTGCCTCTCCTGATTTTGGCTTACAAATACTGAGGTAAAAAACTCACCAAATTCCCAATGCGTGCACATGGCCTAGGCGAGTACAGGCAGAGCCTGAGTAAATTTATTGAAAAATATAACATTACAAGTTATAGGTACTTAATTCTTTGATGGGACAATGATCTAGGGAACTAGTCTGACTGCTGCATGTGGAGTGAAAAAGGAATTTTTCTTCTAATATGGACATATTAATGTCTGCCCCATGGGGTTTTTGCCTTTCTCTGGATCAATATCTTAAGGTAAAGGTTGAGCTCAACAGACTTGCCACTTCTTTCAACGTTAAAACGATGAAACTATGAAACCTTTAAGTGCAATGAGAAAAAAAAATAGAAGCACCAGAATTGGTTTTTTTGGTCACTAGACTGCCCTAAAAATGTAATTAAAAGCAATCAATACAGCTGTGTGCTCCAAAATCATGTGAATTAAAATGTCAGCTCAACACATCAAAAATAAGCCCTCACACAGCTCTACGGACGTAAAAATAAAAAAACGTTATTGGTCTCATAATATGGTGACATAAATCCAAATGTCTTTTTGAAAACGTCTAATATTTTATCACTATGTATAATGAATCTGTCATCAGGTTTTTGCTACCTAATCTGATAGCAGCATAATGTAGAGACAGGGACTCTGTATCCAGCGATGTGTCACTTACTAGGTTGCTTGCTGCAGTTTTGATAAAATCACTGTTTAATCAGCAGGAGCTTATCATTAGAGGACTAGAAAACCTGCTGTCAGGTAGTCAAGCATATTCATAAGCTCTGTATATCCCCTCCCCACCATTGATTAGCAGCTTTCTGTGTACACTGTGCATAGGCAGAAAGCTGCCATTCAGTGTTGTGGGTGGGCTTATGCAGAATACAAAATAGTTAAAATAGTTAAACTACAACTGCAAAATAGTTTAAAGAGACTAATTTGTTCTCGGCTAAAAATTAAGGCACATGTTTGATAGGATAAAATAACAGATTACTGTTTTAATGGTGGCTTGGTTAGGGGATTTTGGAAAACATTTTATTTCATGGCAAGGCCCTCCTTCTTTCAGGACAAATATTTAGATTAATCTCCCAATCTTGTATCTAAATACCATGAGAATTCAACCAAAGGCTTGTTGGCCTTATCCTTGCATTTACCGTAAAGAGCACATATGACATTGGTTCATAATGGAAGCCATGACACTCTGCTGGATCCAACTTCCAAAAGTTTACGGCTGGCATCTTTTTATTGTTTTTGACAAATGTATTGGGGACATGATTATATGTCACATATATGCAGTATAGGTATTGCAGTTTCTCCTCTTGCACTTGCTAATACTGTCGTGTTCAAGAAGAATTTGTAATTCTTATATTTCAATAAGATTTTAAGAACTACAGTATGTCCTCATATTTGGTAAAGTACAGTTATTCCCATCTTATTAACGTATCATCGCCTAGCCACAGGATAAGTCAGAATTTGTTTTTGGCTCCAATGGTCAGACTTCCAGCTACCATCGAACTTGAGGGTGGAGCCATAAAACATCCCATAAGAATAGAGTGTTGGCTCGCATACACGGCACCACTCACTTTTCTGTCTTGCCTGTATTCACTAGTCACATAGACAATAAATGGCAGTGTTCTGCATGCATTCACACTGCTCCATTCTAATGCTGCACTTTAGAGTCCCGTTCTTAGGATCAGTGGGTCCTAGCAGTCAAAATTCCAAGCAAACAGCAAATTATCCGTGGATAGTTGATAACTTGCTAAGATGGGAATAACCCTTTAACAAGACCCTTTAGAGACCATTGACTTACAGGGGTGAATGTCGAGCTCCTGTTCTATGTCTCTACTTTTGAAAGCAAAAATAGCCCAGCAAACCACTGTATGTTATTCTTACCATCAAATCTGATGGATTTGCCACTGGAAACTATAAATGGAAGCAAATGTTAACAAAAATTAAAAAAAACACTAAACATCCTGAGGCCAATACATCAAAGTGTTTATACCAGAAAACTGGTGTAATTCTATTCGAACAGTCGCAATATTTTATCATGACTGGGAGATGTGCAGAAATGTAGCATTGTTTGCCATTTTTATGCCAGTTTGAACCAAAATAGAAGGAGCTGGGGCAGAACAGGGCATTGTCAAGCCCACACATCAAATTCATGGAACATGGCAGTGTTTCTAACACTAAAAATGTTCCTTCAGTCCTTGACTATGGGAACATTTTGGTGAGGTGCCCGGACAAGCATGCCACTGATAAGATGCTCCATATATATTGAATTTTTCTCATGTTATTCCTGCACGCCCTTTAGTATGATTGGCGTATGAAACACTAGTCTTAATGAACCATAGAAATAATATTGACCCCTAAAATTTTATTTGTAATACTATTTTAAATGTAAACAATATACTTAAAAAATTTTGCTCATACCAGATATGGGCCATCAGGAAAAAAGGAATATAGAAACATTTTAAGTATAATAACCCAATGTGTAGGTATACACAGATCTTTCTCTAAAATACCCTGAGAGTCACCCTACCACCTATCAGTGGAGGTTGACACCCTAGTTTTTGACGTGATGGCGCTCCACTCAACATCGGTAACCCTGAAGGCCCTGGTGCAGCCTTGACATAGAAAAAACACACACATACATAGAAAAACCTGTCAAAATACCCCCATTGGGGAGACAAAGTATTCTCATGGGAGGGTTAGTAAAAAAAATCTCTAGTACAAGATATCTCGAAGTCCTAAAATGGTAACCAATTCGTGCTATGATGCTATTCAGCCCCTGTATAGGATAGAACAGAGGTGTATGGTAGTACAAATATCAAATCTTCGGTTCATGTCCTATAGGATGTGACTATTTAGGGAAAAATATCCCCAAAAATGGAAGACTATTAACAAATACAGTAGTACTAAAAAAACAAACTTGTTTTATACAGATGCATGGGCCAAAATGTAATCTAGATAGGATGTTGATTGTAGGAGACCCCCTTAACTGAGAAATAGATTCCTCTTCCCAGAAATTCAAACAAAAAAGTCGTAGCCCATTCATTTTTCATTTAATGTTGTATCTTTTATTTTGATGGGATAGTATTAGACTATATCAGTATTAATAATGCTACTCCAGTCAGTGTAGCTATTATTATACATATAGATCATTATTTGTTATGTAAGTGAAGATTTGGCTTCGAACCCAATCCAAGTGTTTTTATGCAGTTTATCATTGCAACCTGGTTTGAAAAGAGGGGCTTTATAACATAAAAGCTTGCCCCAGCCAGTTTGGATTTCCCAAGTATTCCTAGCTCTAATTCTTAGTCACCACACCAAATCTTTACTGCTGGAATGCAAACTCCGGGTTCAGCCAAAGAACTGTTAGCGGTGAGTGAGAGTTAATGGATCAATCTGCTCTGTCTTGTCAGTGCTTTTACTGCTGACTTCAGGAATGTGTTTGATGAAAAGAAAACTGGTTCTTAAGACAGAAGATACAGATGCAGCATGTAGAGGTTAGGACCTACAGGAACAATAAAGCAATGTTATCAGTGTTGTGTTTTTCTAGTGCTCTATGCCAAACTGAATGGAAGACTAAAAAAAGTATTTTTCTCTATCTTACAATTAACCATTTAGAGGTTTTCTCATGAATGGTTATGACATTTGCTCAGATTCATATTCATAAAATCATGTTATCAGGCTTTCGTTTATAGTTTAAGACACTGGATAGTCATATTGTTTTCTTCATTCTTTCTCATATACAGTAGTTTAAAAAAATACTGGTGTTGGTAGATTTTATGTGTTAGTTATGAGATTATGAGATCCTCAACAACTTCACCTGTTATTAAATTAACAGAGGTGAATATTTAGGAAGATTCACTCATTTCTAACAGCCACAATTCTTTTAGGGAGGTATGAGCTCATTTTATGCTAGGAATAGTTTTACTTTTGTATATAGTTCAATGACATTTTGTTTGTGAATGATGATCTAACTTTACTAGTTACAGTTCTTTCTTTGTGGTCCTGGGCCTGAGTAGAAACCAATCAAGAAAACCATCCAAAAGGTCCATCAGAGTGGAGGTAGGGGAGGGAGTGGAAAGGAGCAGTCTATTTTGATTGCTTAACTACCTTAATTCATGCTATTTTTTAAACAGCATTCTGTAGATATAAATCTAGCTAAACATAAAACAAAACATGCAAGATGTGCTATGCCGATATCGTAGTATGCCTACTTTCTTTGTGTTTGCAGCCACTTCTTTACTTCTCTTTCAAATTACATTTACACACACATCATTTATGCCACCACTCGATTTTTCAATAAAGTACCATTCATGAAAATGCTTGCCTGATCTTTATCATGTATGATGTTTGGTCATAATTAGGGATAAGCGGACAAGTGAAAGTTGGGGTTCTAATATCCGACTCGAACTTTAGTCTAAAAAATATATGACACACTCTAGTCTATACTGTGATAAATTTAACATAGTTTTTGCTAAGTTGTCTCATCTAGGTTTTTGCAGTGTAAATTTACAACAGTATTTATAAATGAGAACAGGTGTTCTAAAAATGTTCCTTGAACAAACCGGAACTGTATTTTTGATGTCTGACTCTCCTTGCAAAGATTTAGCAAAAGTTAGTCTTTAAGGCAATGTTCCTTGGCAAAAAATATGCTAAATACCTCCCCAATTTAAAAAACTAAGTCATGATCTAGCCCACTAAACAGCCTGGTAATCAAACAGAAGTTCACTCAAATTTGAGGCAAATCAATTTAGCCTAAAATTTAACAAAATAATCAAGTTTTGCAGAATCTCATTTTTTTTTAAATTTACTGTGTGTAAGTATTTTGGGTGATGGTGGAAACCCTGCCATGTTTGCACACCAGGCACACATTGGCGTTGGAGGACATCTTGCTCATTGGTGTCAACCTGTCACTGCCAAGGATAACAGGTAGTTTTTTCTTTTAAAACATTCATTTTAGTAAGCCTATTTTATTTTTCAAGATCGGTATTAAGCACATGGGTGGAATTAGATGTGCTAATCAATTAATTAAAGGGCACATTAATTCTAGTCACCACTGAACATATTGTCTGAAGTGGAGTGTAGTTTTTTCTGTCATTAGGTAGGTAGCACCTGATTCAAATATATCAATCTCCTATATGTGTTTCAGTATGCATTACAGAAGAAATGATCTATTCTTGTTCACTATTTTAAATATAAAATGAGAAAAATACAATTACAATTCCCATGTATGATTATTAGTGACCAGCGGATTTTTCGAAATTCCATTTCGCCGACTTTGTTAAATTTTTTCCCTAAATTTCATTTACAGCTAATAATTATAAATTCATGTAAATCTCAATACTGGAAAGCCTGTAATTGCTGGGAAAATTAATGTGGGGGAGAGGAGAGAGAGATAGAGGACCCTGCTGACCATTAGAGCTTACACTCTGCAGGAGAAAGATTGGACCCCTGTTAAGCTTAAGAGCTCACACTATACCTGAGAGAGATACTAAGGCCAATGTCAGACAAGCGTATGTCCTCTCATGCAAGAGAATCAGCTCGATTTTGCTAATGACACGCATCTCAAACTCGTATCAGAGGAGTGGAGAAGATGGAGAACTTAATTTCTCCATCTTCTCCATTGTTTGTGTCCGAGTGTCACACGCACCCATAGACTTTATGGGTGAACGGTATCCAATTATTGGATACACTTACAGCATGCTGCAATTTTTTTGCATACCGAATCACCATGAGAAAAAAATCTCAGATCTGCACTGCCCCATAGTATAACATCTGGCACTCAACCATGATATACGCTCTTGTGAGCAAAACCTTTACCCAGTGACTCTGGCAATGGAAAATGACTCTACAGTGCAAACTGTGCTCCACTGATGTGTGATAGATCAGGTACTGAGCACCACTGTACAAAGTATGATAGTCCGCTAGATGTCATAGCTGCAGGGTAGTCCGCTAGATGTCATAGCTGCAGTGTATTATGACAAGGACCACACAGCAATGCAAAGTGTCGTTAGTCTGCTCTCTGATGCTTCAGCAGTATGGAAAAAGGAGTTGAGCAAGTTTTCTTTTTTTTTGCGACCAGCGACACAAATCTCAAAATGTTTGTGTGAAACTGCACATTTCAGGAAATTCAACCCAACTTGATCCTCTGCTGATCAATCCGCTCATCTCTAATGGTTTTTCTTTGCAGCAATGTAATTATTATTACATAGTTCTCACTTTACTTCCCAGATCATGATAGATGGAGACAAAAAAAGAAATGATTAGCGGCATACTTCTGTGATTGACATCTGTTTACATGAGTGTTCATAGCCTCCGGTGCTTTCACCAGTAGTGGCTGATTGCATTATCAGTATGAGCTAGATCTTTTCCATCAGTCAAAGGACTAACTTTTACTAATGATTTCAGTGGTGTAAACACAATGGTAGAAAGTGAAATGTTCCCTGACTGATAAGTGACATTCATTAGAGAAGTTAACATTTCCAGTGTAAATTTCCAAACCGCATCTTGCTTGTTCACATTAAGTCCAGCAATATTACCTGATTGTATCACGGATTTGAAACTTTGATTTTATTCACAAGAAGCCCTTCTATTGCAATTTTACAATATTTAGTTTTTATTGTTTAACGTTTTGTTACTTGTAAAATTATTCTGAGATACTGAACAAATCTGACTATTCTTTTATTGCTATCATTAAAGAAACAGTACTTAAAGGGTTATTCCGAAAAAGACAAGTTATTCTCTTTTCATAGGACAGGGGGTAACTTTCTGATTGATCAGGGTCTGTCTGCTGGTACCCACTAGCGATATTGAGATTGGAACTCTGTAATAGTGAGAACTGAGCTGCAGACTCGTCTTTAATTGATCAGATGTGCACTTGCTTGGTCTCCTCTCCATTCATAGTCTAAGGGACTCTAAGAGAAAGCAGGGTACAGTGGTCACCTTTTTCTGGCAGTCCCATACTTATGGGACCCCAGCAGAGGCATATGGGTTCAGCTTAGGAGGATGCAAAACAACTTTGAGCTTGCCCCTAACCCGAATAATGCTTGTTTACATAATTATAGTGATGTTAACACTGTTATCCCCGAACAGATCCAATTGATTCTGAGATTGTTTTTTCATGACATATTATTCTTCATGATAGCGGTAAAATTTCTTCGATATGATTTGCATTTAATTGGGAAAAAAATTGAAATTTGGTGAAAATGTTTAAAGTTTTGCAATTTTCAAACTGTTACTTCGTATGCCCTTAAATCAGAAACTTATGTCCACAAAATACTTAAAGGGAACCTGTCACCCCCAAAATCGAAGGGAAGGTGAGCTAAGCCCACCAAAATCAGGGGCTTATGTGCAGCATTCTGTAATGCTGTAGATAAGCCCCCGATGTATCCTGAAAGATGACAAAAAGAGGTTAGATTACACTCACTCAGGGGCAGTCCCAGTCCGGTTCTGGTTCGATGGGTGTCGTGGTCCGGTCCGGGGCCTCCCATCTTCTTACGATGATGTCCTCTTCTTGTGTTCATGCTGCAGCTCCGGTGCAGGCGTACTTTGTCTGCCCTGTTGAGGGCAGCACAAAGTACTGCAGTGCGCAGGCGTCGGGAAAGGTCAGAGAGGCCCAGTGGGCTTAGCTCACCTTCGATTTTGGGGGTGACAGGTTCCCTTTAATAAATAACATTTCCCATGTCTACTTTACAGCAACACAATTTTTTATACATATTTTTTTGTTAGGAAGTTGTAAGGGTTAAAATTTGACCAGCAATTTCTAATTTTTTCAACAAAATTTACAAAATTATTTTTTTAGGGACTACATTATATTTGAAGTGACTTTGACTTTAAGGGGTCTACAGTTGTGCTCAAAAGGTTACATACCCCAGCAGAATTTTTGCTGTCTTGGCCTTTTTCAGAGAATATGAATGATAACACTAAAACTTTTTGTCCACTCATGGTTAGTGGTTGGGTGAAGCCATTTATTGTCAAACTACTGTGTTTTCTCTTTTTAAATTGTAAGACAAGGGGCACTGGGGTGGTAGTCGGGACCAAGCTTACCCACTAAACATAGTCTGTGAACACCCTGACCCCTTGTACATGCAATATGGGATAGATTAGGCTGTTCCCCCAAATGAAGTTACCTTCTCTCCTCATGCCACAGCAGTCCAGGTGATTAAAAGTCCAGAGATGCAGCTGTGTTCCAACAGGGAAAACATAACTTTTTTTTAAAGAAGGTGATGAGAAATAGACAGCAGAGACAATTCCACACACTGGATTTCCTGTTCTCTCCCTATCACGACCGCAGCCACCGAGGATCGCAGTTGTCCAATCCACTGGCACCTGGGCACCTGAGACCCCTTCAGCAGAGGCCCCTCTAAAGTACAGGGAGCCTATGTGGTAGACTTCTTTAGTCCATGGCCTTTGTTAGTATGGAACAACAGACCTCTCCCATCTCGGGGGTCTGGCAGTGCCCCATCTGTCTGACACGTCTACACCTGTCAAAGATCCAGGCAGAACTGGAAGGAAACAGCAGCTTCCTGTGGCCTTAGTGCTGCTGCAGGCCCAGCCCTCTAGTTCACTATTACTGTCCCTAGCTCTTAGGATATTTAAAGGAGCACACCACGTTGGCGTAACAGACAGTTTGATCCCATAACATAACATAACAAAATACATTGCAAGGATAGAACAGGGGCATGGACAGTGCATTAGGAGAAACACACGGTAAGGAGGAGAGGACACAACTGAGGGGACCAGCCACCTCTTACAAAATCATAATGACAACCCAAAACATCCAAATGACCATGATTAAAATTTCACATACTGTTAGGGCTAGCGGAATGCACCAAATAATTAGATAGAATAAGGTGCGTTCGCAGCCCGGGGTCCACCGTGCAGAGATGGAACCTGCTGCCAAGTAATGACGGACTATATGGCGGTACAATGTGAATGCACACACGGGTTAACTTCACCCTGTGTGAAGGAAGCGAACCCTTTAGCGTCACAGGGCCGCAGTACCGCACGTAACAAAACTAATAATTAATTAGCACGAGAGTGCGAACTGTGCCGTACTGGCGGACGCCACTAACCACCCTGACTTGGGTTAAAGAAGCGCTCTAATGGCGCGTGGCACCATACTGGCAGTCACAGCAGTAGGCGCTGTTTCGTGTGTTAACGCTGTGAGTTCAGCCGGGCGCTAGATTGCAGCCATACACCTTACGCGAACAGTCATACACAAGGGATGGGTTTTTTAAGGAACGACTTGCACTCATCAACACACACACGATTACAATTGTACACTAGCGCATGGCCGTGCAGTCATGCAAAGCTTATATAGCTGCAGCATGAACAGGACCTTCCAATAAAGGACCAATAGGAAGCTGCCACAGAAGTTTAGCACCTTCAGGACCTTCCTGGAGGACCCCCTCTCCTAGGGTCCCCCTCCTTGGACCTCGCTACGCTTGAAGGCAGCAATGAGCTGTGGAGCTCGAATGTGTTCAGCAAGCTCCCAGGACCTGTCCTCTGGGCCATAACCCTTCCAATCCACCAAATAGAATTTTTTGCGACATACCAACTTGCACCCCAAAATAGCATTCACCTCGTAATCGTCCATAGACGAACCCGATGTCCCGGCAGATGACTCAGAAAACCGGGACATGTATATGGGTTTCAAGAGGGACACATGAAAGGTGTCGGTGATACCCAAGCATGGAGGAAGAGCCAGATGGTAGACCACAGGGTTAACCTGTTCGAGGACCTTGAAGGGACCCAAGTAGCGAGGTGCAAACTTAGTGGACTCAACACGCAGCCTGATGTTACGGGCAGAGGGCCACACTAAGTCGCCAGGAGCAAAGGTCGGAGCAGGGCGCCGATGAGCATCGGCGGAGGACCTCATTCTCTCCTTGGAGGCCCGAATGGCATCCTGATTGCGGTCCCAAATGTCCCGTGCCTCCACAGCCCAGTCTGCCACCCTGGAGTCGGCGGAAGACACAGGCATGGGCACAGGAACACCCGGATGCTGGCTGTAATTTAGGAGGAATGGAGTCTGACAGGTGGAGTCGGCTACGGCGTTGTTAAGCGCAAACTCTGCCCACGGTAGCAAGGATGCCCAGTCATCCTGCCTGGCAGAAACAAAATGTCGTAAATATGTGACCAAGGTCTGGTTGGCCCTCTCTACCAACCCATTCATCTCGGGATGATATGCCGAAGAGAGATTCATCTCAATACTGAGTAGACGACAAAGCTCTCTCCAGAATCGAGACGCAAACTGGGGACCCCGGTCACTAATAATTTTGTCTGGCATTCCGTGTAGGCGAAAGATATGTTTGATGAACAACACAGCCAGAGCCCATGCAGGAGGTAGCCGTGGAAGAGGCACCAAGTGCACCATTTTGGAAAAATGGTCGGTGATCACCCAGATAATGGTGCAGTTACGAGACTTGGGTAAGCCCACCACAAAGTCCATCCCGACCATCTCCCAGGGCCTGTCCGCCACCGGCAGAGGGTAAAGCAAACCAGCTGGCCGTTGCCGAGGGGACTTGTTCTTGGCTCAAGAGACACACGCCCGAACATATTCTGCGACATCACGAGCCATATGCGGCCACCAGTATGTCCTCGCCAGTAACTCAGATGTCCTTTTGGAACCAAAATGTCCACCCACCCTGGACGAGTGTGCCCAAGAGAGAACCTCCGGTCGCAAACTGGATGAAACAAAAGTCTTGCCCGGAGGCACAGACTCTAGCGAAACCAGGGCCACAGTTCTCAAGCTCTCGGTGGGGACAATAAGCCGAGGCTCCTCTTCCTCCTCTACAGACAACACAACGGAGCGAGAGAGAGCGTCAGCCCGAATGTTCTTCTCCCCAGAAAGAAAATGGAGGTTGAAATGAAACCGGGAGAAGAACAAGGACCATCTGGCCTGGTGAGAATTTAACCACTGGGCTGTCTGCAGGTACACCAAATTTTTATGATCTGTGAAGACTTGGAAGGAAAAAAGAGGTCCCTCCAAGAGATGCCTCCACTCCGAGAAAGCCAACTTCATGGCTAGCAACTCCCTGTCCCCGATGGAATAATTCCTCTCTGCTGGTGAGAAGGTCTTAGAAAAGAAGAAGCAAGGATGCTTCTGACCTTGAGCATCCTTTTGGAAGAGGACTGCTCCAGCACCAACAGATGAGGCATCCACCTCCATGATAAATGGCTTATCTACATCGGGGCGATGTAGGATGGGAGCACTAGCAAAGTGTGACTTTATGGAGTTAAAGGCCTTGGAGACCTCCTCAGACCACAATTTGGGATTTGCCCCCTTCTTGGTGAGGGCAACCAAGGGAGCTACCAAAGTTGAGAAGTGCGGAATGAACTGGCGATAATAATTAATGAACCCCATAAAGCACTGCACCGCTTTAAGAGAATGGGGTTCCTGCCAGTCCATCACAGCCTGTAGTTTGGCAGGATCCATAGCCAAACCCTGGGCGGAGATGATATAGCCTAGGAAAGGTAAGGACTCCTGCTCGAACATACACTTCTCCAACTTGGCATAGAGGGAGTTTGCCCGTAGGAGGTCGAAGACTTTGCAAACATCTCTCCGGTGGGAGTCAATATCTGGAGAGTAGATGAGAATATCATCCAGATAGACTACGACCGAGGAAGAGAGCATATCCCGGAAGATGTCATTCACAAAGTCTTGGAAAATGGCTGGGGCATTACAGAGCCCGAAGGGCATCACCAGATATTCATAGTGCCCATCCCTGGTGTTAAAAGCCGTCTTCCTTTCGTCCCCATCACGGATGCGAATCAGATTGTAAGCTCCCCGCAGATCTAATTTAGTAAATACCCTTGCTCCCCAAAGCCTATCGAAGAGCTCAGATATCAAGGGCAAAGGATACTTATTCTTAATGGTGATGGCGTTAAGACCCCTGTAGTCTATGCATGGATGCAATTCCCCATTCTTCTTCTGCACGAAGAAGAACCCTGCCCCAGCAGGTGACACTGACTTCCTAATGAATCCTCTTGCCAGATTTTCCTGGATGTACTGTGACATTGCCTCCATCTCTGGGAGAGATAACGGATAGACTCAACCCCGGGGAGGCTCAGCACCAGGCAAGAGATCAATAGGACATTCATAGGGGCGATGGGGCGGAAGGGTCTCCGCCGCCTTTTTGGAGAACACGTCTGCATAAGACCAATATTGCTTGGGGAGAGAGGATAGATCTGCGGGTACCTCTGTAGTAGCAACCTGAACACACTCCCTCTGACACCTACCCCCACAAGATTCACCCCATCCCAGAATTCTGCTTGAGGACCACTCGATATGAGGAGAGTGGTACCGTAGCCAAGGTATCCCCAACAGGACCTCATCAATTCCCTCAGGAATGACGAGAAGAGATATAATCTCCTGATGGGATGGCGACATGGACAGAGTAAAAGGGATGGTCTGGTGTGTTATCTGTGAGGGCAGTGTCGACCCATTCACCACTCGTACCATTACTGGTTGAGCTAGCATAACCAGGGGTATTGCGTGACGTTGGGCGAAAGCAGAAGACATAAAATTGCCCTCCGCCCCAGAATCCACACAGAGCTCTTACAAGTGGGAGGATGAGCCTATAATAATTGTCCCCTTAAAGGACAATTTGGAGGCAAACGTCGCCGTGTCTAGTGTACCTGCAGCGCCCCAGAGTCCTGGTCGTTGCAGTACTGTGGCTCCGCCACTATGGGGAGCTACGGTGCGTCCGATGGCACTGAAGGAGTTCATCTGATCAGGTATCACAGACACCAATACATTTCACAGCTGGGCCTCCGGGGGGAGCTAAGGGTGCTATTCATTAGGCCACTCCCCACCATAGTGGGTAAACTGGGGGTCAGGCAGGAAGTTAGATAAGAAAGCTGACTGGATTGGACGAAGCAACACCTGGTGGCAGAGGGTGTTGTGGAAGAAGAGACAGTAGGGTCTCTGTCAGGGGTGGGATCCTGACAGAGGCTTGGCATTGAAAAGAACGTAACGGGTCCGCGCCAGCTCCGGGAAGCGGCGGGACCCAAGAAAGGACTAGAAGCGAGATAGATTGTGCTGAGTGAGAAACGAGATCAAGCGATAGGAGAATACCAGTAGGGGTCGTGCTGTAAGACCAGAGCAATATCCTACTGAGGCGCACTACCGGTGGCCGGAACGCCGAGGGAGTATTATAACAACTAGCTTCAAGCAATACTCTAAACAGCGGCAGGACAGTCAGTCTCAGGCGGGCTGTCTCACCTAAATCACCTATGAAGTCTTGGGAGGCAATTGCGGGAGAGGGGCGTCTCTAGGGTCCCGGAAGAACTCCAGGCCTACCCGACAAACGGGTGCCGTTCTAACTGTAACATCAGAAAGGGACGGAAGATTAGAAGAACATCATTTAATCGAGTTGTGAGGGAACTTAAGAAACAGACACAACGGTTGTGGGGTACTTTCCGTAAGCATAGCAGGGAAGGACTACAACACATAGCGCTAAGAAGGAAGGCACCGATTTCCACCTGTGAAGTGAACTCTGGAGGTGCCATTGGACCGGCCGGACTTGCGTAGCCTGGTGGACCTTACTCTGGACTGAGGACTCAGAGATCTCCAGTAAAGAGGTAAAGAGACTGCAACTTGGTGTCCTCGTTATTGACCGCGACCTGCACCCCACAACTGCACCACCGACATCCACACCTATCATTCACTGTGCGCCCCACGGCAGGGTCACGGACCAGGGCCTAGCCGCCGTGACAACCCCAGAAGCAGAGACTCAGGGGCCCGGTACTGGGTACCCCTCGGCCCTGCGGCAGTGGGGGCGCTACATACCTCCACCTACTACCACTAGACGCTGACATCTCCTCGACCGCTGGGGACATCTGGTGGCAAGATGTCCTGACTGCTGGCAAACATGACAGACCTTGAGTGCACAAGCGGTCCGGGACTTAGATCCTGCTCATGACACTTTTATGGCCTCATGTGACTCTGGAACCAGGACCGGAGATTCCAGAGGTTTGGCGAAGGTAGGAGCCAGCCGAAACCTCTGCCTACACTGAGCTCGCTCTAACCTCTGCTCGTTAAAACGGAGGTCAATAAGAGTAGAGACAGTTATTAACTCCTCCAGTGTGGCAGGAATCTCCTTAGTGGCCAGAGCGTCCTTCACGAGATCAGCCAGCCCCCTCCAAAATATGGGGATAAGGGCTTTATCCGACCACTCCAGCTCAGAAGCTAAAGTGCGGAAGTGGATGGCAAAATGGCTGACCAAGGACTCACCCTGAGTTAATGCCAGCAGTTGGAGCGCCGTATCATGGGTGACTTGAGGTCCTAAAAAGACCTGTTTCAGAGTGCTCAGGAACAGCGGAGCACTCTGCACCACATGATCGCCACGCTCCCACAGCGGCGTAGCCCATTCCAACGCCCTGTCCGACAAGAGAGACACAATAATTCGCACCTTAGCCCGCTCTGTGGGAAAACGTGCAGCCAGGAGCTCGAGGTGAATGGAGCACTGACTCACGAATCCCCTATAAGATTTACTATCTCCAGAAAATTTTTCTGGCAGCGGGAGACGAGATAATGTCGGAACAGGGGTGGCAGTGGACAAGGTTGCTGCAGCCACGATAGCAGCCTGTACAGCAACTGCGGTAACATCCACAGCTGAGGTTGAGCTCTCGAGAGCCGCCAACCTACCCTCCAGCTGCTGGATATACCGCAAGGATTGCTGTTTGTCCATCATTACTAGCCAGACCCTGGCGCTAGTGTAATGTTAGGGCTAGCGGAATGCACCAAATAATTAGATAGAATAAGGTGCGTTCGCAGCCCGGGGTCCACCGTGCAGGGATGGAACCTGCTGCCAAGTAATGACGGACTATATGGCGATACAATGTGAATACACACACGGGTTAACTTCACCCTGTGTGAAGGAAGCGAACCCTGTTGCATCACAGGGCCGCAGTACCGCACGTAACAAAACTAATAATTAATTAGCACGAGAGTGCGAACTGTGCCGTACTGCACTAACCACCCTGACTTGGGTTAAAGAAGCGCTCTAATGGCGCGTGGCACCATACTGGCAGTCACAGCAGTAGGCACTGTTTCGTGTGTTAACGCTGTGAGTTCAGCCGGGTGCTAGATTGCAGCCATACACCTTACGTGAACAGTCATACACAAGGGATGGGTTTTTTAAGGAATGACTTGCACTCATCAACACACACACAATTACAATTGTACACTAGTGCAAGGCCGTGCGGTCATGCGAAGCTTATATAGCTGCAGCATGAACAGGACCTTCCAATAAAGGACCAATAGAAAGCTGCCACAGAAGTTTAGCACCTTCAGGACCTTCCTGGAGGACCAATGAGAATCGCTGCAGCATTTGAGCATGTGACCCTCGATCTCCAACGGGAGATCTCACCCTGGGCATGCTCAGAAGGGAAAAAGCAGGACTTAGTCCCAAAAGCGTCTGCTCGCCGCTGCCCAGCACTGGCTTCAATGGCAGAAGCAGGAAAAGCAGCAGTAACCCTATGCACAGAGTGAGACTGAGCAAGACACTGGGACTGACGTCTCCGCTGAGCAGACTCCACTGCAGCTGGAGAAGAATGGGAGACCACAGCAGAGATGGTTTGAGATTCCCCCTGTGCAGAGGCGGGAACTCGACACCTAACACATACCCTGGTGATTTTGGCCTGATAACATGCACAGAAGTTGACACAAAAAGGTTTGAATTGCTACTAAAGGTAACATCCTCACCTGTGACCTGTTTGCTTGTAATCAGTGTGTGCATAAAAGCTGAGTGAGTTTCTGGGATCCAGACAGACTCTTGCATCTTTCATCCAGCCACTGACATTTCTGGAATGTGAGTTAAGGCCTTTCCTGAAGTCAAATCTTATCACGAAGGACTGAATCTTCTTTTTTCTGAGTCATACGGAAAAATTGTAGTAGCAATCATTCAATCCTGGCTGACATTGACCATGTTCCAGAAGAACTTTAATTATATCAATAGTAAGAGTTTGATTTTGGTAAATGAATTGATCAAAAGGGTAAGACTAGGGTTGAGCGAAACGGATCGTTCATTTTCATAAGTCGTCGACTTTTGGCAAAGTCGGCGTCTCATGAAACCGAGCCGATCCCTGTGTGGGGTCTGCCATGCGGTACGCGACTTTCGCGCCAAAGTCGCGTTTCAATGACGCTAAAAGCGCCATTTCTCAGCCAATGAAGGTGGACGCAGAGTGTGGGCAGCGTGATGACATAGATCTCAGTCCCCACCATCTTAGAGAAGGGCATTGCAGTGATTGGCTTGCTTTCTGCGGCGTCACAGGGGCTATAAAGAGGCGTTCCCGCCGACCGCCATCTTACTGCTGCTGATCTGAGCGTAGGGAGAGGTTGCTGCCGCTTCTTCGGAAGCAGGGATAGTGATAGGCAGGGTACATAAAGCCACAAACCGCTTGTGCTGTAGCGATTTCCACTGTCCAATACCACCTTTTGTTTGCAGGACAGTGGAAGCTACATTTTTTTTTCCTCAGTGCTGTAGCTCATTGGGCTGCCCTAGAAGGCTCCCTGATAGCTGCGTTGCTTTGTGTGTACGCCGCTGTGTAAACCAACTGCTTTTTTCAAAGCACAAATCCTGTTTTTCCTTCCTTTCTGCACAGCTATCTTGTGTGTTTGTCCACACTTTTGTGTGCAGCAGTCCTTTTCTGCTGCCTGCCATACTTTTCTGAGATAACTGCAGGGAGATAAATATTGGCAAGTCTGCCTCCGTGCCATTGCTGTGTGTGGCATCTCTCTCTCATTGTGTGGCACTGAAAACACTGTGTAATACTTGTCCTTTTTTTTTTTTTTTCTAAATTCTCCCTTTTCCAAAAAAAAAATTAGTGGGAGATAAATATTGTCAAGTCTGACTCCGTGCCATTGCTGTGTGTGGCATCTCTCTCTCATTGTGTGGCACTGAAAACACTGTGTAATACTTGTCCTTTTTTTTTTTTTTCCTAAATTCTCCCTTTTCCCAAAAAAAAATTAGTGGGAGATAAATATTGTCAAGTCTGACTCCGTGCCATTTCTGTGTGTGGCATCTCTCTCTCATTGTGTGGCACTGAAAACACTGTGTAATACTTGTCCTTTTTTTTTTTTTTCCTAAATTCTCCCTTTTCCAAAAAAAAAATTAGTGGGAGATAAATATTGTCAAGTCTGACTCCGTGCCATTGCTGTGTGTGGCATCTCTCTCTCATTGTGTGGCACTGAAAACACTGTGTAATACTTGTCCTTTTTTTTTTTTTCCTAAATTCTCCCTTTTCCAAAAAAAAAATTAGTGGGAGATAAATATTGTCAAGTCTGACTCCGTGCCATTGCAGTGTGTGGCATCTCTCTCTCATTGTGTGCCACTGAAAACACTGTGTAATACTGGGCCTTTTTTTTTTTTTTTGGGGTAAATTCTCCCGGAAAAAAAAAAAAATAGTGGGAGATTAAGATTGGCATTTCTGCTTGAGTGCTGGGCCTGTGTGTGCCATCTGTCTCAAATTATTGGGCCACAGAAAACCTAGTGTGTAACATTGGGCCTGATTTTCCTTTCAGTGTCAGGCACCTATAAAGGTATATATAAATCCTACAGAAGTTTGAGTTCACCTTATAAGTTGTTTTACAGTAACAAATAGTGTTACTTTGGTTACGTTTTGCAAGCAATGAGGAAGTCTAGTGGAAGAGGTCGTGGCCGTGGGCGGTCATTGTCAGCTGGTAATGATGGTAGTGGTGGTGGAGCATCAGGTGGTCGTGGTAAAAGCAGTACAGCACCTAAGTCTCGAGTTGTTGAGCCAGGTTCCTTGTCTGGCTACACAAGGCCTCGAACGCTCTCTTTTCTGGGAGTAGGAAAACCACTTTTGAAGCCGGAGCAGCAGGAACAAGTATTGGCTTTCATTGCTGACTCTGCCTCTAGCTCTTTCGCCTCCTCCTCGGAAAGTGCCAAATGTCAGAGCAGTGCATCGTCAGTGGATGCTCCCGGTCAGGGACAAGTCGCTTCCTTGTCTTCTTCACCCAGAACAAGAGAGAAGGATGTGTCAGGAGACACAACGGGTTACTCCATGGAGCTTTTACACATACCGTTCCTGGGTTAGACAGTGAAACAGTTAACAGGCCATGTCCATTAGAAGTTGAATCGGACATGGAGTGCACAGATGCACAGCCACAGCCAGATTACTATGCTGTTCCTTTGACTCAGACCAGAACATTGCCCTCGCAGTGTACTGAGGCAGAATCAAACCCAGCGGAGACTATGGTGCCCCGTCACGGACGCTATACCACCGGCTTACACGGTGACACAGACGAAATCGCACACGACATAGAAGAGGAGGTCATAGATGACCCAGTTGTGGACCCCGATTGGCAGCCATTGGGGGAACAGGGTGCAGGCGGCAGTAGTTCTGAAGCGGAGGAGGAGGAGCCGCAGCAGGCATCAACATCACAACAGGTTCCATCTACCGTGCCCGTATCTGGCCAAAAACGCGTGGCAAAACCAAAACCAGTTGGAGGACAGCGTGGCCATCCGGTTAAAGAAGCTCAGTCTGCAATGCCTGAAAAGGTATCCGATAGTAGAAAGAGTGCAGTCTGGCATTTTTTTAAACAACATCCAAATGATCAGCGCAAAGTCATCTGTCAAAAATGTTCAACAACCTTAAGCAGAGGTCAGAATCTTAAAAGTCTAAATACAAGTTGCATGCATAGACATTTATCCACCATGCATTTGCAAGCCTGGACTAACTACCAAACGTCCCTAAAGGTTGCAGCACCCTTGCCCAATGAAGCTAGTCAGCAACACTACATCCCTTCCCTCCCTGTAAGCCGACCATTTCCCACACCACCTGCAGTATCTGTGCAGCTTTCGTCGCCAGGCCAAAGCAGTCAGGGAATCACCAGGTTAGTAGTAGGAAACACTGCATGTAGGGCACCGGCAAGAATACCATCTCCAACCCTCTCTCAGTCACCCATGTCCACCGGCACCACCGCTAGTTCCACGATCTCCAGCTCTCCAGTCCAGCTCACCCTACATGAGACTCTTGTTAGGAAAAGGAAGTACTCAACCTCGCATCCGCGTACACAGGGTTTGAACGCCCACATTGCTAGACTAATCTCATTAGAGATGATGCCCTACCGGTTAGTTGAAAGCGAAGCTTTCAAAGCGCTGATGGACTACGCTGTACCATGCTACGAGCTACCCAGTCGGCACTTCTTTTCTAGAAAAGCCATCCCAGCCCTCCAACAGCATGTTAAAGACCGCATCGTCCATGCACTCAGGCAGTCTGTGACTACAAAGGTGCACCTGACAACAGATACATGGACCAGTAGGCATGGCCAGGGACGTTACGTGTCCATCACGGCACACTGGGTGAATGTGGTGGATGCAGAGTCCACAGGGGACAGCAATATTGGGACAGTTTTGCCTAGTCCACGGTCAAGGAAAGAGTTGGCTGTAGGCGTTCGCCCCCCCTCCTCCTCTTCTTCCTCCTCATGCAGAAGCAAGAGCTCGTCCACACACCCCAGTCGCACATCCACTCCATCCGCAGCTGCCACTGTTGCACACCAGGTGTGCCATTATGGGACAGCTAGTGGCAAGCGTCAGCAGGCTGTATTGGCAATGAAGTGTTTGGGCGACAACAGACACACCGCGGAAGTTCTGTCCGAGTTCTTGCAGAATGAAACTCAGTCATGGCTGGGCACTGTACATCTTGAGGCAGGCAAGGTTGTGAGTGATAACGGAAGGAATTTCATGGCTGCCATAGCCCTTTCCCAACTGAAACACATTCCTTGCCTGGCTCACACCTTAAACCTGGTGGTGCAGTGCTTCCTGAAAAGTTATCCGGGGTTACCCGACCTGCTCCTCAAAGTGCGCAGACTTTGCTCGCATATCCGCCGTTCGCCCGTACACTCCAGCCGTATGCAGAACTATCAGCGGTCTTTGAACCTTCCCCAGCATCGCCTAATCATCGACATTTCAACAAGGTGGAACTCCACACTGCACATGCTTCAGAGACTGTGCGAACAGAGGCGTGCTGTTATGTTTTTGTGGGAGGATACACATACACGGGCAGGCAGTTGGATGGCAGACATGGAGTTGTCAGGTGTGCAGTGGTCGAAGCTACAAGACCTGTGTCAAGTCCTTCAGTGTTTTGAGGAATGCACACGGCTGGTTAGTGCAGACAACGCCATAATAAGCATGAGCATCCCCCTAATGCGTCTGCTGATGCAAAGTTTGACGCACATAAAGGATCAGGCGTCTGCACCAGAGGAAGAGGAAAGCCTTGATGACAGTCAGCCATTGTCTGGTCAGGGCCGTGTAGAGGACGCGGTAGCGGGCGAAGAGGAGGAGGAGGACGAGGAGGATGATGGGGATGAGTACTTTTGTAATGAGGAAGCTTCTCCTGGGCCAACAGAAATTAGTGGCGTTGCAAGGCCGGGTTCTGTTTTTTTAAGGGAGACAAGTGACGTAGATTTGCCTGTAACTGCCCCTCAAACCAGCACAACCGCAGATTTGCCAACAGGAGCTTTGGCCCACATGGCGGATTATGCCTTACGTATCCTCAAAAAGGACCCACGCATTACTAAAATGATGAGCGATGACGATTACTGGTTGGCCTGCATCCTTGACCCTCGCTATAAAGGCAAATTGCAAAATATTATGCCACATGAGAACCTCGAACAAATCTTAGCAACCAAACAAGCTACTCTTGTAGACCGTTTGATTCAGGCATTCCCAGCACACAGCGCCGGTGATGGTTCTCACACAAGCTGCAGGGGGCTACATGGCAGAGGTGTTAGGGGTGCACAGATCAGAAGTGGCGTTGGACAGAGGGGTTTTCTGACCAGGCTGTGGAGTGATTTCGCAATGACCGCAGACAGGACAGGTACTGCAGCATCTATTCAAAGTGACAGGAGACAACATTTGTCCAGTATGGTTACTAACTATTTTTCTTCCCTTATCGATGTTCTCCCTCAACCGTCATTCCCATTTGATTACTGGGCATCAAAATTAGACACCTGGCCTGAATTGGCAGAATATGCGTTGCAGGAGCTTGCTTGCCCAGCAGCTAGTGTGCTATCAGAAAGAGTATTCAGTGCTGCTGGTTCAATATTAACCGAAAAAAGGACTCGTCTGGCTACCCAAAATGTGGATGATCTCACCTTCATTAAAATGAACCACTCCTGGATTTCAAATTATTTTGCCCCACCTTTCCCGGCTGACACCTAGCTTTCCTATAAAAAGGTCTTGCTTGTGGACTGGTCTTACTGAGTGTTCCAATCTGTTAATTTGCAGCAGCTGTTTGTCCAGCATACGACATGTTTACACCTCCCCCAATGGGAAAAATCCCCCCACGGGGCCGTTGTCTCGCCACTTGGCGCAAGCACCCGTTACAGTGCTGATTGTCTGAAGAGGCGGGTGTGCCCGCTTTTGGTCGACGACATTGCCACTGGGTCCCTCATAGTACAATGTAGTGTCTCTGGCGGTGGTGGTGCGCACCCAACGTCAGACATGCCGTTGTAACATGAGGGGCCCTGGGGCGGTACCGCCGGCCACAAGAGAGTCCCCCCCCCCCCAGCTCAAACTGTGCTGTACCACGTGCAAAATTATCTCGCACAGCTCCACCAATGCTAGTTAAAGTAGTCTGGGTCAGTGTCCTATATTGACACCAGTAAATACTAATTTACTGCCAAATTACTTTGTCATAAACTCTGCAGATGAGCCCACCCCTGTACCTAAGCATGCCACCCTTTTTTTACTTATAGTTGTTTTGCGAGACATTAACATCTATTTGTTTTTTTGGAGTACTAACTGTGTCAGACACTCCTTGCAATACTCCTCCACTGATCACAATGCTGCCTGCCCGTGTATCCATGTAACCGATATAAAACTGCCATGAGCCTATTGTTTGTTATTTTAGGCCTTTGTGAGCCTGTCTGCGGCCCCTACTTGCAATACTCCTCCACTGACCACAATGCTGCCTGCCCGTGTATCCATGTAACCGATATAAAACTGCCATGAGCCTATTGTTTGTTATTTTAGGCCTTTGATAGCCTGTCTGCGGCCCCTACTTGCAATACTCCTCCACTGACCACAATGCTGCCTGGAGTGCCTGCCTGTGTATCCATGTAACCGATATAAAACTGCCATGAGCCTATTGTTTGTTATTTTAGGCCTTTGTGAGCCTGTCTGCGGCCCCTACTTGCAATACTCCTCCACTGACCACAATGCTGCCTGCCCGTGTATCCATGTAACCGATATAAAACTGCCATGAGCCTATTGTTTGTTATTTTAGGCCTTTGATAGCCTGTCTGCGGCCCCTACTTGCAATACTCCTCCACTGACCACAATGCTGCCTGGAGTGCCTGCCTGTGTATCCATGTAACCGATGTAAAACTGCCATGACTGCCTACTTGTTTGTTATTTTAGGCCTTTGTGAGCCTGTCTGTGGCCCCTACTTGCAATACTCCTCCACTGACCACACCAATGCTGCCCGTGTACCCCTGGAACCTATTTAAAAGTTCATAGAGCCTAGTTATATATTTTATTTACTATTAATAAGGCCATGATGGACTACGCTGTACCACGCTACAAGCTAACCAGTCGACACTTCTTTTGCGAGAAAAGCCATCCCAACCCTCCACCAGCATGTAGAAGACCGCATTGTCCATGCACTCTGGCAATCTGTGAGTACAAAGGTGCACCTGACAACAGACGCATGGACCTGTAGGCATGGCCACGGAAGATTACGTGTCCATTACGGCGCAATGGGTTAATGTGTTGGATGCATGGTCCACAGGGGACAGCCTACTAAGTCTGTCTGCAGTCCCTAATTCAAATTGTCCTCCACTGTCTAAATCGGAGCTTCCACCTTCTGGCTTTCGGCCTATAATATCAGATATTAAACTGCATTTGGCCTTCAACTTTGGTTACGGCCTACTAACAGTGTCTGCCCCTGCCTGGTGTTTTTTTTCAACTGAATAAAGCTGAGCTTCAACCTTCTGGCTCTCATTAAGTGCTGTTATTTTAAAAATTGGTGGTTAGGGCCTACTAACGGTGTCTGCCCCTCCCTGGTGTTTTTCCTCAACTGAATAAAGCTGAGCTTCAACCTTCTGGCTTTCGGCCTATAGTATCAGATATGAAACTGCATTTGGCCTTCAACTTTGGTTACGGCCTACTAACGGTGTCTGCCCCTCCCTGGTGTTTGCCCTCAACTGAATAAAGCTGAGCTTCAACCTTCTGGCTCTCATTAAGTGCTGTTATTTTAAAAATTGGTGGTTAGGGCCTACTAACGGTGTCTGCCCCTCCCTGGTGTTTGCCCTCAACTGAATAAAGCTGAGCTTCAACCTTCTGGCTCTCATTAAGTGCTGATATTTAAAAAATTGGTGGTTAGGGCCTACTAACGGTGTCTGCCCCTCCCTGGTGTTTGCCCTCAACTGAATAAAGCTGAGCTTCAACCTTCTGGCTCTCATTAAGTGCTGTTATTTAAAAAATTGGTGGTTAGGGCCTACTAACGGTGTCTGCCCCTCCCTGGTGTTTTTCCTCAACTGAATAAAGCTGAGCTTCAACCTTCTGGCTTTTGACCTATAGTATCAGATATTAAACTGCATTTGGCCTTCAACTTTGGTTACGGCCTACTAACGGTGTCTGCCCCTGCCTGGTGTTTTTCCTCAACTGAATAAAGCTGAGCTTCAACCTTCTGGCTCTCATTAAGTGCTGTTATTTTAAAAATTGGTGGTTAGGGCCTACTAACGGTGTCTGCCCCTCCCTGGTGTTTTTCCTCAACTGAATAAAGCTGAGCTTCAACCTTCTGGCTTTCGACCTATAGTATCAGATATTAAACTGCATTTGGCCTTCAACTTTGGTTACGACCTACTAACGGTGTCTGCCCCTGCCTGGTGTTTTTCCTCAACTGAATAAAGCTGAGCTTCAACCTTCTGGCTCTCATTAAGTGCTGTTATTTTAAAAATTGGTGGTTAGGGCCTACTAACGGTGTCTGCCCCTCCCTGGTGTTTTTCCTCAACTGAATAAAGCTGAGCTTCAACCTTCTGGCTTTCGACCTATAGTATCAGATATTAAACTGCATTTGGCCTTCAACTTTGGTTATGGCCTACTAACGGTGTCTGCCCCTCCCTCGTGTTTGCCCTCAACTGAATAAAGCTGAGCTTCAACCTTCTGGCTCTCATTAAGTGCTGTTATTTTAAAAATTGGTGGTTAGGGCCTACTAACGGTGTCTGCCCCTCCCTGGTGTTTGCCCTCAACTGAATAAAGCTGAGCTTCAACCTTCTGGCTCTCATTAAGTGCTGTTATTTTAAAAATTGGTGGTTGGGGCCTACTAACGGTGTCTGCCCCTCCCTGGTGTTTGCCCTCAACTGAATAAAGCTGAGCTTCAACCTTCTGGCTTTCGGCCTATAGTATCAGATATTAAACTGCATTTGGCCTATTAGTGTGTTTGGGCCCTTAAAACAGCGTCTGCTGCTCCTGGGTTTGCTACTCCACTGAACAAAGCAATGCCGCCTGTTTAGTCCTGTTACCAATTTTGAACTGCATTTAGCCTACTTTATTCTTTGGCCCTATATCTGTTTCCTCCTCATCCTGCCCATTGCCCAGCCATTGCTAGATGAGTCTGCTGGTACATTGACCTAGACCACTACATTCCCCTTGCACTCTACACAGCCAGAATCTGACCCTGCTGAAAGTAAGGTTCCCCTTCCCGCATGTTATACCACCTTACACAGGGACAAAGAGGAAGGTGCAGATGAAAGTGCAGGTTCCTTCATCAGGTGGGGGGGCATACTCGTTGGCGACGTCACTGGCACAGGGCCCCTCAGAGTACGCAAAAGTGTAGCTGCTGGTGGGAGGCGCCCCCGCCGGGCAAACACACCTCTGTACTTTGAGGGGCCCTGTGCCAGTGCCAATGCGAACAAGTCTGCCCCCCTGCTTGCTCAGGATCACAGCACTTGCAACGTTGAAATACTTTCCTCTCCCTGCTCCACCGCCGTGATGTAGTCCACGATTCCTGGGCCCACTAAAACCTTGAACCAGCCCTACCCCCCACAAATTTGCCAAATGACCCCCAAGTTCCATTGAACAACTATTATTATAAAGTTAATTAAGATTGACAAGCTTCAGAAACAAGAATGGATGTTTTTGGCATTAAAATGGGCACTGTAGGTGTTTTCCTGGCCTCCACTCACTGCCGACTATGCTTCCCCATTGACTTGCATTGGGTTTCGTGTTTCGGTCGATCTCCGACTTTTAGCGATAATCGGCCGACTGCACTCGACTCGACTCTGGACAAAGTCGGGTTTCACAAAACCCGACTCGATCTTAAAAAAATGAAAGTCGCTCAACCCTAGGTAAGACGCTTCAATGTTTAATTTAAATATGCTGGTAGAGCCAGTGATGGTGCTACTAGGACTGGGATTTGTGTCAAGCTCCTCAGAGTGGCCAGTGGGACTCATAGGAGGACCTAAGCTTCTAATAGGATCACGTGTTTCAGATGCCTCATTATGACTGCTCCTGCAAACATGATCTTGATGGCCTTTCCATGGGTCTGTTGGGGAAAACTGGGTGTTGGCTGGGTAATTGCTCAGTGTCCAGCCAAGGCAGTGTCTTCTTGGTTAGCCAGCACCAAGCTGCTGCTAGGTTGATTTTGATACACAAAATCAGCAATTTTCTCTGAAGACTCAAGTTGGCTAACAAAAAAATACTTGTAGCTGGTCAGAGATGTACCAGATGAAACTAGCATTTTCTTCTTCACCTTTTCTTTCCATTTGAAAGCACTCAATTGAAATTGCAGTTCTCATCCTGACTGAGGGTCTCTAGCCTAGTTTAGATGACTTACAGCTTCTATTCCTGGCCTGACTGTGGATTTAAATATACAGCATTACAAGCATTCATAATTCTGTAAGTTTGGGTTATAAAATCTACAGTCAAATCAGGAATTGTGGACACAAAAAAGCCACATAAATACGGCCACGTTATGGATGATAGCACTTAAAGGTCTGGCTGCCACTGATACAGAGAATCAGGACTCTGAAGAGTCTCCTCTGAATGAATTGGAGGTCAAGCATGCGTACTAATGCTCCTTTCACTCCAATAGCAAATCAGCCAAGTGCTAAGCTCAGAAATCTTCGGCACTCCATTTAAGAAGGAATGGAGTGTTTAGTGAGGAAGATTGACCTTCGCTTAATTCAGCCGGGGCTCTTCAGAGTCCTGATTCTTGGGATCAGTGGGGGCCATGGTAGTTTGACCACTACAGATCAGAAAGTTATCCTGTGGATAAGCGATATATTTTAAACTTAAGAACACTCCTTTAACAGTTTTGTCTGAAGTGAATGTACACGGTGGCAGGGATTCACTAAAAATAGCAAAATAAATGGTACCTCCTGTCAAACATCAGGATCATGTAGAGGCCGCTCTGTGGTGTGTGCTGGCACCAGGAGTGATGACGTCACTGTGCTCTCTAACCATAGGACCATTATGTTCTGTAGTAAGCTGCAGCAGTCAGGAGATTTCAGCAGTATGCCATCAGAAAAACATACAATGATGCATGGTTCAAGTCACCTGATTGTTGCCGTTTATTACAGGACACAATGGTCCTGTGGCTACAGTGCACAGTGACATTGCCACTCCTGGTGCCAGCGCACACCACAGAGTGGCCTGTAAAGGATCCTTCCTGATCGGTGACTGCAGGTATCATTAATTTTCTATATCACTATGTTTGTGCTTTTTTTTCTAATTTTCTTTAAATATTTATTATTTTGGAGGTTAGCGTATGTGTGTGTGTGTAGTGTGTGACTGGTATTGAGGTGCAGTAAAAAACTCACCAGTGCTGGATTGTTGGCTAATGGAACACTTCTCCTGGGTGGCAACATACTCTGTACTGTGTCCTGATAGGCGCTGTTGCACAACATCAGGAGAGGACTACATCAGTGCTCAGGTGTCACCACCAGACTGTGTAGTAAGGTCCTGATGCTAAATAGCAGCTGCCAGGAGACCGTATAGGTTATACGCCTGTCATTGTGAGGATGGATGTCAGCTCCTAGAACATGAGAAAATGCAGAGTACAGGGCTGTAGTACATGCTTGACTGCTTCTGCTGCTGTGATGGAACTATAAATAGCAATGAGCAGCCTGCGCCAGTGAAGAGCATTGCAGGAGAAAAGAAGCAAAGCTCTGCTTATCTCTGCCTCTTCTCCTGCTGAATGCAACACTGATTGTAGCTGCATTGTGGAGGCAGAAGCCAGGCATGTACTACAGACCTACTCTCTTCAGGACCTGGTCAATGACCTGAAGAGAGCTGGGACCACAGTCTCTTAACCATTACTGTTAGTAACAAACTACACCGTCATGGATTAAAATCCTGCAGGGCACACAGGATCCACCTGCTCATGCTAGCACATGTCTAGGCCCGTTTGAAGTTTCCCAGAGACAATCTGGATGATCCAGAGGAGGCACTGGAGAAGGTCATTTGGTCAGATGAGACCAAAATCCCAACCGTGAACCATGGTTGAGGTAACCATACTTTGGGGGTGCTGTCATGATCTCCATGGCTAGAGAACATAGCATAAGCCTATATAGGAACAAGCTCTTGGAAGATGGGAACTGTACTGACCATGAACTAAACCTACCGCACAACTAGAAGTAGCCAGGTAGCATGTCCTACTTTTTATCCCTATATGCCCAGCGCCGGCCGGAGAACTAAATAATGCTAGCAGAGGGAAATATAAGACCTGGCTCACCTCTAGAGAAATGCCCAAAAAAGGAGACAGAGGCCCCCCACATATATTGGCGGTGATTTTAGATGAAATAACAAACACAGCAGGAAAATAGTTTTAGCAAATTTGAGGTCCGCTTTCTAGATAGCAGAAGACAGAAAGAACACTTTCATGGTCAGCAGAAAACCCTAACAAAACACCATCCAGAAATTACTTTAGGACTCTGGCATTAACTCATAATACCAGAGTGGCAATTCCTGATCAACAAGAGCTTTCCAGACACAGTAACGAAACTGCAGCTGTGAACTGGAACAAAAAAGCAAAAACAAAAATGGACGAAAGTCCAACTTATCTAGTAGATGTCTGGGAGCAGGAACAAGCACAGAGAGGCTTCTGATAACATTGTTGACCGGCAAGCAACTAACAGAGAAGCCAGATTATATAGCGACACCCAGATCTGATGAGAACAGGTGAACAGGAAAGATGATGACACAAGTTCAATTCCACCAGTGGCCACCGGGGGAGCCCAAAATCCAAATTCACAACAGTACCCCCCCCTCAAGGAGGGGGCACCGAACCCTCACCAGAACCACCAGGGCGATCAGGATGGGCCCTATGAAAGGCACGAACCAGATCGGAGGCATGAACATCAGATGCAGTGACCCAAGAATTATCCTCCTGGCCGTATCCCTTCCACTTGACCAGATACTGGAGTCTCCGTCTGGAAACACGGGAGTCTAGGATTTTCTCCACAACGTACTCCCACTCACCCTCAACCAACACCGGAGCAGGAGGCTCAACGGAAGGCACAACAGGTACCTCATACCTGCGCAATAACGACCGATGAAAAACGTTATGAATGGAAAAGGATGCAGGGAGGTCTAAACGGAAGGAAACAGGGTTAAGAATCTCCAATATTTTATACGGACCGATGAACCGAGGCTTAAACTTAGGAGAAGAGACCCTCATAGGGACAAAACGAGAAGACAACCACACCAAATCTCCAACACAAAGCCGAGGACCAACACGACGGTAACGGTTGGCAAAAAGCTGAGTCTTCTCCTGGGACAACTTCAAATTGTCCATCACCTGCCCCCAAATATGATGCAATCTCTCCACCACCGCATCCACTCCAGGACAATCCGAGGACTCCACCTGACCGGAGGAAAATCGAGGATGGAACCCCGAATTACAGAAAAACGGGGACACCAAGGTGGCAGAGCTGGCCCGATTATTGAGGGCGAACTCCGCCAATGGCAAAAAAGCAACCCAATCATCCTGGTCAGCAGACACAAAACACCTCAGATATGTCTCCAGGGTCTGATTAGTCCGCTCGGTCTGGCCATTAGTCTGAGGGTGAAAAGCAGACGAAAAAGACAAATCTATGCCCATCCTAGCACAGAATGCCCGCCAAAATCTAGACACAAATTGGGTTCCTCTGTCAGAAACGATATTCTCAGGAATACCATGCAAACGAACAACATTTTGAAAAAACAGGGGAACCAACTCGGAAGAAGAAGGCAATTTGGGCAGGGGAACCAAATGGACCATCTTAGAAAAACGGTCACACACCACCCAGATGACAGACATTTTCTGGGAAACAGGCAGATCTGAAATAAAATCCATCGAGATGTGCGTCCAAGGCCTCTTAGGAATAGGCAAGGGCAACAATAATCCACTAGCCCGAGAACAACAAGGCTTGGCCCGAGCACAAACGTCACAAGACTGCACAAAGCCTCGCACATCTCGTGACAGGGAAGGCCACCAGAAGGATCTTGCCACCAAATCCCTGGTACCAAAAATTCCAGGATGACCTGCCAATGCAGAAGAATGCACCTCAGAGATGACTCTACTGGTCCAATCATCAGGAACAAACAGCCTATCAGGCGGACAACGATCCGGTCTATCCGCCTGAAACTCCTGCAAGGCCCGCCGCAGGTCTGGAGAAACGGCTGACAAAATAACTCCATCCTTAAGGATACCTGTGGGCTCAGAGTTGCCGGGTGAATCAGGCTCAAAACTCCTAGAAAGGGCATCCGCCTTAACATTCTTAGAACCCGGTAGGTATGACACCACAAAATTAAACCGAGAAAAAAATAATGACCAGCGCGCCTGTCTAGGATTCAGGCGCCTGGCGGTCTCAAGATAAATCAAATTTTTGTGGTCAGTCAATACCACCACCTGATGTCTGGACCCCTCAAGCCAATGGCGCCACTCCTCAAACGCCCACTTCATGGCCAAAAGCTCCCGATTCCCAACATCATAATTCCGCTCAGCGGGCGAAAATTTACGGGAAAAGAAGGCACAAGGCCTCATCACGGAGCAGTCAGAACTTTTCTGCGACAACACTGCCCCAGCTCCGATCTCAGAAGCGTCGACCTCAACCTGAAAAGGAAGAGCCACATCAGGCTGACGCAACACAGGGGCAGAAGAAAAACGGCGCTTAAGCTCCTGAAAAGCCTCCACAGCATCAGGGGACCAATTAGCAACATCAGCACCCTGTCTAGTCAAATCGGTCAATGGCTTAACGACATCCGAAAAACCAGCAATAAATCGACGATAAAAGTTGGCAAAGCCCAAAAATTTCTGAAGACTTTTAAGAGAAGAGGGCTGCGTCCAATCACAAATAGCTTGAACCTTGACAGGATCCATCTCAATGGAAGAGGGAGAAAAAATATATCCCAAAAAGGAAATTCTCTGAACCCCAAAAACGCACTTAGAACCCTTGACACACAGAGAATTAGACCGCAAAACCTGAAAAACCCTCTTGACTTGCTGGACATGAGAGTCCCAGTCATCCGAAAAAATCAGAATATCATCCAGATACACTATCATAAATTTATCCAAAAAATCGCGGAAAATATCATGCATAAAGGACTGGAAGACTGAAGGGGCATTAGAAAGACCAAAAGGCATCACCAAATACTCAAAGTGGCCCTCGGGCGTATTAAATGCGGTTTTCCACTCATCCCCCTGCCTGATCCGCACCAAATTATACGCCCCACGGAGATCAATCTTAGAGAACCACTTGGCCCCCTTTATGCGAGCAAACAAATCAGTCAGCAACGGCAATGGGTATTGATATTTAACCGTGATTTTATTCAAAAGCCGATAATCAATACATGGTCTCAAAGAGCCGTCTTTTTTTGACACAAAGAAAAAGCCGGCTCCTAAGGGAGATGACGATGGACGAATATGTCCCTTTTCCAAGGACTCCTTTATATATTCTCGCATAGCAGCATGTTCAGGCACAGACAGATTAAATAAACGACCCTTTGGGTATTTACTACCCGGAATTAAATCTATAGCACAATCGCACTCACGGTGCGGAGGTAGTGAACCCAGCTTGGGTTCTTCAAAGACGTCACGATAATCAGACAGGAACTCAGGGATTTCAGAGGGGATAGATGATGAAATGGAAACCAAAGGTACGTCCCCATGAGTCCCCTTACATCCCCAGCTCAACACAGACATAGCTCTCCAGTCAAGGACTGGGTTGTGAGACTGCAGCCATGGCAATCCTAGCACCAAATCATCATGTAGATTATACAGCACCAGAAAACGAATAATCTCCTGGTGATCCGGATTAATACGCATAGTTACTTGTGTCCAGTATTGTGGTTTATTATTAGCCAATGGGGTGGAGTCAATCCCCTTCAGAGGAATAAGAGTCTCCAAAGGCTCTAAATCATACCCACAACGATTGGCAAAGGACCAATCCATAAGACTCAAAGCGGCGCCAGAGTCGATATAGGCGTCCGTGGTAATAGATGACAAAGAGCAAATCAGGGTCACAGACAAAATAAACTAAGACTGTAAAGTGCCAATGGAAACAGACTTATCAAGCTTTTTAGTACGCTTAGAGCATGCTGATATAACATGAGTAGAATCCCCACAATAGAAACACAACCCATTTTTCCGTCTAAAATTCTGTCGCTCGCTTCTGGACAGAATTCTATCACACTGCATACTTTCTGGCGTCTTCTCAGTGGACACCGCCAGATGGTGCACTGGTTTGCGCTCCCGCAGACGCCTATCGATCTGAATAGCTATTGTCATGGACTCATTCAGACCCGCAGGCACAGGGAACCCCACCATAACATCCTTAATGGCATCAGAGAGACCCTCTCTGAAAGTAGCCGCCAAGGCACACTCATTCCACTGAGTAAGCACAGACCATTTACGGAATCTCTGGCAGTAAATTTCAGCTTCATCTTGCCCCTGAGATAGGGACATCAAAGTTTTTTCTGCCTGAAGTTCCAAATGAGGTTCGTCATAAAGCAACCCCAAGGCCAGAAAAAACGCATCTACACTGCGCAACGCAGGATCCCCTGGTGCCAATGAAAAAGCCCAGTCTTGAGGGTCGCCACGGAGCAGAGAAATCACAATCCGAACCTGCTGTGCAGGGTCCCCGGCAGAACGAGATTTCAGGGACAAAAATAACTTGCAATTATTTCTAAAATTCTGAAAACCAGATCTATTCCCCGAGAAAAATTCCGGCAAAGGAATTCTCGGTTCAGATACCGGAGCATGAACAACAAAATCTTGCAAATTTTGTACTTTCGTGGTGAGATTATTCAAACCTGCAGTTACACTCTGAAGATCCATAATAAACAGGTGAACACAGAGCCATTCAAAGATTAGAAGGAGAGAGAAAAAAAAGAAAGACTGCAGCATAGACAGACTGGCAAATGATCCAATTAAGAGCACAAAAAAAAAAAAAAAACTCTCAGCAGACTTCTTATTTCACTCCTTTCTCAGCCAAGGAATTAACCCTTTAGTGGCCGGTCAAACTGTCATGATCTCCATGGCTAGAGAACATAGCATAAGCCTATATAGGAACAAGCTCTTGGAAGATGGGAACTGTACTGACCATGAACTAAACCTACCGCACAACTAGAAGTAGCCAGGTAGCATGTCCTACTTTTTATCCCTATATGCCCAGCGCCGGCCGGAGAACTAAATAATGCTAGCAGAGGGAAATATAAGACCTGGCTCACCTCTAGAGAAATGCCCAAAAAAGGAGACAGAGGCCCCCCACATATATTGGCGGTGATTTTAGATGAAATAACAAACACAGCAGGAAAATAGTTTTAGCAAATTTGAGGTCCGCTTTCTAGATAGCAGAAGACAGAAAGAACACTTTCATGGTCAGCAGAAAACCCTAACAAAACACCATCCAGAAATTACTTTAGGACTCTGGCATTAACTCATAATACCAGAGTGGCAATTCCTGATCAACAAGAGCTTTCCAGACACAGTAACGAAACTGCAGCTGTGAACTGGAACAAAAAAGCAAAAACAAAAATGGACGAAAGTCCAACTTATCTAGTAGATGTCTGGGAGCAGGAACAAGCACAGAGAGGCTTCTGATAACATTGTTGACCGGCAAGCAACTAACAGAGAAGCCAGATTATATAGCGACACCCAGATCTGATGAGAACAGGTGAACAGGAAAGATGATGACACAAGTTCAATTCCACCAGTGGCCACCGGGGGAGCCCAAAATCCAAATTCACAACAGGGTGCTTTTCTGCAAAGGAGATAGGACGACTGCACTGTATTGAAGGGAGGATGGCTGGGGTCATATATTGCGACATTTTGGCCAACAACCTCTTTCCCTCTTAGAGCATTGAAGATGGGTTATGGCTGGGTCTTCAGAATGAAAAATAACCCAAAGCACACAGGCAGGACAACTAAGGTATGGCTCCGTAAGAAGCATTTCAAGGTCCTGGAGTGGCCTAGCCAGTCTCCAGACCTGAACCTAATAGAAAATATTTGGAGAGAGCTGAAACTCAATGTTGCCAAGTGACAGCCCTGAAGCCTGAAAGATCTGGAGAAGATTCGTATGGAGGAGTGGGCCAAAATCCCTGCTACAGTGTGTACAACTTGGTCAAGAACAACAGGAAATGTATGACCTCTGTAATTACAAACAAACGTTTGTTCACCAAATATTAAATTTTGTACTACAGACCTTCTTTCTTCATCTTCTCCTGTCTGGCCTCCGGCTGCCGGCAGTGTAAATGAGAACAGGCCTGAAGATTCCTTACAGCAATAATCTAGCGGGGACACAACAGGGGACCCTCTGTGCCTGGGGTCCTGGGCAACTGCCCAATCTTCCCCCTAATGCTGCCTATGAGTCCAGGACAATGTCTGAAATTTCCTGCTCAGGAGCCTACCAGTGGAATTCACTTGTCTAGGCCTATGGTCAAGGCCAAACCTGATTGGAGCATGAATTTTATAAAGGTGAACACAGGATCAGGGTCTTGATAGCGGATTAATGAATCATCTTTGCTGCTTTCTGTGGCTACATGAAGACACAAAAGAGCACAATGAGGTAAAAAATACTCTGTTGTAAAAAAATCACAGTAATGAGCAAGTGCTAGTCAAAAAATGGAAAAAAAACAGGGTATTTAGTTGATACTTTTTTTGCAAAAAATTTATACTAAGCTGCTCCACCAATCGTCAAGGTATACCCAAAATAGAGCAGTCCTAACTAATGTATATAATCCCTATCTGATGTATTTAAAAACCTGATCATCTGTATAGTACCTGTATAAGCAGGGTTCAGAGAGAGAATTGTTATGACCCCAATGGCAGAGGGTCTCAAAAGTAAATACCAAGTCTGCAAACACAAAAACCCAGCTCATAGGGCAGTGGTAACTGGGCTAACCGTATATCTAATCCTAGCACCACAAATAGCAGCAGCCGGGGAACGTGCCTACGTTGGTTCTAGACGTCTCGCGCCAGCCGGAGAACTAACTAACCCTAGAAGGGAAAAGATAGACCTTTCTTGCCTCCAGAGAAAAGACCCCAAAAGTTGGATACAAGCCCCCAACAAATAATAACGGTGAGGTAAGAAGAAAAGACAAACGTAAGAATGAACTAGGGATTTAGCAAAGAGAGGCCCACTGACTAATAGCAGAATATAGTAAGATGACTTATACGGTCAGCAAAAACCCTATCAAAATTTCCACGCTGGATATTCAAGAACCCCCGAACCGTCTAACGGCCCGGGGGGAGAATACCAGCCCCCTAGAGCTTCCAGCAAAATCAGGAATCACATTTAGTACAAGCTGGACAAAAAATAAGAGCAATGCAAATAACCAAAAAACAAAGAAGCAGGACTTAGCTTAATTTTGCAAGAACCAGGACCAGCAGACAGGAGCAAACAGAAAGGAACTGATTACAACGATGCCAGGCACCAGACTGAGAATTCAGGAAGTTTATATAGCAACACCCCTGGACTAACGACCCAGGTGGGTGCCAAACTGAGGAAAGACAATCCCAGAGTCATATCACTAGTGACCACAAGAGGGAGCCAAAAAAGTCTAATTCACAACAGAGAATATCCATGTGGACCTGCTAGATGGAACAGCTTTAGTGCAAATGACCCACAAAGGAGTGGTGGACTCCCCAGTCTTGTAGAAACAAGAGAACAATTATAGAACCAGAAACACATGGGCTACTTGCACATTGAACAAGTCTGTAGGAACATGTTCACACCACCAAGAAACTTGAAGACACAAAAGAGCACAATGAGGTCAAAAATACTCTGTTGTAAAAAATCACAGTAATGAGCAAGTGCTAGTCAAAAAATTGAAAAATAACAGGGTATTTAGTTGATACGTTTTTTTGACCACATTGTGCTCTTTTGTGTCCTCAAGTTTCTTGGTGGTGTGAACATGTTCCTACAGACTTGTTCAATGTGCGAGTATCCCATGTGTTTCTGGTTCTATTTCTGTGGCTACAGTAGTGACCCTGACTATGTCTGACACACTGACCAAACACTCGGATCCAAAACACTCATGAATAAGGTACGTGAAAAATCATGTACATCTGAATGAGACTCAACATTTGCCTTTCCTTATTTCTGCAGCTACAGAGTATAGTAAGTGAATATTTACAGAGGATATGAGGCATGCTTAGTTTTGAACAATCCTTCTGGAATTGGAGGTCTTTCTTTTTTTCTGGATGTTTCTGTACAAACCTGTGGAGTTGGCCAGTATGGCATATCTTGAAATACGCTCGGAAGGGCAAACATATATTTATGTTCTAATTACAATTTCATAATTTTCATAACTATAAGGTAGAAAAGATTAATATTAGAATGCCGATATTACCTTACTGAAAATTATCTAAAAACTGATAAGGAACGCAGATTATCAAATATTTGAAGTTCTTCTCTCAGATAAAAAGAAGTGTATCAACATTCTCACTTTCTGCAAACTAGGACAAGATTCTCAAAGCAGAAAGAGGATTTTGGATTTAAGTGTTTAATCTGGCTTAATTGCAATAGCTTCTATTGTATTATAGGCTGATATCTTACAAATTACGCACTTCTCTGATTCTTTTCACTTACGCCTGATAAATTGGGTCATAAGACGTCTTTACACAATGAATCAAAAAAATATGGAAACTAGTGAGGAAGAGGTTACTGTTTGTCAGTAAGCATGGTTGTTCATGACTCAGTTCATCTACACACCTCAGCATTGAAATTGCAAAACCAAGAAGCAAAAGCCATGGAAATCACAGGATTGATAAACATGTAAATGATATTCGAATTATGAAAAAATGGAAACAACATTTTCAAAACATCTCAAATTATCCAGTATTTAGCATGAGCTCCATATGCAGAAATACATGCACTTACACACCTTTGCAATGAGATTATTAATGACTGTCTTAGGAATATTCTGCCATGCCATAAAGAGGTCTTCACAAGGGAATGTCGCACTTGTCCTACTCCTAGGAGTATTGTGTGGGGTGGAATAATGTAATGTAGATCTCCTAGTTTTCATTCCAAGTACACTAGCTAATTACATTAATTTGGTGGTGTAACCAGTGGTATGGCCATTTCTCCTTAGTCTCCAATGAGCCATTTTTCAACACAACGCTAGGCCACATGTTGTTTATGCTAGGTATGAGCAGCCTGTGTGGCCTAAACATGCTACCATGGCCTGCAACATCTCTGCACTTGTCTCCCATTGAGCACATCTAGGTCGTAATTGTTTGACAATTACAAAGGGAGCTGCCAGCAGTGGATCTTGATAAACAGTGTGCCCAAATGAATTCAGCATGGCAGAACATTCCTCAGACAAACATTAATAACCATATTGATGCAGCATGTATATGTGTGTGTGTATTACAACATGTAGCGTTCATACTCTATACTGAATAAATTGAGAACATTTTTAAATTTGATTTTTTCCATTCTTTTATAATTTCCATATCATTAACATGTCTATCTATCCTGTCATTTCCATAATTCTACAACGTTTCCTTCTTGGTATTGCAATTTCAATGTTAAAGAGTATATTTAGTATGTGAAATGCCATTTTGCAAGGATCTCCATCAGTTTTCATTTCAAAATTTACATTTTTTGAATCAATGAATACACCCTAATAGGTATGAGCCTTTTTTACTGTAGCTGTCGGTAAGAGTCCTTTCTTCACAAACAATTTAATATTCAGAGCACGTAGACCAAAGAGAGCCATATTTGATTTTGGAAGGAGAATTGAAGCTGAAACTTTAATATCCCTTTTTTCCCTTTCTGGTTTGCAACAATGGTATCCCCTTCCCGTGTTCACTTTGGATACCCCATTACAGTAGGTTTTTTTTGCTTGATCTCAGACCAAGCTGGCCAACCACCACAAAAAGAACCTTCATTCTCACTGCTTCTCCAAGCTTTTTTTTTTTCGTTTGGGCAAGTCACACTTTACCTTACATTCTTGGCAAGTCTCTCTCACACGTGGCCTTCTCTTCCTGCAGTGGTACAACTCTTCGCTGGCTTCACTCATGAGTGAAGTCACAGCATGCCTGAACTTTTAATTTGTTAGCACTTGGTGATGCAACTCAAGTCTTGACTTTCCTCCCTCTTTCCTCGCCTCTCTAACTGAATAATGACATGACTTTCTTCACAGGCAGGCTTTCTCCGCCACACTGTATAAGCAGGCCCAGTTTCCTTCACTTGGGACAGTTACAGAGGCAGTCTCCATTTTGTACTGTAACCTGTAGTGGCACATAGCATTAACAAGCCTTCTCATCCCCCACTTACAAGTTGAGGGCTAAGGCCTCATTCAGACATCTGTTGTTGTTTTGGATCAGAGTTTCATCAATGTTTGGTCAGTGTGACAGTTATTCCATTAGTGTTTCATCAGGTATTATTACGCTTGGTTAAAATAGAACAAAATTACAAAACCTCTCCTATCCTCTGCAGTGATATTCATGGACAGCACATGGACTGTACGCTGATGCCATCTGTGTCCTGTACATGATTTTCATGGACCCACAGACTAGAATTTTTTACTTTTCATCCGTGATGCCAATAAAAACAGACATATCTCTGTGATTTATGCATGGACACACAGTCTGCAAAAAAATAATAGACATATGAACAATCCTATAGACCAGACCTGAGCAAAGTGCGGCCCACGGGCCACATCAGGCCCTCTGGCTGTCTCAGTCCGGCCCCTCGGGAAAATAAATTGCCCACCCCTGCTATAGACTATACTGGGTACGTGATCTATCCATGAAAGTTACAGATAGAACACATACACTTGAATGAGACATTTAACAGATACTCATAGCTTATACCTACTACACATGCTTTCTGTTTCTGACCCAAAGTGAGCTGGGCATGTCAAAATTGCATATGTTCACAAACTCCACACCCATACTCTCTTCTCAGCCTCCCATCAAGTAAACAACTCTCTTAGCCCTTTATGCCCTAGTATAACTTGGATTTGGCACCCTGCTCTTATCACCGAAGTAAAAAAATAAACAAAAAATGAACATTGAAAGATTAGTGCAATATCACTTTAATCACAGTGAAGCAATTTTAAAGGGCTAAACCTTTTTAAGAGGGTGAATACTTCTTCTCATTCTTTATGTGGACCTAGCCAAAAAGCATGAGTTTTCTGGCTTCTAAACATGAGATAGAAATATACAGTAATTAATATACATAGTAGTTAGAAATTATAGAATGTTTTGAAATTCTAATTAGCCAGGGTCAACAATTTTTTCTTAAAATCGCAATATTGTAAAACCTCCAATTGGCCTGATAAGATGTGTGTGATACTCGAAGGTCTCCTAGGACTATGTCCAGCACCTCTCAAGCTCTTTAACATAAACACAGCCTTAGAAATCTCAAAGAGTGACCTCTTCATAGAGACAGATAGTAACTTAATAGTAACCAACACCCTATTTAATAACATAGTGCACTGGCAAACTTTCAAAGTTTTTTGATGTTACAGACCTGTTAGACCTGCACAAGGCTGGGAAGGGGGTACAGAACAACAATTATTCAATTATTAAAAAATGAAGAAACACAAGATGACTGTCAATTTTCCTTGGTCTGCGGCTCCATGCAAGATCTCACCTCATGGTAGTGTTGAGCATTCCGATACCGCAAGTATCGGGTATCGGCCGATATTTGCTGTATCGGAATTCCGATACCGAGATCCGATACTTTTGTGGTATCGGGTATCGGTATCGAAACAACATTAATGTGTAAAATAAAGAATTAAAATAAAAAATATTGCTATACTCACCTCTCCGACGCAGCCTGCACCTTACCGAGGGAACCGGCAGCGTTGTTTGCTTAAAATTCGCGCTTTAACTTCCTTACGCGAAGTCCCGGCTTGTGTCTCCTGCCTCCCGTGACGTCACGGCTTGTGATTGGTCGCGTCGCCCATGTGACCGCGACGCAACCAATCACAGCAAGCCGTGACGTAATTTCAGGTCCTTCAGGATTTTAAAATTACGTTCCGGCGTTGTGATTGGTTGCGTCGCGGTCACATGGGCGACGCGACCAATCACAAGCCGTGACGTCACGGGAGGCAGGAGACGCGCGCATTTTAAAATGCGCGCGTGTCCAGCCTCCCGTGACGTCACGGCTTGTGATTGGTCGCGTCGCCCATGTGACCGCGACGCAACCAATCACAACGCCGGAACGTAATTTTAAAATCCTGAAGGACCTGAAATTACGTCACGGCTTGCTGTGATTGGTTGCGTCCCGGCCACATGGGCGGCGCGCGACCAATCACAAGCCGGGACTTCGCGTAAGGAAGTTAAAGCGCGAATTTTAAGCAAACAACGCTGCCGCTTCCCTCGGTAAGGTGCAGGCTGCGTCGGAGAGGTGAGTATAGCAATATTTTTTATTTTAATTCTTTATTTTACACATTAATATGGTTCCCAGGGCCTGAAGGAGAGTTTCCTCTCCTTCAGACCCTGGGAACCATCAGGAATACCGTCCGATACATGAGTCCCATTGACTTGTATTGGTATCGGGTATCGGTATCGGATTAGATCCGATACTTTGCCGGTATCGGCCGATACTTTCCGATACCGATACTTTCAAGTATCGGACGGTATCGCTCAACACTACTCATGGGGTAAGGATTATTCTGAGATAGGTCGGGAATAAATCCAGAACTACATGGGACCTGGTCAATGACCTGAAGAGAGCTGAGACCACAGTCTTAAACATTAGTGTTAGTAACACAGGATTAAAATCCTGCAGGGCGTGCAAGGTCTACCTGTCCATGCCAGCATATGTTTTCCTGTGACAATCTGGATGATCAAGAGGAGGCATTGAAGAAGGTCATGTGGTCAGGTGATACCAACATAGAACTTTTTGGTATCAACTCCACTCACCATGTTTGGAGGAAGAAGAAGGATGAGTACAACCCCAAGAACACCATCTCAACAGTGAACCATGGCAGGGGAACCATCATACTTTGGGGTGCTTTTCTGCAAAGGGGATAGGATGACTGCACCATATTGAAGGGAGGATGGATGGGGTCATGTACCGCAACATTTTGGCCAACAACCTCCTTCCTTCAGTAAGAGCATTGAAGATGGGTCATGGCTGGGTCATCCAGCATGACAATTACCCGAAACACACAGCCAGAGCAATTAAGCAATGGCTCCATAAGAAGCATTTCAAGGTGCTGGAGTGGCATAGCAAGTCTCCAGACCTGAATCCAATAGAAAATCTTTGGAGAGAGCAAAAGCTCAATGTTGCCAAATGACAGTCCTGCAACCTGAAAGATCTGGAGAAGATCTGTATGAAGGAGAGGGTGAAAATCCCTGCTGTAGTGTCAGTGTCTGCAAACTTGGTCAAGAACAAAAGGAAATGTATGACCTCTCTGTAATTGCAAACAAAGGTTTCTGTACCAAATATTCAGTTCTGTTTTATCTATTGTATCACATACTTATTTCATTCAAGAAAATGTAAATTAATTATGTCAATCTCACACATACTGGATTTTTTAAAGATTCTGTCTCTCACAGTTGAAGTGCACTAACGATAAAAATTAAAATTAGAAACCTCCATACTTATTTTCCCCGACGTTTGACATTCTTATCAACCCCAATTATACAACCCTTGCCAAAATTAACTCATCATCAAGAAATGCTAGGTAGCATTATACACATACAGAAAACAAAATGTGGCAACATGTTGCATTATAGATGTGGCATGTATAGTTGACAAATTTGACAAGTAAAACAGTTATGCAAAAACAGTTCAATGCCTACAAATTTTTTTTATATATAACCTAATTCACAAAAATAACTTAAAGGAAACCTGTCAGCAGAATAATTTCTCCTAAGCCGCCAATATGGTCATGTAGGTCATAGGAATGTGAATAAAATTATACCTTGATATCTGTGATCTGAAGTCTTTTTCCAGAGAAATACAAGATTTTATTATTTGTAAATGGGCTGTTTTTGGCTATGGGCCAGACACTGATCTGCAAGAGAATCTGCCTCCAGAAATTATTTTACATGAAAGGGGAGTTAACAGTGTGATGTGTAATGGCCGCTCTCTGCTCCTGATCTCACTGCAGAGCTGTATGTGATTATAAGGCTGCCGTGACACTAGCAGTATTTGGTCAGTATTTTACATCAGTATTTGTAAGCCAAAACCAGGAGTGGAACAATTAGAGGAAAGTATAATAGAAACATATGCACCACTTCTGGATTTATCACCCACTCCTGGTTTTGGCTTACAAATACTGAGGTAAAATACTGACCAAATACTGCTAGTGTGACGGCAGCCTAACTGACACATAAGCAGGTTCCTCTCAGCTTCAGATTCCATCCCACAGGCAGACAGGCTTGCAATATTTCTGAAATGCAGCAGAGCTACGAGAGCTGCAGGAAATGTGTTTGTAAGGAGACACAGTTCAGTTATTTTGTTCTGCGTTAGTTACATGTGTCACACTGGTAACACCTCTTTTTAATTAAAATCAGGGAGATCAGTCTCTGGCCTGTAGTCCTGAACATTTATATATACATTGAAAAAGGTCCAAAACATCACTGCTCTAGAGGAGATCTGCATGGAGGAATGCGACAACATACCACCAACAGTGTGTGCCAACCTTGTAAAGACTTACAGAAAGCATTTGACCTCTGTCATTGCCAACAAAGGATATATAACAAAATATTGAGATGAACTTTTGTTAATGACCAAATACTTATTTTCCACCATAATATGCAAAATAAATGTTGCCAAATCAGACAAAGTGATTTTCTGGATTTGTTTTCTCATTTTGACTCTCATAGTTGTGGTCTACCTATGATGTCAATTACAGGCCTCTCTCATCTTTTAAGTGGGAGAACTTGCACAAATGGTGGCTGACTAAATACTTTTTTTCCCACTGTATATTCAACGCAAATCAAATTTTTGGTGACAATTTGGTAAAGTCATCGAATTCGAGTTTCAAAAGATCCCCTTCATTTCTAACACTCATCTTCACTGCTGCAGTTGTACAACACATTACTGTCTGGGTATTTAATCAATGATTTAGGGATTTCTCTTCATATCTCTATTGCTGAGCTGTGAGTTTTGATGCTGAGCTGAGAGCTTCCTACCCTAAATCTTCCCAAAGTGGCTGCTGCATTCTCTGCCTTGATTTTTATACAGGCCATAAAAATTACTCCTGATTGCCTGTACTATAACATATGGAGTTCATGCAATCGAGCAATGTGTAAAATGGTAGGATGCATTTGTTTTTTGCAATTTATGCAAATTAAATTGCAAAATGCTTAAATTCTGCAAAATTAATAAAATTACACAGAAATGTTATTCATATTCAGTTGAATCACTCATCTCTATTTTTAATATATGGTGCTTTTCTACAAAAAAAATTATATAAATACATTTTCCTTTCTATTTTTTGATCATTTTCCTGTAGCTATCCACCAGAGGGAGTAAATGCTACATCCTGCCATCTCGTCAAACAGATGTTTTGACCAAAAAGCGTTCTTTATTAGCTTGCCGTTCATGTCATTATTTGAAAGAAAATATTCACATAAGTATATGGAAAATAATGATACTTTTTTCCATGTCTTATTTCCCTCCACAAGCAATAGTGTATCATATTTTACTTTTTATTTTTTGATTTATAAAGTAGCAGTGTTCCTCTACCAGACTCTCAAGGGGTTATTTGAATTATTCATTGCTATAGAAATACTTAATGTGAATAGTAAATAATCTATTTTTAAAGGTTAAATTTGTCGTCATAAAAACGACACACCTAACTTAAAAAAAAAAAGAAAACAGGGCAGACGTTCATCACTTTAATCAGTCATATATTTTAGCCTAAATTTAGTTTGACATCTTCTTAGAATCTCTATAGTCGTACTTTCAAGTACAGCTTAGATAAGCAGTTTATGTAACTGCAAAATCTAACAATTTACCTGTACTATATCAACACACTCTATAATTAAAATACGTAGGACACACATTCCAAATGTTCCAACAAAGAATTCATGAATGATCTTAAAAAGGACCTATCACCAAATTTTTCTTCATGTTGAGCTGAACACACAATGTAATAGTGGCTCCAGAGTGGAATAAAATATTTTCATTTGTTTTCATTTTGTCCCTCTGAGATGTGATAGGCCGCTCTGAACAAATGGGTTTTGAGGGAACGCCTAAAACTATGCAACTTGTTGATGGCCCTAATATTTTGGGGTAGAGCATTCCAGAGGATTGGCAAAATAGAGAAAAAAAAAATTCCACACTTCTGCCATTATTCATATTATTATTTATATAGCACCATTCATTTCATGGTGCTGAACGTGAGAAGTGGTTACATAAAAAAAATACTGATATAACTTACAGTAAGCAAACTAACAATAATAGACTAGTACAGAGGGAAGAGGACCCTGCCCTTGCAGCCTTACATTCTACAGGATGATTGTGAAAGAGACAGTAGGTTATTGCATTACATTATTTCATTATGTTTTCAGTTGAACATGAAACAGTTGGTGAACGGTCCTCTTTAAACATAGTTTAACTAGCATAAAAAAACAATCCTACACACGTGGTCAAAATTGTTGGTACCTCTCGTTTAATGACAGAAAAATCCACAATGGTCACAGAAATAACTTGAAACTGACAAAAGTAATACTAAATAAAAGAACTATAAAAATGAACACATGAAATTCAGATATTGCTTTTCAACCATGCTTCCACAGAATTTAAAAAATAATAAAACTCATGAAATAAGCCTGGACAGAAATGATGGTACCCCTGAAAATAATGTGACAAAAGGGACATGTAAGATCACGTTGTGTCCACTAACTAGCATCACAGGTGTCTACACTCTTGGAATCAGTGAGTGGCCTGTATATACGGCTACAGGTTCTCACTGTGCTGTTTGGTGACATGGTGTGTATCACACTCAACATGGAACAGAGGAAGCGAAGGAAAAAGTTGTCTCAGGAGATTAGAAAGAAAATTATAGACAAACATGTTAAAGGTAAAAGTTATAAGTCCATCTCCAAGCAGCTTGATGTTCCTGTGACTACAGTTGCACATATTATTCAGAAATTTAAGATCCAAGGGACTGTAGCCAACCTCCCTGGACGTGGCCGCAGGAGGAAAATTGATGACAAATCAAAGAGAGGAATAATACGAATGGAAACAAAAGAGCCAACAAACACTTCTAAACAGATTAAAGGTGAGCATCAAGCTCAAGGAACATCAGTGTCAGATCGCAGCATCCGTTGTTGTTTGAGCCAAAGTGTACTTCATAGGAGACAACCAAGGAGGACACCATTGTTGAAAAAAAATTCATAAAAAAGCCAGACTGGAAATTGCCAAACTACATGTTATCAAGCCACAATACTTCTGGGAGAATGTCCTTTGGACAGATGAGACAAAAATTTTACTTTTTTGCAAAGAACATCAGCTCTATGGTTATAGACAGAAAAATGAAGTATATCAAGAAAAGAAGACTGTCCTTACTGTGAAACATAGAGGAGGCTCTGTTATGTTCTGGGGCTGCTTTGCTGGCACAGGGTGTCTGGAATCTGTGCAGGGTACAATGAAATCTCAAGACTGTCAAGGGATTCTAGAGAGAAATGTGCTTCCCAGTGTCAGGAAGCTTGGTCTGAGTCGCAGGTCATGGGTCTTACAACAGGATAATGACCCAAAACACACAGCTAAAAACACCCAAGAATGGCTAAGAGGAAAACACTGGACTATTCTGAAGTGGCCTTCTAGGAGCACTGACCTAAATCCTATTTAGCATCTTTGGAAAGAGCTGGAACATGCCATCTGGAAAATGCAACCTTCACACACGAGTCAACTGGAGCAGTTTACTCTTGAGGAGTGGGCCAAAATACCTGTCGAGACATGCAGAAGTCTCATTGACAGTTACAGGAATCGTTTGATTGCAGTGATTGCCTCAAAAGGTTGTGCAACAAAATATTAAGATAAGGGTACCATCATTTCTGTCCAGGCCTATTTGACTATTTCATGAGTTTTATTTTTTTTAAATTCTGTGGAAGCATGGTTGAAAAGCGATGTCTGACTTTCATTTGTTTATTTTTAAGGATTTTTTATTTATTATTACTTTTGTCAGATTCAAGTTATTTCTGTGACTATTGTGGGTTTTTCTGTCATTAAATGAGGGGTACCAACAATTTTTACAACGTGTGTATGTTTAGAATGAGAGAAGTAGTATATCTCTCTTTTTTGGAAGGATTGGCTAATACATTTGTGGAGCCTCGTTCTGACACTCTATAGTCTTACATTGTAAAACTGATATCTGACTTACAAGTAAACCACAGGTTAGTCAGATGAGGACCAGAACAATGCTTAACACACTTCCAGTACACAAAATACATATTTAACCAGGTTTAGCAAATAAAAAACTTAATGGAAGTGCTTCCTTAAGGTCTATATGTAGTTGTGCTAATCTTCCGATATCTGATTTGGGCAAATTCATTAAATTCAAAGTGTTAATTCAATTTACATCAATACATTTAGTGTGAATTGGATCAACCAGGATGGGGTTAAAAAGTGCTATACTCACCTCTCTTTCACCCATGACATATTTGTCCAACCATTGTTCAGATCTTTTCTTTATCTTTTATTTTTATTCCGGCTGGATCACGTAATTGACAAACATCGTGTTGGACCAGAGTGCGGCCTAGTTAGTGGAAGACGTTGCTGAAGGTAAGATAGAAGACAAAAATATAGAAGAGCAGAATGTAGAATTGGCGGTAGAGGGACAGTTATGATAAGAGCCATGGAATAAGAAGCATAAGATTTGAATGTAAAAAAAAT